>NC_137786.1:207016494-208378530 GCF_963383645.1 Muscardinus avellanarius | reverse complement strand
CTAAGTTACTGACACTACCTACAAACCTGCCATCCTCCCGTCTCAGCCTCCCAACGACTGGGATTACACATGCACCACCACACCCAACTCCTGATGATCTTTAACAAGCAAACAACTGGGAAATAAATGACTGAGCTCTGTTAACAAAGGGTTCGTCTAAGGGTAGCAAGTATTCTGTGAATACCCAGCCAGCCCTTGTCTCCCTGAAAACTCATATAGGCCATAAGAAGAGAGTAAAATTACATCAGCACTTCCAAGAGATTAGATACTCTCCGCACCCCAGCCTTCCCTCCTCTCCTCTCTCCTCCCTTCTACTTCCTTGTGTTGAGAACTGGTGATTTGGGGGTGAGACCATCCATTGTCATCTCTGACAAGGGGCCCGACCAGCGGCTGAACCCTTTGCCTCCCCGCCACCCCCTAGCTGGGCAGGGGGTAGAGATAGTCACCGTTCCACTTGAGATGCTGCAGGTTGCTGTAGAGAAGCTGTCCCGCAGAGCCAGCCGCCCGGGTGAACTCCTGCAAACTCATGCTGCACAGGTGCTCGCCGTTGATGTCGAACTCCTGGAAAGGGATGCAGCTGGCATCCAGCTGGTTGGTGTCCAAAAGGTGCTGCAGCCACTCCCACACCTGGTACTTGGTCCAGTACTGAGGATGGATTTCATGCCATTGGCCTCCAAAGAACCCGCTGGAAACTGGAAAACAGGAGGTGGCCGTGAGTGGCCAGTGGTTGGTCCTGGGCACTGCTGTTCCAGACTATACACTGCTGGCTGTCGGAGGTCACAGGCAACGCAACCACCACTGCCTGTGTGCGTCAGTGAGGGGTTGGGACACGAGATGGGCTCTGGAAAAGAGACTTGTAACATGCAGGGGTTTTTTCCATCTGTGGTGGGGCAATGGTTGAGCCTCTGCGTTTTCATGTCTTCCCTCGCATGCTACTCATCCCTGGGTACTAGATAAAAACACAAGACCTGAAGTGTTCTGAGCTCATGTTCTACCTTCCCCCACCCCAAGTCCTATAAAAAGCTAAAACATTGCTATAGTATCAACAACCTGTTAGCTCAGTATCCACACCTGAGCACAGTTGTCCCTCAGTATCCATAGACAACTGGTTCCCAATTGTGAATACCCAATTAGAGGATACCCAAATCCTCAGATGCTCAATCCTTCATCTAAAATGGCATGGTGTAGCCGGACATGGTGGTGCACGCTTATAATCCCCGTCTTTGGGAGGCGGAGAGAGGAGGATCGCACAGGTTCGAAGCCAGCCGTGCTGGCTTAAGAGACCCTGTTTCCAAATAAAAAATATATATATAATAGGTCCGGGAGTGTAGCCTGGAGGTAGAAGGGTTTCCAAGAACCCCAGTGCCACCAAAAAAATAAAAATAAAATAAATAAAATGCCATTGTGTCACCAGGCATAGTGGCACATGCTTATAATCTCAGCATTCAGGAGACTGGGACCTGAGGATTGTGGTTCGTGGACAGCCTCAGCTACTTAGTGAGGCCCTTCACAACTCAGTAAGACGCTGTTTCAAAATAAAGAATTACAAAGTAGGGCAAGGGGTGTAGCTCAGAGGTCAAATGCCCCGGGGTTCCATCCTCAAACCCACAAAAAAATAAAAAATAAAATAAAACAAAATAAAAATGGCATGGTTTCTGCATACAAACTACACATATCCTCACCTATCTTTTAAATAATCTCTAGATGACTTACAATCCCTAATATGATATAAATGATATGTAAGTTGCTGTACTGTATTACTTAAGAAATAATGAGCTGGGCGTGGTGACACACACCTGTGATCCCAGTACTTGGGAGGCCGAGACAGGAGGATCACAGGTTTGCAGCCAGCCTTAGCAAGATAGCAAGGCTCTCTGCAAATTAGTGAGACCCAGTTTCATAATTTAAAAGCAATTATGTCTGGGGGTGTAGCTCAGTGGTAGAATGTCTCTGGGTTCAATCTGAAGGACCAGGAAGGAGGAGGACAGGGGAAGGGGAAAGAGAAAAGAAGAAGGAGAAACAAGGAGAAGGAAGAGGAAAAAATGATGACAAGAAAAAGTCTGTACATGTCTACATGCTCTTTTGATTTAGGGTTGGTTGAACCTGCAGATGCTGAATCATTAAATACAGGGGGCTGGGTGTAGTTTTCTTTCTCTCTTCATTGTCTTTCTCTCCCCCATTTTCTCTCTCTCTCTCTCTCTCTCTCTCTCTCTCTCTCTCTCTCTCTCTCTCTCTCTCACACACACACACACACACACACACCACTTTCAACCAACAATGAGGCCTGAAGTCAATGCTCTTTTCTCTGTGATACCTTTGCTTTTCCCTCAAGTGGTCAAACTGTGCTGACATCACTCTATCCCTGACCAGTATTTAAAGCTGCTCTCACTCCACTTCCTGACTCAGTTACACTAAGTAGCTCTCAAATAGGCACTGAAATTAGGTATAAATTGGACAAGCCAACCACTGCGGCTCTTCACGAAGTCTCATGTGACCTATGGCTTTCATAATTTTTCCTGTGCTATTTTTTTTTTCAGTACTAGGAATGGAATCCAGGGGTGTTCTGCCTCTAAGCTACACCCCCAGACCTATTTTTTATTCTTTATTTTGTTTTGTTTTGTTTTTGGGGGGGTTGTTTGTTTTGTAGGTCTGGGGATGGAACTCAGAGGCATTTGACCTCCGAGCTATACCCCCTGCCCTATTTTTTAATCTTTATTTTGAAACCGGGTCTCACTGAGTTGCAGAGGGCCTCACTAAGTAGCTGAGGCTGTCTGCGAACCGCGATCCTCTGGTCTCAGCCTCCCAAATGCTGGGATTACAAGCGTGCGCCACCACGCCCGGCTTCTGTGCTGTTCTCTTAGGCTTGCCTGCACTCCACCTCTTACTTTGGTTGAGTTCCAAGCTATATTTCAAATTTGAGCACTCATATGCCATCCCTGCTTTCCTGAGCTTGCTTCAAGGGTTTACTGTCCTCTGAAGCTCCAGGAGATATGCTTGTGCCAGTGGGATCTGTCATGGTCTGCTTTTTTTTCTTTCTTTTCTTTTATAGGTCTCTAAGCGCCATCTGATTCTTCTTTGTAAACTGGATGCTGAAGTTCACAGACTCTGTCTCACTCATCTTCATATCTCTCATGAAAACTACCTCAGAGATTTTGCAGAAGATGCTCACTATATATTTATTCAATAGATTTTTTGCAAAAGAAATAATACCATAATATGGAATCATCATGAGATGCACTCACAAGATGCTTAATTCAGATAATTCTTCAATGAAGAAGTAGAGTTTATTCAGGTCAATAAATATTGCTGAGCCTGCATGTGCTGACCATCTAGGTATATGACTCTGCTGTGCTCACTTCAGAGAATATTATGTAGTTGGCCCCAAGACCTGGGAGAAGAGACAGCCAACTTTGGGGCCATATTGCAGGGTTGAGGCATCTTCTAGTCCCTCTGAAAAATATATTTTTCTTTTTTTTTTTTTTGTGGTACTAGGGGTGGAACTCAGGGGTTTTTCTACTCCTGGCTATACTCCCAGACCTATTTTTTAATACTTTTTGGAAACAGGGTCTCACTAATTTGCTGAGAGCCTCACTAAGTAGCTGAGGCTGGCTTCGAACCTGTGCAATCCTCCTGTCTCAGCCTCCCAAACGCTGGGATTACAAGGGTGCGCCACCACACCCAGCTCTATATTTTTTCTTTTTTTTTTTTTATTTTGTGATACCAGGGATTGAACCCAGTGGCATTCTACCTCCAAGCTATACCCCCAGCCCTATTTTTTTAGTCTTTATTTAGAAACAGCGTCTCACTAAGTTGCTGAGAGCCTCACTAAATAGCTGAGGCAGGCCACAAACCTGCGATCCTCCCATCTCAGCCTCCCAAGTACTGGAATTACAAGTGTGCAGCACCATGCCCATCTGAGGAAACAGATTTGCCAGAAAACTGCCTCTAACTGTTCCTTCAAAGTTCTGCTAGATCAGTGTATCTCAAACTTTAACGTGATTGTGGATCACCAGGGGATATTGCTCGGGTGCAGAGTCTGACTCGCCAGGTCTGGAGTGAGGCCTGAGTTCCTGCATTCCTAACATGCTCCGCCGTGATACAGGAGCCACTGGCCTGTAGAGTTGACAAGGTGACACAGGGCTCTGAAAGGCTCGGTTCCTACAACACCCATGGCCCAGCCCTCAAAAGCCCCAGAGAAAAGGCGGAAGAGGGAATGTTTCCAACATAATCCCATCCCCTCAGAATCCATCCTCTGCTTCCAGACCATAGAAACGACAAGAAGAGCAGGATGTCACCATCACTTAAGACACAAAGGTTAACGCCATCGGTAATATCTACATGTACTCCAGGATTAGATTTACTCCTCACACCTAATGACCAAACCTAGCCCTAGACTCTTGGGCCTAAGGAGGAAGCCAAAAAATGGGAGTGGAACAAGGATGGGAATAATCTAGTCCAAAAATCTAGTTATATGGAGTTGAGCATAGTGACAGAAGCCTGTAATGCCAGTACTTGGGAGGCTGAGACAGGAGGATTTCAGACTCAAGACAAGCCTCAATTACTTTAAGAGAACCTGTTTCAAAGTTAAAAACATAGGGATGGGGTTGTATTTCAAAGGTAGAATGCTCCTGGGTTCATTTCCCAGTACAAAACAAAAAAGAAAATGTTCCCCAAAATGCAGGCACCTGGAGCTTAGACAAAGTGTCTGCATTCCCTTCCCAATTATCTCGGTGTCAAATACAGTTGCTTTGGAATGGGATATAGTTTTTTTTTATGGTACTGGATATAGTTTTTATAACTCCACAAGACTTTGATCTTTGTTTTCCCTAAAACAGTTCTGTTGCTATGATTATATGTCTCTGAATTTGCCAACAAGAGATAACTTTCAGCAGCCTTGTGACCGGCTGAGGAAATCTCTTCTACAAATTTAATATGGTCTAAGCCAAGTGTGGTGGCAAACACTGTAACCCCAGCATTCAGGAGGCTGAAGCAGGAAGCCCCTGGTTCACAGACAGCTTTGGCTACTTAGTAAGGCCCTTTGCCACTCAGTGAGACCCTGTTTCAAAATAAAGAATAAGAAATAGGGCTGAGGGTGTAGCTCAGAGGTAGAATGCCCCTAGGTTCCATCTTCAGTACCATACAAAAAAAAAAAAAAGAATTAATATGATCTAGGTTGCACAATATATTTTAATATCACATCCCATTCAAGCTTGGAAGAACCAGAGAACTTAACTGAAGTCTGGAGGAGATGTGTCATCAGTTAGAGAACTCTTCAGATTCCTAAATTTTAGGAGAAACACTGAAAATCCAATGAATTCTGATCCTCTCTGTCATTTGGTTGACCTCCCTCTCTCCTTCAATCCTGATCTAGTAGGGCCTTCTTTGTGACCTCTGAAACTTAAGAAATAAAAGTGGCCCCAAGATGCTACCCCCTGCTAAGCACATTACTCATGACTTCAGTTTTCTCCAAAGTGAACAGGAGGAACACTGTCGTGGTCAAGGGTCCAGGGATTTAAGGATGCCCAAATAGCACTTCTTGCTCTATTTGGAAGCTTCCTTCATGTCTCTAAAAGGAATCTAAGTCCTACAACAACAACAATGTAAATTTTAACTGCCCAGAGAGGGCAGCGGTTTGGGGACACGGGTGATCAAAAAGGAAGGTTATCAACTGGGCATGGTGGTGCATGCCTGTAATCCCAGTACTGAGGAGGCTGAGACAGGAGGATCACAGGTTCACATCCAGCCTCAGTAACTTAGCAAGACCCTCTGCAACTTAGTGAGACCCTGTTTCGAAACAGGGCATTGGTAGAATGCCCCTGGGTTTAATCCCAGTAACACACACAAAGAAAGGCCATCTATTCATACTTTATACCATAGACTAGCTGGGTTTCCAAATCAGCTGGATCCCACATGGACCAGTTACCTGTGGAGGAATATCACCCTCCCATTACCTTAGCACTCCTGTTTCTCATGCTTACCAACAGGCTGTGCCCATGTTTCAAGGCAAATAAAAGCAGCAGAGTCTCTGGCTGAGAAATTAATAACTGGTGTGGGGTAGGAGGAAGTCCAGAGCTTCTTAAGCCCAGGGTCGTTGGATGTCCTGCAGGCGGCCTAAACTATGGGTCCTTCATTCAGCAACAACTCCATTGCATTCAGCTTCTGCAGCAAACCACAGGCTCTATCACCAGACTCTCCTAAACCAAAAACTAGGTTCTCTGTCTGTGAATCGATATGTTCTAGATTGTATTATAGCATTAAAGGAGAACACTTGGTCTTGAAACAAATTTCTCTCCTTTCAAACAAGGAGGTCACTGGAAGATAAACTAGAAAGACTAAGCTGCTATAACCCTTTTTATTCTTAACCTCCAAGCTTCAGTGTATGTATTATCTCACACACACACACACACACACACACACACACACACACACACACACTCACACACACCTCCCCTATCCTATCTTGATATCACTGCAAAACACCGTTGAGAGCCTCAATAGGGCTTTTCCTTCTGGGACATATTCTGTCACCCTTGCTGCCAGACTTCCAACATGGAAGCCTACATGTGGGGAAGAGACAATAGAACATATCAAATGGGATTTTGTCTGGAGCCTGAGAACCTGTAGAGAACCTCGGCATTAAGTGTTTTCTCCATGCTAGGGATGTAGCATGTATGTAGTAGAGTATGTGCTTAGCATGTGCAAGGCCCTGAATTGTATCCCCAGGATCACACACACAAAGAAGACAAAGAAGACGACTTTCCTATTTTCCCTCTGGTTCCCCTGTCCTCTGCTGAATAAATATCTGCTGAATAAAATCTGTACCTTCCAGCCAGGTGTGGTGGCGCACGCTTGTAATACCAGCATTCGGGAGGCTGAGACCAGAGGATCACGGTTCGCAGACAGCCTCAGCTACTTAGTGAGACCCTCTGCCACTCAGTGAGACCCGGTTTCAAAATAAAGAATAAAAAATAGGGCAGGGCGTGTAGCTCAGAGGTCAAATGCCCCTGGGTTCCATCCCCAGACCCGCAAAAAAAAAAAAAAAAGAAAGAAAGAAAGAAAAAAATCTGTACTTTCCAAGCATCAAGTAAAGAGGATAATTACAGAATGGGAAGATGCCCTGGGCAGCAGCACACACCAGCTGCGCGGTCCCTTACCATTGCACGTGGAGTAGCTATCCGTCCAGGCCGGCTGCTGGTGAAGGAGGCTGTTGCTGGGGTTGAGATTCATTACACCACTTCCTTCCAGAATCATGATCTGAAAAAGGATCAGACAGCCCATTCGTCAATCCCTGTTCAGTCAAAGCAAAACTCATAGTCATTAAAAATTTCCAAGTTCAATTTTCCTATGCAGGAGGCAAGTTTTTACAGCAACCCATTCATAAATGAATAATCTCTGATCTGGAGTGAAGCAGAAGGCCAAGGCAATACCTGAAGTCTGGAGGGCATCCAAGCCTTTTACAAAAGTGAAAATTCAGAGTGGAATTTCAATCAATGAAGTTGCAGACCCAGCACCTATGCGGGAACTCCACCTGAAACCAGGTGTTCATGTGTGTCCTCACACCCAAGCAGCCCACACCTGGGGACCCAGTAACAGTAACTTTTGTTTCCTCCTGCAGATACCTGGCACAGGTTGGGTTGCTTGTCCATGGGCCTCAGTCAGATTTTGCTTGAGCTCCTTAGATCTTTGCCCTTGTGATAATATCAAGAACCATTTGGTTTCTCTGATAAGCACTGCCCCTTTCTGGTAAAGAACATTAATTTTTTTTTTCTTTCTGGTAAAATTATGATTAGCTTTTCTTCTCCTGTTATATACCTGGAGAACTCAACAGGCTTGGAAGCTGACCTCAAGATGACTCTCAAAACACTGTTTTTTTTTTAAACTCTCTCTTTTAATTCTTTGCTTTTGAAACAAGGTCACACTAAGTTGCAGACAGCCTCACTAAGTAGCTGAGGCTGTTTAGGAACCTTGATACTCCTGTCTCAGCTTCCCAAGTACTGGAATTACAAGCTTATGCCACCACACTCTCAATCTGTGGGGCCCAGAAGAAGAACTGGCTTCCATAGACCTATTTAGAATTCTTAAATCATGAAAAAATATTTATTCCAGCTGGGCATGGTGGTACAAACTTGGAATTCCTGAGAATGGCAAGTTCAAGACCAGCCTGGGCAACTTAATGAAACCCTGTCTTAAAAACAAAAAGGGCTGGGGATATAGCTTAGTTGGTAGGGTGCCCTTGGTTTAGATATCACTACCACACACAAAAAAAACAAAAAACAAAAAACAACACACACACAAGAAAAAAGAAAGAAAAGAAATATTCCCTTCATAGCATAACATTTATGATATCCCTATCCACAAAGCCCCAGGGGTGTGTGCATTCAAATAAAGAGAAGGCTGTTTACAGCAGGCTACTGAGTACTACCCAGAGGCTGTAAAAGTTACTTGCTCTTTATAAACTGCTCTTGTGGGGACATGAGTTGATAGCAACTTCATAGAAATGTTTCTGACTGTTTGGGAGAACTCTATTCCCGGGTGTCACCTGTGTTCGCAGACTGAAACTGTGCCCCCAGAATAACTCCAGCCTCGACACCCCCTTCCCCTATTGAGTGTCCACTCCTTTGGTCTTGTGTGGGGCCTGACCAGGGAAAAAAGGGGCCTGAGTAAGGTGTAAAAAGTGCATTCATCTATTTGTTTATGCAGCAAATAGTTATCTGCCCAGCAAAGGGCTGGGCACTGATGTGGGCACCAGGGGTAGAGCAGTGATTAAGGGTTGAACCAGGCTAGACGTCAACATGTATGATGATTATTAGCACCATCGTTATTTTTGCTTGGTGAATAATTAGGCTTGAATCTATTCTAAGTGGAAAGTGGAGAAGGACAGAGAGTCTGGGAATGATGCTTATTATAATAAGATAGGACCCTAGGGTGGAGTAAGGGTCAGGAAAGCTGAATTCTACATCTTGGTGCCCTATGAGAGCTTTGAAGCCAGGAGACATGGAGTTGATCCCACCTCTCCTCCTTAAGGAGCTCAAGTTAATACTAACGCACACAAGTTACCTAACCTCTCTAAAGCCCAGTTTTCCCCCATAGAAAATGCAGATGAGCCAGGCATGGCGGCACACACTTGTAATCCTGGTAATTTGGAGGCTGAGACAGGAGGATCCGGTTTCATGGCCAGCAAACTTAGTGAGGCCCTGTTTCAAAATAAAGAATAAAGTCGAGCGTGGTGGCACACGCTTGTAATCCCCGCACTTGGGAGGCAGAGACAGGAGGACGGAGCAGGTTCGAAGCCAGCCTCGCTGGCTTAAGAGACCCTGTTTCCAAATAAAAATATAAAAAGTAGGTCTGGGAGTGTAGCCCAGAGGTAGAAGGGTTTCCAGGAACCCCACAAAAATAATAAAGAATAAAAATAGGGCTGGGGGTGTAGCTTGGAGGTAGAATGCCCCTGGGTCCATTCCCTAGAACCACACACACAAAAAATGCAGATGAGCCATCTAGCCTGGACATGAGCTGGAGATCAAATGAATATCTATACCTGAAGCAATGGCACAAAGCAGGACCTGACTGGGTAGGGCAGGCGATGAGCAAAGTCACTCCTTCTAGCTGACCTCAACCAGAGACAACAGAAAGTCTCAGTTTCTCTGATTTTTCTCTGAAAACTTAAAGAAAGTAACTAGACTGATTCTTAAGTTTCCTACTGGAAACCTCTTTTATTTATTTCTCTCTCTCTCTCTCTCTCTCTCTCTCTCTCTCTCTCTCTCTCTCTCTCTCTCTCTCTCTCTCTCAGAATACCTAGACATTTTCCCACCCAGCCTTCTACAGCATTTGCCCTGAAGCTAAGAAATCAGTCTGGGACTTCAAGGCACAAGAAACCCTCCTGGTTGCAGAGGGGGTGGCGGAGGAGAGGGGCGCAGGGCCCTGTCTCTTGTTTGCTCAAGGCCAAGCTTATTCCTTGGCAGCATTTGCTCAAACCACAAGCAGTGGAAAGGTTACTGTTTAACCCTGCGAAGGCTGGAGCTCAGAGCCCAGCCCTTCCGTGGGGAGGGACTGGCCCTCCAGGCTTGGAGAGTGCAGCTAGAGAAAGGTTTCCCTGAAATTCTTTTATAAGGCTCACCTGCAGGGCTGTTTCAAAGTGGCCCTTTCAGTGGGAGCAAGACACGCCCGGGACAATGAAGGGCCACCTCCCCAGCCAGCTCCAGGGTTTTATTGACTGCTTCCTAACTAGCAGAAGGCAGGGTGGTGTGGTGTGGGGGCAAAGTGCCCAGGCTTGGCTGGTGGGGAGACATGAGCTCAGACTCCAGTTCTCCTGTTAACCATAGACGACCTTGAGCTCCCAGTCTGTCTAGCCCAAAACCTGATCTTCATTTTCTCCACCTGCAAAATGGGAGCAACGCCAAACTCAAAGCACAAGCCGCGTGAGAAAGCCAGGCGCACAGTTATGAAGAGAACTCAGCAGGTTAAATTAAAAAAAAAAAAAAAAATCAGTAAATGTCTCAGGTTAGTTCTCAGCTGCGGCTACTTGTCCACAAGCCCCTTTCCTCAGGACAGCTGTCATTCCTCACTATAACCTTCTAGAAGCATCTAGAACTATGCCCACCACCCAGAGGAGCCTTTAGGACCTCAGGGTCCTGGCTGCCTGGCGCTGCCCATCCCCGAGGCTGGCTGGCCTGTGAACACAAGCCCTGTTCCCTGCCGGCACCCCCTTTCCAAGGGAAAGCGGCCAGCGCGGTGAGGGGCCCTTTTTTTTTATAAGGCACATTAAATGGTTACCACTCATAAAAGAGTTTATGTGGCTTAACCCTTAGTGAGTCAGAGTTCATACCATCTCCCCCAGGCCTGTGAGCAAAGAAACCCAGAATGAGGACCCACCAGGGAGCTGCAGGGAGCACCCTCGGTGTGAGCAGCTGCGGCCAAAGGCCTTTGGCCAAGTCTATCCCCCTCCAAGGCCCAGTTTTCAAGGGATAAATGGAGGACATTTGTCCTCCAACAGCCTCCCAAGACGGTTGAAAAGATCAAATGAGATAATGGGTAATAAATGTGCCCAGAGAACTGTAAAAAAGCCCTATTATAACCAGCGCACCCACACCCAAGAGACTACTCTAGACTTTCCATGCTATATAGTGATTATTTTATGGGGTATAAAGAGCAACCCTTTTAATTAAAAAGTAGGGGCATTATTTAATGCTCTGCCTTCAGCTCCCTACTTTACCTTCAACATAGCTTTCCTTATTTCCTTAAAAAGTATCAAGTATAAGCAGTAGAGCCCGGTGAGATTCCAGGTTCCCTCTTCTACCACGTGACCCTGAGTATGTTAACCTTTCTGAACCTCAGCTTCTTTACTTGTTTAAAAATTGGGTGGGGGCAATAACTGACTTCCTCTAAGACTACAGGCTGCTTTGAAGGATAAATAATACAGAGGGTTTAAAGGTATCTAAGTCTCAAGCACATAGCCACAATAAAAATCGCTTTTCTTGTCTTTTTTTAATAGTAGTTCTCAAAGTGTTCCTTTAATGCATTTTATACTTTCTAAAACTGAGTCTTCAACTCAAAGCTAAAGTAAGAACGGTTGTGCCCCGCATAGCCCAAGCAAGCTGAGAGGACTCGGTTCTTTTCTTCTTAGGCCGGAAGAGGAAATCAGCCCTTGAGATATCCTCAGCCATGCTGGAAGTGGTTAAAAACAGAGTTTCTCAGTATCCCCACCACTGAAATTTAGAGCTGAATTATTCTCTCTTTTTTTTAAAAAAAGGTTTTAAACTAACACATAATATTTATGCTTACTTATGGGGTACAAATAGTATGATAATTTAATACATGGATACAATGTATGATGATCAAATCAAGGTAATCAATATTTCCACCTTTTCAAGCATTTGCTTTTTCCATCTGTTGGGAACATTTGAATTCTTCTCTTCTAGTTACTTGGAAATATAAATTATTTTAGATTATATTTTACCCTACTGTGCTTTAAAACACTAGTCCTCTAATCTTGCTGTATTTTGGTACTAGGTTTCTAAGCTTTCTCGAGCTCCCTTTCTCTCTATCTATCTAGCCTCTAGTGACTTCTGTTCTATTCTCTACTCTATGAGAGTAGAGAGTTCTATTCTCTCTATTCTATGAGATCAACTTTTTAGCTTCCGCAAATGAGATCAAACAGGATCTGTTGGATTATTTGCCACAAATTATAGGATTTCGTTCTTTTTTTATGGCTGAACAATCTTCCATCATATTGGTACCATATGTTTTCTACCCATTTATCCATCTACAGGCACCTCTGTCTCCACAAATAGTACTTCAATAAACATGAAAGGACGTGTAGGGCTCCAAAATTATTTCTTGGCAGATGGTCCTGGGCATTGTTAAACATTTAGCAGCACTTATAGCCGCACCCTCTAGGTGACAGTACCAACTCCTCCCTCCTTTAAAGGTCCCCTGGAACAAAATCACCCCTGGTGGAGTACAGTGGTTCAAAGCGAAGCCTGCGGAGGCAGAGAGCTTAGGATCTGCTCTTACTGGTGTGGCAACCGTGGGCTGTCCCTTAGCCTTCCTGAGCTGCTATTTCCTCTCCTGGGAAACAGATGGCATTAGCGCCTGCCACAGAGGCTTGCAGAGGATTAACAACATAGAGACACTAGAGTCCGCAGCCCAGTACACACACACAGCAATTGCCTAATCGGTGGAGCTTTAAGAAAATACACTGGGTATCGAGCCGCCTCTGTGTCTCCCCAGGTTGTATGTATTCTGGAAATAGAGTATAAATCATTAATGGGGCTATTAAAAACTGTGTACGTACAAAAAAAAAAAAACCTAAATGTTATATCAAACCCAAAGAGTGATATTAAATGTGGATTATCCAGCGGGGATTTTTTTACATTATACATTCTCTTATTCCTACTTCATGGTAGAAATAACCAGAGAGAAGAGTATTTCACTCCATCGCCCCCACCACCGACAGTCCAGATTTTCACATTTGCCCATAACTTCACTTCGTAAGACTGATGGTTTGGGGGACAGAGAGCTACACTTCATTTAAAGAAGAGCCAGACCAACTATCCAACACACTAAAGCTAAGATGAGCACCTCATGCCAGGCTGCAAGCCAGGACCTAGTCAACCACTCACAACGACGGTCCTACAAAGATGAGCCACCAGCTGCCCTAAAAATTATGGCTCACTAGTGCTTAGCCAATCAGAAACTTATCTGTGCAGCAAGAAAGCCCAGGATGGTGCTGAGCAGCCACAGCCTGAGTGTTGGAGGGAGAGAGGCTCCCCTCTGCCCCCCTTTGTTGAGGGCTAAGCACTGGCTTTCAGGGTGCCCAAAGCTGCTAAGAACTTGAACTGCTCCTGTACCACCACCACAGAGACAACCGCAGCCCGGGAGCACATTCGGCATCCAGGCCTTCATCAAAGCCTTGCACTCTCCTTGGGGGGGGGGGGGAGTGCCAGTGCAGAGACCACCACACACAGGTGAGAATGCAAAGGGGTGGAGAACAAGTGGGGTACTTGGCCTGACCCTGGAGTTTAAAAGCCTCTCAACTTGCTGCTGCATTAGAGAAGGCAACGCCTAACCACAGAGACTGAATCCCACTAGATCTGAGCCTGAAGGACATGTCCAAGGACATCAGGAGATGGCAACTCAAACTCGCTTTGCCAGTGTCTCCAGGGCAATTCTTCAGAGCGTAAGGGATCATGATGGAGGTGGCGAAGACTGACAATTTGGTGCCGTGACTCAGTGGCTGTGTTGAGGGAGTTCTATCCTGTCTACAGCCTCAGTTTCCCCACATGACAAAAGTGCAAAGAAATAGAGTTGAATGAGAATGTGTGCACAAGGCTCAGCACCTCACCTCACTCTTGCAAGTATAGAATCAACACTGGCTCCTAGGATGGGGTTTGCCCACTAGTTTCTCTTTAAACTGGCTTGATTGGCTTTGGGGCATTGTGGGGGTAGGGGTGGACGCCTCAGAGGCAGGAGAGTGTGATGGTAAGAGAGTACCAGGCTCTAGAGTTGGCCAGCCATGGTTCAAACCCTGGCTTGGCCAATTGACTCCTTAGGACAAATTTGGACGAGTTGTTTGACTTCTCTGGACCTCAATTTCCTCCTTTATAAAATGAGTACCATATGAAAAGGGCTGTTGAGAGACAAAATGAAATAATTCCTGTAAAGTGCTTATAAAAGTGTTTGACACAGAGTAAGTGCTTGGTACATGTTAGCTGGTTGTTATAATAATATTAATAATTGTTGCTGTTGGTATTATTTCTTTAAACCTCCAAAAAGGGAAATGGAGAGCCAAGTTCATTTCAGGTAAATCTTCAAACCTTTATTACCTGCACAAGATTCTGCAATTCTAGCTGCCTGGTGAAGTCAAGCATCAGACTGGCTCTCCTGCCTTCCCATCCCCCAGTGCAGGTGCTACTGGGTGGATGCACCATGACCTGTGAGCGCTGAACAGCAGGTCCTGGTCCCTGCTCACAACACCAGGCTATTTTCCTCTGGGCACAGTTCTTGCCCAAGGGACTGAAAGTCATCCCTCCCGCTCCTCTTCCTATCACCAGACACACTGTGCCTGAGGCTGCAAGAGCAGTGGGAGGGTGTGCATCTCAGGCTCTGGGTGACCCCAGACTTCACATTCCCACTCACAAGGGCTGGTGTGCAGATGCAAGGAAGGACTGGGCAGCGTGTTTGAAATGCAAGCCTTGCAGAGTGTGACCAAGGGCTACTCTTTCCTGCAAGGTCCTTTCACACACCGAATGCTCAGCTATTGCAAAGAGTAGGGTCAGGAACTTGGTTAACAGAGACAGAAAATCAAGGGGAAAGAGATTCCCCTCTCCCCCGTGACTCTGGAATGATGCTGGAGCCAGGCAGCTCAAACCCAGGGGGCTCTGCCCAGTCTCAGGATTCATAAGGTAGCCCACAACTGCTCAACTGGTTTCTCTTCTGAAATACACAGTCTCCCAGGAGAAATGCACAAAACCCAGCTTGGGCCTGCTCAGCGAGAAGCAAGTCTTTCTTTTGCTCACTGGTCAGGATACTAAAATCTAGGACTGAAAGCTATAAAAATAATAGAAACTGCCAATATTATGTTATAGCAACTAAAGCTTATTGAACACTTCAAATGCACCAGTTGTGTGTTAATAGTTTTATTTATTATTATTATTATTTTTTTTTTTTGGTGGTACTGGGGGTGGAACCCAGAGGCTTTCTACCTCCGGGCTATACTCCCAGACCTTTTTTATATTTTATTTGGAAACAGGGTCTCACTAAGTTGCTGAAAGCCTCACTAAGTAGCTGAGGCTGGCTTTGAACCCGTGCGATCCTCCTGTTTCAGCCTCCCAAGCGCGGGGATTACAAGCGTGCGCCACCACGCCCGGCTGTGTTAATAGTTTTAAAATGCATTATTTCATGCAGTGTGTGGAAAGACTCTAGTAGTCCTTATGTCATTTAAGAGATGGCTTATCTGAGGCTCAGAAAGGTTAGGTAATTTGTTCAAGGCTACACAGCTTAACAAGAATTGGAGTTAGAAGAAAATCTGAACTCAGAATGTCTGGCCACAAACTCTGGGAGCTTAGCTACTCTCCATTGAACAGAGGGTGATTTGTCAGAGAATAAAGCTGCCTTCGACTCATTCCTTACTCCAGACCCCTTTGTGACCAAAGCATCCCCCATGCCCTTCTGCTGTATCACACCTTTATCAAGCTAATAAGCAAATGAATACACACTCATCCATAGGTACTTGTATACGTATACATTTACACCTACATAACATCAATGATCCCCCTATGGTGCAATGAAGCTATTTTAATGTTACACTTGAGAAATAAATTGTAATTGTTTGTGTTGTGCCTGGATTAGACCTCAAGTTAACAACAAAAACATGGTCTGTCCTGCTGCCAAAGAGGACTGGGCCACAAAACAGATCTGAAGCAGGGTTAGTGCCTGCATTCCCTATCCCCAGCCCCAGGGAACTGAGGGTCGAGGCCTCGCCTTCTTCCCAGCTCCCCTCTTCATTCAACATTGTCCCCAAACTGCCACTGAGCTGGCAGCGATGAGACACTTTACTCCTTTAGCCAGAAGAGCAATTAGACCTCTCAAATGACTTTTGGCATGATGGCGACATCCAGATCATTCTCCGTCCTTAATCAAAGTGACTCGCAGGTGAATGCACAGCATTTGCCCTAAGGATGTTGCAACAGCCTGCTGACTTCCTGTTTCAATATGACTGTCATTCAGAAGGACTACTCCCAAGCAAGAGAAAAGAAAATCTGAGTACGTGTGAAATGTGGCTGCTCATAATACACACGATAATTGGTGTTCTTACACATGATTCAAAATGTGAATCAAGCTTGGGGAATGTATTTGATCTTCTTCAATTACGTGACAGGTGGTTTCATTCCTTTATAATGTGTCCAAAAGATATTTCATGTTACCCCTGGTATTGTTCCTGGGGTCTTGAGCGTCTTCCATGACCAATCATGCTATATTGAAAGGCCAAGCCTGGATCCAATACAGGTACACTTTATTGACTATAAGCCATCTGGAACTATACACATTATGCTGATCTGTATCATTGTTGGTGCCAGACTCAGACAAGATAGTGCATACTGACAGAGACAGGCACCAAAGTTGATCAAAAGACGAGATTGACTTAAATAACCTTCCGGGCTTTTGTCAATCCCGCTCAGATATGACAACTGAGGAGGGGGCGCTCTTTGAATCTTAGAAGGTCACAGAGCCTTTGGAGATCTCGAGAGAAGAGGTGGCTCTCTCTTTCTACCAATAATGTGCACCTCTTTCAGTTTTCTGTGTGTTCTGTGAGCCCCAATCCCTCTAAAAATTGTCCATCGACCCCTGAAGATCTATAGACACCACAGAATGTTAAGAGATCTCTCTTGCACTCAGGTTAGATTAGAATTTGTCAGAGAGACAGAGTTGGAAGACATGAGTTTATTCCCACCCACGAAGGAAGGGCTAAGAGATTCCGGTGAGGCTCTCTTACCTGGCTTGGGTGACACTTTGTTCTCCTACATTAAAACCAGGATGGGCTGTGTTCTCTCCAGCAGCAGCTGAGGCAGGAAATATACTACAGCCTGGAAGGGTATGCCCTAGAAGGCACCATCCCTGAACCTCCAAAGCTGTCTCCTCACTCTCCCCCTTTCTCTATTCTAAAACCAAATGGCTATCAAGTAAAGAGGGTAAAGCAAAAATAAGGCTTCACTTAATGCAACCATAGATCTTTGTAAGTTTTTATGAAGGCACAGAAATGGGAAGTGGACTACTTGTATGATGTTTCATTTCCTATTTGGCTAAAGAGGTCTTATAGCTACTTCTTAGAGTTTGGTCTATAGACCACTGTACTGCCATCATCCAAGGAGGGGCTAAACTTGAAATTTCCTGAGGTCCCACCCAGACCTCTGAAACAAAGTCTTTATTTCTAAGGACCGCTCTTTACTAATGCATGAGCATGCTCACAGTTGAGAATTTCTGGTCTACACACTCACTCACCTCCCCTCAATTTCCCACCACAAGATAACTACCTCTAAGAGAAATCATCCTTGAAGAAAATGCCCATAAATGCAAGACAATCCTCGTAAGGGAAGAGACAAGAGATTCAACCAGGAGAATTCAAGCCTCAGTGTGTCTCTGGAGAACCTATTACTTCATTATTTTGTCAGTTTGAAATAAGACAGTTCCTAATGCCCATTACCCCGAAATTATTAAATTCAGCAGTGTTTGTTTACTTACATGAATGCCTCACTGAAGGCTGAACAAACACTCTGGCCTCAGAACACAGCATTTCTATTTTGTATGACAGTTACCCCATCAAGAGAATTTCATGGCTGGCTGAGCTATCCCAGCCCCATTCAACCCTCACCTTAGTTTTCAAAAGACCATTTAACCAACTGGATTTTAGCCCTCATATACCTAAGAAAATTGACATCTCAGCCTTCAGTGGAGAGAAACTATCCCCGAGAAATGCATGTTCATCTATTAGAAATATTTATTCACCATCTTCAATTAATATATTCATATATCGAATGTCCACCAACTGCTTGGTGTTACCCTAGGTGCGAGAAGCATGCTGTGAACAGATCATAGACACGGCCTTCTTCATGAACTGTTAGCAAGGACACACTTCTGAAATAATCATTGCTCTTTCCAAACTCCTATGAGCTCATCCCCCACCTCCTGTTGGAGATGGAATGTAAAAAGAGCAGAGAGCTCCAGGCCACCTACTCTGGCATTTGGAAATAACCAACCTTGAAAAGAATTCCAACTAGTCCCGATAAAAAAGAGGACTGACCCTCCTCTCTCCAGCAACCCCAGGTCTTGCCACCACAGAAAACCCTGCTAAGACAGGGAGCTGGCAGGTAGGATAATACTTCTGGGTTTCACAAAGCAGCCTCAGCCAAAACCAATCTCCACTTAGGGCAGAATAAAGCAGTTGGTTGTCTGCAGGGCTGAATGTCTGTCCCAGGACAATGGTGTGTTTATGTGTCAGAGGGCTAGGATCAGGTTGTTAACATAAAACCCACCGTAAACAGAGCTGTTAATTCAGTTGCTGGCAGGGGCTTCTGTTATCTCCGGAATACCTCCCAGAGGGTTTAAGCCCTCCCTTTTCATTTGAGTTGGCAGCAGAGTTATTTTTTTGCACCTGTTGCTCTGCTCCGATAACAACACAGTTAAGCATTGATTTGTTGGAAAATAAACAGAAAAAAGCAAAGAAAGGCATCTGCCCAAACAGCCTAAGCTGGTTTGACTGAGCATTGGTGCCAATTTGTTTTTCCTATAAAAACCAAAGAAAACCCTGCGTTTTCAGTTTGGACGCTCCCCTCCCACTCCCTCCGAATCAAAGGCCATATCAAGTAGGCAGGAGCTGGCAGGGCCAAGAAGCCAGAAGCCCTTGTACTTTTCCATTGGCTGGTTCCACAGGGGCACTGAGGAGTGTCCAAGGGCTGCAGAGTGATATGGCCCGCCTCCAGCCAACCTAGGTTCAGATCATGACTCAGATTAACAAGGGCCAAGAAGGGGCTGCTGGGATGTGATCGAAATCCAAACCTCACTCTTCCAAATGGTTGACTTCCGAAAGTGAAGATGTTTAAGGGAGGAGGTGTGGTCTATGGGTAACCTCCCTAAGTGGATACTTGGGCACCCCTGCCCCGGTCTCAGTCTCCTTCAGAAGCCCTATGTCCAGCCCTGGGAAAAGAGAAGAATTTGAACCCTCCAGTCCCTGGACCATCACTTTCCCATTTTGGAAGTGAAACTTCCCACATCTACCCCCAAAGTGAGCTGTGTAGACTTACTAGTGTTCCACCAGGGGATATGAGGTCCTGGATCCCCGGTGGAAAGGTACTAAGAGGAATGAGGTGTAATTTCTGCCCTCCTTCGACTGTCATCGCCACTATCCCCAAATTGCTAAATTCAGTAATGTCTGGTTACTTCTATGTATGCCACTCTGAAGGCTGAACAAATACTCTGGCCTCAGAACACAGCATTTGCAGAGAGGTTTTGTGATGGTTACTCCATCAAGAGAATCTCACGGCTGGCTGAGCTATCCTAGCCCCACCTTACTCTTCAAAAGATTATTTTCATTTCTCATTAATTTGTCAATATCACATGATGAGCTAAGGCCAAAACAGGCCACAAAGAGCTAAAGGAATCACTGAACTGGAGATCATGAATAACACTCATTATGCAGTGGTATCATTGCCCAGCCTCCAACACAAGCAGTCACAGGAAGCATCCGCATTTCTCTCTCTTTCTTTTTAAGCTGGAAAAGAAAACATAGTCGTAGGCAACATGCTTTGTTCCCCCAGAAAAATACCTTCCACCAGCCTTTCCTGGACCAAAAGCCTTCATTAGTGCCAGACCCCCAGCTTTCTAATGGTGCCAGAAATTGCTTCTCCAGGGATGTTGAGACAGGGTGATCTCAGGGGAGGGCTATGGCTGACTGAACACTCCCAGCATTCTTGCTGGGAGCAGGGTAGGGAGTGGAGAGCCTCCAACCAAATCGGGCAACAGAAGAAGAAAAGATTTAACAACACCCTTAGTTGACTGAAAAATAAATAAGCCCAAGTGCATAGGAATGCGGGAAGGGTGGAGGAGGTGAGGGGTGGAGAGTGGAGGTTGGGAGGGGTTGGATGCACCAGGCGATGGATTTGACCAATTTGAGAATCGCGGTTCCTCCCAGGGAAAGACCAAGACGTCCAAGCCCAGCAAAGATCAACAGCTACCAAATTGGAATCTCACAAACTGTATAATTACAAAGCAGCAACAAAAACTATGACGGTGCTGATAGTTCATATTTACTGTTTGCTACATGTTATGAATTAAGTTGGGCTTAATGCAAATTATCTTCCTTAATCCTTCCAAGAAACCCAAACATAAGCACTTGTGTCCTCATTTTACAGATGATGAGAAAGAGAGAGAAGCAACTTACCCAGACACAGATCTAGTGTTCAGACTGGATGTCATAGAGTCAATGTATTAGGGGAGGGGTTGGAATAACAGCAGGATTCTTCATAGCTTTGAAAATGGACCCTTGAATTTCCAAACAGGAGCTGTATCTTAGGACTTCATACTTATAATTTGATAGTCAAGATCCTTTATGACAGCTCCCATCTTGTGCCTTAATATGAAAATTCTTGAGCACACATCAGTCCAGATGCTGCTGAACTACCAATTTACAGCCCTTCAAATTTTTAGTCTGAGAGGTTGAGTGTGTAGCTCCATGATAGAGCATGTGTTCAGCATGCGTGAGTCCCCGAGTTCAATCCCCAGCACCAAAAACAAAACAACTTCAGCACAGCTTCTGCTAAAAGTCCCAGACTGACTCAGAGGTTGAGGTGGTTGCTTGAAGCCACCTCAGACTTATTAGCCATGCTAAAAGAGCAGTAATAGTGAAGGCAAAAACTGCTCAAAACTGGCGAGGCAGGATGGCTCCTCTCTGGAAGGCTCCTGATATCTGTGCATCACACACAGGTCCAGAGGACAGATCCCCTTGTGTTGGGAATACCACACTCAGAGAAATCTAGCAAAGTTCTCCCTTCTTCTATCATCACGGTGTCCACAACCCTGTTTCAGACCTTGAAACAGTTTATGAAAACTTGACTCTAAAATGCAGACAGAAGCTGGGCGTGGTGGTGCACGCTTGTAATCCCCGTGCTTGGGAGGCGGAGACAGGAGGATTGCACAGGTTCATAGTTAGCCTCGCTGGCTTAAGCCACCCTCTTTCCAAATAAATAAAAAATATAAAATAGCTGGAAGTGTAGCCCGGAGGTAGAAGGGCTTCCAGGAACCCCAGTACCGCCAAAAAAAAAAAAATGCAGACAGAACCTAATCAGGCTTATTCCATTAGCATCTTTGCAGCTTAAGAAGCAAAGAATGTTTGGCTTTTTTTTTTACAAGTCAGAGAACTTCCTCTTTAGAAAATGTAGTTTTTCTCTGTGTTCAATTATTCATTAAATGATAGTAGAGAAGAAGGCAAAGCTCCTATTCAATGCCTTCCTACAAGAATGGGAGAATCCACACACACCAGCTCTCATTTTGCCTTCCAGATAAGGAGGCACACACACACACACACACACACACACACACACACACAAACACACACACACACTGGGGATTATACCCAGGAGCATTTTACCTCTGAGATACGTCCCGCAGCCTTTTTTTTTTTTATTTTTTTATTTTTTATGAAAGTGTCTCACTAAGTTGCTGAGGCTGGCCTCAAACCTGCTATCCTACTGTCTCAGAGTCCAAAGTACTAGGATTACACGTATGTGCCACCACACCTGGCTCAAAAACAGACTTAGCTCTTCTTCTCCTTTGAGCTGTGTAGCAACATCTCTGGAAAGTTAAAAAAAAAAAAAATGAAAACCAGTTGAGAAGGCCAGTGGCCCCCTGCCAGAAAGGGTTATCCAGGAATCAAATCCCCTGCAGTTGATGAGGCAGCTGTTCCCCAAGTTGTGACAAAGGACACCCTTGGAGCCCAGGCAAAACCATAACTCTCACAACTCAACTTACAACTACATCTTTCCTTTTCCACAGGCCTAAGCTTTCCACCAGTGTATGGTAGACAAGCAAGGTAAGAATGTACAGGTCTTTCCCCCAGCTTCCCAGACTCCCAGCATCAGGAATGCCACACATTCAAATGACTTCACCAGATCCGGAAGCTGGCCAGCTACATTAAAGCAGGAATCAGTGCAAAAGGAAACTGCAGAGCCCCTTGGAAACTCATAAGGCATTTCAAGACAATAATAGTAGAACATTAAAACAAGCATAGGTTCTCCCTAAGCCCTACATAATTGCACAGGTTCCACACCCATGAAGCTGGCCCTCTCTGCAGAGTCGGTCCCAGCTTTTGCCTTCATTGTACCATGACTCTATCACCACCAACAGTGGGAAGATCATTTTTGTCTTTGCCCCCAAATCTACCTTTCCATGTTGGGGAAAGGATGTTATCAAACATACCTATAATCCCGCCTATAGCAGCCACCCAATCGATGACAGCTCTCACATTCTTTACCATTACTACTGTTACTATCATCTTCAAGATGCCAAGGTCTCTCCACTAACCCTAAAGTGACCATGGACAGGAAAAACCTAATTTCCTATTTAGGCGGAGACTGTCTATCAGCTAATGATGTTCAGAAGTCACCTCATTAGCCATGTGTGAGAGAATGCTGCAAATTAGACATTCTTAACTTTTATTTGTACTAAAAACCCACTTTGCAATCTGTTGAGGCCTATGGGCTCCTTTTCAATGATTCCTACCACCAAAATCCCTTTTAAAACAAATGTGGTATAGTAATATATGTTACTTTACTAGCACACTTAATAAGAATAACTAGTACAGTTCTAATAACTTCTAAAATGTTGAATATTAATATTTTGAGATGTATTCAACAAGTATAGTATGATAAGAAAGTGTTTGTGATGTGTCTTATTAATAGTCACAACTACAAGTAAAACTAATAAGGAGTTTGGCTTATATTCACACTGAGAGAAAATGTTAACTTGTAAGTAGAGGTTATTGCAAATAGTAATTATTTCTTATCCAAGTCCACAGAGTCCCTGAACTCCATGGATACCAAGAGATGCAAGGACACCAGGTTAGGAATTCTGGCTATGTTACTAATAGCAAGAACTGCTAATTCAATTTAGCCCCTAAAAACCACTTCCACATGGCCAAAACATTGGAACAATTTATCAAGAGGCGAATCCCACAATGTCCAGGCAAAATAAGTCAGTATTAGGTTAATGCCTTCAGCAGCAGTGGTCAATAAGCACCAAGAATTTCAAGAGTGAGCAGTAATATGAAATTGCAGTTAGTGATGTTATCTACCTAGAGAGTATCATTTTATCTGCCTATATGCCAGGCATCAGGACACAGAGATAGAAACATGCTATATGCCATCCCAAGTTTTCCTTGGGACCTCTATGGGTTATAGTTTACAGTCAGCTCAAAATAAGGTTCAGTATTGAAGGTCCCCATTAACATGGATCATCCCATTTCCTTGCTGCCTACCATCCACAATTTATATATTTAAAAAGCTATAGAATTTTTCCCCAAGGTCACAGTGCAGAACCAGGACCAAAACTGATAATTAAAGAAAAAAAACAGTATTTAATGCTAATCCACTCCCACCCAACAGAGACACATTGAAGAAGAAGAAAAAAAAAGAAAGAAACTCGAGTATTTCTCTTTGACTTCCATTCTACAAATTACTCCTTATTTACTCACAAGCATTTGTCCAAACACATTCTGTTTAATTTAATCCTTTCAACAGCCCTGTGCAACAGATGTTATTAAGCCCATTTTCCAGATGAAGAAATTTAGATGCTAGTTCACATAATTCGCCCAAACTCGCTCAGCCACCCACTGGCAGAGTCAAATTTGAGCCTGGTATTCAGACTCTAAGTCCAGTGCTCTTCATACCACGTCCCAGCTGCTCCCAGGCCACGGACACTCGCAGCCTCCCACCCTCACAGGCAGGTGGGAGGAAAAGTCCACTCTTCATCACTGCCCCTCGGCCCAAAGCCTCTGGCCAGTGGAGTCAAGATGGCAGAAGAGCAACCAGTGCTTTCTGATTTTCTAAGTGGACGAAGCTAAGGCAGAGGCTGAGCTTGAAAAGGGCCAAATCCACAGACCATGCAAAGATAATATAAATCTTATGAACTGCCACCCTGAGAGCAGCTCTTGTTTCTCACACTCCACCCACCTTCTCCTCTGGAATATGCCATCAGCATTACTGAGAGCATATTTCTAAAGGCTCCTAAAAGGGATTCTGGAATAATCTCTACAAGATGGATATATTCCTCAACCCCTTTTGTCATACACAAAAAGTAAAAGACCCTTTTCTTATTTCAAGAAAGACTCAACTCACGGATGTTTACATCACACTGAGAAAGGACGAAGAAGGTGACTGAAATGTCTTGCATCCAAGCTGAGCCAATAAAAGCCTAGCTCTGAATATTTTATAGTGTGTGTATGATAGGTAGTGATGGGGATGGGATTCCTTTGTTTTTGTACTGGGAATTTAATGCAAGATCATTTTTCCAGTGAGCTATATCCAAACTCCCACCTCCATCTCCTTATTGTCATATTTATTTATTTATTTATTTATTTATTTATTTATTTGCAGGTCTGGGGTTGGAACCCAGAGGCATTTGACCTCTGAGCTACAATCCCTGCTCAATTTTTTATTCCTTATTTTGAAACCGGGTCTCACTGAGTTGTAGAGGGCCTCACTAAGTAGCTGAGGCTGTCCACGAACCACAATCCTCGAGTCTCAACCTCCTGAATGCTGGGATTACAAGCGTGCACCACCACGCCCGGCTTATTATTATTTCTTATAAATAATAATAATATTATAAGATATTATAAGAAATAATATTATTTCTTATAAATAATAATACTGGGGATGGAACACAGTGGCATTCTACCTCTGAGCTATACGCTCAACCGGATTTTTTTTTTTTTTTTGGAAACAGGCTTCTCACTGGGTTGATGAGAGTCTTACTACTTGCTAAAGTTGTCCTCGAACCTATGATCCTTCTCTCTCAGTCTCCCAAGTACTGAAATTAGAGGTGTGTGTCACCACGCCCAGCTCATTTTTGAGACAGTCTCACTAAGTTGTCCAGGTTAGTCTTGAACTTGCAATCCTTTTGTCTCAGCCTCCCTACTTTATCTGGGATGATAGGTATGCACTACCATATCCAGCTCAGATTTTAACTTTACCACAATTAAAAAACATCAAAGAAAGTCTATCTCTAGACAAGGTCATACGAAAGTAAAAACTAAGTAGTGTTTAAAAATAGTGAGGCTAATGAGTTGGTCTGCTAATCTAATAACCATCTATGACAGGCATTTGGGCTCCTTCTTTTTTTAAGACTGTTTCATCAGGAAAGCATGTTTTAGTTTTTTTTTTTTTTTTTCTTTTTGTTTGTTCTTAGCTTATTTTTTTTTTAAGGGGTTCTTTTTTTTGTCTTTTTTGGAACCGGGGATCGAACCCAGAGCGCTACACCTGCAAAGCAGGCACTTTGCCACTGAGCTACATCCCGGCCCCGGAAAGCATGTTTTAAATGTGCCTGTACTGGTAATATTTTAAATAGATGTTCATATGTCCTTAACAACAATTAAGATGCTTCTGAGAAAATACGTGAGGGAGTCTCTGAAGGCACTAGGCTGGCAGGGGTGGGGGGAGATCGGAGGACAAGAGAAATTGTGAATTCAGTGAACATAAGGGCACAGTTCCGTAAAGCAAACCAAAGACAGAAAGAATATGTTTAGGTGCTAAGAGAATCTGCATTCAAAGGGATATTTTACAGGGTGTTTCTTCTAAAACAAGGAAAATTAATAACCTTTAATGGGACACTCTGCCTGACCCTGTTGCAGGCTCTGGTTGCTCTAGCTACAGAGCACAGGCCCTCTGGAACACCAGGGACCCAGGTTGGGCTGCCCAGTGACCAGCCAGCCCTGCTGCCCTTATAATTACCCTTTGGTCTTCTTCGGCAGAAGTACATCTGCAGCTTTCCCATCTACCCAGTAATTCGCAGACGACCAGTCAAGCAGGCTTGTGAGGACCCATACAAACTGAGCCGAGGCCATGGGTGCCTGAATGCTCACTATTCAAGAGGTAGCTTTGGTGTTTTCTGGAAGATGCCATTAGAGTGTCTTCTCCTGTCCATCAACTGCTCCTTGAGGTCACAAGCAGTCCGCCTCATCCCCTTCCATATTCTTACCAGCTTTGGCACAAAAGCCCAGCTGATAAAGATGGGCTGTCATATGGGACTTAACTAATACCCCTACTTAACTAATACTCCATGTATTGGGTCCTAATACCTCCACGAGAGATATCCCTTAGATAACATTCCAGAGACTCTAAGGAAACGATTTAAGGGCATCTACTCATCTTTTTTCCCCGTCTCCTCCTTGGAAGGCATCTCCCAGTGCTGTCTTAGCTTTAATCCTACTTAACTCCCAAAGCAGAGCTGGCCCTTCTCTACCCTTCCCCACTTTGGTCAACACAGACGCAGGAGCTAGTGGTTGAAATGAATCTAATGAATCTCAAAGTTGGTTAGGTTTAGGGGGACATGGTGGTGCATGCCTGTAATCCCAGTATTTAGGAAACTAAGACAGAAGAATCACAGGTTCAAGATGAGTCTCAGCAACTCAGCAAGGCCCCCAGCAACTTAATGAGACCCTCTTGTTTCAAAATAAAAATTAGAATAGAACTGGGGGTATAACTCAAGAGGTAGAATGCCCCTGAGTTCAATCCCAAGCACAATAAAAAAAAAAAAAAGAAAGTTGATCAGGTTTGTATGAAAGAAACTAAAGCCCAGAGAGGTGGAGTGTGTTGCTCAGGCCACACAGCTTTGTCGGCTCTCCTGACGGCCATCCCATATACTGCTTTCCCTGCATTGTAGCCCCATCATGCCAAAGACGGAGCCAGATATTCTGTAGGGAAGATTTCTAAAGAAATGCCTCCCCGCCCTCAAATTCAGTAAAGTTTTCATTAAATAACTCTGAAGGACCCATGGAAGTCTCTACTCTGGCACATCCTGGCTTCCTGACCTCAAAGCCATTTGGCTACAAAATATCTATGACCCACCAAGTGTTGTGCGCACATATGTGCCTGTTGCTCTTGAACTTCATTATGATGAGGGACTATAGTACACCAATGAAAGTATATTTTAAAAAATAAAAACCAAATGTCCTTTCCTGAGGGGAAAAGGACATTTTCATTGTGGGGAGCCATTCGCCCCACTACACTGTTGACTTCCTGCACAGCTAAACAGTCTGGCCCTATAAAACCCTGTTCAATTTAAAAGAACAACAATTTTTAATAAGAACACAGTTGCCTGCTCTGTAGGACAAATCATATTACTTAAAATCATTTTATTAAAAACTGGAAATGAAAATGTCAAATAAAGGTCATTATCTACTCTATCCCTGCAGTTACTCAGAAGCAGATTTAAGAGAACCAGAGAAAGGGATTTAAGAGAACCTGCTTCCTGCCTCTGTCCTCCGAGGGTGATGCCCACCGCCAACAGGCTTGCCCATGCTGAAAGTCACCGCGCTCTGCTCGGTTACCCAGTGACAAAGGCAGGGTGAGATTCGTGGTCTCCAAACAACAAGCCAAAGCCTTCCAATGGGGCCCCACCCACCAGAGAAAAGATTATCCTTTCAACTCGACCAAGGAACCATCTTCACCTTGGTAGAGTTGGACAGACACAGCAGCAACGGGGTGGTACTGAAACCCAGATTTAGAGTTTATATTTGGTTCCTTACCTCCATGGCATGGCTTCTCAAGTGTGCAAGCAGGCTCTACTGTGGTGTTCTTGGTATCAACACAATCCCATCTCCCAGGGGTCTTTGAAAAATCCCATCTATTTGAAAGGACTTAGAGGTAGGAGCTACCCCTAAGAAGAAGAATAAAGCTAAAGAACTTTTCAATGATCTTTTTAAGCCTCTAGGACTGTGTTGATGCTGTAACAAGAAACAGGGCTTTGATGTTGGACTTTCAGGAAAGCAAGAATCTAAACTCCCAAATTCAGGGAGGGTTGGAAAGAGATAGGAAGAAAATAAAACTCTGCAAGAACCCAGAAAGTGAAATTCCACTTCCTCAGAGGTGAACTTCAGTCCAAAGCGTTCACGTTCTGACCTGAGACCTGACATGAGTTCCTTCCAGTTTCCAACGAGCTCACAGAAGGCAACTGAGCACACATTTTACATTCTCAATTTCCATTGTATCTCAGACCCTCAAGAAGTCAAAATGACATTGAAAGAGGACCAGGGCAAAGTTGGTCCATGAATGGGAGCACGTTGATATACCTATAAATATGTGGAATCATGAGGGTAAGTGTGGGGCTTGTAAGAGGTTAGGAAAAGCCCAAGGTACTTCCACTGAGAAAGCACAGTGTAGTAACATCTTAAGAAACAGAAAAAAAGAAAGAAAATAAAATCGGAAAAGTGTGTGTGAATTTAATAGGCAAATTTTAGCACCAAAGAATATATATAATAGAATTCAAGACTTTTCGTACAAAGAAGGCCTGGATTAAATATGCTGCCCTGCCTACAACCACCCTTAAATCATCCTGAGGACCATCTTAAATGGCAACATAAAAGAACTTTGAGCATAGCTGTTCTCTAAATGTTGTCTTCTTTTACAAAGCCTCTGTAAAATATTTTGAGAATATGGAAGGATTGTCTCCATGATATTTATTATTTTTGAAGTGTGGTTATAGACATCCAAATAATTCTCATTTTTCATGCTATCACAGTTTTTAAGCACCATCAGCCATTGGACATGGTCCTCCCTGACACCACAATATAAATGGAGTCGAGAGCTATTTCTCAGATCCAGAAGTTTAGGTCACAAAAAGAAAACAGGAGGAGCCTTCCACAAGCTCCAAATGCATTCGGGACAATCATTCTCTGAATCTCCTAAGAGCCTTTTCTGATAGCATCTCTTAACCACAGAACTCTTCCTAATAACACGTCTTTGTCTCCCCTGCTGGAAAGCCACTCTTCCCTTGGCCTCAGTGGAAGCAAAGCATAGGGCCTCTCATGATCCCTGACTTTCCTTTCACTCACTGAGGGACACGACCCGAACACAGCCTCACATCTATGCTATAGAACCAGAGCCCAAACTACCTTTCTTTCACTAGAAAGCTCTCAGAACCCAAGCACTTGCTCACTTTCTCCATCACTGAGGCGAATGCAGGTGACCATCAGAGACCCCGTGGACCTAGACTTAATGGAATCTTTTACTCTGTCTCAAAAGCACATACTTCCACTACGGTGCTGGGAGTATGCTAAATCAGCAAAGATGGATATGGAAAATGGGACTTTCCCACCTCAGTGCTGTTACTGAACAACCAGATGATCAACTCCCCCTGTTCCCCACTCTGTCCACACTGGGGCTGACACTTCATGGTACCCGAACAAAATCAAAAGAGTCCCTGTTCCAAAGGCATTTGCTGCTGCTGAGTCATGTCTGCCTGTCTGGTCTTAGTGCCCCATTAAGGAACAAAGGGTTAGCTTGTGCCCTTGTGATATTGTAAAAATCCTTGCCTTAAATTGATCCCCCCCCCCCGGACATAGTTTTTAAATATTAGCTCTCCCAGGGTCCCTGCCTACAGTGGCTGCTTGACTACTTTTTCCAGTGAAGATACAAATTCCTTTCCCTATTTCCATCCATTTTCCAACACTGGAACATACTGAAGATGAATTGGCCTTTCCCTACAGCTCATGAGTCAGAAAAATGACCAGCAGAAGACATGTGTAGAAAGTGAGACCGTATGCTCTGAACACCGACAGCTACTGTTGAACCAGCCAGCTCTTCATTGAGCTCTATCAGAGTCACCTATCTCAAACTGCCTGTTTGTTTCCGAGGAATCCAACCCAGGGTCATGGCTCTGCCACCCAGAGAGAGAGGGAAGCCAGGGGTGGTTTTAATTCATGGTGACTGGAAGTCCAGACAATGCAGGAAATTCACAGAGAACATCCACAATTCCCCCCAAAAGGCAATTCTAACAAGACCAGGGAGGTAAGCCGGGTAAAGCGAACTTCACTTCCTGCCGGCTGCTCTGGGAGTGTTTAGTTTTCATCTGTCTGATCCAGGCAGGTTTCTCTCGCCACGCAGGTGTTTGAATTCCAGATTCAAAAGAAGGTTCAGAAATAAAAACTTACCTCATTTACCTAAAGATTCTGGGTGGGAAATCCAATAGCTCTGGCTAATGGAGCGGCGGCAGCAGGCAGCTATCACGCCAGCTCCCACGGGGATGGGGGAGCCACAGGTGTTATCGCGTCTGAGCCCTCATCAGAGTGAAGATAAATGCATATGACAATAATTTAAAATCATTTTGTAGGATGTTAAGCAGTAAGCCACCAACCGGGAATTCCCTAAGTCACTTCCCCCTCTTGTGATTGGCTGCCCAGCCCTTTAAAAAAATAAAATAAAGGATTACAAACATTGGCTCATTTGCATTTGGCCAACTCACACGTTAGTGTTCAAACAGAACAGGTCTAACCAGGTTATGCCTGTGTCTCAAGTACAGAGAGACAACCTGTTAATGGATGAGGAATTGATTTGGTGGTGACTGTTCTTTTAAGCTCAGAGGCAGTTTCAGGTGAAAAGCACCAAACTCCCAAAGTCACCACCAGGAAGGGGTGACCACCATGCGTCCAAATCTGCCAGCAATGATGGTAGAGGGGTATGGGGCCCTTTTGAACCTCTGTCTCATTTTCTAATCTGTATTTAGTCCACTCGGCTGTGGCATCACGATCTTTGCCCTGGTTGTGCAGGTACCAGGCTTCGAAGGAGCCCTCAACCAGCTCTCTCCAGACATCACTATTGCCTCTTTGGTGTGGCTTGGCAATTTCAGAGGACTTCGAAGCGATAGTCTCCTCTGGCCCCAGATAAGAGCCTTAGGAGGAGGCTTGAAAGGGAGGGTTCTGGAATAGAGCGTGTGCTAAATGTTCATATCCAGCAGTCAACTCTCAAGGACTGACTTGCTGGATTATCTAGGTACTTTGCTTCCCCTAGACACTTACAGAATCCTTTTACTGTTTACCAACATCCCCTTAGGAGCTCCATAAGCTAAGATGCTGAAACTAGAAATAAATCAGTGCGGTCTGGGCAAGAAGACAGCAGAATATTGAGGAGAATCTATGGATTTTAAAGACTCGTGCCATCCCTGTGCCCCTGGGCTGAGGGCACAGAGCTCCTTTCTCACCCAGTCACAAATGTTCCTCCACCGTTCAGGCCAGCAGTTGCCCCAAGGACAAGTATCATCCCCTCAGCATTTGCCTTTTCTCTTGGGTCTTCCTGGACACTGGCCTGGTGTGAGCCAAGTGTCCAAAGCAGGTTTCTTGAGATCATGGAGCCTCCCCCTTTGAGACAGAGGGGAGAGAGGTTGAGTTTGAGTATGGATTTTGTGATCAAACCAAGATTTCTTTGTGTGAAATATAATAGTTCCTTTAAAAAAGGTCTGGACAGAAGCAAAGGCTGACTGTATAATATAACAAAAAGCAAGTGGTTGTTTCATTATTCGGGTGAAATGGTGAATGAGCAGTAGCATTACTCCTCTTCTGATTGTTTTCTTAATCTATGCAGAGAGTTTGGCAAGCATAAAAGACGAGGCGGGAGGGCAGTCCTGGGCTTGGGAGGGTCTAGGAATGCCTGCAGGTCTTCAGGGAGGTCTCCAAGGGCTGGACAGTGCCACTCAGGGCACTTCTGTAAGGCCTCCCGCCTGCTAACTTCCAACAACCGTTCCCACCCTTCCGCTGGTTCAACGTTGGGTGCTTGCCAAGGGCCCTGTTAACATGCAAATGTATGCCCTGGGCCTGATAAAAAACAGCAAATGTCATTATTGCCCATTATCACATTAGCCCCAATTAGTTTATCAGCTCTGGATTTGAGAGCCGAGCCCTGAGGGAACGGCCTGCTGGAATTTTGCTTGAGATGAATCAGGAGCAGCCTCAAGTAGCTACACTCCACTATTTGGCAGGGTGGGGGTTCACTTGTGCCATTAGGACTCCAGGGAAGTAAACTTGGCCTCCTTTACACTTTCACCTGAGATAACCAGAGATAGCAGGGTGGGATGAGGGATGTGTGGTCCTGAGTTTGTAGATTTCAAATGCAACTCTTAAAAAGATGTGGCCCAGTCCCAACCACCTCTAATTATAGGCCCCTTAATTCCTAGCTAGAGACTTCTGGTTCCATCTCCACTCCTTTATCTGCTCTCATTCTGATCATTCTAGATGGGCAGACTGCTCCAATAAGGCACTTCCAAGAACTATTTGGGGTGGCTCTGGTCGTGGTGAGGGTGGGGAGGACAGAAAGATGCTACTTCATACTCACAAGCCACTTTATTTGTGGAGTTTTTACATATTTAACGTGCCAACAATATGCCTGGTATTTAATGGGCACTTATTAGGTACTGATTTTTTTTTAATTTGGTACTTAGTTAACCTCCCAAAAGAATAAAACAAAAGCCAAATCATAACCTCTCTCTCGGGGGGAGGGGGGAATCAGAGTTTTAGGCATTTTACAATTGTATAGAAACTCCTTTGTAGTATGCTATCTTTTATCCCATGATCAACTGATCAACTTCAGTAAGAACTGGTATCAAACTAGGTATGTAGTTAGGTAGAGGGGAGAGAGAGAGAGAGAGAGAGAGAGAGAGAGAGAGAGAGAGAGAGAGAGAGAGAGAGAGAGAGAAACAGAGAGAATAGGATGGATGTCCTGATTTTTAACTGAGAATACTGAAAGTTTGATTTGACAAGGCCTCTTGCTGCAAGAGTCTCACATGTATCAAGTAAGACCCTCATCAATATGAAGTTTAAAAGTATAACCATAAAAACACCTAACAGCAGATATTTTAAAGTCTCTTTATTACAGATCTACCTTGTTTATGCTACCAAGATTCTCTGGGAGACTGATAAAGACATGGTATAGTAAAGAGAGTAATGAGACAAGGTCACAAACAAGATAATACTGGGATCCAGCACAGTGGTGCACACTTCTAATCCCAGTGCTTGGGAGGCTGAGATAGGAGGATTACAGGTTTGAAGCCAGCCTCAGCAACTTAGGCTTTCTGCAACATTGCAAGACCCTGTTTCAAAATAAAAAATTGAATAGGACTGGAAGTCTAGCTCAGCAGTAGAATGTCCCTGGGTTCAACCCCCAGTATAAATAATAATAATAATAATAGGAATTAGGACCAACTCTAGAAACCCAGCTCTCTGCATGGAAATCTTCCTGGTCTTTTCTGTAGGTCAAGGCCCTATCCCTGTCTCAGAACTGTGCAAACACATGAAGCTTTGAATTGAGTCCTGATGCTTGTTCTCATAGAGAAAAATAAGCAAACCAGACCAGGTTGTTTGCAGTGGCCTGGAAGCCCTGAGCTTAGTTGAGCTGTCTACTAGAAGAACCACATCACAAAACCAAAGAACCCCAGGGACCTTAATTGCCAAATCATGGCCAACATCAAGAATTTGTGTAGGCCAAGTCCCAAGCCCTGAGGGGTCTGAGTCTTTACACAGAAGGCTGAGGTTAGCAGGTCAATGGAGGTGTTGCTTGCTTTGCTAGGAAGAGGATGCTCACTTACTTACACAGCACCTTCTCACTCAAGGCCCTATATTTATTTTTGGAAGCAAATGTGTGTTTGTGTATGTTTCTGTCTATCATCCCCTCCTGATGACATGGAACTACCTCCAGGGCAGAACGTGACAACTACAGAGTGAGAGCCACTCGGGAATCTTAATGGATGGCTGAGAGGAAAATAAAAAGTCTCTCTAGTCTTGTAGGACTCAAAGGGGTGGAGAGTCTAATAGAGCAGAATATTATTATTTATTTCCCTGGCTATAGTCAAACAAGGAACTGGAGTTAAAATGTCTCATCTTGCTTCTTGCCCCGTGCCCCTCTAAAGGCCACATTTGCAAAATCCTCCCATGGATGAGATTAGATTCCAGGGCATCTTTCCATCCTCCAAGCTGTCTTTCCCAGGCTCCAAGGATGGCACCATGGCTCTCTTTGGGAGGTCTCAGCTGTCCCAACAGATTTGTGTGGAGCATTCTGAGCAGGACATCTGCCATCAGTCTGATAGAGTCCTCTGACAATGGTGTGTACCACTGAGCCACTGTGATGGGGGACAACCTCAGGGCCGGAGTGGGGGAGGGTGGCCCTCCCACATGATGACAATGACTCATTGTGTTTCTCTCATACACACACACACACACACACACACACACACACACACGCATCATCTAAATGTTGTCAATATTACCTAAGCACCAAAGATGAATTTTCTGAACTCCCCCTTCCAATTGCCCTCATTCTCAGGGCACCTCCATTCCTGTCTAATGTGACCTGGCCCTGCCCTTTCCCTTCTACCTGGTCAGTATTATATTAATCTCTCTCTCTCTCTCTCTCTCTCTCTCATCCTTATCTTTCCTCACAAATAGCTTTACACAGTGCCCAGTCTTCATGCCAACTTGACCACTGGGGTAAGTACTTTGGTTCTTGATCAAACCATTTTGAGCTTCTCCATAGTATTTCTACCAGTGTCTTCAAGAAGGCTCAGTTCTCCGTCTAAGAGAGCAAAAGAAAGACCAGCAAAAATTGGCCACTTCCAGGCAAGCCTCCAGTGGCCAGTATTTGTGTGTGTGTGTGTGTGTGTGTGTGTGTGTGTGTGTGTGTGTACACGTGCATGCGCGCGCGCACACACACGCATGAAAGAGTTTCTTATAATTATAGCAACTGGATTATCTCCCCTTTGGTATTAGTCCTTTTTTAATTGACAGACTACAATTGTATATATTTATGGTATACAACATGATACTTTGATATAGGTAAACATTGTGGAATGGCTAAATCAAACTAATTAATGTAGGCATCACCTCACACACTTACCCCCCTTTTATTTTTTTGGAGTGAGAACGCATATGATCCACTCCCTTAGCAATTCTGAAGTACACATTACATTGCCACTGAGTGGGTCATCACGTTGTACAATTAGCAGTTGTTTTCATGTGTTATTTTTGCATAAGGACTCCTTTTCCTTTAACAGGTAACCCCAAAGAGAAAACAGATAAAAAGTGGGCTAGAGGTGACACAGTGGGCATCTTGGCAGCTCAGTCCCCTTGCCCAAGTTCACAAGTGTTCTGCTTTCTCTGCCACTTAGTCCTCCCTACTATGTCCCTGCTCTAAGCCAACAGGCCATTAGAATCTCCTTTATGAGCCGGGTGTAGTGGTCCACGCTTATAATCCCAGTACTTGGAAGCCTGAGACAGGAGGCTTGCAGGTTTGCAGACAGTCTCAGCTACTTAGTGGGGCCCTTTGCAAGACCCTCAGCCTCAGCTACTTAGTGAGGCCCTCAGTAAGACCCTGTTTCAAAATTAAAAAATAGGGCTTGGGGTATAGCTCAGAGGTAAAAATGCCCCCAGGTTCTACCCCCAGGACCACAAAATAATAATAAATAATAAATCTCCTTTATGAATGCAGTCTCCTGAGTTCCTCCTCACATTTACCAAGTCAGCAAAGTGCCTCCAAGGGTGAGTGAGTGGCAGCAGAGAAAACCACCTGTTCCACATTCATCAGCACCTTTCGGAGTCTATGAGCCCCTACTTGTTCCACTGATGAAAACTCAGAACACTCAGTTCTTACCATCCAAGAGATCATCTTAATGACATTGATCTAAGGTAAAGGTCTCAGGGCCTGGTCTCTTATGCTCAGGGACCATGAGAAACAGCAAGTTCTCAGATCCAAATAGAGAATGTATAAAATCTCCATCCAGGTGTGTGATTATATGGGAGGACTTGCAGCATCAGGAGACCAGGAGCTCGCTCAGTCTATCCCTTTAGCCTTATTTTTTAAGTGGAACTTGGCTTTCTCGGAAGGAGCCATCTAGAGCGGAAAGGACATGGTTTCCAGATTCTGACAAGCTTGGTCAGCTTTGCTATACTGCCTTAAAGTTGAGGTCTCAGCTCACCCATTTGGTTATGGGAATGTTAAAGTCCTCAGCGAGCTATTTGGGAAGTTCAATGAGAAACTCCATAAAGCACTGGGAAGGTGCCTGGCACTTGGTGGGCTCTTGGAAAATGCTTACTTACTCCCTCCACTAAGCGTGGAGCTTAAAATGCAAAAATTTCCTTTAGCAAAATATGAAGCTATATGTGGATGGCCAGAGAATTAACCCTCCAAGATTCTAAGGAAAGTAGGAGGAAGGGATGAAGTGAAAAGTCATTACAAAGGAAGATAATTGTGAGTATTCACATTGATTAAGTTTTGATCTTGCACTCACTGAGATTAAGTCCCAGTCACTAGACTAGGGACCTAAGGTGCATTGCCCCATTTAATGCTCACAAAACTCCTTAGAAAGGTACTAATACCACTCTTACTTTATACACAAATAAGCTGAGCCTCCTAAACTTGATAAAGTCACTTAGCAAGTTCACACAGCAGACAAACAACTGCAGTTCAGAAAGCATCATTCCAAAGCAAGATCTCCCTAGTACAGTCTTCTCCAGAAAAGAGAAGCTCCACAGCTCGTTGAGATTTGGAGCATACAACCTCACGTAGACACGGTAGGCCGAGATGAGTTCTGGAAGGCAAATGGAAGTGTGGGCGCTTCTTAGAAAAGCCAGAGTGGCTAGCTGAGATGAAGAAAGTGTGCAATGCACAAACAGGTCTAGGACTTACGGGCCAATCTTCAGCCCCTGCTCTTCGATGCCAAATACTTTAAAAGTGAAATGCTCAGAATAAAACTTGAGGGGAAACCCACTGGAAAACTTGCAATTCGTCTTTGCCTGGGAAGTCATGAGGCCCTTTGGACAGAAAGGTCACTCTGTCACTCCTCAAGCTCAGTAGCTTTGAGCTAAATACCACATGAGAAGTCCTTAGACAGTTGGCTCCAAAAATAGAGGAAGATTGCAAAGAGCTGCATGAGGAAGAGTCAGGTATGGACGTCAAGGGCAGTGGGGAGGCCTACTTGGGAATGAGGGTCGCTAGGAATTTCTCTGGTCCCATTTATCATAAGCAGCTGAGAGCATCTCACAACTATTAACTGGACTGCTGACCCTATATGCCTTCCAGAAAGAAATGAGGAGTTCTGGCCTTGCCCATGCTCTTGGAACTGATGCATCTAGAAACCTCCTGAAAGTGATATCAGAGAGTTGACAAGCACATTCATTGGGACTATGCAAAAAACCTCATTTACATGAATAAGTTATCTATTCAGTCCATTCAAAACATATGCACCTGCACATTGGTGGAATGTCGTGAAAGAGGCCCTTGGACTTACTTCTGAATAATCTCCTCTTTTGGGGGGAAATCCAGATGGAATCTCCCCACTTGTGTCATGCATGCCTATGATTTTTCTCCCCTCTATTTCCCCACTCCCATTCTTAGCAACCACGTGTCAGTTCGAGGTTTGGAATTAGTCAGTGTCTCTTTCCGGACATGGACGATATACCAAATAGTTCTATTTTGAGACTTTGTTTCTTTTATGACAATGCCCCAGGAAAATTCTATGGGAGTCCTAATTTAAGGCTGGAGGTTAGTGACTCTGAAATTCAGAGAACCAAAAACTATTGTGTAGGTGGGTGTATAGTCAAAGTGAAATAAGGAAGTCTTCTGCAGCCTGAGTCTAAATCTGCACGGTCAGTGCATTTGAAAACTTATCCCAGGAGAAGAACCATGCTGTGGAAGGACTGACCATAGTTGGCTCGCTCCCTCACAGTGGGCGGCATGGAGGCCCTGAGCTCTGGTGTTCTGGGAAGCATGGATTCCCGGGGGGCAGGAGCCAGGAGCCAGCCTAGCAAGGTGAGAGGGAGAGAAAGTCCATACAGACTTTCTCCCTTAATTCCAAACATCCTCAAAGTCCACACCAGGTTCATGGGCCTCAAATCCATTGGTCTGTGGTTCTCCAGGAGCTGCTGGAACCACCAGGGCAGAAAACCTCAGGGAGTCCAATCTTAGATCTCACTATTGTGTGGGTTTGTGGGGGGGAAGCAGAATCCTTGGCAGAGATCTGATTTTGCTGGTCCCTACCTCCAGCTTGGCAGGTCACTTTAACTTGGAGACTGAAAACACAGCATGGGAAAAACATGCTGATTGTTAGAGAACGAGCTAGTGCTCTGTGCACTGGAGCCTTGGCTGGGGGTCACATTCTTCAAACAAACAGGTAGGATGAGCCTGGCAAGCACCGCGTCAGGAGGGACATCGCCAAGCACCGAGACTTCCATGGGTCGGCACAGCCTGCAGCCTCACTTGAGGTGGACCTGTTCATTCCTTGAACTGCAATCCCTCTCCGCTCCTCAGAGGTGTGGGCAGCAAATGCCAGGCAGAGGGCAGAGCTGCTAGGATGGGGGCGGAGTGAGAAAGAGAAGGAAAGAGGCAGAGAGAATGGTATCTGCATGGTTCATCCTGACGAAACATAGGCTTTCATCTTCGAAAAATGTCTTACCATCTTAATCACAATTGTGCCCAAATTTTATACACACACATACACACACACACACACACACACACACACACACACACACTCACACTATTCTAAACTTCCTTGTGTTTATAGCCTCCTCAGAAAGCAATGAGACCATGCCCTTATTCAAAAATCTCTGCCAGAGCCAGGCAGGGTGATACACACGTGTAATCCCAGTACTGAGAGGCTGAGATGGGAGGACTGCAGGTTCAAGACCAGCCTTCGCAATTTTATAATACCCTTAGCAACTTAGCAGAACCTTGTTTCAAAATAAAAATAAAACAGGGCTGGAGGTCTAGCTCGGAGGTAGAATGCCCCTGAGTTTATTCCCCAGGATCCCTCCCCCCCAAAATAATTTTCACCAGTTTCCGACTCCCTGGAGCCGTGTTCCTCCCAGGGAAGGATGCCTACATCAGGTGTCACACAAGATGATTTAAGTACAAACAATGGTTTTTATTTTAACAGTTCTGTGTTTGTGATATGGAAACAAGAGTATGGTAACTAAAGGGAAATTGTTGAGTAAATCTATCATTGAGTATAGAGGCATGGTAAAAATGGCCACAAGAAAATTGAACTGGGGGCCTGGGAGGGGCAGCTTAAAGACAGGCAGTCCAAAGTGCTGGAAGGAACAGCAGTCACCCTTCTCCGCCACCTAGTCTCCATCTACATGTCCAGTCTGTGTCCCCTGGTCTCCCACACTACCTCGCAGGGGACATCCCAGGCACAGAGGGGCCTGAGCGGCTTCTCCATAAGCACCTGTGCCTTCCTGCTCCCTCTTTCTCGCCACATGGACCAGGCCAAGCCGGGCGCCCCGCAGTTCTCCAGCGCCACGGCTGTTTCCCATTCAGCCTTCCTAACCGCCTGCAGAGCTTACATCTCTCAGGATCTTTTGTTGGGAGGCATTCAATATCCAACGTTCAACAAATGTCTGCAGAACTTCTACCATGTGCCAGGAACTAGGCTAGACAGTGGGGTTTTGTTTGGAAAAAAAGAAAAACTTCTGTCCTCCTGGAACATAGATTCTAAGGTAACAAGGTAACAGCTGTTTCCAATTCTACCATGTGAGTCAGCTTCAGGGTGCCTCTTTTTCCAGCCTACCTGGATAAGCTGGGCAGACAGGGTCTTCTCCATGGTCAGATCTCCAGAAAGGCCTGTTGGAACTCCACCCAAGTGGCTGGGCATCCAAACCTACTTCTTGAAATGAATTACATACCATTGCTCAGAGGTTGAAATCCCAGAGCTGAGGCCCTGGTGTATCTAGAAATTGTAGCATCACCCATCCACCGACCCTGGGTATTTATTGTACTTTACAGACGGTTTCTTCCTGCATCTTGCTAGAATCCACAACATCCCTGAGACATGTAATGCAGACAAGAGGGTAGGAATAATGAACCGGTTGGGTTTGATGGCTCTTTGAGGTCATGCAGTTAGTACGTACAGGAAGGGGCCTGAGTCCCCAGTGGCTGTTCTTCATTCCCAGTGATGTCTTCTCAAACTTCGGGTGAGCTGCATCCAGGCATGGACAGCTCTAATTTCTCCTGGGAATCAAACCCACAGAAGGTAATGAGCAACTGCATATCACATAGACATGCTCCAATCTTAGCTTCTCCAAAAGCTGTGTGTCTTTGGGCAGTTACCTACCATCTCTGAGCCCCTGTTTTCTCATATGCAACTTGAGATGGTACTACCCCCTGGGCTGCTGTTTAGGGATAAAAAGGTGATGTGTGTTCAGGGGGACCACCAGCACCAGTGTGCCATAAATAGTCACAGTGATGAATACCTTTGTGGAAGGGCTGAAAGCAATGTGAAAAGGACCACTGTAGCTGAATCAAATAATCTACAAACTGGCTGAGCACCTACCTCTCTTTTGGAGGCTGACATGCCAAGGATCATGTGGTCACAACAGACAACGTCTTACCAGGGTCTCTGCAGGACAGGAACCAAGAAGCTTGCCTGCAGTGTGCTGTAAAGCAAACCCTCAACCTACCCTGCTCTGCCTTATTATTTTTATTAAGTGCTTACCGTGGGCCAGATACTATTTTATTTATGTGCAATTTCTCACTTAATCTTCCCAAAAGCCCCATAAAGTAGCATCATAATCCACCAGTGTAAGGAGGAGGCAACTGAAGGAAACAGAGATTAAGTAACTGGCCCGAGGTCTCGCTGCTGGGAAGGAGAGATGGGATTCTGTTCAGCCTGACCTCAGCACCTCTGCCCCAACCACCTCCTAGCCACGCACAAGCAGCACCCTCTCTCTGGGCCCAGTGGGAGCTGACAGCTTCTCTTCCCTCCACATAAAAGGAAATGGGCATTTTCTCCTGTACTGGGCAATCTGATCAGCCTTGGAGGGAAGGGGAATTAACAGGCAAGCCTTTGCTTGCCGGGAGATGGCTTACCCTTAAACCCTGCTGGGTTTCCCAGAACTCTGAGTAAATATTTACATATTCTTATTACCTTGTTCTCCAGCTTCAAAATGAAGAGAAAACATAAAACCCACATGGACCAACCCACCACTGTAGTTTGGACAGACTGCTTTGCAGCCGGCAACAAACTAATATGCAGACTAAGTCCCGTATTCAAGAGGAAGATGTTCCTGACTTGGAAACACACCGGGTTTCTCTCACTCTACGGCTTGCTACCTGTTTCATTTTGAACAAGCAGAGGCCCAGTTTTCTCATCTGTAAAATGGATATAACTTGGTCCCACTGTCACCACCACCACCACCACCTCGCATGGAGTGTTTACAGTTCTCTAAGCACTATACTTGCATCTTTGCATCAAATTCTCTCAAAAGCCCTTTGATGCAGTTCCTATTTTTATCCCTATTTCACACTTGAGAAAACCCAGACTCAGAGAAGTTAGGAAACTGGGCCAAGATTGTCCTCCAGCCAAGTGGCAGGGAAAAGTCCAAAACCCAAGCCATCTCACCCCAAAACTCTCTAATCTCTCTCCTCTCCTCTTCTCTTCTCTTCTCTTCTCTCTCTCTCTCTCTCTCTCTCTCTCTCTCTCTCTCTCTCTCTCTCACACACACACACACACACACACACTCCCTGTGCTGCAAACTTCTGATGAGAAGGCATGTGTAAGACAGTGAGCCCAGCTCATAGGTCCCCTGTGGTAGCACCCTCTGCTCCAGACACTGTCTTTCCAAGTACCTGGAAAGAAGAGAGGAGCCCCAGGGAGCACCATCTGCAAGGCAGCACCTCCTCCTTCTCCAACTGTACTGCCCTCCAAGACGATGGCCAGTGACTCACCAGTTTGGACAAACACATGTGAGGTTGCGAGTGACTCAGGAACACAGAGGGACTGGGAAGGAGCAGCTAACTGCAGAACAAAGTCAGGCAGCCACTTGGGGCAAAGATAATTACAGGCTGGAGCAGCGACACGAAGGCCAAGGGAGGTCTAGTTTATAAGGCAATAAATCACAACCTCAAAGACTTTGGGAGGTCTAGAGTCGCCACCAGGGCACTGGGGACCCAATTAGGATTTTATAAACAAAAAGCTAGAAGAAAAAAAAAAACTTCCTCCAGTCTCTACTACCAACTGAGTAACCTCCATGTTTTTCCAGTGTATATCCATGCCCAAAGACCCCAACAATAGCCTAATATTCTCCAAAAAATAATAATAATAAAGGTAGGAAGGGTGTATAGAGTCAGGAGTGTGACAGACTTGTCAAATATAAACAGATCTACTATGTCAGTTACAACATGGAAGTCCTGGCTCTTCACATTGTCCTGCAACACGGTAAAAATAGCTTGCTTTTCATCAAGAGAAAAATAAAAAGCCACAACTCTCAATTCCAGCAATCGATGACACCATCTTCTACCCCCAAATTGAACCCTGCTATGTTGAAATACAAACTAGGTGATGTCTTTTGACATAGATTCCCAAAGTCAAATGATACTGCCCTGGGGAGGGGGTAGTTGTGAAAGACTGAATGGATGCAGGAGGGTGGTGGTAGCCTCTGTGCAACTGGGGGGGACATTGAATAAAAATAAAGCGATGGTGGAAGCATCCAGGGGGCACTGAGTAATTGTTTTACTGAAAAGACAGTGGTAAACTGGTAAGTTTGGGAATTTAGGGTTGGAGTCAGGTACACTTAAGTTTGTGTTCCAGATCAGCTACTATGTTTGTGACTTGACCTCACTGAGCTTGTGTCCTCTTTTTTATTTTATTTTTCTTTTTTAATATTTATTTATTTATTTTTGGTGGTACTGGGGGTGGAACCCAGGGGCCTTCTACCTCCAGGCTATACTCCCAGACCTATTTTATATTTTATTTGGAAACAGGGTCTCACTAAGTTGCGGAAAGCCTTACTCAGTAGCTGAGGCTGGCTTCGAACCTGTGTGATCCTCCTGTCTCAGCCTTCCAAGCACGGGGATTACCATGTGCCACCATGCCCGGCTTGTGCCCTCTTTTTTGAAGTGAGAATCCTAACTGTTCACACTTTGCAGTGATTAAGGGGACAGAATAAGATAATACATATAAAGGACTGTTTGAATTCTTCCCCTCTTTTCCCATCACTTGGTCCTCTGTCTTCTGCAATTTCCATGGATCACCATCTTCCCATTATCCTTTTGGCTTGACCTTGCTTTGGAGATTTTAAATGGAGCCAGTTGGACTGGGACCAATCCCAGTCTAGGGTTCCTAACTCTCCGGTTATCCCAACCATGTCAGGCATAGGGCTCGCATTATCATCTGTAACTGGGCCACAGAACTTTTCAGTGGCCCCTTATTTTTAGGTTTAGGTTTTAGCCCCCCCACCTCTCACTCTCTCACTCTCTCACCTGCACCAAGTCACAGGCTCTTTCCATGAAAATACTATTTGGTTACCAGGTATTTTGCATTTTACAACACCAAAGATCTCTAATACCTGGTCATGTGGCCAGGAGATGGGTCCAGCCACAGCTTGATAACAGAGACAGGCTTTTTTTAAACTAACACCTTGACCTCCTCACACCTTCCTCCTCTCTCTAACCCCCATATCTCCAATCCCAACCAAGATCTCTGCGTTGGAACTTTCTATAGTAACAAATTCAATCATAACCGTTTATTGTATCAGATACAACACTTTGTGCTTAAAATATATTACTCTATTTCATGTTTGGAAATGTAAATTTTCTATTTAATCTTCAAAGCAAACTTTCCAAATACTCTACAACCCAGCTTCTACCATTTTATTGTGAAACCATCTCTCAGATGGCCCTACATATCTGTCATAAAAGACCAGTCTTGTCAGGCAGAGGAGAGCGAGATGAAGCGAGTCAGTGTCCACGTGGCCAGTCAAGAAAGGAAGAGCCAGGACGGACCAAGATGGCAGAGATGGCGGCGGCGGTGGCCAGTATTCAGGAGAGCTAGATAAAACCCATCCAACCTTGAACTATTGGAGAAATCTCCCCAAAAGAAGACTGCTCCTGCCCCACATGCTCAGGAATTCTGGACAACATACGACGTAAGAAAAATGCTCTGGAGGAGGGCCAAGATGGCAGCGGCAGCGGCAATGGCCAGCATGGGGGAGAGGCAGGTAAATTCATTCTAATCTCCCCGAAAGTAGACTGCACCTGCCCCACATACTCAGAAACTCTGGAAAACATACTATGTAAGAAAAATGTCCTGGGTGCGTCAGATGGAGCCCCGCAAAGTTGGGTCAGCCGCACATCCAAGGAACCAAGGGCACTCGTGGCCACCCCCTCCTCTGTGCAGCACTGGGGCTGGGGGACAGTGGAACAGTAGAACCAGCTCTCGATGGTGATGCTGTGGGACTCCGCTCTTGGTAGGAAGATAAAACACATTGCTACTAAGTACTTGGCCCCCCAACTCCTGCAAAAGACACATTCTGTTTTCTTTTATTAAAAAATATTGAAGCCGGGTGTAGTGGCGCATGCTTGTAATCCCAGCATTCGGGAGGCTGAGACCAGAGGGTCGCAGTTTTTGGACAGCCTCGGCTTCTTAGTGAAGCCCTCCACAACTTAGTGAGACCCTGTTTTAAAATAAAGAATAAAAATAGGGCAGGGGTGTGGTTCAAAGGTCAAATGCCCCTGGGTTCCATCTTCAGACCCGAAAAAAAAAAAAAATATTGAAGAGGGAGGAAGATGGCGATAACTGCAGTTGAAGCCGCAGCAGCGACCATGGCTGCAGCGGTGATGGTTAGTAGCGGCCAAATAGAATATGCATCCCCCTGACAAACCCTGGACAACAGATTTTAATAGCTGATTGGGACAACACACTGAAACATTTCCAGTCATGACTTCCTATCTAAAATATAGAAGAGAAAGTAGAAAATGGCAGAATTAGAGGCAAAACTGCAGCGTGGTGCCCGCCACTGCAAGAAAAATGGTTTTTGGAGGGATATCCCAGAAGAGATCAGAAAGCAGACTGCTCCTGCCACACATGCACAGGAATACTTAACAACAACATACTCTAGGAGATACCAAGAAGGTGGCAGCGGCGGCCAGTATTAGAAGAGGCAGAGAGATCCGACCAAATCCACCTTGAATTTTTGAAGAAATCTCTCCAAAAGTAGACTGTTCCTGCCCCACATGCTCAGGAACTCTGAACCACATACTATGTAAGAAAAAGTTTTGTGGAGACGAACCAAAATGGCGGCGGCAGCGGCGGCCAGTATTCGGGAGAGGCAGACAGATCCAATCCATCTCGAATTTTTTAATATATCTCCCCAAAAGTAGACTTCTCTTGCCGCACATGTGCAGGAATTCTAGACAACACACTATGTAAGAAAAATGTCCAGGGCAAGTGGGAGGGAACCCCACCCAAATTGCTGGGCCAACTCGCTGTGCCGGGTGTCCCACAAGACCTCAGCTCATGTCCACTGCGCTCCTCTGCGCTGCGCTGAGGGTCAGGATGTGCTTGGAACAGCAGATTTCCCTCTCCATGGTGAGACTGTGAGCCTTCACTTTCAGTGGCCTTCCCTCTCCTTGACTCTTCCTCTCCCTAGCATTTACCACATTATACTAGATTGCCTTGTTTACTGGCCTCTCTTCCAGGCTGGACTAGCAGCGGCTGATTGCACTGGACGAACAGGTAAATGTGTATTTGATGAATGGGGAATGGCGTGGTATGGACATGGCCCCAAAGTAGATAACAGGCATCAGACTCTGCAATGGCATTTGGCCTCCCCAGCTTGGCATGTGGCACATAAACCCCATTGCCATCATCCAGCCAGTTCTCTATCATTGCCTAGGAAATCATAAGCCTTGACAGAGGAATGACCATTGGGAGGTGCACTGTGAGATATTTCTGGCAGGTTGATTCTCATCACAAACCCTTAGGGGTAAAAACAGAATATACCCTCTTCAGATTTACAAGTGGTGATAGAATCAGAGGGCTGAGACCAGAATCTAGAGGTCACTGAATCCATTCTCCTGCCTCCAGGTAAGATGGACTCAGTCACAGACAAGTGATGTTTCCTAGTATTATTTGTAGGAGTAATAATATTATTAATATTAGCAGCAGTTTAATAGTGGTCCTACTAAAAATTAACATTCATAGAGAAAATGCACCAAACTTCTGGGCCACCTTTCCCAGTATTCAGTAGAACACAAAATCCATTCTCAACAGTGTCAAAGTGACCATCCATGAGAGAAGGGAAGCAAGCAGGTTTTCTTGCAGAGGAGGGCAAAGAAAATGCCCTTGGGTCGGGCTCCAGATGATCTCTGCATGCACAGCGTCATCAAAGCCTCAATCAGGCATCTCCTCGACTGTGTCCAATCAACTCAACCCTTTCCCTGTGCAGAGGCCTTTATGGTTTGCAAAGTGCTTGCTCATCCATGGTCTCACCTGATCCTCACAACACCACAATGACCTGTGCATCCATGGACGGGGACAAAACCCAGACCCAAGCAAGTGGCTGAGCTCCAGCTGAGTGACCACAACTTATCAAAGCCAGATGGACACCCAGTTCTGCCTTATGTCCAGCTTCTCAGTCTGCAAAGAAGACAAGGTATGGGACAATCAGACCCTACCCTATGCTCCACTGTCCACAACTTCAGTAAATACAAGAGCACTTGCTGTACTCTAGACACGGATCCAGAGTCTGAGAATACAGCAGTGAATGAACAGATCTTTAAAAAAATAAAACAGAAAAGCCCTGCCCTCCTGGCCTTTGCATTCTTGTGCTCTGGCATTCATTTATGGTTATAAGTGTCGTGGCTTGAGGTACTCGTGAACCTGGAATCAAACCATATTAGATCACAGAGTGAGAATGTGCACCTTTTCCAGCTTTCTCTCAACCCCTCACAACCCCAAAGGAGCAATGGTGTGCTGACATCTCCTTCCACAAAAAGAACTCTAGCTGCAGGATCCTGGGAGAAGTTAATTCCACTTTGCAGTTCTGTTCTATTTATTAGCAGTTGGCTTTGATGTGTGGCTCATGCTGCTTATTTTCCATTAGAAATAGTGATATGGGCACTCTATAAATACATTCAATTTTAATGCTATTCAAATTTTATGTATTTGTGGAAATGGCACAATAATTTGATACATATATACAAAGAGTAATGACTGAATCGGGATAATTAGCATATCCATCTTAAACATTTCATTTCTGTATGCCGGGAGCCTTCAAACCCCTCTCTTCTAGTTCTTTATGAAATATATAAATTCTTGTAACTATAGTTACTCTCCTGCACTGTAGAACATTAGAACTTTGATAAAGTGTTTTTTAAGACCCAAGAGGCTAATAGAAAGATGGTAAATGTAACAAAATTTGAGATGTTTTGGAAAATTGAACAGCAGGGGATGTAGGGCTAGGAGTAGCCAAGAGCAATTTTATATCTAAAGACTGAGACACATTAAAGCTGCCTCCCTCTTGGGCTTTTAAGAACCAAGACAAGAGCGCAAAGGTTCACTGCTTTATGTTTTAAGTAATCCCATGCCTGTCACCTTTCTCCCTCTACTTACCCCTCCCCCACTCGTCACTGTTCCCCAGGACAGAAGCCTGAGAACTGAGCCTGGAGCCCAACTCCAGCTGCCAAGTTTTGCTTTCTCCCCCTCATCTCCCTTATCTCTATAACCATACTTTCACAGAGGGCAAAGGTCACTTTCAGGAAGCTCCCTTAAAGTTAATAACCCTTCATTCTCAGAAGCTGGCAGCCTACTACTCAAAATGAGGAAACAGTTATTCCTATTAAGCCCAGTTTCCCCGGGACAGTGGACCCTACACAGGCCAGGATCAGAATCACCTGGGAGCCTTACCAAACTACCTAAATGCAATCCTGACCGCTGCATAACCGCTGTAGAGTCACTTAGAATGGGGCCTGCAGAGTTGTATTCTGACCCTCTTTGGGGGAGTCTGATGCTTCTATTAGGATTATGATAGTCTTGGTTGGAGATACCTTCTCAGTAGGCTTTCTGTTTGGCCACGTAACAGCCCTCAACTATCTTTTCAAGGCAGTAAGTGCAGTGATTTGATACACAGTTTTTGAAACTGAACAAACCTGGAACTAAATCCTGGATCCACCACAAAGAATTGACCTCAGACAAGGTGCCTAACTTCTCTGAACCTCAGTTGTCTCTGCTGTAAAATGGGGGTGACAACAATAACTACAGATTTGTAATTACCATTCAGATTGTCCGAAGGATTCAGTGATGTCATATACCAAAAGCCTGTAATCCCAGTACTTGGGAGGCTGAGACAGGAGAGTCAGAAGTTCAAGGCCAGTCTTTGAAAATTAGCAAAACTCTTAGCAACCTCGCAAGACCCTCTTTGAAGACAAAAATATTTTAAAAGATTTTAGCTTAGAGGTAGAATGCCCCCTGAGTTCAATTCCTAGTACACCAAAATGAAAACAATAAATAAAGCACATGTGCCAGCCTGATTTATTTATAAATAAATAAATAAATAAATAAATAAATAAATAAATAATGCACTGACAAGCTTGGCATAAGAGCAAAAGAAATATTGGCCAGAGTAATGTAGTTTTATGTTCATCTCAAAACAGGAAAAAATAATTTGCAGACAAGAGGGCAAGAGGAAAGTAAGAAGGAACTGGAGACAAGACCATTTTTGATGTCCAGACATTATTTACCCCTTTTAATTTAATGTGTAAGGCTCCTACGGACAGAGCCCAAGATTCTAGATCATTCCTTACTACATTATCCTCTGATCTTTAACCACCCTGGAGACATGACCAACTTGCTGAGTGACCCAGACATGGGGCAGATGTTCCTCAAAAACAATTGAGCAAAAAACATCATAAGGAACAATTTGTACCTCTTGTCATAATGCGGGATGGAGAAGGCTTCATAATTCACTGACACAGAAGAGGCTCTTCTGTCTCCCAGACTCTGACACACTTCTTTTCTTCACTTAGAAATGGATATCTCCTGGTGGGATATCATCAGGTCACACCTTCACTTATCAGTCCCCTCTTTTAGCAGATCCTCACCAAAAGCCTGCTGGGTGCCTGCTCTGTACACATAGAACACATTGTATGGTGGGCACCTGCTGGCTCGCCTGCCTTGTTTCACAGGTGAGGAACCTGCGACCCAGGAAGATATGACACTCAGCTACAGCCTCACAGCCAGGGAGCTGTGGCTGCAGAATTTGGATCCAAGAGTCCTGGCTGGTACCACCTTGCCCCAACGCCCATCCTACCCTTATGAAGGGCACAGCCAAAATTCCCAAGAGAACACTTGTCTCTTTGCTTCAAACAGTTGCTTGGCAAAATGTCTGGAACTTAGTAATATTTGGCAGGTTAAATGAATACAATGGTTTGGGAACCAAATGTACTACCAGGAATAGAGGTGAGTCATGCAATGGGGGTGGGATTTCTCAAGCTGCCATGCACACCCCATCACCTGGGAATCCTGCTCAAATAAAAATACTGATTCAGGGAGTTTGGGACAAGCTGGGAATTTTGCATCTCTAGCAGTTTTTCAGGTGATGGTAGACACTGCTGATCCCAAACCATCCTCTGAACAGCACGCGGCATTCTCAGGCAGGCATAAGGGCATTCAAAGTCCAAACGCCACTTCCGCACTGGGTAAGGTCAAGCCTGCTGCTTAAAACATGCTGTGCAAGTTTAGTGGGAGATTTAAGAGAGCTAACATAGATTAAAGTACTTTGTCTAATCTCACTTGCACAGGGTAGGCACTCAAAAATGGTTGACTGTTATCAGGGCAGGAGACAAAAAGAGAGTCTTCCTGATAGAGTAAGTCTTGCTGTCTGTAAGACCCCTACCCAGAAGGGTCACCATGTTCTTCTCTGGCATCTGGCCAGTCTTGGTCCTAACCATCAAACTATCCTTGATCCTTGAGACCGAAAGGAATGAGCTCTCCCTAGCCAAGATGATGGTGAACATAGCCCATTATCCTCGGCACCGCGGCCACGATGCCACTGTGAGCAGAGCCTAGAAAGTGGCAGTGGCCATTCATTTGGATGCATTTTCTCTAATATCCTCTCAGAGCTTTTGGGAGTGTTCAGGAGACGGGTTTTTTGTTTGTTTGTTTGTTTGTTTGTTTGTTTGTTTTTAATCTCCAGGATGCTAAAGCAACAGGAAATAACAAAAATCCAAGGGGTAACTCTGCCAAGTGCAGCTGATATCATCAGAGAGAAGGGAGGCATGCTTATCATCTATCAAGAGTTCTCAGAAGTCATCACTTAAATGCCCTTTGGGGTTATCAGGTTAGTGAGGTCTTATGAAAAAATGGGAACCAAGTGCCTTGTGGAGGGGAGGGTCCATTTTTCAGTCTGAGGGGTCTTTTCTCTCTCAATTTTTCTGCCCCCCCCCCAGCAACTATCTGCCAGTGGCTATCATAAACAGAAGTCTTGAACTTATGTTTCTCCAAAATCCAAGTCTTTGGTTGAAGGGAAAACACTATGCTGGGAACATTTTAGACACCAGCCACAGGACAGGATAGTTGGAAGGGTTGAAGGTCAGGAAGACCTGAGCTGGGATGCTGGCTCTGGATCTCCTAGCCGGGCAGCTTTGGGCGAAGCACCAAATTCTCCCCTTGTAAAGAGGGGTTAACACTGTGTACGCAGAATGGTTGTGGGATTAGAGATGATAGATCAGAAGCTCCTCAGCCAATGCCTGACACCTGCAAGCCCTCTATTAGTGACTGTGACTACAACCTGCTGGGAGCACCCTCCCCACCTCCCCAGGTAGGACCAGCCACTCTGCCCTTTGATCTCAGCTTGTCTGTCTACTCCACACCATTTTAGTCTGGAGTCTACTGGCGGGAGTTCCGTCTGTCTGTTTCTTTCCCCTGTGAACTCAGTGAGGGCCAGGCCCCTGTCTGATTTATCTTCGATCTCTGTGTCCCTCTCAGAACTGGCATAGTAAATGAACCAGGCTGAATTCCAGAGCCTGACTTTAGAGATGAGAGTCGCTGCCTGAACAACCTGAACGACTGTCCCTGTTTCTCCTCAGGACTGAGGCTGGATGAAGGAAATGGTCCTAGAGGGGAAAGAGCCTTGGTTGCATCAGCCCTTCGGTCCCGGGTTCCTGCAGCCCTCTGCTGACTCAAGGGTCGGTCGGTTTCCTCTAGTGAACCTCAGTCTGATCCAGGGCGGCCAGTCCCGGCATGCACGCAGGCAGGGAACGCTGAGCCCTGGGTTGGGCATTTTCTCGATTGTTTCCTTCGGTCTCTCTTATCTCCAGCTAGTTAGTGATTAACAGCTCTTTGAAAGTTTCTCAGCCTCCCCAGCTTCCTAGGAGCACAGGTGGCCACTGGGTTGGAGCAGAAGAACCTGAGTCAGAGTCCACTTCTATCTGCAAGACAGGGATGCCTGAAGAGGTTTGGCCCTGTGCTACCTGGCAGAGGTTGCTGGGACGGGCACCAGGGGCACTGGGGACACATGTCTGTGGGTCTGTAGGTGCCGGTTCCCTGGGAGAGTGGATGTTTATTGGGGGAGGGGGGAAATGACCACCCCTAAGAACTTTTATGCACAAACCTGACCCTGGGCAGCTTTCGTCAGAGAGGAGTTACATTTACAGACAGCCCCCTGAAGGGTCACTTACTAACCCAGAGGGCCACAAAAGAGACCCAATGAAAGAAGCACCTGACTTGCCAAGCAAGTACCTTCCAGAACTTTCCAAGGGACACAAAGACCATCTGCTTTCAGAGCATGGGTTTTTATATCTTTACCTTTCTTTAACCTTAGAGGGTTTGGACTTTCATTAAGTGACTTTCAGGGAAACTCATGAACCTCTGAAAACTGCCAACAAGCCAGGCGTGATGGTGCACGCTTGTAATCCCAGCATTTGGGAGGCTGAGACTGGAAGATCACAGTTCGAGGATAGCCTTAGCTACTACTTAGTGAGGCCCTTTGCAACTCAGTGAGACCCTGTTTCAAAATCAAAAATAAAAAATAGGGCTGGGGCCAGGCGTGGTGGCACATGGGAGGCAGAGACAGGAGGGTCGAAGCCAGCCGCGCGCGCTGGCTTAGGAGACCCTGTTTCCAAATAAAAATGTAAAAGTAGGTCTGGGAGTGTAGCCAGGAGGTAGAAAGGCTTCCAGAAACCCCAGTACCACAAAAAAAAAAAAAAAAAAATAGGGCTGGGGGTGTAGCTCAGAGGTAGAATGCCCCTGGGGTCCATCCCCAGTATAATAATAATAATAATAATAATAATAATAATAATAAATAAATAAATAAAAATAAATAAAAAACTGCCAAGAATAAGCGAAATCATTGGGAGCAAAATCAATGTGTCTATATGCATTTTCCGGGGTGGACTTCTGTACTCAGCAAGGTGATGGAATTAGACCTTGTCATTGTTCCCCTGGAAACGCCATTACTCACTTCTTGTTGGTCCCATTGCTTTTAGTAGGAGCAGACCAGCCCATATCTTGATGTAGGAAACCCCTCCTGTCCTCAGACACCCTCTCTTTCAACCCAGACCTGGATCCTGGTGCTCAGGCCCCTGGGCTCCTTCTCTCACCTGGCCTGGGGGCCTCCTGCTGTTCTGCTTCCTCTCACCTCCAGCCTGCCTCTGCCCTCTGTTCTGGTGTAGATTTTAGCTCCCATGTGTGGGTCCCCAGGAAGCCTTTTCCTGACTTCTCTGGCTGACTCACATCACCCCCTTCCCCAGCCCCTCATCCCCATAGCACCCCATTCACATCTGCAAATGTTCAGACTCACTTTGCTTGTTTATTTCAATGAAAACTTCCCGAGGGCAGGACTTGGCATTGGTCACAGCTACAGCAGCTTCCTAAACACCTGGAGCCCAGGCAACCTCACAAACATCTTTAGGAAGGAAGGAATGACCGCGCAGCTTCCCTTGCACTCTCAGAGAGGTAGGTCGCAAACCTCAAAGCTTAAGAACTGTTGCTCCAAATTACAGCTCTCGGGACAAATCCAGTCTGTTGTCTGTTTTTGTGCAGCCTGGAGCTAAGAATTTTTTAAAAAAAGAAAACATTTTAAGTGGCCCGAAAAAAACCAGTAGAAGAATAATATTAGTACATGTGTAAAGCATATAAAATTCAAGTTCCAGAGCCTGTAGCTGAAGTCCTAGGGAGCAAAGCTGCCGTGGCCTTATGTGTTCTCCGCAGCTGCTTGCACATCGCGACTGTAGGGTTCAGTACTTGAGACTCGAAGGCCTGAAAAGACTAAAATACTTATCTACTTGGCCCTTTACAGAGAGCGTTCACTAGCCCTGGCTCTAAAAAGCATTAAGCAGGGAGGGAGGGGCAAGATCCAGGCAGATACAGGAAAGCATGCAGGAAGGGAAAAGAAGAAATATTCAAAAGAAGGAAGAAAAAAGAAGAGATAACAAGAAGAAAAAAAGAACATTTTATCAAAAGCCTACTCTGTACCATGCGCTGTGCTCAGAGATTTACCTACTTTATTGCTCATCCTTAGATGAAACTTCAATAGGGCAAAAAGTTCAGCAGGCTCCATCCCTAAACTCTGTGATTCCTCTGGCGTCTGATGTCTGTTGACCGCCCGGCCTGCCCTCCTGTCCTGAAAGTGTCCGCACTGACTCCTCCAGCCCCCGCCACAGCATATTGGGTTCCACACATTTCTTTCTGTCTTTCAGTCTGCAGGTATCAGAGTTTACATATATACATATATATATATATATATATATATATGTGTGTGTGTGTGTGTGTGTGTGTGTGTGTGTGTAATATATATTTGTAATATACATTTGTAATATATATATAATTGTAATATATATATTTGATATATATATATATATATATATATATATATTATTTGTACTGGGGATTGAACTGCTTAGTATTCTACCTCTGAGCTATACCCCAGCTCTTTTTTAAAAAATTGTGTGTGTGTGTGTGTGTGTGTGTGTGTGTGTGTGTGTGTGTTATTGCTGTTGTTGGGGATTGAACCTAGGTGCATTCAACTTCTGACTACCTCCCCAGCCTTATTTATTTTTTTAAATTTAGATATTTAGATACAGGGTATTGAGAGACTCACTAAATTGAATTGCTGAGGCTAGCTTCCAACCTGAGATGCCCCTGTTTTAGCCTACCAAGTACTGGGGTTACGGGTGTAAGCCACCACACCTGGCTCTATTTTTTTTTTTTTTTTGGAACAGGGTCTTACTAATTGCTGAGGGTCTCCCTAAAATGATTGGTGAGCATGGCCTCCCACCTGTGATCCTTCTGTCTCAGCCTCCCAAGTACTGAGATTATAGGGGATGCCAATCACACCTGACTCCATCTTATTCTTTTTTAAAAAAAAAAAAAAAAAACTTTTTTTGTACATGTGGTAGTGGGGATTAGACCCAGAGCATTCTTTCTACCTCTGGGCTACACTCAGCTCTCTCTATATTTTTTCCTTTTGACACAGGGTCTCACTAAATTGCGGAGGGCCTTGCTAAATTACTGAGACTGGTCCCAAACTTGTGACCCTCCCGTTTTAACCTCCCAAGAACTGAGATTAGAAGCATGTGCCACTATGCACTGCTCCATCTTATTCTTAGTATTCTGCTCTATGGCCGTGGCACTGAAGACGCATTTTCTCTGTATTAACCCCACCCCACCCATGCTGCCCAACACAGTGTATGACACATAGGAGGAGCTCAAATATTTGCTGAATGACTGAATTAGATAATCCATCACACACAGCCTTCATTCAGTTAACCTCAGCTTCTCAGGGCACAGGGCCCCAGTTGGGGGAAAGGGGCTGCAGGGAAGATGATTACCGCAGGCCCTTCTCAGCGATATCACAGCCTACCTGAGACTGTTCCACAAAGGCATGAGCCTCTCAGCCACCCCCTCCTGCCCCTTCTACGGAGCTGCCAGTCTCTCCACCCAGAATCCTGTCTCTTCTGCCTCTCCCGTCTCTTCACCCACCAGTCTCTGTTCTAGGCTCTTGGCTGGTCCAGGGGAAAAGCAAGTCATAGAAGGGTAGTGGGCAGGGTAGACAAATGACAATGGAAAGGGGGGGGGGGTATTTGGAAATGTGCTTCCTATATGGTCACTTCAGGAGGGGAATAGGAAAAACCAAGCCAGAGGCTATATCAGAAACCAACCTTACCTAGAGCCTGATGTGGTAACACATGCCTGTAATCACAGTACTTGAGAGGCTGAGGGGTCACAGGTTCAAGGCTACTCTCAGCAACTTAATGAGACTCTCAAAAACTTAGGGAGACCCAATGTCAAAATAAAAGAATAAAAAGGACTGAGGGTGGCCACTATGGAGATCTGTGTGGAGATTCCTAAGTAAGGTGGGAATAGATCCACCATATGATCCAGCTATACCACTCCTGGGTATCTTTCCAAAGGGGTTGAATTCAGAGAAATACAGCAACATATGCATACCTATGTTCATAGCAGCACAATTTGTAATAGCCAAAATATGGAACCAACCCAGATCACCATCAACAGATGAATGGATAGCAAAACTGTGGGAAATACACACAATGGAATTCTATTCAGCCATAAAGAACAAAATTATATCATTTGCAAGAAGATGGAAAGCCCTGGAGAGCATCATGTTAAGTGAGATCAGCCAAGCACAGAAGGAGAAGATACACATGTTTCCTCTAATATGCCCAAACTAGAAAACACAAAGGATACCAGTGGGACTCCAGATATTAGAGGGGAAATACTAGCTAAGTTTTAATGGAAAGATAGGAGAGGAGAAAGGCAGATCTTGATTAATGAGGGTCTACACCTGAACATGTGTAAAATTATGAATAAGACATGGTTAACCTGGACAACCATTGGTGGGAGGGGGGAAGAGAAAACGGGGGCGGGGGGGGGGAGGGCACCAAATATAGTGTAAATGTATACTATTTATGTTCAATAAAAAAATTGTTAAAAAAAAAGGACTGAGGGTGTAACTCAGAGGTAGAATGCTCCTGGGTTCAATCCCCAGTACTAAAAAAATAAGAAAGAAAGAAAGAAAGAAAGAAAGAAAGAAAGAAAGAAAGAAAGAAAGAAAGAAAGAAAGAAAAGAAGAAAGCCCTGCCTGTTATTTCCCAAGAGGGTTGATAATTCTTACTTTTGTGGCTGCTTTGAGAAAGAGGATGGATTACCTTATAAAAGAGGGGAAAGAGCCGGGCGTGGTGGTGCACGCTTGTAATCCCCACGCTTGGGAGGCGGAGACAGGAGGATCACACAGGTTCAAAGCCAGCCGCGCTGGCTTAAGAGACCCTGTTTCAAAAATATAAAAATAGGTCTGGGAGTGTAGCCTGGAGGTAGAAGAGCTTCCAGGAACCCCAGTACCACCAAAGAGAGAGAGAGAAAGAGACAGAGAGAGAGAAAGACAGAAAGACAGAGAGAGAGACAGAGAGAGAGAGACACAGCGAGACAGAGAGAGGGAGAGAGGGAGAGAGGGAGAGAGGGGGAGAGAGGAGAGAGAGAGAGAGAGAGAGAGAGAGAGAGAGAGAGAGAGAGAGAGAGAGAGAGAGAGGATAAACTTGTGAGTACCAGATCTGGGAATCCAAAGGGAGAAGATGGGGTGAAGGCAAAAACTGATTAATTTCAAAAGTATGATGGATGCACTAGTAACGGAGATGCATTAGCAATGGATACATTAGTAAAGGAGAGAACTGAGCACTGTGGGCCCAGTTCCTGTTTTGTTTTTAATGATTCCATTGGCTAAAAGCTCGCCAACTCTTTGTGACTTCCCCATGTCCGTGGCTTCCAGTGATGACTGCAAATAACTTCTAGGGGACCTCAAGACTGAACGTGAGGTGGCGATGACTCTTGGCCACAAAGTGCTTCTTTCCAGGTAACAAGAGGAACCTGAGGCAGAATAGCACATGGCAGAAAGCCAGGAGAAACAGGCTGAGCCAGCCTCAGAGCCAGGGAAGACACGGTTGGGTTGGGTTGGGTGGATGGCCCCGACCTTCAGATGCGATCTCCCAGCACCAGGGGTAGAGCAAGACCTTTCTAAGGATTTCCCATCTGTACCTTCAGTTTGCAAATTACCACTGTGTCTTCCAGCACTGAATATTATTATGTCAGTAAAATTCAGAAAGCATCAGTATTCGTGCAGTCTGCTTTTTTTTTATTATTCAAATGACAATTACTCTATTGATGTGAGTTGTAGGTTGAAAGAAATGTCTGTTACTGGGGATTGAACCCAGGAGTATTCTACCTCCTAGCCAAACCCCCAGCTCTTTTTCATTTTTGTTTTGAAACGTGGTCTTACCTAGTTGCAAAAATGAACAGCTAAACAGACCTGCACCTCACAATGGCTACAGCGTGTCCTCGTTTGTGGTTTAATTATTTCATTCACTTTTCATTCAGTAATTTTCCACAGGTTTCTACTGGTATATGTAAGTTTCACCTGGGAAGACAGAAAGGCAGGATTCCTGTTCCCCTCCCCTGTCTAAGTCTTCAATTGGAGAAGGTGTCCAGGAACTGGGGCTTTTTATAAGAACAAGTGATGCCAATACCTGGGTCTTTAAGTCATGCTGTGTCCAATCATTCGTGCTGACCTTAGATTTCAAGCTGAATAACAAAACTAGGTAGGTCTCGTGTGGTCCCTGGCTATTTATCGCTTACTCGGTAAAGAGGCCCGAGTTACCTAGGTTGGTAGAATGTGGGAGCCTGAGAAAGTCCTGAGGCCTCAGGCAAAAGAGAGCAGAAGAGGGCAACCAAGCCGGGCGTGGTGGCGCACGCTTGTAATCCCAGCACTTGGGAGGCTGAGACAGGATGATCGCATAGGTTCAAAGCCAGCCTCAGCTACTTAGTGAAGCTCTCAGCAACTTAGTGAGACCCTGTTTCCAAATAAAGTATAAAAATAGGTCTGGGAGTATAGGCTGGAGGCAGAAAAGCCTCTGGGTTCCACCCCCAGTACCACAAAAAAAAAAAAAAAAAAAGAGGGCAACCAAACAGGGAAAGGGTAGGGAGTGGATCTGGGGGAAAAAAAAAAAGAGCCCAGAACGCCTACTTCTTCTTTTCTTCTGCCTGGACACCAGCCTATGCTCAGATCTCTGTTAATGGAATTTGGCTTGGAACTAACAAAGCTACCCTGATCCATCCTGTACTTTAGAAACACTTAATGACCCCACTTGAAAGTTTTTTTTTTTAAGTTCTAAAAGCTAAGGTCATAGCAATCCGGGTCACTGCCTCCACAACAGCCAAGATTCATAAGAAAAGAGAGGGTACTAGATCAACTTTGTATCTGAACCTTTGGTCAATATGAATTTTCCTTGTCCACAGAGGCAAAGGAGTGTTGGTAGGGAACTGAGCCAACGTTTGCCTAAACCTTGCCTAGTGGAGCCCAATCAAGTAATCATTGGATATGATGATCTACCAGGCATATATTGACTTAAGTCATTAGAAGTCCATCATCTATAAGCAATTGGCAAGTGGCCTCTCAGTATAACTTTATGTTGCTTGGATGAAGATGCGTCAAAGTGTACAGAGGCCACCTAGGAGTTTAAGGGTCTGGAAGCACCAGTTAACAGAGGGTTCTGGCCAATACAGTGCTGGTGAATGCAGAGACTGCCATGTGGTGAGGTGCTGCTGGGGCTTGATCAATAAACTCTGCTCACTTACTGAGTGGCACACTGCTGCAGGGAATCATAGATGTCAAACATGGAAGGGAAAACTGAGTCAGCTTCTGTTTGATTTTAGCACTGAACATAAGGGGGCTGAATTCTATGGGGCAGAAATGCACCCCTGGTTTCTGCTGGTGGGGTGCCAGCAAAAGGGCATTTCTCTGCTCCTTCGCTGCCCTGGACATTCCTCCAGCACCCACTGCCTTTCCTTCAGGGCTCCAGCCTTCTCTAGACAAGCCCATCGAGACTCTAGAAACCCTACTTCCTTTCTTTTTCTTTTCACTCTATGAATTCTAGTGACTTTCTACTCTTGCTAACTTTGAACGACCCCATCATGATCCACCTGCCTTTGCCTTTTCCCATACTGGTGTGATCCATTCCCTTCACTAAAAGCCCTTCGTTGAAAACACTTGAGTCCCTTTCTGCTTTCCTGGTCAGACTCCAACTGATACAAGGAGTGACTGGCCTTTTCTTTCCAGCCTAGTCAATAACTATATAACTCTTTATCTTCCATTCTTAAGCAGCAGTTTTGCCCCTTTCAAAGCTTATTTATTTCATTTACGCCATGGTATCAATAGTACAGGTTGTACTGTTCTCATTTCACACACATGGGAAGAGAGGGAGGGATGCTGGAGTGACATGCCAAAGTCACACCACCACAGGGCAGAAGCCAGAAGCCAGGTGTCTCCTGGGCTGATGCTAATTTCCCTAAGGCTTCCAGGCTCTTCTCTTTTTTTCCCCCAGTCCTCACCACCAGAAAAGTCTTGCTGGGTCACTGTGAAGATTCATTTGGATCTCATTTGCACTTGATGAAAAGGTGCTATAACTATGCAAATGGCACACCCAAAGGCGTTTGCTGGAGTTTTCATTCCTATTTTGGTCTTTATAAGAATATTTTTCATTTAAGTCAATCAGGCTTTGTCAGTATTCTATAAATCCTTGGGCAGTATTTCTCAAGTCAAAATTCCTTGAGGGGGCTACAAAGGGGTTTCTTAGTCCATCTGGACTGGCACAAGGGATTCTCATAGACAGAGCTTATAAACAACAAATATTTCTACAGTTTTAGAAGCCAGAAGGCCTGAGATCGAAGCCCCAGATTTGGTGACTAGAGAGGACCCGCTGTCTCCGTGTTCATAGATGGCTGCCAGCTCCCCGTGGTGTCTTACATGGCAGAAGCGTGTGAGCCCTCTGGGGACTCTGGTATCAGGGTACTAATCCTCTTCAGGCCCCAACTTCACTCTCATGACCTAATTAACTCACAAACGCCCTGCCTCCTACTATCATCACAATGGGAGACCAGATTTATGAATATGGGAAGTAGATACACACACATTTAGTCTACAGCAAGAAATGTTCTGGTAAAAACACAACTTTCTTGGCCTTACTACCTTTTACTGAAATGGAAAATCTGAGAATTGAGCCAGGCATTGTGATGCACGCTTATAATCCCAGTACTTGGAAGGCCGAGACAGGAGGATTGCAGGTTCCTGGCTAGCCTCAGCTACTTAGTGAGGCCCTCCACAACTTAGTGAAACCCTGTTTCAAAATAAAGAATAAAAAAATAGGGCTGGGGTGTAGCTCAGAGGTAGAATGCCTCTGGATCCAACCCCCAGTACCACAAAAGTAAATTTTTAAAAAAATAAATAAAAAAAGAAAATCTGGGAATTGAAATTGGTGTATTTTTAACTAGCAACCCAGGTGGTTCTTATGAAAACAAATCTTGAGGGCTGGAGATTTAGCTGAATGGTAAAGTGATTACCTAGCATTTGTGAGACTCTACGTTCAATCCCCAACATCTCAGAAAAAGAAAAAAAGTTGAGGTCCACTGATCCATGTGACAGGGAAAAAAAGGAAAGATTGTAAAGTGACTAGAAGGCTGATTTCAGGCAAGTTATAAGGTCTGGCTCCCCTGGCGTCCATACCGAACTTGGAAGTACCACCTTCTGACACCCATGATATGCCCAGCTTAGTCCCAGGCACTTCCGGTACATGGCTGCACGTACTCTTCCCAGAAGTGCTATGAAGTAGTTAGCAGAATCCCCATTTTACAGAGGATGAATTAGAGATTCCAATTACACAACTATCTCTGGCTCACTCAGCTATGACCCAGATTCTAACCAAGTTTTGCTTGACTCCCAAGTGGGGCTTTCATCTGTTCCTGTCACTCCACCCACAGCGAAGCCCACTTCATCTCCATGTGATCCTGGAGACAATCGTGTTCAGGGAGGGCTCTGGTCAGGGCATCCTGCCCCATTCCCTTACAGGTCTGGGACTTTTTTCTTGCTTGGTCTTAAATGATGCAGCAACAAAGCTTCGAAAGGGCAGGTGAATGGTGTTTCACTCTCCACTTCCAAACCATCAGGTGACGGTATGGGATCCTGGCACGAGCAGCTCCCAGGGTCTCTCAAGGGTCCTTCTCCATCTTCCCTGGGATTCTCAGAAGCTCTTCTGCCCCTGCCCTTGGCATGGAAGCTTCTGGCTTCAGAAAGCCTGAGAACAGATGCCTGCATTAATTAATATAGAGAGGCCCTAAGGGAAGCAGCCCATCTGTTGAGCTTATCAGAAATATTTTAAAAACTAATAACATGAATGGGCAAGTATGAGAGCATACCGTGCTTGGCATCCAGTCGATCTTGCATCATCTCAGCTGCCTCTCCTTTTTTCCCGGTACATTGCCTTGTGTATCTGGTCACCGTACTTCTTCCGACACTGCCATTTGGATCAGCCAGCCTAATAAAACAGCCAAATGGACACTGACTGAGGTAAGAGCAGGGGTGGAAGGGGGTACACAGATCAAGCTGACCATTTGAGGGGTTCAAAGAGAGCTGCCGACCTGTAAGGAAATGCCCGATGCCCCACCCCTGTGGTCTCAGGGTCCTCTCCTTATCCTTCCCAACGGCTGTGGGACTCTTCATTCTGCCTCTCTTCATTCTATTCTTGTCCCAGTAGGCATTTGCCAAGTATATCAGCTTGCCCTGGCTAGCTTTAGAAGGCAGAGACTTGTGTTCAAATCCCAGAGCAGTCACTCATTAGCTATGGCTCCTTGGTTATGTTAAATAACCTCTCGGAGCCTAAGTCCACTCATCAGTAAAATAGAGACAATAGTAGCATATGAAACTTTTTAAATGGATGGAGGAAAAAACACACTTTGTACTAAGCAATTATCTCAGGACCTAGCTCAACAGTCATCCCAGAAATTTCTAGGCAGATCATTGTGGTAAGGGAAAAAAAGAAACAATACAGAGTCCTGCCCTCAGAGAGCTTATAAACCAGTGGTAGAAACAGAGAATAAGCAAACGGAGGCATTTGTAATATACTGACACATTGTGGGAAGTACTCTGAAGAAAAACAAAGCAGAGTGAGACAACAGAATGGGAAGGGGATGGGACATACAACTGTTGTTAAAAGGGTGGTCAGAGAGGATCTCCACGACGACCAACATTGAGTGGATGATTCGAGAGATTAAACTGATGGATAACTGTGGGAGAGCATCCCAGGCTGAAGGAAAGCAAGTGTATAGATCCTGAGGCTGAGATACACCTCTGTACTGAGGGAGCAGCATGGAGACCATGGCCTTAGCACAGCACAGGGAGCCGTGGGAAGAGAGGTAGTAGTTGAGACTAGGGAGGAATTCGAGAGGCAAAAAATAAGTGAGAAGTAGGTAGGTGAGACTAAAATTACTCACTTATTCATGATATCTTCATATCTTTTTTTTTTTTTTTTTTTTTTTTGGTGGTGGTACTGGGGGTGGAACCCAGAGGCTTTCTACTTCTGGGCTATATTCCCAGACCTATTTTATATTTTATTTGGAAATGGTCTCACTAAGTTGCTGAGAGCCTCACTAAGTAGCTGAAGCTGGCTTTGAACCTGCGCGATCCTCCTGTCTCAGCCTCCCAAGCGTGGGGATTACAAGCATGAGCCACCACTCCGGCTGATATCTTCATATCTTAGAAATATAATTTAGGAGGCCGGAGGCAGGGCGTGGTGGCACACGCTTGTAATTGCCGAGCTTGGGAAGCGGAGACAGGAAGATCGCACTGGTTCGAAGCCAGACTCCCTGGCTTAAGAGACCCTGTTTCCAAATAAAAAATATAAAAAACAGGTCTGGGAGTGTAGCCCGGAGGTAGAAGGGTTTCCAGGATCCCCAGTACCACAAAAAAAAAAAAAAATATATATATATATATATATATACACACACACACACACATATATGTGTGTGTGTGTGTGTGTGTGTGTGTGTGTGTGTGTGTATAATTTAGGTGAAATAAACAAATTCCTACTTACCAAAAGTAACAAAAGAAGAAATAGAAAAGTCAAATAATCCTGTAACCATTAAAATAAGCTATTTTTCATTCAAAATAAGTTTGTCATAAATAACTTCAAGCAAATTTTATTAAACATTAAAGAAGATTTAAAGTCAGCCTTATACAAACTCTTCCAGTAAATAAAAAAATGGGCACACTTCTCATACTTCTCATTATACATGAAGCTAGAATAATATCAAAACACAAGAACAGTATTAGAAAGAAAATGATAAATCATTTTCACTTGTGAACATAAGTGTAAAAAAACCTAAACAAAATATTTACAAGCCAACACTAGCAAGATATGAAAAGAAAGAACCATCGTGCCTAAATTTTATCTTATTTCAGGTTGCCAGTATAAATGTTGATATAAATGCTGGTTGATCTTTAGAAAATCAGTGCAAACTGCCACCTTACCAGGTCAAAGCGAACAAAACCATATACATGGTTTGACATGATTTTCTGATTTTACAATAGTGTGCAAGTGATATACATTTAGAGAACTTACACTTCAGCATTTGCCTTTTATCTTTTTTCTGAGCTAGTGATGTGCGGTGCCATACTCTCTTCAGATGCTGGGCAGCAGCATCTGGTCAGCCAGTCACAGATTCCGGTTGGTCATGGGAACACAAGGTAAACATTGCACCGTGTTGCTAAGCTGTGATGTTCAGGAGGGTTCAGTATATCAAATGCAGTTTGGGTACTGTGTGTGTGTGTGTGTGTGTGTGTGTGTGTGTGTGTGTGTGGTACTGGGGATGGAACCCTTCTACCTCCGGGCTACACTCCCAGACCTATTTTATATTTTTATTTGGAAATAGGGTCTCTTAAGGCAGCAAGGCTGGCTTTGACCCTGCGTGATCCTCCTGTCTCTGCCTCCGAAGCGTGGTGATTACAAGTGTGTACCACCATGCGTGGCTTGGGTACATTATTTTCAACTTATGATGGGTTTATATAGGTATAACCCCATTGCAAGTCTATAAGTATCAGTACCTATCTCTATATATGCAAAAAATGTCAAAGTTCAGCATCCACTTATTATTAAAAATCCTGGAAAATCTTAGGAATCTGATAAAGAATATCTGCAGTAGGCCAGGTATAGTGGCACATGCCTATAATCCCAGTACCTGGGAGACTGAAACAGAAGGATCAGAGGTTCAAGGTCAGACTTAGCAAGATCCTGTTTCAAAATTAAAAAATAAAATAAGGCTAGGGTGTAGCTTGGAGATAGAAGACCCCTGGGTCTAATGCCAGTGTGTGTGTGTGTGTGTGTGTGTGTGTGTGTGTGTGTGTGTTATTTTAACCTTTAATAGCTAATATACTCAGAAATGAAACTTTGAAAATGTTTCCTTTAAGATCATGATAAGAACAGGGGTATTCATATCACAACATTTATTCAGCAATATCTGCGGGTTCCAAGAGGGCGAGGGCAAAAATAAAATATAAAGACATAATAATCAGAAAGGAAGAAATAGATTTATTGTTATTTGTCGATCATATTATTACCTACATAATATTCATAGGAAGTTATAAATAAAATACACAGAAAATTATAGATAATTTTTAAGATTTAAGGAATTTTCCCAAGGTTGCTGGATATAAAGTCAATACAGAAAAATAGAATTCTATTTACCAACTACAAACATTTAGACAATTTAAAAACATATGGATAACATTTACAATGGTGCTTTTTTGTTTTGTTTTGTTTTTGCAGTACTAGGGATGGAACCCAGAAACATTCTACCTCTGAGCTACACCCCCAGACTTATTTTTTATTCTTTATTTTAAAACAGGCTTTCACTGAATTGCAAAGGGCCTCACTAAGTAGCTGAGGCTGTCCGGGAACCCAGATCCTTCTGTTTCAGTCTTCCAAGTACTGGAATTACAAGCATGTACCTGGCTACAACAGCAGGTTTTTTTTTTGTGGGGGGGGGGGGACTAGGGATGGAACCCAGAGGCTTTCTACCTCCGGGCCATACTCCCAGACCTTTTATTATATTTTATTTGGAAACAGGGTCTCACTAAATTGCTGAAAGCCTCACTAAGTAGCTGAGGCTGTATTCGAACCCGTGCCATCCTCCTGTCTCAGCCTCCCAAGCGCGGGGATTACAAGCGTGTGCCACCATGCCCGGCACAACAGCGGTTTTAAAAAATATCAAAAACCTAAATAAAAAGTTAAATGATGTGCAAGAATGACCCCTGTGCAAAACATTATAAAAAAAATTGTGAGAGAAAGAAGACCCAGATTAAAAGAGAGAAATTCATGTTAATGGATTGGAGCACTCATATGTTAAATGTCAATTCTCCCTAAATAGGGCTATGGATTCAATAAAAGTCCCACAGGATTTTTAACAAACTTAAGCACTTTATGAAATTTATATTGAATTCCAGAGGTTCAAGACTAGCCAAGATTTTCTTGAAGAAGAAACAGTCAGAGGACTTGTTCTACCAGGTATGGAATCTTGCTATCAAACTGTAGCAATTAGGACTGTGGTTTTAATTCAAGGATGGATAAGGTAGATGTCACTAGTGTTTCCAGTATCTGGGTACCCTTTCCTCCCAGGTACATGGCCGGGCACAGGTGGGTGGAGCTCTGTGACTGTACGAGGAAGGGAATGATGGGTGATGCTTTCCTGCTGAGTCAATTGAAAACCTCATAGACCATTTTCCAGTTTCTCTTCTTGGGAAAGAGGGACTATCCCATGGTGTAGACACCTCACTATGGGGAGGACAGTTGGCCTGACACAGCTTCTGCCTCAACAATGACCTTCCGGTGAGAAAGAAAGGAGTGTCGTCTGTTGCTCTATGAAATGTGGAGGCTGTTTGTTACCTAAAACAAAGCATATTATCCATTTCTGTCCAACCTGCCAAAAGACCAATGGGTCCAAGAGTGACCCGAAAGAGATCCTTCCCATATGGGGCAACTGATGTTCCACAAACTGCAAAGAAATAGGGAAAAGAGGGTTTGGGATCTCCATTCAAGAGAAAAAAATAGAACTTGTCTCTACTGTATGTCATACATAGAATTCAATTCTAAGGGAATTTTTAACCACCTAGAGTAAAACTGTATAATTCTTTTAGAGAAAATATGGTAGAATTCTTTCTGACTCAGGAAAATACTTCCTAGATAAGAAGCAAAAATCATTACCCAGGAAGAAAAAAGAAGATAGCTAGATTGTATATTATTAAATTTCACAAAACATTTTGTTAAAAGTAAAAATAGCAAAGGGAACACCTACATTTTAATAGCAGCTTTTGCTATATGACTAGATTACATGCTGAATTTATTAACTTTCCTTACCCGTTTTTTCAAATGTTCTGTGGTGAATAGGTATCTCTTTTTAAAAAGTGTTGTTAGTTTGTATTTTTATTTATAATTAAGAGGCCATCTAAAGTTGAAGGTGTAAAATAAGAATGTTCTATACCATACTCTTACCTGGCTGTTAATAAAGAGGAAAGAAATCTTAACAATGAAATTTCAGACCTTGAGGCAAGTGCATGGAGATAAGATTTGGTGGCCATGGTGGCCTTCCTTTTACTCTTTTCTATTTAGGTGCTATACCACCATCAAGGCAGCCTAAAACATTTTTTTCTTCTGGTATTGAGGGTTGAACCCAGGGTCATTCTACCTCTGAGCTACACCCCAGCCCATCTTTTTTTTTTTTTTTTTAATTTAAAACAAGGTCTTCCTACATTGCGGAGATTGGCTGCAAGCCTGCATCCTCCTGTCTCCGCCTCCAAAATACTAGGATTATAGGCATACACCACCATACCTAGCTATATTGCTTTTTCAAAACCTTTCTGCAATAGATTCATAGTCCTTTTCCCTGAAAGAAGATGCCCTAGAGAGGTCTCCTTCCTCCCTCTTTCATTTCTGGTCTTCTTTGTTTGCTAGGACCTTTTGACCCTAGTATCTTTCATGATGTGGATCAAACCTGGGATGAGGGGCCATAGGTCCTGCCCAGGAGGCTATCCACCTGGCCTCCTAGTGACAGACACTGGAATCCTCCCTCCTCCCTTGGTTGTGCCATCCCAAGCCCTTTGTAAAATCTTTATTAGCTAACCATTTGACTCTCGGTAGCCTGACTCTAAAGCCCTGTTAAGATCTAAAGCACATGTAAGGATACACATTTTTGCTCTTGATGTCTTTAGTTGCATTGGCTCCTATTTATTTGTTAACATTTATTGGGCTCGGGTAGTAAACTCATCATAGCCCATGACCCTTGAAGTCCTCGGAATTGGTCACCTAAATTCTAGAGTCTAGAAAACATGGAATGGGGTGGGGAGAATGGGAGACAAAGGGGAACCAAGAGGCAGAAATGCTGCGCCCGCAGATGAGGTTCAGAGAGTCTAAATGCCTCGCCAGGATCAGAAAAAAAGAAGAATCAAAGCCAGGCGTGGTGGTGCAAGTCTGTAATCCTGTACTTGGAAGGTTGAGATAGGATGATCACAGGTTCTAACTTAGACCATTTTTTTTTTTTTTTTGGTGGTACTGGGGTTCCTGGAAGCCCTTCTACCTCCGGGCTACACTCCCAGACCTATTTTTGCATTTTTATTTGGAAACAGGGTCTCCTAAGTCAGCACGCGGGGCTAGCTTCGAACCTGCGCGATCCTCCTGTCTCTGCCTCCCAAGCGCGGGGATTACAAGCGTGCGCCACCACGCCCGGCTAGACCATTTTTTAAAATAAACATTAAATGAGGCTAAGGGTGTAGCTCAGAGATAGAATAACCCTGGGTTCAATCCCCAGTAGAGAAGGAAGGAAGGAAGGAAGGAAGGAAGGAAGGAAGGAAGGAAGGAAGGAAGGAAGGAGAGAAAGAAGAAGGAAGGAAGGAAGAGAAGGAAGGAAGGAAGAAAAAGAAAGAAAGAAAAGAAAGAGAGGAAGAAAGGAAAAGAGGAGGAAGAGAGGGTGGGAGGGTGAGAAGAGGGGAGGGAGGAGAGGGTAGATGGGAGGCTGGGTGGATCTACCTTAAAGATGGACATTAATAGGGACCATCTTCATGATCATCATTACTATGCACCAGAAAGTCTGCCCGACCAGGCTTCTCGTTTAAAACTTAGGGTGTATGTAATATTTCCCCTGTTTTGAAGATAAGAAAACCGAGACTCAGCAGAAACTGGGTAATTTGCCGGAAGTCACAGGATCAGAACAGGGTGATGTGGAGCCAGGAATCTCTTCTGTCATACTGGAAATCCTCATCTCTATTTCCATGGCAATACAATTGCTCTGGGCTTGGTTTTTTTGTTTGTTTGCTTGCTTGCTTGCTTGTTTTAGTGGGGTTTTTTTTCTGCATCTTAAGATATTTCAGCTTTACAACCTTTTGAGATAAAACAGGAATTTCTGAAGACCATTTTCCTCTGGCATCCATTTCTTCTTCTTTTTCTTTTCTTTTCTTTTCTTTTTTTTTTTTCTTTGCATTACTCAGGATTGAACCCAGGGGCATTCTACCTCTGCACTACATCCTCAGCCCTATTCTTTATTCTTTATTTTGAAACAGAGCCTCAGTAAGTTAACTGAGGCTGGCTGTGATCCCCTGTCTCAGCCTCCCAGGTACTGGGATTACAAGAGTGCACCACCATGCCCGGCTTCTGGCATCTTTTTCTTTAGGGTGACTTGCTATATTCCAGGCAATGTCGCCCATGAGATGAGGGTAGAGGGGTCCTTGCAACTGAGCCCAGGGGAGCCCCAGTTTCCCCAGGGCGTCACCGCTCCTTGGTCCCCAGGGCTGCCTGGACTATCTTTCTTTTGCAGGTGTGGGGACAAGTCGAAGCCGACCCAGATTCCCATGGTTCCTTGGATTCTGGCAGCTATTTGCAGGAACAGCTCTCATGGCCTCACACATCGAGTGTCCCAGGTGTCACACTGATGCCACCAAGTCTCCAGGTGCTGTTCACCGGCACTGAGCCTTCATGTCACAACAGGAAAATAGAAAGACGGGATCTTGTTCCCATAAGGAACTCTGATAAGTTTCTACATCAGATCCTATAAAGGAGAGAAAGTGTCATAAAGACACAGAACAACGTAGAAGCTGCAAGATCAAACCTGAAGTTAGGCAAGATTGGCTCTATTCCTTCCAGCTGTGTGACCTCAGGCAAACGTTTTTACCTCTCTGAGCCTCCACTGCATCTGGAAACCAGAGACATACTAATAGTTCCCTCACAGCTTTGCTAGGAGAATTACACAATACGATGATGCTAAGTGATGTAACACACAGCCTGGCCCACAGGAACTGCTAAGCAAATGTTTGTTCTTACTATGTTATTATTAAATACAAAAATACCCTAATATGAGATTTGTTTTACAAGTTAAGAAACAGTTACACTAAATGACGTTTTCCCCCTACGGAATCGGTCTGCTCTTAGATAGCTTTAAACAAATCAGTGATCCGTTGGGGCTTTGTCCAGCATGGCTACCCTGGTATGTAAAGATGCAGGGGCTTGACAGACCCAAGGCCAGAGGCTTTACAGGGTGAGCCGAGCACAGCACATTACATGGAAAAATCACTTGAAATATTTAAATACAAAGGAATTTGGCAAGGGGATGGAGTCAGGAATGCTGACTCACTCTGGGCCTTACTTTCCTCATCCGCAGGAGAAAAGGGCTGAACTTGGTGTTGCTCTTGTATCTCTGACCCTTGCAGGTGAAGTCTGATTCTGCCGGGACCATCTTAGTCCTGCATGATTATCTTATCCCTGCTCCCAGTGCTACACAGCCAGGAAGCACTTGGCTTCTGGTGCCCCTCTCTTATTTAGGGCTTAGCAGGGCTCACTCGGGCCTGGGGCACCTCCCCACCACCCTCCCGAGCTCCCAGCCCCGGTTTCCAGGTCACCCAGCACCTGCTGCACGCTGCCACCTAGGAAGGACACCATTCCAACTGGAGCTCCTGTTTCTTGCCAAGAGAAGGAATCTAAAGACAGGGGTCCTATCTGTTTCCAGTATAAACCGTCCAATATGTTTAGAAGGAAAGTTTTTTTTTTTTTTTTCTTCCATAGCTTCAGAGAATCATTCTTTTGCACGTCCCAGGGATCAAAAGTTGGTTACGGAAACTGGTTTTTTTCCAGAGTGAAAACTTGTGCTGGGGTTAGGGAAACACTGCCATCTCGTGGCACTACCTAGAAGTAACTACAGTCACCTAGAAATAACTAGTCACAGAACCCCAACAGGAAGCCTGAGAAAGGTCAGACAAGGTGGTGCATGCCTGTAATCTCAGTACTCGGGAGGCTAAAAAGGGAGGAGTGAGTGCAGGTTAGAGGTCAGCCTCGGTAACTTAGCGAGGCCCTCGATAACTCAGCAAGACCCCGTTTCAAGATGAAATAGGGCTGCAGGTGTAGCTCAGAGGTATAATGTCTCGAGGTTCAACCTCCAATATTTAAACAACAACAACAACAACAAGAGCAAGAAGGGTCCTCAAGGCTCAGATCCAATCCCCTGGCTTTACTGAGTAACAGCAATGTTGTAGAGAGATGGTTTGTGAATGGCAAGACCAGAACACAGACCTACTGTCCCTTCTGTAATGCAGCCCGCCAGCCCCCTCTCTCCCTAGCTCTCACCCAGCCCAGCTACTTTAGCCTGAAGTTCTGGGATTGGCAGGGCTTTCATCCATCCTGCATTTGCCCTCCTGGGTTTTATCAACTTCATGGGAGGCAGAAGAGAAAGATCAGAGGCGGTTTTCTTTTTTACCTGGCAACTGGCTGAAGGGCTCACAGAGATAAGGAGGAGGTAGATCAGATATCAGAGGGAAAGAGCATGGGTTGATTTGGGAACTGTAATTTGGCTTCATGTTTCCAGCCCAGGAAGTAGTAGAGCCTGCTTTAATTCTCTGAGCCAGCAAGAAATATTCGACTAGATAGTGGAGGACACCACCTGTTTGGGGGATTGTGGATCCTGAAGATACTAGTTTCTGGAAGTTGAGTGTAGAAACCCCATCGATTACGCAAACCGTAAAAATCCATTCTGAAAATTGAACCATGTGGTTACAGGCTCAGTCCTTCCCACCTCGCATATTACTTGCCATATTTTGCAGTTCACTACACGCTTTCGTGTATTTTAAATGACTTAATCTTTGCAAATACCCTCTGATAGGAATTATTAGTCATTACTGATGAAGAAATAGAGGCTCAGAGAACTTGTGCAACTTTCCTGAAGTCATACAACTACCAATGGCAGAAATGTAAGAAGAGAAGAAGCTTAATATTTAGCCTGTTGTGGTCCAAGTGAGATAAAAAATGCTTTGGGGGAACCTCTCCATAGCTTCTTCCCTTGGGGAGAAGCAAGGGATTGGTCACTTGCTCCCTGGTCTTCTGGTCTAATGTCTAGAGAAGCCCCTGTCTTCCTGCAGCCCACCACCACACCCCATCACTGATTGCTTACTGGAAAACCATTGGAAATAGGGTTTCATTTTTAAATGACCTGGAAAAATTTTTTCCCAAATATTACCATCTCTTCCTAAAGACACAGTGACCCAGCAGAACTCCTCAGCACATGGAAGCCACCAGCCTGGGTCCACGGGAGTGTCAGGAGAATACTAAACCATTTTTGAGCAAGCCAGTTGCAAACGCCCTAATGAAATAAGATCCTCTGTGACCCCCTGTTTGATAAATACTGGATCTCTTTTACTGGGTTCTCCCCTTTAAACAGCAGGGCCAGGAGCTCCATCCTTAGACCACTGCACTGCTGCATCCAGCCTTCCCCTCTAAATGGGGTGATCAAGCCTGTGCCCTTACGAGCCACCTCCATATTGATGATCCACAAGCCCAGCCTGTCCCTCTACACCTCGGGCTCACAAGCAACTTCTACTCATCACCTGCACTTGGAGGACAACCATGTCCATGTCCCAACTTCTGGCTGTCCCAACCTCTTACCTCCTTTCACAGAACTTCACCATTCTCACCAAATGGAAATGCTATTCATTCACTTCCTTAAGCCCCCAACTTTGGGGTCATCCCTGCAGCCCCACCCACCTATAAATCCCTCCAGCTCTGCCTTCGTAGCAGATCCAGAACATGCTGTTTCTCCTCACCTCCTCTCCCCGGTCCTTCCTCTACACCATCGCAATTGCCTCTGACCTCGCCTACCCATCCAAAATCCAGAGTCATGCTCTGCCGATGGAAACCAGAGCTTACAGCCCCTTGCTCAAACCCCTCCTGAAGGCTCCTGCCCTGTACCCATGGTTGCTCTGTAGTCTGGCCCCTCTCCCCTCTTTAGTCTGACCCCATTTCCCTTCTTCCTTGCCATTGACCCCATTCACCATATTCCTGCTTTCTATCCTCCCCACACACACTAGAAGTAAGTAATATAAGAACAAGGGCTTCGTTTATTCTGTCCTGTAGCCAGTGCCTAGACAAGGTCTGGAATGTAGAAGATGCTCAATAAATCGTCACTGAATCACAGTTTGGCTCATCCATTTACACCACCAGTCCAAAGCTGACCTGGTTCCATCCTCCTATGTTCACACCCTAGATCTTCTTATACGCTGCTCCCTGGCAAAGGAGTCCTGTGGGCCCCAGAGCCTTCTCACAGCTTCTTCCCACTCCAGCACAGGGTCTGATGTGGGTGAGCCCGCCTGTCTCCTAGCCTTCCCTTCAAGGTTCTGTTTCTCAAGGATCAATATATCTTCCCATTGGCAGTTGTGCCCTCTCCACCCTCTGCGGCGCCAGACAGCAGAGCCAGCAGGAACCTGGAGCACAGCAGTCCCAATGATACACCATGTGTGCTCAGCATCTGCCAAGACAGCTGATGGTGCAGATAAGGACCCACAGCCCGATGGTTCCTTCATCTCCTTCCTTCCAGGTCCACATACTACCTGCCTCCCCTTGGTCCCAAAAGTGAGCTTTAAGTAAGGGAAAATATGGAGAGAAGGGAAGGAACTCAAGCTTAAAAAGAGAAGGGGTAAAGATTTCCAGGATAAATAAGAAACACCAAGGAACCAGCTTGAGTGGAGTTAGAACTTTGGGGAAAACAGTAACCTCCTTGAGGAAACTAAGAATTCCAGAGATGCCCCTCACACCTGCAATGTTGCCAGCTGTTCAAACTCTACAGCTTTTATAAAATGCAGGTATCTCCCCAGCTTTTCAGAACAGGAATGGCAAGCCTTATTCTGCAAAGGGCCCGGTACTACATGTGTCCGGTTTTTCACCCATAAGATCTCTGGCCAACCTACCTTCTGCCACCGTAAACCCCAAAGCAGCCCTAGACAATATGTTAAACAAAGAGGCATGGCTATGTTCCAATACTCTTTATTAACAAAAACAAGTGGGGGAAATAAGGCTTACCTCCCGGACCATACAATACTGGTGCCTGGTCTAGAACCTTAAAAAATGATAAGAGAAATGTTAATCATTCAGATTACATTCTAAAATGTGTCTGTAGCCAATGTATGGTAACTAGCTTAAAACATGAGGAAATAAATTTGCCAATATCTGAAAAATATCTCCCCACTGAGCAAAGAAGATACATCATTGACAAATGACTCAAGGCCAATATTTAAACATAAAAAATAGATCCAGGAGTGAGGGTTCATGCCTATAATCTCTGTACTTGGGAGGCTGAGACAGGAGGTTCACAGGTTAGAGGAAAGCCTCAGCAATGTAGCAAGACCCTGTTTTCAAACAAAAATAAAACTGGACAGGGGGTGTGGCTCAGAGGTAGAATGTCCCTTGGTTCAAGCCTGAGTACCACAAAAAGTATAAAAAATAAATAAATATAAATTCAAATGTGCCACTACTCTTCCTAGTTCCAGGACTATATTGCTGCATATAGTACAGTGAATTAGTCAAAACAACAACTCTGGGATTAAGAGCCCAAGAATCGCTATAAGATACTTCAACTTCTCTAACTCCTTCAGTTAATTTTGGCTTGGGACCCTGTTGACATTCCCACTGTTTTATTGGGCTGTGCTATTAAAGGAGGTGACTATGTGTTGTCCTCATGTCCCTGACAACTGGCCCACTGCACAACGCTACGTGGAGGTTCTCTCCTTGCACACAAGAGAGTCTGATTCTCCGTAGCCACTAGGGTGTGACCTAGCATTCCCTGGACATGGCTCCGGGACAGAAAATTGTACAGGTGCTCTAAACATCCTGGCTAAGAAAAAGAAGCAGATTTCTTATACTGGAAAGAGCCACGGCCACGTCACCAGAGAGCTGGGCTCAGAGCCTGACCCTGGCTATGTGACCTTGAGCAAGCCTCGTCCTTGCATAGCTCCTGAACCCCTCCTCTTCCCGTGTCCACCAGCACCCTTGGAAGTGGCCATCACCTCCAGTCATGATTTCTGGAGCTGCATCTTCCAGGCTCTCCCCAGTCTACTTTCAGCCTCTCCAGGTAGACTCTGCACAAAAATAAGGAGTTTCTTTTTGGGGATGTTTTGTTTGGTCAGTTTTTGTTTCTGTTTTTGTTTTTTGTTTGGGATTTTGTTTTGTTTTGTTTTGTAGTACTGGGAATTGAAACCAGGGGCATTCTACTTCCAAGCTAAACCCCCAGCCTTTTTATTTTTTGTTTTGAAACAGTCTTGCTACATTGCTGAGGTTGTCTTCAAACCTATGATCCTCCTGTCTCAGCCTCCCAAGTACTGGGATTATAACTGTGTGCCACCACACCTGGTAAGATACTGGGCGAAGTGGTGCATGTCTATAAGCCCAACTATTCTGGAGGCTAAAGCAAGAGGATTAAAAGTTCAAGGCCAGCCTGGACAACTTAGTGAGACTGTCTCAAAAAATAAAAGGGCTGAGGACGTAGCTCAATGGTAGAGTGGCCCTGGGTTCTATCCCAGAATGTAGATGGAGCAGGCGGAGGAAGAGGAGGAGGAGAAAGAGGAGGAGGAGGAGGAGGAGGAGGAGGAGGAGGAGGAGGAGGAGGAGGAGGAGGAGGATTGTACCAAATAAATCTCATCATTTCCCTTCATTCTACAAAAGTCTTCAGCACTTCCACCAACAACATCTTGTTCACTAAGACAACAGACAGGTTCTTTTTTTAATATATTTTTATTGTTGCATTGTAGTCAAACATCAAAATGGAATACAAGACTTGTGAGGATATCCAAGTACACATCATCCAATTAGCCTTTATCCAATCCCCATCCCACTCCCTCCGCCTCCCTCAAGCCCATGCTTGATTTAGTGATTACCTTTGATATATTTGTTTACGTACATCATGTGTTTAAAGAGATTCCATCTTCCCCCATCCCATCCCCTCTGATTGGTCACCTTAATTGCTCCTTCTTTAACAGAGCCAGGAGCCCTCCTAGCGGCTCCCTGCCCTGGTCTCTGTAGAGCCACATTTCTACCTCCTCAGAGCCACACTGGTCTTTCAGCTCCCACCTCTGCACAGCCACTCGCTGCCTCTGAGCCGGGGCTTCTGCTCTTGCGTCCCTGTCTCCCTGATGCCTTGTTTCATCTGGACTAGTCCTCCTTATCTGGGACTTCATACACCATCCCCAGAAAAAAGGTCCCCAACTCCCCAGACCAGGACAACTTGCCCGTGACCCATTCCCATAACCTGTTGTGCTTCTTCATGACACTTGTCCCAAATGTATGTATGTATTTATTTATTTATTTATTTATTTATTTTGGTGGTACTGGGGTTCCTGGAAGCCCTTCTACCTCTGGGCTACACTCCCAGACCTATTTTATTATTTTTGGAAACGGGGTCTTTTAAGCCAGGGCAGCTGTCTTCGAACCTGCGCGATCCTCCTGTCTCAGCCTCCCAAGCGCGGGCATTACAAGCGTGCGCCACCACGCCTGGCTTGTTCCAAATGTATTTAATAAACTGTGAAATTTATTATTTACTCTGTGTGTGTCAGACCTGGCTAGAGCAAAAGCCCTGAATCCCCTCAGTCACACACTCTACCCCCTGCATTCTTCCCATCCAGCAGACAGAAGATGCCCCATAAGCGTAGGGATGACTAGCTGAAGGAGCTTTATCTCTCTGAAACTGTTTCCTCCTTTACAAATGGCAATGATGCCCACTTCACAGAACTGTTGTGAGGATTAAATAAGATAACCCTTGCATGGTGTCTTGTCTATGTTAGACAATAAATGTTTGTCGAATGACTCTAAGTGCTATAGCTTCTAAGATGCCACCATTTTTAATGGGTCTAACATGAGGACAAGGTTAGTAATTAGCACTTGTGAAGATTTCTTTATTAGGTGATTAATGCAACTTAAACCTCGGGTGTTGAGGCTAAGGTATTATTAAGACAAGTGTTGATTGGCATTTGCTGGGCATGGACAGGTGCCTCATGCCAGACCAGGACACGGCAAAGTGCTGTCCTGGGGGATGGGTTCACCATGAGCTGGGGAGATGGAGTGGAGCAGTCTATGCAAAGGGGTCTTGACAGGCAGGTCAAGGTGCAATGATGCTTCTGAGCTGCACCTTTCAACACTCAGCCCCGGACTCTTTCTTAGTGAGTTCAGAGGTGGTGTGCTCAGTCAAAAGAAGAGAACAAATCGAGAGAAGAAAGTCATGGGATCCAGGACACACTTAATCCAGCACAGGCCATGGCAGACTGGATTTCTCAGGACCGTGAAGACAGGGAACCCATGGAGACAACTGAGCTTCCAGCCCTAATGTCCCCCTGGGCCGGCTGGAGGGCTCAGAGACACTGTATGTCAATGTTGTTGTCATCATTGTTTTTGTTTTGTTTGATACTAGGGGATTGAACCCATTCTACCTCTGAACCACACTTCCAGCCCATTTTACTTTACTTTATTTTATCTTATTTTATTTCGAAACAGGATCTCCCTAAGTTGCTGAGACTGGCCTCAAACCCGGACTCCCCCTGTCTCAACCCTCAAAGTTCTGGGATTCCAGGCATGTGCGTCTATGCCTGGCTTCTCAGGGAGAGATGTTAGCAGGAAAAAGATAGAACTGACAGGCTCTAGTTGGAGAAAGAATTAGGAGGAAGATTGGTGAGAGATGTTTAAAAAATCAAGCAAAGGGAAAGTGATGTTACTGTGAACTCTAGTGAGACTAGAAGCAAGAGAAAGAGGAGGATGGGGGGAGTAAAAGAAAATATGATCCTAACACATGATAGGAATGATTTTGACACTGACGTTTGACTTAGTCAAAATGGTAGTATCACCACCGGGAGGATGCGGAGGGATAATCATGCACATGGATGGGGAGGACGGGCCAGATGTGAAGAAGGCACTGTAAGTGAACTAGTCCTTATCATTCATGGTAATAAAGTCAATAAATAATATAGGAATCCAGAAAAGCCATTGATAAGTATGGGGCAAAGAGTTCAGAAGCACCAGCTAAAGAATTGGAGCTGAGAACTGAGAGGAGAGTCACAGCACTCCTGTGTATTGCAAACCTATGGTACTATTTGAATGTTTAAACTATGAACATATATTCTTTTGATTAAAAAGCAATAAAAATAAGTTTAAAGCAAAACAAAAAGGGGGCACGACAATGTTTGAGTGATTTATTATTTTTCTTCATTTCACAAATTTTAAGAAAATGTCCACCTTTTAAATTTTCGATGGAATAAAAACAAGATCAAAAATTTGAAACCTAAAAGGGAACATCAGCTATAAACAGAAGATAATTGGAAGGTTTGGCCTGGAGAGAAGTTGTAGAAGGGGCCAGGAGGTTTCCTTGGTGATGGATTGAGGGTGGGTGATTAACCATCTGCCTGAGCATCGCAGGGATGTGCGTGGTCCAGAAGAACCCCTTACTCCTCCTGCATCTTTGCCCTCCACCACCCACATGCATCTCAAATCCCTTTACCATCCATAATTACAGGGCCTCAGGTGCTAGCTGTGACCCCCCCAATGGTATCCTGGCTTAGAATCACTGGGTAATGTGTATGTACATGTCCTTAATTTTTCCAATCTTTTTAAATTGTGCTAACATACACAAGAAGTACAATCCATCATCTTAACCTTCTTAAGTATACCATCCGGTGCTGTTAAATACATTCATAATGTTGTGCAATGTTACTGCCACCCATCTCCAGAATTCTCTTCATTTTCATAAAATTTAAACACTAAACCCATTAAACAATAACTCCTTGACCTCCCTCCTATGTGCCCTGGCAACCATTATTCTATTTTCTGTACCTATGATTTTGACTGCTCTAAGTTCCTCATATAAATGGAATCATACAGTATTTGCCTCTCTGTGTCCAGCACCTTTCACACAGCATATCTTCAAAGGTCATCTCTGCTATAGCATGTTTCAAAATTCCCTTTATTTTTTACACTAACAGTCAATAATATGTATATACTATGAGTGAAATATTATCCACACAGCCATCTATGGACAATTGGCTTGCTTCCATGTTTTCGCTATTGTAGATGATGATACATGAACATGGATGTACAAATATCTCTTCAAGATCCTGCTTTCCATTTTTTTTGGGGGGTGGGGGAATGTATTCCCAGAAAAAGAGTTACTGGACCATTTGGTAAATCATATGGTAATTTTTTGAGAACCTGCCATACCATTTTCTGTAGTGACTGCACCATTTTCCAAGCCCACTAACAGTGCACAAGGGTTCTAATTTTAGACTTCACATCCTTACCCACACTTGTTATTTTCTGGGTTGGTTTTTTTTTTTTTTTTTGATAGTAGTCATCCTACTGGCTTTGAGCTCTCATTGTAGTTTTGATTTGCATTTCCTTAACAATGAGTGACACTGAGCATCATTTCATATGCTTATTAGCCTTTCTTTTTGACATGTTGCTGTCAACAAGAGTCATGGCACACACCGCGCCTGTGTAACACTTCTTTACAGCACTCAGCGCAGAGCATGGGCAATTAGGCATTGAAAATACTTAATGAATGTGCTGAGGGGAGGTAGCAAAGCTACATGGCTGAGCACATGGGCCATGTGAGATGGTTTGACTCCTGATTCCGCACCTACGGTCTGTTGGCGATAGGATCTGAGCAAAGTACATCTTTCTCTGGGTTTCCTGGTCTGTGCGATGAGGAGAAGACAAGAGCCTCGGTCACAGGGTTGTTGTGAGGATCCATTGTAATAATGCAGAGTGGCACAGCCTAAATGTCCAATAAATGCCAGCAACCTTAATTATCGCTCTCATTTGTGGTAGAAATACAAGGAAGTCACCATTATCAGTCACCTTGGCATATAGGCTATTGACACATCCAACTGGAAAATATTTTTAACTAATTTTTATTTTAACTATTTATCTTAAGCATCTTGAAACATGGTTGAAAACATGGTTTTTATTTTCAACTTTTTTAAATTTTTTAGCATTGTTGAAAACATGGTCAATGTTACCAAAAAAAGTATCAAAACACCCCAAAAAAATCAAGACCAAAACAAAACAGATGCCCTTATCCTGCTACTCCCATATCCTAAATCAATTTCTAGAGGTAAATTCTTTAACCTCTGTCAGGTTTTCTTCTAAAATATGTGTTCATAATTTTATTTTTTTATTTTTTATTGTTACATTATATTCATACATCATATTGAGGTAAAAAAAAACTTTTGTAGACATACATGTACACATCACCCATTTAGCCCCTACCCAATTACCACCCCATTCCCTTCCCATCCCTCCTTCCCATGCTTGGCTTAGTGGTTCATAATTTTAAAGACGGCCTGTAATGCTATTTTTGACAAGTCAATTTTAGATACTGTATGTAGCAAATGAAGATTTTACTCTCTTAACACCCCATTGCCCCATCCCTTCCTGCATGTGACACGACTTTGTGTCTAATCAATAACCAGTATGTGCATTTTACTATCTATATTTATTTTTTACACATTAATCAGGTTGTACATCATGCCTGCCTTTCCTTTCTTCTTTCTTTCTTTCTTTCTTTCTTTCTTTCTTTCTTTATTTTTTTTTATACTGGAGGGTTGACCTCAAGGACATCTACCTCTGAGCTACACCTAGCCCTATTTTATTTTAGCATTTTGAAACAGGGTCTAGGTTGCTGAGGCTGGCCATGAACCTGTGTCCTCCTGTCCCAGCCTCCCACCTTTCCTTTCCTGAATGCTGTTTTGTTGTTTTTCCAGGAGTTAGGCATTGCCTCTTTTACTTTTCAACACTTGCTATTTTTTTCTTTTTTCTTTTCTTTTTTTTTTGTGGAACTGGGGATGGAACCCAGGGATATCATACCTCTGAGCTACACCCACAGCCCTACTTCTTAGTCTTTTTTACTTTTTGAAACAGGGTCTCACTGAGTTGCAAATGGCCTCCCTAAGCAGCTGAGGCTGTCTGCCAACAGCGATCCTCCAGTCTCCTCCTCCCACCAAATGCTGGGATTACAAGCATGCGCCACCACGCCCCACCATACACTTGATTTTTTTTTTTTGTACCATACAGTATTTTTTATAAATGTAACGATATGTCTGTTACACACACTTTCAATACTACTTTCCAAATTTGTAAGCCAATCAGATATTCATTTTGTCTCTTCCCCTGGTGCTGGTAATTGTGGAGTTGTCTATCTCTTGTCTGCCTGAGCCTGTTCTCCCTGAGAACCCTGTGGCCATGTCCCTAATTCCCAAACCCCATTTCTTTCTCTTTCTTGATCTATGTCCTTGCTCTGATGAAGCACAGATCCTAATAATTCCTGAGTCTGGGCACACAGGAGGTAAATTTTTAAGAGTCCTTATTTATGTCCCTGATACTATTTTAAATCTTTCTTCACATCAGGTCTTTCTTTGAGCTGGGTATAGAATTTCAGATAAAAATAATTTTCTCTTAGGACCTCTAAAGGCATTTTTTTCTTTTAGTATCCAATATTGATACAGAGACATCTAATGTCATTCTGAGTTGGAAGTTTCATCAAAAGTGACCTTATCTAGGCCAGGTGTGGTGGCCCACACTTGTAATCCCAGCATTCAGGAGGTAGAGACTGGAGGATCTTCGTTCACAAACAGCCCCAACTACTTAGTGAGGAACTTTGCAACTCAGTGAGTCCCTGTTCAAAAATAAAAGGACTAGGGACTTCCGGAAAATGGCGACCAAGAAAAGCGGGGCTTAAGAGCCCCGCTAACAACCAATCTCCATTACCACAAAATCAGCGCCTTTCATAGCCAGAAAACACCATCACCAGAGAAACAAAAAAATCACCAGGCTCCAGAGAGAAAGCAGACTGAGAACAGAGCTCAGAGCCACAGAGGAGATAACCGGCCTCACGCCCGAGGATGCGGCAGCAGCGCCATACTGCCGGTGGCAGCGGCAAATTCACCAGACAGCTACAGCAAGCCGAGATGAGCCACTGCGGAACAGCCAGGCGGGATTTCTCGCCGCAGGTAAAATCTAAAGCTCCCAGTGGCTGAGCTCAGCACACGCTGCAGGGATTCAGAGTGGAAATCAAAACCAAGAAGAAATACGCCAGCCTCACGGCCGAGGGCATAGCAGCAGCGCCATATTGCCACCGGCGGCAGCAGCAGAGAATTCACCGAATCCAGTACAGCTACATCTGTGTACTCAAGAACGGTGAGTCAAATTGCGGGCCACAGAGGAGAAATCCCAGTACTGTACTCCTTGGGACTTGACCCAGTGGGGGAGGGGCGGTGGCAGAGATATCACACCATAGGAGAACGTGCAACCTGGCACCCCCCACAGTCTAAAGCAGCCTCTATCGACTCTCTGGGTAGGAGACTCTGTGATACAACCCAGTAAAGGAGTAATGGGGTCTGAGATACTACTGACTCGAGATCCAGAACACCTTAAGTGAAGTCATAGTGACCCAAGGGAAGAACCCAGAGAAGGCACAAACTTCCAAAATCATGGGAAAGAGGAATAATACTGGAGCAATGAGTGCTCACAACCCCACAACATCAGAACCCGATAAAACAGAAAATCAGAGATTTCTAGAAGATCAAATCAGGAAAATAACTGTAGAAATAATAGAGGTGCTTCGAAAAGAACTCAGAGAGAGCCAAAAAGAGATAAAGGATGCAATTAATGAAGTAAAGGCCTCAATTCAAAGCACAAACAACCGATTAGACCACATGGAGAACAGAATCTCGCTCTTAGAAGATGATCATTCCAAAAATGAACGCATAGTTTCTAATCTAGGAAAAAATATCTGACAGCAGGAATCTGATATTGAAGAAATATGGGCCCATATTAAGAGAGCTAACCTAAGAATAATTGGAATAGAGGAGGGAAAAGAAAGTGAAACCAAAGGGATCAACAATCTCTTCAAGGAAGTAATAGCAGAAAATTTTCCAAACATAGAACAAGAGGTTGATACACAGGCCCAGGAAACTTACAGAACTCCCTTTAGACAAGATCAGAGAAGAGGATCCCCACGCCACATAATTGTCAAAATGACCAATGTGGAAGCCAAGCAGAGAATCTTAAAGGCAACAAAAACAAAGGGCCAAGTGACATTCAGAGGCAAGCCAATTAGAATCACTCCAGACTTCCCAAACCAAGTCATGAGAGCCAGAAGGGCTTGGAGTAACATATTCCAAACTCTGAAAGAAAACAACTTCCAGCCAAAATTTCCTACCCAGCAAAACTTTCTATCAAATTAGATGGAGAAATAAGAAGCTTCTATGACAAACAGAAACTGAAGGAATTTATGTCTTCAAAACCAGCACTAGAGAAAATACTCAAAGAGATTAACTACAAAGAAGAAATAGGTAACACACACTAGAACCAGAGAAACAAGAGTTTCCATCCAACAGTCAACTAAGATTGGTTATCTGTGGAGATTCATTACTTATGTTAGTCTTTTACCTATCTCTAAATGGTATTGTTTGCCTTTATTGTTGTTAATTTTTAGGATTTCTAGTTGGAATATTAATATACCTTCAGATATAGCAATTGGAAATATTTTATCCCATTCTATTAGTAACTGTTAACTCTGTTTACATTGTCTTTGGATATACAATTTTTTTTTATTTTTTAGGGAGTTTGTATACTCTTCTGTTGCCTGTGCCATTGAAATCATATCCAAAAAATCACTGCCAATTTCAGTGTTGTGAGGTTTTATGACCCAGATTTTCTCCTAAAAGTTTATAGTCTTAAGAATTATATTTAGGTCTTTTATCTATTTTGAGTTAATATTTGTATATGGGATTAGGTAAGGGTCCAATTTTATTCTTTTCCATGTAATTATTATGTTTCAACAATATTTAGTTAAAATATTATTATTTCTACCACCAAATGTTCGTGGAAACCTTGTCAAAAATAACTTGACAATATAGGGAAGAATTTAGCTCTAGGCTTTTATTTAACTCCAATGGTTTATATATCTGCCTTTAGAATAGTACTACACTGTTTCAATTATTGTAGCTTTATATGGTTTGAAATCAGAAAATATATATCTTCTAGATTTGTTCTATTTCAAGATCGTTTTGGGTATCTAGAGTCCATATTCCATATTAGGATAGAGTTTTTTTCTGAAAAATAAATATATATATATGATAGTTTCACCTAAAAAAAATAGAAAAAAAATATTCTCTGGTAAGAAAGAAAGTAAAAAGAAATATTGAAATGTTATCTTTAAGTCATCAAAAGCTTGGTATCAGACAAAAGAAACTGTTATGTGAGATTATCATTTTTAATTTTGGATAAATTGCTATAATACTAGATGTCAACCACTAAGCCAAGCATGGGAGGGAGGGATGGGGAGAGAATGGGGTGGGGATCGGGTGGGGGCTGACTGGGCGATGTGTGCATGTATGTCTACAAAAGTTTGTATCCCACTATGATGTATGAATGCAGTGCACCAATAAAAAATAAAATAAAATAAAAGGACTAAAAAATAGGGCTGGGTGTGTAGCTCGGAGGTACAATGCCCCTGGGTTCCATCCCAGTACCACAGAAAAAGAAAAGAAAAGAAAAAGTGACCCTATCTTTAGATGGCTGAACCTGAGGTAGAAGCTCTGGGCTCAGGGTCAGGCCTGACCAACAGCCCTCACTTAGAAGCTGATTGGGCCCGGGAATGGTAGTGCAAGCTTGCAATCCCAAAATCTGGGAGGCGAAGACCAGGGGATCACAGTTCTCAGACAACCTCAGCTACTTAGGCCCTTCGCAACTCAGTGAGGTCCTGTTTCAAAAAGTAAAACAAAGACTACAATATAGGACTGGGGGTATAGCTCAAAGGTAGAATGTGCCCCTGGGTTCTATCACTAGTACTGCAAATAGAAGGGTGGGGGGCGGAGGAGGAGGAGGAGGAGGAGGAGGAGGAGGAGGAGGAGGAGGAAGAGGAGGAGCAAGAGGAGGAGGAGGAGGAAGAACAGGAGGAGGAAGAGGAGGAGGAGGAGAGGAGAGAAGGAGAAGAATAAGAATAAGAATAAGAATAAGAATAAGAATAAGAAGAAGAAGAAGAAGAAGAAGAAGAAGAAGAAGAAGGAGGAAAAAAGAAGAAACAGCTGCTTATTGGGGGTGACCTGCATTTTCACCAGGAAGCTTCCAAAAATAAGGCAGGCACTGAGCTGCGTTCTCTTGGATAAATCAGCTTCTCTAGAAAGGAGCCTTGCGCTATTCCACTGAGGCAGAGGGCAGGGGCTGTTGTGAGCTCAGCTGCCAGCGTCCCAAGCTACAGCCTTGCCTGTGGACTTGGTCGTCTTTGTGTTCTGGGCGACGTAGCGCTCTGCGTGCTGCTGATTCTCCATCTCTTTCACCCAGAGGACAGCCAAGGCCAAGTCTCTCCATTACTTGGAATGGGGTGGAGGGGGAAGAGAAGAGAGGTCCTAACATCCAAATTCTTTTTTTTTTTTTTTTTTTTTGCGGGTCTTGGGATGGAAACCAGGGGAATTCCACCTCCAAGCTATACCCCCCAGCCCTATTTTTTATCCTTTATTTTGAAACAGGGTCTCACTGAGTTGCAAAGGGCCTCATTAAGTAGTAACTGAGGCTGTCCGCGAACCGCAATCCTCCTGTCTCAGTCTCCGGAATGCTGGGATTACAAGCGTGCGCCACCACTTCCGGCTCCAAATTCTTTATATTCTGAATTTCAGCACATCCCACCTACTGCTTCTTATGCTAACACCTATAACCTCCATGCATCAGTCTTTCTATGGTTCTTCCCAATAAAATGGCTTATTTGTCCTCAGGACCAAATGTGCCCTAATTTCCCACAAGCACACATGTGATAGCTTTCTCCACTCTGGTAAATCAATGGCCACATTTCCATTGGTCAATTTCTATATTTGAATTTTATATTTATTTATTTGTTTGCAGAAATGAGAATTGAACTCAGGGGCTTTCTACCTTTGAGCTACACGCCCATCCCTAGTTTTTATTCTTTATTTTGAAACAGGGCCTCACTAAGTAGCTGAGGCTGGCTGTGAACCTATGATCCTCCCATCTCATCCTTCCAAGTACTGGGATTACAAGTATATGCCACCACGTCTGGTTATTTCAAAAAAAATTTTAAATCGTTTATCCTGCCAGGCGTGGTGGTGCATGCTTGTAATCCCCACGCTTGGGAGGCGGAGACAGGAGGATTGCGCAGGTTCTAAACCAGTTGCGTTGGCTTAATAGACCCTGTTTCCACATAAAAATATAAAAAATAGGTCTGGGAGTATAGCCTGGAGATAGAAGGGCTTCCAGGAATCCCAGTACTACAAAAAAGTAAATAAATAAAATACAATATTAAAAAATAAATCGTTTATCCTTTGATGTCTCTTCTTCCCTCTTTCTCTTACTATTTCTTTTCTTTTTTTTTTTTTTGTTGAGATAAAATTTACATAACATGAAATTCACCATTTTTACCTTTTTTGTGTGTGTGGTAGTGGGGTTCCTGGAAACCTTTCTGCCTCCGGGCTACACTCCCAGACCTATTTTTATACATTTTAAATTTGGAAACCGGGTCTCTTAAGCTAGCGCGGCTGGCTTCGAACCTGCGTGATCCTCCTGTCTCCGCCTCCCAAGTGCGGGGATTACAAGCGTGCGCCACCACGCCCGGCCATTTTGACCACTTTAAAGTGTACAATTCTGTGACAAGTGTAGCTCACTCACAATGTTGTATAAACATCACTTCTATCTAGTTCCACAATATTTCCATCACTCCAAAAGGAAACCCTGTACTATTAAGCAGTTACTCCCCATTCTACGTTACCCTAGCAACTGGGAATCACCAATCTGCTTTCTGTCTATAGATTTGCCTATTGGTGATTTTTTGAAAAATGAAATAATTCAATTAGACATTTTGTGCCTGGATTTTCATGTAACATGATTTTGGAGGGGAGATTACTGGGGATTAAACCTGGGATTGTCCGATCTCTGAGATACACCCCCAGGCCTTTTTATTTTTTTATTTTGAAACATGGTCTCACTAAATTGCTGAGGTTGCCCTCAAACCTGGGATCCTCCTGTCTCAGCTTCTCAGGGTGTAATTCTGGCATTACAGGTGTGTGCTACCACGCCCAGCTCCAGCATGCTGTTTCTAAAGATAAAACGTGTTTAACATTTATCAACACTTCATTTTTTATAATAATTGCATAGCAATCCAATATATGTATATACCACACTTTGGTTATTCATTCCTCAGCTGATGGACGTATTTCTAGCCCTTTATTCATTCCCCATAAGGAATCAGAGTTGGGGAAGAGAAGTAATCTATCTATGCGAGTGGTCAATCTGATGTATTTAGCCAAAGCAATACTTCCAAACATTAGTGTAAGCTCCATCTTGCCAGCCAGACAGAAATCTGAATTCCACCTGTTTAGAAAACAAGCCATAAACCAGTGCTCCAGAGCAGTGCTCATTCGAGTCACCGGCAGCGGGGCGCGGGGCTGCATGCCTGTAAGCCCAGTACATGGGAGGCTGAGACAGAGAATCACAGGTTCACAGGCAGCTTCAACAATGTGACAAAACTTTGACCAACCTCGCAAGACAAAAAGGCAAAACAAAAAGGCAAAAAAGAGCTAGAGAATAGATTGGAGGTAGATTGCTCCTGAGTTCAAGCCCCATTGCCAAAAATAAAAAATATAAGCCAGACCATCAGTGTTACAAATAAAAATCTCTTCCTCTTCTCTGCTGTCTCCCAACCAGTTGAAGAAATGCCAGGAAAAGAAAAAGGGATAGTGGAAAGTCAATCCCAGATTGTTTGAAATATCATGACTGTTAGTATACTACATTGGTGTGGGTTTTTTGGTATATATATATATATATATATATATATATATATATATATATATTTTTTTTTTTTTTTTTTTTTTTTGCGGTACTGGGGATGGAACCCAAGGGCCATTCTACCTATGAACTACACCTCCAGCCCTATTTTTTTTATTCTGTATTTTGAAATAGGGTCTCACCAAGTTGCAAAGGGCCTCACTAAGTAGTAGCTGAGGCTGTCCGCGAACCATGATCTTCTGTCTCAGCCTCCCAAATGCTAGGATTACAAGCGTGCACCACCATTGCCTGGCCATTGGTGTGTTTTAAACCCAAAGATATTTATACTTAAGTGTAGAACTGATAAAGTATTTTAAACCCCATAGAAAAAAAATTTGTGCTAAAGAATAACTCATAGACTATATTTTAAGAACATACCATCTAATATATGATACTTGATAGCTTAGAATTAAAGCCAAGTAACTGAAACATGAGCAGCACCCCATTTGGAGAACTAGCATGAAAAGGTGAGTGTAGATTCTTGGGAGTCACTCCTCTTTTCCCAAATATGCTAGATAGATGCAATGCAGTCATCTAGGGAAAAAAATGTAAAAAATAAAAGGTGAGATGCTCCTGTGTCAGAATTCTCCAGAGAGGTTTTATTGCCAACACAATACTTAGAATGAAAGAGTGTGGGGAAGTTATGTCAAGGTGCCTAGCTCAGACTCTTGAGTGTATTAAACACAGAAAATCTGAACCACTCCTAGAGAGGGTGGTGCATATTCCCTGAAAACCAGCCAACAAGGCGAATGGGAAAACTCAAGCCCCTACCACCACCGCCTCCAAAAGAGAGGTTAGGGCCCATGCGTGTATTTACTCAGCCAGACCTCCTGGCACCACTGGGCACAAGGCTAACTAACCTTCCTTTGTCCTGGTCTTGGAAAAGAGAAAGTCTTTCCTCTGCAACTTTGTTGGAACTGCCAGGCCCATGGAGATCCAGCCCTTCCCCGAGGCCTGAGTAGGAGAGTTCTTGGACTCGAGAATTCCAAGTTCCCTGGTGACCAGCTTTGGGCATCAGGCCCAGGTGTGTACAGCTAGGAGTTTGCTCCCTCTATCTGCAACTGCTCCTGACAGCGAAGACATAGGGCTTGTCATGAACAAAGCCACAATGGATCACACTCTAGATTTCTAGCACTCAGACCAGCACAACAGAAAGGCCAGAGGGACACAGGCCACAGCGAGTCAGTCAGCTGCGAGAGGCAGCTAAAGAAAGAGTGCTTAAGAAAGGCAGGTGCGAGCACTGATGGCGTGGTTCAGGCAGGCACCGTAAAGCCTTCCACTCTGGTGATACCCATTGCCCCGAGTGGGACTCTCCCTGTAACCATCATCATACCAATACCAGCATCACCAACTTGAATAAACCAAGTGAGTGACAGCATGTACATCATGCAATTCATCACACCCAACACGCCCATCCCGGACTAGCAGCACAGCCTCACTGTCATGACTGTCAGGAGCACCCGCGATGCTTGAGCAAGTGCCATGGTGTGCAACGTGCTATGGTCCTCTGGTAATGAAGGAAGAAAAATCGAGGCTGCTACCCCGCTCTGGAGGAATCCTCAGCTAGGATGGATTGAATGTTTACCATGTGCTAAGCATTGCATAAGGATTAAACTCAACAATACCCTGTAAGATAGCCATGTCCTCATATTACAGATGAGAAGACAGACTTGAAGAGTCAGTGATGTGTCTAAAAGCACATAGCTAGGCAGTGTTGGTGCGGGATTGGAACCTAGGCTATCTGGCTTTATGGACCACAGGGCTCAATAGGATGTAGTCCTGACTCCCACTGCCTCCCCTAGTGGTCCTTAAGTTGGCACATGTGCATGAAGACCCACTGATTACAAGAAGTAGATAGTGGACCTGGTACTTGTCATTCCTCATTCCATCATTTTCAGTATGTATTTCATAATGCACTTAATTTATCAGCATAAGAGAAGACATAATTTATAAGTAAATAGTCATGGATAAGCACCTAATTATCCACTGATAGAAGCCGACAGTCATAAAGGCTAGCAGACCACTGGTCATGACAAAACTGGCATGACTAATCCCATCGATAGGCGAGTGGAAAAATCATAGAAATCGAGATCGGCGTACCTCTGCGGAACAGCAGCGTTCCCACAGCCCACAGCTACTGAAACAGCAGGAACTCACTCCCACAGGAAACACCCACTGTTGGCCACACCACTGCTCCAAGAAACAAGAGGCTGCCCTGCCAAGTGGCCTGGGGGAGAGTTCTTCCGGAGGGCAGCCTCCCAGCTTGCCTCCATCCTTTGTGTTCTGAGTAAGAATTTCCACACCGAGAGCTCGATTCCAGGTACACCTCAAGATAGTATCAAGACGAGAGGTAAATATAGGCCCAGCTTTCTGGCTGGGCAAAGCACGCGGTGCCACAGGGAGAACACGGGCTGATTTGGATCTCTTGTGGTTGTGGCATCTTCTTGGAGAATAGCGGGATCGGGGCCCGACTCACTGCGCTACCAAGAAAGCTGCGGGGAAGGCCAGGGCCACCGTGGTGACCTCAGCTTTCCTGGGAAGGGAGAAGATGAGGACGAGGCGCTTCTCTGTGCCATGTGAGGGGAAACAAAAGAGACATACGGGGGTCCTGGGGCCAGCTGCTGGTCTGTCCTGGAATCACAGAAACTCAGAGGTGGGAAAGGTCTGACCAGTGCCACCTCTCCACCAGGTGGAGGAACCAAGGGGTGGTTTGGGGGAGGGCATTAGAGTTCCCGTAATCTCCACCTGCACACCTTCAAGTTGCCCCAAATAGACACACAATTGAAAAGGGAACATGGTGCCCGGCATGGTGGATCACACCTAGAATCCCAATACTTGGGAGTCTGAGACAGGAAGATCACAGGTTTGAGGCCAGCTTCAACTTAGTGAAGACTTCTGCGATTTTTATTTAGAAACTTTAGCTTGTTTCTAAATAAAGGGCTCATAATCCCAGCATTTGGAAGGCTGAGACCAGAAGATCACGGTTCGCGAACAGCCTCAGCTACTTAGTTAGGCCCTTTGCAACTCAGTGAGATCTTGTTTCAAAATAAAGAATAAAAAATAGAGCAGCGGGGTGTAACTCCGAGGTCGAATGTCCCTGGGTTCCATTTCCAGATGAGCAAAAAAAAAAAAAAAAAAATGGGGTTGGGGTGTAGCTCCTAAGTTATGCCCCTCAGAGGTAGTATGCCCCTGAGTTTAGTCCTCAGTACCACAAAAATAAATAAAATTTAAAAAAAATGGGAAGTGGTGCTTGACTTGCACATGCTGTTTCAAGGAAAATTGTCACCCCACTTAAGAGATCAGCACCCTAAGTGTCTCTTACATAGGCATTTGGGGGCGGGGGGACAATGTCCTTCCTTCCCTACACATTCAATTACTTATCCACCCTACAAGTGATCAACATCCTCTCAGACCAGGACTTAGTCCCTGGAGGAAGCCCTCCCCATCTGTGAGAGTGCCATCTATACACTTTGTTCTAGCTTTCTAGTCACAGAGGTTTTTAACCTTAAAAGAGTTACATTCTTAGCCCGGCATGGTAGCACATGCTTGTAATCCCTGTGCTTGTTAGACTGAGACAGGAGGATCGCACAGGTTCAAAGCCAGCCTCAGCTACTTAGTGAGGCTATTGGCAACTCAGTGAGACCCTGTTTCCAATAAAATAGAAAATATGCCGGGCGTGGTGGCGCATGCTTGTAATCCCCGCGCTTGGAGGCAGAGACAGGAGGATCGCGCGGGTTCGAAGCTAGATGCACTGGCTTAAGAGACGCTGTTTTCAAATAAAAAGTATAAAATAGGTCTGGGAGTGTAGCCCGGAAGTAGAAGGGTTTCCAGGAGACCCAATACCAAAAAAAAAAAAAAAATAGGTCTAGGAGTATAGCCCAGAGGTAGAAAGCCTCTGAGTTCTATTCCCAGCACCATAAAAAGAAAAAAAAAGAGTTACATTCTTTTTAAACTAATAATTAATTTCTTAAGCCTGCACTAAGGAAGTACTTTATATAATAAAAGTTCTACACAAAAATATGATTTTACGACACTCTTTGAAATAGTAAACACTTGGAAAACAATGGAAGGAGTAGGATAGGGAGGAGAGAGACTACCACTAGATTTGATAACGTGCAGGCATTTAAGATGGTGCTCATTTAGAGAACACAGCATCTTCTGCACTAAGAAAGTGCCTTTAAAAAAAACAACTGGGGATTGAATCCAGGGAAATTCTACCTACAAAACACACCTCCAGTCCTATTTTATTCTTTTATTTTGAAGCAGGGTTTCATTAAGTTGTTGAGACTGGCCACGGACCCGGGATCCTCCTGTCTCAGCCTCCCAAGGACTGGAATTAAAGAAAGTGCCCCTCTATATGATAAGAGTTCTATACAAAAATATAGATTCATGACACTATTTAAAATAATAAATAGGCCAGGCATGATGGCCGCACACTTATAATCCCAGCATTCGGGAGGCAGAGACCAGAAGATCATGGTTCATGGACAGCCTCAGCTACTTAGTGAGGCCCTCTGCAACTCAGTGAGACCCTGTTTCAAAAATAAAGAATAAAAATCTAGGGCTGGGGGTATTGCTCAGAGGTAGAATGTCCGTGGGTTCCATCCCCAGTACCACAATAAATAAATAAATAAATAACAAAAGACATAGAAAACAAAAAATAAATAATAAACATTTGAAAACATGGAAGAATAATAAAATTATACAAATAATTTGATAACATTTAGGCATTTAAAACAATCCTCATATAAAGAACATAGCGATACAAGAAGATGCTTATAATGTCAAAATGCTAAAAAAAAGAAATAAGGACACTAAATTCAATATTTATTGGGCTCAATTCATATTTTCAAGAAAATCTATTCATGAAAGTGCCTAGAAGTGATCCCACTTATACAAGGCACCTAGAAAGCCAAATTTCATTGAAACAGAAAAATGTCGATTTCCAGGGACGGGGAATTATTGATTAGGGGATACAGAGTTTCAGTTTGGTGTGATGAAAAGATCCGGAGATGATAGTAGCTGTCATTGCAAAACATTGTGGGTGTATTAATGCCACTGAACTGTATAGTTAAAAATGGTTAAAACTATAAATTCTATGTTATGTATCTTTTACCACATCAAAAAATGGATCACAAAAATGACAAGAAGAAATAAACCAAAAGTTAAGGGTATTTGTATTTGGGAAGACTTTATATGATTTTTCCCCTTGTTTTCTATATTCTCCAAAATGTATATGAGAAATATGTTTAATTGATCATGTAAAAGCCAATAAACTTTGTTTTAAAAAAACAAATTTTGAGCCAGATGTGGTGGTACATGCTTGTAATCCTAGTATTTGGGAGGCTAAAACAGGAGGATCTCAGGTTTGCTGCCAGCCTCAGCTTCTCAGTGAGGCCCTCTGCAACCATTAAATTACAATGTCTAAGCCGGGCATGGTGGTGCATGCTTGTAATTCCAGCATTTGGGAGGCTGAGACAGAAGGATCACAGGTTCATGTCCAGCTAGTTAGTGAGGCCCTTCACAATTTAGTGAGACCCTGTTTCAAAATAAAGAATAAAAAATAGGGCTGGAGGTGTAGCTCAGAGGTAGAATGCCCCTGGGTTCCACCCCAGTACTGCAAAAATAAATAAATGAATAAATAAATAAGTAATAAATAAATAAATCATAATGTCTAGTCTTTCTACATGCCTTTCAAGGACATTAATAATACATTCTTCTCTCTTAGATAGTTTGCCTGGCCTAAATTCTCTTGCCCATTTAACAGAGAAGGTAACTGAGACTCAAAAATGTTAGCTGACCTCCCAGGACTAACATGTGCTGGCAGGGACAATATTGATGGTAATGACCATCTTTAGATACCTCAGCAAAAGTAGCCTGAGGTACTTTTGCTGAAAAAGCAAATCATTAGGATTAGACATCCATTTTGCCCTGAACACACATTTCTCCAAGATATAGAAAAACAGCCCATTCATTAACTAGAATTCCAGCCAACCTCTACCTTCTACTAATTCTTCAGCTTCCATGAGAAAGAAACATAGTTTTTAAATTTTTTAATTTAATACAAAAAAGACAATTTCTCAATGGATTCTATAGCCAGTGGATACATTTCAACAAATGTCTTCTAGTTTCTGCCCCAGAACCTTGGGGCATTGAAACTGGAACATTGAGGGCTCCATTTGGATTAGGGGATGGAATGCCCTGAGATGGGAAATTTAGACTCTTCTATTTTTTTTTTTTTTTTGGTGGTACTGGGGTTCCTGGAAACCCTTCTCCAGGCTACACTCCCAGAACTATTTTATATTTTTTAAAATTTGGAAACAGGGTCTTTTAAGCCAGCAAGGCTGACTTCAAACCTGCACGATCCTCCTGTCTCCGCCTCCCAAGTGCGGGGATTACAAGTGTGTGCCACCATGCCCAGTATCATTTTTTAAAAATTTTTAACCAGGGCTATTAGTGACTTAATATTATATTTTTATTCATTTGCATTCATCAATTGAATGCATTCATTGCATCAACTGATGCATTCATTAATTGGAATATTAAATTGCCTAAAAGCACCCACTCTTCCCACATTCTGGCTGGGTTTTTTGTTTTTTTGTTTTTTTTTACTTCCAATAAGTCAGCAGAGAATCCGCAGGACTCATCTCGCAGGATCCAAGCGGCACACTGATGAATTCCGCAGCTGGAGATGTAGGTGTCACCTGGCCTGGTCTCTCTCCACCCTGATCCCCAGCTCACTTTAATTTGCCCTGATATCCAGTTCAGTGACCTTTGCACTGCTGAAGAATGAAAAAAATCAGGCGGTGAATGTCACACTCAAGAAATATTCATAAGCCCTTCACTAAATCCCCTGAAACAAAGGAAAGCACTTCAGGTATCCGGCACCTGGTAATTAAGGAACAACGCCTCATTAGTAATAGAGGGAATATGGAGCAATGGGAGGGCTTGACCAGAACTCCTGCTGAGCCCAGAGAACCAGCTTGGGCAGTAGAGGAGACAAATAGATACCATGAGTCAGTCCAGTCTAAGATACCCTGAAAGCCATCGAATCCAGAGTGTCGTCTGTGAATCAACACAGAACCAGCCTCTGGGCTTCCAAGCTCTGTGAAAGCCACAGCATGGAACCCATCTGGGGGGAGAGGGGGCAAGCACAGGGAATCCAGAGCAAAAGATCTCAGGTGTAGGAAACGGACTTCGTTGCAAATGTCACTTCTGGCTGGTGGAGCCACCCTGGAGCCCTGCCGAAAAGGATCTAAGAAAGAAAAGTGGTATCTGGGGACAAGGGATGGTGTGCATCTGTGCCAGGTATGTATTTGTCATCCCTGGCCCAAACTGTCATGAAAATTTCTTTTCCAAAAAGAGGCTGCCCAGACAACACCAGTCGTAGGCAAAATTGAGAGGAAGATGAAGATGCTTTGCTCTAGCATCCTCCTCCCGGGTGACATCTTCAGCTCCCAAAAAACTTTCTCTTCTTTTCGCTGGGGAGCTTACAGTAAGCAACAGCTTAAAGGATGGAATCGCCATGTCCATCTACTGAGCAGATGAATAGAAACTGGCTGAACGGAGCGGGACAAAGAGGGCTTCTCCTTCCTCCTGAACTCACTCCCACCCCATACGTGGTAGCAGACTCTGGCTCCAGTGAAAGAAAATTGTTGATTCTGAAGAAAGGGGAAATTAATATCCCCACTGCCTAATCCCACTGGTCCCAACTCTGGCTTCCTTCCTCAGTTACAAAGACAAAGACAAAGACTCACAAAATCTAGAGGTGCTGAGGAGATGGTCTCGCTGCCCTCCTAGGTCTAACTAGAAGCATCTGTAAGCTCACTGTAAGCCTAACTAGAAGCATCATGTGGGACCCAAGGAAGAAGCCACAAGGCCCTTTTCCTGGGTTTGTTGCCTTCTTCCAAGCAGCTACAACTAATTCACTTAATAGTCCTTCCTCCCACCCCAGACCTGGGATCCAGGAGCCCAAAGAATGGAAGGACAGAGAGCAGAAGAAGATGGCACTGTAGAGACAAGACTTAGATATCAGCTTTCCAATGGATGCTCACAGGTTCCATTTTCTTTTGTCTACATAGATGTCCCTTGGGGTGTCTCAGGACACCTTACATCACCTTAGGACCTGGCATATAGTCTCTGGTGGTCTTGTCCGGGTCTCAGAAGCCCATTGCATATGCAGGTGAACATGCAGGTTCATCTGGGGGTGGGAGATGGAAGACACCACAAAAGAGCAGGGAGAAGGACACCTGGGGCCATCTTTCCTCCTCATCAAGATGGAAGCTTGGACAGTAGGCAGAGAATTTAGACAAGGCATGAGCTCTGTTTTTGCTGCACAGGCTCACTTTACTCAGGAATCCCACCCAAACACATCATCCGAAGGTGACTAGAAGCTGTGCATTCACACCTCTAAGTTCTTCAATCTACTTCTCTGCCCCCAAACATAGAAGGGACATTTAATAAATGACAAATAAATGCACGAACCAATAGCTGACTTTGGTCCTTCAAGATCATAAATTCTACCCAAAGGTAGACCTCTTTGCTTTTTTGTCGTTGCTATTGTTTGCTGTCGTTTTTGTGGTCCTAGGGATTGAACCCAGGGGCAGTCTATCTCTGAGCCACATCCCCAGCCCTATTTTATTTTTATTTTGAAACAGGGCCTCACTAAGCTATGAAGGACCCCACTAAGCTGCTGGGGCTCAAACCTGAGCTCCTCCTGTCTCAGCCTCCCAAGTACTGGGATTACGGATATGTACCACCAGACACAGCTCAGAGACATACCTCTTCGAATATGCCCTCAGCTAGAGAGGATGAAAGGCCATTCTTCCCAATCGTTCCATGGAGGTGCTTGCTCTCCTAAGACTTCTCATAGTTAAATTAGCCTCATTGAGAGATCCTGTTAACACACCCAGACCTAGTTCACCCAGTCAGGACATGGCACCCTAGGAAGCCAGCCAATCTGGCTCCTGCCTTGCCAGGGTGACTGCTCCCCTCTCCCCACAGCCACCAGGGGAAAACATCCAGTACACGGCACAGGTGGATGGCAAGGGCTTCAGGTCAGGCCAACTGTGGAATAAATCGCAGTTCAGTCATTTGGGGCTGAGAACCTTGGTAAGTTACTTAACCCTCCTGCTTCTCCACTTCCCACACCTACCTCACTGGCATCATGAGACCGCCAGCAGGTTGTGAGTCACAGAGAGGGGCTGCCAGCTGTTCCACTGCAGCGCATTCCACTCACAAAGCGACCCGTGTGCCTGGCACCCCCTAGGGTTGTGTGTTGCTCATTGCATGCAGTTCCCTGACACTAGAACAGGGTGTTTGTTTTCCTTGCCCTTGGTCTACCCTCGCCGCCTAGTGCCGGCCTTGTACTAGGAACTCAATAAATGTGGTTGGGTGAATGAATAGACTTTCATAGGGATTTAACTAAATTCTATATGTAAAGGGCCTGGCTCTTGAGTCAATGCTCAAAACATGGTAGTAATGACTGTCATTGTTTACAAAGTCATTCTGTTGATGGGAAAACCCCATCATCCCAGCCTGTACTTTTAAGTCCCTGGGTCATGGACTTGACCATGCTTCAGACGAGGGGAGCTTTTTTTCACATCCTCTCCCTAGGTCACCTGCTTGGCCCTGGTCTCGCTCTGACCCCAGCCAACCCCAAGGCCACTGCAGAACAGCAGGGCTGCATCTGACTGCCAAAAGGGTGGCAGCCTCTTCTTCGCATAAGAGCCAGGACTTTCCTCTACCCCGCCTTCTCTTGGCTCCCTTCTTTGGCACCAGGGCCCCTATTCAGCAGCCCAGTTCTACTCAAAGGCCACAGCTCCTTCTTGGAAATGGCACAGACCTGAAAACAAGGGGCTCACACACCTTTACCAGCAGGTGTATTGCACAATGACAGCCCCGGGTTCCGGGTGGAGGAAGCCCAGTTTCAGAGCCGAGGGCAGGGAGATTTCCTACGCACGAGAGGCTGTGCTGATTCTCCTTCGAAGGCACAGATTTGGTTTTGAAAATAAGACAATCCTGGCCTCATCCTGGACATGTCTCTCCTTCCCCACCATTACCACATACACAGGGACAATCTCCTTTTTAATATTTATTTATTTATTTATTTATTCATTTATTTATTTATTTATTTATTTATTTATTTATTTAGGTAGTGGAGGATTGAACGAACATTCTACCTCCAAGCTATCATCCCAGCCCTATTTTATTTTGAAACAGAATCTCCTTACGTCTCTGAGAGTATCACTAATGGCTGAGGCTGTCCTTGAACTTGCAATCTTTCTGTCTCAGCCTCCCAAGTACTGGGATTACAGGCATGAGCCACCATGCCTGGCTAGGGGGACAATAGACGGCTGCCACCTTTGTACTATATGAATGATGTCAGGAAGGAACTCACCCCAGAAAGCCGACCTCCCTGAATGTTTGGGATTCCACCAATACTGATTCATTTCTTTGGTCTCAGCACCACCTGCTCTCTTACTGCCTTGGAAAACACAAATTCTCCTGGTACAGGCCACACACTGAGTTCCCAACACCTGGAGTGAATACACTCAGAGATTATATTTCCTCCCAATAGGAGAGGTATCTATCAGGATTCCTGATGCCTCATGGGTGCTTGGCACATGGGTTGGGGTAGGTCTTGCAGGCTTTGAAGTCAAATTTGTTAATGTCACCAGATTTCTTAGAGCCAGGCCTGCAAAGGTACCTGGCTCCATCCTCCAAGGACAGCCGGCTCTGGAGCTGTTGATCTCCAGGAGTTAATCCCCCAAAGGATTAAAAGAGACAACACACACACAAAAATCCTCCTTCCATTTCCAACACAAAATGCATGCTCCACAAATACTAGTTTCCCTTGTTCCATTCATGAAAGGAAGGGATCAGTTTGTTCTTGGGGAGAGTGCTGGCCCCTCATCTTCAGGGAAAGGATGAACGAGTCACAGAACTCAGGTTTCTTCCCTACCCCTGTAGCATGTGGGTACTCCTCCACCCAGCCAACCCCCTTGCCCATGGTTTCTTTGCTACTGCTGAAGGAAGAGTGGGCCAGGTATATAGCGTGAGGGCCTGCCACTGGTTTCCTGGGTCCTAAGACTGTGAGAGTCAGAAGGGCCTCTTTCTTGGCATTGATTAGGCTCCGCTTCCTAGCTCTGCAAATTCCCTCCAGTATTAAGGGGAGACCCTTTTCTGTGTCTGGAGGCTAGCTTCTGGAGGCTGCAGAAATATCTCGGGGCTAGTTTCTGGAGACTGCATAGATGTCTGGAGGCTGGCCTCTGGGGACTGCAGAGATGTCTGGAGGCTGGCCTCTGGGGGCTGCAGAGATGTCTGGAGGCTGCCCCTGGAGGCTGCATCCCTAACTTCCTTGGTCCTCTGGCTCCTAGTTAAGAGTAAGCCAATGGGGGTCTCAGCAGGAGGTAGAAAAAGCAAGAAAGAGTATAGGTTCTATCTTTCCCCTAATCCCTCCCTAGTGAGCCAGGATTGGCAGTAGCTGTGTCCCTCTAACTCTGGCTATGCTCCCGGGAGGAGGCAGCCCCTTGTCTTGGTGCCCATTGATCCCTGTGACATCCATCTGTGAGGGCTGGAAGCATCTGCCTACTCTGGCCAGCTCCTGGCTGCACGTAGCTCTTCCTTCTACCCGCCACCCACTAGGGTCCTTGGAAAGACCGAATGAGATTACAGAAGCAACATGAACCATCAATGAGGAAAAGTTGCCCTCAGAGAGAAGTCGTGTTAAGTGAAGGCCAAAAGGAACCTGGAGCCATCACCCACCCATGCCCAGCTGATCTCCAGGCCCTGGGCACCGCCTGGGTGTCCAGATCCACACTCTCCGCCTACAGCCATCTGTGGGCCTTTCTTTCTTTCTTTGAATGAACAACAGGGACAAACTTCATAAACATCTGGATGAGCCAGGCATGGTGGCGCACGCTTGTAATCCCAGCATTCTGGAGGCTGAGACCAGAGGATGGTGGTTCACAGACAGCCTCAGCTACTTAGTGAGGCCCTCTGCAACTCAGTGAGACCCTGTTTCAAAATAAAGAATAAAAAAATGGGGCTGGGGGTGTAGCTCAGAGGCAGAATGTCCCTGGGTTCCATCCCCAGACCTAAAAAAAAAAAAAAAAGAAAACAAAAAAACAAAAAATAAACATCTGGGTGTTTTGTTGCCCATCCCTTGAGTTATTATTGAGGGCTGCCTATCAATCCCATGTTATATCTTTACATGCCTCATCCCAATTGATCCATATAATCATGGTAAAAGAAGGGTATTATGTTCCCTGACTAAAAGATGAGGAGCCAGATGCAGTGGGATCACATGCCTGTCGTCCCAGTATGTGAGACTCTGAGACAGGAAGATTACGATTCAAAGCCAATGCACGGAACGGTGAGACCTTATTGTGATATTTTAAAATAAATTTTTTAAAGGGCTGAGGGTATGGCTCAGAGGTAGACCACCTCTGGGTTCAATTCCTAGCACCACCAAAATAAAATAAAGGTTTAGTAGCGAGGCTAAGCAACATATTGATGCTCTACATCTGCGTCCACTTCACACCATCAAGATGCCTCTCCCAAGAGTACCGTGCATCTTCTTAAAACATCACTTGTGATGTCTTCTGCCTTCCCCCATCCCTTCTCCATCCCCACTCCAGCTCAGAGTGGGCATTAGGGGCCAGGAGGAGAGGTTGGGAAGTGCAGGGTCAAACAATCAATCCAGCTTGCTCAGAAGAGTGTCTGGGAGCCAATGGGAGCATTGAAGACTGGGCTGGCAGTGTGCAGGGAATGGGATGAGTCTGGCCCTTGGCGCCTTCTCTGCTGGTTTCTATCCTCTCATCTATAAACCACTCTCTGCCCTCACAATTACCAATCATACAGAAAGTCTTCAGTTCATTAGAACCTTTGAGCTCCTCAGCAACCCTACGGGAAGAAGAGATCATATCGCCATTTTAAAGTGAGGAAAGGACCCTTGGGGAGGTTAAGTCACTTGTCCAGAGTCCCACAGCTAGTATGTAGAGAACATGTTCAGGTTCAAGTCTCCTTGTACCAGGATCGCTCCTCACTCCCCTGCACCGGGCCTCGGGAAAGACACAGGAGGATCCAAAGGCTGAACGCGACGCAGCCTTGGCACTGACCCAGCCTGCTCAGAGCCACAATCTCAGCCTCCGCCCCAAGTTTTATGGGATAACTTAATTACTCTTTGTTAACACCAGGCAAGATGGCTGCCAAGCTCAGGACACACCTGCTGGCTCTGTACCTCTGACCACCCAAGGGCATTCTGGGAGTGACAGGCAGCCTTCATCCACAGGGTCTGGAGGACCAGCAGCAGAGGTCTTCCGGCACTAGAAAGGTGCGAGTCACACAGGCTGACCACGGGCCGGGTTGAAGCAACACTGAGCTCACTCTGAGCGCCTGAGAACCCACAAGCACACAGCACCTTACCACGTTGAGGCAGACACCATAAAGTCCCCCAGATGCTAGATGTCTGGAGGACACTGGAAGAAAAAGAGGGGTGGGTGCTGTTTTACAACACCTTCGGGATCCGCCTGGGTAATAGAAAGGATGGTGTTTGGGTTCGAATCCCAGCAACCTCATTTTGTGCCCTGAGCCGGTTTTCCCATCTTTAAGGGTAGCTGGGAAGATCCCAGACATTGTGTACAAACAGAGCTCTGAGTCCTCTATTCCTGGTACTCAGTGCGACCTATAGCCGAGTGCCTTTCATCTTAAGGACTCTGTGAGCCAGAATCTCTTTCATCCCTATTTTACGACAAGGACACTGTCTCAGAGAAGGTGAGTAACTTACCCACGGCACACAGCCAAAAAGCGCTGGTGCTGGGGCAATAAAGTCAGCTAGTAGTACGAGGCTAGTTCTAGCCCACCAGCACCATGGAGATAGAAAGCAGGACTTAGCTTAGCTGTTTTCAATGATGAAATATTTCAAACATACAAGAGCACGCAACAGTGCAAATCCCCATGTAAAACAGCCTGATAAAATGTTAAAATTGAAGTCTCTGCATGACTCTGGAATCATTTACTCCTCTCCCTCCCTGTTGCAGACATGCTCAGCAGGGGTTCTAAGTACCTGCTCCCTGCCGGGGCTGATTTCCAGGTGCTGACCTGTCCCATGCACTGATCTGAATTAAAGTTCATCATTTCCATAGCTTTTTACTCTTTTATCACATAATCAGGTATCTGTTAACAACATTGGATATTTTTTACACGGGTTGAAATTGTATGCAAAATCCTTCAGAACAGCAGGTGTGTTTTTTTAAGCTTACTTCCCAGGCTGGTCTTCAACTCATGGGCTCAAGTGCTCCTCCTTCTCAGCCTCCCCAGTAGCTGGGACTCCAGGTGTGTACCACTGTACCTGGCTGAAGCATTGTGGCTTGATAATATTTTTTCATTAAAAAAAAAAAGAGACAGAGATGCTGGATGTGGTGGTACACAATACTTGGGAGGTTGAGGCAGGAGGGTCACATGTCCAAGAATCAGCAACTTAGTTAGACTCTCAGAAACTTAGCAAGATCCTGTTTCAAAACAAAAAAAAAATTTAAAGGCTATGGGTATAACACGGAGGTAAAATACCTCTGGGATCAATACCCTGTACCACAAAAAAAAGTAAAGAGAGAGAGAGAGGAAAGAGGAGAAGAGAGACAGAGAGAGAGAAAGACAGAGAGAGACAGAGAGAGACAGAGAGAAAAACTATTACTATGTCACCATATTAGACATAGTAATTATCAATAAACACTGACTTGAACTGAAAACACAATTCTTCCTAGGAAAAAACAGATATGTGTCACATTGTTCTGCACAAATGCATTTTGTACAGGCTTCTCAATCATGGAGATCTATTGGGAAAGGCATGAAGATTGACACTGCAATCTGCCCTAACCAAAACTGAAGCTCATGAGAGGCTGAGGCAGGATCCAGGGTTCAAAGCTAGCACGAGGTAACTTAGAGAGACCATGTTTCAAAATAAAAATTAAATAAAAAGGAGTCAGATGTGGTGGCACACGCTTGTAACCTCAGTACTTGGGAGGCTAAGACAGGAAGAATCACAGGTTCACAGCCAGCCTCAGCTACTTTATGAGGTCCTTCACAACTGAGTGACTGTTTCAAAATAAAAAATAAAACATAATAGGATGTAGGTCAGAGGTAGAATACCCCTGGGTTCAATACCTAGTAACACACACGCGCGCACACACACACACACACACACACACACACACCACACACACACACACACACACACACACACACACACACACACACCAAGTAAAAATGGCTTGGGGTCTTTTAATGGGAAGATATTCTGAGAATCATCCATCAAGAGAATTTCAGAGTTCATTTTAGCAGCAGAATACTTTTTTTTTTTACCCCCAAGCTAAATCTTGCTTGGGATGGCTCTAGTTTTAAACAAAAGTCCAGAATCTGGATGCTTCCCCAAATTCGTCCTCCTCCCCACCTCCTCTGCTCTTCCAGAAAACCTTGGAGGACTCCAGAGAGAAACTTAGGTCCACTGAGTTCCTACCTCTGATTTACCAACAGAGGTACGAAAATATTAGAACACTTGCCCAAAATGGCACAGCTATAGTTTACAAGCCCACAGGAGTGCAGATCCTGGCAGAACCAGGATTTAAGACCCAGGTTCCAAGTCCAAGTCTGGCGCATCAGGCCTCTAGACAAGGAAGAACATTCAGACCCTGCACGGCCTTCCCTCCCTTCACACTGTCTAGTGGATGGATCTTTCGTGGGCTGTCTTCCAAAACCAAGCTCAATCCAGTTGGATGTGGCTGGGTGAGGTTGAGTCAGGCTGGGAGCCAGTTAAGACCTGAGCAAGGGTATGAGGTGAGGAATCTGCCCATAGCCCCTTTCTCTTCCTTAGAGTGTCTGTCCACTCCCTTTCAGCCCCCTGTCTACATCCCCAGTGGCCCAGAGGATCCACTGATACATATTTTCCTTTCTCAGCCCCCAGTGCATGTTTTCGGTGTATTTATCTGACATTCTATTCCCTGAAAATGCTCCTGTATGATCTGAGATTGCTTATTGTGTAACCTGTACAAATATGCATATTCATAAAGTAGCTCACAAAGGGTTCTGTGAACGCCTAACAATTCCCAGAATTGAATCCCCTCTGTATGAAATATTTTATAGTAGTGTCTGCTTCCCATACTGAACTCTGACTAACCCCTATTGCATTAAATGTTTGAACCCTTTGAAAAAGAAAACAAACAACAAATAAGATAATGTGGACCATCCCAAAGGTTCATATCGAGGAAGAGACAGATTCTCTGAGATCTCAGAAGTTGGAGGTGGGAAAAAAAAAATGCCATAAGGGCTGAATTTTCACAAGACCATGACTTTAAAAGTGTAGCATCAGCCAGGTGTGGTGGCGCACGCTTGTAATCCCTGTGCTTGGGAGGCAGACAGGAGGATCTCGCTGGTTTGGAACCAGCCTCGCTGGCTTAAGAGACCCTTCCAAATAAAAAATATATATATAATAGGTCTGGTGACCTTGACAGAAAGTGAAGCGCCATATGTTTCTTCTCACGTGCATAAGTTATATATAAAATTTATATATAAAATTTATATATAAAATGTATATTTAAAATTTATATATATAATTTATATATATATGATTATATATAAAATTTATATATATATTTATATATAAAATAGGTCTGGGAGTGTAGCCCAGATTGAAGGGCTTCCAGGAACCCCAGTACTGCCAAAAAAAAAAAAAAAAGTGTAGCATTAACAATTTAAGGCAACACATTCACATTGCAATCAAAGATGCAGAGAAAGCCCATTTAAGTCTCTTCTCCAATGTGGTGCAGCCAGGAAGGAGGGGCCTTGGTTCAAATTGAAGTGCCCTAGGACTCTCATTAATGTCCCTTTTTCCATCATATAATGCCAGCTGGAGCATTGGAGACCCATCTGAGTATTATAAAGTGCTACGTGTACAACTGGATACTCAGATTAGGTGAGTATCTGCTATATGCATGCAGCATTTAAGATTGTGCAAGGCATGCTTGAAATAAGATATAATGATTGGTATTCGCTTTTATGGCATGGTTTATAAAAATATACAGTCCTCGTAAAGAGCAACCATGGCCAACCAAAAGCCTGTTAGTGCCTAGAGCTTTCCTTTTAGAACTAACTACCTGATCTCCTCACATGTCCCCACTAATGATGCCCTGCCTGACCTCAAGCTCCTGGCTTAAACTTCTTGTGTCTCATTTCCTCTGTGCGTAAAAGGGAGATAATGACACTAGCCACTGGACCATGTTGGCCATATGCGTGGAGATCCCCAGATCAAAGGTGTTCTGCCTGGACCAAGCAAGATGATGATGGTGCTTACCATCATTAGGGTTGTTGTTATTATTGTTGTTGTTGTTCAGAGTGGCCATGTTGCAGCCCAGGAAGTAGCCATGACTCCCAGGGCTGAGTCAGCACCAGGCATGATTGAGGAAGCTTTTTTTTTTTTTTTTCACTGCAGAAGCCACTGACATGGAGCCCTCCCCTTTCATTGACATCATCTGGTGGCACATTCCTGGACTCCCCGTGTGGCACCTGACATCTTCCTCCCTGGAGACTGGACCCAGTGCCTGGAGCATCTCCAAGATGAAAGTATCTGTCTCTGGTGGAAGGAAGCCAATGAGGAAGACCCCATCATTTCTTTGGTGATATATTCCCCATCATTACATGAGCCCTGGGATCACAACCAGAAAGCTTTATAATCGAACCCCCAAGTCCCCCACCTTGAAACCTTGAGTGTGAAATGTGATTTCTCACGGTCATCATTTCTTTTTATATACGTGTGTGTGTGTGTGTGTGTGTGTGTGTGCTTTTATTGGTGCATTAAAGCCTCACATCATAATATACTTCAAAGTGATAGGGACGTACATGCACACAGCACTTGGTGAGCTTTCCCCACTCCCTCCCCACTCTCTTCCCTTCCCCATACATGATATCCAGATTGGCATTGGTAATTTCACATATGTACATACTTCAGTGGAAATGTTCCTTCATTAACTCTCCCTCTCCCCAACTATTACCCTTCCCTAGAGCCCCTGCATCACGCCACTGGAGTTCTCCTTCATTTCTCCATTCTCCTCCTGTATCCCGATTACTCCCTAACTTCTGCACGTGAGAAGAAACATATGGCGCTTCACTTTCATTCAAGGTCACCATTTCTTGATTGTAAAATAGGGATGTTATTTGAGTCATTATAAAAAAAAATAGTGACCACTAAAAACAATTTCTTGGTCTCTTAGTCCTGATATACATAGCTACCCTAAAAACCACAGCAGGGAATTCTACCCAAACAAGGTCTTACCTGGCATGTTTCTCCACAGTCTGAAGACAGCATCAGTTGCTGCGTTTCCAACAGGCCATTGGCCCCTCGCCACCCTAGCAGTAAGTCTGAGTTGTTAGAATTCCTGGTTCTAAGTCTGGAACAAGGGAACATACTGAACTTCTTTGGGAATTCACCAGCAAAACCTGGGGGAGCTAAAAATGGAAACCCAAATTCTATGTAGTAGTAAACACTTACTGTGGTTTCCAAAGTAGGTTCATGTTGGACGGTCACCTGCCTTTATATGACCTATATACAAAAGATCACCATCTGGGTGGATGCATTTACAAAGAAAATTCCTCTGCGCGCTTGCTACTCTGTGTACCTGTGGATTTTGAGTAGACCGTACTTTGTGCAAATGGACATAGCCCGCTCTCTGCCGAGCTCAAGTCTTGAGAAGTGGAAAATGGGCTAGACTGTAACACCCAAGGGGCTCCTTGGCCACACGTCTGTGCAGAGTGCACACTGCACGCTCATACCTGACTGTCCCATATCTGATGGTTCCTAAGGGTTCCCTGGAGCCCCCCACGCACCCAGATACCTCAGACAGTTGACAGGAAGCCACGGCCTCACACCCTCTTGCTTCACATGATATTAGCCACCCTTGAAAAATATTGTCTTAACAAAATGGGACTTTAAATGTTTGACAACCACCATACATATATAACATAGAACTAAATAGAATGGAGTATCTGTTCGAAAAGATATAAAAACCCAAACCTGGAAAATATATTTTCCTATGCCATGGAAGTTTAAAGAAATAAGTGTGAGAATTTTTAGTTGATGTGAATCCGGGACTGCAAAAATTCTTTTTTCTCTTTTCTTCTCCCTAATTGGATATGCTTTCTACCTGGGACCCCTATACTTACTGGACAATGTAGAATAATTAATCAAGTTACTTTCAAGTAAACTCAGTCAACATCAATATGCTTTAATCACCACGTGTGTGTGTGTGTGTGTGTGTGTGTGCGTGCACGTGTGTGTGTGTGATGAGAGTGGTACCTTGAATATAATGAAAGAAGGACTTTACCTCCTCTGTTTTGATCCCAGGTTGGCCCCTCCCACCTGGTCCCATGGTGGACTCGGAATGGGGCTGGAACACTGCTTGTCCTCGGCTGCCTGGAAGCATGGTCCACCCGCCCTCCATCCTCTGCCTTGGGGTCCGTTTCTCTCAATACAAAACCTCTTGTGGGCCTGCCAGCTGAGTTGTGTCTTCTCTCTTTTCCCTCCTCTCCCTCTTAGTCTCATTCCTCTTCCTCTGTACACCATCTCGATGCCACAGAGGCAGATGGCTGAGGCCTCGGTCAAACTGGAAGGCGTGTCAATGGTGCCTTGCTCTCCCCAGAACACCCTGCCAGTGCCATGCCGCTCTCTGGGGGCCTTTCTGGGATATGTAGAGAACTTCCCTAAGTGTGGTAATGCCCCAGACTCCACCCTGGAAAACTCAGCACAAGTCCTCCTCGGCTTGCCTCCCTAGCTACTTGCCTCCCTGGCCAAGCCTCATCTCTGAAGGTGGAGGGGACAGAGGCAGGCCATTCATGCCCATGTCTCACTCTCTTCCTCCACCTCTCTTTTCTCCAGGGTCAGAGGTCAGTGGTGAGAGATGGAACTGACTGATCACATCTATGTCCTAAATCTTGCTGTCTTGCATCTGGACCTTCAAACACTGGACATAAAATTTTTCAGCCTCTGCCCGGAAGTTGCACCATGCCATGAGTGGACAAAGGCCCTTGGGATGTGAGTAAGCAGAATATGGAAGCGCAGCAACGTGTGCATTTATTTGGCATGTTTCATCACAACACAAGCTAGCACTTGCGGACAGGGAGAGGTAGAGGGGAGACTGGACGTGGGACACTATCAGAGCGCTGTAAATGAGATCACTCTGGGCCCAATGAGCTCCGAGCAATGAAACTGGGGCTAAAAGTGGAATGGGAAGGCTAGGTGAAGATATGTATCAAAAGCTTGTTTTTCAAAAAATGTGCATCCCCTGCAACCCAGCAATTTCATTTCTAAGGTTATCGTAAGATAATCAGAGAAGCACGCAATAGCTATCTACAAAAAACTTCCATGCAAAGTGGTTTAAAATGAAAATAATTAGAAATAATCTCCAGTTATAGGGAGCAGATATGTAAATAACTGTGTTTTGCACTGGAATATTATGTGGCTATTAAAAAGTGGTGATCTAGCCGGATGTGGTGGCACATGCTTGTAATCCCAGCATTTGGAAGGCTGGGACAGGAGGATCACAGTTTGAGGACAGCCTCAGCTACTACTTAGTGAGGCCCTTTGCAACTCAGTGAGACCCTATTTCAAAATAAAGAATAAAAAATAGGTCTGGGAGCATAGCTCGGAGGTAAAATTTCCCTGGGTTCCATCCCCAGTACCACCAAAAAAAAAGTGGTGATCTAAGACCATATTTATTGGAGTGATAAAATATTAAGACATCTGGTTAAATAAAAAGGTCACTAAACCAAAAGGATAGCACAATCATATAACTATTTTATAGATATAAAAATTTATTCATATGCTATATATAATCATTTCTCTGCATTTTCAGGGTACTGGTTTCTTCCCATATTGAAATCCATAAATGCTCAAGTCTTTTATATAAAATAACATAGGATTATTACATTCTCTTGGATACTTTAAATCATTTTTAGGTTACTCACAACACCTAATTAAGTAAATAGTTGTTATAGTGTATTGCTTAGGGAATAATGACAAGGAAAAAAGTTTGTACGTGTTCAGTACAGATAATTTTTCAAATGTTTTCAACTCATGTGTTGAATACATAGATATGAAACCCACATTTATGATTGGCTGACTGTATAAAATATATCCATATACATATCCGTGTGGCATATAGATATGGTATGTAAAAATTGGAAGTAGTATTCTCTCTCTTTTTTTTTTTTTTCAGTACTGGGAATAGAACCCAAGAGCATTATACCTTCAAGCTATACCCCAGCCCTATTTTTTAGTCTTTTTATTTTTGAAACAGGGTCCAAGTGAGTTGTGAAGAGCCTCGCTAAGTAGCTGAGGCTGTCCGCGAACTGTGATCCTCCAGTCTCACCCTTTTGAATGCTGAGATTACAAGCGTGCGCCACCACACCCAGCTGGAAGTAATATTCTGATATGCACTGTTCTCTGTTTTCTTTTTCAATATGTTCTAAATTTTCTACAAAGAAAAAGTTTTGCTTTTCTGATTAAAAAGAAAAAAGACATGAATAAAGCTGCATTCTGTAACTGAGTAATGCAAATGAACACAGACATAAAAAAGCTCCCCCGTTCCTGCCCCCCCAAAAAACTAGCAATTCTCTTAATCAAGGAAGAGAAAGGGGGCTCAATAGGAAGACAGGAAAGACAGAAAACACCACATCTCTACTATAGCTAAATATCACAGGAAAAAAAAAAAAGTCTGCCTTCACCCAGGCCAGCAGAGGCACAATGTGGAGGAGCCAGACTCCCACCTTCCCCAGGCTCAGACTGAGGCTCCCAAACAGAAGTGTAAACGAAATCCAGAAGCTAAGTACGGTGGCCCACGCCTGAAATCCCAGTACTTGGAGGCTCAGACAGGAGGATCACAGGTTCAAGGCTAGCCTCAGCAACACAGCAAGATTCTCAGCAACCTAGTGAGACCCTGCTTCAAAAACAAGAACAAAAAAAAGGTCTAGCCCAGAGACACAGAGATAGAATGCCCTCTTGGTTCAATCCTTATTACAACACACACACACACACACACACACACACACACACACACACCCCAAGATCGAGAGTGTCATCTCATAATACCAAAATGTCCAGTTTCAATACAAAATAATATCACACACCCAAAAATCAAGACGTTTTCAACTTTAATGTAAAAGAGGTACAAACACCAAAATAGCAGAAACATTAAAATTACAGTAAAAGCAAAACTAATAGACTTTCTTTTTCATTTTGAGCTTCCTAAAGTATGTTTCACCACTGAAATAAAAATTATAATATTGCCTGATGTGAATCTAAATGTATTTGGAGAAAATATTCAATATAATTGTATTATAAATGAAGGCAATAAAGGTAGATAGAGTTAATTTCTATACTTTACTTGAACTTGTAAATGTCAGCACCTGTAGACTTTGTTGTTGTATATATAAAATGTACTATCTATAGCAACCACTGAAGAGCTATCAAACATACAGACAAAAAGAGATAAGTCTATTTAATTCTTTAAAATGGTCTAGTAGCCCACAGAAATGTAGATAAAATAGAAAAAAAGAGAAAACAAACAGAAACAAAAGAAGTAAAATTTAAAGCCTAGTGCTATTAATTACATTAAATGTAAATGGTGTCGATAGAGAGCTTAAACACAGAGATTCAAAGACAGAGTTTTTCAGAAAGAATTTTAAAATATGACTCCGCTGTACTTTATCTCACCTAAGCGCAATGGCATAGGTAGGATGGAAGGGATTTGCTCTCGTGTGCTTCTGCCATAAGCCTATCTACCAGGATGTGATGTAGCCAGAGGGGCCCTCACCAGAGCCAGAACAATGCTGTTTGATTTTATGCCTCCAAGACTGAGTTAAATACACCTGTTTTCTTTTTAAAGAACTCAGTCTCAGGTATTTCATTATAGCAACAACAATCAATAAAAAAAAAACTTGCTAATATAACCACCAGGAGTACCACCAGTTCTTTCTGTTTCTTTTTTTCTCAAAGATGCCAGTACCACCACCACGGTACAGATACCACATCTTACCTATGCCACCCTGACCACGCCAGGACCCCAACCACTGCCACACATGCAAACACAGAGCCAGCTTTCTCATATTTTTCCCCTCAAAGTCTACTTTGGAGATGGGTTGAAGGATTCTAAGTCCAAGTACCCCTAGTTGTCTCTGAAGAATCAAAAAATAGATATACAAACAACTCCAAGAAGGGCATCCAAAATGGCTGGCCACCAAAAGCATAGGAAGTCTCCACTACAGAAAGAATGACCCCATCTCACCCTCTGCTGCTGGCCCAGGGCTGTGTCTAAGCATTGGCAGCAGGGAGACCTAGGTGCTGCCCAAAGACCAGCTTCCCTGTGCACCACCCCAACCTGGGACTCACTCATATACATGAAAAGTCTCGGGTGGAAAAAGCCACCACCTTATCTCGCCCTCTGATCTTGCTGCAGTGAACTCTTATCTTCAGGCCGAGTTGTTTTTCACTAGAAATGAATCAAACTCAGGCACAAGACCAGCTATCTCTCAGGAGGAGCAAGTAAGGGCAGGCGGAGCCCACAGGTATGAACACATCCACAGAGCTGTTCCCGTCTAGCTGCGGGAGGACAACCAGTGGCTCGTTCACACCCTGCTTCAGGCTGACTGTGCGAGACCCCCCTGGCCCTGAATTTGAGGGTTCACAGGGCACACAGTTTGGGGAGAAGAAAAATATAGCAACTAGAACAATTTTCCGTCTCATCAAATTTCCCAAATTCTCTCCCACAGGATGAAGGGAAAGAAGATGGAGAGAGAGGAGAGCTGTCACCTGGGAAAGTGCCTTTGAATCTTGTAGTCAGCCCGATCTGGCCAAAATCCTAGCTTGGCCACTTCTCACAGTGAGGGCCTTTGTGCGCTTTACTCTCTCTGCATTCAGTGTGTTCAACCATAAAAATGGAACAACAAAACCAGACACACCAACCACCCGCATCAAGACTTGGACCGACTCTCAGATCTGAGGTCCAGAGACACAGAGGCAGCCCAAAAACCAGAGTGTGACATGAGACGAAGATGATAACACACAGGAGACCCACGTCCTGGGAAAAGAGACCTCTTTATTAAAGGAGGACTGGCATTTCTCCCTGGGCCCTCAGAGTCAATAGGTCAGAGCCAAGTTAAACAAAGACCAAGTCCACAGATGTGGAAGAATGGGAAAGAGTCAGAGTCGCCCTCCCCCTTAGTTTTACTCTGGAACCTCCTGAATTCTGAACAGCCATTACCTCAAAATGCAGTGGAAAGAAATCTGAGCGTGGTGGTGCACATTTGAAATCTCAGTACTTGGGAGGTCAAGATAGGAGGATCACAGTTTGCAGCCAGCCTCGGTAACTTAGTGAGGCCCTCTACAATTTAATGGGACCCTGTTTCAAAATAAAAAATTATATAAGGCTGAAAGTATAGCTCAGAGGTAGAACGCCCTTGGGTTCAATTTCCAGTAACAAACACACACACACACAGTCATTCTCTAGTGAATGCTCCCCCATGGGACATTCTGATGGCAACTGCCAAAGGGTGCCAGGTAAAGAAGAGGCAAAGATTACAACACCTGCTTCCAGAAAGTTCAACCAAGTGACCACGTGGTTCAGGTCGCAGCTCCACCCCGTGACTACCTGTGTGACCTCAGGCAAGTTGTTGGACTGATCTGTACCAAAATTTTCCATCCACAGGAATGGAAAGTGATAATCCCAGATGAATAGGACATGGTGGAAATGAAGTGAGAGAGTACCCAGCACTGATGTCCAGTGTATCTTCAGCACTCGGAACACAGTGGTCAATCAATGTTAGGTATTGTTATCATGAAGATGAGTATTAGTGTCACTTTCCTCCCAACCTGGCTGCCAAGGAAACAACGTAGAAAACCGCCTTTTCTGATTTGTGTAGAACACAGGGAGTAGGAACGAAATCCATCAGGAAGCGAGAAAGTCAAATGCGACATGATCATGACTTCATGCCTCAGGTTGACAGGACACACACGGAAAGGCCCAGTTTCATGGGAAGATGCTTCTCAGGCCAGACAGACGTTGGTCCAGGGCTCCACCATCCTCTGAGCCTCTGCGTCTTCATTCCCAACACAGGGAATGAACCTCCCTCAAAGGTTGATCCTTTTTTTTTTTTAATAAATATGGTACTGGTGATTGAGCCCAGTGTCATTCTACCTCTGAGCTACACCTCAAGCCCTTTTTATTTATTTTTAACTTTTTTTTTTTTTTTTGGTGGTACTGGGGGTGGAACCCAGAGGCTTTCTACCTCTGGGCTATCCTCCCAGACCTATCTTATACTTTATTTAGAAACAGGTTCTCACTAAGTTGCTGAGAGCCTCACTAAATAGCTGAGGCTGGCTTCGAACCTGTGTGATCCTCCTGTCTCAGCCTCCCAAGCGCTGGGATTACAAGCGTGCACCACCAAGCCTGGCTATTTTTTTTAACTTTTTGTTGGTACATTGTAGTCATACATCTTAGTATGTGGAGGCATACATACACACATCACCCAATTAGCCCTTACCCAATTCCCACCCCATTCCCTCCCCATCCCTCCTTCTCATGCTTGGCTTAGTGATTGGCTTTGATATATTTGTTAATGTACATTATGAACATTAGAGAATTTCCCTCTCCACCCCGCCCCACTCCCATCCCCTCAGGTTGCCTTATTTGGTCATCTATCATATCTGATGGGTGATAGAATGCAGGGGAAAGAGGTTTCCCAAGGGCCTAGCATGTAGTCAGCCCCAGCAACTACCAGGGTTTATTCATTTCCCCCTATTCCCAATAGAAAACTCAATATCTAGCTTAAACAACATCCCCAAGCAGAAAAATCTTCCCTACCTCCTTTCCTCTCCTCTCATCTAAATCCTAAACAACATCTGGTGGAATATGAGCACCAACCCAGAAGGAGGTATGACCTCTAAGTCCAGCTTCTTCCATGACGGTGACTACCACTTCCCTTCTCTGGCTTCAGTATCCTCATTTATGAATGATATATCTACAGCATACAGTTCATGGAATTTAGTACCACGGGTTAAATTACATATTACACATAAAAAGCCCGTGGCTTCTTAGCCCTTGACACATGCTGAATGCCCTACACTTGGCACACTTCATATCTGTGAGCCTTACAACAACCCTACACCCCAACGCTTCCACCTAAAGCTAAGGCTCAGAGAGGTTACACCACTAGCTCAAAATCTCACAGCCACCTCTGGCACCCTTCTCAGCTTAAAAGGGGGACAGCAGAGTCAGGTTTGGGGACAGCAGGTAGAGAAGAGGTCTGGGCTGCCCCTGTGGACAGTAACTCCAGGAAGCCCGTCAGGGCCGGGAGCCCTGCCTGCAGCTTCCCCCCAAGCCTGGGCGTGAGAGAGAGCAGCCCAGGCTCTCACGGGGTCCCACACACAATGAGAACCCCCTGAGCCCCAGGTGGCGGCACCCGTGTATCACTTTCAAATCCAGGAGCGTGCCAGTTTCACAAGGAGATTGTTGGCAGGCCCCGTGGTCTCTGTGACTAGAGGCTGGCTCGCCAATGAAAGATGCCATTGTGCGGCTGCTGCATGAAGAATACCCCATTTAGAGAAAGAATTCAACAGCTTTGTCACACAGAAAGAAGACTGAAGGCCCCAGTGAAGAAAGAACAATGCTGATCATTCACCGGATTTTTTTTCTTAACGTCGGAGTCCAGCTACCAACCAGGTTAAGGGCCACATGGCACAGAGCATGAGCAGAGAGAAAGACATGGTCCGTAGTTCAAGGCCAGCCCTTCCCCTGGCCACTTGGGCCAACCTCATTCTGGACCCTCGTGGATAAAACGAGGGGAGTGGACAGATTCAAGCTTCTACCATTCTGTAGAAGGTTCAGATTCTGTAGAAATACTTGAGTTTGTTAAATTGTCTCTACCCAACTACTTCTCAAACGTGGCTGCACACTTGAAATCGCCTGGAGAGTTTTCTTTAAATACCAACACTTGGGGTTTCACTGCCAGATATTCTGACTGGCATGACCTGGAGCCCGGGTACTGGGAATGTCTTAAAGCTCCTCAGGTGATTGTAAGGTACAGCCAAGACTGAGAACCACTGAGCCCGGAGGCAAGGACTGTGCTTGTCCAGAGCTGCGTCTAGAGCCAAGCACAGGGCGTGGCATATATTTGATGCCAATATATCGGTGAGATGAGGAGCACTCGGATGGTTTGGGGGAGGACATCAGCCCTGGCCCCCAGTTGGCAGCTCTGGGGTTTACACTTTACCATCTATTGGGATCAGGTGCAAGGTTTTGTTGTTGTTTTTTTTTTAAAGTATTGCCACCTTTAAACACTTTTTTTTTTCTTAAACCACTGGACCATAAAATCTCTAAGATTCTTTCCAACTCTAAAGCACCCGATTCCAAGACGGTAAATCTCTTCTTGCCCTTTGAGAGCAGTACTGTTTTTCAGATAAGTTATCAGGGCAGGCCAGGGCTGGGGAGGGCTCCACTGGAGGCCTCTCTGCGTCCTCTGGGCCCCTCGCCACCACCACCACCACCACCACCCCCCCATCTCCTGTGGCCTGCCCCTTCCTGGGCCTGCCTCAGCTGTGGGTTTTCCTCAGGATTCCACTCTTGTGCCTCTTCTCCTAGTGTTACAGACTTATTTCCTGAGTGAACTCAGCCACTCCCAAGGTTTTGTTCTCTTTTACAGGCGGGTGACTTCCACATCAGTATCTCTCGTTCTGAGCACCACACGCAGCCATCCAACTGCCTGCTGGGGATCTCCGCCCCAGGTCCCCTGAGGCACCTTCAAATTCAACCTGTCCCAGAAATGAACTCATCACCTGTCCCCACCCAAACCTGCTCCTCCTCTTGCCTTCCCTATCTTGATAAACAGCACCACATCCACCCGGTTGCCCAAGCCAGAAAACTCCAGAATCATCTCCAACCCCTCCCTCCTCCCTCTCCCATGCCTCCTTCCCCGCCTTCTGAGTTTTATCTCAGAAACAGCCACTGACTGTTATCATCTCTTCTTGTCTTTCTGAAGAGGATGAAGGGGTCCGAGGACTGAACGCCCAGGCTCAAAGATGTCCCTGGGAATAAATTTCATGTTTCTTAGCAAGAAGGACGAGATGGATAGTTCACCAGGCGGCACCAGCCACTCCCCCCAGCCCACCCTCACGGTCCCCTCACCTTGCTCCAGCTCTGCTCCGGCCACACTGGCTCCCAGGGGACATCTGTGTCATGTACCGCACATCCCCTACGTGTTAACTCCTGGCCAGGTACCAAATGGGGAGACTGAGGTACCGAGACATAAAGTCCAGGAACTGGGACTCACATTCCCTTGGATGAGGCAGTTAGCCATGGAACCACATGCCCTTTTAGAACATGGGCCTGGATACCATATCACATGCCCTGAGAAGACTGTTGCCTCAGCCAAGGCTGAGGACTTTTTCCCTCACACCACACCATACACAGTAAATAGGAGGCTGATCCCCGTGGGTGAGGGACACAGCTCCGATGCGCTGCCTCAGCACCCGCCCTCTAGGGACTGGGAAGGAAGAGCCAGGGTCCCAAGAGACTTTCATTCATCCTGGGGAGTTGTCTGTTTGCTGGTTTGTTTTGCCCCGGAGATTGAGCCTGAGGCATTCAACCTCTGAACTATACCCCAGCCCTTTCTTTTTTGTTGTTTTGGGTTTTTGTCTCACTAAGTTGCTGAGGCTGGCCTCCAACCTACAATCCTCCTGTCTCAGCCTTCCAAGTGCCTGGCTATCATTGCCTTATTTATTGGCAAGATGGCCTTCCTACCCAAATGTAGTTATGAGATTGCAGAGCCTCCTCCAGAGCAGAAAGACGGCTTTTGTGTTGTCCTGTCCCAGGGGCATCTTAATGGATGAAGAGCCCCATGTCATCTCCAGATGGCTGGAATTTATCCCATGAAAAGCCCAAGAGGGCTCAACACTTGTTCTTAAACAGAGCGTGCAAACTGTAACTGAACTTTTCAGTCCCGGGCCTTGCCTTGGCGTGGTAGTGCTTGGTCACGGTACATCGTGTGAGAATGTCCTGTGCCGTCTACAGTTGTTTCCCACGGTCTCAGTGAACCTGTACGTAAGCACCCACTGTGGTACACTTTAGGACCTGGGGGTCATTTCTACTGTCATTTTTAGTGTGTGTGTGTGTGTGTGTGTGTGTGTGTGTGTGTGTGTGTGTGAAAGAGAGAGAGACACACACTCTGGGGCTTGAACCTAGGGCCACTCTACCACTGACCTATACCCCCGGCCCTTTCTATTTTTTATTTTGAAATGAGGTCTTGCTAAGTTGCCACATCCTGGCCTTGGACCTGCGACCCTCCGGTCTCAGCCTCCCAAGTACTATGGTTACAGGTGTGTACCACCTGTCTTCAGCTGCCATTCTTACCTTCAAGAACTTCTCCCCTCCTCTTCTAACCTGTTCCTTCTACTCAGCCATAAATTTAATAAAACTGTGCCTAAAGCAAAAACAAATACAGCAGGCATGGTGGCACCTGTAATCCCAGTACTTGGGAGGCTAAGACGGTAAGATCGAGGGTTTGAAGCCAGACTCCGCAACTTAGTGAGGACTTCGGCAACTTAATGAGACTCTGTTCAAAATTTTAAAATAGTGAGTCCCTCTGCAACTTAGTGAGACCTTGTTTCAAAAGAAAAGAATAAAATAGAGCCGGGCGTGGTGGCGCACGCTTGTAATCCCTGCGCTTGGGAGGCTGAGACAGGAGGATCGCACAGGCTCAAAGCCAGCCTCAGCTACTCAGTGAGGCTCTCAGCAACTTAGTGACACCCTGCTTCCAAATAAAATATAAAAAATTAAATCTGGAAGTATAGCCTGGAGGTAGGAAAGCCCCTGGGTTCTACTCCCAGTACAAAAAAAAAAAAAAAAAAAAGAATAAAATAGGACTAGGGGTGTAGCTCAAAGGTAGAATGCCCCTGGGTTAAACACACACACACACACACACACACACACACACACACACAAACTATGCAGCACTTGTTATGTACCAAAATTCTGGGCTGAGTGCTGAGAACAAAAACATGGGTGACACGTCGTAGCTTCTGCCCTCAAGGACTTGAGCGTTTAGAAAGAGAGATAAACTGAAATAATGATATCACTACGGCCCAAGCCAGATTCACGGAGCGGCAGCCACAAAGCATGCACACAGACTTCACTGTACTCCCAGGGGTGGCAGTGATCAGGGAAAACTTCCTGGAGGAGGCGGCCAACGAGCCAACTCCTGAGGTGAATAAATCGCTCAAAATACTCCAAGAAAAGATAATGCAAAATTACCAGCATAGATTAATAATTAACTTTATCACACCCATGTGTAGTCAACGAGCCAAGTCAATTTGCTGCAGGAAAAAAAGAAAGCGCTTGTGCAATCCCCACTTGCCAGCCACTGTGCTAAGTGCTCTCCACGCATCGGATGTTATTCACCCTAAAACCCTGTGAGTGGGAAGTCACACCACATGTATTCAGGAGGGCTGGAAGAAAGAGACGCTAAGTAACTTTCCTGAGTACCCGCAGTCGGAACGTGGCAGTCCAGCCAGGCATGGTCGTGTACACTCGTAATCCCAGTACTTGGGAGGCTAAGAACGGAGGATCACGGGTTCAAGACCAGCCTCGCCAACTTAGTGAGGCTGTCAACAACCTAGGGAGACCCTGGTTCAAAAAAAACAAACAAAAAACTTTTTTTTTTTTTTGTGGTACTGGGGTTCCTGGAAGCCCTTCTACCTCTGGGCTACACTCCCAAACCTATTTTTATATTTTTTTATTTAGAAACAGGGTCTCCTAAGCCGCTTCGAACCTGCGCGATCCTCCCGTCTCCGCCTCCCAAGCGCGGGGATTACAAGCGTGCGCCACCACGCCCGGCCAAACAAAAAACTTTTTAAGGCTAAAGTTGTAGCTCAATCGGAAGGAGGTTCCCATTGGTGGGGCCCAAAGGTTCAGTCAGGCAGATCAAGCTGCCAGAAAAGCTGACTTGGGTCGGAAACAGGAGCCAGCCTCCACATCCACCTCTACCCAGAGACAGAGAGAGGACCAAAGTCCTCTGAGCTGGAAGAGCTCCTAAGAGCCGCTGAGAAAGGCAGCCTGATTCGTCCCCATGCACCCAACACTTCTGAGCTCTTTCTCTGCCTGAAATTGCTCTACTGGGAATGCAAAAGTCAGGATTAAAATTCAGGGCTCCGATCCACTGCAATCCAGTGTGCGGAGGTGGGGAGTCTAAGAGACTCGCTGGAGAAGCCCTCTTCCACAGGGCGGGGAGACACGGCTCCTGAGGAACAGGCCTGTGTGGGCTACCTCCGCGAAGCCCAAGATGGACCCCAGTACTTCCTCACTTATTTCTTGAATCATCTGGATGCCATTAACCACGTAAGGGGAAGAGAAACGTCTGAAAAAATAAGTGGCAAAAAAAAAAAAAAAACAGAGAGAATGTTTTTTTCTTTTCCTTTTTCTTTCTTTTTTTTTTATTTTTCAGTGTTAGGGATTGAACCCCTATGCACTCTTCCTCTGAGCTACATCCCCAGCCATTCTTATTTTGAGACAGGGTTTTTTTCAGTTAACTAAATTGGTCTCGAACTTGTGATCTTCTTCCTGCCTCAATCATCCCAGCCAGAAAAAAAAAAAAGTCTTTTTTGTCGTTTGGTTTGGTTTGGTAATAGGGATTAAACCCAGGGACATTCTACCTCTGAGCTATTAGTAGCTAAACCTCTAGTCACTATTTTATTTTAAAATTGAAAAAAGGATCTTGCTAGCTGGGCGTGGTGGCGCACGCTTGTAATCCCCGCACTTGGGAGGCTGAGACAAGAGGATCGCACGGGTTTGAAGCCAGCCTCAGCTACCTAGTGAGGCTTTCAGCAACTTAGTGAGACCCTCTTTCCAAATAAAATATAAAAAAGGTCTGGGAGTGTAGCCCAGAGGTAGAAAGCCTCTGGGTTCCAACCCTAGTACCACCACCAAAAAATAAATAAATAAATAAAACAGGATCTTGCTAAGTTGCTGCGAGTCTCACTAAATTGCTGAGGCTGCCCTCGAACCTGGAATCTTCCTGTCTCAGCCCCCCCAAATACTGGAATTACATGCATGAACCACCAGGCCATGCTAAGAAAAAACAAAACAACTTTTGTTAAAAAGATTTAACAGGATGTCTTAAAATTTTTTCTGTGTCCTAACTCTACAAGATAGTCATTCTAATATCCACAGGGGTGCTTGCCTGGCTCTCCCTCACTCTTCCCTTCTTCCCCAACACCCATGCCTGGAGTCCCCTGGACTGTCCAAGACTAAGCAACTAAATACTGCTGTTTGGCCAGGCATGGTGGGCACGCTTGTAATCCCTGCGCTTGAGAGGCTGAGACAGGAAGATCGCGCAGGTTCGAAGCCAGCCTCAGCTACTTAGTGAGGCTCCCAGCAACTTAGTGAGACCCTGTTTCCAAGTAAAATATAAAATAGGTCTGGGAGTATATTCCAGAAGTAGAAAGCCCCTGGGTTTCACCCCCAGTAACACCAAAAAAAAAAATTTAAAATTAAAAAAATTACAAATAAATAGTGCTGTTCCAGCAAGAGAGTTTCCAGAATCTCCAGGGTGAGCTGTCATTGGTCAGAATTTGTACAAGTGCTGCCAGGCGTGGTGGCGCACGCTTATAATCCCCGCGCTCGGGAGGCTGAGACAGGAGGATCACACAGGTTCGAAGCCAGCCTCGCTGGCTTAAGAGACCCTGTTTTCAAATAAAATATAAAATAGGTCTGGGAATGTAGCCTGGAGGTAAAAGGGTTCCATCCCCAGTACCACCAAAAAAAAAAGAATTTATACAAGTGCTAATTGTCAAATAGTTTATCATGTCTGCTTAGAAAGCCCTCTGCAGTTTGCCACCATTATGTGAATTCAATGCTATATAATCCTTTCAACAACCAGTGAAAATATCTCTTGAGAATCTTAAATGGTCAAGCCTTGTCCCAAACACCAAAAAAATAGCTGAGAATACAGTCTGGCATGGGTCTATGTCCAGTCATAACTTCTAGTCTTTCAACCCAGTGGAGAAAGCTCTGCTCAGTTTCACACAATCAAAGAGACCTGTTACCAACATGCTCGTGGTTCTTCGGCAGGAACAGTGCGGTCCCCCCGCAGGACTGCCGGAAATGGGAACGAGGGGTCTGGGTTGGTGTGGTAACTAGAGGGTACTACTGGCTCGAAGCAGGAATCCAAAGGACAGTCTCACAGAAAGAGGAATCATCTTCCCCAGAGTGCTAATATGCCCTGATTTAATAGAGAAGAATAAGCAACTGACATTTTATATGATGTTTTACTTTTGCCATTCCACCATTAGGCAGGATCTGTGAGGGATAAAGCGCTAAGAATCTAAGAGACAAAAGGAAATTTAAGGAGCAACGTTCTGTTTTCAGAATCCTAGTCTACAATGTGTTGCACAAAAACGGTGCTCCTCCACCTAAAGTCAGGCTGGGAAAAGGGTTCCGCATTCTGAACACAACACTTTCAAGAATCACACACACACACACACACACACACACACACACACACACACACACACAGGTTTACTGAATGCTATTCTAAAGCTAGCCAAACACGGTGCATCATGAATACTGAACTTCAGCCCAGTACATAAAGAGTTAAGTCCATTGCCTGCTCCTGTTTTTGTTTTGTTTTGTTTTGTTTTTTTTGCCTTTATTTTTTAATGTGCAAAGCACCTCCTAATCCTTGTGGTTTCATTCCTCACCAGCCAGAAAGTATTGTCTGAACCTATACACTCCTCTCCTAAGCTTTCTTTACAGTCCTCTGTTTCAGAAATCGCAGAGACGGGAGTATTATTTTCACCCTTAGAATTCCACTCCAAAGAAGCAAAGGATTGCCTGTCCCCAACCACAGAGCTGGGAGCCGCCGAAATAAATTCTAGCGAAGAAATAAACACATTAGAATGCTAATCCACCACGCAGTCAAAACTACAAAATACTTTCCCAGCATTAATCTAAATTCCCACACCACTGCTACGGGAGCCATAGTAGCGTAAACAGAATAGACATAAATAGAAAGGACCTGAATATCTGTTGAGTGAAAGAATAAGATGATGAATGGCGTCTATCAGGTGTAGGTGAGGTCCAGAGGCTGCCTTGAACTGACAAGGAGTCCCGTCCATGTGACGCTCAGAGGCTGGACCCTAAACTCTGCCCTGAATCCTATTAGTTGAATAGCTTTGCAACAATTCATAATGGCAACCACCACTGATTGCAACGAGGTTTTCTGATGTTTCGGTTTCTGGATCATTCTACTTCTTCTTCACAACAACACTGAGTAAGGGCCTCTCATTAACCCCATTGTACAGATAAGAAAATTGAGGTAATGAGAAGTTAAGCTACATGCCCAAGATCGCACTGCTAGAGAGTGATGGGACAGGTTTCCATCCTGACCTCTTGGCTCCAGAGATTGGCCACTCTGCCTGTGGGTAAGGAAGAAAGGAAGTTAGGGGGGGAAGGAAGGAAGGAAGGAAGGAAGGAAGGAAGGAAGGAAGGAAGGAAGGAAGGAAGGGAGACCTTCCCTTAGCTATAGCTTGTAGATTTTTTTTTTTTTTTTTTTTTTTTTTTTTTTTGGTGGTACTGGGGTTCCTGGAAACCCTTCTACCTCCGGACTACACTCCCAGACCTATTTTTACATTTTTTGGAAACAGGGTCTCCTAAGCCAGCACGCGCGGCTGGCTTCGAACCTGCATGATCCTCCTGTCTCTGCCTCCCAAGCGCGGGGATTACAAGCGTGCGCCACCACGCCCGGCGCTTGTAGGATTTTAATGTGTCTCATTCCACCATTTTTAGAGGCTGTCTCAGAAAAAATGGAAGTAACTGCTTCTAAATCCCTAAGTAACACTACCAAGGTCTTAAGGAGCACTGGACTAGATACCATGTCACAAAACTCATGAAGGATGTATAAAGAATGTCAGTCCAACATGGTGACATACACCTGTAATCCTATACTTGAAAGGCAGAGACAGGAGATTCACAGGTTTAAGGCCAGCCTCAGCAATTTATGGAGGCCCTGTTTCAAAATAAAATAAAAAAATAAAAAGGGCTGGGGCTAATTTAAAGGTAGAATGCCCCTGGGTTCAACCCCCAGTACTGCACATATGGAAAAAAGTTAATATACCATACAAATGTAAAACAATATAATCACTATCATTTTTCACTGTGATTTGCTTCCCTCGTGTGTGTATGTGGTATGTGTGTGGGGGGTGTTACTAGAGAATGAACCCAGAGACTGGGGGTATGTATAGCTCAGAGCTAGAGTTCCCCTGGGTTCAATATTCAATATCAAAAAATTATAATAATTCTGGAAGGTGAAGTCTGTTAATTCCAACAGGCCTGAGCAAAAGGGTAGGGCCAAGCATGGGTTCTCAGAGAAGGTGGCCTTTTACAACCCTGGAAGAAGAAATGACATTTAGAGGAACAGGAGATACATGTAGGGGAGAACATTCCAAGCAGAGGGAACCGCAAGTTCAAGAGCCCAGCCTCCAATATCGCCACTTCCTGCCAACAGAAAGAGAGGAGAGATTCACCTTGAAGGAAGAATTCCAGCCCCTTCCTCATAGCCCCCGATAAGACCCAGAGGCCAGATCTCAACATAGTAAGACTACCCAACAGGAGCCCTGAACCCAACCCTGGAGGAAGTGGTAAGAGAGCATTTCCAGGGTGAGAGGGAAGAGCCCAGGACTGGCCACCATGAAGCCAGGGGCTTAGTGCATGCCAGGAACCCGAGGGGCCAGAGTGGGTGTACACAGGTGCTAGATCAAAAGAGGCTACTCCTCTGCCCCCTTTGAATTTAGGGGATTATACAATAGAAGCAAGTACATCTCTCTAGAGGTTCAGCTTTCACAGGATCCTTTAATCGCTCCAAATTGGCACTGAGTCCCAGTTGATTAATTCACGTGAAGTCTAGAGTTTCCCACACAGCAGCTCCTCCGACGTCCCAGGCAAACCTGGGTCTCCATTCAAGATGAGTCACTCGGGAAGTCCAAGGGGCTCCCCTGGCTGGGGCTGGGCCTGCCCTTAGCAAAGGATGCTGGGAGCAGGTGTAGGGTGATCATTGGCAAGCCGGGCCACTTGGGAATCAGTAAAAGGTCATAGACGGAAAAGACAGACGCGCCTGATGATTGTCAGGGCATCAGAAGGCTGGCACTTTGGATGTGCTCATTAATAGTAATTGGTGGACGAGGCTCCTTAAGGATACTCTTAAGGAGGTAGAATTAGCAACATCCTCGTCTCTTTATAGCACTCAACAGTTTCAAAGAGTAGGTTTGTAGACACTGTGATGCCAACATTATTAAGCATTCTCTCGGTCATGACTCTTCTGACACAGTGACAGAGATCCAACTCAAACTAGCTTTAAAAAGATGGGGTGGGTAGGGCAAGGTGGGAGATTGTTGACTCATCCAACCGAAAACTCTAAGGGGAATTCAGGCACGGTTGGGTCAAGGTCTCAAACAATCAACAAGTCTTGGTCTCTCTGTGTCAGCTCTGCTTATCTCTATGTTGGTCTTTTAAGTAGTCTTCTTCTTTTGGCACAGTCTTCTAACCCATGATGCATCCTCAGCAGATCCCAGTTTACACCTTTCCAGCTTCAAATCCAAGAGAAGGAACAGTACTTTTCAACCGCCACAACAAACATCCCAAGATTAAATCTCTTCACAACCTCACGGCTGAATTCCAAAACAAGCATCTCAAAAAGTCACATAATGTCATTTCCCTTAGAGTCATGATCTTCCCCAGACTCAACAGGAGAGAAAATAGAACCCGGCTCTCAGTGGGAGGCAGGTCAACATCATTAGCCAGCTTGTCATCACCACAGCCGAAATACTTGACAAGAACAACTTAGAAAATAGTTATTTCAATTCACAATTTCAGAAGTTTGTGTACATGGTCAGCTACCTCCATTTCTCCAGGCCTGAGATGAGGCAGAACATCATGGTGGAAGGTATGGTGGAGGAGACCTGCTAGGCTCATGGCAGGCAGCAAGCACAGAGAAACAGAGAGCAAGGGGCTGGGGAGAAGACAGCTCCTTCCAGGACACGCAGTAACCTACTTCCTCTAATTAGGTGCTGCCTGTTAGTAGTCCATTCTGTTATCAGTGGATTAATCCACCAAATAGATTAATCTGAAGAGGACAGAGCTCTCATGGTCTAATCATTGTTGAAACCTAAATCATTGCTGATGGGATTGAGCCTGTATTGACTGTTGATGAGATATATTAATTGGTCGTTGGTAATAAGAACAAGCTTTCATACTTGGGCAGAACAATAAAATCCCTTTCTCGGCCTCTAAGCAGTCGGCCAAGAGCTGCAGCCAGGATTGACTTTGGTCAGCTAAGAGCTGGATATTAGCCTAGCTAAATACTAAATGTTAAAACACAAACACCTACACTTAGGAAAATGGTTATATGGATTTTCACAATATTTTAGGCTAAAGTTAAAGATGAAAAAGCAAGCTACATTAACCCAATATTAATTACTAATTACACAAAATAGTTATAGCCCCAAACCTTCATACTTTAAAAGACTATATTCCTGTGTCTTTCTTTTCTTTATTGTAAGACAAGTTTTTAACATAATAAGCAACTTTTAGCAGACAGAGATAGGAAAAGGCTAAAAACTCACCAAGGACACAGGTGGACGATGCATGCTTTAAAACTAACACCGAAGATAAAATGGGCTTCCTCCATGCAGCCACCTGACTTTGTTAACCAAGTAACACATTTTGGTCAGACTTATCTGTCCCTGTGAGAATGGAGAAAAGAGACTAACAAAAAGGCTTACACAACAGAGATCACTGGCGGGTCTGCATCTGCTTCGGGTGGAAACAGAGGGCTATTGGCTAAGCAGGATGGGAAAGTGGGAATGGTAAATTCTTATAAAAAAAAAGTGTGCATTTAAAGACATTAGTGTCTTACCTTCAAAGCACTCCACTGTGTTTATCTCTCTAATGCAGTACTTTATTGTCCTGTCCCTTCTTTCTACCTTTGCATAAGCTTGCAGCAGTATAGTTCTGGCTATTTTTTCTAAACTAGCTAAGAACAAGAACCCACCTCGACATCTCAAACCATTATAATTGCCTTTGAACCTTGCTGCACTGGGGACCATGCTTTCAAAATGAGACTCTGAGGAACATTCCAGGTCCAAATGATAGCACATTCTAAGAGCATTTTGGATGTGCTCCTTAATGGTAATTGGTGGACAAGGCTTCTCAAGGGAGCCTTGTGGGGTCAGACACACTGCTGCAGCCCCGGGGGGAAAACATGACCTGAAGGTGATTGGTCTCCATGTTCAAGTTGGAAAAGCCCTGAACTGTAATCATTTTAGCCTCACCGCCACTTGATAATTTGCTTTCCAAAGTTCCTAATATGTAAAAAGACCAAACACACATAGTGTACATGATTCCTATTACATATGCTGCCTCTGTGTTCACAGAGCAAGCACAAGACAATTTCTAATTAATGTCCTCTTTTCACTCTGGTCACGCAATAGATATTAGCAAGATTTCAGATGCATGGACAAAGCACAGTCTCAGCTGCTAGGGATAGAGTGCTAAGAAGACATGCCCCCTGGTTTTGTACAGCTTTGGGCCAACAGGGAGGACGGTTTTCATGGAGTAATTACAACTGTAATGAGTGTAGTGCCTAAGCAAGTTAAGGTGCCCTGGGCCTTCAAACAGGGAGCACTCACCCAGTCCAGGGCTTCCTGGAGGGTCTGAGGAAGGAGTGGAAGCCAACTGCTGCCTTCTCATTAAAATTTGCAACAACAGTCCCCACCCACTACACACCCAGCTCCTCCTCTCTTCCTGGCTTTATTCTTTTTCTCTGTTGTTCTTTTCTTCATCTGATATAACATATATTGTATGCACATATATTTCTTTATTGTCTATCTGCCCCCACCAGGTTGTAAGCTCCATTAGGGCAGCCATTTTTGTCTTTTGTTCACTGTTTACCCCGGCACCTGTGCAAGTGCCTGACACATAATTACCACTCATAACTCTGTGTGTGTGTGTGTGTGTGTGTGTGTGTGTGTGTGTGTGTGTGTGTTATCCAACCCAGGGCCTTACACATGCTAGGCAAGCACTCTACCACTGAGCTACATCCTCAGCCCCCTCAATAAATATTTGTTAGATGGATGCAGGCCACTCCAGGCAGGAGAATTAGCACACACACAAAGGACTGGAGGAAAGAATGGGGAAAGAGAAGGGAAATAGAAGTCACTACAAATCACTTATTTACCAGCTACCTAGTGAGTGTCTACAACGTGCCAAGCATGGTCAGAGACATAAGTAACACCTATTTTGAAAACTCAGTAAAGGGGCAGAATACAGTAACAGTCTCAGTCTATGACTAGGTATGAACCTATTGCCAAAACCAATTTGTAAAGACACTAACTATATCAGTTGTTTTTATGAACTTATAGATGTTTACTATGTGCCTACTATGGACTGAACCGTGTGCCCCTAGAGTCATATGTTGAAGCCCAATCCCCCGCGTGATGGTATTTGGACAGGATAAAGATCATTGGGTTTATATGAGGCCCTCAAGATGCGATTGGTGGCCTTATGCATAGAGACCAGAGAATATCCTCCACCCTCCCCTCCCCCACATCTAGCCATCTCCATCACCTTCCTGCTCTCAGCCTTACTTCTCTTTATCCACTAGCCTCCTTCCTTCATTCCATAGTTGGTTTCTTCCATGCAATTAGGGAAAATCACCGGGATCATTTTCTTTACTGTAAGTTCCTTACCCATGAAGGAGGACCCTCCCTTTCTTAGGTTCCATGTCTACGCCCAGTGAGAATGTAGCTTTGTCCTTTTAGGGATGTATGCCCCTCCTGGTCCCATAGTGAGGACCAGGAGACTGGAGAACTCTCTAATGGCCAGACAGGGAAAGGACAGAAAAGTGGCTACATCAGGGAGGACTGACTTTTATAAAGGAAAAACAAGTGACTATTGCCAGAAGGACTAGTGACCAGTCAAAAGTAACAGGGGCCCCCCACATTACCAATGAATTCTTTCTCCTGGCCCAAAAGGAATAAAGTAAGGGCTGGGCTTACATCCTCTCTAGACCAAGTTGTCACCATAAATGTTAGTTCCATGAATTCCTCTTCCTCTGCCTCTTCCCAGTACCCACAGCCTACCCAACCTTCATGCTTTAACCCAAATGCTACTGCTTCTTTGAGGCCACACCTGACTCCCCTCAGTCAAAGCGGCCATTCTGCCCATCATTACCAAGCACCTACTATACATTATTATTTGACACTTGCTATGTGCTAAGAACATTCTAAGCACTTTGTCTACAGTATCTCACCATATCCTCATGTCTTCATGGGATAAGTATTATCATCGCTTCCCAGGTTAGTATTCTAGGACTGTCATAGCAGAGAACCATATGCTGTGTGGCTTAAATAACAATTTTCTCTTATTTTAAGTCTATAAATTCAAAATCAATGTGCCAATCTGATTGGTCCTTTCTGAGGTCTGTGAAGGAGAGTCCGCTCTGTGTGAGAGCCTCTGCAAACCCCAGGTAGGTATTCATTCCTGCTTATAGGTAACCATCTTCTCCCATGTCTTCACATCATCTGTCCTCTGTGTGTGTCATCTCTGTGATCAAATTTTCTTTTTTTATAAGGACACAAGTCATATTGAATTAGGACTTACCTTAATGACTTTATCTTAACCTGGTTATCTACAAAAGACTATTTCCTAATAAGGCCACATTCGTACAAATGGGAGGTCAAAACTTTGAGGAAACAGCTCAACTAATAATACCCCCTTTTTACTTTTTTGCCAACAGTGTTGGCAAATTTCTGTGATTTGTAGGGTCACACATCTGGTAAGAAGACTAGATGCTAAGGCCTGGCCTCTTAACAACTTCAGACCATTTCTTGTCTTATGGGTCTCCAGAAATATCACCTGTCTGTAGCACAGTCAAGAGGACACTGCTTATAGAATTTGTGTACAATTTTTCATCACTCTTCTAGACCATAACCTTCTTAAATAATTCCTACTTATAAACTAGAGAAGGCTTGCCTTGAAGAGTTAATAAAATCCTTTTATTTGCTCCTCTGGTTTCTGCATACATTCTTTCAACAAATATTTAATGAGCCCCTCCTATGAGCTGAGCATAGTGCTAAGCACTGAGAATACAGAGGTAAATCAGAAAGAGCCTACACCCTACTCTCTTAGAGCATTTAACCTGGTAGACAGGACAGATAACTCAATAAATCATCATAATACAATATCTCAAGGAGCACTTACTGTCCCAATAAAGACTGTCTTCGCATCAAGAGTTTTCAGAAAAATAAATAAAGCAAGTATTCTAGGACTTTTATAACCTCTAAGAAGTTGGAGAAAGAGGCATGGTAGTACATGCGTACAGTCCCAGTACTTGGGAGACTGAGACAGGAAGATTGAAGGTCTAAGGCCAACATCAGAAACAACCCCTTTTTCAAAATAAAACATAAAAATGGGACTGGCAATGTAGCCCAGAGGTAGAATGACCCCAGGTTCAATCTCCAGTACCACAGGAAAAAAAAAAGAAGTTAGAGAAGAGACCCTAGCAAGCCAGGAGTCATCTTTAAACAGCAAACTATAATATTAAATACCAGCACAAAATCCTCCCTGCTATGGTACCTTGGAAATAGAGATGAAGACCTACCTACCCTGGAGGTGGGCCAATGGCATATAAAAGCTTCACATGGTCTTCAGTCTTCAAATCCAGGCAGACCTGAATTCGAAGATAGGCCATGCCACTCATTAATTATGTGCAAATCTCTTAACCCTTGAGTCTTTTTTTTCTTTTTTATCACATGAGATAATGGCAAATGAACCAGCTATTGGGTAGATGAAGTGAACAGGCATGTGAAGCCCACCCTGCGGTGGTGGAGGCCCTGGCGGTGCAGTTAGCCAGACTCTGGACATATAAGACCTAGGTGGGAATTTCAGACTTAAGGCCACCTCATGACACCTCAAGTTCCTCCTTAGAAAGTAGGGGAAATAATCATAGAGGTATTGTGAGATGCACAAGATAGATATTCAAACACCTAACACCACCCTTGACACATAGCTGAGCAGTTTCATTCTTTCTCTGTACATGGTCCTATGACTCTTCCTACAAGCATCTGTTCTATTTCTGATCTCTTGTCTATAATTTATAATTCCTAGATGAGCTATGACCATTACTTCTTTTTTATTGTTGCAAGATATACATAACACAAAATTTACCATTTTAACCATTTTTAGTGTACCATTCAATGACATTAAATATATTCACAACCATCACCATCATCCAACTTTAGAACTGTTTCATCTTCCCAAACTGAAACTCTGTGCCTATGAAATAAAAAATCCCCATCCTCCTGGCACTGCCCCACAGCAGCGACCTCCATTCTGCTTTCTGTTTCTACGAATTTGACTGTTCTAGGCATCTCATGTTGCTGGAATAATACAACATTTGCTCTTTGGTGGCTGGCTTATTTCACTTAGCAAAATGCCTTCAAGGTTTGTCTGTGCTGTAGCATGTGTCAAAATGTTTTTCTCTGATCATTTCATTTTAAGCTCAATCAATTTTTTTGTACCTTCTTCCAATTCAGGGCACCTTCCCCACGGAATGGAAATATAAAGCCACAATTACCTATAAGACAAAGACTATGTCAAAAAGAAACACAAAATGTCTTTTTTCCTGATGGCAAATAATACTGCATATTCTTTTCCATGGGACATTTAATGATCACTAGAAATCCCTCTGAAGGCCACAGGTCACCCAGAGCTCCCTGGAGGAGGGGTGTGCTTCCTGCAGGAAATGGCTTCCCTAGCACTGTAGCCCATTGGGTGGGGCCTGGCTGAAGCAACAGGTGGCTCCCAACCACTGTTGACTACAAGCAGCACCACTGCGCATCCAAGTCAGAAACACCGTAGTAGTGCTCGTCTCAGTCAGGACATAAATCTTTCCTTAATCCTGTTCAGTTTTTTAATTGTTGTGGTTTTTGAAGCCACTCCCTTATGCTAATAAGCTTGGCCTGGTCTGCTCCTCCTCCTCCCCCTTGCTCATCACTGGTCCAAGGGCCGGGCTTAGGGACGCTCACTCTGTACTCTGCGCAGTGGACTGCCCTGCCCTGCTCCACCCCTAGGAGCTACCATTGAAAAGGTCAGATAATAGTGTTGGTAACAGTGGGAAACCAGAAACAAGCAAAAGATTCAGCACAGTACATGCATAGACAAAATGGGATTGGAGTCATTAAAATCATGGCAGAGAACAAAAAGGTATGGAAAAGGGTTCAGGACAATCCATGTGTGTGCAAAAAGGGCACATGTGCTTTCGCTCTGCGAGGTAGAATTACTCGTCTGACTTCTCTTTGGATTTGTCTGCATTTTCTTCAGAAAACATGTTTGTTTTGTTTTGTTTTGTTTTGCATACTAGTTTCCTGAGGTTTCCACAACAGATTATCACAAATTGGGTGGCTTACAACAGCAGAAATGTATTCCCTGGCAGTTCTGAGGGACAGAAGTTCTAAATCAAGAGACAACCCAGCCATACCCCCTCCGAAGACTCTAGGCCTCTTCCTGTCTCCAGGCTGCTAGCCTCCTTGGTTTGTGTCCATAGCACTCCACTCTGTCTCTCCACCTTTTCCTACACACATCTCGAAACTCTCTTTCCCTCTCATAAGGATATGTGTGATTATAGGTAGGACTTGCTCAGAGAATCCAGGATACACTCTGCCTCCCAGGGCCCTGCATGTAATCACAGTATTCCCTCCTTACTATATAATTTGATGTTTATGAGCTCTGGAGATCTAGAACTTGGGTTGATTTCAGGGGAGTCCACAAAAAAATAATCAAGTTTTATGTTTTCCTTTCCAGTTCTTTCAACTTTGTGCATTATTTTAGCCCCCAATGTCTAGTACCTGGCTTATGATAGACCCAAGTAAATATTTTGTGAAAGGATGAATGAACTTCTAGGGTTAGGTACCATTTCCAGAGTGGAAAATTAGAGTGACTTCTTTTCATTTTTTCTTTGTTTTTTGTTACTATTATTTTTAAATGCCATTACAAGATAGTTCCTTATTATTTTTCACCCATTCTCAGATATTTGTCCCTCTAAAGCTGGAAAGCTAAAAATTCCCTATAGTCCAATACTGGTCTCCATTCTAAGAGACTGATGGAGTAAAGAGCTCCTACTCTGCACTTTCCTAGACCAGTATGTTTTAGTAGCTTTCCCACCCCTCTTCCCCAATATACACAACGCGTAGTGAAGCCCAAGGCTGTTCTGTCACTTGTCTGCTCCTTTCTGACACCAGAAATGTTGAGGAGAGCCACATCCATAGGCTGGGCAGCTGAGAGTGAGAAATATTCCCTAGTCTCCTACTGAAACTCCTTTCTCCCTCCACACCACTAACCCACTGAAGTTAATAACACTGACCCTCCACAAGGTCTAGCTTAGATACGGCAAATATGATGTGCCTAAGTCCTGCCACATGCACACGGAAACTTGAATTGATAGCAGCATTTTGTTTTGGGTTTTTTTTTGTTGTTGTTTTTGTGTGTGTGTGTGTGTGTGGTACTGGGGTTCCTGGAAGCTCTTCTACCTCCAGGCTACACTCCCAGACCTATTTTTATACTTTTTTTATTTGGAAACAGGGTCTCTTAAGCCAGCGCGGCTGGCTTCGAACCTATGTGATCCTCCTGTCTCTGCCCCCAAGCGCGAGGATGTGCGCCACCACACCCAGCAGATAGCAGCATTTTGTACACACCACATCTGCATCCTTCTCAAGGCCTCAGGTGACCGTGGCACCACTGGAGAAAGGGCAAGATGCCAAGGAGAGTGTGATCTAAACCTCAGGGACACACAGGCATGCCTGAGACCTCTTCAGGGAACAAAGAATAAACCAATTTATCTAACTCCAAGGTCATTCAGGTCCCCTCAAAGACACTTTCCTTGACCAGTCCCACTAAAACGCGCTTTGGTTTTCAACTTGCCATCTAGATGGTGGGCTCTAGGAGGGCAGGAACTTGTCTGCTTTGTACTCCACAGGGCTGCCAGCTCCAGGGACAGGGCCTGCTCACAGAACACTTTGGAACAAATGGATCGACCAAGGGTTTCTGCAAGGAAACTTGAAGGACCTCAGGACGGAAAACTATACAGGTTCAATTGCTACTGCCTTCAAATGGCTAAGGACCTTGGTTTATTGGGAAATCTTCCAAAGTATTTTCCATCCAATTCCATGAGATGTATGAGGTCAAAAACAGGAATGCCATGTCAAGGCGGTTTGGGAACTCTGAATTAAACTAAGTGTAGCAAGTTTCTCTTCAATGGATTGAAGAATGGATTCTCATACCTTTACCATTTTCTTGTGAATATCCAAGTGTTCCCAAGTATTAATTCATAGCCTTGTTTTCTTTTTAAATAATTATTTTTCTTTCCTTCTTCTTCTCTTCCTCCCCTGCCTTGTCCTCCTCCTCCTTCTCCTCTTCCTCCTCCTCTTCTTTCTCCTCCTCCTCCTTTTCCTCCTCCTTCCTATTCTTCACAGTCACTCTGAATTGAGTGCCTCCCTGGAGACACTTTGGAAAATGGAGCTACAGGAAATAGAAGTTTTAAAGATGCTCAGAAGTTTTAAAGACGCTCAGCTCAGAAGACAGAGCTCAGGTCAGATTTCTGTCTTCATGCCCTTGCTGTGGGCAGGGATATGCAATCCAGGTGTGAATTCAAGAATGGAGCCTACATGGAGCTGGTTTATGCATACACAGTGATATTTTAGAGGGTTAATCTAGTAGGACAGCTTAGCAGAGAGAAGAGACTTGAAGCACAGTCTACTTTGAGGCATATAGTAGGAGTCATTCCCTCAATTATTATGTCATGAATATGATGTGTCAGGAACTCTTCTACACAAAGAGGATCCAGCAACAAACAAAATAAAGTCCATCCCTCATGGACAGGGTAAACAGATGCTCCGGTTTATCCAGGACAGCACCAACTTTTGCATCTAGTTTCCACATATCTAATCAAAAGTGTCATATTTATACTTAAAAGTATCTTGGTTTGGATAATAGTCACTTAATTCATGGAGCTTGTCTCTTCTGGAAGAGTCAGTGAGGCTAGCCCCCAGGAAACCTTTGTAAACATTAGACAAAGTGCCCCCCCTGGGTGGACGCAGCACATCGGTACACCGTGGGACACCTACTAGCTCTTTTGTACACACTAAGTACAGGCATATTTGTGGGATGGCGCTGGCCCTCCCTCAACACTCAGAAGGCAGTGCTCAGGTTAGATTTTTGTCTCCACACCCTTGCTGTGGGCAGGGATGTACAATCAGGTGTGGATTCAGAAATAGAGCATCAAAACACAAAGCCAATGTCTCTCTCTCTGCACTTTCAAGCAGCCTGCATAACAAGTAGCAAATCAACAGATAAGTAAACACAATGCCAGGTAGTGGAGAGTACTGCGAAGAGAACTAAATTCCAAAACGCACCATTTACATTGTGGTATGGAGATGGCACCCCCTGGGGTTGTGCCATTTGGCCACCCTGACTGGAGGAGATATTTTAAAGGGGGTGGCCAGGTGAGGCCTCTGTCTGGATGTGGTAGATAATTTGACAGCGACCATGAGGAAAGAGAAATAAATATGATAGAAACAGCAGAGATGAGATGATCACCATGATGTGGTGGCTGGCTTCCTGCAAGGGCTTTGGGGGTTGAGCTCTGAGGATGATCTCACGCTTCATGCCTAAGAAACTGGAGGAAAGAAGGTGCCACTCGGTTCTGCCCAACATACCAAGCCTGCCATGACTGGGTGGTGCAGGGAACGCACTGGCAAAAGAGGCACAGTCCCTGTCTTGGAGAGGTGACCTTCCCCAGTCAGGATTTCCCAACCTGTGTCTGGTAGAGCCCTGGCTGGGTGGATGCCAATGAATGTTACTAGAAAAAGTTTCCCAAAGATGTATGGGAAATACAGTGTTAGGCAAAATTGAACCGGTTCCCTCTCTGGGAGACATCTCCGAGCTGTTAATAGGCTAACGTACTTTGTGGATGCCAAGCAGGGACTGTGGACGGCAGTTCCTCCTAACCTGGCTGCCTACAGAAAGTTTGTTTCATGCAGTGTCTCCAGCCTTCCTCCAGGAAGGCTGCTGCTTCCTCGGGGGATGCAGGAAGGTGACTGTGTTCTAGACAATTGCCAAGCCAATCAGATTGGCAGAGATAAGAGAACCACTATGGAGCCTCCTGCTCAGCCCCAAGAAGGGCAGAAGTTTTCCACCACCATCAGAACCCCTGGCTGCCATGAAGCCAAGCTGCCTGTGGCTGTCCCCAAAGGCCCAGCTTCACCCAAGCTCCCGTGGTAACCTCTGAGTCAGCTCCCCTCAGGGCCAAGTTTAGCCTCTGACTGACTGGCTAAAGTGGTTGTCTGACTTCCCTGGGCCTCCACTTACCCTTCTATAAAATGGGGATAAAAATATTGCCCTCCCTCTCCTGGGTGGCACGAGGCTTAGATAATTACTGTTTGGCAGGGTGCTGAGGTGCTGACAAGCTCTGTCTGACACATTTCTCCTTGGCTGCTCTGGACGCCGAGCCTCGCCTCCCAGAGACCACAGGCCGGGCAGCTGGGTGCAGGTAGAGCGTGGCGTCTGTCTCCGGCTCTCTGGCTCTCTCCTATGAACCTCCTGTGGAAGCCAGAGCCTCGCCTAACCCCCTGCTGACACCTGGGCATTGTGGAGGTGGACGAGCCCGCTGCCAGCTGCTGTTCCAGGACCCTGCTGCACCTGGGAGGCTGCTCGGGGCCGGGACACCCAGAGGAGGTGTCACCTGCCTGGAGGCAGCCATGCAGTGTCCTGGCTGAGGAGGAGGGGCCGGTCCAGCCGGGGCCATCGCAGGCCGGGGTGATGACGACGCTGGAGGACCCGACTCCGGCCCAGCCTGGTGGGACGAATGAGCTGAGGTGGGTACTGCGCGTGTCCCAGCATGCCGGGAGCAGAGAGGCCGGGGGCAAAGGGAGCAGCGGTGTGCGGTTGGCAGAGCTGTCCACTCAGAAGACAGAGGAGGTGGATTCCCCCAGCAAGTGCCCAGGCAAACTCACTCGAGGCTCCAGTGCACACACTCAGCCTGCCAGCCAGCCCCCATAAGCCCTCCGAAGGGTCGATGACCCTCGGTCTCTTGTGGCTGCTTTTGGTCCCCTCCAGCCCGCCTGGGAGATTCATTTATACCCCATCTCATCCAGAGAGGGAATGTCGGGAATTGAACAAAGCTGCATTTGAGTGTGGGCTGGACAGAGTCCCCGGGAGAGAGAGATGGCTCTGGAGTGACTCAAGCCAGGCCGGGCCCTGGGTAGAAGGCTGGACAGGAGCAGCTGCGGGGTGTGCTTGTGTGACTTTGAGATGCTCGTGCGCTGATCTGCAGAATGGGAGCAGAACGCTGAGCTCTCTCGTCGGCTGGAATCAGAACTCGTTCCGTGCGTTGGGCATCTCACTGTGAGCCGGTTGGTTATAGGGATGCAGGTTTGGCTTATGGACACAGGCATCACTTTTTGCTTGGCCGGAAAGCATCTGCCTAGGCAGTCAGCAGTTTTGTTTTGTTTTCTCTTAGCTAAATTCAGCCACTGGAAAATGCATAAGGTAGAGCTGAGACTGAGGAGAATGTCAATCCAAATCTCCAAGCCCTTGGTATTCCATGGCAGCTTAAAATCAGGATCTCTTAAACTCTGAAAACTTGGGGAGACAGGGCAAGGACTGCTGAATGACAGAAGGTGTCAGAGGCCCAGGTGGCTCAATTTCCAGCCCTGCCCTGTTTAAAAGCAGTTAGTCTTTAGCCCTAGCGTGTTACCAAGTGACTTGTCAATGTCAGCGGAGCAGCGCAAAGAATCTCTGGCATGTCGTTAACCTCATTCCAACATGTAATTAGTCCGAGAGGCCTCCTCCATTCAGCATTACATCATAAAGAATCAGGTATTTTACTATTCGCAGGACACAGTGAAGACTTGAAAGAGTTAATTATGGCTCACTGGAGACCGCCCCTAAGAGCCTAGGACACAGGAATTATATTCTTCCTCTCCTCCTATTCCTTTCTTTCCTTCTTTTTTTTTTTTTTTTTTAAATGTGGTACCTCCAGCCCTATTTTTTGTTTTTTTTTTTATCTTGAAACAGTCTTGCTAGGTTCCTGAAAGTCTCACTACATTGCTGAGGCTGCCCTCAAATCTGCGATCCTCCTGTCTCAGCCTCCCCAGACTGTCCCTTTTCAAGTGTCAGACTTCAAGAGAGCCTTCAAAGCAGCTTCCTCTTGGAGTCTGAGATGGAGCTTTGGTTTGAAAGTAGATTCAGTGAGGTCCAAGATGGTGGGCAAGAGAGGCCCTTTGACTGGGGCCTTCCTCCTGATTTGGGGCCATGGTATTTTCAGAGATATCATCTGTATAGGCCCGGACAGAAAAGAGTCGCTAGGAGAGCTGGAATTCTACTTATCCTCTGGGTTCCATGGGGTGCAGCCACCTAGAGCCATCTGCAATCTCTGAGCCGGAGAGACCAGCAGCATGGCCAGAGTTCAAAGGGAGTTCAGCGCTAATCTGGACGTTACAATCTGAGCCGATCTGACCGTGCAGGCTCTGAGGACATTATTATCAGTCAAGTGTAATTACAGATAAAATAGTTTTATTAATCAGCTTCCTAAGGGGACTGTGTTTATCTGATGGCTGTGTGTATAATGTGTGCGTGGGAGAGGGGGGCAGGATGTGCATCGTGTGTGATGGTCTCCGTGATGGAGGACAGAGTGTCTATGGAGAGAGTGTGACAGATACAAGGGGACTGTGGCTGCGAGTTACGCCTACCTGCCAGGTGGGGTCTGTGCAGGACAGGTGGAAGCGTATACAGTGGCGCGGGGGCAAGGGTGTGTTTACCTATGGTCAGGCAGCTGCACTTAAAATCATGCTCATGCCAGGCATGGTGGAGCACACCTATGATCCCAGTACTTTGGAGGCTGAGACAGGAAAACTACAGGTTCAAAGAAGGCCTGAGCCATGTAGTGAGACTCTTGGCAACGTAGCAAGACCCCGTTTCGAAACAAAATTAAAAGGGGGGGAGGAAGCTAGGGTTAGGGTACTCAGAAGTAAAATGTCCCTGGTTCAGTCTCCAAGGCTGAACATCATTTCTCCACTACACCTTGAGCTTATCATCCCCCTTACTCTCCCAGAAAGACTTCTCATGTGTGTACTTAGCTGAGGACCACAGCGCTCCCAGTTTGCAAATTCCACCTGCAAGTCCTCTCTTTGGCCAGTAACTGTCAGCTGAATGTTTAGATTTTGTCTCCAGAACAATCTTGGTTTGTGTTAAGCTGTTTTATAGCATTCTGTCTATTCCGAGGGGCCCTGGAAGGGCAAGGCTGCTGCTCAGCATTGCGTGGTCTGACCCCGTGTCCACACCACTCAGCTCTGGGTAGGAGGAATCAATTTGTGGAGCCCAAACACTGAAGCCGGCTCCCCAAGTCTGACTTAAACTGGGTTAGCATCAGAAGGGAGGTGAGTTCTGGGGAATGCGCTAAGGCGGGGTCCCCTAACTTGAGGCTGAGGGGCCCGAGCATCTACCCTGAGACTGTGGAGCAGGCTCGGCGCCCGCCCTGTCACCTCCACCCTTGCCTCTTGGTCTGTTCTAAGCTTGAGGTGCCTAGACCCGCCCTCTCAATGTACAGCCGCCTGCCCGCGTGTGCCGGCTGGTTGCTCAACCTGTCACTCACTTCAACTGGAACATTTGACCCAAACTGTCCCCGCCCTGCAAAAGAGGGCCGTGTGCAAAATCTGCCCTCTGTCTTGAACTTTGCTCAAAGTGTCCGCAGCAACATTGGGGAGACAGAACCGGAAAGCCAGTTAATCCAAGGGGCTACTTCTTTCCCCTAGAGGCTGGCAGTATTCATTCTCCTCCCAGGGCGCCGCCCCACCCATCGGGCCTGGGCAGAAGGATGTCCCTGGGGCCAGCTACGCGCCTCACAGCCACACAGCAGATCTGTTGGCTACTCTAGTGGTCTGCTGGGATTCCAGGACCTTCATTGCTCCCACAAGGACACGTCAGAGCCCATATACAAAAAAGAAAATTTTAGTCCGGCATGGTGGCACACGCTTGTAATCCCCGCGCTGGGGAGGTGGAGACAGGAGGGTGGCACAGGTTCGAAGCCAGCCTCGCTGGCTTAAGAGACCCTGTTTCCAAATAAAAAATATAAAATAGGTCTGGGAGTGTAGCCCAGAGGTAGAAGGGTTCCATCCCCAGTATCACAAAAAAAAAAGAAGGAAAAAAAAAAGAAATTTTTGAGTAAAAGAATAAATATCGTATGAAATTCTTCCACTTAAGCTAATTAAGGCTAACTGGCCAAGTAGAGCGACTTCCTAACTGATAAGCTTTTGAGGAGTTCTGGATAAGAAAATAAAAACGCACAGATGCATGAGTATTTACTATGTACCGAATGTATTTATTGTATTATTTCAATTGATCTAGGGAGCAGCTAATACTATTCTTATTTTGCCAAAACTGAGACTTAGGTTTGATAATATTTTATTATTATTGCAATTATAATAATTTACTGAGTATTTAATATGCCAGGCACTGGGATAAGTAGTTCTTATATGATCTCTTAAATTGTCACCAAAGCTCTGTGAAATGATCATTTATTTCCAGGTGGGATAAATAAGGCTCAAAAAATAAGTAACTTGGCTACCAAGTGAGAACTAAGATTTAAACCCACATCTAGCAGACTCAAAAAACTCAGTGCTCTTTCTATTACTAGATACTCTGTCATGGCCTTCTCATTTTTTATTTTTTAATTCTTTTTGTTTATTGTAATATACTTTCATTGGCAAATTGTAGTCTCATATCATATCAAAGTTCAAAGTGATAGAGACATACACGCACACCGCACTGGGTGAGCTGCCCCCGGCTCCTTCTTAGCAACACTACGGTTATCTGTTTAATTACTGGATCACCTGGAAATGTTCAGCCCACATCTCACCGGTTCCTGGGAACCAAACGGATGGCTGTCAACTCAAAATGAAACTGATTTCCCTCCCATCCACCTTCATACACTGAGAAGGAATTAAAACCTAGTTTCATAAAAAGGGATTGGGTGAGAGTGGAGTTGAGGACTTTGAAGTCACCTGTCTGAAACTCCCAATGCTCCGTGAGAACACTTGAAACTGTGGTCCCTGGACGTCATGGTGGGGACAGTCAAGTTCCTAAGAGGAATCTCCCCAGGTTTGCAAGCTTCAAGACAACAAGTCCATGTTGATGCAAACCTCGTGGTAAGACTAGGTAGCTTCCCAACTTAAAGGGCTTTCCCCTCAGACTTATCAGTACTGGAGATCACTGAATCCCTCTTGGGATATGATGACACACCGTGATAAGCTAATATATCAGAAAACTTCATAATTTTGGCAGGGTACTGGAGGCTGAACCCAGTACCTCCTACCTCCAAGACATACCCCCGGCCTTTTTTATTTTTTATTTTTATTTTGAAACAGGGTCTCACTATGTTGATGAGGGTCTCATTAAGTTGCTAGAGCTGGCCTTGAACCTGCGATCTTCCTGTCTCGGCCTTCCAAGTAGTCCCAACATAAGAGTTTTTAAAATCACAATGCCTTCATTCTTATACCATTCTGTGTTCTCAACACAGATCAATTTTCCAAATTAGTTTCTGAGCAGAACCAATCTTGGGGAATTTTAGAGTGTAATTTAAACCTTTGGGCCGGGCGTGGTGGTGCACGCTTGTCATCCCCGCGCTTGGGAGACGGAGACAGGAGGATCGCACAGGTTCGAAGCCAGCCACACTGGCTTAAGAGACCCTGTTTCCAAATAAAAAAGCATAAAAATAGGTCTGGGAGCATAGCCTGAAGGTAGAAGGGCTTCCAGGAACCCCAGTACCAAATAATAATAACAATAATAATAATAATAATATAGACCATTGAATTTTTTTAGTGGCAAATGAAGCTGGGGGAGACAGAAAAAGATTGCAAAGGCATGGTAAAAAAATATATATCATTTTGGAATCAATGGGGAAAAAAAATCCAACCAACAACCTCCATAAGAAACAACAGCATGACTATTGGGGGGGGGTTTAAAAATTGGGGCAAGAGTAAGAGAGGAATCAAAGATTGTTATTCAGTCTCAGTTTGCTGCCCTAAAAATGCTCACCCCTGAAAAGCAACAAAATCCAAGGCTTCTTGAAAATTGAGGTCCCCACTGACTGGCCAGAGACCCCCTTGTTCATTAAAGTACCATGAATCAGAACTTAGCCAGGGCTGCCGCACGGTGGCAGGCAAGGCTGAGCAACTCTGCATGAATAGGAGGCACCTGGGTTAGCCATACGTGTCCCCCCTCCCCTGCTCCTCCAGTGTCCCCTCCGCTCACCCGGACACCCCACAGCTCAGTGGTCAGTGGCCTGGGCTTTGAGTCAGGTCCTAAAATGGAATCCTGGCCCTGCTACTCAGGTGTATGACCTTAGGCAAATTACTGAAGCTCTTTGAGCCTCAGTTTCCTCTTCTGTAAAATGGGGATAATGACAGCCCCACTCCTACAGTTGTTGAGCTTGGCACATAATAAGCATCCATTTTTAGCAGGTCAGCCCAATCCTTCTTAACCTCGAATAATAAATCCCACAAGAAATTTTTTCTCTTTCAGTCCTTACTGACTTCCCTCTCTTGGAAGTCCTACAGACTCCTTACTCAAAATTTGCCTTGAAGTTATATACTGCCTGTAAAGATTTCCTCTTGAATTCTTTGTTAGGGCATTTGTTCCTTGAAGACCATAACTAGGTCTCATTCTTTCTTATAGTCCTATCATTTATGAATCTAATACTAATACTATTCTATTTATTGGGGGATTTGATATTTACCAAATTCAAATGTTAACAGTTCTGAAATCAGGATAAGCTTCATAACATCATTAACATTTAACATCATTTTCCCTCTCCAAGATTATGATTTAAATCAAGAGACGTAAAGAATACAATCAGCAGCCTCTCGGAAGCAGCATTAGGTGAACTGATGAGGGCAGAGACTCATGGATCCAATCATAAACTGTCCCCCATCATCCTTCCTCAACCTCCACCCTCCATCCTCACACCCTGTACCCCATCTTGTGACCAAGGACTCGCCTCTGGGTAACAGTTACAGGAGCAAGAGTTTGGTCTGGGGTAGGAAAGCCAGCGGGGTCATGGGTCTTTTCAGACTACAGGAGCAATGGCTCCCACTCTGCTGGTGAGCAACCAGGTTGGGAAGTGCAGTGTTAGCTTGCCTGTGGGGAGATCGAGTCTTTAATGAATGTATAATTGATTATCTGTTGATAACCTTTATTAGTGTGGCTTCCAAATTAATTGGGCTCATTAGCCATGGCTGAAGGGACAGGCCCATTCACTACCAGACACTTCAAGGGTGACACCATTGGTACCTCCCCATCCTCTAAACACTGTGGACTGGTCACAGAAATTAAGGACATCTGTTTCTCAGACAGTCGCACTAAATAGCTCACTCAGAAAGCAAGCCTCGTGCATGTCAGGGAGTTGATGTTTAATAGAAAAAGTCTGTCTCTGGGGATCCTTCTCTTAGCTGGAAATGATGGCATATACCTGTAATCCCAGTACTTGGGAGGCTGTGACAGGAAAATTGTGGGTTCAAGTACAGCCTCAGCAATGTAGCAAGACTCTCCACAACCTGGCAAGAGTCTGTTTCAAAATGAAAAATAAGAAAGGGCTTAGGTGGAGCTTGGAGGTAGAATGCCCCTGGATTCAGTCCCCAGTACCACACACAATCCTTCCCTTGAGAGGGGCTTCCTTGACTGAGCCTCTCAGATCCATGCTTCTCTGCAGCTGATACTGCTTCAGATTCATGGGTCTGACTCCAAACAGAAGTCTTTAATACACTGAATTCCAAAATCTTTGCTTCAAGAAAGGGAGATCTGAAATGTAGTCATCCAGTCCAGTCAGCTATTTCACAAACATCGTAATGAAACCTTGTGACTGCACAATCAGTCTTGTTCCAGTGCTGATCCTACCAAAATCAAATTTTGTCATTATTCATAACAGTACTTTTCATTTTCATCATGTTGCTGCCAACCACTGATTTTGCCATCATTTGACCTCCGTTCTGCCTTCCGTGATGGAAATAACACAGAGATCCCTTACTTCCTGAAGGTCCCAAGCCAAGAAAGGCGATTTATGAGGGTAACCACCTCACTGTTGCTCTCCAACCCACTGGGGCTCCCGGCCAGGAGTATGAACAGCATGAACAGATAGAGGGCGAATTGGGTAGAATAGGATGGGGAAGGATACCCAAAAAGAAAATAAAGCCAAAAAAAGAAATCTGAGCAAACACAATCTACCAACAAGAATTGCTTAAGCACCTATTTGTACTCACATCCATGCCAGGCATTTAAGGACCCCAAATCTTTGCCTTCCTGGGTCCTGCCAGCAATCTGGGCTGGCTAAGAACACTGTTAACTCTTCAGCCTGGATTCTGCTTCCCCCAGAAGTGCCAAAGTGAGAGGCAGATGGTGTATCTAATGGACTCTGCTCCCAGCCTGCCTGGGTTCCAATCCTGCTTTGACTTCTACCAGCTGTGTGAGGTGGGGCAAGTTCCTTGAACTCTCTATCCCTGTTTCCTCATCAGCAAATTGTAGGTGATGGTAATGATACCTGCCTGGGAGGAATGCTGTAAGAATTAAATGACTTAATACACATAGCATGCCTAGACAGTTCCTGGTACCTAGTAAATGCCCCGCAAATGGCAGCTGATTATTTGTTGTAGAAGAGCAACATTATCCTACTCAGTATGGTAATGCTTGCGGGTCTGGGATCTCAACATCTGCCAATTTTTCCATAACTCATTATGATAACTGCCACTTATTAAAATTGACCATGCACCAGGAATCACGGCAGGTCCTTTACAGATGAGGAAGCTGAGACCCCAAGAAATCAATGCTTTGCCTAACGTCTCGAGGTGTCAGGAGTTTGTTCTCACATGCATCAACTGGCAGAAAACTTTTCCTCCTAAAAAAATTTGAGCCAAGCCGGGTGTGGTGGTGCACACTTGTAATCCCAGCATTTGGGAGGCTGAGACAAAAGGATCTTGGTTCAAGAACAGCCTCAGCTACTTAGTGAGGCCCTTTGCAACTCAGTGAGACCCTGTTTCAAAATAAAGAATAAAAAAGAGGGCTGGGGGTGTAGCTTAGAGGTAGAATGCCCCTGGGTTTCATCCCCAGTACTGAAAAAAAAATTTTTGAGCCAAAAGAACATAGGGAAAAAATGTTATTCCGGGCATGGTGGCACACACTTGTAATCCCAGTACTTGGGAGGCTGAGACAGGAGGATTGCAGGTTTGCGGCCAGCCTCACCTACTTAGTGAGGCCCTCGCAACTTAGTGAGACCCTGTTTCAAAATAAATAATAAAAAATAGGGCCGGGAGTATAGCTCAGAGGTAGAAAGCCCCTGGATTTAAACCCCAGTACTGCAAAAAAAAAAAAAAAAAAAAAAAAAGAAGTCATTTGTTCAATGATTCTCTCCCCCTCGTTACTAGACATTGAATCTAGGGGTGCTCTACCGCTGAGCTGTATCTTCAGCCCTTTTTTATAGTTTATTTTGAGGCAGAGCCTTGATAAATTGCCCGGGCTGATCTCAAACTTGTGATCCTTTCGTCTCAGCCTCTGGACTCACTGGGATTACAGGCGTGTACCACTGCACCTGGCTCCAACGGACTCTTTTCTAAAAATATTATTACGATAAGAAAGTCAGGACACTGAGTTGAAAACTTACGTATTTCACCATTCCACTGCAAAGCTTTCCTAATGGCACCTTCTGTGGGTTTTCTTAAACATTGTGTGTGGGAAGGGTACTAGGGATTGAACCCAGGGGTGTTCTACCTCCAGACTACACCCCCAGCCCTTTTTATTTTTTATTAATTTATTTTATTTTATTTTATTTTATTGGTGGTAATGGGGTTCCTGGAAACCCTTCTACCTCCGGGCTACACTCCCAGACCTATTTTTTTATATTTTTTAATTTGGAAACGTGGTCTCTTAAGCCAGCACGGCTGGCTTCGAACCTGTATGATCCTCCTGTCTCCGCCTCCCAAGTGCGGGGATTACAAGAGTGCACCACCACGCCCAGCTTTTATTTTTTATTTTGTTTGTTTGTTTGTTTTGGTACTAGGGATAGAACCCAGGGGCATTCTACCTCCAGGCTACACCCCTAGCCTTATTTTATTTATTTATTTTCTTTTATGGTACTGGGGATAAAACCCAGGGACATTCTACCTCTGAGCTACACCTAGTCCTTTTTATTTTTTATTTTGAAAAAGGTCTTACTAAGTTTCTGAGGGTTTCACTGGGTTGCCAAGGTTGTCCTGAAACCTTCAATCCTCCAGACTCAGCCTCCCCAGTACTGGGATCACAGGCATGCTCCACTACACCCAGCTAAAATTTCTTTTTATCTTCACTTTTGCCTGTGCTGACTCTTGGGGTGAAGGTTTGGGGAAAGAACAAATGCTGGCCTGGAGGGAAGGTTCTAGGAAATGTGGCCTGCTGTGTCTAGTTAGGAATTGGGTGGGTTCCTCCATAGCCCACAGATCAGTCCAGGTACGTCCTTTAAGCCATGCAATTTCATGATGCACGTAAGCACTGAGGGCCTTCTTTATTCCAAGAACATCCCCAGCACCAGGTCCAATGAGGACCTCCACTCTACAATCTCCGGGATCTCCACTCTGTGCTGACAGAGAGTGTGCCGATAGTGACTGAGATGCCAGACCTTGAGCCAGCAAAGGGGAGGGTGCAGAGAGGCCAGTGCTGCGGCCAGAGCCGAGAGAGAGCCCGCAGAGCTCCTTCTACGCGGTGGCCTTAACACTGAATAGGCTGGAGTTCAACCCAGGACTAGCTGCTGATCAGCTGGGTGGCCCTCAGCAAGCACGGCACCTGTTTCTTCATCTTAAAAAGGAAATAATGAGCCAGGCGTGGTGGCGCAGACTTGTAATCCCAGCATTTGGGAGGCTGAGACAGGAGGATCACGGTTCATGGACAGCCTCACCAACTTAGTGAGGCCCTTTGCAACTCAGTGAGACTCTGTTTCAAAAAAAAAAAAAAAAAAGAGCCGGGCATGGTGGCATATGCTTATAATCCCCGCGCTTGGGAGATGGAGACAGGAGGATAGCACAGGTTCGAAGCCAGCCACGCTGGCTTAAGAGACCCTGTTTCCAAATAAAAATAGGTCTGGGAGTGTATCCCAGAGGTAGAAGGGTTTCCAGGAACCCCACTACCAAAAAAAAAAAAAAAAGAATAAAAATAATAGGGCTGGGCATGTAGCTCAGGATTAGAATGCCCCTGGATTCCATTCCCCAGTACCACAAAAAAAAAAAAAAAGGAAATAATGAACCAGGTATGGTGACACACACTTATAATCCCAGTACTTGGGAGGCTGAGAGGCTGAGACAGGAGGATCGCAGGTTCAAAGCCAGCCTCAACAATTTAGAGAGCTTCTCAGCAACTTAGGAAGACCCTATTTCAAAACAACAAAAATAGGGCTGAGGGTGTAACTTGGAGGGAGAATGCCCCTGGGTTCTATCCCCAGTAGAAAGAAAGAAAAGAAGGAAGGAAGGAAGAACAGAAGAGGGAGGAAGAAAGGGAAGGAGGAAGGGAAGGAGGGAGGGGAAGGAAGGGAAGGGAAGAGAAATGATAGCTACTTCCAAGGATTATAGTGTAGAATCACAAGGTAAGACAGATGAGCCGTCCAGCACAATCCTGGGGCATGGTAGACACTCTCTACATATGTTGTCCCTCCTCCCTTCCCCAAAGAACTAGCCCAGTAACACTGGGGAACTGAGTAGCACAGAGGTTAAAGGGCGGGCTCTGGAGGTGGGCAGTCTAGACTAAATTACTCGCTGTACCATTTGTTGGCTGTGTGACCATGAGCAAATTACTAAATGTCTCAATGCCTTTGTTTCTTCACCTATAAAATGATCCTCTTGATAAACTGATGTTACTCCCTTATTGAAGATTCGTGAGAATTTAATGAGCGGCATGGGACAGGGCAAAACATAAGCCACACCCAGGGTTCTCTGCGGCCTCGTGTTTTAACCCATCCCCCTACAAGAGATGTATTCCTCATATTGCAGACGACGTAGCTGAAATGCAGAGGTGTTTCCCTGGACTCCCAGCTCTCCCAGACAGCAAATCCCAGAGAAGGAATTCACGCCCAGAAAGTCCCCACTGGAGCTGGTCTGGTGGTTTTCTTGGGATTAGACGCCCCAGAAGAGTTGCTTGTTATTGCCATATGGTGGAGATACCAGAGGAGAGCAAACTGGGAATTCTGGAATGCTCCATCCCCTCCTCTGCCACCCTGTCCCCATCCCCGTCCTTTGGCCTCCTCTTTCTCATCCCGATGCCCAGCTCTTATCTCCATCTGATAGCTACTGTGCGCTTTTTAGAAGCTTAGTGCTTGAGATCATCCAAGATCTCCATTCCAATCCAGCTGAGCTTAAACGTGATGGTTAAACTTAATGGGAGTCAAATTCCTCTTTTATTTTAGTTTTATCTTAATCATCCCTTTTATCCACTGGTCCAAAAGCCTGTCACTGAACACATGGTCGCTGGAGATGCTGTATTATCCAGTCAGGATGATGAGACAAACAAAATCATGTCATATACCACCACTGCCAGGAATCTTTTCACTCTCAAATAATTGAAATAGAATGCATAGGAAGGCATCAATTTCTCCAGAAAGCTCTTTTCTAAAAATCAGACCAGACTGATATCTTTTCCTAAAAACATCTCCACTGCGAAGAATTTTTATGTGTAGAGACCAAACATTCGTAGTATTTCAGAAACCGGTGACAAGAAGGAACCGGGCTTGACAATGGAACACACACACAGAGGACTCCCGCGGGCCTCTGGAGACCAACTGGAAAGAAGAGACGTAACAGAATGTCAACGCTTCCAGGAATCCCAGCGACCACCTCACCCAGCCATTTACAAACCATTTTTAAGTGTGCAGTGTCATTTGTTCAAATGAACTCTTAGCCAGAAGATGTGTAGACGAGCTGAGACACTCCTGTTGAGTGCAAGGAGAGGCATCGAGAGCCTAAGCCCACTCCACTCCACACCTCTCACCCCAACAGTCCTCTAAGGGTTCTGGGGGACCCTCAGGGTTCCTCAGGGCACAGTTTGACAATCACTATCCCAATCCCACTTCCTCCTTTACGAGTGGAGAAAATCAAGCCCAGAAAAAGCTGCCTGTCTTGCCCGAGGCCAGCGAAGCCAAGTCAGCAGCCCAGGCAGGCCGTCCCCTTATCTTTCTTCAACAATTTTTCCATGATGACACCGGAATCCTTGAATGAACCGCCTTTTGTTTCTCCAGGCCCCATGTGTGTTTGTACCAATGCCCAGTGTTCCCAAGAAAACCCAACCAACCAGTCCCTGCTTTCACTTGAAAGCTTGGAGTCTGTAGTTTGGACACAACATCTTGGCTGCCCAAGATGCTAGAAGCTTGGTGCAAGAGTGAGAGACAGAGGGTTGTAGCTGTTGCCCCGTAGAGGACCTAGATTCTATATTTCTCCGTATACACGAAGCTGAGCTTCTGCTCTCATGGGGAAGTCCAAAGTGGGCCTTTCTCAGTAAGACACTTGAGGGCTGGAGCCATATCAGCCCCTGCCCCCCGCCAACTGCCTATTAGCTTTGGACAAGCTGAGACCCTACAGCTCTTCGCTTCTCCACTTGTAAAACAGGGAACAGGAAAGGGAGAGAGCCACCAGCCGGCTTGTTATGTCTACCTGTGTCAGAAGCTGAACAAACCCATGTGTCCAAGGCCGTGTTGGTGCTCAGGGTGAAAAGGCCCAGCGATGATCCCGCGAGCTGACTGGCCCCTCCCCTAGGTGGAAGGGGCAGACTGGAAGAGAAGGTGAAGAAGGGGATTTCTGATCAATGTGTTCTGTGAAGGAAAATGCTGTGAGCATGACGGCTCATGAAGGGCTTCCTGCTGCAATACCTCCTGCAACCGGCCCAAAGATAGGTGCCATTCCTTGCATTAGGCTGATGAAGCTCAGACCGGCTCACTAACTTACCCACAACTGTTCAGCTAGAAAATGATGGATCCCCAGGATTTTGAATCTCAAGGCATGTCACCTGCAAAGCCTGTGTACCTGTAGCCACTACCGCCCACCGGCCTGCCTTCCTATCACACAGGGCAGAGGGAGAGCGATGTGGCATACAGACAGAGGCACTGGACAGGCCGCCCAGGAGGGAGGCAGCACAGGCAAGCACGGGGCTGCATTTCTGAGTTTCCCCTGCAGCCAATGCTCCATCCCGCAAATCTCCCAGAGGCAAGAATTCTCTGCTTGTTTACTGAATCCCCTGGGCCAGGGGGGGTGGTAAGCTGGGTACAAAAGCAGGATAAAGGTAAACTTTCTGCATGTGAAAACCATCCCCCCCCCTTCCCCAGGAGCCCTGTGACACTGTAAGTCACCGTCATCAAAGGGGCTGTACATAAACCTGAAAAACCAAACGGACCTGTCTGTGGGTGTTACTTATGTCACAAGGCTACAGGTGCCTTTATTTCCACTGTCTGCTGGTACCGGGAGCGCCTGCCTTCTCTGGCTCTGGAAGCCTTGTCTCTGGACCTATCCACCGCTGTCCTCAAGTAAGCAACTTTTCTCTGCTTTGCGGATGGATTGCGAGGGGTGTCAGAGGGCTCAGAGGCTCAGCCCGGGGCCTGGGTGCGTTAGCCGACCTCCAGCTCCTGCGCCAGCCCCTTCCCTAGGCAGTCACGGTGCCTCTCCGGGAACTGTTTGACTCAGATGTGACTGCTTGCCTAAGAGGGACATTTTTGCCTCCTCGGGCTACATGGTCACCCTCCCCTCCTCTCCAGCCCCCACTCCCTCGGGATCCCTTAACTGAGCCAACGGGAACTGAGAGAGGATGTATGCAGGCAGGCGCTCCGCTCTCCACCCCTCCCAGGGCTGCCTTTAGGAAGGGATGCTGGATTTTACAAACAACAGAAAAAACAACTCAGCCTCAAGGGAGTCCTCCACCTCGGACTCACTGTTCAAATCCCCACTGGCTTGATATCACCACCACCCCCTCCTTGATACAGAGACCCTCCTGATTATAGTTTGGGGTGTTTTGAGGAATTCATCTGTACAATAGAGTTTAGAGGAATCCCATTTTGCCTTCTAGCACCCCCTCAGATAGTATGCTTCCAGAAAAGAATGGTGAGGGGTTTTTCCACTGTGCTCTCGGTGGGCTCGCCCCCTGCTGGCAGCCACTGGTAGCACAAGCGCCCTCCTGAAACAGGCGGGCGACCCGCATCCCCAGGGGTGTGCGAGCATTTCCTGCGTTGGAAATGTTGCGCCAGATCATTAGGCACGTTTTCTTCCTTTTACAGATGAGGGGACTGAGCCTAAAGACACAGGGAAGGTGTTACTCGCTCCTCCGAGTGGCTTGATTCTTTCGTCTTCCTGTTCTCTGCGAGAATGTTTTTTCACAATTTGAAGTATTCTTGGCAGGAGTTTTTAGTTGAGTTGTTGTCTCTTCTCAGATGTTGCCGGATATGTTAGATATGTTGATGGTGGTGGATATTTTCTTTCCCTCCATGACAGGAATAAACATTGGTATTAGCCCAGCTCTCTACATTTTACAAAATCTGAGAATTTTGTGTTCAAATACCTATTTTAAAGATGAGGAAGCAGGGCGTGGTGGCGCACACTTGTAATCCCAGTACTGGGGAGGCTGAGACAGGAGGATCGCAGTTTTGCAGTCAGCCTCAGCTACTGACTGAGGCCCTCTGCAACTCAGTGAGACCCTGTGTCAAAATAAAGAAAAAAAAATAGGGCTGGGGTATAGCTCAGAGGTAGAATGCTCCTGAGATCAATCCCTACTATCGCTAAATAAATTAACAAATAATAAATAATAAATAAATAAATAAATGGGAACAGGAGCTCAGGGAGGGTTGTAAATATCTGTATAGCACACTAGTATGGAAAAAATGAAGGACTTTTAGCAGGGTCGGGTGTAATGGCACTTGCCTGTAATCCCAGTACTTGGGAGGCTGAAACAGGAGAATCACAGGCTTGGTGTCAGCTTTAGCAACTTAGTGAGAATTTGTTTCAAAATAAAAATTAAAAAGTGCTTGGAGCATAGCTTGGAGGTAGAAAGCCTTTTAGGTTCCATCCAGAAGAAGAAGGAGGAGAGATGGAAAAGGAGAAGAAAAACTTCAACAAGCTGGGTATAGTAGGAGACAGGCACCATGTCCTTTGTCTTGCTGGTGGCAGAGACAGGATTTAAGCCTTCATGTATTTTATCCAAAGCCTGTGAACTTTACACTGAAGCCCACAACAAATAACATGGCATACCTTCTATGGGTCTTGCTGGGCCTTCAGGAAAAAAAGAAAAAAAAAAAAAAAAACAGCTAAAAACAGACAACCCCACTCCCTGAGCAGACTAGAGAAAGACACGGCATCGCTCTTGACAAGCCTTCTCCAGTTGGTTCTCACAGCTGCTGTGGTTTCTCCCAGAACAAACACTCAAGCACCCAACCCCAGCCTTCTTTAGCAGTGAGTGTTGAAATACCCCATGGAGTTTTCCTCCGCCTGCTCTTCTTAGGGAGGTTGGAGGGGTGGGAAATGGACCCCGCCCTGCCCCCAGGGCTCTGGACTCAGTGGACAACACTCTGGTGGCACCTGGGTTTGGGGGAAGAAAACATTTTTCTTCCCAGTAATACGGCCCAGGTAGTGGGATTAGGGCAAGCCCTCCTTAGCCCCCCTGCCCGTCCTCTGCACCTGTACCACCTTGTTCTCCCCAGTGATGTTTTCACACAGAAACAATCAATGTGTAAAGTGCTTAATTGAGTAGATTTTTGGTCACCTGCCCAGAGCAAAGTTGATGATCCCCGCCAGGGTCAGGAAGGAATTTTCCTCCTCTGGCAAACTGGCCAAGGCTGGGTGGTTCGCTTCTTCGCCTCTCTCTCTCTCTCTCTCTCTGGAAGGCTGAGCCGGGGTGCCTGGGTGCTCCCGCCATGGGCCCTGCACCTTCCATCTCAGTCTCTGGTTTGTATGGGAGTGAGGAGCCCACGGGTTTGTCCTGCTGACTGGCTGGACCCATGGTGTGTGAGCTTGGTGTGTGAGCCGGCTCTGAGGAGGGATCGTAAGCCCCGAAGGCTTCCGGGGACCTCAGCTTTCCTGCCACCGCTGTCTCACTCCCAAAGGTACCTGTGGCCAGCCTTTCTCCCAGGTGGGAGGGAACCCACCTGATTAATCGGGTCTGATCCTTTTGTAATTACTAGGCAGCTAGAAAGAGAACTAATCTTGGGGAAACTGATCCTTACCACTGTGGATCTGGTGGTGGGCAGTGAGCGATAACCCAGAGCATACAAAGCACCCCGCTAGCCTGGAGAAAGACTGTCCAGCTGTCCTGAGATCCTCCAATGGACAGGGGTAGATGGCCACGGGTATGGGAGGGAAGGGGGAAAATGTCAGGAGAGGGCTTTTGCAAGGCTCTGAGATTACTCTATTGTGGTATAGTTGGACTTTAATCCAGCGAGCCCACTTAACCAAGGGATACAAATATAATCAGTGTCTATGCAGATGTGTGCGCGCGCACAGGTTTGGGTGTGTGGGCCCAGTCAGGTCGGTGCTTGAAGAAAAACTGCAGACTCGGGTTCACCTTGGTGTCCATTTCATTAGTGTCCTCAGCTAGTGGCTGAGAAACTGTGGTTGGGACCGGTCCAGGAGGCAGAACCAGGACTCCAAGTTCAGGGCTCTTCCCAGGAGAACAAGCCAGCCAGCCTCTCAAGACAAGCAGGCTAAAAAAATCTTCTAGATACTCCCTGGTTGTTCTGTGCAGACCCTAGGTCTAGCTCACTCAGTGCTTGTTTCTCAACCTTTGCACTCTCAGCCCTGCCCTTGAGCCATTTTTGTCCATCACCTGTTTGAAAACAACTGGCCAAACCTCAAGCTTGGGCTAACACATCGCTGGGCCTCAAATGTCCTTACTGGTAAATGGGGCCCCGCACCATGGTTCACTCTCATCCACCCTACTCCATCTACATTAAAGAAATCTAGATGAGCCAAAATGTGCAACGATTGCAAGGACCTCAGCGGGCCTAAAGAGGGGCTGCTTAATACAAAGCAGCCATTATCCCTGGACTCACACACTGTGATGTGCTGGCTAACTGGCCAAGGCCTTTTGTGGTGAGCCCAGACTTAATAATAACACCTCTTCTCACTGCAATAGCAAAACAAAAAAAGGAAGAAAAGTTTTAAAAAAGAACCTTTGCTACTTTTAAAAAAAAGACATTTTTTTTCCAAAAAGCAAGAAATAATTATAGGAAGAAAATAGCATGTTGTACACCTGAGAGAGCCCTTAAGAAAATAATAGATATAATTTGCCATCGAAGGACTTACCAAAGGGAATCAAATGTGGCATGTACACAGCACTGAGGACATAACAGCTCAAGTGAGGGGACCGAGGGAGAAAGGAGAGAAATCCTTAAAGGAGGTAAATGCCCTATTGAGGAAAATGTCCCTAAGTTGTTTGGGGTTTGGTTTGTTTGTTTTGTTTTGTTTTGTTTTGTTTTGTTTTGTTGGAACTGGGAATTGTACCTAGGTGCATTCTACCTCCAAGCTACACAGCCCTGCCCTTTTTATTTTATTTTATTTTATTTTATTTTATTTGCTTGTTTGTTTTGAAAGCGTCCTGGTAGGTTACTGGGAGTCTCACTACATTTCTGAGGCTGGCCTCAAACTCTGTAATCTTGTCTTGGCCTCCCAAGTACTAGGATTACAGGCATGCAATACCAGGCCCAGCCCTAATTTTTATATAACTAAATTTGATTTACCAAACGACTTTTAAAAAAATACCAAATGGTTTTGGAGCACTGTTGGGCATCGATGAGGAAAGCCTCAAAGCGGTGGTCATGCTTTGTCATTGGAGGACTGCCCGTTGGCATGGGAAGCTGGAGACCACATTCTGTTGTTTTCCATTTAGGCTCCGCCTATCTTTTCTCCAGACTCATGGAAGGTCATGTCACAGGGCTGCCACCTTCTTCTTGGGTTTTCTGATCCTTATGGCCCAGAGAGAATTGGGTAACTTTTATTCTTAGCCCTTACTTAGAGGAACTTTTCTAAAATCCAGTCCAGAAAGGAGAAATGGCCACAGACCCACCCTACCTTCATAACCCTTCATAAGCTCCCATGCTTCTTCATCCTGCAACTCAACACTACAACCACCACCACTACCACACATCTAACCCTCCACACAGGATTTAAAAAAAAAAAAAAAGGCCAATCAATGGGAAAATCAGAGCCCAAACCCAAACAGCCTTGACTTCTTTATGATAGGCTCCCGAGGGAGATCTTCACTTGTGATAACCTGCTGGGTCCATTAACCCTGCCCAGGCATCAAGAAGGCTTCCCAGTGGGGCCTGGGGACTCGTGGATGCTGGTGTCCAAGGGTGAGGACTCTATTTTTTATTTATGTCAAAAGTGAAGTTCTCCTGCACATTGGATGGCGGTGATGGTGGTAGATTTGTGAATGTCGCCAAGGAATTTGTCTTTGGCTCCCAACCCATGAAATCCCTGCCCCTCTTAGTATTCCTATGAAAATATACCTGGGACAAAACTCTGATTTAGAAAGGGTGGCTGATAGGCCACAGTCAGAAAATGCAGGGCCAAGCCGGGCGTGGCGGCGCAGGTTTGTAATCCCCGCGATTGGGAGGCAGAGACAGAAGGATCGCGCAGGTTCAAAGCCAGCCGCGTGCGCTGGCTTAGGAGACCCTGTTTCCAAATAAAAATGTAAAAATAGGTCTGGGAGTGTAGCCCGGAGGTAGAAGGGCTTCCAGGAACCCCAGTACCACCAAAAAAAAAAAAAAAATGCAGGGCCTCCCTCCAACTTAAAATTGCTGTGCAATCTTAAACGAGTTACATAAAGTTTCTGGGTCTCAATTTCCTTTCCTATAAAGCAGCAGGGAAAGAGAGGAGATTTGACAAACTCAGTATTTTCCAATTTCTGTACTCCTAGCACAGGCAAAGTTGAGATGATTCTGGTTAAAGGTTGGAAAATGCTTTCTCAAGGACCAGATAGCAAATCTTTCAGTAATTATTTGCCAAAAAGCAAAATTGAGGATATTATGTAGGTATGTGCTTAAAATCATAAAATTATTTTTGGTGTGGGACATACAAATTAGGCAGTGGGTTGGATTTGGCCTTCAGGTTGTAGTTTAATAACCTCTGAGTTAAGAGGTACATGGATGATCAGTTTCTGTTTAAATGCTTATGGCTATTTTCATGTCTGTTAAAAGAATACAAACTTCTCATATATAGTGGTAATATAAAGCTTTCCATCTAAATAAACATATCCATGTTCAAAAAAGGGGAATTGATTTTTTAAATATTTTAAGTAAATAATAATGCTTGGTGGAATAGGGATAGAGTGAAATTATCCAGGTGATTGGCACATGACTGAAGTTTGGGAGACATTGGCCTGGATGATGGATAAATCTTAACCATTTTTAAATTCCATCTTTTAATATGCCAGGACTTGGAATCTAGTCTTTGTCCTAAATCTTACCAGCGGTGCGATCTTGAGCGGCTATATCCTCATTGTAAATGGGGGTAGAAGGATCTGCCTTGTTAACATTTCAAGATTCAAAAAAAGAGAAGTCGGGTCGGCAGATTTTTTTAATCTTCCTAACATGAATTTTCTTTTTCTCCAAATTGTGGGTATATGGGAAGTAGCAACGGTGAGGTTAGCGTGGGCAAGAATACTTATGATGGAGATACAGGCCCTTCTCTCCAGCCCTCTCAACTAGACACCTTTACCAGGAACTTCTTCCACCAGAATGTGTGTGGGGAGAAGATCTCAGCAACTAGGATCGTGTGTGTGTGTGTGTGTGTGTGTGTCTGGGAAGGGATACTGAAGATTGAACCCAGGGGCATTCTACCTCTGAGCTACACCCCCAACCCTATTTTTATTTTATTTGTAAACAAGTCCCCACTAAGTTGTGGAGGGTCTCACAATTGCAGAGGCCGATAATGAATTGTGATCCTCCTCTCAACCTCCCAAATCCTGGGATTACAGGCGTGGACGACCACATCCAGGTCATGCGCTCTTTAAACAGGCAAACCTGAACTGCCACCCAGATTCCATCCTCTGCCAGTGAGGTGATTTCTCCCTTGCTGCCTGGTATTTCAGAGCCCCCATCCCTCCTCCCTAAGATAAAACCCTTTCCTGGTCCTATCTCAGAGTGGTTATTCTGAGGAGACCTGAAAAATGAAGCTGAGGTACTAATGTGTTTACCTTGGAGCCCAAGGTGTAGCGTTTGAGACAAACTCTCTCCTCAACAACCTCAAGGCCAAATGTGCTGCAGAATTTAATTGTTCAGGTATTAGGAAGATGATGCCAGGCACATACTGCAGAACAGAGAATAGCATCAGGACTTATGATTGTTCTAACACATTAGTGTCCCTGCAGTGTATCATATGAATAGTCACTAGGTGGAATAAAACTACAAGTATAAAGTATATGCATTATATAGTTCTAGCTGTATAACACTATCTAAAACTATATGTCTGAGAATCCAAGATTTAAGCCAATTTAAGCCATGCTGGCCATCCTATTAGTGATTATTATTATTATAGTTGTAACTATAGAATATGTATAGTTTTATATGTATATGTGTGGGTACCTATAGATACAAATATGTAACAGTATAAAACTATATAACATCAATTCAGGACTGATTTTGCTGGGAAGTAAGATTGCACTTTACAAAGAGGTATGCTTGTGCAGGCACACGAACTTTCAGCTTTCAGAGCTTTAGGGTTTCAGAATTGTGGCTATGACCATATACAGCAATTCTTGTCCTGATTTCAGAAGCCTATCACTAGATGCTGTATGTCAGAGGTCATGGGGTCAGATGGGAGAAAACTGGAAGAGTAAATAAATAGACAGTGTCCACCATGGGCACCTCCATCCTCGAAGCCCAGCTCTGCACTTTATGATTCTATTACTTGGGCAATTGTCTCAACCCCTGTGTCCTGGCTTTCTCAACTATGAAATGGGGTTAGACAGAATGTGGCAAGGATTAAATAGGGCCACCTGTGGCAAGCGCTTAGAAGGTACCTGGCTGCTGTCCTTATTAAGAAACCAAGGATGAGCAGGACTGGTGGCACACATCTGTAATCCTGGCGGCTTTGGAAGTTGAGGCAGGATGATAGCAAGTTTAAGGCCAGCCTGGGAAACCTAGTGAGACTCTGACTCAAAACAAAGTACAAAATACAAAGGGCTGGAGCTGGAGCTCAGAGGTAGAGCACCCCTGGGTTTGAGTCTCAGTACTACAAATAATAATAATAATAATAATAATAATAATAATAGTAATAACTAAATAGAATAAAAATAAGGAACAAAGCTTGCCCTGCATGGCGGGGGGGAGGGTCTGTGCAGCATGGCTTCCAGACCCATGTTCTGCACCTCTTCACCACTTCTCCACTACTGCAGGGTGATGTTGGACTCCGTGACACACAGCACCTTCCTGCCCAACACGTCTTTCTGTGACCCCCTGATGTCGTGGACCGATCTGTTCAGCAATGAAGAGTATTATCCTGCCTTTGATCATCAGACAGGTGTGTACATCACGGGAGCCCATCTGAGGGCAGCTGGGATGGGCTCGCGCAGGAGGTGCTGGCCTTAGGCAGACGACAAGGCTGTACTGGGGCCTAGAGATGCCAGCGTTCAGGGCAGAGGCTTGGGTGAGGCCCAGGTAGAAGGAAGGGCAGCCTCTTGCAGAAGGAAAGAACTGGAATCCTTGCCCCAACTTCTGCCTAGTTCTATATAATGTACACAGCCTGGCCCAAAGCAGGTGCTCAGTAAATGAGTTCCCTGGCTGTCCCTAGGCCTCCTCTCTCCACCAGAGAAGGAAGCTCAAGGCCTTATGTAAATCTCATGCCAGAGGGAGGCCAACTGAGCTTTGCCCCAGAAACCCTCAGAGGGCCCCTGTCCTTGAGTGCTTGGGTGGCTGCACATCACAGCAGACCTGGCTGGCTGCTGGCCCGGCAGGTGCACACCCCATAGGCGGTGATGCAAGTGCTGATCAAGCTGTCAGTCCTCAACCAGCCTTAACCCTGCACACCCTGGCCTGGTCCAGAGGCAGGTGGCATCCAGGAGAGGCCGAGCTTCCAAGGATTCTGTATGATGTCCTGAACCACCACGAGGAGGCCCCTGCCTCCAGGGCCAGAGGCCAGGCTGCACACAGAACCGAGGACCTAACCTATATCACGCAGTCCTGTACCCGCCCCACATGCACACATGCACAGGAAATCTCAACCTCATGGAAAGGTCATCACTCCATTCAGCCTTGAACCATTCAGATACTTAGTACAATCCTCCTTCAGGCCTAAGAAGCACCTCGTTTCCCAGAAAGACAACAAGAAGCGTGCTCCACCCCCTTCCCTTCAAATTTGGCCAAGAGGTTCAATCTGAAGGAGGAAAATGAAGGCTTTCAGGTCTCCATCCCTCCATGAGTGTCCCACCTCAGGGGAGCCCAGCTTCCGTCCATCTCTCCAGCCAGGTGTGAGACCAGTCCCTGCTTCTTTACCTTGCCCCAGCCCCCAGTCTTCTCACCTGTGTGATGGGGATAATAGAAATCCCTGCCTGGTAGAGTTGTGAGGAGACTGAAATGATTTAACACAGTGAAGTGTTTTAGGACCTGGCCTGGCACGTGGCCGGCAGACACGGGAAGATTTGTTCCAGGAAGTTCTAGAGATGGTGGTACTGATGATTGCACAACAATGAGAATGTACTTAATGTTGCTAAACTGTACACTTAAAAAGGCATAAAATGGTAAGTTTGAGGTTATGCATATTTTTCTTTTTTTTTTTTTTTTTTTTTTTTTTGCAATACTGGGGTTGGAACCCAGGGGCATTCTACCTCCCAGCTATTTCCCAGCTCTATTTTTTTAGTCTTTATTTTGAAACAGGGTCTCACTGAGTTGCAAAGGGCCTCACTAAGCAGCTGAGGCTTTTCACAAACCTGGATCTTCCTGTCTCTGCCTCCCAAGTAGTGAGACTACAAGTGTGCGCCACCACGCCTGGCTAAGGTTATACATATTTTGCCAAAGTTGCCCATAGGATTGTCCAGGATGGCTTAAATCTGTCCAAGTCTTGGCTTCTTGGACAGCTTTCTCCCATCTAAGAACTCTGCTTATCCATCAGTGTCCTGAGAGGTGGAACCGAGTCATTTGTAAAATTCCTTCTAGAAGCTCCTTTGAATCCTGCATCCGACAACATCATAAACATAGCCTTGTCCTCGTACCACCATTGGGAAAATAGAATTTCCGCCAAGGTGTAAGGTCAAAGAAAATTAAATATCCTACAAGAACAGCCTGGATGGCCACCATTCCCTGTGGGATGAGCTGGACTTTTGACTCACCACCTGGCCCTCTGGGTTTCAGAAGAGGTTGGAGTTGGGTGTGAACAGTTAGTCGTGAGTGAGCTCCTGTCACAGCTGCCTGGGCACCAGGTGAGCCTCGTCATCCCTGGGTGTCCTCAGAGTCCCCCTGGTGAGAGGACCGCCTGGCAGTGCTGTCTTTTCTTCTGACAAGGACATTGCCACAGCAGAGAGGTGACTCTGAGAGAAGCCCTCTCTCCCTGGGATGGACGGAGGGCAGCGGGTTTGCCCTTGGGCACTCCTCTGCACACTTTGATTGCTTGGTGGCCAGGGTTTTCCAGCATCTCTCCTGAGATATTTGCCCACCTCAGAGGGCTCTCCACCTTGAACCCAAAACTCAAGTGCCTTGGGCTTGTCCTGGTGGCCACTTCCTTCCCAAGTCCAGCTTCCAGTGCTGGCACACCAATTACCAGCTGTGTGACCTTCGGCAAGTTTTGGGGGGTTTTTTGTTTCTTTCTTTTTGTGGCACTGGGGGCTGAATCCAGAAGCATTCTGCCTCTCAGTTATACCTCCAGTCCTATTTTATTTTTTATTTTGAAACAGAATCTCACTACGTTGGTAAAGGCCTCACTAAGTTGTTGAGAAAGGCCTTGAACCTGTCATCCTCCTGTCTCAACTCCCAAGTACTAGAATTACAAGTATGCACCATCACACTTGGCTTCCAGCAAGTGTTTTTGTTTGATTGTTTTTTATTTTTGTTGTTGTTGTTGTTGTTTTGTGTGTGTGTGGTCCCAGGGATAGAATCCAGGGGCATTCTACCTCTGAGCTACACCCTCAGCCCTATTTTATTTTTATTTTGAAACAGGGTCTCTCTAGGTTGATAAGAGCCTCGCTACTTGCCGAGGCTGTCCTTGAACGCAGAGATCCTCCCGTCTCAGCCTCCCAAGTACTGGGATTACAAGCACGTGTCATCATGCCCGGCTTCCAGCAAGTTTTTTGAGACTTATTTTCCTTTGCTGAAACTGGGTCTCCCTCCTAGTGTTGGGAGAGTGAAGTAAAATTTAATATATAAAGTGTTTAGCAAAGTACCTGGCACTCAGAAGTGCTCACCCAAGCCAGGAACACCTCACAACTCCCCGATGGGTAGACAAACCACTGTGTCACTCCTTTCTTCATTCTTTGTATTAAACAAAAGCAGCATGGGTCTCAAAGCCAACCTTCTCAATTAGAAATTTTCTTTTCTTTTCTTTTTTTGGTGCATTGTAATCATACACCATGAAGTTCAGAGTAGTAGCAGAGACACGTGCACACAGCACTCAGTGAACATCCCCCTAGTTCCTACCCCCAATTCAAAATTTTTGACAGTGTAGCTGCTTTGAGGCCAAAGGGAGAGGATGTGAGAAATAAATAATGTGCCCCATGATAAATAATGGTCCCCGAGAGGGGAGGGAGAATGCACAGACTATTTAGAAAAAGCATCCCAGTGGCTTCAGTACAGGGTAGCTGTGCCCATACCCCCATATACTGACCTGCTCTTTGTGTGTGTGTGTGTGTGTGGTACTGAGGTTCCTGGAAGCCCTTCTACCTCCGGGCTATACTCCCAGATCTATTTTTACTTTTTTTTTTTTTTTTTTTTTTTGGAAACAGGGTCTCCTAAGTCAGCACGCATGGCTGGCTCCGAACCTGCGCGATCCTCCTGTCTCTGCCTCCCAAGCGCGGGGATTTCAAGCGTGTGCCACCACGCCCAGCCTGACCTGCTCTTTGAAGCAAGACTTCTGCCTAGCTACACCTCAGGCTGGAAGGGGGACAATCACAGATTGCAAAATTCTCTAGAATTTTATTAACTCACCCTGGCCTTGACTTCCTCAGCTTTTTCAAAATAGACATTGATAGTAAAGAATATATTCAAGTAAGGGGGCTGCATGTATTTTGCATGCATAGGGTATTTTTTTAAATCTTGTAAAAATGCTCACACCACTCAGTGAATGTCCCTCCAGTTCCTAACCCAATTCAGAATTCAAGTTCCAGGAGCCAACCCTCTGAGGAGTCAGTCAGAATCCTGTCCTTGCCTCTACGGTTCTGTCCTGGACCTCCATAGCCCCACACACCTCTCCCCTGAGAGCAAGGCAGCCGTGCCAACACCTGCTGCTTCCCGTGCGTGTAGGATCTCCCTTGTGCTTTGTCTGCAGACGTGGTTTCCAGGTCTGGGTAGCTCTAGGGGCTCCTGGGGCCTTAGGGACCACCATAGAAGGGAACTGGGTGGCAGCCGAGAAGGCCAGACTCCAACTCCCCTCTCTGCATCCCCACCCACAAGCAGGTTCCTCCATTATTAATTCAGCAGACAGTACAGCATAGTGGGTGTTGGGCTTAGCTGCAGGAGCTAGAATACCCATGTATGACCTACTCCTAGGTCTGCCCCTTACCCACTGTGTGACCTTGAATAGGGTCACCTCCCCCCACCCGGGGAACCTTACTTTCTTTGTGACATGACATGATAGAATACCTCATAGCCCATGTTGAAGATAACATGAAAAAACATGTGATCTCATGTTTAAGTGTAGTGTCTGGGGCATATGAAGCATGGTCTAAGTAAGTTAGCTTTTATTAACCAATAAGAGATTTTATTTGAAGAAGGAACTTTCTTTAAAAAAAAAAAAAAAAGCAAAACCATTGATCTTGGTTATTAGTATCCAAAAGATCGGGGAGAGGGGCCTTTGAATCCCATAGGGATTTTATTTATTTATTTATTTATTTATTTATTTATTTATTTATTTATTTATTTATTTATTGTGGTACTGGGGTTCCTGGAAGCCCTTCTACCTCCGGGCTACACTCCCAGACCTATTTTATACTTTTTTTTTTTTTTTTGCGAGTCTGGGGATGGAACCCAGGAGAATTCAACCTCCAAGCTACACCCCCTGCCCTATTTTTTATTCTTTATTTTGAAACCAGGTCTCACTGAGTTGCAGAGGGCCTCACTAAGTAGCTGAGGCTGTCCGCGAACCGTGATCCTCCAGGTCCCAGCCTCCCGAATGTGGGGATTACAAGCGTGTGCCACCACACCCGGCTACTTTTTTTTTTTTTTTTTTTTTTGGAAACAGGGTCTCTTAAGCCAGTGCGGCTGGCTTCAAACCTGTGTGATCCTCCTGTCTTCGCCTACCAAGCGCAGGGATTACAAGCGTGGGCACCACGCCCGGCTCCATGGGGGCTTTCCTAAACAAGATTCATGTGCTTGGGTATAGAAGTTTGAGAGCAGATCCAAAGGTAAAACTCCAAGGAATTCTAAATCAAAACCAGATAGCCAAACACCTAGGATCTGAAAGCCTGAGGCCAGCCCCATGGCAACAGCCACAGCCCAGTTGCCCTCACCCGGCCACCTCTGGCGTGGCCTGCTGGAGTGTGACCTTCTTCTCCACACCCATGGCCGCGTCTGCCCCTCCCTAGCTCCACAGTCCAGAGACCAGTGCCCCGCACAGAGCCAGAGACCCTACCCTTTCCTCCATCCACTTTCTGACTCTATCACTGGCTTTATTTTTCCATCTCTTACACGGAGTCATTCCAGAGGCGAGGATGCAAAGCCAAGACAGGCGATTGGATGGGACCGGCCTGGCTCGGGGAGGAAACCTGGAAGCAATTTAGCTTTCCCTTGTCCAGCCTTCCTTTCCATGGCAAGGCTGCAATTGATGGGGCCCCACGCCACCCGGCTGGCAAGCTCACCACTGCTTTTCAGTGCTGCCCCAGGCAAAAAACTTTCCCAACTCCTTATGCTAATAAACCATGCTAATTATGGTCTGAAGTTGTCTAACTCAGACCTCCTCTTAAGCAGACTGTCTGCCGCCCCCTTGTCAGCCCTGAGCCTGCCTTGTTCTGTAGTTTCTCAGCTACACTGAGGCCAACCTCGTTTCCCTGAAAGCAGATGGAGCCCTGACGCCGGAGTTGGACCACAAATGTCCACGTCACGGTGTGCTGTCCCAACCCCACTGTCCCCATCCAGGGCCACTTCAGCCATGAATGTCACCAGCTGATCCCATGGGCACTGGAACACATCAGCCTGGTTCTGAAAACTAAACTCCTTGGGAATTTAAATACATCCCAAGATATACCATCTCTTGTGAGATCTATAATTCTGGAGATACATCCCCCAGAATTGCTAAAAACTCTAGCTCCCCAATTCTTCTTCCCAATGCCACCGGCCCTTAAACAAATATCCTGACCCACTTCTGACTTCAAAGGAGCTGCAAACCCTGTTGCCCATTGGTGGCCTGGGGACACAGGATTAAGCCTACGGGTCTGGGATGCAAGGCAGCCTCTGCTTAGGAATGGGGCGGAAGGGCCTCGCAGCTCAGCGCCCCCAGAACTTTAGCTTATCTTATGAATAGCTGCACTGAGAAAATACTATACCTCTCCAAAGAATATAACCTATTAAAGATAACGTATTCCTGGGCGTATACACCCAGATTTTAGTTTCCCAGAGTTCACTTCTTCCAAATGGCAGAAGAATCTTCTTTATGTTATTTTCTGGAGTTGGCGACCCCCGGCGTCATCGTCTCTCCATCCTCTTGCTGATTTTTCTAACCTTGGTCATGTCTGTCACATATATATGACACATATCTGTCAACATATATATTATATATACATGTGTCCACACATATATGTTATATATATATATCTGTTAATATATGCTGCAGATGTGTCAATATATGTGTGTTACATATGTCAATATATATACATTTTTTAGATATAGATATATACAGATACAGACTTGGACACACCTTCATCCAAATCTTGTTTGGCCAGTCTTTGAGATGTGGGCCCCACTTGGTCCTCCTCAATAAGAAGGGCGAGGCACGATATTATGCAAAGTACCCGTGTCTAAAGATGAAAGAGTTGGCGTGGGGCCAAAGTCCCTCACTGACCACCTCTGTGACCTGAGAGGGTTGTGTAACCGCCCAGAACCTCCATTTCCTCAGCTGTAACACAGAGATAGATAATAATCACTGGCGATCCTGTTACGCCTCCCGTGAGCCGGGCTGGGCTCCCAGAACTCCTGGTTTGGAAGCAGAGCCCCAGGTCTGGGGCGGGAGGCGCTGTGAAGCCTTCTGAGAACTTCTGCCCAAGGGGGGGGGGGGTCTCTCTGAGATGGGTGGGACATACAGGGATCACTCAGGAGGTGGGAGACGTGGAAAGGAGGCATGTTTGAAAAGACTGAGCCAGGAAGGCGGGCAGGGGTGGAAGAGGCAGGACTCTGGCCTCCATCAGCCTCCCCTGTGCAGCCTCCTCGTCTTGAGGACGGGATCACAGAACCCACCACCATCCATAAGCACTCTGTGCGCCTTGGCTCCTGGGGGCCTCCCTCCTCTCAGCTCTGGGGACCATGGGAGGGCTTTGCGGATGAGGAGAGCTGGCCACCTCCTGGATCTGGCCCAGTGGCCCCCAGGGCGGAGCTGCACACAGAGCCTGCTCCTTCTTGAAGCCAGGCCAGCGACACCTTCCCAGTGTCAGCTCCCACCGCTCCCGGGCACTTCTCTGAACCCTCAAGGCCCTCTTGGCTTCCAAAAACAATACAGTTCCCTTTGAGTGCCAAAGAAAATAAGGAGGCGGTAGAAGCAAGAGGGGAAGGGAGCAGTGGAGGGAGCCTTGCGTGCCCTCCCAGGCAGCACCGATAGCCATCTCGCTCAAGCCCCGTGCGGCCCGCAGCTGAAGAATGTTAAGGCTCATAAACATCTCTCATCAGAATGCCAGCAAAGTCCAAAGGCCCCTTGGGTTTACTCAAGCCAGAAATCAGTAGACGAAAGCACGGACTGAACTCAGGAAGGGCCCCTGTTCCCCAGGAGCACCCACTGTGGGCCGGTGGCCAGCTCCAGCCATAGCCAGGGAGCAAGAACCGGGTGAGCCGGTCCCCCTGACCCCCTCGCTCTTCGCACCACAGAGAGAGGCTGGGACTAGTGACTCTTCCATCAGGAATTTTTTTCCATCAGTAATTTTTGTCCATCAATAATTTTTTTGGTGGGGGAGGTTCTGGGGATGGAACCCAGAGGCATTCTACCTCTGAGTAACATCCTCAGCCTTCTTTTACTTTTTTTTTTTTTTAAACAGGGTTTTAAGTCGAGCATGGTGGTGCACGCTTGTAATCCCAGTACTTGGGAGGCTGAGACAGGAGGATCCGGGTTCATGGACAAGCTCAGCTACTTAGTGAGGTCCTTTGCAACTCAGTAAAACTCTATTTCAAAATAAAAGAATAAAAAAAAAATAGAGCTGGGGCATAGCTCAGAGGTAGAATGCCCCTGGGTTCCAATCCCAGTGCTACCAAAAATAAAAAAATAAAATAGGGTTTTAGCCAAGTGTGGTGGTGCACGCTTGTAATCCCAGCCCAGCATTTGGGAGGCAGAGACAGGAGGATCATGGTTCGAGGACAGCCTCAGCTACTAGTGAGTTTCTTTGCAACTTAGACCATGTTACAAAATAAAGAATAAAAAATAGGGCTGGGGGTGTAGCTTGGAGGTAGAATGCCCCTGGGTTCCATCCCCAGTACCGCAAAAAAAAAAAAAAAAAAACAAAACCAGGGTTGTATTACATTGCTGAGGAGCTCACTAAGTTGCTGAGGCTAACCTCGAACCTGCAATTCTCCTGTCTCTGCTTCCCATGGTTAAATTTTTAAAATAAACTAAAACAAATCTAGTATTTAGGCTGGAGTGCACCCCAGTTCATTCTATGGTGGGAAAAGAGATTTCAGAAAGGGCTCTGGGTTTTAGGGGGAGCCTCGGTTTCCTCCATGAAGTAGCCCTGTCACACCTATTCTAGTTGATGGGACTGTTGGAGGGATTTGAGAAACCTGGGCGATGTCGACAAGGACACGTGGCACCGCGGGGGTCGAGCAGTGGGTGCTTCATGAGCAGCAGCCCCTGGCAGGCAGAGAGCCCACCTCCTGGCTGGGCTCAGAGGCACCACAGCTCTGTGGGGACAGTGGCAGCCAGTGCAGCATTTGAAGGCGGAATGGCAATAATTGCCATTTGCTGCCGAGTCCAACCAGACTGAGATGGCCAGTCCACCAGCATGAGATGGCCACCCCAGCGTCCTCCGCTCTCTGCCTTTCTCCTTAGACACCTCCTCCCTTGGGTGCTCTCTCTCTCTCTCTCTCTCTCTCTCTCTCTCTCTCTCTCCTCTCCTCTCTCCTCTCTGCTTCTCCTGTCTTCTCTTCACTGGCCCTCTGAGGACCAGCATGGCTGGATGGGAAGATCAGTGTCTCTCAAGTTCAGACTGGGATTCAAATTCCACCTCTGCCACACACTGGCCATGGGATCTTAGCAAAGCCCTCTGGGACCCTCAGGTTCCTCATCTGTGACCTCCTGGGGGACAGAAACCAAACACATCCACCACACATCACTAACACACAATGTGTTGCATCGCACAAAGTAGGGGTCCCATGATAATGATAGCATTAACACAGACCAGGCTCTGTTCTAAGCATTGTTTTGCTTTGTTTTTGTGGTACTGGGGATTGTGCATGGGGACATTCTACCCCTGAGCTACATCCCTGGCCCTTTTTATTTTGTTTAATTCTGAAACAAGGTCTTGCTAAGTTGCCGAGGGCCTCAGTGAGTTGCTGAGGTTGACTCTAACCCATAGTCCTTCTGTCTCAAGCTCCCGGGTGCTGTTGTGTGCCTCCAGCCTGGCTCTGTTCTAAGTACTTTTTCAATAAGTGCACATTTAAGAACTATTTGATCAATTTGTAACTGTCTATGTACCAGTCTATGCTCTTAATCTCAAACTCCATAAACTGCCCTGTAAATCAATCATATTGTCCCCATTCTACAGAAAAGGAAACTGAGGCTTATATGTCTGTGGACTTACCCAGTGGAAAGCAACCAATCCTGGTTTTGAGATTTGAACCCAGACCCTTGGACTCCTGAGTCTGTGCTCTTGATACATGTTGTCTGAAGCCAGATAACTGAAGAGCTGTCTACTTTCCATCTCCATTAAGACCAACCTTCCTTCCTACCTTCCTACCTTCCTTTCTTCCTTCTCTTTCTTTCTCCCCTTTGGTACCAGGGATTGAACCCAGGGGCATTCTACCTCCAGGCTATGCCCCCAGCCCTTTTTATTCTTTATTTTGAAATAGGGTCTCACTAAGTTGTCAAGGGTCTTGCTAAACTTCTGAGGCTGGCCTGCAATCCTTCCGTCTCAACCTCTCAAGTACTGAGGTCACAGGCGTGCACTGCCACACCCCAACTGGGTCCCCTCTTTTTTTTTTTTTTTCAGGCCTGGGGATGAACTCAGGGGCATTCGACCAACCTCTGAGCTACACCCCTTACCCTATTTTTTATTCTTTATTTTGAAACAGGGTCTCACTAAGTTACAGAGGGCCTCACTAAGTAGCTGCGGCTGTTCACAAACCATGATCCTCCAGTCTCAGCCTCCCGAATGCTGGGATTACAAGCATGCGCCACCACGCCCGGCTTCAGGGTCCCCTCTTTTTAAGCACCAGAATGAGGTCTGGTTATTTCTCGCCCCTCTCATTCCCTCTCCCCCAAGCCTGTCTGCAGAATCCAGTCCCTCTGGGTTTCCTCTACAGGGTAAAGGTTCCCTGGGCCCTGTGGATCGCTCAGCCTGGAGGCCCTGCCAACCCCATGGGTGAGGGATGAGGATGTTACATAACCCGGGCCCCCTTCTCTCTCCTCTGGTGCAGCCTGTGACTCCTACTGGACGTCTGTCCCCCCGGAATACTGGACTAAGCGCCACGTGTGGGAATGGCTCCAGTTCTGCTGCGACCAGTACAAGCTGGACACCAACTGCATCTCCTTTTGCCACTTCAACATCAGCGGCCTGCAGCTGTGTAGCATGACGCAGGAGGAGTTCGTGGAGGCGGCCGGGCTCTGTGGGGAGTATCTCTACTTCATCCTGCAGAACATCCGCACGCAAGGTCAGCGCGGAGGGCGGCCCCGGGGGCTCCCCGGGTGTGAGGGAGCCTCTCGGTGGCTGGACGCTCTAGTGAGCTAGCCAGGGGGGATTAGGAAAAAGAGAAAAAGCAAATTGAGCACTCTTTTTTTTTCTTTCTTTTTGGTATTGGAGGATTGAACCTAGAGCTACATACAAGGTAGACATGCAGTCTACTGCTGACCTACATCCTCAGCCTGGGCGCATTTTTTTTAAAGAAAAGGAAGACTAAAGACACGGGCACCACTCGGGATCTAGGCTGATAAAAACAAAATAATGTGAGATGTTCATAAGGATTTAAAACAATAAGGGGAGAGAGAGCTTTCTGGTTCACCTTTCCTTAATCAGAAGGGGGAAAATTAAATAGACCTGATCCTGTCCTATTCCAAAGGAATCCAAATCATTGGTCTTCCGTAATATCACATTCCTAAAGAAATAGCATTGAATGGCCAGCAGGTGGCGCCAGGAGCATAATTTGCCTCTGCGGCTCCCTCAGAGGAGAATGCTGCTGAGCAGGTCTCAAACGGGAAAGGTTTTTTTGAGAATGTCTCATTGGGGGTCCCTGTGTCATAGATAATTGCCCTAATGTCCTGAGTGGCAAACTGACTTCCCCAAGGTCACAAAGCAAACAGGTCATTGACAGTGAGTACAAAAGCAAGTGCTTTGTACTTGGTACGCCTAGAGAGAGGTTTTCCCTGTCTCCTTCTCCACGGCCTCTCTCTGCCACGGGGACGATGACGCACACTTCCACGGGCTTCCCAGGAGGACTTAGTGAAATGTTACCTTCTCGGCACCTGAGGGCACACACGCAGCGGATGGCAGCTATTTCCTTCATCATGAATGTCATTGAGAGGTCGAAAACTAAAGAAAGCGCATCTCAGCCCAATTTTAAGAAAGATCTTTCTAAAAGTTGGCACCTTCTCTTGGAAAGGCTATTTTAGGACACAAAGGAGGTAGGAAGCTCCCCGCCAGTGGAGATAATCAAGCTGTCAATAGCCCCTAGATGAACGGAATGCGGGGACAGGGTTTCCTGTTTGGTCAGAAAAGTGACCTTACACCTCTGTGCTTCTTTGACCTCCATTTGCTTGTCCTCTATCACGAGTGCCCGAGGGCAGGAAAGCAAAGGATGGATGTCCGGGCCTGCTCAATCTGCCGGAGGCAGCAGTTGTGCTTAGCGTGTGCCTTCTCTGAGAGGGGACAGGTCTGAGTGCCACAGCAGCCCTGGGAGGAGGCACTCAGGGCTCCATTAGGATCTCCCAAGGAAACAGTCCCAGGGCCATGGAGAGGAACATGGTCCCTCCTGGAAGAGGGTCCAGCTTGGCTTAGCCAGCTTGGCCAACTGTCAAGTCAACCAAGTTTGTCTTCAGCCACCAAGCAACCGCTGGCAATTGCTATATATATATTACTTGTCCCTGGTCCCATTAGCTCAGAGCTCTGTGCAAAAGAATAAGCTAAAAGCTGACTGTTTCCTAACAGGCCAGAGATGGCTCTTCTTATTCTAAGGAACCCTGGAGTCACAAAGCCACTACCTATGGTAGCACAGAGACACTCACTAGGCCAGGAGGGCTGAGGGGGGAGCAGTAGAGACTCCCCATTCCACCAGCCTGGAACCCCATTCCACCTAAGGAACCCTGGAGTCACAGAGCCACTACCTATGGTAGCACAGAGACACTCACTAGGCCAGGAGGGCTGAGGGGAGAGCAGTAGAGACTCCCCATTCCACCAGCCTGGAACCCCATTCCACCTAAGGAACCCTGGAGTCACAGAGCCACTACCTATGGTAGCACAGAGACACTCACTAGGCCAGGAGGGCTGAGGGGGGAGCAGTAGAGACTCCCCATTCCACCAGCCTGCTTCATCCTGAAATCCCTCCTTGCGTGCTCCTCCAGCAGGTCTGTGTATGCAACCAGAGTTTACTCAGGACCATTGCCCAGGATGCGTTGCTTTCATCTGTCATCCTGGACTAATTGATAGTAGCACTGCCTTTCATTCTCAAAAGCATCTAACAATAAGTTAGATTAGGGGTGATTATTTAGTTTATGTCTTATGCTATACCATGGACTAGGGCTCTGGCAGAATAGGACACAGAACAAGGAAGTTTTAACCAGAAGAGGAGCAGGAGAGGGCTGGAGGACCCAGAGAACTGCCTGGTTTAGTAGGCATTAAAGTAGAATTAAAAGGCCTAAAGCATGGGGATACTGGAGGGCAGAGGGTGTCTTCCACGGCATAGGAGAGGACCAGGTCCCCTGTCAGCCCTGTTCTTGTCTGCCCTTGAGGTAGAGTCAGCTGAAGTGGTATGACTGACCAAACCCAATGAGGCCACGACACCAGGAATAAACAGTCACAAGCATGCCTCGTTCCCGTCTTCTTACTAGTAGAAATGAGTCCTCATGGTGGACACCACGTTAGGAAACTGAGGTCCTACGGTCCGTCCTGCTAGTTGAAGGCGTGGTCTGAAACTCCTACCTTAAACCCGGCCACCCACTTCTGCAGAAGAGGGATCCAAGGCCAGCCTTCCAGGTCCTTGGGAAACTCGGTACCCACAGAGGGTTTGATGCCTCTTCCAGCCTCTGACACCCATTCTCTTGTGACCAGCACATGACAGGCATTTTCATCTCTAGGGATTGTAAGTCCCTATCAGAAATCATAGACTCAGTCAAGCAAGAGCTGAGTGGGCGCTTTGTCTCATGTCGCCACTGAGAGACCAGCTGACTGGCAGGGCCATGGAGGGGTGAGTGGTCCAGCTGAGCTCAGAGCCCACCCCTCCTGGCCCCAGCCAGGGCTCACTCCTCAGTGCTCACCCAGAAGTCAGAGGCCGCTGGGATACCTGGGCCTCTTTCCAAGTGACCTTTTGAGAACAAGGAGGTTTCCACCTCTCAGAGTGGCTCTAGCTGGGCCAGCTGGTCTCCAGGTTTCCTTCTGAACTAAAACCACCCCCCAGAGAGGACAGTTGCTCCCCTTCCCCAACACCTCCTCCCCTGGCCTGGCCGGGGGCAACCGGGGCTGTGCAATATGGCTTGTGCCTTTCTTTATCTTTCCCAGGCTACTCCTTTTTCAATGATGCTGAAGAGACCAAAGCCACCATCAAAGACTGTAAGTAATCAAGCTCCAGCTACCCGAGGCTATGCCAAGGCTGCCGTTGGCACTGGGCTCCATCGTACTGTTAATACTCACTAGAAGGTTGATGAACTAGAGCAAGTCGAGACTTGGAGAAGTGGAGAGAGTGTGTGGAAGGAGCGTGGGTGTGGGTCTGTGGTCCACAGTTTGGGTCTCTGGAGTCTAATCCATCCTCCCCGAGACTCCAGCTCCCTGTGTGCAAAATGCTGGGTGCCTGCAGGGTTGTGTTGAGTTTCAGAAGCAATGTGCAGGTAGTGCCAGCAGTGCGGGTGCTCCAAAACCCTGCATCCGTTAGCCGTGAGACTGGTCACCACTGACTGGTTGATAATGTCTCAGAACAATCTAAGCTCACTAAGTAAGTCAAGTTCCTAATCATAAAACAGCAGAGGATCTCCAGTGGCCTCATCCATCCTGAATATTGCGCTTTCACTTTCAAAGATGAAGAAAGTTCAGGAAAGGGAACTTTGGGGCTTCTTTTTCTTTCTTTCTTTTTTCATTTTTTTTTTTCTTTTTTTGGTACTGGGAATTGAATCGAGGGGCATTCTACCTCTGTACCTCTGAGCTACACCCCCATTCCTTATTTTATTTTATATTTTGAAACAAGTCTTTACTAAATTGTTGAAGCTGGCCACAAACCTGCAACCCTCCTGTTTCAGCCTCCCAAGTACTGGGATTACAGGCCTGCACCACCATACTGGCTCCTTGTATTAAAGGTGATGATTCTTACTGTGTTTAGTTATTAAATCTTATACAAGCCGAGTGTGGTGGTGCATGCTTGTAATCCCAGCATTCGGGAGGCTGAGACCAGAGGATCGAGGTTCGCAGACAGACTCAGCTACTTAGTGAGGCCCTCTGCAACTCAGTGAGACCCGGTTTCAAAATAAAGAATAAAAAAATAGGGCAGAGGGTGTAGCTCGGAGGTCCATCCCCAGACCCGCAAAAAAAAAAAAAAAAAAAAAAAAAATCTTATACAGAGCTGGCAGAAGCAGGGGCAGGACCCAGGCTGAGAGCATTGCAGGGCAGGGTTATGGGTTGTGGGGTTTGGATTTCCTTCTGAGCAGAAGCTGCTATAAGTCTATAGAAATGGTGAGATCCTGCCTGGGTTTTAAGATCCCTTGGACTACTGTGTCTGGGTAAGAAAGGAGTGTTGGAAGGTGATAGTGGTGGCCAGACCAGTGATAAGGAAGAGACGGAGGGAAGTTTCTGGAGGGGGAAGTGGTGAGACAAGGGCTTTTGGTTAGCATCTCTGGAGCACACACTCAAGGACACTCCACTAGTGCCCACTGCCTGCCCTCTGCTCTGGCCACTGCTGCAGTCAGAGAGGCTTAATTCGAGACTGAACTTGGGGCTTGGATGTCTGCTGAGCCCACCCAGACACCAGCCCCACAGGCGCTGCTATGGCAGAGACACCATGACCTTCCCCCAGGGCCCCTGGGCCTGTCTCTGGCCCTTCCCCAGCCCTGATGACCACACATTTCCCAAACAGAACCCTAATGTCCAGTTTGAAGGGCACAAGGGTAGGTAGAAAGATTACCACTTGGTAGTTTACACAGTGAGCCCATTCTATAAAGCCCAGGACATATGGTACAGAGCCGACAGCCTAGGTGATGGTTCATGGTCTCAGATACACTCTGATCCAGAAATAAGAAGCTGCCTTTCAATAATGATGTGCTGCCAGAGAGCAGCCTGGTACAGGCTTCATAATTGGCTGGGCCAAGACCCAACCAGCTATGAAGCCATCAGAACTGGCCAAAGCAAAGCAACTCAGCCCCTCTCCACTTGTCTCTTCTTTCCTCCTTTCGCTACCCACCTGCAACAGTGAAACACCCGTGGAGTTTACATCACACCCAGGAAGGAAGCCTGCGATCCTGGCTTCCCTGCTGGCACCTTCCTGCTCCCAGGCCATGGAGCATCTCCATGCCATCCCGGCATGGGGTTCAGTTTTCATGGCTAGACCGCTAGTGTTAAGGGTGTGATGAGTTTGATTTAGAAACCCTGCCCTGCCCTTCAGGTCCCATCCCAGTCTCTGGAGGTCATGACTCTGATTTCAACCAAAAGATGGGAATAAATCCTTTGGCCACATTTTAAGCTTCCAGTCTCAAGCCAACCAAGCCTCCAAGTCACAGACAGCAATGAGGCTGGGCCACACCTCCACTCCGCCCACAGCAGGCACAGCCCAGCAGCAGAGGAACAGCTGAGATAAGACAGTTATGAGCCAGGGGGAGCTGGAGCCAGCACTACCAAAGGCATCTGCAGGGAAATCTAGTGGGTTCTGGCTGCTGCTAAAGACCCACCAGCCAATCTCAGCAGAGGGTTCAACTTGGGGACCTGACTTAACATTGACATTGTGGGTAATGACTTCAGTCCCTCTGCCTCTACCCCGCCACCAACCAAGTATGGCCTTGAATCTAATTAACTCATGAATACCTTCCAAGCCACTATGGTGGACCTAGAACAGAAAGAATAGGATCCTCTCAGAGTAAAACAACCATCGCATAACTCCTCCCCACACACACACTCCTAGGATCCCACCTCAGCTGACCTGCACTGTGTTCAGCCTATGGGGCCAAAACCCTCCCTCCAAAACACAGGGGATTGTACAAATTAAAAGGGAACTTTTCCCTTCCTCTTCTCACCATTTTGGCATAGATTGCTTATTGTCTATCTGCAGCTAATAAGTCACCTTTGTTTATTTTTATGGCTCCATTTGTTTTCTCCCTATTTAAAAGATCAACTCAAAACAACAGACCAGTTTGGGACATACAACGTAAGGGTGGATGAGATTCAGTGAGTGCCAATAGGAAATGCTCAGAATAATCCTAACTAATAATTAGTAAGTGAGCTGGGATGGTGGCACACACCCGAAATCCTAGTCCTTGGGAAGCTGAGGCAGAAGGACTTCAGGTTTGAAGCCAGCATGTGGTAACTTAATGAGACCTTGATTCAAAATAAAATAAGAAGGACCGGAGGTGTAACTCAGAGATAGAATGAGTCTGTGTTCAATCCCCAGTACCACACACATGCAAAAAAAAAAAAATAGTCATTTTCTACTGATGCTATTAAGAAAGGCATGATAATGTGGTAGCTGTGGGCATTAGCTTTGGAACGAAAACTTCTTGTGTTCAAGCCCCGGATTCACCATCTAGATAAAATTCCTAAATTCTCTGGGCTTCCGATTCATTCTCGGAAAAATGAAAGTCACAATAATATCATACGGGGTTGCTGCAGGACTGAATAAAATGCTGTACATGAAGCAATTAGAAGGCACTTTGCACTTAGCAAATGCTCTGTAAGTATCAGCTGTTAGTAGAAAAAAAGGAGAGAAGATGCTTCATTCAGTACAGCATGGTATATACACTAGACTATAGATGGATCTGGTTAGTAGTATATAAAATAGCTGTTCAATGACACTTGGTGTCTCCTTAATGCCTCCCCCTGTGCTTGCTAGGTGCTGGAGGGATGAGTCTAGAAGCACAAACTGCTGCCCTCTAGTGGTCACAGGTAGTGACTACATCAATAAATGCATTATATAATAAACTCCCTGGAAGGTGACTCTTGAGCCAAGATTGAAGTAAGGGTGTGAACCCACAGATGTCCAAGGAAACAGCATTCTGGGCATGGGGGTCTGGGAGGAAGCACGTCCAAAGGCCCTGAAGTGGGATGTGGGTGAGTGTTTGGGAAAGAGCCAGAGGCCAGAGTGGTTAGAGCAAAGGGAGCCAGAGAAGCAGCAGAGATTTGATGTGGAGCTGGAAGTGGCAGATCTGGTCCTGCCTCTTTTTTTTTTAAAGTCATATACTATTTTGGGACAATGTGGGTACAGGTATCTCAGATTGTCACTTGCCGTCTGAGTTATATATTTTTAAACTCAATATTAACACTTTGCTTTCTACCCTTCATAAGCTCTGGTCTCTACTTTTACTGTATCCTTTCCAACTGTCCCCACACCATGGCCAGAGGGATCTTCTTGCAGATCTTCACTTAAGACTTTAATATAAAATCTCAAACCCTTGCCGTGGCCTCCACAGACACCCTTGCCTGGCCGGGCATGGTGGCGCACGCTTGTAATCCCCGCGCTTGGGAGGCTGAGACAGGAGGATCACACAGGTTCAAAGCCAGCCTCGGTTACTTAGTGAGGCTCTCAGCAACTTAGTGAGACCCTGTTTCCAAATAAAATAGAAAGTAAGTCTGGGAGTATAGCCCAGAGGTAGAAAGCCAAAAAAAAAAAAAAAAAAAAAATTCCCTGGCCTGACCTGCTGGCCAATTCCCCAGCATCACCTCTGCCTCCCCACCCTTGCAGAGGTCCTTGTCCACACCTGGCTTTGCCTTCACTGCTCCTCCCTTCTGGACCCTCTTCTCCACCTCCTCCTGCCAGTTCCCACTCATTAGCACGAGTGTCTACTCCTTTTCACGAGGCTCTCCGTCATGAAGCAGGTGCTTCCCCACCCCAATTCTCCAGAGTCCTGCTGCCTTCACAATGCTTGAAGTGATGTAACAGGAGATTTGTGTGTTTGGCTGGGGTTTTGCCTGGCCCGTTCATCCTCCAACTCCACAGGCACCGAGACACGGCCTGTTGTGTCCAATGTTGTGTCCCAACACAACACCCAGATCTCAGGCTGTAGTAGGTCCCCAGGACTGAGCACAAGCACTCCTCAAACACAGACGGTGTCTCTTTGGCCTCTTTGTCTTTTCCTTCCTTTCCACCTTGTATAGCACGGTGTCACCTAACCACAAAGGTGGTCACTCAGCACCTGCTCATTTGGATAAGACCTGAGGTCTGCCTGTGGCCTCTACACTCCCTTCCACTACTAGAAATCATTCTGTTGCAGATGCTGATTCCAACTGCTTGAAAACAAGTGGCATCAAAAGTCAAGACTGCCACAGTCACAGTCGAACAAGTAAGTACAGAGGCGCCATTTTCCACTTCTACTTAAAACTGTTCCTGACACTTGGCTATCTACTTTAATAAGCCTTGAGACTAAACACTGGGGTGGGACCAGGTCTTCACAAGGAAGGTAGTAAAGAAAGCCATGAAGCTGGACATGGTGGCGCACACTTGTAATTCCAGCATTTGAGAGGCTGAGACAGACAGGAGGATTGTGGTCTGAGGACAGCCTCAGCTACCACTTAGTGAGGCCCTATGCAACTTAGTGAGACCCTGTTTCAAAATAAAGAATAAGCCGGGCGTGGTGGCACATGCTTGTAATCCCTGCACTTGGGAGGTGGAGACAGGAGTATCGTGCAGGTTCAAAGCCAGCCGTGCTGGCTTAAGAGACCCTTTTTCCAAATAAAATATAAAATAGGTCTGGGAGTGTACCCCGGAGGTAGAAGGGTTCCATCCCCAGTACCACCAAAAATAAATAAATAAATAAATAAATAAATAAATAAATAAAATAAATAAATAGAATAAAAAAATAGGGCTGGGGATGTCACTTAGAGGTTAAACATCCCTGGGTTCCATCCCCTGTACCAAAAGAAAGAAAGAAGAAAGAAAGAAAGAAAGAAAGAAAGAAAGAAAGAAAGAAAGAAAGAAAGAAAATCCATGACTGCTTTCATACAAGTTATCAAAATCAGATTTATTTCTTTGCACTTGGAAATTGCATTTTAAAAATTAAAGTGAGCAAGTAAAGAAATTTCCTCCCCAGGTTGCATTTCTAATTGAGGTCCTTATTTTCCCTGGTCCATTGTAGGACCTTTTCATTGAAGTACACAGGAAGATAGTGAAGAACACACTGTGAGTGGGCAATCCTGTTGGCCTTTCCCAGCACTGGGAGCTCTACCCAGTGCAGAGCCTGGCCTGCAACTTCACTGATTTGTGTGTAGAGAGCAGCATTACCTGCTAGGGTGGCTCAGTGGTTCTGACCACTGGCTGTATAATAAATCATCGCATCTTCTAATCTAGCCTATGACGAAGGTACTATCTCATAGTACACATGTCTCTAGAGAGATGACAAGTACAGAGCTAGGAAAAGGTGAATTCAGGATCCCAAATCTAGGTGGTTAGACCCCAAACTCAGTCTTACCCACAGTATAATGGAACAAGAGAAATATCGACTTTCCTAAAAAATCAATAGCTGCAGGCAACAGAATCTTAATATAAACATCCTGCCTGTCAGAAAGGAGAATAAAAGCCGGGCGTGGTGGCGCACGCTTGTAATCCCTGCGCTTGGGACGCTGAGACAGGAGGATCGCACAGGTTCAAAGCCAGCCTCAGCTACTTAATGAGGCTCTCAGCAACTTAGTGAGACCCTGTTTCCAAATAAAATAGAAAATAGGTCTGGGAGTATAGCCCGAAGGTAGAAAAGCCCCTGGATTCCTTCCCCAGTACAAAGAAAGAAAGAAAGAAAGAAGAAAGAAAGAAAGAAAGAAAGAAAGAAAGAAAGAAAGAAAGAAAGAAAAGAAAAGATGAGCCAGGCATGGTGGGGCCCCCTTGTAATCCCAGTACTTGAGAGGTTGAGACAGGAGAATTGCAGGTTTGAGGTCAGCCTCAGTGTCTTGGCAAGACCCTGTTTCAAAATAAAAAGGGCTAAAGGTATAGTTTGGAGGTAGAATGCCCCCTTTGGTACAATCCCAGCATAAATTAATTAATTAACAATAAATAAGCAAGCAAAGATCATTTGATTGTCATTTCCTTCATTTCATCAGAAATAATCCACAGTTGAACCCCAGTGTTGCCAGTCAGTGTTAATTTGGGGTCTCTGTATTGTGTTTTGCTACTGCTTTATCAGAAGACAGATATGTTGCAACCCAGGAAGTTTCCAAGTAGCGCACTCAGTCATATTATGAGGAGTAGCCCCACAAATCAGTGGTGCTAAGGGGTATAATGAGAAGTCAGAGAATTTTTCTTTAAAAATTTTTTTTTAAGTAATTAGCTTTCTTCCCCTTCCCCAAAGGCCTCCAAAGTTCTCACTTATGGGAATTTGTACGAGATTTGCTGCTATCTCCTGAAGAAAACTGTGGCATTCTGGAATGGGAAGATAGGGAACAAGGTATTTTTCGGGTGGTTAAGTCAGAAGCCCTGGCAAAGATGTGGGGACAGAGGAAGAAGAACGACAGGATGACGTACGAGAAGCTGAGCAGGGCTCTGAGGTGAGTTGAGACCACAGAACACCAGGAGCCCCCAAAGACTGGCTACATAAAGTGGCCGGCCACAGCAAACTGCTCTGGGTTTGCAGCTTTTTACTTGATAATGGCGAGGTCATGAGACTAAAACCCGGGTTCTTAGTTACAGGTGGGATCACAGCTTGTAAACTGACACGCCATCCTTTCTTGCTTGGCAGTGTCCCCTAGAGATTGCTCTGAACCCAAGCCACCCCGCACACACAAAACATTGAGCCAGTTTGGTGAGGTTCTGTCTTCGAAATGTCTGGGAAAGGTTTAAGTGTAAGTTGATACCAGGGTATGAAAATGCCATTGTAACCCAAGACCAGCCTTGTCACCGGAGAGGAAGGGGGACTGTTTACGCTCTGTTGTTTACTGGGTGTGCAGCCCCCCCCCCCTGAGTCTCTTTTCTGCTTACTTTCACAGATACTACTATAAAACCGGCATTTTAGAGCGGGTTGACCGAAGGTTAGTGTACAAATTTGGAAAGAACGCACACGGGTGGCAAGAAGACAAGCTATGATGCAGCTCCAGGCAGCAGGCTCATTTTATGGATTTCTGTCTTTTAAAACAATCAAATTGCAATGGACATTCCAAAAAAGTCTTTTGGTTTATTGTTTTTATTTAACCTGAAAATGTACTGATAAAAATTTTCCACACCTCTGCTTACGTTTGGATTCGGTTGTTGTCTACTTAAGGTGATGACAGCAACTCAAACAAGCTCCCTTGCCCCCTGAAGAAGACGGGATGATCTTTTGTGATAACCCTGATCAAACTTTATTTCCCCACTCAAGCATCGCAGAACCACACTAGCCCATGTCATTGGTGCTGCTCAGGGAAAAGGATCCAATTCTGCCACCCTATACCCAGACTCCCAGTTCTGAAGGGTCCAACGGTTTCAGGTGGTTAGCTGTGGCAGCTCACAAAGGAAAAATGAAATCATGATTAGTCTGTAGTTTCTAGTAGGAGAGGGTGAGATGTGAGGCATACATACTTTAGATTTTAAATCATTACAAATTCCATAGAAAAGTTTCTTTTTAACAAAAGATCTAAACCATGAAGCTGGGACATCATTGGATTTAGCATAGATGAATAGCAACTTCTCTAACCAGAGCATCCTTTTGACTGCTCGGCAAAATTCCCACGGCCATCCTTCTGAAGTTACACTTAAAATTACCTACATCATTCGTTGTGACTGAGATTATTCACCCGTTCATCCTAACTGGTGGCTGGCATCAGATGTGCAAAGTTAGTCAAAAATGCACATCAAGTCCCCAGTCACTACTATTTCTGTGATTCCAGCCCTCACCGTGATAAAATCCTAGCTCATTGATTCTGATGGTGGTTAAGGTGTTAAAACCTTAGAGAGCTGGAAATGTCCCACCCACCTGTAATGGCCAATTAAATGGTGAGTCCCTTTTGTTCTGTCTTTTTACCTGATGTGTACTCAAGTTCTGGAATATGTTGACGAAAATAGCAACAGTGAACTTATACCAATGAGTGTTCACGGCTTAGGTCTGCACTGACATTTTCATTGTTCGCGGGTATGTACGTCATCTGAGATCTACACCTGGGTGGACTGCCCCTAGGATTCGGGCTTTGCTAGAGCTGGGATTGTCAAGGGACGAGGCACTGAACCGCCAACAGGCCACAGACCTCCGAGCTTAGAGTTGAACTTCACAAGTAACTTGTTAAAAAAATGTGAATTACTGTAAAATAATCTATTTTTGGACTCATGTGTTTTCCAGGTGGATAGAGTTTGTAAACAATGTGAATAAAATATTTAACATATGCAACTGCCTCTATATTGTTTGGTTCCACGTGGTAGGCTCAGCAAAGTACTGACAATATGTAAAACCTCTGATGATCCATTTTCTAGAAGCTGGGGAATAGAAAATTTTAAAGAGCCCAAAAAGATGCAAAAAATAAAGTTACTCACCACCTTTAATATCATAAAACAGAGGTTCACGTCACCAACTAGAGCTCATGGGCTAACATAACCAACAATGTATTTATGTTTGAGGCACTGTGTGTGTGGGGGGGGGGGTTGTGTTTTATTTCTCACTGCAAACTGACTACCTTAGTTAGAAATCAAGAGATTTACATAAAAGTCCAGACATCTAGTTGTTTTTAAAAACTCAGATCAGGCAACATTAGTTCCTGTCTTCTGTGGCATGGATTGCTTGGAGCTAACTTGAAGCTTGGGTTTTGGACAGAGTTTCTGGTCCCTCCCTCCCTCTTTCGGGTAGGAGACTGCCAGCTTGCACTCAGCTTGGCTCTTGCACTATCGATTTTGAGTTGGGAGCTGGGGTTTTCACACATCCAGAATGCTTTAGCATTTTGAACTTGGGACCCTGTCTTGCCATCTGAAGACTTCAGTGTCATGTTAGGGGCTGGAGCAGAGCCACAGTCATTTGAGAGATGAGCTTGTCCAGGAAGCTGGAAGTCAGTTAGGAAGGGAACTGGGGGCCCGGAGGTGAAGACGGGGGCAGCACCCGGGAGCTCTGGGGAAGGGTGAGCACTGAGCAGGCAGACCCGCCAGCTGGGAGCAGGACGGAGGAGGGACCGTGCTGAGAGATGCTGCGCCCCACGCAGCACGACAAACCAGGCAGAGAACAATTTTCAAGGAATTTTCATTTCACACAACAAACCCGCACCCCGTCTATATTAGCTTCATAGGACTGCCCGTGGCAAATTACCAAAGCTGGTGACTTAACAGAAATGTATTCTTTCACAGTTCTAGGAGCTAGAAGTCTGAAATCAATGTATCGCTAGAGGCACGCTCCCTCCACAGGCTCTAGGAGAGAGTCCTTCCTGCCTCGTCCAGATTCTGAGGGCTCCAGGTGTTCCTTGGCTTGTGGCTGCAGAACTCCAATCTGTGCCGCCATCTCCACATGGCCTGCTCCTCTTCCTCCCTTTGGTCCCTCAGAAGGATATTTATTCCAGGATTTAAGGTCCATCTGGACAATCAGGATAATCTCATCTTTAGATCTCATCTAGCGATCCTTAATGACACCTCCAAAGACTTTTTCCCAATCAGGCCACATTCACAGCTGCCAGGGGTTAGGACAGGAGGGGCCGTCATTTACCCTGCCTGGCTCCTTAAAGCAGGTGTCACACTTAAGAGCTCCTTGAAGCAATTTGTTAAGGAACAGAAAATGCTGCCCTTTAAGCAAACAATATCAAAACAAATGTCAAAAATGAAAACATGTTATCAAACAGTTGAATAAGGGAATAAGTATGTCCCATAAGAAGGATCTCCAAAAAACTGGATAGAACTAGGGGGAAATATGCTAAGTGAGATTAGCCAGTTCTGGGACATGAAGGGCCCTATGTTTTCACTTATCTGTGGAAGCTAGAGAGAAACTGGGAAACAAAAAGGACTTTTTTAGAAAACCCAGGGGCCTTTCTACCTCTGGGCTATACTCCCAGACCTATTTTATACTTTATTTGGAAACAGGGTCTAAGTTGCTGAGAGCCTCATTAAGTAGCTAAGGCTGGCTTTGAACCTGTGCGATCCTCCTGTCTTAGCCTCCCAAGCGCGGGGATTACAAGCATGTGCCACCATGCTCGGCTCAAAAAGGACTTTAGATAATTAAGGAGAGATACTAGAATAGTGGAAGGGGGCTTGGAGAGAGAGGTGAGAGGGGAGACTTGATGATGGAAACAGTTCAAGTAATTCTATGTGCATCTATGACGTTATCAATACTAATTTAACATGATATATGGGGAAGCGGGGGGAGTGGAGTGGGGGGATCACACAAGTGCTGGGTGCATGTGTATTTCTAGCAGGCTGAACCTCACTATAATGTATAATCACAATGCGCAAATTAAAAAAACTGTTGTTGAAAAAGGATATGCAACAGAGCTTTATATATGTGATTATATATAAATTTACATATGTTAATATGTGATTTTTTAAAACTTTCAAGCCGGGCATGGTGGTGCACACCTGTAATCCCCGCGCTTGGGAGGCAGAGACAGGAGGATCGCGCAGGTTCAAAGCCAGCCTCTCTGGCTTAAGAGACCCTGTTTCCAAAAAAGAAAAAAAAAATTTATATATATATATAAAAGAGTAGCCCAGAGGTAGAAAGGTTTCCAGGAACCCCAGTACTACCAAAAAAAATTAAAAATAAAAAATAAAATTTTCAAAACTGGAATTTTTTTTTTTTTTCTTTTGGTGGTACTGGGGTTCCTGGAAGCCCTTCTACCTCCGGGCTACACTCCCAGACCTATTTTATATTTTTGAAACAGGGTCTCTTACGCCAGCGCGGCTGGCTTCCAACCTGCGCGATCCTCCTGTCTCCGCCTCCCAAGCGCGGGGATTACAAGCGTGCGCCACCAAGCCCGGCACAAAACTTGTATTTTATAATAATTATCACTATGAACTGAATGAAATCTAAACAGAGTAAGAAGGGAAGAAGAACGTGAGGATGGTGAAGAACAGGGAAAAGATGGCTGGGTCAGTGGACTAAAGTTCCAGGCGTGCTGCAGCACTAATGGGAGGGCAAGTCTAGGGAGATTATTGCTCAGATATATCCAGTCACATGTGTGCATCTCTCGAGGGGCAGAGAACGCTGCCTCGCCCTTTGCCTGGGGCTGGGCCATGTGACTCGCTTTGCCCAATGGAATCTTAAGGAGCATGATATGAGCAAAAGCTTGAAAAGCACTTGCACAAGTGGGACAGCATTCCTGCGCTTTTACCATCCCTGTCGGTCAAAGGAAGATGAGAGACATGTGACACGGCACCACACCAGCCAAGCCAGCCCAGCTGAGCGCGGCCAGATAAGCCAGTGCCTCGCCGCCCCGGACACAGAAGTGATACGTGATTGCCAACACAGAGTTGTGCAGTGGTCTGTTCCAAAGCACAGGCTATCCAAGGTAGCGCACTAGGAGGACTGGGCTAGAAAGATGTGGTGGTCCTCGCAGACACAGTGAACAATTGTCACGCGACCCCAGGGTGATCAGAACAATTACTGGCCCCATTTAGAGAGGAGGAAAGGAACGCTTGGAGGAGGAAGCCTTTGCTCAAGTCTCCACAGGTAGGAAACGGCAGAGCTTGGATTTGACTCTAGATCTATCTGGCTCCAAGTCACAATGCTACACTGCCTCTCGCTCACTTCATCCTCAGAAACTCCTAGGACATATCGTAATGTCACTGAAGAGGAACATAACAGCTAGGAAGTCAAACCTACCTGGGGGGTGTTCAACTATCAGTGCTTACCTTTGAAAACCACAACAGGAAGTCTCCAGAGCTGAATGGGAGTACTCTCAAGGACCAGATATTTACATGCATGTTACAGACATGTAGTTTTAACTGCCAAATTATTTTTAGGCTATAAAGTAAAACAAAGCAGAAAACTAAAAGCTTTCATTATGCATATAGTCAATATTCCAATAACCTTTATCCTTATTGGCAACTTACACTTTTATGAGTTTATCTTATAGATCTAATACTATACAGACTATAGTGAAGTCACTGTATCGACAGTACTTACCATTGAGTGCCAATGGATAGACTTTCTAGGTTTGTACATAGAACCATTTCAAAGCATACTCAAATGCAGGAGGAATTTATGCAGGAGAGTAAAAAAGTTAGTGCTAAAAAAAAGTGAGAGTTTAGCCTGGCGTGGTGGCGCACGCTTGTTAATCCCTGCGCTTGGGAGGCGGAGACAGGAGGATCGCGCAGGTTCAAAACCAGCCGCGCTGGCGTAAGAGACCCTGTTTCCAAATAAAAATATAAAAAATAGGTCTGGGAGTGTAGCCCAGAGGTAGAAGGGCTTCCAGGAACCCCAGTACCACCAAAAAAAAAAAAAGTGAGAGTTTATAGTTATCTACTAGTGGTCTAATAGTTTCTGAAATCTCAATCTCAAGAAATTACTACAAGTACAGAGCCGTTCTGAAGATGAGGAGAATAGGGCTTTGAGGGAAATGAATTTTCATTTAGTATCCAGAATCCACCTTCAAAGCCTTCCATGTAATTTTTGAGCATTATAGAAAAATTAGTTTTTTTAAAAAAAGAAATAAAATAACTAGTAGTTCTGAGCAAACTTTTATTTTGAAAACCTGTAAGTTTTTAAAAGAGTTAACAGAGAAGAGACCTAATTTTCAAAATTATATTTGCTATTTTCTGGGTGTTCCAGAAGGCTGTTCAACAACTATTGAGTTAAACAAATAACATAGTGTCCTTGTGATATTGGTACTTCCATTTCTAAGTGTGAGCATCTGAAGAGAGATCATATTCAAATTATCTGGTGGCACTGTCCAAGTTACAATATAAGGGGTTGAAAGAACTCAAACACCATTTCCTTTATTCTTCCAGATTATTTTATTGTAAAAATGTAAGCCATTACAAATCAACCTGTTGTATAATCAATACTGTATTGTTATAAACATAATTTCAAGTGATAAAATGAATCTAATCAATTATAAACAAACATTAAGTTACGATGATGCTAAAGTTATTTTCTGAATGAAAGACACTGATCCATTAAGTGTGTTTTTATAATGACCTTAGAAAAATATAAGTTTTTGAGCAGCACATCTTTATTTTTTCTTCTTACATAATTATACTTACACTTTTAAAAGGCCATGAGGTGATATGTAAATATACCAATTTGACAAAGATTTTTTTCTTATCAAATAAAATCATACTTCTAGCTAGAAACTTTCCTTGTAGTCATTTTAAATGAATAATCCAATCAACTGTCAAATGTAAATAAGTGTTTCTTTTAAATGATTGTTAAGCCCTAACCTTTATTTTCCTGTAGGAAAACAGCAATCGAAGTCATTATTATATTATTTGCTATAGAAACATGGATTATAATCTTAAAGACATTAGCTCACGTTAGCACATCTAGCACAGAAGAATCTTCCATCCAGCGATAAGTGGGTTACAGGTAGGAATACCGTACTTTGTTTCACAGGTGTGAAGTCCCCTGGCCTCACAGGTTAGCTTTCTCTCTTGCAGTCAGGTGAGACCCAGACTGCACATAGGTGTGAATTGCATTCTGTGTTAAAAGTATAAGACGAACAGGTTAATTGACTCATAAGCAGCAGCAACTTGGTATTTGTCATCACTTTAATTTGTACCCAAATGAAAATAATCATCCAGAATCCATTCTCTTTAAACTGTCTTACTGTGCAGAGCTAAAATTAAGAGTCTGCTGGAAACTAGGTCAGTGACTTTGAAGCTACTAGAGGAGGGCACAGGTCTAAACACTCCAACATACAGGCACAGGTAGAAACTTCCTCAACAAGATGCCCATAGCTCAGGAAATTAAAACAAGAATCAATGAATGGGATGGCATTAAACTAAAAGCTTCTGCTCATCAAAGGAAACCATCAAGAGTGTAAAGAAAAATCCTACAGAATGGGAAAAGATATTTGCCAGTTATCCCTCTGATAGAAAACTAGTATCTAGAATATATAAAAAACTTAAAACACTTTACACTAAAAAATAAATAAATAACCCAATTAAGAACCCAATCAAGAAATGGACAATTGAACCAAATAGACAATTCACAAAAGAAGAGATACAAATGGCCAATAAATACATGAAAAAAATGTTCAACATCATTAACAACCAGGGAGATGCAAATCAAAACTACACTAAGATTCCATCTAACACCAAAGAGAATGGCAATCATGAAGAAGTCAATAAACAATAAATGTTAATGAGGATGTGGAGAAACTGAAACTCTTCTACACTGTTGGTGGGACTGCAAACGAGTTCAGCCTCTATGGAGATCAGTGTGGAGGTTCCTGAGAAAACTGAAAATGGATCCACCACGTGATCCAGCTCTACCACTCCTGGGTACCCATGCTCATGGCAGCACGATTCACAACAGCCAAACCATGGAGCCAGCCTAGTTGCCCATAAACAGATGAATGGATTACTAAATTATGGGATATCCACAAAATGGAATTCTACTCAGCAATAAAGAACAAAATTATGTCATTTGCAAAAAAAATGGAAGAACCTGAAGAACATTATGTTAAGTGAGATTAGCCAATCAGAGAGAGTGAAGGGTCATATGTTTTCCCTAATATGAGGAAGCGGGGGAGTAACTGGGGTACTAAAGGGACTTTAGATGATGGAGGAGAAACTTCAGTGGAGCCAGGGAGGTGATTTAGGGGAAAGGAGGAACCAATGAAGGAACTACTCCCATCAGCTTTGTGTTCATATGTGAAAATACCAATGTCACTCTGAGTACCCTGGACGGGGAAGGGAGGGATATGGAAACGGAAACGGAGGGAACCGGGGTTGGGGGGCCACTAAGTACTGTGTGCATGGATGTCACTGACAACATGATTTACATTATGATGTGAAACTATAATGCACCAATAAAGGTGTAATTTTAAAAATCCAGGACTGGAATAAATAAATAAATAAATAAATAAATAAATAAATACTAAGAGTCTCTGTTTTGCAAGTGAGTTCCTTATGCCCCAATGAATTTCTGAACAGCTGCTTAAGAAATCTATTAGTTGCAGGTAATGGTCCCCGGGAAGAACAATGCTAAGTGGAAACCATATGTCTAAATCTAACACAGCACATACATCCCCTGCCGTGGCTACGCTGCTCGAGGCTCACCTTGGGCTTCTCCGTGTTGTATTTGTCCAAAAGAGCCTGGATACGGGCCCCATAGTCAGGGTGGACGTCACTGAAGTTCTTGACCTAGAACCAAAAAGTAGTAAATGTAAGCAGTACCTACCCTCCTACCCCTCTCCCAGTATTTCTGTTTCCCAGGGTTTATTCAATGGGAGAGAAGGACATCTTGGCGGAAAGGGAACCCAAAGACTTTAACAGCTCAGATCTTAGAGTAAGGCTTCGGGTCCAGCGACAACTCTGTCAATGGCTGAGTGACTTGGATAAGTCACTTAACCTGCCTGAGCTTCAGTGTCCCCTCCTTAAGCTGGAAAGATAATTACACTTATGCAGGATAATAAAAACACAAGTATTTGGTCTTTGTTCTATGTTTTTGGCAAACAGTCCCTACGGCCCCTGGAATGGACTGTCCTTTGTTGCTCCTGAGAGGACCCATGGGGGAGGGCTCACAGCTTCGGGAGAGAGCCAGGGTCAGCAGGACAAGCACATGATCAGAAGATGAGAACAGCCAGGGAAGGGAGAGGGGCTGGAGACTGTTCAATCACCCTTCGCCAACAATTTAATCACCCATGCCCATGTAATAAAGTCATCATGAACCCCTAAAAGGTGAGTCAACCCTGGGTTTGTGAGCACTCCGAGGTGAGGGAGCGTGGCACACCTGGAGAGGCTGAGCACCCCAAGATCAGCCTGCACCGCCTACCCTAGCCGCCACTTGCATGTGGCTGTTCCTGAGCTGTGTCTCTTATAGCAAATGGGCAGTCATAAGTGAAGGGCTTTCCCGAGTTCTGCAAGCCATTCTAGCAAAGGATCTTGGGAAATCCCTGAATTTGTAGTGGGAGTATGCAGATGTGCACGTGGGTAGCCAGGACACCTCCTTGGGCATCTAAAGTGGGAACAGTCTTGAGGGGCTCACCCCTATATATGTGTGTTCTGATACTCCAGGGACTCCTGTCAGAATAGAATTGAGCTGTAGGCTACCCAGCTACTGTCAGAGAATTACAGGCTTGTTTGTTGTTGGGGGGAAAAACACACACAGCCAATATTATAGAATATTATGAGAAACACACACACACACACACACACACACACACACACACACACACACACACCTGCATTTGCTACATGGAAAGAGTTGACCTCGGAGTCAATACTGAATGAGCTACAGTGATCTGCATGAAGAAATGGGCCCGGCACTACCTGAATTTACAGTGAAGTATACAAAGACACTAGGGCCTGCCAGGCAACTCATGTCCTGCAGGCAGGACTGGGACTGGGCCGACCCGCAGCAGGAGGCGGGGCCTCACCAGCCACATCGCACAGTTCCAGCACTAACACAAGACCACCAGGACGCAGGCCCAGTTCTTCTACTTAGCAGCTGTCTTGCCCACTCTCATCCAAAAAACGACAAGCTCTCCCACGTATGCCACAGGGCAACCATCAGGCTGGCTGTTGAGCCCAAGCCTTTGTACACAGGCCAACAGCTGGCCCCATGAACAGAAGTCAGCAACCCACAAGCAGCAGCACGAGGAAGTGGGAGGACTCTGAGACTGACAAAAAGCTTGTCTGTGACTGGCCAGGAAAGCAGACGCCAGAGGAGTTCCCGTAGCTCCCTGAGCAGCCATCAGAAATACCTGACCCCTCAGCTTGGAAGGTCAGCCTGCCTGCCTTTTGGAAGCAGAAAACAGGCAAGTTTCTAGGTTGCTTCTGAAGGAGGGTCACGGTGTGATGACATGAAGCCTCTGGGCTTTTATCAAACCATAAAAATGTAAGCTGTATTTCCCTTTTTAAACTCTATTTCTTATCATCTAAAGCTGGGGTCAAACAGTGAGAGGACCCATATTTTGAATTCAAACATTTACTTGCATTTACCGTCTTGCATAGAACTTGACTGTAGTTGAATTCAACAGTTTAAGAGAATTCCCCCCAACTCAACTAAATTATTACACACTGCATAAACACTATGGATCAGCATATATGTCATACCAGATAAAACATGGGGGGAAAAATAACCAAAGGCTTATTGGGATTATTATTTTTTTTTTTCTCTTAAAGATTATGACTTGAGCTAAGGCTCCAGTAAAATAGAAATGACACTTTCCCCCATGGCTGCGCTACCTCCTTTTGCCAGCAGATGTCGCCCTCAGCTTACAGAGCTTGACTCACCGCTTTCCTCTGGATGAAAAGCTGTGCGTCTTTGAGGTGGCCTGCAATGTTCTCACACAGGCGTCTCCTCTCCTCTTCATTCAGCACACTGGTATAGAAGGCACGCACCTGTTCAGCAAAGAGTGTAAAGAATCAGCCAGGTTACCAGGAATAAAACTCATCTGATATGCCACTTTTGAAATGCACAATTTAAAACTTGTGAAGAATAACGTAAAATAATTGAGACAATCATTCATGTTGAGTTCTTCACTTTTGTTTTAAGCCAGACAGTCAGAATTCATTTATTGATAATAGCTCATAACTGATTTTGAATAATGTTCTTTGCAGTCACTGCTTGTGAATATCTTATAAAACCTACAATAGCCCATCACATTTTTAATATAAGCCCAGAATGTGCAAGTTGCCTTTGAATGTAAATTTAGCATAATATAACTTTTGTTCATCAATTTACCCAGAACCAAGAAAAAGAAAAATCTAATTCATTTATCTGAATGAATAAATTTTTATTAGTAGTTATTCAGGAGTCAAGATTTTGTGGAAAATACAGATATTGATAGTGATAGTTTGCTTGAATTATTTGCTTTACCTCTATAATGAATACCAAGAGATTAAAATAAAAAATAGGGCCAGACATGGTGGTGCACACTTGTAATCCCAGCATTCAGGAGGCTGACACAGGAGGATCACGGTTGCAGACAACCTCAGCTTCTTAGTGAGGCCCTTTGCAACTCAGTGAGACCCTGCTTCAAAACAAAGAATAAAAAATAGGGCTTGGGGTATAGCTCAGAGGTACAATGCCCCTGGGTTCAATCCCAGTACCGCAAAAAAAGTAGAAAATTAATATCAAGTATATAAATTCTAGTAGCCTCTGCTCAACTTTTCTTCTTCTTTTTTTCTTTTTTTGTGGTACTGAGGACTGAATTGAAGGGGCATTCTAACTCCGAACTACAACCACAGCCCAATTTTATTTTTTATTTTGAAACAGGGTCTCGCTAAGTTTCAGAGGACCTCACAAGGTTGCTGAGGCTGGCCACAAACCTACTGTCCTCCTGTTTTAGCCTCCCAAGTACTGAGATTACAAGCATATATCACCACACCCAGCTCCGCTCAGTTTTTAAACCAACCATTTCTATGCTGTAGCTATGATTTTATCCTAATATTTCATTCATTCATTTGACAAATATCTGAACACCTATAATGTGCCAGACTGCTCTATGCACTATCCTATTAATATTTATAAAGTCCAATTATACCTATTATCCAAAGTATCCAATTAACAAAATCTTGGTATGTGTACATTTTCTAAATTATCAAATATCAAACTGTAATTACATTTTTAAAAATTTGAGGAAAGTTTAAATCTTGATGCCAAAGTTAAAAAAAAATAGACTTTCAATCCAATCTAATCAAGTATAACAGCCTAGATATTTCCTCAGATTGACTTCCAGTTCACTAAATCTCCCTTCAGCTATATCTAGCAGAGTATATAAAGATCCCTTGAAGCCAGGTGTGGTGGTGCAATATTGTAATCCAGCATTTGGGAGGCTGACACAATAGTATCACAGCTCGCAGACTGCCTCAGCTACTTAGTGAGGCCCTTTACAACTCAGTGAGACCCTGTTTCAAAATAAAGAATAAAAAATAGGGCTGAGGTGTAGCTCAGAAGTAGAATGCCCATGGATTCCATTCCCAGAACCACAAAAAAATTAATTAATTAATTAATTAAATAAAGATCCCTTGAGTATCTATAGCTGCTGAATTTTTATTTCAAAGACTGTGCTTTTGGTTTCTAGAAATTTCTATTTGGTTTTCTTTCGAATCCATCTCGGTTTTTTGTTTTAACATCCTAATTTATATCTTACACAAATTAATTTTGATATCTCCTTAAATCTGTATATATGGTTATTTTTTAGCCATTTTCAGGTTATCATGCATATGATTCGTCTACCTATTATTTAAGCAATTTCTCAGGACACTGTATCTCCCTATACATATTACAGTTTTCCCCTGTGACTTATCTTCAAAAGGAGTTATCTTCTACAGAAGTACCAAATGTGCCCTATCTGTGAAGATGTCTTCATTTAGTGGTTTTTGCATCATCTCTACAAAGGCCAGTGTTTACTAATCTAATTGTTTCTCAGTTCAGAGTTGCCATATGGTTTTAGTGGGATCAGAATAAATACCTCATTTGAATGGTGCAAAAGAAAAGGACAACAAATTCCTCAGAATTAATTGCTTTCATCTGGAACCCACATGATTCTAAGCTCATCCTGAGTCAGGTAGGTAATGTTTCTAAGTATTTTATGGGGTCGTCACCAGTAAGCCAAGAGGAGAGAGAGAGAGAGAGAGAGAGAGAGAGAGAGAGAGAGAGAAGAGAAGAGAAGAGAAGAGAAGAGAAGAGAAGAGAAGAGAAGAGAAGAGAAGAGAAGAGGAGGGGAGGGGAGGGGAGGGGAGGGGAGGGGAGGGGAAGGGAGGGGAGGGGAGGGGAGGGGAGGAGAGGAGAAGAGGGAAGGGGAAGGGGAAGGGGAAGGGGAAGGGGAAGGGGAAGGGGAAGGGGAGGGAGAGAGAGAGAGAGAGAGACTGACTGGGTATTGAACCTTCTATCTCTAAGCTACAAGCTCAGCCCCTTTTTGTTCGTCTTACTTGGTTGCTGAGTCTCACCCCATTCCTGAGGCTGGTCTGTGATCCTTCTGTCTCAGCGTCCCAAGTCCTGGGATAACAGGACCCTATACCACACCCAGCTCAGCCTCAACTCTTAACTCCCTGGAGGCATAAAATCTTCAAAAGGGGCAGTTCAGATCCAGTTATCTTCATAAGATCTGCACCTTAAATGTCCACTCACTGCCATAATTCCATTTTCATTCCTAGTACTTCAAAATAATGTTATTTCTGGCTGTGTGTGCGCTCGCTCTCTCTTTATATATATATATTTTTTTAATTTTTTAAATTTAATTCATCATGTCTGTGTGAGAAGAAAAATAACAACCTCCTGTGTCAGCTCACTCTAACCTCCTGGACTAAAAGGAACTGGTTATTGTATTTCCAGTGGTGCTCCACAGCCAGCTTGTCATGCCAGCAGACTGTCACATTTTCAGAAATTTTGTGAACAAGTTAATAAACATGGCCTCACTTTAATTATATAAGCTTAAAACAGAAAATTAACAAGAGAAATACTCAAAAACACATAACTTTCTAATTAATATATACCAACTATGGTTTTGAGGTTACTTATGTCTACAGTATCTCTATGGTGAAAATAGTACTGAACACCACTTTCCGATGCCAAGGTTCAATGAAATCGTTCTCAGCCCTATTTTTTTATTCATTTTGAAACAGGGTCTCTCTCACTAAGTTGTGAATGGCCTCACTAAGTAGCTGAGGCTGACCAGGAACTTGTGATCCTCCTGTCTCCACCTCCCAAATGCTAGGATTACAAGCGTGTACCACCATACCCGGCTAATTTTTTTTTACTTCTAATAACATGAAGATGTTTTGGCTCTTTCTTTCTGTAATTTATATAAATGGAATCACACAGCCTGTATTCTTTTGTCTGGCCTTCCTGTTTAATGTCGTATTTATAAAATTCAGCTGTAGTATTGCTTTATTGCAATAATTCATGTATTTCCATTGCTATACATTGTAAGAAAGTACTATTGTTTATCTATTCTTTTGTTAAGAAATATTTGGGAACATGAACAGTCTTGTAAATGTCATCTGGTGGCCAAGTGTACACATTTCTATTAGGCATCAACTTAAGAGTGGATGTGCTAGGTCAAAAGGCATGCATATACTGTACTTAATGCCAAACCAGTTTCCAGAACAGCTGAACCAGTCTATACTCATGTGAGAGTTATGACTCATTCTCACAACGCTTAGTGTAGTTAATCTTTTTAATTCTAGCAATTTTAGTACATGTGTAGTGGTGTTTCTTTGTGGTTTTACTTAGCATATTCTTGATGATTAAGGAGGTAAATCTCATGTTTTTCAGCCATTTGAAAAACTATCCTCTTTGGTGAAGTGCCTGTTTAAATCTGTTGCCCATTTTTCTCCTTAGTTGTCTTTCATACTGCTCTAGAATTATCCATATATTCTGTATATGAATCATTTAATAGATGAACTGCAAATATATTTTCTACTTTGTGACTTTCCTTTTACATCTCTAAATGGTGTCTCAAGATTGAGTTCCTTTTTCTCTCTTCATGATTCTTATTATCTACTGCTCTATCTTCCAGTTCACTAATCCTCTCTTCAGCTGTACTAATCTCCTTTTAAATTAATCTACTAGATTCTTAATTTTATTTGTTCCCCTCCATCTTGATTTTCAGTCACAGGTCTTATGTTTTAAAAATAACATATTTATTACTGAATGTGGACCATTTACATATGAAACAGTCTAGAGATAATCTGAGGATCTAATTTTCTATCAAAAAGGATTGTTTGCTACTGGCAAACAAGATGGAGACCACCTATGATATTATAATATATATAATTTGGTTTGGGTCCATGATTCCTGTCTCATGACCTCCTCCCCAAGGCAGACCAGAGAAACCAGAATTTCTCTTCCTCAAGGCAGGCCATAGAAACCCTAAGCTTCCCTTCTCTGTCTTGAAACTGGCCATAAAAATATTCTCTGGTCTCTTTTTGTCTGACAGTAGGTCCTAACACCCTCCTCATACCTAGGAGGAAGGACTGCTGCACGGAGAGGCCAAGCAGAATGTGAACAGACAGCAGGCCTTGCCAGGTCTCCCCACTCAATCTAGTAGCATTATATATGCAATAAATTTTCAGCCAATCCTCAAAAGAACAGGCTTCACAGGGCTTGCAGAGAGCTGAACACAAGGTTACTGAGGGGTGGTGCTCCCAGCGAGGGCATGAAGCTCTGTGCCCCTTCTCCCAGCCTTCTCCCTCTGCATCTCTTCATCTGTGCCTTTTTAATATCCTTTACGGCAAACCAGCAAATGTGTTTCTCTGAGTTTTGTGAGCCATTCCAGCAAATTAACTGAACCAAAGCTGAGCAGGGGGTTGTGGGAACCCTGATCTGTGGCCAGTCTGTGAGAAGCAGAGGAGAAAATAACCTGGGGCTTGAGGCTGACCCTGGACATGAGGGATGGCCTTGGGAACTGAACCCTTGACCTGTGGGATGACACTATCTCCAGGTAGATACTGTCAGAACTAAATTGGAGGATGTCTAGTGGTGCGGCTTGGATATGAAATGTCCCCAAAGTCGCCTGGTTTGTGGGCTTGCTCCCCATTGCAACAGTGTCCTGAGGTGACGCTTTGGGGAAATAACTGACCTTGTTAATGAATTAATGATCCAGTGATGGATTAATAACCAGATGGCATTAGGGAAGTGGTGGGAATTTGAGGAGGCTGGGCCTACCTGGAGGAAGTAGATCACTGCGGTGTGTCCTGGAAGAGCATCTTTCTGTCCCTGGCTCCTGCTTCTCCCACTTCTCTCTGCCTCACCTCATGTTCAGAGCAATGGAGCCAGTGGACCAGACACTGAAAAGCCAGAATAAGCCTTTCCTCCTTAAAGCCATTTTCTTATTCATTTGCTAGAGATGAAAAGCTGAGGACACATCCAGCTGTGTCCACACAAGAACTGAGTGCTTGCTTGCTGGTGGGGAGAAATCCCCACACCTTCTGAGATCACCCAAGTCTGTGCTGACTGTGGCGTTTTAAGAACAGAAGAAAAATGGTTTGTTTTTTCCAACATGTCACCTTAATCCCATCTGAGACTGAGCTGGTGCAGAATTGTTTCAGGTTTTGTGAGGGCAAGTTTATTTCAGGTTTGCCCTGGACGTGTGGCCATTCAAGGATTCCAGCTGAAGCCTGGGGTGATAACAAAGAGGTCTCCTCCTCAGCAGGCCCTCAACTCCAAGCTTTTATCCCTCCAGACCCATGAAATTGCTCTAAACCACACTTGGCATCTTGACCAATGTTTACATGCTACTAACTACTGTAAGAGAAGATAAGAACTGTCAGGCTTGCCTCTTGGCGCTGACTTTCCCTGCACTTTTCTATTTGTGATCTTGGTTCCTTAGATCCTTACTTCACTAGATCTTCAATGCCTTTAGACAAGTGCTTCTGTATTTTACCTAGCATCCCAATGCTCTCCCTAAAAGCATGGCTCTGATACCAGCAGGTCTTCCAGAGCCAGAAGTAGACGTCCCAGTGAACCATTTCTAAGAGAAAGAAATTTAAGTCTTCCTATGTGTTTAGCCACATGACTCTTTACACAATAACTGTGTAAACAACAATCTATGACAACAATATCGTGGCTGCTTAGAGACGTGAGTCCTAGCCCAGTGCAGTGGCATGTACCTGTAATCCCAGTACTTAGAGGCTGAGACAGGAGGATCGTAGGTTCTAGGGCAGGCTCAGCTACTTAGTGAGACCTTCAGCAACTTAAAGAGACTCTGATTCAAAATTAAACAAATAGTCAGGTGTGGTGGCGCACGCTTGTAATCCCCACGCTTGGGAGGCTGAGACAGGAGGATCGCATGGGTTCAAAGCCTCAGCTACTTAGTGAGGCTTTCAGCAACTTAGTGAGACCCTGTTTCCAAATAAAATATTTTTTAAAAAAAAGGTCTGGGAGTATAGCCTGGAGGTAGAAAGCCTCTGGGTTCCACCCCCAGTACTACCAAAAAAAAAAAAATTTTAAACAAACAAATAAATTAGTAAATAATAGGGCTGGGGGTGTAGCTCAGAGGTAGAATGTGTTCAATCTCACTACTACACACAAAACAAATGAGTATTACATAGTGACAGAAAATCTCTTAACAAAATAAGTAGGATCACATGGTAAATTGTAGGTATAAGCACTAGCCTCATTATTAATTTTTACCAGAGTTACATGAGCTATACTACACTTGTGACCTCACACAAGCAAAATTCTTTGAGAGGCAGGGAACACACTTAAATATACTTGGTAATTATGCACCACTAAAAATGATGTAGTTACTATCAAAGGCTCACAGGGACCATTTTAAGTTCACCTAAATATGGTTTATATCCTACAAAAGTAATTCACATGCACACAAATGCCTTCCAAACAAAGATATCCTCAGTCATGTTATTAAGTCATTCATGTCATTAAGGATATTTTACTTGAAATTCACATTCTCAAAGAGAGAAATTAGATATAGGTTCCAATTTAATTTAAGTAATAAGTTTAAAATAAACTACTCACATAAACTCTAGAACAACTCTATTTTTAACTTGATTCTTTTGTAAGTTGTGCTGGACACATGACTGAGGCGGCTGCCCAGGCACAAGCCCTCAGACCAGACACAGGACGAGCACGTGACTGGGGCAATTAACTGCAGGCAGATGCGCCGAGTCAATCTGATTCTCCCTAGAACCTGATATGGAAGTATTGAGAGAAGGCGAGAAAGGTGGGGAGGAGGAGGCGGATGTTACACACAGAAAGAATCTATGGAGGAGAGTTACACCATGATTACAGCAAAGCCACCAGGATGGCGCAACAGCAGTCATGAGGCAGAGAGAACAAAAATAGCAGGCCACCGCAGGAACAGGCAGCAGTGGAGAGCAGCAGCAGAGGTGGCTGGGGCACAGCTGGGCCACGCGCAGGGCTCCCCCTGCAGGCTCCAAGAGTCATTGTTTTTTTATTTCTGGTACTGGAATTGGAACTCAGGGACATTCTACCTCCAAGCTGCGCCCCCAGCCCTTTTCATTTTGAAACAGGGTCTCCCTAAGTTGCTGTGGCTGGCCTTATACCCACTATCTTCCTGTATCAGCATCCCAAGTACTGAGATTACAGGCATACGCTACCATGCCCAGCTCCTAGAGCTATTTTGGTCCCCCAGTCCTAGGCCCTGGAATCTGAGTTGATTCTGCAGTACTTAAGCTATACTGGACCATTTCTTAATTTTCATACTTCCCCAATGGCCCCAACTGTGTTCCTTCAATAAAGCTTAAGGGAACTGAGTGTCCATATATCAATGGAGACAGCAGAGTAACAACTCTTCGACTCCATCCAATAAATGGTCTGACTTACTATTAGAGACAAGTCTTCCTGAATTCAGTGTAAGATACATTTGACACCTTAAGAGGTGGAAACGGGCAGACGTGGACAAGGAGGATCAGCAAGTGAACTCCAGGGCAGACAGGAGCCTTACCTGGGTGACGTTGTCCTCGTTGGCACTATTGAAGCGCTTCACATCTGTGGAGCAGCGGGAGCTGTGCTCCAGGGCCGAGCGCTGCTGTTCTGGAGCACTGAAGCTGTTGGGGTAGTAGTTTGGAGCACCACCTTCAAAGGAAAACCACAAACCACTTGGGAATATGAAAAATGAAACCAACCTACAAATCAGACACTTATGTCAAGAAGTAAATTCATGCAGTAATCAAATACACATGTGCATATACATATACATAAAGACACCACACACAAAGATTTTTCACTTTCAGACTTGGCTACAAGTCTGGGAAGACAGTGCTAAGAGTCTTAGAGAATGCTCCATTTCCTAAACGCTGGCACAGGCTGTCTCACCCTTAATCTACACAAAGAGATCTCCAAGTCCCCTTCGACACTTCTAAGGGTCTCAGCTAAACAGTCTCCTGATGCTTACCTGCACAAGGATAAATTTTAAAAGATTTGATGTGGCCACCACTGAGATCAGACCCAGAGACACACATCAAACGTGCGAGTTTCAAATGAGCCTGGGCTCCATTCAAACACGGATTCACAGAACTCCTGGGAGTAACCTGAAAGTTCTAACCCTTTTCCTTCCATTTACAGACCAAATACAGAGCTCTGAGATACTGACTGATGGTACGAGTCACTCACCTAGGAGTTGGTGGTAAATGTGAGATTCAGAACTCTGATTTTTTGCCTCTTCTGGCCCAGTGTACACTGTATTTCTATTATAGAATTCTATTTCACTATCTTGTGTGTTTTAGATTCTCAGGGCATCTCTCTTCTACTATGATGACTTTATTTAATTCTAGCTTCACTTTCACATTCTTCCACAAATAAATAAAAAAGTGGGGTTTTTTTTTACATTTTATATATGTAGCACATCAACACTCATTTATCTCAACTTTATAGAAATGGTGGCAAGGATAATCAAAGCATTTTCTATGGCTGTTGGAATAAATTATGAGGCTTTTCTTTGGCATATATATATATACATATATATATATTTATATATATATATGTATATATATATATACATATATATATATTTTTTTTTTTTTTTTTTTTGCGGGTCTGGGATAGAACCCAGAGGCATTTGACCTCCGAGCTACAACCCCTGCCTAATTTTTTATTCTTTATTTTGACAGGGTCTCACTGAGTTGCAGAGGGCCTCACTAAGTAACTGAGGCTGTCCGCGAACCTCGATCCTCCAGTCTCAGCTTCCCAAATGCTGGGATTACAAGCGTGCGCCACCATGCCTGGCTCATATTTACTTTCTAAACTACAATCTCCTCTGGCTGTTATCGGGAAGAAGCTCAACTTATCTGAGTTCACACCGCCTTCACAGGGGCAACCTGGAAACATATGGTTTGTGCAAACCAGCCCGTGGTTGATATTTTACACAGCTCACTGCCAGAACAGATTATCCACAGTGGGTAATTAAGAGTTGCCCGTAAGTCACCCTGATCAAGGCACAAAGTTGGGGGGGGGGAGGCAAACACCATAGCATTATGGAGCTCAATTGTTAGCTTAAAAATTTGTCCTTGGGCCAGGCGTGGTGGCGCACACTTGTAATCCCCGTGCTTGGGAGGCGGAGACAGGAGGATCACGCAGGTTCAAAGCTAGCCGTGCTGGCTTAAGAGACCCTATTTCCAAATAAAAAGTATAAAATAGGTCTGGGAGTGTAGCCCGGAGGTAGAAGGGTTTCCAGGAACCCCAGTACCACCAAAAAAAATGTTTGTCCTTGGGTCAGCCATATCTCCACTAAAAGCAAAATGTTCCCCCATAGTGTTTTCTGCATTAAGAATGAGGTTTTAAAATATGTCTATTTGAGTAATTTTTTAATTCTATTTCTAAATAAGTTCTGCCCTTTACTCAAAATGAGAGTTGTCTTTCAGGGACTGACTACTGAGAACAAGTAAGCTCTTTCATGGAGCTTCAAAAGCACAGCCCAAATGCTCTACTTCTAATATTAGGCAAAGTGTCTCAAAATACATTGTGTGTGTGTGTGTGTGTGTGTGTGTGTGTGTGTGTGTTGTACTTGGGATTAAACTCAGGGGCATTCTACCTTCAAGCTATACTCGAAGCCTATTTTATTTTTATTTTGAAACAGGGTATCACTAGGTTAATAAGAGTCTCACTACTGTCATCCTCCTGGATTATAGGTATGCATCACCAGGCCCAGTAAAATCCATCCATAAGTAGTATCCTTTTCATAAGCATACCACCATAATAGTAAACAGAAATGGTAAATATGAAGCAATCATCCACTAGTGATGTACAGAATATCAATGAACCTCTCTGCTAATAGATAGTCTCAATAACAAAAAGACCAAGAAATGTGAATTTTAAAAAATGAACAGAAGAATAAAAGTGCAGAAGACAGACACAGAGGGCATCAGCTACTTCAGGCTATGACCCAGCTCAAGCCTCTGCAAACCTTAGGGAACAGAGGCAATATAAGCATCTAATAGGGTTAAAAGCATATAAATTTTCTAAATGTATGGGAAAGTCTTAGCAATAATGATAACAAGAGCAAAGCACAAAGTTACATATATAAAATAATTTTGTGTATGTACAAATATTCACAGCAAAGAATACCAAGAAATATAGCAAAATGTAACATAACAAAATGTTATGGCCTTTGGGTGTTGAGATGGTAAGTGGGTTCTTCTCTCTTCTCTATTTTCCAAATTTCCTTTAGAGCAAATGTATTCTTTTTCTCATAAAAAATAAACTGTTTTAATACAAGCATTTATGACTCTAAAGATAAATCATCAGTAAAGTTTCTAAAAAGAAATAAAGTAGCCCATTACTGAAACAAGCATGTTATAAGTAGGAAATTAAAACATTAAGATCTATATTAAACTATAGAATATTAAAAGAACTGTGAAATATTAATCAAGCATTTTGTTGGCTGACTAGAATAATTTTAAAACTAAAGATTCAGCATTTGGGAGGCTGAGATAGGAGGATCAGGGTTCGTAGACAGCCTCAGCTACTTAGTAAGGCCCTTGGCAACTCAGTGAGACCCTGTTTAAAAATAAAAAATAGGGCCAGGGGTGTAGCTCAGAGACAGAATGCCTTTGGTTTCCACCTCCAGTATCAAAAAAAAAAAAAAAAAAAAAAAACTAAAGCCTGTTTGTACGTGGTATCAAAAAAAAAAAAAGTAATTAAAGGCAAAAAATCATAAATGTGATGAACTCCAAAAAGCCAAAATGCAGAAGGGTGTCATCTCACTAGCTAATGACCTCACTCCTGCCTCATGAGAATGACCTAGAAACATGTTAAGTAGTTGTGCAAACCAGCCTGCAGGTGGAATTTTATCCGGCTCATTGCCAGGACTCATTTACATGAATTTAACCACATTCACTTAGTTGATCCAACTACATGCCAGAATTCATAAATTCATTTAGATGAATTCAATTATATTCACTTAGCAGATATAATCCCTTAATTTCCTCGATCTCCCCTTTCAATGGCCCATCCTATCCCTTCCAAATTCTACCTGAACCTGCTCCTTCATGGCCTCAATAAAACTGCAAAAGGAAGCAAAATACATAAATACTTGGTCTTTGCACTTCCAAGAAGGAGTCTAAGTTCATGCGATTTAAGACTGGTTTAAGGAACTGTACATTTTCTAACTCCTAATTTGGATAGACTCTACTAGAGCCAGTACGGACAATCTTTCTCTCAGCCGTCAACTATCAGATGGACAGCAAGTAAAATCTGGGAATAAGCAAGGAGAATCCTAGGGAAGTTTAAACCATCACTGCTGGGCAAAAAAATAATCTTCATTTGGGGGCAGCACCAGTGGAGACTGTCACAGCACAGAAGTGTTGTGGGGCCAGTCTGAAGGCCCCTGGCCTGGCATCCCACCGGGTCTCTCTCCACACCCTCTGTCCTTGCAGGGGAGCCTAGCATCTTCAGGCCTACCCTGATTGTCCTGCACACACATGGGGCCGTCGCGCTGGTAATTGGCCACTCGAGTACGGTAGGGACAGTTCACAGGTATCTGAAGATAGTTGGGTCCCAGGCGGTGGCGGTGAGTGTCAGGGTAGGCAAAAAGGCGGCCCTGTGATAATAAACACAACAGAGAGGCAGTCACATATAAAATAGGAAAAGAGTTACAAACTTCATTCAAAAGGTTCAACTACAAAGCACTCTGTACATGGTTACCACAAAAACCTGCCTATCCTCTCTAAAGAGACAGCAATTGTATTGCTTATAGAGTGAATTCTCCCTAACAGTACCACTCTTAATCTTTCATGTCATATGGCCACCCGTAAATATCACATCTATTCTAGATAATAATGCTTCTTTTTCCTCCCAAATCACAAGATAGTATTCCTTATTTCCCATTTTCAAGGGAGTCTTAGATTGTAAAAGAAATCTGCTAGAATCTACCCAGAATCCTCTCGTCGCTCCCATTCCTCTACTTTAGGAATTAATCATTTGCTGTTAAAGAAGTGGCACATGATTCCCTCCCCCCCGTGTGTGTCTGTGTGTGTGTGTGTGTGTGTGTGTGTGTGTGTGTGTGTGTGTGCGCGCGCGCCTAGGAATTGAACCCAGCGGCATTTGGAAACAAGATCTTGCCAAGTTATTGAGGGCCTAAGTTACTGAGGCTGGCTGTGATCCTCCTCTCTCGGCCTCCCAAATACAGGATTATAGGCATGTGCCACCACTCCTGGCTAGCATAGCGCGTTCCTATGAAATGAATTATGTGGGAATTCTACAAAAAAGTACCTCCTATTGAATTCTGAATTATCTTAGACGCACTTCCCAGATATAAACAAAATACTACACACAGGAAACTGTTTCAAAATCATTACCCTACAATGCCAAAGGTACTGAATCCAAGACTGACTGGTGTTGCTACAGTAGCCACAGCAGGAGGACACATTTTGAAGTTTATTTCAGTTAAATGTTTTATGATTAACTCTGCGTTAAACTTAAGATCCAATTATTGAAGTATTATCATCCAAAATTCTACTTTATGAGCACTTTTTCTTTCACTGGCATTATCACTGGCCTTGAATCTTAAGAGTGTTCTTATGTCCCTAATTTGACAAGGCAAGTGGAATAGGGGACTTTAAGCAACTAGTGTGTACCAAGTCACTCAAACTAACAAGCTTCACCCAGTCCCACCCTTCTATTGATCATCTGCTCTTGACTGAATGACTCTTCTTCCCATTATCATTTCAATAATCTGAGGCCATATTAGATGACTGGTCCTGCAATCCTAGCTACAGCTGAGAAGATGGTTGCCTCCTTTGGCTCAAGAAGTTGTGCTCCAACTCCATCAACAGCACAGAAGATACGATCGAGCCAGGAGCAGCTCCTATATATAGCCTCTACCACACCACCCTGGGTTTGTGTCCCGGATGTTTATCAGTCAACCCTGTAGTCGACAGGTGGAGCTCCACAGGTTATGAAATAGGCACAGGGAGGCCACCCCCTGACACCCATCTGGGCCTTCCTCAAGGCTGTCCCTGAGCTTCTCTGCTGGGCCTGGGGGAGCAGGACAAGCCTTGCCCAACAAGCCATCAGCCCAACTTCTCCAACTCCCACTGGTGAACTGCAGTGTATCGGGACTGAAAATAGGCTGTACCTGTACTGGAGGTCCTCACTCTCTGCGACTTCGTTATACTGTTTTGTCCATTTCACAGTGGTCTGGCGTTCACTTTGGATAAAATCTTAAAATCTCTTAACATGCCCTTGTTGAAAGGCAAGTGAGAACGCTACCCATTAATATGTGAACTTCTACCACCCAAGCCATAGTGCTATCAGCTCTCGTCAGAAATAATTTCTAACTAGCTCTCCACTTCCAGTCCCTGCTCCAACAGCACATCCAACATATTCCTGCCAAATGAAGCTTCCTCAAGCCCCATTCAGATATATTACTTACATACTCAAAAACCTTAAATAATCCCCCACTGGTCACTAAATGCCTAAATAAGTGTAATACCCCTTCTCCAACTCTAGGCTCCTAAGACGCTCCATGGGATCAGAATCCACAGCTAAATGACCTGAAGAGTTATAGAAAAGGGTAGGCTGGGAACAATAACTTCATGAGACTTATGAAAGCTCTCCAAAATGCTTTGGAAACACATTAAAAGACTATAAAGAGCCGGGAGTGGTGGTGCACGCTTGTAATCCCCGTGCTTGGGAGGCGGAGACAGGAGGATCGCGCAAGCCAGCTGCGTTGGCTTAAGAGACCCTGTTTCCAAATAAAAATATAAAATAGGTCTGGGAGTGTAGCCGGGAGGTAGAAGGGCTTCCAGGAACCCAGTACCACCAAAAAAAAAAAAAAAAAAAAAAAAAAAATACTATAAAGAGAACATTCAAAATTTAAAATACACATATTTATGGAAACTGAAATTAATATTAACAAATTACATAATTAATTTCTACTTTCCATCCTTTTTCAGGACTCTCTTCCCCACAGTTTATACACACGCCTTATAAATACAGTTGCTTTCTTTTGTTGTAGTCAATATATTTTTGCTGTGTGGTTCTTTGCCCGGGACTAGAACTCCATTCAAATCTTCAGTGTTCTCTTAATTATGTGACTCCGTGTTACTGACCGCCTCCAGGTCTCACTGTGGTCCCAGAGACGCAATCTCATGAAAAGACTTGGGTGAGCTTTCATTCCTCAATACCAGGGTTAAGCAGTAGCCCTGCCTTTGACAATGGCAGGTCTTGGTGAACTCCACTAACCCCTCTGTCACAGAGTTCAGCACTCTTCCAACCACTAGGCAGGGAATGTTTGGGGCCCAGGGTCACACTGCCTTAACATCCTCTATCCCCAGCGTCAATGCAAGTACTTCTGCTTATCCTCTGTGATCTGATCCAATTCCCCTTTCCATTCCCAGCCCCCAGCTTCCTCTTAGACTATTTATCACCAAGAGGAATGATTCTACTTGATATCAACCAGAATATATTTCTCAAAATTTTTTGTTTTCCTGGGAAGGACAGTTATGTAAGGTCTCCTTTAACATATGCTCAGTGAGGCTACCCAAACTCAATCTTCTCCTGTAGGAAAGAGGGGCAAGGCAGTTTAACTATTCCCCACGTCCCACCTCTGCCTGTGCTCATGCTTCTCTACTGCCCCACCTTGCCTGTTGAAAACCGAAATCCTGCCCATTGTTCAAAACTCATCTCAAATGCTAGCCTATTCCATAAACTTTGCCATTGACTTCTTGTTGGACAAAATCTCAATTTCGACTTTTCAGGAATTCTGCCTTACATTATGGTTATCTTACATTATGGTTTCTACATTTGCCCTAGCACTTGGGACGGTCTATCACACACAACAGAAAGGTACTCAGTTCATATTAGTCAAAATAAATAAAAAATTAGTGAAACATTTACTTTCTATGAAACTTCAGATTTTCCCAATTTCATAGCAAACAACTTATTAAGAACACACACACACACACACACACACACACACACACACCCTAGCTTGTCCTCCATGGAGACTAATGCCTGCTCTGAAATCAAAACTTACATAAGCAGCAACCTTCAGTCTCTGTGGTCTGATCCAGGGTATAATCTTTACCCTCTGATTCATGATCATAGTCCAAAATCACAAAAAAATGATTTACACAGTAAATATTCGGCCAATTAGTTTCCTATTTATTTCTGGCCCAAAGTAGAATTTTACTTTTTGTTCTCATATGTATGGAGTGAGGGGTGGTAACTGGGGGTTAAACCCAAGGGCATTCTACCTCTGAGCCCTGTTTTATTGTTTATTTGTAAACAGAGTCTCACTAAGTTGCTGAGGGCCTAGGTTGCTGAAGCTGGCCAAGAACCTATGATTCTTTTGTTTTGGCCTCCCTAGTACTCAGCAAATTACAGGTTTGTGTCACCACCACACACTTGTCGACTTGAAAAAGCATATTAGAAAATTATTTAAAACAGGCTTAATGCCCAGTAACAACTGTAAGACAGATGACTTAATCAATGTGCCTTTAATCTCCAGCAGCATAATTTTTTGAGTGTGTTGGGGGAGAGGGGGCAACTGATCCCAGGGCAATCCACCACTGTGTGACATCCCCAGGTCTTTTTTATTTTTTTATTTGAGACAGGTAACCTCCAATTGGCGATCCTTTTGTCTCAGCCTCTCAAGTCACTGGGATAATAGGCACAGGCCTCCATGCCCAACCATCAGCATAAATTTATTCATATAAATTGCTCCCAGATTTGCTCTAACCAGTGGAAAAATGCAAACACTCTCATGGAATAGGAAATATCTGAATGAGGTGTTATAATCAATTAATTCTATTCCTTTCTGTCTGTTACAGACTAAATAATCCATGTTTTACTCTACAAATTCTAAGGTACTTCTATGTCTTTTTCTTATAATTAAATCTAAATGTTCATGTCTTCACATATATAGTAATTATTTTTAAGGAACGCCTATCTAAGGATGTTTTAACCTAGTGAGTCTCACAGAAACCAAGGGCTCAGGTTAAAGTTTAAGTAAATGCTCTAGTTAATTTCTTGAATAAAGATCACAACAAAATTCACATTGTGTGTATATTTGTGTGTGTGTGTGTGTGTCCATGAATGCGCACATGTGCTCACAGATACCTGCGTCAGAATATCTCAATCCACCAACCTTACCTGAAGCATTTTGTCAGGACTGGCCTCGATGCCAGGTGGCATGTTGCTTGGGTCAAAGGCTATCTGTTCAACCTCAGCAAAGTAATTAACTGGATTTCTGTTTAAGACCAGTTTGCCAACTGGGATAAGAGGGTAGTCCTTGTGAGGCCAAACCTGAAAATAATGTCATATTCACAATTACTGGACAATCAAATAAAGGGCATTAAATATACCCTTAAGAATATCAACTTTCAAATATAATCATGCTAGTAAAAGTAATAATTTTTAACCCAATAAAACATGGTAAGAACTTAAGAGGAGTACATTAGTGAAATCTTTCACAACAGTAAATGGTAAATATTGACCTTTCCATAGGCCAAAGTACATCAGCTTTTGAAAATTCATTCTTTGCTAAGAACAATAAATGAAGCCATGCACGAGAAGTCAAGGAATGTATTCGACAGAGGTATGAAAATGAGATGGTGGTGGGCACTCACTAACAGGCTAAGACACCCTACAGCATGGCCACCATCTGTAGATGACATCACACCACGGGAAACACTTGACAGGGATTTTTTTTAAGTAGGTAAGAAGAGACTTAAAAGGGAAAACAAAATCATTGTTGCTGACTTACCTTGGTGAGATCAAATGGATTAAAAGGAAAAGTTTCTGCCTGACTAAATGTCATGACCTGGATGTAAAATGTCCAGGAAGGATAGTTGCCTTTGGCGATGGCATTGAAAAGATCCCGGAGGCCATAGTCAGGATCTTCCTGGGAGAGTCTTGCGGCCTCTTCCACGGAAAGGTTTTTGATGCCCTGGTCAGTCTACAGAATAGAAGAAAGATCAAACTGAAATATATTGTGCAAGTTATCAAAAATTTATTTTCTTTTCTTCCGGGGGCTTATTTGAGATTGAACTCAGGGGCATTCTACCTCTGAGCTATACTCCAAGCCCTTTTTTACTTTTTTATTTTAAAACAGGGTCTCGTTAAGTTGCCAAGGCTATCCTCAAATCTGTAATCTTCCTGTCTCAACCTCCCAAGTACTGGGATTTATAAGCATGTGTCACTGCAAATGGCTATTATCAAAATTTAATCAGCAATTCTTTGAAAGATTATGAATAACATTAACAAAAGACTGAATTTTCTTTACAATACTTCTATTCAAATCTGATACTACTGAATTTATCAGGAAGAAATTCTACTTGATTAGCCTGATTCTTTTAAATGTCAAGGGGATTCCACTTACACATTTCATACTTAAATTAATCTTTTCAAGTATTTCATATGATTTGAATTTTTCTACTCATTACTTTTTGTATCAGAATAATCAAAATATATCTTAAAAATAAGCAAAGATTAATAAAATTAAAGAACTTCCCCTTTTTACATCAGTAATTTTTTTAAAATTACTCTCTAAAAACAGCTCAAACAAATCATTGAAATTGTGATTAACTGATTTCCCTCCATCCCTACCCATTATTTTTGTTTTGTTTTGAAAGAAATCATAGAATCATAGATCACGGAGCTGAAAATTACAGCACACCTGTTCTGAACCAGTTCTCTAATTAGGTACAGCCCGATAATAATTACATTAATTTCAGATTTGGCCTCACAAAGACTACCCACCCTCTTATCCCAGCTGGCAAACTGATCTTAAACAAAAATCCAGTTAATTACTTTGCTTCAGTTGAACAGATAGCCTCTGACTAATACTAATGCGAAATTAGTACTCTGACTCTCCAAACAAGTCAATACGACCCAAGAAAGCTGGGTCAGTTTCCCGAGTGCTCCCACCATATCGCCCTGCTCTTCCTCTGACCATGATGCCTTCTTCCCAAAGACTCCCAGAAGGCCAAGTGGCATGCAACACTTCCTCGGCCAGAAGCAACTCTGGAAGGCTGGTCTATTTCTACCATAGACACCCCCACTCTCTCCAATAACTGGGAAAGTTTGGACTCTTCTTACTAGCAGATCAGAAATGAGGCCACCTTCAGGATCAAAAAATCAAAGTCACAGCCAGGTGTGATGGTACACACCTGTGAACCTAGTACTTGAGAGGCTGAGACAGAAGGATTATAAGTTTGACGTCAGCCCTCAGCAATATAGTGAGACACTCAGCAACCCAGCAAGATGTGGTTTCAAAGCAAAAACTAAAAAGAGCTAGGGTGTAGCTTAGAGGAAGAAAATCCCTGGTTTCAACCCCCTATTACCACAAGAAAAGAAGAAGAAAGAAAAAAAAATAAAAAAGAAGGTCACCATGTGCAGGTCAAAGAGCTAATACATTAAAATGTGAAGTGATAATACTTTTCTGATTTTAACTGAATCCCCTTATTTATAAAGGAATCATCTTGGGTCAGACTAATCCAGACTGATGAATCCATGTCCATCTCAGGCTACCTCAGGATCTACTGCTGAAGAGACACATAAGCAATGCAGGCTTTGTAGTGTTGTGGACAAGTAATAGAATTATCTCAACTATACAGTGAAAAGAACTGGAATGCAGAGAACTTTAAATTCTATGCCCGAAGTCACAGTTCTCTAGGACAGTGAGGATGAATTCAGGCTCCCACCAACATGGCTGGCTGTCCCACACATAGTCATTTAGCCTTGCTCTAACTGATCCTACACAACTCCTTTCAGCAATTACAAGCCAATGGGTCAACTGTTTCTTAAAATTTATCCAAGTTATAAAGAGGAGTGGAGAAGCATGCACACCCCAGGAGCGGAGGCAGCCTGTGGGTCGGCCCAGTAGCTCAGACCCGTGGGCGTGGCAGAGGCGGAAGTGGAGGCAGAGGCGGAGCCCGGAGGGCCGACTGAGGACTCTGGCACCAAGCCACCACTGCTACCACCCGGGCCAGCCAGTAGAGCCCCGCAAGAGCTGCCACAGCAGGAGGAAATGTGGGACATGTGAATTTGGCATACGAATTCATTTGGAAAGCTACTTGAGTGCCATGAGAAAATCTGCATATTGCAAGGTGGTCCTAGCCACCTCTTTGATTTGGGTACTCTTGGATATGGTCCTGCTGCTCTACTTCAGTGAATGCAACAAATGTGATGAGAAAAAGGAGAGAGGACTTCCTGCTGGAAATGTTCTAGAACCAATACAAAAGCCTCATGAAGGTCCTGGAGAAATGGGGAAACCAGTAGTCATTCCTAAAGAAAGATCAAGAAAAGATGAAAGAGATGTTTAAAATCAGTCAGTTCAATTGAATGGCAAGGAGATGATTGCACTCAACAGATCCTTACCAGATGTCAGGTTAGAAGGGTGTAAAACAAAGGTATATCCAGATAATCTCCCACAAGCGTGGTGATTGTTTTCCACAACGAGGCCTGGAGCTTCTGCGTACCGTTTATAGTGTCACTGATCACTCACCAGGACATGTGGTGGAGGAGACTGTCCTTGTTGATGATGCCAGTGAGAGAAACTTTCTGAAAAGACCTCTGCAGAGTTATGTAAAAAAACTAAAAGTACCAGTTCATGTCATTCTAATGGAACAGCGTTCTGGATTGATGAGAGCTCCACTGCAAGGAGCCGCTGTGTCCAAAGTCCAGGTGATCACCTTCATAGATGCACACTGTGAGAGCACAGTGGGGTGGCTAGAGCCCGTCTTAGCTAGCATCAAACATGACAAGAGAACAGTGGCATGTCCTATCACTGACGTGATCAGCGATGATACTTCTGAGTATATGGCAGGCTCAGATATAACCTATGGTGGATTCAACTGGAAGCTCAATTTTCACTGGTAGCCTGTTCTCCAAAGAGAAATGGGCAGAAAGAAAGGCGATGGGACTCTTCCTATCAGAAAACCCCAAGGGCAGAAGGCCTTTCTTCAACAGACAGGGATTACTTTCAGGAAACTGGAGCATATGATGCTGGAATGGATATTTGGGGAGGAGAAAACCTAGAAATTTCCTTTAGGATTTGGCAATGTAGAGGAACTTTGGAAATTGTTACATGCTCACATGTTGGACAAGTGTTTAGGAAAGCTACTCCTTACACATTTCCAAGAGGTACAGGGCAGGTTATCAATAAAAATAACATACAACTTGCAGAAGTGTGAATGGATGAATTCAGAAATTTCTTCTATATAATTTCTCCAGGTGTTACAAAGGTAGATTACGGAGATACATCATCAAGACTTGGGCTAAGACACAAACTACAATGCAAACCTTTCTCTTGGTACGTAGAGAGTATTTACCCTGATTCTCAAATTCCACATCAGTATTTCTCATTGGGAGAAATACAAAATGTGTTAACAAATCAGTGTCTAGATAACATGGCTAGAAAAGAGAATGAAAAAGTTGGGATTTTTAATTGTTATGGTATGGGAAATAATCAGGTTTTCTCTTATACTGCCAACAAAGAAATCAGAACAGATGACCTATGCTTGGACATTTCCAATCTGAACGGCCCAGTTACCATGCTCAAATGCCACCACCTAAAGGACAACCAGCTCTGGGAATATGACCCCGCAAAATTAACCCTGCAGCACGTGAACAGCAACCAGTGCCTGGATAAAGCCACAGAAGAGGACGGCCAGGTGCCCAGCATTAGAGACTACAATGGAAGCCGGTCCCGGCAGCGGCTTCTTCAGAACGTCACCCTTCCAGAAATATTCCCAGACCAAATTTACAAAAAAAGAAAAAAATAAGGTTTGACTGGGCTACCTCAGCATACAGTTCTGCCTCATTCTTAAGTAGCAAAAAAGGAAAAGTGCTTTCCTCTGCGGGATGTAAGATTTATCAGCCATTAAAACTCAGACTCTTCTAGATTTTCACTAGCTGTGTATCAGCCTTCCTGTCCAAGGACGTGAAACTGCATAGTAGTGAGACTGTGCGCACTGATGTTTACAAGATTGAAAGAGTCTTTCGTCAAGAATCATAGGAAAGAATATTCAGACAACGAACAAGCAACGGAACGTGCTTTCTGAAGAACTGCACCTTTTACCGTTTGCTTGTACATCAGTGATTTCTGCTGAGCGTACTCTCATAATAAAAAGATTTCCAAGAATTTTTTTTCCTGATTAGAACTGGTAGCTAGTATATTAAATACTGATGTAAAAGTATATAAAAGAACTGGAACCAGATTCAGAACCATGAAAACAACATTTTTACAATAATAAAAAATCTATATTAAACAGGATTTAAAGAAAATTGGAACTATGAGAAGTACAATTTGTTATAGTATCAAATTTCTACATAGATTTTTATACCTCAGTGGGGAAAAATAACTTATTCCAATGACATTCATTCTGTTTTCATCGGTAATAGTCATGGATGCTTTTATTTTTCTTGTGGTGCTGAAAATGGGCTGGGAAAAAAAGCTCTTTAAACATATTTTAAGCTGGGCGTGGTGGCGCACGCTTGTAATCCCCGCGTTTGGGAGGCTGAGACAGGAGGATCGTGCAGGTTCGGAGTCAGCCTCGCTGACTTAAGAGACTCTGTTTCCAAATAAAATATAAAATAGGTCTGGGAGTGTAGCTCGGAGGTAGAAGGCCCCTGGGTTCCATCCTCAGTACCACCCAAAAAAAAAAAAAAAAAATTAATTTTTTTCTAGAATTGCCTTTATTTGGTCTGTGGGCTATTGGAACTGTAATTTTTAATTACCTTCTAAAAATGGAGATTTAAATGATGTCTGACTTCAACAAGTCAGCTATCTCAGTTGCTCTGGGGTCAGCTGGCTTATAGACTCCATCTCTGTCTCTCTCTCACCCCCCCCCCACACACACATTTCTTACATTTTCAACTTCTTAGCTTGATTCAACTGATTATGCTTAGTACCCAAGATTCATGCTACTATACTACTGATTTGGTTTCACAGCAATAAATCTTTAGTTCTTTATTATTCCAATTAACAAAAGGTTTACACAGTGTGGTTTCCTTGGGTATTTGGAGAGAATATATTTAATTTTTTTAAAAAAAAAAAACCTTTTCCACTCCATTCTTTGATGTGCTTCATTGTCAAATCCACATTTAGTTTAGACTCTTGAACTGTAATGCTGGTCTGCTGCTTTTTTTAATAAAATCTGAAAATATTTAATTGGCATTTTTAATGAGTTAGCCAAAGATGTGCAGTTATTATTTCATACTACTAGTCTTGCATTTCTTCCCTAAATTCAATTTAGATTAAATTGGTCTTATTTTTCTCTGATTTTTAATATGACAAAATCACCTGTGTATCCATAAATGTTTATATTAATTTTTTAATCTCCTGGAAAGAAAGTTATCATTGTGGTGGTTTTTCTGATACATAAATCAGTCCATGGCAAAAATGTGTAATTTTGCTTCTTATCTGCAAGATTATTTTAATGGTATTCTTTTCTTGGATTATGAAAGACTCTCACTGCAGGCAGTGCTATTTCTTGTGCCTACAAAAGTTTCTGAAAGTCACATCACTAATGTGTTTGCCAGACTGAGTACACACAACATTTCACACTTTGTGTTCATGTTAATCAGCACATGTGGGTACTTTTAGAATGAGGTTGTGATACAGAATGTATAAACTATCCCCAGAAAATTTGAAATGGTGCAGGTGCTGGATGGGATTTTTTTTCCCATGAGCTGTGTTAATCTATCTTCCGTAGCCATAATGCTTAAATAAGATGTCTAATCAATAAATCTTCATGCTTAGAATTTCAGGTTTTTGTACTCCAGTGTAGTTGGGTTTTATCCCTTATTTAAAAAAAAAAGTTTAATAGCACTGTGATTTAAGGTTTTATTTTGTTTTTTAAGGTTTTGTTTTGTTTTGTTTTTTAAGGGGATGTAAGTGATTTAATTCCTGGTTACTTTTAGAACTTGATAGATAATCCCACTGCCTTATTTCTCTAATTAAAATATTCCTAAATACTTTGAAAATATAAAATATTCCAGAATAAAAAAAATTAAAAATACAGAGAGGTGGAAGTTTTCCTGTTTAATATACCTACATAATTTTTCAAAATAAAAAATATGCATAGAAGACAGCACTTGGACGTCATTAAGAGGAAGATTACACTGGTCATGCACCTACTTTCTTCTGCCTGTTTTAGCAGAAGTTATTTGAACACAGAAGTTCTCAGGCTTCTTTTTTTTTTTTTTTTTTTGCAGGTCTGGGGATGGAACCCAGGGGCATTTGGCATTTGACCTCTGAGCTACACCTTCTGCCCTATTTTTTATTCTTTATTTTGAAACAGGGCCTCATTAAGTAGATGAGGCTATTGGCGAACTACGATCCTCCTGTCTCAACCTCCCCAATGATGGGATTATCTGTGCCACCACACCTGGCTTAAGGCTTCTATTTATGACAAACCCTCTGAAGTACACTGGTGCTATCACTTATTGTAATCAATGCCAAAATCATACCAAGACAGGGCCCTTTAAGTCATTTCAGTTGGTTAAAAAGTTCTCCAAAGCTTCCCCAGAAGTAACTGATTTGATCTGAAAGCAAGCTTTTTGTTTGTTTTTATTTTTCCAGTTTATTATTGTGGTTTTTTTTATGCTGGATACTGAACCCAGGGGCATTATATCTCTGAGCTACAATCCCAGTCCTATTTTATTTTTAAATTTTGAAACAGGTTCTCACTAAGTTGCAGAAGGCCTCACTAAGTTTCTGAGGCTGGCCATGAACCTGTGATCGTCTTGTCTCAACCTCCCAAGTATGGGATTAAAGGCATGTGCCACCACACCTGGCTATCAAGTTTGAAACAATATAACTTTGTTTTCTGACATTTGTATTGATTTTACTTACTTGTCTTGTTCATAATACGTCAATTAATGCTAAATCAATAGATGGATGACCTAAAAAGTTAGAAGTGTTTTTAGTATCATAGTATCAGATGTTGGAAGTGATAGTGAGACTAGTATATGTTCCGGTCTGCTTTAGTACCTTTCTGGAGCTCAGAAGATATCTATGCTCAGCAAAAAGAGTCAGGGCAGGAAAAGCAAAGCACCACCCACCTGCCTTCAAACTCCAACAGAGAACGCTAAGGAAGCTGGCTATCTAGGTGGAATTCCCTTTCGGCCAGGAGGCCTGTCTGATCTTACCTTTGAGTTCCAACCCAAACCTTAGCTCTTCCCACTCCAGAGAAAAGAAACTTAACATGAACCAGCCAGCAGCAGAAACATTACACCAGAGAGTCAGCAATAAAGCTTTGTTTTTTCTAGATACTTATGACAGAGCTTACAGGGTCCAGAAGGAAAAGGAAGCTTAAACTGTTGCCAGCAGGTAAGTGCTCTTGCCTCTGGCCACACTCAAAGAGGAGATCAAAGAGAAGTTCTAACGGAGCAACTTGAATGTAGCATTCACTGGGATGCTGGCCAACAAATACTCAAGGTGCTGATGACTAAATCAATACCTCCCATAGCTTGAGAGTGGAAGAAAGGGAAAGGCAGGAGAGGCATTCCTGCTCAATCCTTCAGGAGAAATAAGGAGAGGTGGGTGGTAGGAGCCGTGTACACTCTACTCCAAAGGCAACATGTACCTTATAATGGAATTTGCAATAAACTGCCTCTCCATTTGCATTAACCAGCTTGAAAGTGTGGGATCCATAGCCGTTCATGTGCCGATGTCCATCTGGAATCCCTCGATCACTGAACAAGAAGGAAACCTAAGGAACAGAAGTGTAATGCCTCAAGTCTTTCAGTTTAAATCAAAACACCCTAGATTTTATAAGACTCTCCTCAGTTTCCCTTACTGACATGGAATATTTCAATCAATTTTCCATGAGAAAAGTTACCATTATCATTTCATTTATAGAAAACAATACACAGAAGTCTTTCAAATGGAGCAATAATGCCATAACTCAAAGTTCTGTTAAGAATACCTAAAAAAAAATCTGCAAAGTAGCCTAAATTGTTATTCAAAATTCATTTTAATAGCAAAATACTTTAGTACTATTTTACTTTTATTTACCTAATATAAAGCTTTACTTAGACTAGAGACTTTAATATTGCTAAATATCACTTGATGTCCTCAGCTATCTAGCATCAAGTTAAGGCCAACATATAAAGGAAGATAAATAAAAAACAGTCATTAGAAAACTTCTCATGATCAAGAAATCTAAGGATACATCCCAAAAAGAAAGTCAAAAAGGCAAACTGGAGAAATATCTGTGGACTAATTAAAAGTTTCATTCCAGGTGATACATTATAATACTGTGGGGGAAAAAATAGAGGGGTGGTTCCCACCTGATGCAGAGACTCAGGACGAAGGCTCCAGAAGTCCCAGACCATGTCTGGATCCTTCAGGTGCGTTTGAGGATTCCTCTTTTGGCTGTGGATAAAGGATGGAAACTAAATGGGGAAAAAAAAGAGAAAAATCCAAAAACTAAGTTAACAAGAATTAGGGTGTCTTGCCTGATATATTGCCTACTGTTCATTTATGGATTATAATTCTTCTTCTTTTTTTTTTTTTTTTTTTTTTTGCAGTACTAGGGATGGAACCCAGGGGCATTCTACCTCCCAGCTACACCCCCAGCCCTATTTGTGTGTGTGTGTGTGTGTGTGTGTGTGTGTGTGTGTGTGTGTGTGTGTGTCTGAGGATGGAACCCAGGGCTTTAACCTCCGGGCTACACCCCCTGCCCTATTTTTTATTCTTTATTTTGAAACAGGGTCTCACTAAGTTGCAGAGGGCCTCACTAAGTAGCTGAGGCTGTCCGCGAACCGCGATCCTCCTGTCTCAGCCTCTCGAATGCTGAGATCACAAGTGTATGCCACCACACCCAGCTTCCTATTTTTTATTCTTCATTTTGAAACAGGGTCTCACTGAATTGCAAAAGGCCTCACTACATAGTAGTTGAGGCTGTCTGCAAACCATGATCCTCCGGTCTCGGCCTCCCAAAATGCTGGGATAACAAGCGTGCACCACCACGCCTGGCTTTTGGGATTATAATTCTAAACAACACTATCCTAGAATTTTAAACTGCTAAAACCCTAAAATAAAATTAATTCAGGACCTGGGATACCTAAAGTATTTAAAATATACAATGCTAACACTAACATATTTCTTTAAAGAAAAAATATACACACACACACAGATCCCATCTATGTCTATATGCACCTCTACACAGAGCATGTATAGACATCCTCTACTTACTTCTTGGGCAAAGCCTCTGTTTTGATTAATCTTCAATGCTCTGTAAAGAAAACTGTACTATTCCCATTAAGGTCATGAATCTTGAAATGCCAATTCGAAGACTAACAGTAATCATTGTAACTTAATTTTATAAAAAGACATTAAATACATAAAATATATTTCAAACAGTAATCCAGATAACCTAAATTCTTTATTCTGTCTTTCTGGGGCTTTCCCTCAAATGCCAGCCTACACAGAGTATTTAAAATCAATTTCAGGCCGGGCGTGGTGGCGCACGCTTGTAATCCCCGCGCTTGGGAGGCAGAGACAGGAGGATCGCGCAGGTTCGAAGCCAGCCGCGCTGGCGTAAGAGACCCTGTTTCAAAAATATAAAATAGGTCTGGGAGTGTAGCCCGGAGGTAGAAGGGCTTCCAGGAACCCCAGTACCACCAAAAAAAATAAATAAATAAATAAAATAAAATAAAATCAATTTCAATCAACATATGTGATATGTAAAATGCTCTGCTGCCTACCAATATGGCGTCCCTGATGAAGAAAATAGGGGTGTTATTTCCAACGAGATCCCAAATCCCATCTTCTGTATAAAATTTCACTGCAAACCCACGAGGGTCACGAACTGTGTCAGCTGAGCCCGATTCTCCAGCTAAAAGAGTCAAATGGGAAAATGAAGTTTAAGCCATGATACCTTCCATTCAAGAATCCGAAAGTCTAACCAAAAAAAAATTGTAATCTGTTTCCAACCATTTCCTAGAAGCAAATTGAGTATTTATGTGCTCAAGATATTATTTTTACCACCTACCAGCTAGTTCAGTCTACAAATCAAACAAAAGAATTAATTGAAAGTAATAATAGAATACATATAACAGCTAAAAAGATTAGACATCAGATAACCTTGTTTAAATAAGTAATTAAATTTTATATTAAAATGAGAAAAGAATAATTATAAAGATAAAGAGAATGAGTTGTTAAAATTATGAGGTTAAGGAAATTAATCAAAATAAAAGTTTTATTCTGAATCTCCTTTATGTTTGCATTCCACAATCTGTGTGTGTGTGTGTGTGTGTGTGTGTGTGTGTGTGTGTGTGTATGTGTGTGTGTTGCTAGTATTGCTAGGAATTGAACCCAGAGGTGTTTTACCTCCCAGGTATACCCCCAGCCCCTATTTTATTTTTTACTTAGAAACAAGGTCTCGCTAAGTTGCTGATGCTGGCCTCAAACCTTCGATTCTCTTGTCTTAGCCTCCCCATAGGCATGCGCCGCCACACTTGGCTCCATGATATTTTTAAATGCACAGAGCCAAAAGCCAGGCATGGTGGCGCATGCTTGTAATCCCTGTGTTTGGGAGGCTTAAGACAGAAGGATCACACAGGTTCGAAGCCAGCCTCAGCTACTTATTGAGGCTCTCAGCAAATAGGTGAGACCCTGTTTCCAAATAAAATATATAATAAGTCTGGGAGTATAGCCCAGAGGTTGAAAGCCTCTGGGTTCCACCCCCAGTACCACCAAAAAAAAAAAAAATGCACAGAGCCTGACACAGAAACTGAGTCACGCACTGTGATATGTGGAGATATAATTTGGTAAGTCTGAATATTTACTAGCTCTGTAACATGGGGGCGGGGATCACTTAACTATTCAGTTTTTGAAATGAAATAGTCCCATCTTGCAAAGTAGATACACCTTAATGTCTGTAAAGCACCCAACCATTGTTGTGTAGACTTAATTCTCAGTAAAGAGCAGCTGTTGCCATGATTACTGTGTAAGAGCCTCACTCTGTGCTTCCCTTTGAGGCAACCACTTGTGGAAGGTTCTTTCAAAATGTCACAAAATTGCAGTGGTGGCCCCCACATAAGGGTGATTTCCTAAGCCTTCAACAAGCAGAAAGAAAAGTAACTTCCTACATTTCTCCAAATTATGTTTTTCTACTATAAAAGCTGCTAAAATTTGGAGAAGTACTTGTTTCCTATTTCCTAATAAGTTTTTCTTGAAATTAAGTTATAAATGTCCCAAATAAGGTACAGGTTGAATTAGGCAATGCTAGCCATGCACAGGGACATACTTACCGACGGTAGAGAATCGAACTGCAATCGGAGTCCTCTTCCCAACATGCTCAAACACCTTTGCCTTGGAGTACCTGGTGATGTCATGTGTGACCTCAAAGTAGCCAAAAGCACCTAAGGAAAAGGACACAAAAATACATGTCCTGAGACCACAGAACCTGGTGACAAGAGAAAGCAAGGATGGAGCTCCAGCCTTCTGGGAGCATCCGCGTGATGGGTAAGGGGAAAGCACAGTGTACACACCCTATCACTCAGGGCTCAAGTGCACACCACACAGTCAGGGCCAAGAGGAGGAGATTAGTAGAGATGGACATCATTGGTCAAGAATGACCCAAGGACTCAGGACCTCAGAGGGCCTTCAAATACAGGTGTAGCCCAGGAGATAAAGAGAAAAACAGACAAGAAAGAAAATATGGGAAAATAAAAAATAGTTTTAACACTTAACAAGAAGTCCACAGAACCGAACAACATACTGAGTCATGACAGAAAAGACACATGCAGGGAAGACAGAAGTAATCTCATCTAGAAAGACAAGAGTAGGAAGCCCTAACTGGATCCCAGGAAGCAGGCCAAATGTCTTCTTCCTTTCTCTTACTGCTTTTTAGCTTCTCTTAAACACCATTCCCAGTTGTTGTTGCCATCATAAAAGTAAGATCAAGGTTTTACAAAAGCTTTAAAAAAATAGGAGGGAAAAAGCCGGGCATGGTGGCGCACGCTTGTAATCCCCGCACTTGGGAGGCCGAGACAGGAGGATCGCACAGGTTAGAAGCCAGCCTCAGCTACTTAGTGAGGCTTTGAGCAACTTAGTGAGACCCTATTTCCAATTAAAATATAAAATAGGGCTGGGAGTATAGCCCGGAGGTAGAAAGCTCCTGGGTTCCACCCCCAGTACCACAAAAAAAAAAAAAATAGGAGGGAAAAATACCACAAATCCATCATTCTAACACAAATGTGCTCAATTTTACAGTTAATCTCAAAATGTACTCAGTTAAAAAAGCACCACTTAAACTAGTTGCTATTACAGTATATGTATCTGTACTTGTATCTCTAATTACTGTGTGTATGTGTGTGTGTGTGTGTGTGTGTGTGTATTTGTATTTCTGTACTTTTATTCTTTTGATGAAGTGCAGGATGGAAGATTATTGCTTTTAAAATAAAGTATCTCATATATAACATTCAACAACAACAAAAAAATCATTTAATACTAATTTCCCTATTGATGAACATCTTTCTTTTCTACAAAGAAAGGAGATGTGGCACTTCTATTAAAGATCTTCCAACCCTTTGGGAAATAATTTTCAGCCAGGTTCTATGAAATGACCCCTGTACATCAAATGAACCATGCTCTCACCTGCTCCTTTAGCATGGACGACTCTCTCGGGAATTCTCTCTCGGTCAAAGTGAGCCATTTCATCAGTGAAGACCACATCCTGAACAAGAAGGGGCCCGCGGGGCCCTGCAGTAATAATGTTAAGCTTGTCTCCTATTGGGTTACCAGCTCCAGTGGTCAGGACATCAGGCCTCTGTGTGAACACCAAAAGAAAAAGAGTGCGGGAGAGTCAGTGTCATCAACTTCGTATGTTGCCACAGGGTACATCACTGCAATTTTTATACCTACTGCCCTAACTCTTTTTAAATGTCTTGTGTCCGAAGTATTGAAATACGCCAAGATACATCACTGTCTGAAACTTATAGTAAGGTCTCAGAAAGACCTGACAAATCCAACACTAGTCTGCTAAAACACTGCTCTGAGGATCAGAAACATGGCTAAATATAGACTACCAGTTCAGCATCTGCCCAGACAGGGAGACCCCAGAGGGTCCCAAGTGCTTAACACTGAGTGTCAAGCTGACGGCAGCAGTCTCTAGAGTGGCTACACCCTGTGGTGCATTCATTTCTCCCACACAATGTATCTAACTACTTGTACCATCTCCTGCCTTTTCTCCAGAAGGTGACAGGGTGGAGAGTAGGAAAACTAGAAAAGTCCTGTGAGCTGTTTGAATAAACATTGACTAAAAGAGATCTTGGGATTTGCAAGATTGTAAGCAAGACTGTCACACACACTAGCAGAACCCCCTTGCCTGCTAGAACTATCTTCGCATTGGGCAGACTATCTCCTAGTGTTACCATATGAATTAAAATAATCAAACATAAGCAAAATGCAGAGCACACACACAATGCCCCCGCTCCACTGGCTGTGAGAAAGTGACCTGACAGAAGCAGAGCATTTTAGATTGTCCTAGCATTACAACAGATGTGCATTCCCCTTGCCAGACCTCCACCCACAACCCTGCGCCCACCCAGTGCCCATCGAGTGGCAGAGCCTTCCAGATTGCTAGAAAGGTTAAGGGTTGAATCAGCAGCCGCCACCCAATCACACCACTTTTTTTTTTTTTTTTTTTTTGCGATACTGGGGTTCCTGGAAGCCCTTCTACCTCCAGGCTACACTCCCAGACCTATTTTTACATTTTTATTTGGAAACAGGGTCTCCTAAGCCAGCGCGCGCAGCTGGCTTCGAACCTGCGCGATCCTCCTGTCTCTACCTCCCAAGCGCGGGGAGTACAAGCGTGCGCCACCACGCCCGGCCCAAATTTTTGGAAACAGGGTCTCTTAAGCCAGCGCGGCTGGCTTCAAACCTGCGCGATCCTCCTGTCTCTGCCTCCCAAGCGCGGGGATTACAAGCGTGCGCCACCACACCCGGCTCACCTCTCCCTTTAGTTTAAACGTAAAACTTTGCTTTTCAGCCTCAACTATATGCTGGAATCACCCAGGGAGCTCTTTAAGGCATGCTGATGTCCAGGCCCTCCCTCTAGAGATTTTGGATATAAGCCGTCTGGGTGAGGTCCAAGGTACTTTTAAGTCCCCAAGTGATTTCAAAGTGAAGCTCATAATTGAGAATCACTGATCTAGAGCTTTGGGATGATCCAAAATTAAAATAATACGAGTCAGAGAAAAATAAAACTGTCAACTCAGCTCTTTAAGTGTGCTGTAAACAGAAATCTAAAGGAAGCCTAAAAATATACATAAGGTGGATATCTCCTAAGGGAGAGTGGGAGAGAGGATGCCAAGGGAAATGTAAAAAGAAAGTCAAACAGGGCCAAGTCTCATTTACATTTCTGCATCCCTAATGAGGGAAGGAGCTGCCACTAAGAAAGACAGGAGACCCTACCACATGGTCCCTCCTGATTGTGGGGCCAGCACAACGTAGTCAAAAATAAAACCACACCAAAGCCGGGCATGATGGTGCAAGCTTGTAATCCCCACGCTTGGGAGGCTGAGACAGGAGGATCACGCAGGTTCAAAACCAGCTGCGCTGGCTTAAGAGACCCTGTTTCCAAATAAAAATATAAAGTAGGTCTGGGAGTGTAGCCCTGAGGTAAAAGGGTTTCCAGGAACCCCAGTACCACCAAAATAAATAAATAAATAAATAAATAAATAAATAAATAAATAAATAAATAAATACACACCAAAGCCGGGCGTGGTGGTGCACACTTATAATCCCAGCATTTGGGAGGCTGAGACAGGAGGAGTGCGGTTCGCAGACAGCCTCAGCTACTACTTAGTGAGGCCCTTTACAACTCAGTGAGACCTTGTTTCAAAATAAAGATTAAAAATAGGGCTGGCGCCGGGCATGGTGGCGCACACTTGTAATCCCCCCGCTTGGGAGGCTGAGACAGGAGGATCGCGCAGGTTCGAAGCCAGCTCCACTGGCTTAAGAGACCCTGTTTCCAAATAAAAAACATAAAATAGGTCTGGGAGTGTAGCCCGGGTTCCATCCCCAGTACCACCCCCCCCCCCAAAAAAAAAAAAATTGGGCTGGCAGTGTGGCTCAGAGGTAGAATGCCCTTGGGTTCCATCTCCAGTACCACAAAATAAATAAATAAATAAACAAACAAATACCACACCAAAAGGAGGCAGATACAGAGCAAGCTGGATGAATGCATATATACTAAAGCATAGACGGTCTTGCCTGATGATACTAAATTATGAAATTGTAGTCGGGATGCTGGAATTATGTCACAATTGGTCTTCCTTCCCACCCAACACAGAAATCCCCTTCCTGATATCAGTCCTGTTAAGAAATAAAGCTTGGTTTTCCAGTTACAAATGAAACACTCCGAATCCCTTCCAGTCCCCCACTCTAATAGGATAATTGGCCTAAATGATAACTTTCCTCACACAAGCTCATGTATATGCATTTTACCTCCAAAACAAGTGTGGCAGAAAAATCTTCAATAGTCAGCAGCACGAAAACGAAGCCAGTGGGTCAAAGACTAGAAAGGGAAAAGTCCTCCAGCTTCGGGGAATATTTAGGGCAATGTTCGATAAGAGCAACTGGCCTAATACAGGGTTGAGTTTCCATTCGCAGGTGAGGAGCAGGAGGCAGTGTGTTTGTGGAGATGAAAATGATGCAACAAAGGAGGGCACTGCTCAGGGTCCAGCAGAGCGCTTGCCTAGGTGGAGCTCCTGGGTTCAGTCCCAAGCACCACAAAATCCACAGCAGCAGTGTGAAATGCACCTCACTGGGATCTGGACAGGAACAGTGTCAAAAGAGACAGGCTGTGTCACAGGTCCCAAGACCGTACACACTCAGCGATTCTCGAGGACTCAAACCAAAGTCACAGTGAGAGCTATAATTCACCGCAGCAAGAGGAAACAAAGCAAAATCAGCAAAGAGAAATGGCTCATAGAGTAGACCAGGAGGAAACCAGGGCGAGCTTCCAAGAGTCCTCTCCCAGTGGCGTTCCCCCAGGACATGCCCACTTCCTTCAGCAAAGAGTTATGGCCAGATGTGTAAAATGGTGTCTAGCAAGGAAGCTCAGCTCATTAGAGATGGAACCCAGGGGCTTTCTACCTCTGGGTTACACTCCCAGACCTAATATTATATTTTATTAGAAACAAGGTCAAAGTTGCTGAGAGCCTCACTAAGTAACTGAGGCTGGCTTTGAACCTGTGCAATCTTCCTGTTTCAGCCTCCCAAGCACTGGGATTACAAGCGTGCACCACCACACCTGGCTGGCCAGGGCTTTTTAATGAAGGGCTGGTCACACAGGCACCCTCAAGACTTCCAAAAGGACGGCAGGTGTTCAGCACAGTTTAAACACAGCTATCAGGATGGGTGAGAATCCTTCCCCCATACCAGGCTCAGACAGCAAATGAGGGCCAACCTTGCACGCAGGTGTTTCTAGGGATAGCAGCTCAGGCCCACGATGGTCACTGCTTCTCTTTACAACCAGGGAAACTTCTCTTTACAACCCTATTGACTGGGCATTTGTTCATTTCTTAGGTGTGACAATGGTACTAAGGAGCCCTTGTCTTCTAGAGATACACGTGGAAATATTACAGATGAAATGATACCACGTCAACAGTCTACTTCAGAAAATGGAGTTGGGAGTAATGGGACAGATCATTATTGAAACAAGACCATTATGAAGACTGAGGAACAGGCACTTGGAGGTTTGTTACACTGGCCTCCCCTTCAGTACTGGCTTAAAATTTACCATCGTATCGTTTGGGGTTCTTAGATACAGAATCAAAGAGAAATGTTTATTGCAAGAAATATGGTAGGTGTTGAAGGAAAGGAAAGAAAAAATAGAGGACTGCTTTAATAATGCTAACACACAAATGTTAACTCTGAGCAGACTCAGTTCTTTTCCTAAATTTACATGTTTATTCAAGACAAGAGCAGGAGAACCCAGCACTGCACACAAAATATACACTAGGCAACAAACCTGGTGATCAACACTGGCTCCTGCCCAGAGGGCTTATCATCACTAGAAAATGTGGAAAACCCTAACTTCCATGTTGGGCAGTCAATCCTAAATTTTTTGAGTTTTTATGCTTTTGTGGGTGCATTATATAGTCTTACATCATAATCCAAATATTGGGTTCAGTCTGATGTTCCTTTCTTTTTTTAATCTTAAAGCACTCTTAAGTATCAGAGGATCCCCTACACTAAGGAGATTCTCAAGCCCAGAATAAATAAAGAAATTTACAACACTGGGAAATTGTTCTCATTGTCTTCAAGATAGAAAACTGTTTTCTGGATCGTAAGTCTTCTTCACTAGGATGCACTTACATATTTTACAAACTGACTTCAGTCTAGTTGAGCCAATAGGTGCCTTGGTTAAAAGTCAATATAAAGCCAGGTATGGTGGCACACACTCGCAATCCCAGTACCTGGGAGGCTGAGACAGGAGGATCATGGATTTGAGGACAGCCTCAGCTACATAGTGAGACCCTCTGCAAATTGGTAAGACCTTATTTCAAAATAAAGAATTAAAAATATGGGGGTATAGCTTGGAGGTAGAATGCTCCTGGGTTCCAGCCCTAGTACCACAAAAAAAAAGGTCAATATAAATTAAATATTTTACACTCGACAGGCAAAAATGACTTTTCATTCTATTTGATTCAGGGCCTAAATTACTCAATACACTCTACTTATGGTACTCAATAAGTAAGGTACTCAACTCAATAAATAATATACTAAATAAAATATTAAGGTACTCAATACATTATGCATTCAATAAAATACTAAATATCATACAATAGAAAAAAATGAAATCTAATAAGGGTAAGAAAAGAACAAAACTATGTTCCTGATAAAGAACCTAAGTAGTTACTACTGGATCTAAAAGTATACTGTAAGTTGTCTAAGGAGCATGCTAGCTGCTATTAAATCAGAAATCTTAATGGCCTGCCAACCTAAGTACTGACAGACTTTCTAAAGAACACTGATATTTATTTGGGAATAAGCAAAGAGCACTGCAATGGGTAAACCATGGGGGAAAGGGACAGGATAAAAGGAAACTTCCAAAGGCAAAATGAGAAGGTTACATAAATGATTTTGAAACAGTAATCAGTGGCCACAAGGATTAATAAATAACAAGGGTGTTTATGGACCAGTAAGGAGCATGGCGCCAGACCAAAGCTGGACAGACAGCTGCTAGACAGATGCCCTTGCACATGTATTTTCTGTGGGAGGTTTTCTGTGGCCTTTGTACAAGGTTATGGCTCTGGCATTCTTTTGTGAAGAGTTCGTGTTCAGGCCTGGTACCTGAGGTCCTCCTCCATTACCTCCCAGCCTTATTACTATTAGGGTGTGACACAAGCAACTCCATTTTGATTCTGACAACTTTCTCCAGGCCTTAGGCTAAGATTAACACACACAGCAGGGCAGAACTATAAGGTCTCTAACTGGCAAGCCTGGAGTGCCTTCTCCTTGTGGTTTAACTGCATGGGGACAGAGAAAGCAAAGGACAGAAGAAAATTAAAAATGATTCCCAGGAACTCTGGAACGAGAACCAGTGGGTAGTTTTAATTCCAGAAAAAAATAAAGTAACAATTGCTTTTTAACAGAAAGATAACAAATTTCAGACTCCATATTCACAAAGCTAGACTTTTAAACACAAGAATGACTGAGTTCAGCTTCTCCCTCATCCAAGGGAGAAATGTTTGTTATTTAAGGCCCAGTCCTACTGTCATTTATAAAAGTAAACATGTTATAAGAGATTTTTTCCTCTCCTCTTGGTCAATTGCCAAGTCGTTCACTTTACTGTTTTAATGTTTCCATCAGAAATGATCAAAACATTTGCTACTGGTTTTCAATAATTAAAAACTGGATAATCCTAAAGAAAATAAACCTTTAAAATACAGAGAATAATAGATAATGTAAAAGAGATTTTTGTCTGTCTTGAAACTATCTTACCTGGTAGCATTGAGAACTGGCCTAATCCTTCAATCTTTCAAAGAAAGCAGAAAATATCCTCTCAGTACTTGGGAGGCTGAGACAGGAGGATCACAGGTTCGTGGCCAGCCTCAGCTAATTTAGCCTCAGCCAGCCTCTGCAACTTAGTGAGAGCCTCTTTCAAAAATAAAGAATTAAAAAATCGGGCTGGGGTTGCCGCTTGGAGGTAGAATGCCCCTGGGTTCAATCCCCAGCACCACAAAAACAAAACAAAACAAAAAAAAGCAGGAAATAGAGCCTTTGGAGAGACAAGCTCAGAAAATGACAAATAATTTACCCATAAATGAAAATTATTTCTTTATTCTTTATATTAGAAGGTGTAGTAGACCTAGTACTTAAGAGAGAAAATAAACATGTTAAGTTGTTTATTTTACACTTTGAAGTCAAGCCTCTTTTACCTAGAAAAAAATTATGGACTTGTTTTAAACTAGATATTGTTTAATTATTGACTTGTTTAAACTAGATATTGTTTAATTATTGACTTGTTTAAACTAGATATTGACTAGATATTGTTTAATTATGGACTTGTTTAAACTAGATATTGTTGAGAAGAGAGAAATGAAAGCTTAGAAATTTTGCTTCCATCTCTCATGTCTCTTCTGCTGACACACCATGACTTAGCAAATCCCCACCTAAATATCTCCCATGAGAAATTACAGTACATAGGCTGGGGGAGTAGTTCAGTGGTAGCATTCTGGATTTGATCGCATTACACACACACACACACACACACACACACACACACACGAGAGAGAGAGAGAGAGAGAGAGAGAGACAGACAGACAGACAGACAGACAGACAGACAGACAGACAAGAGGGCGACATTTTACACTGAGTTAAGGTACTCAGTGGTTCCTTCTCCAAACCCAACATTAGCGATGTAACATCAACAGAATTATTACCAAGGTTACCCTAGACACCACAGGCCTCATGGGCTATCATACCCAGACAACTCTCTGGCAGGACTGAACAGGCTAAGACCCAACCTCCCTCCCAGCTAACAAAGGGCTGCATCACAAGGTAATGCCTGAGATGTTCAGATTCTCCCAGTATGCTCAAGGGGGCCAAACAATTCAATTTTTTAAATGAAGAGTGATTTGCTGACAGATACTGCAGAGAAACATATACAAAACAAACAAGGATGCTTATTAAACTTAAGTATCCAGAAGGAAGAGTCTTTCATTCTAATGAATGCGCAACAATGTTCCCACTTAAGTGCCATTCACAGTGACTAGGGATCCCTATAGAACAGCCTCCGCCTACCAAGATGTTTTGAAAGAGAGAGAGATAAAGATTTTTTTTAAGTAGATCCAAATTATGCCTATGAAGACACTTTGTTCAATGCCCAATTATTAAAGTTAACAAAGCTCCCAATTCACTTGTCAGCGGCAACATCTGACCACAGAGAGAGACGCCCAATAAATTGTTGGCTGACTCTGGTTCCAAAGGAGGATCCACCCAGCCTAGCATTCTATACCTCATTCTTGAGGGAGGGGACAGCGCAGCACAGCACCCTCCTAGAGCAGTTCCGGAATGTAGTCCTCACAGTCTAGGAGAGCAGAAGGAAAGATACTGATAGAGAACTCCCTCACCACTGACGACCATTTCCCAAGCAAGAGGGAGATATATTTTTTAAATCTATCACTGTCATACTTTTCTAACAGAAAGAATATTTTAATGTCAGAAAGTAAAAAGGTATATTCTCTTTTTAAAAAGATCACATTTATTACCCCATCGCCACATCACAAGAAAATGGCCAGTCTTTCACCAAAATATGGAATGGATGTTTCAGCCAGAGTTGGCTTCCTGGACACAAGGTAGACTACATTTCATTTGTGGCCTCCATTACAACCAGATGTGGCCCGTTAGTTCCAGCCAAGGGACTATGAGTGGAAGTGATCCTGGCCCTTCAACCTACCAAGTACCCTCCTCCGCGCACTTAACCCTTCTACAGCTGAACAGTACTAGGAAGCCAGATGCTGACCAATGGGGAGCTTCCTTCAGCCCGGAGCCCTCAGTAACTGAGAGCAGCACACAGGCACTCCTTTAAACCTCAAATCACTCTGGGCCACCATGTAAGAGAGAAGTCAACTGCTAATATGTTTACACCATCATACATGTTGGGCTCTATTGTGATAACATCTAGCCCATTCGTGATTTCACTTAAAGGACGGGCTATGACTCAACAATAAAAAGACAAGAAGTTCAATTTTTAAGAGAACAAATGATTTGCTAACAGATACTGCAGAGAAACCTATACAAATAATAAGCATGTGAAAAGATGTTCAGTATCATTAGTCATAAAACCACAGGGAGATACACCTCAGAACACAAGAATGACTAAACTTTAAAGACCTACAATACCAAAAACTGGTAGGATTGTGGAATTCTTATCCACTGTTGATAGATCATATCTATCAACATATCTATCAAATGGTACAACCACTTTAGAAAAAGATTCAGCAGTTTCTCATAAAATATTCACTTACTACCCTAGGACACAGTAAAATAGGCATTTTCTAAGAAAAATGAAAATGCAGGTGTACAAAAAGACTGATATAAGAATTTTCTTTTTATTTTCTTTTTCTTTCTTTCTTTTTTTTTTGTGTGTGTGTGGTGTACTGGGGTTTCTGGAAACCCTTCTACCTACGGGCTATACTCCCAGACCTATTTTATATTATTTTTATTTGGAAACATTGAAACAGGGTCTAAGTTGATGAGACTCTCATTACTTAAACCTGTGATCCTCTTGTCTCAGTCTCCTAAGTACCGAGGTTACAAGCATGCACCACTATGTCCTCCAAGTATTTTCAAAGAAACTGTATTCATAATAGCCAAAAACTGAAAATAAGCCCAGGTGTCCAGCTGCAAGATAAACAAACCAAGGTATAGTCACATAATGGAATATGACTCAGCAATAAAATGAACAAACTAGTGATACATGCAACAGCATGAATGAATCTTAGAATATTTTTGCTGAAAGAAAGAAGCCTTCTACTAAAAAAATATATAAATCAATGGTTTAAAAAAATTTCAAAGAGCAGTTTCCTAGGGCAAGATTGTAGGGATTTGCAACAGATGGCTAGGAAATAACAAAAGGATACTTCCCAGGTGATGGCAATCTTCTAAATTTTGACAAGAGTTTAATATTCACTGGCATATATTTATTAAAAGTCATAGAATAGTACTCTTAGTACCTGTGTTTCATATGTAAATGTCACCTTAAAAGCATAAGTGTACACTGAACTCTTAATTTGCATTAGGGTAAAGTATACTGATGTCTTCAACTTACTCTGAGATGCATTTTAAAAATGAATAGACTATTAGATTGTGAAAGGCTGGGCAAATGTAGGAACCTCTTATAAAACACATACAGCAAAACGTTAATTACAGAACCTACATATGGGTATACACTGCACAATTGTTTCAACTTTTCTGAATGTTTGAAATTTTTTCATAAAATGTTTGAAATTTTTACAAAAATATGTACAGGCTATGTGGCACATGTAAAATTCCTTTCAAAGGGTAAAAATAAGCAATTTTTACTCAAAGTAGCAAAAATTGAGGAACAAGACATTAATGCCGTTGCCAATCACGATGATGTACACAATGTATTGAGATGCTGTGGCAAAGCAGTATTTCAACGGAGAGACCTGGTTACAGATGTGCTTTGTGGGCCAGCTGTCTTTAACATGGGAAACTATGTTGGGAAAATCAACAGCAAGGACCTAATAATTCAACACAATTAATTATTCTCCCAAACAAAGAAGTGGCAAGCTAACCTCAGAATAAAGGGAAGCCCTTTAAAACTGAATATATTTTGTTTTATAAGTATCTCACTGAAGCTGGGTACGGTGATACATGCTTGTAATCCCAGCATTCGGGAGGTTGAGACAGGAGGATCACGGTTCATCGCCAACCTCAGCTATTACTAAGTGAGACCCTTTGCAACTCAGTGAGACCCTGTTTCAAAATAAAGAATAAAAATTAGGGCTGGGAGTGTAGCTTGGAGGTAGAATCCCCATGGATTCCATCCCCAGTACCACAAAAAAAAAAAAAAAAAAAATCTCACTGAGCAGGGCACAGTGGCACACACTGGAGGGTGGAAACAAGAAGGATCCCAAATATGCTAGCTAAAAACAGACTCTGTCTCAAAATAACAAGTAAGTGAGAGCTGGGGAAGAGCTCAGAGGTAAAGACCCCCTGGCTTCAATCCCCAGTGCCACAAAAAGTAATTAATCTCATTACATGGTCCATATTTTTCTCAATTCCCAAAGTATAAAACTCCAGTATGAACCAGGAATTAGCAACTACTGGGATGCAACAAGTTCTGGCCCCAAAAACCTCTTCTAATCTTGATTCTGCCACCAACAAGCTGCACGTCCTTGATGAAGACTCTTATTCTGTCTAGTTCAAGAACTCATGAAAAAACGACTTTCCTAATATCATATAACAAAGGACAGGACCAAGAGTTTAGAGATGTATGGCGGTCTCACAAATAGAGACCCATTGACACAATCCAAGAGCACTTGGCATCAGTGGGGGGGGGGGTGTCTCATGAAAGTCAGTCAGCACAGTCTTGAGAAAGAGCACTGGGCAGGATGGCAGAGCTCTGTCTGTCATGTTAACCAAGCATCCATGGAAACTGGCCATGACACTCTGGTCCAATGGGCCAAAGGAAGCCTCCAATCAGATGCAGTCTCTTTTAACCCAACCTCCTCAAAGATGCCCTTTGAGAATCTGCAACCCTGGGCGCAGAGGCCAGAAATGCCTCTCCGACCACAATGGGCTAGAATCCTCCTCTTTAAAGATTCTGTTCAGATGTCACCTGCTTTGGGGTGCCTTGCAGCCAACTCAGAAGGTCCCTCTACTCTCACAGAAAACCTGGATGGAGTCCTTAGGGGGCCAGAGAGTGATCATCTGTTTATGCACCTTGCCTCCCAGTCCAGACTGAACTTCTCAAGGGCGTGGTACTGGAATTTGTACATGGTCTAGCACAGTGCCTTGCACATCCAGGCACCAAAGAATACGGAACAAATGCAATCATTAACCCCTAATGTCACCGTCATTTCTACAATGATGTTGGTAAGTGCAAATAAAATCGTGGACGGAAAAATCCTTTTATTTAGTCGTGGAATGCTGTGCCTACTACATGTCTCCGTGAATGCTCTAAGGACGTCGAGATTATAAAAGACGGTCCCTGGCACCCGACAAACACGAAAAACTGCAGATATTATTTTAGGATGATAGATATCATTTTATCTATCTTAGATATTATTTTAGGAAGGCTAAAGCTAGAGCCTGCTTCCCCTCCCCACTCACTTCCTTTCTCGCGGCTGCTCTTTCTCCAAGCCTGTTCGTTCCTCCCTCGAGCTGCGACCTCTGGCCCAGCTGGCAGAAATACAAAATTCCGAGCCAACCACCCGCCTCTAGTCGCCTTGGACAAACCTTGCAGCCCGGCGCCCTTCCCGCCCAGAGCGGCTCCCGTCCTCCCCACGAATGCGCTAGTCCACCCGGGAAGGCGGACCCCTCCGCCCGGGGCCGGTGGTACAGCCCAGGGCGACGCCGCCGCCGAGCAGGGGCCGTTACTCGCAGACAGCTCCGCTCTCCGCGGCGCCACCGGAGAGCACGGCGTGTACCTGAGCGCTCCGCTGCTCCTTCCACTGCCTCATCTGGTCGCTGGCTGGGTCTCGGGTGTCCGCCATGGTGTCGGATTAGCTTTGCAGAACGTGGCAGGCCGCCTCGACTCGCGCGTCTCCACCCTCAGCTCACGGTCGCCTCTACCGCCCGGCGCCGGAGTTGTTGGTTTAGCTCCGCCCACCAGCACCGCCCCTGACACGCCCCCTGGTGAGGCGCCTCCTGATTGGTTGCGAGGGCGCTGGGCGGGGTGGGATTGAAAGCCCAGGGCGCTCCCTGCTCTTAAAGGGGGGCGGACCCGAGGATGGGGAACACTAGGGAGGAGTGTGAGAAGGGAGCCTTGGGGCAGCGACAGGTGCACAGCCCACCACTGCGCGCTCAGCTCTCACAGACAGAAGTCCTGGGCAGAATTCCTCTGCAAAACTAATTTGTGCTATACCTTAATACAAGTATACTGATTGTTATTGAAGAATGAATGGATGTTTTTGTTTCTCTCTAAACTCTCATTCATGAATTATCACCACGCTGTTATAGTAATTAGACTATGTGTCAAATACCAATGTTTTCTTCGTTTTACAGATTAGGAAGCAGAGGAATAGGAAGGTTAATAAAAAAAAAACTTGACAAAGTTATACAATTACTAAGGCATAGAGGCAAGGCCCCATCCATTCATCTCTAGACCTTTGGCTTGTTGAATAAGAGAATGTTGAAAACGTCAAATAAGTCATTTTCTTCCTTAGGTAGGAAAAATGTCAGCAAGGAAAAACTAGGCCTTTTTTTTATAAAAACATTGACTTGTTCGGGTTTTTTATTTTCTTTTTTCTTCTTTTTTCTTCTTCTTCTTTTTTTTTTTTTTGTTTGTTGCTGTTATGTTTTCTCTGTTTTTGTTACTGTTGGCTTGGATTCCTAAAGACTTATTTCCTAAGAAAGAGATATGGAGAAACAGGACTGATTTCTGATCTTGAAATATATTTAAAACTAAGTATGTAATCATCATATATATTAATAATAAATTTATGCTAGTTACATAGGTAGAGTTTCTATTCACCGGCTCTATGATTAAAATTTCATTATAATTAGCCAGATGTGGTGACACATGCCTCTAATCCTAGTACTTGAAAGGATGAAACAGGAGGATTGCAGGTTCCAGACCAACCTCAGCAATGTAGCAAAATTCTCAGCAATCTAAGACTGTGTCTCAAAAACAAAATAAGTAAATAAATGAATGAATAAAATGGGCATGGTGTTGTACGCTTGTAATCCCAGCATTCGGGAGGCAGAGACCAAAGGATTGCAGTTCACAGACAGCCTCAGCTACTTAGTGAGGCCCTTTGCAACTCAGTGAGACCCTATTTCAAAAAGTAAAAAAGACTAAAAAATAGGCCTTGGGGTGTAGCTCAGAGGTATAAAGCTGTTGGGTTCCATCCCCAGTACCGCAAAAAATTAAATAAATAAATAAATTTCTGTTTTCTTATTGTTCAGAACTCATTGAATACTATCACAAAACACAAAGTGTTTAATCCTAATATCACTGGATTTAAAAGTAAGCTTAAGCCGGGCGTGGTGGTGCACGCTTGTAATCCCCGCGCTTGGGAGGCGGAGACAGGAGGATCACGCAGGTTCCAAGCCAGCCGCGCTGGCTTAAGAGACCCTGTTTCAAAAATATAAAAAATAGGTCTCGGAGTGTAGCCCGGAGGTAGAAGGGCTTCCAGGAACCCCAGTACCACCAAAAAAAATCGTATTATGATAAATATCCTTAATTTAAAAAGGAGGCAGCCCAGATGTCTCTTGGTGTCTGGTTAGGGCCATAGTTAGAACAATCCCAAGTGCAAAGAAATCCACATGCTTTTCCTCACCCTAGCCTCCTGTGCCTGCTACTGATCTGAGAAAAAAAGAAGCAGGTAAGAAACAAGGACTGGAATTTGTTTTCTACTTTAACTTCTCTTTTTTTTCTGATTTTAAGAATAAGGCAACCGGGCATGGTGGCACGCTCTTGTAATGCCAGCATTTTGGAAGCTGAGACAGGAGAATTGCAGTTCACAGGCAGCCTCAGCTACTTAGTGATGTGAGACCCTCTTTCAAAATAAAGGGAAAAAAAATAGGGCTGTGGGTGTAGCTCAGAGGTAGAATGTCCCTGGGTTCAACCCCCAGTACCAAAAAAAAAAAAAAAAGAATAATGCACACTTACTAATGGAGATTAATGTATCAAATAGATAATCACTCATAGATGGTAATGAGTAGACACTTTTCTTACAAATATTTTCTCTCATATATATTAATAAGTGTGTGTGAGATAGAGAGACAGAGACAGAGAGAGAGAGAGAGAGAGAGAGAGGGCAAAAGAAATAATTCTAATGGATCATACAGAACATATAATCTTAGTCCTGCTTTCTTCATTTATATTTGGGATAAAAATTTTTGAAGTCATCAAAAATTCTTCCAAAAATATGATTCCCCCCTCCATGGTTACACAACTTGCAATCAACTCTTTATACATTCCCTTACTGAGAGCATTCACATTTTGTCCTACTGTTAACAGTAGAGTGATGTCTATCCGCTATGTCTGTACTTATTTCCTTAAGATCTGTTTTCATAGGTTCCCAGGTCAAATCACTTGAACATACCAAGGCTCTTGTGACATGCCGTCCATTGCTCTCTGCAATGCTCAAGCCAGTTTACACTCTCACTGGCCCTGAGAGTTTGGATTGCTAATAAAAGTTTTAAGACTGGAGCTTTAAGGCTGTATTCTAGATGTTAACAGGTAGCATATTATATTAGATTCTCTAGAATGGATACTGCCTCTTCTGTTGTGTTCAGCCATCACTACTACGGCACAAGATTCATTCCACCTGTGAAGTCAGCCAAGTCCTGGGCCCTCTGCTTGCCAGGCTCTCGAAACGCAGCAATGAATGAGATACATCTGGGCAAATCGTGAGTCAAGAAAGTGAGGAGAGTAGTGATGGTATTGTGATGCCTTGAGAGGGATGGGGTGGCAAGCACACATTTACAGCTGTGGGTAAGCCTTTTCCAAGTTTGCCCATGCATGCTGGCCTCTGGATTTGACTGTGGCTTTGACTTTTAACAGTACTTTTAACAGTGGTCACTTGCCTTCCTCACAGCAGGGTTATCTGCAGGGCCTGTGTAAACCAGTCATGTTTAATGACTTGTATACTTGGCCTGGCAAGGAGTTGCTCTTCAGGGCTGCTGTCTCCCTGAGGTGTTTGTTTGCCTCCTCCATGATGTGTGCTGACAAGTTTGTACCCAAGCTCCCCCTGGGCTTAACTGTGTGTGGAAACTAGACCTGGGTTCTTGCTTTCTGACAATCTCCGAAATGACAAAACCATCATGGGCAAACTGACACATTCAGCAAAATGAGACATAGACACCTATGGAGAAATGTTATTATAAGATGTAAAGGTTTGGGGGAAAACCATTGGTCATAGCTGGGAATGGTAGTCTAAGAGAAATGGGACAGGTGTCTTTCTCCTCTCCTTCTCCCATAAGCACAGATGACGGCCCATTAGGTCCTCATGATTGCATGGTGCAAGGTTAAAATTCCAGTGCTGACATGAGATCTCATGGGGTTGGACCCATCATGGCTGCTTACAAACTGTGTGACCTCGGGCAAGCCAACCAGCTTTTCTAAGCTTCTGTTATATATAACCTTGTAAATGGAGATAGTAACACCTTCTGTGTTGGTAATAACCTAAGCTGCCATAACAAAAGGAACAACAAAAAATAAAATAGCTTACACATGATCAAAATTTATTTCTCTCATACAAAATGTCCCAGACCTAGGTGGTGCAGGGCCAGTTAGGCAACTTGAACCATCTTTACCAAGCTTCCATCTGTGATCCAGTGTGGCTTCCAGCTCACATGTTCACAACCCCATGCTAGCCAGTGGGAGGGAGTAGAGGAACATGTGGACCACATGCCCATTCGTTTTTAGAGCCTGACCTAGAAATGACACTCTTCATTTCTTCTCATGTTCCATTGGCCAGAATGTAGTCCCATGGCTATGCCTCATTATACAGGAAAGTGGGAAAGGTAATTCATGATTGGGTGCTTGGCAAAAATCAAGCATTCTAAGAAAGGGAGAATGATTATTGAATATTGACCAGCAGCATCTGCCACACTGACCTCCTGGGTTGTTGGATGAAGGAAGATGACGTGCACAGAGTAGTTATCTGTGTTTCCATGACATCTGGATTTCCATTGTTCTTGAGCCCCATCTGACTCTTACTATGCTGCTTCAGCTTTTGAAAAAACACAACAGACTTTGTGTTGGGCTATTATGTTACTCTCATCCCTTTAGGGTGTACTACATGTAGTTAAGAGACTGCCTTGCAACACTGCTGGTGTGATTGCAAGGTCTCATTGTGATGAATAACCCACATCCTAATCCAGAACTTCCCATCCCACACAATCATCCTCTCAAAGTACATTTTAACAAAATGTACTTATGTGGCTCCTACTGTCTTACTCTGCACTAAGGATTTTCCCCGTATTAACCTATGCCATTTTTATAACAATCTTATAAGGTATCAAGAGGACACTAAGGTACAGAAAAGGTACCTCCCCAAATCGCATAGCTGGTTAGTGATGAGGTGAGGATTCAGACCAGGCAGTGGCCCCAGAAATCACATCTCAATGCCTACATCGTTTAGCCTGCAACAAGTGGGCAAGAAGACGGGGAGATCGGTGGGTGAGGGGGCTGAGTGTTCCACAGTCTTAGAGTACAGCTGCTCCTCAAACTACATCCCGTCCATTGGGACCTGGCTTGGTGGAAATCACAGTGATATAAGCCAATTTTGAATTCCATCTTTTATATCCCCATAATTGAGAAAGGCCACAGGCACATGACATTATAGACTCTTAGAAAGAAAATGGTTGTAGGTTTGTGACTCCAAAGCACTGCAGGCTGGAGAGCCCCATGGAAGTGAGGAGCGGCTGAAGGTAGTTATAATGGTGCTGGGAGTCCTGGAATCCCAGGACTTCTTGGGAGGCTGAGACAGGAGAATCACAGGTCCGAGTCCAACCTCAGCAACTTAGACCTTGTTTAAACAATAAAAAATAATATAAGGTTGCGGGTATAACTCAGAGGTAGAATGCCGCTGGGTTCAATCTAAAAAAGAATGGAAAGAAAGAAAGAGTGCTGAGGAAGACACAAATGCTGAGCAGCAGGTAGTCAGAGGAAGGAGGAAGCTCCTTAACCACCCCTCCTTCCTTACAGCGAAGAGACCTGGACTTCCAAGATAGTAGGACAAACATTCCCTGGAAAAGCATGGCTATTCAAAGACTCAGTACCCACCAGACAAGAGGAGCCATGGGCCTGAATTACCACTTTTGAAAAGGACCTGCAACAAGATATGTAGACATAAACAAATTTAATTCTGAGACTTTGTGGCCTGAAGCAATATTATCCCAATTGTGCCAAATGTCAAAAGCAATTGCTAAAAGCAATTTCCTCATGAAAACAACGGTTGATTCGTGTCTTTTTATTTTAATTTATTTATATTTTTTGGTGGTACTGGGGTTCCTGGAAGCCCTTCTACCTCTGGGCTACACTCCCAGTCCTATTTTTATATTTTTATTTGGAAACAGGGTCTCTTAAGCCAGCATAGCTGGCTTTGAAACAGCGAGATCCTCCTGTCTCTGTCTCCCAAGCACAGGAATTAAAAACGTGCGCCACTACACCCGGCAGTTCGTGTCTTTTTAAAAAATATATACATATTATTTGCATATATATACATAAAGATAGCAAGAAAATGATAAAGAGGTAAAAATCTGGGTAAAAGGTAAACTGGCATTATCTGTACTGTTTTGTAACTTTCTACAATGTTAATATTCTATCAAAGTTAAAATTTACCAAGATATGTAAATACATTTACCGGAGCGAGTCACAGATAAGTATTTTCTTAGGTAATACCTTAATTTTAGCCGGGCGTGGTGGCGCACGCTTGTAATCCCAGCATTTGGAAGGATGAGTCCGAAGGATCGCGGTTCGTGGACCGCCTCAGCTACTTAGTGAGGCCCTTTGCAACTCAGTGAGACCCAGTTTCAAAATAAAGAATAAAAAAAATAGAGCAGGGGCTGTAGCTTGGAGGTCGAATGCCCCTGGGTTCCATCCCCAGAGCCACACACAAAAAAAAAAACCCAACAAAACAAAAACCTTAATTTTAAATTACTCAGTAGTGGACTGAGAGGCCTAATGGGACCCAGGTTAGACTATATGGGGGGGGGGGAGGCGGTAAAAAGGTGAAGAAGAGTGGGATTCAGACTTCACCTACATCACAATGTTGCCTTAGACCCAATGGTTTCTTTTATTTTGTTTTGTTTTTAGGAAAGAGTTAAGACACTGTTATGTTTTGTATCTGGCATGTCTCCCAACATCTTGTATGTTAAGGCTTGGTCTTAGAGCAGCAATGTCAGAGGCGGGGCTTTGGGAAGTGATTGGGTCATGACAGATCTGGGCTCGTGGATGGATTAGTCCACTGGGGAATTCATAACTGAATGGACTATTAGGAGGTAGTGGAAAGTACAGGGTGTGGATCCCACTTGCAGGAAGTAGGTCACTGGGAGGACACATCCCTGGGCTCTTCCACACTCTGTCTTGGTTTCCCAGCCACCATGAGGTGAGCAGCTTTGCTCCACCACAGGCTCCCCGCCGTGATGCTCTGGACCACCACAAGCCCACAGCAAAGGGCCAAGAGACTATGGACTTGAAATCCCTGAAACCAGGAGTCCAAATAAGTGCTTCCTCCTTAGGTTGTTTTTCTCAGGCATTTTGTCACAGCAATGGAAAACAGACTAACAGAGACATAAAAAGAGAAAAACACAAACATAATTAGACAGGTAGACTATAAAAAGAAATGACCTATGACTTCCTAAATTCATATATTAAGATATATATGTAGAATGTACATATATATGGAGAGAGAGAGAGAGAGAGAGAGAGAGAGAGAATTAAACCCTCAGATGATCTGATTAAGCCTACTCTAAAATTACCCATAAGGAGTCACTAGCCAACATTTGTTTTTAACTTTTTCATTGCTCTGTACTTAGCTACTTGTTTAGTAAATATCAGCTATTATCTAGTCTAATAGGCCCTGATTTTATGGCTACCTTTTGTGGTGTTTGGCACAAGACCTATCATGCTGTAGGCTTACACTGTTAGGTTTAGAGATTATTCTGTATATTGTTCTGTTGGCAGAAACCTGAGGAACACAAGCCTTGACACCCGAAGCTGATTACATGCAGAAAAAGCATCCTCCTCATAACCGCATGCATTCCTCCAGCCTCTGTTGTCCAAGTGTCTACAGTAATGATCAATCACAGAGTAAAACTTGAGCAAAAGGAAGTACCACGATGATGGGAAGGGATGCAGGCAGCCAAAGCCCACAAAAAACAATAGGTACCCAAAACACCAGCCACCGGGACTCCCTCCTTGTGTGCCTTAATAAACCCCACACAGAGCATCCTGGTTGGGAGCATGACTAAGCAGTGCTAACCACAGGCTACAGGCCAAGGAGTTCAATATAATAAGCACACGGTCAAAAGCGGTGCATTGGGCAGGGAAGGGGAGGCAGGTAGTTTGTATCTGGATGGGCATATACCTCCTGATATCACACCCCCCCATGCAATTGATTTGCCCCCGTCAAACATATCAGCATGGAAATGTGTGTGTGTGTGTGTGTGTGTGTGTGTGTATGTGTGTATACATATATATGTTACTGTCAAAAATATTATAAAACATAAAATAGGATAGTCTAAAATTCAGTCCACCAATTGGGAAACCAAATGTGTTTCTATTTGTTTTGTGCCAGTGAGTGTTTTTTTTAAGAGGCATGTTTTTAAAGATATAAGCTAATAAAATTATGAGTGCAGATACACAGTCCTATCTACACAGTGCCAGGTGGCCTCAACACTCCACTCCCAACCATCCTCGCCACCCCTGGCTTCTGTGTGCAGCTACACCTAGGAATAAAAAGCAGATAACGGATCACTGCAACCACACTGGTTACAAATGCTCCTTCCCTTCAAAGGCACTACAGATTCATGAGTGTGGAGCCAGGAAGACTATACATCATAATGAGAGGCAGATGTGCTATTCTTTTACAGGATTGTGGATCTAAAAGAAATAAAAACCTGGGGAGCCAGGCGTGGTGGCGCACGCTTATAATCCCAGCATTCGGGAGGCTGAGACCTGGAGGATCGCGGTTCGTGGACAGCCTCAGCTACTTAGTGAGGCCCTCTGCAACTCAGTGAGACCCGGTTTCAAAATAAAGAATTAAAAAATAGGGCAGGGGGTGTAGCCCGGAGGTCAAATGCCCCTGGGTTCCATCCCCAGACCCGCAAAAAAAAAAAAAAAAAAAAAAAAGAAAGAAAGAAAAAGAAAAACCTGGGGATGGAAGCCAGTGTCTCCTTGAGAAAGCCCAAGCCACACAGCCTGGCTGCCAGACAGATAGAGCAGAGAAGACCTGGCTGGAAAGGAAAGTTCTGAAAGAGTTATGGAGATTAGAAAATCTCTCTCATCTGTTTATAAAGAAAATAAAGAGCTGGGCGTGATGGTGCACGCTTGTAATCCCAGCATTCGGGAGGCTGAGACTGGAGGACCACAGTTTGCATACAAGCCTCAGCTATTTATTGAGGCCCTCGGCAACTTAGTGAGACCCTGTTTCAAAATAAAGAATAAAAAACAGGGCAGGGGGTGTAGTGTAGCTCGGAGGTCAAATGCCCCTGGGTTTCATTCCCAGTATAGCAAAACACACACACACACACACACACACACACACACACACACTCTGGGCCTAGAATAGAAGGAGGGAGGGAACACTTGTAGGAGCAAAACCCAGGGAACAAAACCCAGGGAACAGTGGATGGGGCCGAGATTAACAGGGCTTCAGTAGGAGCACAACCCTCCAGGAGTGGAGGAAGAAGGCTCAGCTACAAAAGACCTTTCTGTTCTATTGGGTTTTGACTGTGAAGGACAAAAGAGGAAATATTTCCACCCACAGCAATAGCTGCCTAAGAAATAGTTACATTGAACAAAATATTTCACCATAACTGTTTCTAAGTAGCTACAGCTAGTTGGGACCATATGCTTTGAGTAACCCCAGTATATCAGACCCTCAAGTCTAACTGAAAATTGTTTCTTGAGCCGGGCATGGTGGCGCACGCTTGTAATCCCAGCATTTGAGAGGCCGAGATAGGAGCATCCGGGATCGTAGACAGCCTCAGCTACTTAGTAAGGCCCTTTGCAACTCAGTGAGACTCTTTTCAAAATAAAGAATATTAAAAAAAAAAAATAAGGCTGGGGGTGTAGCTCAGAGGGAGAATGGGTTCCATTTCTAGTACTACAAAAAAAATTGTTTCTTAATTAGTGAACCATAAGACTCATTTTAACTAACACAAAGGCTTGTAGACTCCTTCCTTCCTAAGTATAGTGCTAGTTTGTAATACTTAATAATCCATTTTGTTCCATTTTCCCAGATATGGAACACTTATAAAAACTTAAATTGAATAGTAAATATGCCACTTATTATAAATTTGAAATAATACTTTGAAATAATTATGTTTTAGAGGTCTATTTTTTTTTCAGTACTAGGGACGGAACCCGGAGGCATTCTACCTCCAAGCAACACCCCTAACCTATTTTTTATTCTTTATTATTTTTTTAACAATTATTTTATTGAACATAAATAGTATGCATTTAAACTATATTTGGTGTCCTCTCTCCACCACCCCCATTTTCCCTTCCCCCCTTATTCTTTATTTTGAAACGGGGTCTCACTGAGTTGCAGAGGGTCTCACTAAATAGCTGAGGTTGTCCGTGAACTCCAATCCTCTGGGATTACATACATGCGCCACCAGGCCCAGCTAGAGGTCTATTCTTTTAAGAAAATAATAAATGAATGATTAGAATGCATTTAAATATTTATATATATTTCTACATCCATATGAAAGTGAAAAGGATGGATAAGTTCTAGATTATTATTTCCAGACTAATATTTTATTTATTTTATTTATTTATTTATTTATTTATTTGTACTGGGAATTGAACCCAGGGGCATTCTACCTCTGAGCTACACTCCCAGACCTATTTTTATTCTTTATTTTGAAACATGGTCACCTTAAATTGCAGAGGGCCTCCTCACCAAGTAGCTGAGGCTGGTTGCAAATCTACAATCCTCCTGTCTTAATACAAGCTTGTGCCACCAGGCCTGGCTCTCCAGCCTACTTTTAATGCGCATGTGTCAATTTCATTGAAATATCTGCAGAATTGAAAACTTATAACTAAGCAGGTTAATTTGTAGCAGTTACACCCTGATTCCGCCCACTCCCAGCAGAAACTACTCAGGTTCTTCTTTAAAGATGTGTTCTATTGCCTGGAAAGTTAAAAAAAAATCTAAACTTTTTTTTTTTGTAGTTGTTAACTGCTAAGGATCTTTAGTGTATAGAGAAAGGTAATGACTAATGTAATATGTATAGGAGCTAAAGGTGACTCCAGACCCAGAAAGACCCATGAAGCCAGGAAGAGTCTAGAAAAGGCCACCTAATACTTCCCAGTTCCAAATGGGATGAAGGAAGGGCACTTGAAGGTATGGAGGTACACAGCCCTGGTAAGAGATGTGTGACCTTGAATGAAATCCCAGCCCCCACTACTGGGCCCCACCCGCATCCCAACACCTGGACTTCCCGGTTACAACCACCATGGGAACATGCAAAGCCCTTCCAAGAGCCGCCACCACAGCTCTTCACTTGGAGTCCAGGTGCCTGTTGCTAGTGGCAACACTAAATCCTGCATCTCTTCTGGTACTACCACCTCTTCTCATTTAGTTGCCATTGCCCCACAAGCTTTTACTGCCCCAACCAGCTACCTCCCGTAGTCGCTACTACTGTGTCATATAAGGAGACCAATATGGCCATAAAGGGAGCTACCTCTCCCAGTCACTGCTAAGGCATCCACCCATCATAGAGGAGGACCAGCATTTTTCTGCTGCATGCAGTGCTGCACACCTGGAATTCCAGCAACCTGCGAGGCTGAAGAAGGAAGATAGCAGATTTGAAGCCAACCTGATTAACTCAGTGAGACCCTGTCTCAAAATTTTAAAAATATATAAAAAGGGATGGGGATTTAGGATTTAGTTCAGTGGTAGACTACCCACGCCTGGGGAGAGAGGGATGGATGGATGGAGGAAGGGAGGGAGAGAGGGAGGAAGGAAAGGAAGGGAAGGAAGGGAAGGGAAGGAAGGGAAGGGAAGGAAGGGAAGGGAAGGAAGGGAGGGAGGGAGGAAGGAGGGAGGGAGGAAGGAAGGGAGGAAGGATGGATTTTCCTTAGGGGTTACCTCCATTTCACTGTAGTGTTGGCACCTCCAAAATACCTGGCATATCTCCAATTTGCCACATAATTTACAGAGTAGTCCATAAACAATCTAGATGTACATATTTATTAAATGTCATAAGAAAGGGAAATAGAAAACCCAGAGGTTCACTGGTCTAATGCACACTGTGACTCGTGCCCCATGGGCAGGAAACCATTCCAGTCATAAAACAGAAGCAAAGAGGAGAAAATGGCAGCGTGGCCAGTAGGTGAGAGCAGGTCAAAAGAGCTGGACAAAGAAAGTAGAGGGCAGGGAAGAAGTACAGGTGGAATCATAAAAGAAAATAGAAAACGTCACCCTTAAGAGAAGAAAAGGAAGGCAAATATGAAAAGGGCTCTCTAGAACTTGGAGATTAATGTAGAAAATAAAAAGGAAAAGCATAAAAAGAGGAAGGCAAAAGTAATGCAGGGGTGGATAGCAATGCTTAGATGTCATTTTACATCAGAACAAACTTTTAATTGTGAACAAACTTTTTTTTTTTTTTCAGTACTGGGGATGGAACCCAGGGACATTCTACCTCTGAGCTACATCCCAGTCTGATTTTTTAAAATTACTGTTTTTTCTTTTGCGAGTCTGGGGATGGAACCCAGAGGCATTCGACCTCCAAGCTACACCCCCTGCCCAATTTTTTATTCTTTATTTTGAAACAGGGTCTCACTGAGTTGCAGAGGGCCTCACTAAGTAGCTGAGGCTGTCCGCGAACCGCGATCCTTCGGTCTCATCCTTCCAAATGCTGGGATTACAAGCGTGCGCCACCACGCCCAGCTATTATTACTTATTTTTGAAACAGAGTCTCCCTAAGTTGCAAAGGGCCTCACTAAGTAGCTGAGGCTGGCTGCAAACCTTGATCCTCCTGTCTCAGCCTCTCAAATGCTGGGATTACTAGCATGTGCCGCCATGTCTGGCTTGAACAGACTTTTAACTGTGAATTTTGTACTTAAAATTTTGAATATAAAAGAATTTAATATATGTGATGAAGGTACATATAATAATAATAATAGTAGTAATAATAATAAAATCAAACATCCACATATTCAGCCTAAATAGTAGAACATAGCCAATATGGGTAAAACTGTCTCTACATCCCTCCCTGACATTCCCCTTCCTTTCTCTTACTTTTCTTCATATTTTAGTCAAGCATGTATTTTCCATAAATAATACCTGTGGAGAGAAGTGTGCATACTTTTAAACTTTATATAAATGCCATTAATCTTTTGTGAATAGGATACTAGCCTAAAAAGAGTGCGATTTTAGCATGTAGGGGTCTGGGTATGGGCTGTAGTTTGGAAAGTATTCTCCCAAAGGTCCATGTGTTAAAAGCTTAGTTTCCAAGGTAGCACCACTGGGAGATGGTGGAATCTCTAGGTGAGGCCTAGTAAGAGCTCCTCAGATCACTGGGAGAATGTCCCAAAAGGAGACCATGGGACCCCAACTTCTGCTCTCCCCTTTTGCTTCCTGGCCCTTAGGGGAGCAGTTTGCTCCACCACACGCTCCTGCCAGTAAGTGCTGTCCTGCCACAAGCCCAAAGCAATGAGGCCAGTTGCTCATAAACTGGAACATCCAAGGCTGTAAGCCAACACAACCCTTTTATCTTTATAAGTTAATTATCTCAGGCATTTCATTGCAGTGAAGAAAGCTAATATGGTATTTCGATAAAGTGGTGATGCAGGCAAAAAGGAAGCCTCTTTGCTTGAAGGCAAAGATGTCTCCTATTAAGAACACAAAATGAGTGTCTTGTTGGGAGTTCTATGTTTCTAGTAGCTAGTATATCACAAGTCTCTTTACAGAGGTCCTGAGAAACCTCTCATAAAGTACAAACTTATTCTAAAAGAAAAAGAACTCAAGTACGAATTGATGAACCCAGAAATCATGCTGGAGTTAGGAAAAAGAAGGAACAGTTCTGAGTATATCATGGGAGCTCCACAAGCTTTGGGTGCAAGTTTAATTGCAAGGGAGACACAATGCTGCAGTACAAAAGACCAAGGACTTATTTTTCTACATCCCATAACACATTGGAGCCCAGCCAACACTGCTGTGACATGCCGCCAACAGGTCCTGACATAAAGGAGAGAAAGCCATTCTTCCTCGCTCTGCTCCCTGAGGACACCACGAGGATTTGGGGTACATCGCAAGAGGACTTAGCAAGACCAATGGCGCCAGCCAGAAACAATGAGAGGCTCCCTGGTGCCCAGCAAGGTAAAGTGCAGGGAGTTGGAGGGGGTCTTAGAACACAGCCCCCTAGGACAGGAGGATACTACTAGAACATGTATCTTACCAGTTTGGATGTCATTCAGTACTCCAAACTGGAATTCTCAAGGATATTGAGGAGGAGACTTGAGAGAAGTCTGGAAGTCCTGTGTCTGACAGGCCAATGCAATCTGGCTACCGAAGATTCCTGGAGGATGTCTGAAACTGCAGATAGTATTGAACCCTATCTATACCTGTATACCTATGCTATGGTTTAACTTATAAATTAAGCGCTGGGGATTGAACCCAAGGCCATTCTACCTCTGAGCTAAACTCTCAGATTGATTTTTTATTTCTCATTTGGAAACAGGGTCTCAATAAGTTGCAGAGGGCCTCGCTAAGTTGTTGAGGCTGGCTTTGAACCTGAAATCCTCCTGTCTCCATCTCCCAAGTACTGTGATTACAAGTGAATCAGACAAAAAGGAAGCCTTTTTGCTTGAAGGCAAAGAGGTCTCCTATGAAGAACATAAAATGAGTGCCTTGTTGGGAGTTCTGTGTTTCTAGTAGCTAGTACATCAAGGCAGGAATGTATGGCAGAGCCAACCACTCACCTCATGAACCAGAAAACAGAGGAAACCCAAACCAGGGTCCTACAATAATCCTTAAAGTATATCCCTATGACCTGAGGAACTCTTGCTAGACCCGACCTCTCTTAAGTTCTACCACCTCTCAATAGTGCCACTCTAGGAACCAGGCCTTTAACACATGAGCCTTTGGGGGACACACAACCGAATCTTAGTACTCACTCTCTCTCCACCACCTACTTACCTCCACGTGCTGCTGCTAACTGGTTTTATTTGAGGTAGCTCATTGCTCAGACCACTGGTGGTGTGTTTAGAAGATCTGGCTGAGAAAAAAAAAGTGAGTTAGTGCTTTTAAAGAGACTGCTAAGAAATAATGGGTAATGGAATGGTTAACTTTCAGTCATAAAGTATACTAAATGGCTTCTTAAAGTCCCACTAGTTATTAATTTTGACTCTTTGCCTCAGTGCTTCAAAGCCTCGGTGCTGGTAAGAAGGAGGAACTTCTGGCTACTTGGGTAAATGATCTACTCTAACTGACAGACTCTTCATCACTAGACAGCTCGTGCCAGGACTCTCACAGAAGTAGACGAGCTGGTGCCGCCTGCCTGCCCTACATGTTGACAGGTTCTTTTTCACACTGTATCTCATTCAATTTTCCTGACAATCCCAGGCGTTAGTAGGTGACACACCTGAGGATCCGTGATGATTAGGGGACTGGGCCTACTATTGACTAAAGCTCGGGATTCTAGGCCAGGCCACTCTGACTCCAAAGCTCACGTTTCACAACTTGAGAAACTTGTCACAGTCTGACTGCAGGCTACTATTCCAGGTAAGTGGTTAAGCAATCCTTGACCAATACACTTGCTCTTTGGATAAGGAAAGAATCAAAGCACAGGAAAGTATCTGATGTCTGGACCAGGTCCTTGGTCTGTTTCTTAGCACTTCTTTCTTGCTTATTTGCAGTGTTTTTGAATCACTGCTAGGGCAATTTATCCCATCTTATTTATGTGTTGGTGACTTCCCTAACAATCTATATACTCTGACACATTTCCAGTGCTTTACAAACTCTTTTTAATGAGCTAATTTTGAAAATAACAGTAGAAGAAAATACTGAAAAGTTGTTTGCTCTAGATCTGGGGATTTAAACTTAAATATTCCTACCATTAGTTTTCTCTAATTTTACTACCAAAATTGGCCTTAGAAAGAACCCTCTAGCAGAGTGTAGTGGTACATACTTCTAATCTCAGTATTTGGGAGACTGAGCCAGGAGGATTGCAGAATTGAGGACAGCCTCAGCAAATAGTAAGACTCTCATCAATCTATAGAGACTCTGTTTCAAAATAAAAATAAAAATAAAATAGGGTTAGGAGTGTAGCTTGGAAGTAGAATATCCCTGGATTCCTTCCCCAATAACAACAACAACAAAAAAAAAAGGCCAGGTGTGGTGGCACATGCTTGTAATCCCAGCACTTGGGAGGCTGGGACAGGAGGATCGCACAGGTTCGAAGCCAGCCTCAGCTACTGAGTTAGGCTCTCAGCAACTTAATAAGACCCTGTTTCCAAATAAAGTATAAAATAGGTCTGGGAGTATAGCCTGGAAGTAGTATACCCTGGGTTCCACTCCCAGCACCACAAAAAAAAAGGAAGGAAGAAAGAAAAGATGGAAGGAAGGAAGGAAGGAAGGAAGGAAGGAAGGAAGGAAGGAAGGAAGGAAGGAAGGGTGAGCCCTCTAAATCAGGGCATGGTGGCCCACACTAAGATTTGGGAGGCTAAGATAGGAGGATTGCAGGTTCATGACCAGCCTCAGCAACCTCGTGAGGCCCTTCAAAATTTAGTGAGAGGCTGATTCAAAATAAAAAATAGGACTGTGGGTGTAGCTCAGAGGTAGAATGCCCCTGGGTTCAATCCCCAGTACCACAAAAAAAAAAAAAAAAAAAAAAAAAGGAGGAAAGGAAGAAAGGAGGGAGGGAGAGAGGGAAGAAGGAAGGAGGCCTCTAGAAGACTAATTTTTTTTCCAGATGAACTTTATGACTTTGAAGATGATACACATCATCCCCTCTGTCAATTGCTGAGAGATAGGGACTGCGGCAGAGCCTGCCCACGTGGAAGGGTAGCACCGTAACTGGGTGCATGTGGTGACAGACTGAGCAGAAAATGCCACGCAGATGAGGGCTGGAAAACTCCCTTCTGATGGAATAACTGGATCTGTTTTCTCCAGTATCATCTCAGGACAGGAACTCTGAACCTCTAGTTAGACATCTTGTTCTGGATTGCAGACCCTGGGACTAGTGGAAGGCAATTTCAAGTATGCCAAAGAAGATAAAATTAGCAAAGAGAAAAGGAGAAGAGAAACTTCCACTCATGATGAATATGAAAAAACCCCATCTCTAAGCACATGAGAGTTTGGGGAAGAGAGCGGAGGCTCTGTCTGGGAATCCATGTGCTCACCTCCAACCACAGAACAGAGGAGGAGGTGAAGCTCAGGATTCAGTAGGGATCTGGAACAGCTAAGTCAGGGAAGCAACAAAGAGATCCCTGAAGAACCCATAAAAGCGCTCATGAGAGAAGTGTTGTACTTAATATCTTCCAGGTGCAGAGAGCCCAAAGCAATCTTCTAATAGTTCTGGTCAAAAAAGAACTTTCCAGTCCCCATACCTTTCCTCCCTCCTTTTGCTTGATCACAGAAAGAGGTGGATGGAGAAACAGGATGGCAAGAAAGAGAAGAGTATCCGGGCATGGTGGTGCGCACCTGTAATCCCAGCATTTGGTAGGCTGAGACAGGAGGATCACAGATTCACAACCAGCCTCAGCTACATAGTGAGGCCCTTTGCAACTCAGTGGGATCCTGTTTCAAAATAAAGAACAAGAAATAGGGCTGGTGGTGTGGCTTGGAGGTAGAATGTCTGGGTTCCATCTCCAGTACCACAAAAATAAAAGATATAATGAAAGAGTACATCGTAAAAAAAACATAGAAAATAGTATTTTAGAGAGGTGTCAAGCTGTTAATAAAATAGTATGCCATTTCTCTGAATTGTTGTGATGTTTATGATATTTGTCAGATTATTCAAGTTTGCAAAGTTATATGGCACAGCAAACTGTAGAAGTTTTGGAGCCCCCAGTATCAGGATCCATCCTTGCCAGTCTACTTCCTGCCTGCCCGACCACAGCTCCTTGGGGCCAACTGTCTCCTACAACAGCAAGTAAAATTTGTTCCCCAAATCCTCCCTTTCTCTTTGCCTCTGGAGCTCAGGGATGTTAAATCCTGCATGAGAGTTAGAGCTGCTCTACTCTTCTCTGAACTCTGCTCAAAATTTTTATTGCCCCTTCATAATAATTATCTCAATGGTCCCTTTAGAGCAAGCTGCTTCCTGATATGATTCTGACTGATACAACTTGTATAAAGCAACCTAATGTGATGCATATTGAAGGAGAGTTTCTGGAAATGCCCCAGCCCTGCCTTGCATAGTGCTTTACAACTAACCATTGTGGTGGAGGGTGGCATTTCTCAAACTTTTGGCTGTATAACCCACATATACTTTTTAAAATTATCTAGGTCTGCCGGGCGTGGTGGTGCACACTCGTAATCCCAGTGCTTGGGAGGCTGAGACAGGAGGATCGCACAGTTTCGAAGCCAGCCTCAGCTACTGAGTGAGGCTCTCAGCAACTCAGTGAGACCCTGTTTCCAAATAAAGTATAAAATAGGTCTGGGAGTATAGCCCGGAGGTAGAAAAGCCCCTGGGTTCCACCCCCAGTACCACACAAAAGAAATTATTTAGGTCTTCAAATAGCTCTCTCTTGTTAATATTGGAGATGATCTATTTATCCATCCATCAAATATACATAGACACATACATGTATATGTGTTGTTAGAAATGACAACCAAGAACTTTTAAATATATATTTATTTATGTATTTTATAATAGCAGGCTGATTATATATTCATAGAAGTAACATTGTTATGAAAAAACATATTTTCAAAAATGTTAGTGAGAATCATGGCAATGTCCTACAGTTTTCAAAGTCTCTTTATTGTCTGTGGTTTATTGTCTTCTTTTTTTGTGTGTGTGGTACAAGGGATGGAACCCAGGGGCATTCTACCTCCGAGCTACACTCCCAGCCCTATTTTTTATTCTTTATTTTGAAACAGGATCTCACTGAGTTGCAAAGGGCCTTACTAAGTAGCTGAGGCTGGCCACAAGCCGTGATCCTCCTGTCTCAGCCTCCCAAATGCAGGAATTACAAGCGTGTACCACCAAGCCCGACTATTGTCTCTTTTATAGAAGCCAATTAGATTCTCACATCTGTCACTTGCATTCCATATATTTCAATATCACATGCCATGAAATGTTGGAAAACCCCACTGTATGCTCACCAGAGGACGAGGGAGAAGAGGCCAGTTGTTGCTCAGTACTAAGATAGTTCGGATCTCACCGAATTTCTCAGGGAGCCTTGGTGACCAATAGCAGTTGCTGGACCACACTTTGGGGAATTATATTTTAGAAAGAGAAAAATGGACACTGATTTGAGTATTAAGATCCTTGGGTTTTAGCACTAACTCTGCTGCCTCCTATCAATGTGGTGTGGAGGAAATTGCTTAACTTTTGTCAAACACAGTTTCCACATCTACTAGGTGAAAAGTCTGAACAGAACTAAAAATATTTGCAAATACTAAAAATTGTAAAGCCTTTAGTTTGTAGCTAATGTTTACTAAAAAAAAAATAGCTGCCTTCTGGTCACTTTATAAATTGGTTAATAAGATGTTAGTGTGTTATGTCTGAATGTCAATGGTCGGCAAGTGCCCTGGTGTTAAGCTTCTGAAGGCAAGTAACAGAAAATAAGGAAAGGAAAAAGAATGTAATTATGATTTATGGTGACAAGAAATTCACATATAAACTGGAATTTTCAATCTTCACACTGCCAAACACCATTCAGAGGTAAGATGTGGTTATGATATCTTATCTCCAATTAGCAATATGACAGCTTCAGACATCTTAAAGCTTCCTGGTAAAATTATAATAGTGATTCTAAACTTCCCACTAGATAGGAATAGAAGGACTTGCACATACTCAACATACTCAACCTGAGTATTTTCAGGTAATGGCACATAAAAAATATTATTAAATGCAGAGAGAAGTTAACATATGTTAAGAGCTGAGTTTAGAGAAACACAATCCCAAGGCCGCCTCTGGCTGGTTTGGACAGAGGGCAGGAATGGCTTTTGTAATTCTCCCCACCCTTTTCCTGGGAAGTGTCTGCCCATGGAGCAGCCTTGTTCTGGAACATCCAGTCAAGCTGGATCCCTGGGGATGGGATTTGCCAACCCGAGGACAGAGTGCACCAACAACCCAATCCCTTGCTTTTCCTTTTCTTCCCCTGGGGCTTTATCTTATATCTGGACCCACAGAAAACTGCCAGTGGCACACTGGAGTGGTAGTGGTGGTAGACGTTAAAAGTAAGAGGGAAGAAAGTGGCCAGAGTCAGTTATTGTTAGGTCAGACAACATCAACACAATAGACATTTTCTCCATTTAGAAAAGAACTTTGTTTAACTTGTGGAGCTGTCAGTATAAGTCATGCTCTTTGGCTATGTCATGTCATAAAACGATCTAACCTGTACACAGTAGGCTGGATTATAAGAATTTGCAGCCTCCCATCAATGGAAACAGTCATTGCAGAATTTGGTTCCATTTGTGATTTACCCAAATGTGCAGTGATTATTCACTTTTGGATTCATAGCCTAAGAGCTTTCAGAATAACTAGTTCTGAAGCCATCAAATTCTGCTGCCTCGCCAGCTAGTCATCGGTTGTTCCACGTTCAGCAGGGCTTTATTGGGCATCTTATGGACCAGCACCAGGTGTTCGATAGTTAATAAGATAGCCCATGGTCCCTGCTCTACAGATCTTATGATCTAGTCTCACTCCAATTAGCAATTTCAGGAAGTAGTCAATCACCTTTTGCTAAAGGACAATGGACTACAGAGAAAGGAACTATCCAGTCCCCTCAATTTATGCATTTAAAAATAACTCTGGGAACTGGAAATGCAGCTCAGGGGTGGTGTGCTTAGCATGCACAAGGCACCTCCTCAAAACAGCTAAGAAGAGATTACTAGATTTGTGTATCTGGGGTTCAACACTACTTAGAAAGACAAGACTAGAACCCAGCTCTCCTTACTCCCAGATCACCCCTCCCTTTGTTTTTCCTTTCTTGAAAATCCCAAGTTCACATTAGAGTACTGTTGCCAGCAAATATCTGCTGACATATGCAGTAATAATGACTAGTTGACTCTGTCAAAAGAAATGCCTTGTTTATCTGGTATGTTTGCCTCCACTGAAATACAGTGTGACATAAGCTTGTTTTTCATGAAACTTTCTGTAGTTTTAAAACCAAAGTCCAACAGAAAGCTGGACACCTGAGAAGTATTTCACAGGTAATTTTGATTGAAGGATGGATTTAGAGGACAAATATTAAAGAATGACATCAATCTCTATGATTTTACATGTAAGGAAAGTCTCACCAAAGTCTCACCTTTCATAAACATGAAGTAACCCTTTAAGTTGGCGTATCAGATTACTAAGAGAACTTAACAGAATCTTTGAACCAGAGATTTCTAAAATGTTCTAGACAGACAAAATTGTGAAATATATTTAGGAGTGGAAGTACAAGCTTAGCATCCCTTTCTTTCTTTCTTTCTTTCTTTCTTTCTTTCTTTCTTTCTTTCTTTCTTCTTTCAGGTACCCAGTGGGTTCAAGATATTTTATTTTATTGGTACTGGGATTTAACCTAGGGAATTCTACTTCTAAGCTACACCTCCCGCTTTGTTTTTAATTTTGAAAATAGAGTCTCGTTATGTTGCTGAGAATCTCACTAAGTAGCTGAGATTTGTCTTGAACTTGTGATCCTCCTGTCTCAGCCTTCCAAGTACTGGGATTATATGTGTGTGCCATCATGCCTGGCTTTCTTGACTCTTGAGTACCAGGTAGAGTAGTCCAATTTATGAGACAGCTGTCAAGTAGATGTTCTAATTGTCTAAAAAAGATTTTTTTTTTCAAAAAGAAGACCAAAGATGTTCACAAAAAAATTTCGGCGACATCAGGAAAGTGTCCTCTTTTGGAGGTGGAGAGAAGTGGGAAAATGGTAAAGGAAAGGATCAAGAGACCTGGCATACATACCACAGCGAGTTCACTTCTGTGCTTTTCTTCAATCCAGTGGGGAGGACACCAAACAGTCCTGTAATGTCAACAAAGAAACCAAAGTTCAAGTTACTTGCTTGCCCAAGTCACATGACCAGAAACACAAAGTCTGATCTAACTTCTAATTCTCCTGCTTACAAATCCTACATGCCTCTTACCACCCAGGCATGGCTGCTCTGTTGATTGTACCAAGCCTGGCATATCCAACATTGAATTTAATTCCCACAACAACTCCCATGAAATAGGTATAATTCCCAAATTCAAAATTGAGAAGCTGCCCTAGAGAGATGAGAGAGTCAAGTAGGGTCCCTCACTAGCAGGGAGCACGTAGTCAGTCACTCTTTGAGCACAGAGTTTGGTCCTATTTCAGCATTGCTCAGGCAGACTCTGGGACAGTATGGGTCTGCTTTCAAATGCCTGAACATTCTCTTCATAAACTTATAAATTTTGTACTTTTAAGTTGGGCATGGTGGCACATGCTTTTAATCCCAGTGCTTGGTAGGCTGAGGCAGGAGGAGCACAGGTTTGCAACCAGCCTCTGCTACTTAGTGAGGCCCTCTGCAATTCAGTGAGATCTTGTTTCAAAATAAAAAATAAAAAGGGCTGGGAGTGTAGCTCAGAGGCAGAATGCCCCTGGGTTCAACCTCTAGTCACACACACACACACACACACACACACACACACACACACACACATTGTAATTTTAATTTAAAGAAAATACTTAGATATAAAATGAAGCCTATTTTGTCTAGCCAAGCAATACAATTAAGTTCTAGCACAGGCATTTATATATCTTTTTAGATTCCCCGTAGCAGTGATTACTAGATTTTTAACTGTGTCAGCAAGTCAGGTCTGGTAGCACATACCTGTAATCCCTATAATTGGGAAGCTGAGACAGGAAGATCACAGGTTTGAAGACAGCCTCAGCAACCTAGCTAGGCTCTTAGCAACCTAGTTTTCAAATAAGAAAAAAATAAAATAAGGCTAGTTGGGAGTGTAGATTGGAGGTAGAACACCCCTAGGTTCAACCCCCAGTAACATAAAAAAATAACAAAAATGTCGGCAAACACATCTGGCCCCCACTGGTTTGGCATGTCATGTTAGAATGGTGGAAGATCTCTCACAGTCCTGCCCAGAGGAAATTTTTTTTCTTTGCTAGCTATATGACCATACTTCTCTTTTGATAAGACAAAGAACTGAATGATTGTTAGAATATTAAGACATTTAATATAGCAAGACACTGGCAATTCTAGAACATCTAATAGGGGAGACTTTAATGGTTTTACTGGATTGGAATGAGGAGCATGAGAGTTTTCTGGAAGCTTTATTGTTTTAACTTACTGTATATGTCAATTTGGGGTGACGGGGGATTAGATTAGGGTGACACTGAAGCCCTCCAAGTCATTTTCAGCAATATCACCAACTAGAGACTTTTGTTTCACATAATGAAAATAGTATAGGGAATTCCATAACACCACATTAACAATGAGAGAATAGGTGACCCAATACCTGATCCTTTCACTATAGTTAAAGACCAGTCAGTATCAGGGTCCAAGGTACAGAGGACATTTCATCAGGGTTTACACAGAGAAAAGTATTAAGTAATCACTGGGCATAAATAGCAAAATGAGCTGAGCTCAGATAGTACAATTGCTCAATACACAGAAGTCTCAGTGGCCGGAAAAAGGCAGCAGTGACATTTGAAGACAAGGTTCAAAACACCGTGTAAAATTATAAACTTAAAGCTCGTTTGCTTCATTCTTACATAATTATTAAATTTCATCAGTCAGTGGACAGGAACTGAAAGTAGAGTTTTTATCGTATTTTGAAGTATATTGCCTGTCTTGTCGGATGAGTTTCACAGTGGACATCTGCTATTTTTGCCTAAGTATCCATTTTACCTGCTGGCAGACGTACCCTAATTTTTTTGGTTGTTGTTGTTGTATTGGGTTGTTGAACCCAGGGGTATTCTACCTCCAAGCTACATCCCAGCTCTAGTTTTTTGGGTTTTTTTGTTTTTTATTTTTTGAAACAAGGTCTCACTAATTTGCAGAGAGCCTTACTAAGTAGCTGAGGTTGGCTGAGAACCTTTGATCCATCCTCCTGTCTCAGCCTCCCAAGTACCCTGATTTTGATTAGCATATCCACCCCTCCTCTTGAGGCTCCTGTGGCCAGCCATTGATGGAGCAAGATAGGACATTTCCCTTCCCTGCAGAAAGCTCCGATGGATACAACTGTCTAGATCTCAACCGAGATGATATGAAATAATATTTATTAAAGTGTTTTATAAATTTCAAATCACTTCTTAAAAACTGTCTTTAAGGCCGGGCATGGTGGCGCACGCTTGTAATCCCCGTGCTTGGGAGGCAGAGACAGGAGGATCACGCAGATTCGAAGCCAGCCGCACTGGCTTAGGAGACCCTGTTTCAAAAATATAAAAAAATAGGTCTGGGAGTGTAGCCCCGAGACAGAAGGGCTTCTAGGAACCCCAGTACCACAAACAAACAAGCAAACAAACAAACAACAAAAAAAAACTGTCTTTATTGTCTGGGGATTAAAGGGAAGAAGAAAGGGAGAAAAAGGGGAGTGCAGGGGCATGACTTAGACCAAATGGGCAGGTACAAATACATCACAATGAAGCCTGCTGTTACGTATTACTGTAATTTACCAATGAAAATATTTTTAATACCTTCATAATTATTATTATTATTATGACTAATTAAATTCATTTTCAGCCACAAAAAGGAGTAATTTTCTACAAGTAAATGAAGTCCTCTACAGAGCATGTCAATCTTCAAAAAAATCTTTTAATATGTTCATGAAATGATCCCGCTCAATTATGATTTCATCTCTTTCCCTCTTATAGGCTTGTCTAAAATAAAGTGCCTTTTCCCCCAATCATTACATAACTCCTTCACTTTAGTGGTTTTGAACCTTTCCTGATTGCAGTTCAAGTGCAGAAAACTCTTAAGGATAATTCCCAAAGGACAGAGATATGGCTGTGGATCAGAGCTTTGCCCTCAGAAGCCAAATTAGTGTTAAACTAGGACTATGAAATGTATTAGAAACAGTATAGATGTTAATGGTTAAAACTACAGTGTTCTAGACAGGTGTGGTAGATTCCATCTCCAGCACTGTAAAAAAAAAAAACAACAACAACAACAACAACCTACAGTGTTCTATCAAAGAGCTTCTGATTTCAGAACTATAACACAGGTTTCCCTCCTTACTCAAATTCATTTTCCAAACTCACATTATCTGAAACCAGAAACAGAATTCTTTGGCTAGCAAGGGATAATTGCATAAAGAATAAAACATTCCCCCCAATTTTTTTTATCCTTGGAAATCTCTTCCCCAGAGCTAAGAAACAATGCTGGCGGATGACCTTCATCCCATAAGAAAACAGAAAGTAGCACTTTTTCCATAGCTTCTTTTGAGCCTCGGTAACATGTTTTGAAGATAGAATCATTTGGTCCTGCAGTGTGAGAAGAAGTCATTTATGCCAATGGCATTTTGAAATAGTGCATCTAAAGCTGGGTGTGTGGCTCATGCCTATAATCCCAGCTACTCAGGAGGCTCAGGGAATAGGATCTGGTGTTTGAGGTCAGCCCAGGCAATTTAGTGAGATCCTCAAACTAGAAGTCAAAAGAACTGGAATGTGGGAGTACTTAGTGCACACATGTAATAACTGTTTAAGGGAGGCTGACACAGGACTGCAGGTTTGAGGCCAGCCCCAGCAACTTAGTAAGACTCTCAGCAACTTAGTGAGATCCTGTTTCAAAATTTAATAAGGTCGAGCGTGTAGCTCAGAGACATAATGCCCCTAATTTCAACCCTCCCCCAGTACCAAATAAATAGGGCTAGACATGTAGCTTAGAGGTAGAGCACTCCTGGGTTCAATCTTCAGTACCCACCTACCCCCACACACACAAATAGTATGTCTAGAAATACAATAAATCAGAAGCCAGGTGTGATAGCACACACCTAAATATATCTCAGTACTTGGGAGGCTGAAATAGGAGAATCGTAGGTTCGAGGCCAGCCCTAGTATCTTAGCAAGCACCCCCCCTCCAGCAACTTAATGAGACTTGGTTTCAAATTTAAAATATTAAAAGGGCTGGGGTTGTAGCTCAGAGGTAGAATGCCCCTGGGCTCAATACCCAGTACTCTACTAACACACACACACACACACACACACACACACACACACACACACACACAAATAGGGCTATGGGAGGAAAACATATATATTTCGATTCAGAAGGGGGATATATAATTATGCAAGAATGAGGTCTTAGCAATTAGATGTATCTCAAATTATGAGTTTTTGTAAGAAGAACAATCTCTGACAAGTTATGAAGGCATGGCCAGTTAGAGAAGTCTCGACTCAGGTTTATGGAGTGGAGAGGAAAGCAATTACTCACAACCTAGTTGTCCTCTCTTTCATCTCCTTAGACCATCGGGGAAGGTATAATCTGTTTCAGTGATTTATAACGTGATGACCATACCTCTAAGCCACATCCTTCCCCCTGCAGACATTGATGGGGAGAGAGTGCCACCAGTCTACGGTCCTGCAGAAACATCAGTGAGGGCTTCATAAATAAAGGGAGGCGAGGGCCTCCTGGAGCTGAGTGTGGGGCAGTGGAGGGCACCTCACAGTAAAGAAAGGGGACCCTTACGTTGTGGGGATCCAGTATTGTAGGGAGTAAAAGGCGAAGCCCAGAAACTGCCAAGAAGTCTTGAAGGACAGGGAACCTGAGTCAGTTTTGTTATGTGCTGGACATAACTACAGCCAGCCACCCTCACCCCTTACTCTAGATGTTCAGTGTCTCATTCCACAAAGGAGTTTTTTTTTTTTTTTCCTGTGAGAAAAATAGACATTGAGAAAACACAACTGAATTTCACATCTGAGTCATATTGAGCAGAAAGAAGAATGACTCTGAAGGGACAGGTGGACCCTTAACTTTGGGCCAGAGGGCCCAGCCACAGCCTCCAAGCCCTGGTCTACAATGATTAGTAGACCCCTCACACCGCAGTGCAATGGCAGCCCCTGGCCTGGGACCAATGTCAGAGATAGACCCGCTGGGTCTAGTAGGTGTTGGTGCTACTCTTGCAGACGATGCTCCAGGAACCTTACCCGGAGGTCCCTGCCCATGGCCAGGACTGCACAAACATTGTCCCTGGGTCCGCCTTCCTGATTATAGCCCACATTGCTTGCACCCATACCATGAGTACTGAGGTCTGCCCAAGGGGCGGCTCTTTGAGGATAAGTGGACAGAGCGTAGCCATGCCCAGCTGCCCATGAATGTGTCCGAGGTCCCTGAAGATGTGAGGCAGTAGGGGAGAAGGACATGGGAAGAAATGATGGGGGTGGCCTAGGGTGGTGAGCAGGTCCAGCTCTCCCCACACCGCTGAATTCCAGTGAGAAACCAGAAGAATTCGAGATTTCTAAGTATCATTCTGGCCTTCTAGGTTTTTATGAAGGCATGTTAGCTGAGGTAGGAGAATGGTACCTATTTTTTAATAGTTTGAGGTTTTTTTTTTTTTTTTTTTTTTTTTTTTTAGTCATTGAGTCCGTGGCTCTCTCCTCCTACTCCTGCCCTACTCTGCCCTGGGAATCTGCAAATATTAGGGGCAGGTCTGTACACAGAAGCCGTACCTCAAGCCTCAAGGCAGACCAAGAGTCCTGCAGGAGCTGGAGCCAGCCAGAACAAAAGCTCAGCAGGAACGTGTAGAAACCCGGGCAAGCCTGTGCACTGGGAGGCCCTAGCTGACATCTGGGTTATATTTAAATATTGGGAAGGGATCAGAATACGATAAAATGAAACATGATAAGACTGTGCTTGATAAAATGATGACCTCACCCCCAGAAAATTTACAACCGAGTCAGCAAGTCAGAGAGCATATAAACAGAGTCAAACAATACATTAGCAATGGTTTGCTTCATACTTGGAAGCACATGAGAGACTGTTGAAAGTGCAAGCAAATTAAACAATACCTAAGGCACCGAGCACATTTCATCTTATTTTAGTTTCCCACCAAAAGAAAACGGGTAAAACCTAGATAGAATTATCATGGTCTGGACTTGCAGTTTGAACTTGAAAGGTTATGGTAAGATTACAAAACCAATTACACTTTTCTCTATACAGAAAGCCACAGTGCCAAATGTCTTCTTCACAAAAATGCTGGCTAGAATGTCCTGACCACTCAAATTTGAAGTAGACTTGCTTTAAATAGCTTTTAGTCTGTCTGTCTGTCTCTGATGTTAGCCTCAAATTCTTCAATTCTCTTGTCTTAGCCCCCCACCAAGTACTGGGATTGCAGGATGATGCCTGGCAGTTTTTTCTCTCTTATTGGCTAAATTTAGTGGCTATTAAAAACCAAGCTCAGCAAAGGGGTAGGCACAAAGACCTAGCACTAAGTGTAAAAATCACTGACCCAAGAGTCAGACCCCCTTGGATTTTTAGCTCAACCTTGGACTCTAAAGGTCTGAGTGACCTTGGGAAGCCATGGGCTTCTCTGTGACTCATTTCTAAATTAAGACCACATCCCATTTTCAATATGATTCACATAAAAATAATATAAAATAAGACCACATGCTTGCCAGAGTAATAGGCAAATGAAAGAAAAGGCACCCAAATTGGGGGTGACTGACAGTGACAGAGGAATAATGAAATTGTCACTATTAGCTGATGACATAATCTTATATGTAGAAAACCCTATAGACCCCACCAAAAACTGTTAGAACTAATAAAAACACGAAAAGCAATAGCATCTTATACACTAATGACAAAAAAGAAATCTAGAGAACAGTCTCACTTAGGATCATAAAAAATAGTAAAGTGCTTAGGAATAAATTTAACCAAGGAGGTGAAAGGCTTATACACTAAAAACGGTACGATGTTAGCGAAGTGTATGGAGGAAGACATCATTTAATGGAAAAATGTCCCATATCTGTGGAATGGAAAAATGTATATTGTTAAAGTGTCCGTACTGCCCAAAGAGAATTGCAGAATCAGTGCCATCTTTATCAAAATTTTAATGTCATTTTTATAGAAATTGGAAAAAGAAACAATCCTAAAATTCATACAGGACCACAAAGCCCCTCAAGTATTGAAGGCAATTGTGTCACACTATGGAATTTCACAGTATATCACAACGATATAGTGATTAAAACAACATGGTACTAGCAAAAATGTAGAGACATGAGCCAATGCTACATAATAGAGAACTCAGAAATGAACCCAAGCATGTTACAAACAACTGATTGCCAACAAAGCTGCCAAGAATATCCAATAAGAAATAGTAGTCTCTTCAACAAATGGTGTTGAGAAAACTGGATATCCAAATGAATGATGAAATTGGACCCTTACCTCACACCATATTTTTAAAAATTAATTCAACATGAACTAGGGACCAAGAACTGTAAAAGGGCTGGGGATGGTGATACACTTATAACTCCAATACTCGGGAGGCTGAGACAAGAGGATCGAAGTTTTAAGGCAAGCCTCAGAAACTTAATGAAGCCTTCAGCAACTTAGTAAGACTGTTTCAAAATAAAAAATAAAATAGAGCTAGGGTGTAGCTCAGAGGTGGAGTGCCCCTGGGTGGTTCAATTCCTAGTATCAAAAAATGAGAATAAAAATTAAAAATAAAACAGAAAAGAGCCGCAAAACTATGAGAAGAAAACATAGGGGAAAACTTTACAACACTGTCTGAATAATATTTTTAATAATAATATTTTTAAATAATATTTTTTAAATTTGCCCCATGTGCAGATGACAAAGCCAAAACAAAATGGGATACATCAAACTAAAAAGCTTCTACACAGCAAAATAAATAATAGTGTACAGAGAAAACCTATGGATTAAGAGAAAGTATTTGTAAGCCATATATCCAATAAGGTATTAATATCCAAAATATATAAGGAGCTCAAACAATTTAATAGCAAGAAAACAAAAAAGGCAATTACAAGTGAGCAAAAAAAGACAAGTTATAAACAGAGCAAAAAAAGACAAGTTATATGGGGAAATGGTCAACATCACTAAGCATTAGGGGATCGCAAATCAAAACCACAGCGAGGGATCTCTATTCTTTAGAATGGCTATGATACCCTGTTTCAAAATTAAAAAACAAAGCTTTTATTTATGTTTATGGTGGTGTGTGCTGGGATTATAATCCCAGTACTCGGGGGGCTGAGATATGAGGATCACAGGTTCTAAGGCAGCCTCAGCTACTTAGTGAGGATCTCAGTAACTTAGTGAGACCATGCTTCCAAATTAAAAAAATAAAAATAAAAACAGCTGGGGATGTAGCTCCCCTGGGTTCAATCCTCAGTCACACACACATGCACACACACACACACGCACACACACACACACACACACACACACACACACACCCCACAGTGTTGGCAAGGACATAGAGAAAAGGGAACCTTTGCATACTACTGGAAGGACTATAAACCAATACAGCCATCATGGAAAACCACATGAAGATCCCTCAAAAAACTGAAAATAGAATTACCATGTCCCAACAACCCCACTTCTGGGTATTTACCCAAAAGAGTGAAATGAGTTTGTTGAAGAGGCATCCTTACTGCTATGTTCACTGTAGCACTATTTACAATTGCCAAGTTCTAAAATCAACCTAAAATCCGGGCATGGTGGCGCACGCTTGTAATCCCCGCACTTGGGAGGCTGAGACAGGAGGATTGCACAGGTTCGAAGCCAGCCTCAGGTACTTAGTGAGGCTCTCAGCAACTTAGTGAGACCCTGTTTCCAAATAAAGTATAAAATAGGTCTGGGGGTATAGCCCAGAGGTAGAAAGTCCCTGGGTTCCACCCCCAGTACTATAAATAAATAAATAAATAAATAAATAAATAAATAAATAAAATCAACCTAAGTGTCCATCAACAGATGAATGGACAGAGAAAATGTGACATATATCCACACATACACACACACACGCACACACACATATATGCATACATATACACTCACGATGGAATACTATTCAGCTTTTAAAAAGAAAGAAATCATGCCATTGACATGAATGAACATGAATAAACAACATGAATGAACCTGGAAAAGATTGTGCTAAGTGAAATAAGCCAGGTACAGAAAGACAAATTTTCTCACTTACAAATGGAAGTGTGTGTGTGTGTGTGTGTGTGTGTGTGTGCGCGTGTGTGTGTATTACTGAGAATTGAACCCAGAGGCCTTCTACCTCTGAGCTACACCCCCCAACCCTATTTTTTGTTTTTTATTTTGAAACAGAGTCTGTTGCTGAAGCTGGCCACAAACCTCTGATCCTCCTGCATCCGCCTCCCAAGCACTGGGATTACAAGTGTTTGCCACCACACCCAGGTACATAGGGAACCTTTAAAAAGTCAAACTCACAGAAGCAGAGAGTAGAACGATAGTCACAACAATAGGGGCTGGGAGCCTGGAGAGACGATGGTGCAAAGGCACAACGTCGCACACAGGTCTAATTTCTGTTTGAATATTACTGCACAGCTGCTAAATAGTTAATAGTAGAGTGTGGCACATTTTGAAATGGAGAGCAGAATACATTTCAAGTGCTCTCAGTACAATGTTAATATTTGAGATGACAGATATGTTAACTATCTGGATTCAAGTATTTGGCACTGTATTCATAAGTCACTGAGGGACACCCTGGAAGCTGAGTTGGAGAGTGCCCAGGTTCGTTCAAGGCATTTGCTCACTATGAATGGAGGACACGCACACACAGAAACTTGAGTACACACAGTACTTGGGAGCCTGAGGCAGGAGGACTGCAGGTTTGAGGTCAGCCTCAGCAACTTAGCAAGACCCTGTTTCAAAATAAAAAACAAAAAAGCCTGGGGGTATAACTCCGAGACAGAATGATCCTGTACAATCCTCAGTACCAACAAACCAACAAACAAACTTGGGTTCAATTAGGAAGGAGGAAGAGGGCATGAGCACTCGGTGGGTGACCAACAAACGGCCCCCGCACTCTGCCACTTTGAGTAAGTTACTTCCTCTCTCCTGCATAAAATGAGGTGCTGGATCTGGCCAATGATCTCAGATACTAATGTGCACCAAAGCTGCCTGGATCATCTAAACCTGTGGATCCCAACCCCACGCTGGGAGGTGACATTTTAAAACACAAGTACTAGCTGGGCGTGGTGGCGCACGCTTATAATCCCCATGCTTGGGAGGCTGAGATAGGAGGATCGCACAGGTTCGAAGCCAGCCTCAGCTACTTAGTGAGGCTCTCAGCAACTTAGTGAGACCCTGTTTCCAAATAAAAATATATTTTTAAAAAAAAGGTCTGGGAGTATAGCCCGGAGGTAGAAAGCCTCTGGGTTCCACCCCCAGTACCACGAAATAAATAAATAAATAAATAAATAAATAAATAAAACACAAGTACTACGGATGGCTGTGCTCTCAGTGGTCTGCGGGCCATTCTCATAGAAACACTGGACAAGATCCACACCTTTTGATCAGTTGCTCAGAGTGAGAGGATACGTGCCAGTGAGCGAGATGTTTGTCACTGCTCTGTGGTGAGGGAAGGCAGGCGATTACCCCAGAACACAGACCAGCTGCGACCAGGAGCTTTGCAGCCCAGATCTTCATTTTCCTGCAAGACTTTCTTGATGGAGGCACTGTGCTAATCATTGGATGGCTGTAGAGTTCTGTTTTCCACCTATAATGGTTACCCAAGACAATTGATTCTACCAGATGCCGACAACCAGAGAACAGAGAAGGCAGGTCGCAGTGAGACGTATACGAATCCAAACCACGAGAGTCTTCCAGGCACCAGACACTTGCAAAGCCTACCACCTCGAGCAGCTGCGTGGAAGGAGGAGAGGAGAATTTGAACGTGTTTCTGGCCCCAAGGGCCCGTTGCCCTCCTCGTGCCACTGCTACCAACCAAGGAATGCGCCAGTTTCCTTAAGGTGAAGCGCTGGGATTAGCTGTCTATGTACAGAGCAGACACATTCAGAAACGGCCCCAGCCATGGCTGGGAGCCACGGGAGGGAGCGGCGGGGCAGGTTGGGCTGATCTTCTAGCTGTCTCCTTTTCACACCTGTGTATCAAGTCCTGTTTCCCTCTATCTGCATGTTCCTCTCGGGTATGTTAAATTGCAAAGCAGTATTCAGGGAGAGGATTTCAAAATTCTGTTGGAATGAGAGCTTCACTTTAGGAGATTAGATTTCCCGATTTCAACATCCTTGCATTTTAGGGTTAGACAATTGGAAAAGCAATGTTGGGTAATGTAAAAACATAATAAAATAAATAAACAAACAAACAAACAAATAGAAAACCAGAGCCTAAAATGAATTGGGTTCCACCCTCAGTTCTTTCCCTTCAACCTCCCCACCTCCGGGAGGGAGAAGGCTTTGGAGACAAACAGAAGCCGTGGCCCGCACATGGTTGTTGACCTGGGTGTCTGCTGCGTCTCTGTTTATTACTCTGGGTCTTTCCCCCTCCCCCAGCATCAAATTATACTTCCGTCATGGGAAAGCACGGAGATGTGGAGAGTCCTGAGGAGGTCCCCAGTTTGGGAATGGGAAACTCACCCCAGGACCCTCAGGGTCCTTTGCTTCTATGGCCAAAAGAATTTCAACGCCCACCAGGTGCCAGTCAGAGACAAAGACTGAGGTTTAATTTAGGAAAAGAACGCCACCTCTGCGGTCCTTTTCTTATAGGCCACCCAGAGAGGGGGTGGCTAGGGCACATGGGGAGGGGGGGTTAACAGGGAGGCCTGGCTCCTTTCCTAGAATTCTCAGGTTTCATTGGTGGGTGCTGGGTTTGACAAATGTGACACTTCCTTTTGGGATTTTTTTCTTGTTTCAAGAATCCCAGGAAGTTGAGAGGTGAAGATGGGGTGTGGGGCCTGACAAATGTGAGACTTCCTTTGGGACTTTTTCCCTTTTCTCAGGAAGTTCAGGTGTGAAGGTAGGCCATTATGATTTAAAAGTGTAGGCCAGGCCTTTTAAGGACTGAGAAAATAACATTCAGATGGGCTATTATAATGAAAAGTATGGCCCTTTAAGGGATTTTTTTTTTTCTAAGAAAAAGCAGGCTTTGTAAAATGAAACTAAGGATTATGAAGTTTTGAGATTTTGAAACAGTATTTTCTTTCCTTTCCATTTGTCTCCTTTCTACCTAATATTTTATTTCTTCTATCCTACCTCAGCTTTCACTTTCAAAAAAGAGAGGGCCTTGAGTTTAGCTCAGTGGTAGAGTACTCACCTGGTCCTGGGTTTAATCTTCAGCACCAAAACAAACAGCAACAACACACACACACACACACACACACACACACACACACACACGATAGTGGAGGGAGGAAGAGAGGAAGCAAGGAAAGGACTAAAAGAGGAAAGGTAAAAGGAAGGTAATAGAAAAGAAAGGAAACATATCTGACCAGCAACTCTGTGTGTGTGTGTGTGTGTGTGTGTGTGTGTGTGTGTGTGTGTTTCTGGAGATTGACCCCAAGGCATTCTACCTCTGAACCATACTTCCAGCCTTATTTTATTTTGAAACAGGGTCTCATTAAGTTGCAGAGGACTTCGCAAAGTTACCGAGACTGGCCTCAAACCTGTGATCCTCCTGCCTCTGCCTCCTAAGTACTGGAATTATTGGCATGTGCCACCGCACCCAGCCTACTGGTAATTATTTGATGGATTTATCAAACAAAAATAGTAACCAAAAATCTGAATAAATGGATGTTATCAAATGTTTTTGTCAAGTCGGTAAAATGATAGACATTTAATGTCATATATATTGCATTTTTTATACACGATGAACTTTAAACAGTAGCTTCTGTCTTTTTGTGTGTGTGTGTGTGTGTGTGTGTGTGTGTGTGTGTGTGTGTGTGTTACTTACTGGGGACTGAACCTAGAAATTTTCTACCTCCTAGCTATAAGCCCAGCCCTTTTTAAACTTGTTTTTTTTTTTTTTTTTTTTTTTTTTGCTTTTAAACAGGGTCTCTTTAGGTTGCTGAGAGTCTCACTAAGTTAATGAGGCTGGTCTTGAACCTACAATCCTTCTGTCTCAGCCTTCCAAGCACTGGGATTACAGCCATGTACCACCACACCCAGCCTATATTTTTCTCTTAATACATTCCTTTAAAAAAAAAAAAAACATAAATTAAATGAAGACAGGTATCACGCACAGACATGCCGTAAAATAAACCCAGTTGGTGGGCCTTGACCTTGTTTTCCTCCTTACAGCACCGGAACTGAACTTTAACCTTCTGGGGAAGGAAAAAAAGAACCATGAATGTGAACTGTGGTTTGTTTTTAAAAAATGTGTGTGTTAGTTAGGCTTTGGCTGAAAGTGAGCCACTGTCTGGCTTAGCACACGGGTATTATTTTTCCACACATTAACAATAAAGATTCTGGAGAAATCTGGCTGCTGCTGTTGATTCAGTGGCTTTGTAAGTTCAGGGCTGGCATCTCAGTAATGCTTCTGGTCTCCTCCAAACAATTGCAAATGACCCAGACAGATCCAGTATCAAGGCAATGGCACCTGGCGGGAGGCAGGAGGAGGCGGTTCAGAGCTCAAGCATCCTGTCCCTGTCGGTGTTTTGCTTCTATTAGAAAAGTGAAGACCACATGGACAGAGAACCACCAGACCATGGCCCAGAGGCTAGAGCCGCCCAGCTGTAGGGAGCCTGTGAGCTTGGGCGTTTAGCTTCTTCTACTTTTATGGGGAAGTTGGTGATGAGTGAGAGGACGGGCAATATCTGTTAGGTAAGCCAGCTGAGCTTGAAAGCCTAAACTACTTTCCTGCGATGTCCAAAATGTGCACCATGAGAGTGAATGCTTTGGCTTTAGGAATAATTTCTAGAAAGCTTCTATGTACACTCATGCGTTGCCAGGGCTGTAACAGCATTCGTCTATTTCTGAATATTTGGTTGCCATTGTCCAGTATGAAACCAGATGTTAAGAGAACAGAATAACTAGGTTTTATCATATGAGAAATTTCACTGGAAAATTTCAGTCACTGAGAGTCGCCTTTAGTGTCAAGAAGCAGTGGGCAGGGCCTAGAGGTTAGCCTCCCTCACTGCACGGGGCCCAGGAGAGAGCCTGGAGGCAGAGCTGGAAGGCATGGCGGATTCCCTCTAGTAGGTGCCACTAACGCTGACTCCAGCCTGCCCAGAACAAAGGTGCATGAAAAGTGGACTTGATACCAGGACAACTCACACTCAGGATTCTTCCCAGTGGCAGGGGCCGGTTAAGAGAATGGGCTCTAGAGCTAGCCAGATTCCCAGGGTCCGCATCTTGCCTCTGCAGCTCTGTGAGCTAAGCAAGCCTCTGTACCTCACTGGGATCAGGGTCCTCAGCAGAAAAGAGAATAGGGTTTTAGTGAGGATAAACCAACTTAATACATATAACTTCCTTGAACTCATTCATGGTATATAGTGAGTGCTACGTAAGGGCTGGATTCACTGGGCATAACTGTATACTTATAATCCCAGCTACTGGGGAGGCTGAGGCAGGAGGATTGCCAAGTCTGAGACCAGCCTGGGAAAACTTAGCAAGAATCTATCTCAAAATAAAATTTAAAAAGGGCTGGGGATGTAGCTCAGAGGTAGAGCACTTGCCTAGTATGTGCGAGACCCTGGGTTCAAATCCCCAGTACACACACACACACACACACACACACACACACACACACACACACTCAAAGCTAATTTCAAGAATATAGAAGCTTTCTTCTATGATTATAAGTATTATTATGCTTTTATCTGTGTGTTTTGAGAGTCTTTCTTTCTGCTTTATTAATTATTTTGTACTGGGGATGAACCCAGGGGCATTCGACCTCTGAGCTATACCTCTAGCTCTATTTTATTTTTATTTGGAGACAGGGTTTTGCTAAGTTACTGAGGGTCTCACTAACTTGCTGAAATTGGCCTCAAACTTGCAGTCCTTCTGTCTTAGCCTCCCAAATACTGAGATTACAGGCATGCATCACCACTCTCAGCTTCCTTTCTGGGTTGGTTTGATTGTTTGTTTGTTTGCTTGTTTGTTTGTGGGGTGGTTACTGGGAATTTAGCCCTGGAGTATTCTACTCTGAGCTACAGCCTAGCTCTATTTTTATTTCTTATTTTGAAACAGGGTCTCACTAAGTTGCTGAGACTGGCCCTGAACCTGTGATGCTCCTGTCATAGACTCCCAAATATTGGGATTATAAGTGTGTGCCATCATGCCAACTTTCCTTTCTGCTTTTTAAACTTTGGGGAGGGCGGAGTTACTGGGGATAGAACTTGGGAGCCTTCTAACTCTGAGCCCTATTTTTTTTTTCTTTATTTTGAAACAGGGTCTCCATGAGTTGCAAACGGCCTCATTAAGAAATAGCTGAGGCTAGCCGGGCGTGGTGGCGCACACTTGTAATCCCCGTGCTTGGGAGGCTGAGACAGGAGGATCACACAGGTTCAAAGCCAGCCTCAGCTACTTAGTGAGGCTCTCAGCAACTTAGTGAGACCCTGTTTCCAAATAAAATATAAAAAAAGGTCTGGGAGTATAGCCCGGAGGTAGAAAGCCTCTGGGTTCCACCCCCAGTACCACCAAAAAAAAAAAAAAAAGAAATAGCTGAGGCTGTCCACAAACCTGCAGTCCTCCTGTCTCAGCCTCCTGAATGCTGGGATTACAAGCATGCGCCACCACGCCAGGCTCTGCTTTTTAAAATTCTAATGGAAGAAAATATCTGCCAAACTACTCGTCTGACAGATGGTTAATATCCAGAAAATATAAGAAACTCAAAAAACTCAACAATCACAAAAATACTAATCCAATTAAAATGGGCAAATGACCTGAATAGATTCTCTAAAAAGAAGAAATACAAATGGCTAATGAATATGTTTAAAAAAATGCTTACTATTTTTATCCATCAGGAAAATTAGAATCAATGAAATATTATTTCACCCCAGTTAGTAATGCTGTTATCAAAATAACCAAACATAAATGCTGGCAATAATATAGAGAAAAGGAAACTCATAAAGTGTTGATGGGAAGGTAAATGGGTATAACCATATGGAGAACCGTATGGAGATTTAAAAAAAAAACTAAAAATAGATTACCAAATGATACAGCTATCCCAATTTGAGGACTATATCCAAAGGAAAGGAAATCCTCAGACTAATGAGATGCCTGAATGCCCATGTTTAATGCAGCACTATTCACAATAGATAAGAAATGGAATCCACCTAGATATCCATCATCAGATGAATGGATCAAGAAAATATGGTATATAAGCCGGGCGTGGTGGCGCACGCCTGTAATCCCCACGCTTGGGAGGCGGAGACAGGATGATTGCGCAGGTTCGAAGCCAGCCGCACGTGCTGGCTTAGGAGACCCTGTTTCCAAATAAAAATATAAAATAGGTCTGGGAGTGTAGCCTGGAGGTAGAAGGGCTTGCAGGAACCCCAATACCACCAAAAAAAAGAAAATATGGTATATACACACAGTGGAATATTACTCAGCCATAAAGAAGAATGGAATCCTGGCACTTGCAGCAAAATGGCTGAAACTGGAGGGTGCTGTGTAAAGTGAAATAAGACAGACACAGAAAGACAAGTGCCTCATGTTCTCTCATATGTGGAAGCTAAAAAGGTCAACCTGAAAGTAGAATAGTGATTCCCAGAGATTAGGGGTGGGGTGGGAAAAGTTTGTTTCAATGCAAAGGAACACATTGACTGCAGTTCTAGGTTGGAGCAAGAGCGATGATATGATTGTCACCATGGACCATGAAACTAAAATCTAAATGTGTCAACACTCCTATATGTGCTGTTTATTAAATTATTCAACGTTTCCTCATCACCTACAAAATTCATGACACTAGGGATACAGAGATGAATAATAGTCTCTGACCTGGAGGAGTTTGAGATTCAGGGAGGCAGATAAGTAAACAGGTCAGTCACAGTGCAGTGCAAAACATGCCATAAAACATTTTAGCACGTGTCACAAAAGCACAAAGTGCCCTGTAGGGAAGTTGGACACTAGCCTTTCATTCATTTGTATCCATAGTACTTAATAGAACTAGACCCCAGGCTTTTATTTGCAAAATGTAGATTTTTTTTTCTAACAAAGCAATGCATCCTCATTTCAGAAAGGTCAAAAAATGCAAATAAAAAAAAGTTACTGTTAAGCTATAATTTCATCTACTCTGAGCTACTATAAGTGCTATCATATATTAAGTTGTTTTTTTTAACAAGATGGGATCAAAACAGACATGTTTTATAATCTTTTAAAATTTAATTGCCATGTTCTTGTTTTAAGATAAAAGAGATTTCTGCAATATCATTTTAAATGGCTATGTTTTATTCATTCTATGGATATTCTTTTTTTTTTTTGGTGGTGGTACTGGGGTTCCTGGAACCCCTTCTACCTCCAGGCTACATTCCCAGACCTATTTTATTTATTTTTTTTTAAATTTGGAAACAGGGTCTCTTAAGCCAGCAAGGCTGACTTTGAAACTGCGCGATCCTCCTGTCTCCGCCTCCCAAACGTGGGGATTACAAGCGTGGGCCACCACCCCCAGCTGGATATTCTATTACTATTTTAGCAATCAACTATGGTACATTTCCATTGTTTCTATATTTTTACAGTCATTAACAATATTGACATGATTTTTTGTTGCCAAATATTTGTGCTCATTCTTCTTTCCTTACCACAATTACAGGAAGTGAAATTATATATTTGAAATACTTACCAGTAGTCAGATGGAGAGACAATTATAATCATAGATATTTCTCAGCTCAACTGATATTTCTCAGTTGTTTTTTGTGGTTTGGGGGTTTTAGTCCTGCCTACTATAGATTAAACTTGATCAAAGTGCCTGTACCAAGTGACATCAGCAACTTTGTAGACCAGGAAATCCCAGCCTGTGTCTCCCCACACAAAAAAACAAGTTAACAAAAATCCTAGCCAGGCGCCATGGTGCGGGTTTGTAAAGCTGAGAAAGGAGGATCCCAGGTTTGAGGCCAGCCTCAGCAACTTAGCAAGACCTTCAGTGCCTTAGCGAGACCCTGTTTCAAAACAAATAGATAAACAAACAAACACATAAATAAAGGACTAAGGGTACAGCTCCGAGGTAGAATGCCCTGGCTTCCAGTTAATCAACTCAGTAGAGCACAAAACTGAAGACAGCTATATGAAAAGAGTCGGAAGCATTTCATCTACATTCACCCACACCCTGATCACCAAAGGTCTTCATCAACAGGGACTCCAGCTGCCAGGGCCAGCTGTAGGACCCACGCCTGCATATCCTCCCTGGGATCAGGAGCCAGTGCACACCTCACCCAGCTGGCGCCCTCACGCCCACCTGCAGATGACCAGCTCTCCCTACCAAGTGAAGTCTGTAACAGTTAGAAAAGGTGACTGCATTTTCAAATGCAAAGATATCAACACAAGGCTATGAAAAATGTGAACAATAAACAAACAAACAACAACAGGGAAACATGACACCACCAAAGAAACACAGCAACCAAGCCCAAAGAAATGGAGACCTACTCACTGCCGGTGAAAAACCCAAAGTAGCTGTTTTAAAATTCAATAAACTACAAAGAGAGAGAGAGAGAGAGAGAGAGAGAGAGAGAGAGAGAGAGAGAGAGAAGAGGGAGAGAGAGAGACAATTAAATGAAATCAATACGTGAATAAAAGGAGATGTTAATTCAACACAGAGAAAAAACATTACACACACACACACACACACACACACACACACACACACCCCAAACAAATTTTGGAGCTAAAGAATATAATGAATAAAATGAAAACTATAATAGAGAACTTCAAAAGCAGGCTCAATCAAGCAAAAGGAAGAATCAGTGAACTCAAAGGCAGGTCATTTTAAATTATCCAATCAGGAGCCGGGCGTGGTGGCGCACGCTTGTAATCCCCGCGCTTGGGAGGCTGAGACAGGAGGATCGCGCAGGTTCGAAGCCAGCCTCAGCTACTTAGTGAGGCTCTCAGCAACTTAGTGAGACCCTGTTTCCAAGTAAAAAATTTTAAAAAATGGGTCTGGGAGTATAGCGTGGAGGTAGAAAGCCTCTGGACTCCACCCCCAGTACCAAAAAAAGAAAGAAAGAAAGAAAGAAAGAAAGAAAGAAAGAAAGAAAGAAAGAAAGAAATTACCCAGTCAGTGGAGAAAAAAAGAATACGAATGAAAAAAGCATGGGGTGGGAGGAGAGGGAGAGAAAGAGATTATTTAAAGTAATAATGACTGGGGCCGGGCGTGGTGGCGCAAGCTTGTAATCCCCGCGCTTGGGAGGCGGAGACAGGAGGATCGCGCTGGTTCGGAGCCAGCCTCTCTGGCTTAAGAGACCCTGTTTCCAAATGAAAAGGTTAAAAAATAGGTCTGGGAGTGTAGCCCAGAGGTAGAAGGGCTTCCAGGAACCCCAGTACCACCAAAAAAAAAAAAATAATAAAAAAAAAATAATGACTGAAAACTTTCCAAGTCTGAAATCACATACACATGCATGTAGAAAAATAATAAATAAATAAATAAATAAATAAATAAATAAAAAGAAATTAAAAGAAATCAAGTCTGGATATCCAATGTACAGCATGGTGACTATAGTTAACAATAGTGTACTATATATTTGAAATTTGCTCAAAGGGTAGATCATGTATTCTCATCACGTATATACAGGAAAAGAAAATGGTAACGCGAAGGAGATGGGTGCGATCATGGTGATCACTTCACAAAGTGTTCGTGCATTACAATATCAGTGGCTGGGGTAGCTCAGTGGTAGAGCGCTGGCCTAGCATATTTAAGTCCCCAGCACTACCAAATAAAGAAAAAATCAAATTGTATGCCTTAAACAGGTATAACTTTTATTTGTTATTTTTATACCTTAAACAGGTATAACTTTTATTTACACTTCAAAGAACTTGAAAAACAATATTGAATGTAATTTTTAAAAGTACCCATAGTTGTCTATTAATTACAACAATTGCATTATACTAATGTAAGATATTAATAATACGGCAAATTTGGTATGCGGCCTATGGCAACTCTCTGGGCTATTTCCGCAATTTTTCTTTATAACTATTCTAAAATAAAGTTTTTACTTACAATAACAAAAAATGCATGTATTATGGGATGAAGTTCAATGGCTTTTACCCCTGCGGTTGGCTGGAGGATCCCTTCTAGCTGTAAGTTACAGGATGATTATTAGTTCTGATGGTAATGTCTTCCTGAAACCTAATTGGCTGGCTGCCTGGGATAATTTCCAGCCTACCTCCTCAGTTATTTTTTTCTCATATTTTAATGGTATCAGCATTTGCAGATTATCAAGTGCACCCGTGGTAAGATTTTGCTTGGACCATGTTCAGCTGTGGCGTACCAAAACCCATGGTTCATCCATGGTCTTCGCAGACTCCCAGATGACTCTCAGCCTGTTATCTCTGTTCAAAGAGAAGCTTGCTGTCTGGGGCTTATATCTATCTTAAAAGAAAATGATAAGCAGAATAATAAGGTTGGAATTTCCCACAGTGATGAGCACTTGATTAGCTCTGGTTTCAGCGGCAGGCCCTGTGCTGGGGATACTGGTAAAATGATTTCAACATCGCTTGCTTAGTTCTCCTGGTTTTCATGGTGCCTGGGGTGTTACTGGATGCAACTCAAGACCCCAGCTATCAACTCTTAAAAGCAACCCTGGAGTCATTACGAAGAACTAAAAGATGTGATCCCAAGATTATACCCCCAGTGTTCCTCTAGGACTCCTTAGTCAACAGTTCCTGGGCTAGGCTTAAGCAAGGGGCCTTCAATACTTGAAGAAGTCAGATAGCTGTAAAAAGAGAGTTGCCTAGTAAGCATCATTACATCAATTGCCCCTCAAAAATTTCAGAAAACGGGCTTTAACTTCAGATTCCTGGATGAGTGAGTCGACATTTGCTCTTATCATTAGGAGGCCATCAGGTCGCTGAGACAGCCACAGCCTGAGTCATCACTATACATAATATCACACAAATAAACAACAGATTGTTTTCCTTCTGCCCCTGCAAAATATAACTTCGTGAAGTTGTAAGGCGCTCAGGAGACCTATTTCTTTAAGTCATTTTTCAATTGTGGAGTAGGTTTTTAGATTCACTTTTCCCTATTGGGGGCCTAAATGATATACCACATTGCAATTCTGGCTTCTTTCTAACTAATCTAATTGATCTTGATTCTTTTTTGTTTCAAAGGGGGAAAGAGGCCTCGAAATGTTCCAAATTATATAGTGTTTTATACTTTCAGATTCTTCAACACATTATTTTTCCTAAGAGAAATGTGTACGAACCTACAAAGAGAACAGAGCTGTCTACTTTTTACCAATTTTAGTTAAACTCAACTGAATTTAATCTAGAAAATATTTATTTTCTATTCTAGGTTTAAACTGTCCTGGACTCCAGGAAGACAAGAATGTAAAGGAACAGATATAAAACAGGATTTGTTTCTTTAAGAAACATGAGGAGTTGCTGAGCAAGGCAAACTCCCACAATTAAAGTACTGGATGTGCACGAGAATGTCATTCATTCAACAGAAATACTGAATGCTTAAGCCTGGTGTGGTGGCGCACGCTTGTAATCCCAGCATTCGGGAGGCTGAAACAGGAGGATCGTGCAGGTCATAAGCCCGCCTCAGCTACTTAGTGAGGCCTTTGCAACTCAGTGAGACCCTGTTTCAAAATAAAGAATAAAATTAGGGCTGGCGGCGTCGCTCAGAGGTAGAATGCCCCTGGGTTCCATTCCCAGTATAAAAAAAAGAAAAGAAAAGAAAAAGAAATACTGAAAGCTTTCGGTGGGCTAGAGCCTGTGCTAGGTGGGAACTGGGAAAACTATTAAAAGCAATAAAACTCTGCCACAAAGGTATTCATAGTAAAGGAGGAGAATCAGACAAGTAAGCAACATTTATGTCATGGTGGATGAGGGGACTGCAGCAGCAGGGGACAGTGGAGGGGCAGAGTCTGAGAGGCTCAGGGAAGCAAAAGGAGCCAGGGCTCCATGGAGAAGGGAGGGCTGTAAGACAGGGAAGGCATAGGGTGAGTCAGGGTGTGAGATGTGGAGTTTGCTTATTGGATCTCTAACAAAGTACATTGTTGTAAGAACAATTCAGGTATAAAACAAAAACACTAAGTGGTCTAAGAAAGTTACAGATCAAAACAGGCTAGACTACAGGGGGAAGTTTCATGGAGAAACTTAAGAGTTCCTAGGAGAAGAGGAACTCTGCTGAATTTGGGAAGATGCCTAGGATTTGAAAGGCAACATATAAACTGGCATAACATTTGGAGGGAATTTTTTGTTCTCAGTACTGGGGAATGAACCAGGGACGTTCCACTTCTGAGTTACACACCCAGCCTTATTTTATTTTATTTTTTATTTTGAAACAGGGTCTCATTAAGTTGTGGAGGGCCTTGCTAAGTTGCTGAAGCTAGGCTTGAACCTGCAATCCTCTTGTCTCAGCCTCCCAAGTACTAGGATTACAGGAGCGCCCCAACTGCCTGGCTAATGATATATCTTTAAAAAAAAAAATTAAGTCCATGTATCATGACTCATAGTCCCATTTCTAGAACATTGCCTGCTACAGTTTGGATCTTAAATGTCCTCCAGAGGCTCATATATTAAAGGCTTGGTCCCCAAGAAGGTGCTATTGAGAGGTGGTAGAACTTTTAAGAGGTGGGGCCTACCAGGAGGTCTCTAGATCACTGGGGGGCATGCCCTTGAAGGGACTTGTGGGATACAGGTCCCCTTCTTATTGTCTTTTGCTCTCTGGTCATGATTTTTGCCTCCTTCATTCTGTGTGCCTCTCCACAGGCCCAAAATCCAAGGGACCAACCAATCATAGCCTGAAACCTCCAAAACTGTGAGCCCAAATATTTCTATCTATAAGTTGATTATCTCAGGTTGTTATAGTGATGGAAAGGTGACTAACATATTATGTTATAGAAATAATTCTGTGCATGGAAAAGATTCAGTTACAAGAAAGTTCATCACAGTATTGTTTGTATAGCAAAAAGAAAAAAGACAGAAAGGGAAGAGGAAAGGAGGCAAGTAAAAAAGCAGACTCCTCGATAGGAGGTTAGCTGAAGAAATTTTGGTACACCATATACTATTCTGCCATTTAAAAAGATGGTATTGAGCCGGGCGTGGTGGCACACGCTTGTAATCCCAGCATTTGGGAGGCTGAGATCGAAGGATCACGATTTGCAGATAGCCTTAGCTACTTAGTGAGGCCCTCTGTGACTCAGTGAGACCTTGCTTCAGAATAAAGATTAAAAAATAGGTCTGAGGGTATAGCTTGGGGGTAGAATGCCACTTGGCTCCATACCCAGACCCGCAAAAAAATGGTATTAAAATATGTTCATAACCTGAAAATATATCCATGATATGTTTTCATACTATATCTTTTAGGAAATATATGTAGCATAAACCACATAAACCCATCTCTATGAAAAGAAAAATCTATACTATATATATGAGTATATAAAGAAATGTGTGTCTTTTAAGCTTAAGGAAAATTTTTAAATGGGAATGGACCCAAAGGAATAAGGCAAGGCCTTTTACTTCCTGCTTTGAGTGGTGGGTTCATGGTTTTCTTATTTTCATTTTATTTTTCCAAATATAACTTTTTAAACAGAAAAAAGTAAACATTAAAAATAAAATTGCTATTCTAAATCCCTAATATAAATTTCAAGAGAACCCCTTTACTAACTTTGAGGACAGTGATGATTTATGAAGAAAAATAGAAAACAAAAGTTCCATAGATGGCTCCGTGTGGTGGTGCACACTTGTAATCCCAGCATTTGGGAGGCTGAGACAGGAGGATCACGGTTCACAGCCAGCCTCAGCTACTTAGTGACGCCCTTTGCAACTCAGTGAGACCCTGTTTCAAAATAAAGAATAAAAATAGGACTGGGGTGTAGCTTGGAGGTAGAATGCCCCTGGGTTACATCCCAAGTACCACACACACACACAAAAGAAGGCCATAGATAGGAAAAAACAACTGTTGGAGAGCTATTCCCTTCAATGTTCTAAAACCGGGCCTTTGATAAATTTTATAGTATATTGGCTTCAATGTGAAATTATGAAAACAGACTATAGCAATTATTTATACTTATAATACAGTTCTTTTCACAGATACTTAGAGGCATATTCCCCCCAATAACCAAAATCAGGGCCACATTGCAAATATTTTCTTGGTAGAAGGGCTACAATCTGTGACCCAGAAATATATTTTCTTGATGTAAAAATGGAACCCAAATCAACAGCAGCACTATTTGGACCACCCCAAACTGCTGAGTCTAACAGCAGAGCACAAAAGTTCAGGTGGACCTCACTCAGTGTTATGAGGTTGTTACAACCAGGCCCCTCTTGTTCACCACACAGAATGCCAATCTCCGAAATTATGAGTTTTTCAAAAGAAAAATGGTTTGAGAGTGAGTCTAGTGGCTAAATGCAGAGATAGAAAAGCAAGCTGCAGATACACCTCCCTCGGGATAGGGTTTGGGGATATTTGTGGGATTAGGTATGGGGAAAGACAATTGGAAGCCAAAAAGTAATTGATGGTCTGCTTCATAATCAAACTTTATCAACTGTGATGCCATGACCCACATGCCAGAGGCATCGTCTGTACCTCTCTACCTGGTGATTTAGAGTCAACTGAAAGCAAATAATTAAGAGCCAATGGAAGCCGGGCGTGGTGGCGCACACTTGTAATCCCGCGCTTGGGAGGCAGAGACAGGAGGATCGCACAGGTTCATAGTCAGCCTCGCTGGCTTAAGAGACCCTGTTTCCAAATAAATAAGAAATATAAAATAGGTCTGGGCGTGTAGCCCGGAGGTAGAAGGGCCTCCAGGAACCCCAGTACCACCAAAAAAAAAAAAAAAAAAAAGAAAAGAAAAGAAAATTAAGAGCCGATAAAACAGGTTAAGTCTAGAAAAGGGAAAAGGAAAGAACTAAGAGATTAAGTCTAGAGGGTTTATTCAGGATTTTCTCCAAATGTCTGAGAATTGTCTTAAAACTACTGGAGGTGGGAAGGTTAACTATAGTAAACAAGTATAAACAAGATCGGCCATAAATTGACAATTATTAGAGCTAGATATAAATATGGGGGTTCATGATAAAACTATATTTTTATATATGTTTGAATTTTCAGTAAGAAAAAAGTATTTTTTTCTTAGTATATGACTAAGACTACTCAATTAGAAATCAAGTCTTAGTTATTAACCTGGCATCTGATCCTGGTTTGCTGGCCAAGTTTGTTAGAGAAACATTCTGCACCCCAGTGTTTTTCTGTAAAATAGGGCCATCCCTAAAGTCTCCTAACCTCTTCGATTACAATTTGATTATTTACTCTGATTTGGAATGTTTTTTAAAAAGACTAAAATAGGCTGAGCGTGGTGGCACACACCTACCATCCCAGTACTCTGGAGGCTAAAACAGGATGACCATAGGTTTAAGACCAGCCTCAGCAATTTACGGAGGTCCTAAGCAACTTAGCAAGACCTTGTTTCAAAATAAAAAGTAAAAAGGGATGGGGTAGCTCAGAGGTAAGATGTTTCTGGGTTGATTTCCCCAGTAACACACACACACACACACACACACACACACACACACACACACACACACAAGAGAGACTAATATGATAGAGTTCATTTTCGACACTTTGCTGCTAAATTAAGACATCACTACAAATGTTAGTTTTAATTAACTTCAAGTTAATTCTGCAAAGTCTGAAGAGGCCATGTCTGAACTTGGAAGGTCATTTCCTCTCTTACAACCATCCCTGTGCTTGAAATTGTTCATAAACATTCTCAACATTGAGCCCCCTGGCTTAAACAGAAGACAAAGATATATTAAGATTTGGGGAAGAATTAATCAATAGAAATAATGATTTGACCCCAGATTGACCCTGTTGGAAACTTACTTTTTCCAGTTCAGGAAGAAAGACTTTGATTTTTCAGGTGAGAGTCTGAAGCGCCCTCTTCTGGGAACATCTGAAATTCCTGGACTTGGATATTAAATAGCAAGTGGCCTGGACTTGGAATCATCTGGGACCTACTGGATAATAATAAAGATCCACTTGAATCAGAATCTAGGCCTCCTGACTCAATCTTTGCAGATCTCTGCGAGCAGGGTGGGGACAGGGGCTTTAGAACTTACATTTTAAGTAAGTGTTCAGGTTTTTTGAGGTTTAAAAGGCAAATCCTTTCCTCAATCTTGACCGATAAGAATTGCCTGGGAATGCTTATTTAAAATACTCTTACCTGGATCACTCACTAGGCTCACTGAACCAGGATCTCCAAGAAAGGGCCTGGGACTAGAACTGCATAACAAGAGGGAGAGCTGGATCTCCAAAGATGAGAGTTTGGCAAACACCGCAGATTTGAATGTTATATTTGACTCAAGCTGTCCTGATTCTCTGTATCAGAATAGAGAGGCACAGTGGAGGGCCATTGGTAACTGTAGCCAACACACCTACCTGTGGGAATTCAGTAGCATCGCCATAACCCGGCAGTGCCTGGGGTTTCTCTTCTATCCAGCACTAGAGTTTCATGATTCAACCTGTCCCCTAAACTTCTTGCCTTTAAACCCCATTCTCCCAATGGCTTTGTCTCTAGCTAACTGAATCTGTGTTGCCAAATGCCGGAGGGGCAGAACTTCCCTTTGGGATGACCCCCCGCAAAGTACAAAAGGTTTGTAAACCTTTTTAATCTTTGTTAAACCTTTGTGCTGCACCGCACCCCCACCCCTGCCTCCCTTCTTCCCAGGGTAGGAGCTGCCTTCGGCGTCATATCTGTGCACAACAGATAGTCAAAGCCCAGCTCCGTGTAGTGGTCAGATGGGGGACCCGGCTGCTCTAAGACCTAGCTGGGGTTCCTCCAAGGGTCCTGGCCTACCACAACTGCCTGAGTGCACACAGAAGAGGGCTGGTGTCTTCAAGTTAATAGCTTCAATTACTTTAGACCAGCCCTGTGGTATGGAAAAGAAAACGTTCTCTGCCCTGTTAATGTCAGGGCTAAAGCAAGTTAAAATAAATATAAATATAGTTGTAAGTAAAATATCGCGCATGGTGAAAATACTCAAGGGAGAAACCATGCAGAATTTACGAAAGGAAACCACGGCATCCTTTCTCCATAGCCCATGTCATGGGTTAACCACGCTGCAGAACATGCTCTGGGGGAGCACGTTCTTCCTTCTCCGTCATCATCTTGGCTCTTGGCTTCAAATTATAGTCATTATCCAAAGAGAATTGGCTCCAAGACCCCAATACCAAAATCTGTAGATGCTCAAATCTCTTATATTAAATTCATAAGGCCTATTCATAGCCTCTCATATACTTTAAATAATTTCTAGTTGTTTAGATACCAAATATAATGTAAAACATCATTATCTGTATTGTTTAAGGAACAACTCTGTAGATGTTCAGTACAAACACATTCACCTTTTTGTTTTGTTTTGTTTTGTTTTTTGGTACTTAGGGAATTGAACTCAGGGGCATTCTACCTCTGAACTTTACCCTAGACCCCTCTTTTTTTGTGTGGTACTGGGGATGGAACTCAGAGGCTCCCTACCTCCAGGCTACACTCCCAGACCTATTTTGTATTTTATTTAGACACAGGGTCTCACTAAGCTGCTGAGGGCCTCACTAGGTAGCTGAGGCTGGCTTCGAACCTGTGGGATCCTCATGTATCAGCCTCCCAATTACTGGGATTATATGTGTACATTATCAAGCCTAGCTATTTCCTTCCTTCCTTCCTTCCTTCCTTCCTTCCTTCCTTCCTTTTTTTTTTCTTTTCTTTTTCATTTGTTTTTGGTGCTGAAGTTTAACCCAGTGGCATTCTACCTCTGGCTATATATACCCCCAGTCCTTTTTATTTTTTATTTTGAAACAGGGTCTCGCAAGTTGCTAAGGATCTTGCTAAGTTTCTGAGACAGGCCTCAAACCTGCGAATTCCTGTATCAGCCTCCCAAGCACTGAAATTACAGGCATGTGCCACCATACCCAGCTTAGAGACATTTCTTTTTGAAGAATATTTTCTATCTGCACTTGGTTGAAACATTTCGATGAAACTGAGGTTCAGAACCTGTGGATGTGGAGGGTTGGCTGTATCTATATTTCTCTTTAGTGGTGAAGTCCCAGAAACAATACTTACATCGCAAGAGGGCTAGTCTGGGTTGCTTGGAATGGAGGACCACTGCAGTTTCCACACCATTGGTTCCTCTTTCAACAGCGGAGCGTCCTGCTTGTTTGTTAAGAGACAAGGTTGTTCCTTTAATCATAGCATCTTCTTACCTGCAAATCTTTTCAGTTCCCCTTGCATTCTGTAGAGGATTCTTTCTTCTCCTTTTGTTTATCCCACCCCCAACCCCTGCAGGTGCCCTAACCTGTGGGATGAGTCCACATCTCGGTGGCCGTAGATCAGGGCTGATGTGGCAGTGCTGCAAAGCCCAGGCTCCTGTGGCAAGGCTGCCTGCACACTTGGGAGCTGGGAGAGAGTGGGCAAGGCCCGAGAACCTTCAAGTCAAACCCTTTGATTTTTTTTCCCTGTTTCTCATAATGTCCTGTGTAAGACTGGAAAAAAATTTCTCATCTAAGCAGTATGAAAACCACCCATTTCAAGGATGTACTCATTCTTGGGTGTAGAGTATCATGACACAAGACCCTAGACTGTATAGTGTAGAATCAGGATGTAACACACAAGTCTTCCACAATCACCTTCTGGGGGCCCTGCTCTATGATTTACAGCCTTTGCAGCTGGGGCTGTGCAACCCCACCTCATCCCAGGTTCTGGGACCAATCTGGCACCAGCAGGGACCTTGGCAGACACCTTAGAGACTGAGGATCAGATTACACTGCCTGCTGCTCTTGTCTTGGCTCTGAGAACCTAGTGCTCAAGTCCCCTCCTCAGATCCCACAGTCGCAATCTCTGGGTGTCTGTCTGTCTTGACTGTACTATCCTCCAATTCCTTTCCCCCCCAGTGCCAGGGTTCTGGGAGCTGGGGTCTTATACCAGTCTTTCTGGTTGCCTATTGCCCAGTCGCTGCACTATCGAACCCCCCCCCCCCCAAGCCTGTTTAATTTCTCAATCCATTTGGTTTCTGAATCCAAGTCACTCCTGGCTTGACTCTCCCATCTGATCAGCCTAATTGTAGCTGGGCACAGTGACGCACACCTATAATTTCAGTCTTTGGGAGGCTGAGACAGGAGGATCCCAGATCAAGGACAGCCTCAGCAACCACTATAGCAAGACTCTTAGCAATCTAGCAAGACCCTGTTTGAAAACAAAAAATAAAAGGGCTGGGAGCATAGCTCGAAGGAAGAATGTCCCTGGATCCACTCCTGAATTACACACAACACACACACACACACACACACACACACACACACACACCCCAAAGTGTATACCTATGTAGATAACAGGGCTTCTATTCCCAGGGTCCTGAACCTCATGTACACGGGAGTGAGTTTTCTGGGTTCCCAAGTCCTGTACTCTCTAAGCCATCTTTGGCCCAGATCTACGCCCTCCTCACACACTCTCCCCCACCTCCACATGTTCTGTGATGGCCTGGCATGAGCTCACATTCCTCTAAGACCTTGCCTGTGCCTTTTCCAAGAGCATGCACTGGGGGCAGCGCACTGGGAATTGAAGCCAGCAGCATTCTACCTCTGGGCTTTACTCTCAACCCTATGTTCCTATTTTGAAGCAGGATCTCTAAATTACTGAGGGATGTGTTAAGTTGCTGAGGCTGTCCTGGAACCTGTGATCCTCCTGTTTTAGCCTCCCAAGTACTGGGATTACAGGCATGGATCACCATGCTTGGTTTCCTAAGTGATTTTCATGCCCAAGAGCCCTAGCTTTGTCTCTTTTCCTGAAAACACTGCCCTTGCATTTTGAGAACTTCCAGAGAGGATTCTGACCATGGGGACCCCTAGTCAGTGAGTTGTTTTTTTTTTTTCATCTCTAAGGATCTTCAGCTCCTTTGAGATTGTGTGTGTGTGTGTGGGGGGGTGTTGTGGGGGGGTGTTTTACTGGGGATTGAGCCCAGAAATGTTCTATCTCTGAGCTATACCCCAGCCTTTTTTATTTTTTTTAACTTTGAAACAGGGTCTTGCTAAGTTTCTGATGGTCTGATCAAGTTGCTGAGGCTGCCTAGAACCTGCAATCTTCCTGTCTTAGCCTCCCAAATACTGGGATTACAGAAGTACACCATGGCACCCAGCTTTCTGAGATTTTTCATGATGGATACAGACCTATGCTCTCCAAACATGTAGCACTTGCCACTCGTGGCTATTTACATTTTAAATTTAAGTTAGTTGAAAGTTGAAATTAAGTTAAATGTGAAATTCAAATGGTCACCAGCCACATGTGACAAGAACATGTCTACAAGGCCAGACAGTGGACCCCAGATATAAGATGTTTTCATTATCACAACAAATTACTGGATAGAGTACACAGGTCTTCGTGCCCAAGAAAAGTGCAAATTCATACTCACATAAAAGAGTGTTTAGGCAATCTACAGACGACCTCCGCGGTGTTGATTAAGGATCCCTCCTTAATATGCACAGAGAACACAGGGCTCTGCTGAGGTCTACAGGGGAGGCAAGTACAGGCAAATACCAGGTCAGAGGTCAGGAATCATTTTCTCTTAATACAAATTCTTAAGCATGTGAAAGTTTAAGAAGACTGGCTTTTCATTAATGGTCCTGACACTCACCCTGTTAGTTTCATTCATTCATTTGCCCAATATTTATCGAGCTCCGACTTCGTGCTCACATCAACCTAGGTTAGATGCAAGAGAAAACATAATTGAGAAGATCCCTGTTGTTTGTTTGGTTTGGTTTGGTAGTGGGGATTGAATCCAGGAACATTGCGCCTCTGAGCTATACTCCCAGCCCTATTTCTGATTTTTTAGTCTGAAACAGAGCCTCACTAAATTGTTGAGGGGCCTCGCTAAGTTGTTGATGCTGACCTCAAACCTGCAATCTTCCTGTCTCAGCTTCCTGGATACTGAGATTATAGACATATCCCACCATGCCCAGCTAGGGAGCTTATTCTTATAGGAGAGAAAAGCAATAAACAAATGAGAAGGCAGTGCTCCCAAACTTCACTTTCTTCAATAAATTTTAGAACCATTTTCCTAAAACGGAACATGTCATCTCCCTACTTAAAGCTCTGGCTAGCAGAGGTTTTAGTTATACATTCTTGCCAAATATATGTACCACATGCTTCAAAAGTGACCCACAAATTTACTTAAAATTTGGCCCCTCTCCAAAGTCTCATAAGAGACTTCAGTCTGTAGTTAAATAGCTGGATTTATAATCCCTTCACTTTCAAGAAAAAATTTAGTCTATTTTGTCCCCTAATTGCCTGGTTGTATTTTATTTCATAAAACAAAAAAACAAAACAAGAAATCCTGTATAATCCACCACGTGTGGTGGCACACACTTGTAATCGCAGTACTTGGGACAAGAGGACTGCAGATTTGAAGCTAGTCTCAGCAATTTAATGAGACCCTGTTCCAAAATAAAAAATAAAATAGGGCTTGGGTGTAGCTCAAAGGTAGAAGGTAGAATGTCCCTGGGTTCTATCCCCTGTATACAAAAAAAAAAAAAAAAAGCATTGTATAATCAAAGAGGCGAGTATGCAAAATTTCTGGTTTATTTTAAGCTACCTCCCTTATATGATTTTTGCATGCCAATCCTAGATCTGATTTTTAGCTGCTCACTTTACCGGGAATTTTCCCAGTGTCTGCAAGGGTTTTTCATGTTCTGTTCAACTTGTCCAGCTACATGACAGCTCTTTTCCTCCAAGAATTATATTTGGTCCAGGCCTGAGTTGGGATGACATTTCTTCTTCTTCTTTTTTTTTTTTTTTATTGGTGCACTGTATTCATACATCATAGTGGGATACAAACTTTTGTAGACATACATGCACACATCACCCAGTTAACCCCTACCCAATCCCCACCCCATTCCCTCCCCATCCCTCCTTCCCATGCTTGGCTTAGTGGTTGACATCTAGTATTATAGCAATTTATCCAAAATTAAAAATGATAATCTTACATAACAGTTTCATTTGTCTGATACCAAGCTTTTGATGACTTAAAGATAACATTTCAATATTTCTTTTTGCTTTCTTTCTTACCAGAGAATATTTTTTCTATTTTTTAGGTGAAACTATCATATATTTATATATTTATTTTTCAGAAAAAAATCTATCCTAATATGGAATATGGATTCTAGATACCCAAAACGATCTTGAAAAAGAACAAAGCTAGAAGATATATATTTTCTGATTTCAAACCATATAAAGCTACAATAATTGAAACAGTGTAGTACTGTTCTAAAGGCAGATATATAGACCATTGGAGTTAAATATAAGCCTAGAGCTAAATTCTTCCCTATATTATCAAGTTATTTTTGACAAGGTTTCCACGAACATTTGGTGGTGGAAATAATAATCTTTTAACTAAATATTGTTGAAAAATAATAATTACATCGAAAAGAATAAAATTGGACCCTTACCTAATCCCATATACAAGTATTAACTCAAAATAGATAAAAGACCTAAATATAAATGTTAAGACTATAAACTTTTAGAAGAAAATCTGGGTCATAAAACCTCACAACATTGAAATTGGCAGTGATTTCTTGGATATGATTTCAATGGCACAGGCAACAGAAGAGTATACAAACTCCCTAAAAAATAAAAAAATATTGTATATCCAAAGACAATGTAAACAGAGTTAAAAGTTACTAATAGAATTGGATAAAATATTTCCAAATGCTATATCTGAAGGTATATTAATATTCCAACTAGAAATCCTAAAAATTAACAACTATAAAAGCAAACAATACAATTTAGAGATAGGTAAAAGACTAACATAAATAATGAATCCCCACAGATAACCAATCTTAGTTGTCTGTTGGATGGAAAATCTTGTTTCTCTGGTTCTGGTGTGTGTTACCTATTTCTTCTTTGTAGTTAATCTCTTTGAGTATTTTCTCTAGTGCTAGTTTTGAAGACATAAATTCCTTCAGTTTCTGTTTGTCATGGAAGCTTCTTATTTCTCCATCTAATTTGATAGAAAGTTTTGCTGGGTAGAAAATTTTTGGCTGGAAGTTGTTTTCTTTCAGAGTTTGGAATATGTTACTCCAAGCCCTTCTGGCTCTCATGACTTGGTTTGGGAAGTCTGGAGTGATTCTAATTGGTTTGCCTCTGAATGTCACTTGGCCCTTTGTTTTTGTTGCCTTTAAGAATCTCTTCTTGGCTTCCACATTGGTCATTTTGACAATTATGTGACGTGGGGATCCTCTTCTCCGATCCTGTCTAAAGGGAGTTCTATAAGTTTCCTGGATCTGTGTATCAACCTCTTGCTCTATGTTTGGAAAATTTTCTGCTATTACTTCCTTGAAGAGATTGTTGATCCCTTTGGTATCACTTTCTTTTCCCTCCTCTATTCCAATTATTCTTAGGTTAGCTCTCTTAAAATGGGCCCATATTTCTTCAATGTCAGATTCCTGCTGTTGGATATTTTTTTCTAGATTAGAAACTATGCGTTCATTTTTGGAATGATCATCTTCTAAGAGCGAGATTCTGTTCTCCATGTGGTCTAATCGGTTGTTTGTGCTTTGAATTGAGGCCTTTACTTCATTAATTGCATCCTTTATCTCTTTTTGGCTCTCTCTGAGTTCTTTTCGAAGCACCTCTATTATTTCTACAGTTATTTTCCTGATTTGATCTTCTAGAAATCTCTGATTTTCTGTTTTATCGGGTTCTGATGTTGTGGGGTTGTGGGCATTCATTGCTCCAGTATTATTCCTCTTTCCCATGATTTCGGAAGTTTGTGCCTCCTCTGGGTTCTTCCCTTGGGTCACTATGACTTCACTTAAGGTGCTCTGGATCTCGAGTCTGTAGTACCTCAGACCCCACTACTCCTTTACTGGGTTGTATCACAGAGTCTCCGACCCAGGGAGTCGATAGAGGCTGCTTTAAACTATGGGGGGTGCCAGGTTGCATGTTCTCCTATGGTGTGATATCTCTGCCACCGCCACTCCCACACTGGGTCAAGTCCCAGGGAGTACAGTACTGGGATTTCTCCTCTGTGGCCCGCAATTTGACTCACTAATCTTGAGTTCACAGATGTAGCTTTACTGGACTCGGTGAATTCGCAGCTGCTGCCGCTGGTGGCAGTATGGCGCTACTGCTACACCCTCGACCGTGAGGCTGGCTTATTTCTTCTTGGTTTTGAGTTCCACTCTGAGTGCCTGCAGCGTGTGCTGGGCTCAGCCACTGGGAGCTTTAGATGCTCCCTGCGCTGAAAAATCCCGCCTGGCTGTTCTGCAGCGGCTTACCTCAGCTTGCCGTAGCTGTCCGGTGAACTCGCTGCTGCCACCGGCAGTATGGCGCTGCTGCCGCTGGCAGTATGGCGCTGCTGCCGCGTCCTCGGGCGTGAGGCCGGTGTATCTCCTCTGTGGCTCTGAGCTCTGTTCTCAGTCCACTTTCTCTCTGGAGCCTGGTGTTTTTTTTTGTTTCTCTGGTGATGGGGGGTTCCTGGAAACCCTTTTACCTCTGGGTTACACTCCCGGACTCATTTTATATATATATTTTTTAATTTGGAAACAGGGTCTCTTAAGCCAGCCAGGGAGGCTGGCTTTGAACCAGCGCGATCCTCCTGTCTCTGCCTCCCAAGCATGGAGATTACAAGCGTGAGCCATCACGCCTGGCATCAGTATGTATTTTTAAAATATAAGAACATACAATAAATATAACCACACTACCACATCAAAAAGTAATTATTTTGTAATGCAAATATTAAGGCAGTATTCTGATTTCCAATGGTTTTATAATATGAAATATTGATTTTTAAAAAATCAAATCCAAATAAATCTTACAACTTGGGATTGGTTAATATGTTTAAATATGTTTTAATGTATATAGTTCTTCTCCATCTCTTTTGCTTATTGCCATTTATTTATTTTGTGGTACTGGGGTTGGAACCCAGGGGCTTTTCTACCTCTGGGCTACACTCACAGACCCACTTTATACTTTATTTGGAAACAGGGTCTCACTAAGTTACTGAGAGCCTCACTAAGTAGCTGAGGCTGGCTTCGAACCTGTGTGATTCTCCTGTCTCAGCCTCCCAAGCTCTGGGATTACAAGCTTGGAGATAGAATGCCCCTGGGTTCAATCCCCAGTACCGAAAAAATAATCTCATTAGTTTGTCTGGTAGCATTTCCCATGACTGAATTTGACTTTCTCTGTTCTTGGGGGTTGCAATTTTAACATTCAAGGAATTCTGAGATTTGGCTGGATAGGCTTGTTTATCTTTGCACTTTAATGCATCAAGTAATTTGAGCAACCAAATTGATATAAGCCACATATGTCCTTTTCCATGAAGAAACGCTCCAGATAATTAAGCAATTTTCTTTACTTTTGAAAAGTTATGTTCAACCAAGAAAAAAAGAAAAATTCCTTTAATGGATATCCTCTAGATATCCACTAGAGGGCAATATTTCCCTTTCTATATTTCTTTTAAAGAAATTTAAATTGCATCCTCCATTCCCAATTTTGACTCCTAATCTCTCTGCAATAAGAAGTAGCCCTATTCTCTGTGAATTTGATGCTAGCATTACTTTCATCCTTGACTCGGTTCTCAATTCTAACCAGCAGGCGGCGACATTGCATAAATAAAGACCTACGGACAGGAAAAATTAAGTGAAACTGCCAAATAAAAAGCAGTTTCTCAGGGGAAAGAACCATTAATTTAAGAAGGAAAGAGACAAACCAGACATTTCTAGTTCGTATCCAACTCACGGCCCAAGGTCAGAACTTTGTAAAATACAACACAAAGGAGCCATTCAGGAGCGAGGGGGGGCCAACTTGGGGGAACTTGAGCACAATCCCCTCCTTGATTTTGCGGTTCCGCTGGAGGGGGTGAATATACGTTTGTGCACGTGTGTGTGAGTAGTTTTGGGGCTGCAGCGAGACGGGCATGTGCTGAACGTGGATCTGTCAGTCAATAGCTCTCTGGTTTACCGCTTCTGGACATCCCCCACACTAGGTTTACTATTGTGCTTCTTAGAGGTCAACCTCACGCTTTACCCCAGAGGAAACTGAGTCCGGATAGGGCACGTGGCAGGCCCACCAGCGCACCCCACTGGCTCACCGTTAGGAGGTAAACACCGGCCTTCAGCCAGGTGTTCGAGCGCAGGCCCGTGCTGGGGACTTCTTTCTCACCTTCTCCTTCTTCAGATAATAGAACTACACACACGCTCCCGCCTCGGACAAAGAGGATCCATCCACCTGACAGCAAGTGGTATTATACTACTCGGACGTCCAGCGTCCTCTTGAGAATCTGCCAAGTTAAGATTCTCCCTCCAAAATAACACTCGGGAAACTGGAAATTGCGTGTGAAACTAAGAAGAGGGGGGAGGGGATCCAGGCCTCCTGGGAGCCCATTCATTGATCAGATCGCAGGATTAGAAGATGTCTGTTCCGATTGGAGCTTAATGGCAAAGAAAACCCGAAGAATTTGGGAAGAGAAGCGGGACGTTCCGCCTCTCTCCATACGCCACTGGGATTTCATCACGGAAAACAAGAGGGGCTTGGCAAAAAGTGGAAGAGAGCGGCGGAGCGCCTGGCCTGGGTCCCTTCCCCTATTTTCCTACACGCTCCACCGCCCCGCCGCTCCCCTGAACTCTTGGCTGTACAGGGCTTGAAAGGAAGCGGGGGGGGGGGGGCGCCCAGAGCCTAGATGGCGGGAAGTGAAGAAAGCATAGTGGCTTTTCTTTTATGTTTTCCGTTGAATCGCCAGCTCCGGAGCCTAACGTTTCGACTCCTCCTCTCCGGGTCTCTGGCTCCCCACCACGCAGCCAGCTCGGTGGGTCCCCTCCTCCACCATCATCCCAGCGCTTCCCCAGACCCTCGGCCTCCAGCCCCGCCTCCGCCGCCGCGGGGGTTTACCCGCGGCAGAGTGAAATCTGCATAGTGCCCGCCCCTCTCAGATATCATTTGCCAGTCCTGCGCGTCGCGGTCCGTGGTTGGCTAACCGCGGGAGCTTATTTGCATATGGGCCCCTGCCTGGTACCCAGCTGTGCCGCGGCCGGCGCGGCTCGCAAGTTTGCCAAGCGCTTTCTCTCCGGCTGGTCCCGGGGTAGCGCTGCGCCCCGCGCCGCCGCCTCCCTTTGCGGGATTCCTGCTCCGTGGAGGACGGACGATCTGCTTGCCCGGAGCTGAGGAGGGAAAGAGGGAGTGCGGAGGAGCAGCGGCGGGGAGCCCTTCCCGTGACAGCTTCGCGTCTGGGCGCCCGGGGCTCGGACTCACCCACCTTCCCGGGCCGCGGGCCGGGCGATGCGGCCGCCGATTCCCGCGGCGCCGAGAGGAAGGGGGGCGCCGCGGAGAGCCTAGAGCTCGCTTCTGCCCACTCGGGGACGGGGCATGGAGCTGTGAGCGCCCCTCGCTCGGCGAGGCCGCCCGCGGCAGGCTCCCCATGGCCGGGACGTACAGCTCCACTCTGAAGACGCTGGAGGACTTGACCTTGGACTCCGGGTATGGGGCCGGGGACTCGTGCCGCTCGCTCAGCCTCTCGTCCTCCAAGTCCAACTCGCAGGCGCTCAACTCTTCGGCGCAGCAGCACCGCGGGGCGGCTTGGTGGTGCTACTCCGGCTCCATGAACAGCCGCCACAACAGCTGGGACACGGTGAACACGGTGCTGCCCGAGGACCCCGAAGTGGCCGACCTCTTCTCGCGCTGCCCACGGCTCCCCGAGCTGGAGGAGTTCCCCTGGACCGAGGGGGACGTGGCCCGGGTGCTCCGCAAAGGCGCCGGCGGCCGGCGGCTGCCCGCCTTCTCGGCCGAGGCGGTGCGGCGCCTGGCCGGGCTGCTCCGCAGGGCGCTCATCCGCGTGGCCCGCGAGGCGCAGCGCCTGAGCGTGCTGCACGCCAAGTGTACCCGCTTCGAGGTGCAGAGCGCCGTGCGCCTGGTGCACAGCTGGGCGCTGGCCGAGAGCTGCGCGCTGGCGGCGGTCAAGGCGCTGTCCCTGTACAGCATGAGCGCGGGCGACGGGCTGCGCCGGGGCAAGTCGGCGCGCTGCGGCCTCACCTTCTCCGTGGGCCGTTTCTTCCGCTGGATGGTGGACACCCGCATCTCCGTGCGCATCCACGAGTACGCGGCCATCTCGCTCACCGCCTGCCTGGAGAACTTGGTGGAGGAGATCCGGGCCAGGGTGCTGGCCAGTCAGAGCCCCGACGGCGGCGGGGCAGGAGGCGGGGACGTGTCTGCCGAGGCCTTGGAGATGGTCATCAACAACGACGCCGAGCTCTGGGGCGTCTTGCAGCCCTATGAGCATCTCATCTGCGGCAAGAACGCCAATGGTAAGTGCGCGCGGGCCTCGGCCCACGGTTGTGGGGTGGGGCTCCTCCCGGAGTGGATTTCTTAGGATGAAGCTGTCAGTGTGCTAGGACTCTGGGAGACAGCTTTTGGGTTGAGAACGGAGGCGTTCGTTAGACCCCTCCTGCCAGATGTTGTTATTGATGTCTGGCTTCTGGAGTACCAAGTTGTGGTTGATCCCCATTTTTTTTTTTTTTTTTTTTTGTGGGAGGCACGTGACTTCATGGGTTCTGGTCGCAGATTGAGTGAGACCAAGCCATTTCTGAATCTCGCTCAAAGTGAAGCTTCCTGCCCTGCCTCACTTGGTTGGGTCTCTGATTGTCAGTGGGTTTCTCCAGCAGCTGGTCAGATTCTCCAGCAGCTGGTCAGAAGAAAACCAGCTGTCTCTGGTTTTCTTCAGCCCAAGAGCAGCAACGCAAAGGTCCAGATTACAGGGTAGATGGAGGGGAGTAGGTAACCCAGGACCTGATGCAGAGTTTGGCTGGGCTGACGTAAGGATATCCAGAGTCAGACCCTCTCCTGGATTCATGGCTTATGGGATCTGGTGACTCCCCAAACCCCTTCCCAGAAAGGGAAGCACATATGGGTTCTTGGGGCTGGTACTTGAAGCTGTCATTAACCAAGTGAGCGATTAAAACCACATGTGGAATTAAATGCACGGCCTTCTGGGCTTTCCCAAAATGAACGATGATCTCTCAGTAAATCGTACTTTGGAGAAGAGGGTGGTGTGGGCAACTGCACCACATCTGAGGAAGAACCACTGGGCAGTTGCACTTCTCTGAATGCTGGTGTTTCTTTGGTGCGAGGGATGAAAGCACCTGACTTTCTCCCTGGTAAGGTTAGGGCCGCCGGCCAGGCACTGAGCAGCAGAAGACCTGCCAGACCCTGATTTTAGGAGTCAGCACCATAGTTGTTTAGAATGGTGCTGTGGTTAGACATCCCTGCACACTTATTGGAAGGATCCTTAGGGGTACAGTTTTCAATGGCCAATAAGCAGGCACTGGAAGAGGCCAGGTAGGTACTAGAAAGGGATAAAGAGCCAAGCTAAAATGTGGTTTAGCATGATAGCTAGAATTTAAAATAACAACGTCATTCCCTGTTCTCAGCACTGTATAGATTAGCTACTTTTACACACTGGTAGCCTATTAGGTAGTATCACATTGTGGGATATGTATTTGGTCTTCATCCCCATTCCTGGCATAGAACTCCAAAAATCCTTGGACTCCCTGAAGTGATAGTGCCTTTTTGTATGCTGATGAGCTGAGTTGACCAGTGGCTAGCCACCTCTAGGTAGCTTCAAGATGGCCACTGGTCACCTAAAAGATTGAAGCAGGACTTTAGAGGATTGAGACCTTCAGCCTCACCTCGCCAAACTTCTAGTAAGGGGAGAGAGGCAGAAGGTTAAGTTGATCATCTATGGCTGAGGATTTAATCGACATGCCTATATAGTGAACTCTGCATCAACATCCAGAAGGGCAGAGTGTAGAGAGCTCTGGGTAGCTGTACATTTGGAGGACCCTGAAGGGTGGTTCTCCTCCCATACCTTATCCCATGTGTGACTTCCTCTGTATCCTTTGCAAGTAAAACAATAAATGTGTTCCCCAAAATTCTATGAGCCACTCAAGCAAATTAATTTAACCTGAGAATGGGGGTTGTGGGAACCGTGATTTCTAACCAGCTAGTAGCTCAGTAAAACTACCTGGATTTTGTGACTTGGATGGGGGAACAGTGTTGGGTACTGAGCCCTCAGCTTGTGGGATCTGATACTCTCCAAGTTTCTAGCATCAGAATTAAGTTGACTTGGAGCACACTCAGCTGATGCATTTTAAGCTCCTAGAATTCTTCTGTGTTGATTGTGGTTTAAAAATAGAGGAAACGTGGTTTGTTTTTCCAACAAGTAGGTACCTATAGCATTATCCCCATTACACAGATGGGAAAACCAGGATACCTAGCAATTAAGTGATCTGCCAAGATTACACAGATATAGAGTAACAAAACTGGAATTTGAACCCTGGAATGCTCTGGAGCGAGGTCAAGCTCTAGCCACTGGGGGAGAGGAAACAGCTTGGTTTTCTGTAGCCCAACTTCCAAGGAGAGTGGTGACATGTTAGGCTCCATTTGGAAGACACTGTTTACACAGTATGGCTTACCATGACATCCCCTGCTTTGGGGAGATGCCCGCTATGGAAGAGCCCTTGCTGTTTAGTTTTCCTCCTCTTAGGCCACAGCTGAGGTCAGTCTAGTAGCTCAGTTGGTGAAGTCACAGCTGAGAATTGTACTTCACCCTCCCAGTTGGTGACTTAAACACCGGGAATGCCAGCTCCAGGAGAGGAAGTGAAGGGCAGGGGGATTTCCATCAAGTTGTCATAGCTGAGGGAAAGAGTTTTGTACTTTTCTGAAGGGAGGCCCAGGTTGAACTCGAGGTAAGAGCTCCCAGGAGAGAAGACTGAAGCTCTAAGTCTATAAACCAACCTAGGATAAAGGTGGAAGATTGGGTGTAAAATAGACAAAACACAGCAGTCCAGCCAGTGCCCGCACAGGTAGAAACTATTCTGACTACAAATTGAGGCTAGGAAGAGCAGCTGCTTCTCCAGGGTGCCCTGAAAATGCAAAGAGGTCAGGAAATGGCTAGTAAACAGGTGTCTTCATCTAAAGGGCTTGGAACCAAAGAGCCAGGTCAGTCCTTTGGGACTGTCTTTACGGGAAGGGTTTTTGACCTCTTCCCTACCCTACCCCCAGATTGTTTTTCTTAAGCTGGGGGAGTTAAGGCAGCAGAACTTTCTGTATGACAACAAAGCTCCCTAGATGTTCAGAGCCAAAGCATCTCTCTCCGCACATTCTCTGGTCTCCAGGGAACTCTTACAAGCAAGGTGACCATTTGCTCCCATTTAGTAACAGGAATGCTCATGTCTTATACATGAAAACCAGGGGGTGGCCTCACTAGACAATAACCAGGCTGATTTATTAAGTCCCTTTGGACAAAGTGAAATAAGTGTTTAGAGGGGCGATGGATTGCTTATTAGGAAAGCTGGCTTCGGAGAGAAGCATAAATTGCTTAGAAAAGAAATGGAGAAATTCAAACCTTTGTTATATGGAAGCTACCCAAGGCCAGCAAGGTTCCAGTTGACACGGCTGAAGACTAACTGCGGAATGGTTTCATATGGGAGGGAGAGTGCTGGTTAGTGTTCTTGTCCTGCTGGTCTTCCTTTTAAATTATATATTTATTGTTGTTGTGCCTCCTAATTATATAGCATGGGCACATGCATTTGACTCAGCTATATAGGGCTCTTAAACTTTTAATGTCTTCCAACCAGGAATTTAAGAGCCCTAATTCATCTATTCTTGTCCATTACTCAGAATGCCAGACAAATATGGTTTTGCTCAGCCCAAGATGAATGATAAAAGTTCTGTAAAAACATGATCCCAGGCTCGCAGAGCAGCAGGAGTTATCTACTGTTGTTCATTTGGCATTGATGTCTCAGATCCCAGAGTAATGCCATTAAGTGATGATATTTTCATGACTTCCTTCTGGGAGGGCAAAGAAACCACTTTAATAGAGTAGGATTTGCAAACAGGGAGCTGGCAGAAAATAGACACTTTGCTCTTCTACCCCCTCCCTCTGTTCCTCTGTGTCTCAAGAAACTCCCCTGTGTGAGTTTGATGTAGAGCCTATCTTCTGGGTTTCTTTCTGGCCATTTTTCTACCAAGCTTTCACAAATGGTATTTGAGAAAATCGTCTTCAATTTCTAGTATTTCAATTAAGGGGTAGAATATGGGTGAGAACGTTCTTACCCAAAGCAGCATCCAGGCGTACACAAGGGTTGCTCTGTCATATCGTGATGAGCACAGACTTGAAAATCATCATGAAGGTTTGAAGATATCGCTGCCATTTATATGAATGACCCGGAGCAAGTTTCTTAATTCTAAGCCTCAATTTTGTCATCTGTAAAATGGGGGATAATAGCGCCTAGCTCATAAGATTAGTATGAAGGTTGAGATCACAGATTTAAAGATCTTAGCATAGAGTTAATGCTCAATAAATAGTAGCAATTCATTCATCAACCATGCAGCACTGACCCTGTGTTCACTGCTGTTAAAAGTGCTGGATTAAGTGGTAGGCAGGGGAGTCCTTTCAAAGTTTATAATGCAGTGGAGGAGACAAGAAAAACAAAGGTATACTTAGTGTTATTATACTCCAAGTCTTTTTTTCAAAAAAAGCACAGGGTGACTGGGGCTCGTTTAAGTGACAGTCAAGAAAGACCTCTCTGATCCAGGCGTGGTGGCACACACTTGTAATCCCAGCACTTGGGAGGCTGAGACAGGAGCATCGCACAGGTTTAAAGCCAGCCTCAGCTACTTAGTGAGGCTCTCAGCAACTTTGACCCTGTTTCCAAATAAAATATAAACTAGGTCTGGGAGTATAGCCCAGAGGTAGAAAGCCCCTGGGTTCCACCCCTAGTACCACAAAAAAAAAAAAAGAAAGACCTCTCTGAACTGTCATTAGTAATAGCCAATAACATCAATACCACTAAGAATCCTCCAGCCACAAATAGTGACTGAAGACTTTTCTGAATTATTCCCTTTCTTTATCAGCGGAGGCAACTCTCAACATCTCGTTCACAGCCAAGAAATAAAAAGGCAGCCAGATGAAAACTCCTCTGGTTGTAACATTCATTTAGCAAGGAGACTGCAGGATGAATTTCCACTGAGGTAATCAGCCGAAGGAGCAAAGGCTAATGGAGCTGTGAGTTGCTGTTTAATCAGTTCCCACACCTGGTAGCCCAATAGAGAAGGGCAGCTCCCCTTCTCTTTGGTCATTTTATTGAAGCCAGGGGAACTGGTAAAACTGAAACAAAGCAAGCTTTGGAAATGAAAATTTATTTTTTTCTCACTTGCTTGAGAAATGCAACCCCAGCCTTAGGTAGTTAGAGGAACAAGCTGGAGTTGTTCAGCTTCCCCCTGAAAGCCTTCCCGATGTGCCCACCCCCCGAAGCTTCCGCCTCCGTGAAGTTTCCCTGCACCCAGAGCATGTTCTTGAATCATTTCCTGCTTCTATCTGTCTCTCCCATCAGCTGTGACCTCACAGGCTTCCTCATCGCTCCAAAGCTTGGGCTCACTGTAAACGTTTACCAGGCAGATCTCGCCATACAACATGTTTAATTCCAAAGTTTGTATTTGAATTCTTTGACAGCTTAGATGAACCTTCACTCTTTATCAAAGCAGAGAGTTTCAACTTATTCTTGATGAAAGAGGCTACGGTTTTTATTGGGGAGGGGGAGAACCACATGTCATTTAACCAATTGACACCCACATCACTAACAGGCTTCCTAAGACTGCTAGTGATGAGTAAGATGCTAGTTGGGGGTTCCCAGATTAGGAGGATGCTTTTTGTTTGTTTGTTTTTTTGGTGATACTGGGGTTCCTGGAAGCCCTTCTACCTCTGGGCTACACTCCCAGACCTATTTTTACATTTTTTTTATTTGGAAACAGGGTCTCTTAAGCCAGCGCACGCGGCTGGCTTCGAACCTGCGCGATCCTCCTGTCTTTGCCTCCCAAGCGCGGGGATTACAAGCGTGCGCCACCACACCTGGCAGGAGGATGCTTTTAATATGTAGTATCCAATGCAGTGGAAGGACTTACAGCAAAAGTCCAATAGGCCACAGATAAGTCAATAGGATTGAGTTAAAAGTTTACCCAAGAATAGCTTTGCTGCTGGGCATGGTGGCATGTGCCCATAATCTCAGAATTTGGGAGGCTGAGATAGGATCACAGATTTGAGGCAAGCTTCACTAATTTAGTAAGACCCTGTTTTTTTTAAAAAAAAAAATACAATGGAGCTGGGAGTATAGCTCGGAAATAGAATGCTCCTGGGTTCAGTCTTTAGTACTATTTAAAAATAAGCTATGTTAGCCGGGCATGCTGGGGCCCGCTTGTAATCCCAGCATTCGGGAGGCTGAGACCGGAGGATCGTGGTTCGTGGCCAGCCTCAGCTTCTTAGTGAGGCCATTTGCAACTCAGTGAGACCCTGTTTCAAAATAAAGAATAAAAAATAGGGCTGGGGGTGTTGCTCAGAGGTAGAATGCCCCTGGGTTCCATCCCCAGTTCTGCAAAATAACAATAATAATACTAATAAGCTATGTTGATCTTTAGCACAGTGGCCCCACCCCATTTGCCTCCTGTCTGAAGACTGAACCCAGGTAATCAACTGCCGAGACATTCCAGGTCTGCATAAACAACATCATAAAATGGGCCAGAGACACTACCACTAATCCTCAGTTTTGCTCCTCTCCCAGCTCCCCAGTAGAACTGGTCCTTTGTCAGACCGAACAGCGGGTAGATGCTCTGGCCCCTAATTCCACACTCTGCAGCTGTAGTGATCAGTCTAACTCTTCTGTGACACTGTTTACTTGTTCTCATGTGCGATCCTGCTGGGTCCCTATAAAAATCCCAGAAATAGAGTATCACTTCACAGAGGGGTCTCCAGGAGCACAAGAATTCGCAGCTCAGTAATGGCCAGACCAGGACTAAGCCTTATTTTGTTCAAGCCCCAAATCTTTGCTTTTCCTGTAAAGAATCATGGAATCAAAGGCAGCAAGGAGCAGGTCAGTATTTGACCCTCTTCAAATGGCATCTGAGGTCGCTCACAGCGGCAGCATTACTTCGTATAGATCTCACTTGCTAATGGCCTCCAGTATTGTAGGCACTTTAAATATGTCAGGGCAGTGAAGGCTCTCTTGGCCCAAGAGCGTGCCCTGGAGATGCTATTGATTTGAAGGAGCCATTACTGCTGCTCCTGAAGGGGCAGGGAGCCCTTGCTCAGGGAGGGCCTCCCAAGTGGCGGCTTCTGGGTGATCGATAAGCTCAGTGGAAGGGGCCAAATGTAGTCACTTGGTGACACTCAGCAGGAAGGGCAGCCAGCTCAGGGAGGGCGGACATGCAAGGGAGAGAAAGGTCCAAGAGCGACCCTGTGTTTAGGCCCCTGGTCTCGAGGAGCTCAGCTCACTTGCTCGGGAATTTGGAGAAGAGCCTTTACGAAGGTGCCTTGATTTCCGTAGAGGCCACCCTGGGATCCAGATGCTGGCTGAGTCTTGAACTTAGGCGCATAGGGAGAAACTGAATCCGCGTAGCACAGTGCTGAAGCACCCTGGAGTTCAAGTCGGGTCTCAGATTGCTTTGCCCGTCACTGAACTGTGCCCTTAAGCAGGTCACTCCAAGTCTCTTTTCCTCTCCTGTGAAAGGAGGGACGGTTCCGCTGCCCCAGGTTGTTCCTGATATGCGCTAGGTGCTCCAGAGAGCCCAGCATGGAGCCGCTGGGCTGCCTGGTGTGACTCCTCCCAACCTCGCCTGTGACCTGTGTGACCGGGGCAAGTTGTTTGCTTCTGTGCTTTAGCCTTTCCCTCTGTAACAAGGTTTCCCAACCCCAGCACTCTTGACAATCTTGTTGGGATTGTGCACTTGTGCCAGAGCCGTCCTGTGCCCTGTAGGACACTTCATAGCACCCTCCCCTCCACCACCACCAGTTGTGACGATCAGAAAATGTCTCCAGACGTTTCCAGATATTCCCTGGGGAGCACGCTTACACCGATTGAGAAACACTGGTTACCAAGATAGGACTGAAAATAGTACCCAGGTCATCAGGTGGCTATGCGGGTCTAATAATGAAGGACTTTGCATTGTGTCTGGCACACAGAATATTAGTCATAATGGTCATGTTTTACAAACTTGTGGTGAACGCACTGATTTTATTTGTTTTTGCTAAAGTGGAAGTCTCTTGTGCAGGGGCGGACCATGACCCAAATCTCAGGGTGACAAGTATGAGTCACAGGCTCTCCTTGGTGACTAACAGTTTGTGGAGGTAAGAGGAAGTTAAGGGATCTGGAGAAAACACCGTGGCACCCTGCTCAGTTATGGCTTGATTGTCCCCAGGACAAAGTGGTCTGGTACCAGGCCATGAGATCAGACCTCTCCCTTGGAGCTCACACCCACCCCTGCCAGAGCGACAGCCGCAGCGTAGAGTTGAAGCCCCCGGCCCCTAGGCTGCAATTCTGCTGTGGATATTGGACCTGGCTTGTTGCAGCTGCCAAGTCTTTTTTCTTTTCTTTTCTTTTCTTTTCTTTTCTTTTTTTTTTTTTTTTTTTTTTTTTTTTTTTTTTTTGCGGGTCTGATGAGGGAACCCAGGGGCATTCAACCTCCAAGCTACACCTCCTGCCCTATTTTTTTATTCTTTATTTTGAAACCAGGTCTTACTAAGTTGTGGAGGGCCTCACTAAGTAGCTGAGGCTGTCTGTGAATTGCAATCCTCCAGTATCAGACTCCCAAATACTGGGATTACAAGTGTGTGCCACAATGCCCGGCTTATTCTTTGTTTTGAGACAGGGTCTCACTAAGTTGCGGAGGGCCTCACTAAGTAGCTGAAGCTGTCCGCGAATTGCGATCCTCTGGTCTCAGTCTCCCGAATGCTGGGATTACAAGCTTGCGCCACCACGCCCAACTGCGGCTGCCAAGTCTTGAGCCACAGGGATGGCCGGTGTTTTGTGTTTTGCTGGCCTGTCTTGTAAACACACATTGTGGTTATCTTGCTTGTTTTTAAAAAGACCTAAATGGTTTTGCAGCTTTAGCTGTTTGTAGTTGCATGCTGGTTTGGGAGGAGATGATTAAGAAACATAGCCTAAGAGGAGTCGCACCAGTCCCATTAATCTACCACTTGCCGAGTGCCAGCTATATACAAAGGCAAAGGAAAGAGGCTGGAGAACAACAGGGTTACTACCAGCTCCACCCCACATGCACGCACGCGCATGCGCCCGTGTTGGTGTCCACCTCGTCAGGTGATGCAGAGAGCAGAGGCCACCAGACAGAAGGAACAGCATGAGGGAAGACCTGGAAGCCAACATGGGTGTGCTGGAGAACAAGAGTCCTGGGCAGTAGTAGGAAAAGCCACACAAGTGCATGGAGGGCTGCGAAGAACTTTGTAATCACCACCTCAAACGGGGGGAACAGCACTGCTAGCATCCATTTACTGCACACTCACACCATCACGGTGTTTGTCACGAGTTCATACAACCCGCCCAGCCTCGCTGAAAAGTAGGTAGAAAGTCCAGCCCACACGAAACATCCGGGGATGGGAGTGTGCAAAGAGAGAGGTGAGCCGTGGCCGAGGTGGGAGGGAGCCAGGGCTCCGGGTGGAGGATGCAGCCTGCAGGACCAGGGAGGTGGTACAGAGTCCGGAGGCCTCCAGACAGAGCACAGTGTGAGCAAAGACCACCCCTTCCAAAGCCCACGCGCATGTGCGGGAGAAGAGCAAGTTGGCCCGTTTGGCGGGGAGGCTCAGATACGTAACTAGGAGGAGCAGGGGAGATAACACGGGGAAGAGGAAAACTTTCCCACATCTTTTATCCAGATGTTAAGAAGTCTGCCAGAGGACAGGGCGAGAATTTTCCAAAACTTATTTTTATAATTCAGAAATGGGTGTCTGTTCCCCAGTTCACCTCAGCCCCAGCCCCAGACCTCTGGTTACCTCTCTGGATTGAGAGCTTGACCCCAAAAGTGCTCCCATCCGCTGTCCCTGCAGTAAAAGTAACGATAGACCTGAACCTAGCAAACTTGGGCCGAGGGGGCATGAAGACCCTTAGACCAGCTTCGCTTCTCCTGCTGAATCTGGCCTCTGGCGAGGTTGTTTCTTTCATGGCCCTGAGCGTAGCATTTAGGCCAAAGCAAAATGGAAGGTTGAGACTGGCAAACTCGTTACATGAGACCATTGAATTCACTCTTGCCAAAGCAGGATTCTCAACCACGGAAGTAGGGAGAGGCATAAAACAAGTTGAGATAAAAGCATCCCAGAACATTGTTTGGTTTTAAATCTGACTTTGATAGGTTCAGATTCCAGTTTAAGACTTACCCAGTTACAGCTCAATGCTTAGATAGTTCTTTTCTAATTCTTGCTTCCGTTGTTTAAAAGCCTTGATAAAGATTTCAATCATGTTAAGTTCTGGATGTCACAGAACCCCCTTATAATTCGTTTTCATCTGGATGGGATTCCCCAGGGCCCCACTGAAGCCCACTGACAGAGAAATGGTTCAGCCAGTATCTTGGGTGTTTGTCCTTTCCCTGACCCCAGTGATATGAAGGGATTTTCCTGTTGCTTGAAAAAGATAAACTCTGTGAACATGTTGCAATAAAAAAAAAAAGCATATAGCATCATTTCTAGTGATTTGAGGGCTACTATTTGCTTTCTGAAAGTGAAAAGGATAGTCAGTCTCATGAGAGAAAAGATTAAATAGAAACCCTGAACTGGGAAGTACTGGAGATGCAAGGTTAGGTTGGGGAGAGGTTAAATTGGACTTCAAAGGGGAAAAACAAAAGCCAGGCGTGGTGGCGCACACTTGTAATCCCAGCATTCGGGAGGCTGAGACCAGAGGATCGAGGTTCGCGGACAGCCTCAGCTACTTGGTGAGGCCCTCCGCAACTTAGTGAGACCCTGTTTCAAAATAAAGAATAAAAAATAAAGCAGGGGGTGTAGCTTAGAGGTTGGATGCCCCTGGGTTCCATCCCCAGACTAGCAAAAAAAAAAAAAAAAAAAAAGAAAGAGAAAGAAAAGAAAAGAAAAGAAAAGAAAAGAAAAAAACAAAGATGGAGGAAGGAAGCAGTCCAAGTAAGTTTATGTCCGTGTTATCACTACTGACCTCACTAACATGCACGGGGGAGGGAAGAGAGGGTAGGGGGTGAGGTCTGGAGGGAATTATACCAAGTGATAAATGCATGTATGTTTGTATCATTTTGACTCTCATGGTGATGTATATTACAGTGCGCCAATAAAAGTATAAAACAATTGGACCTCAAAGAATAAAACAGCTTTTTTAGTTTAAAAAAAGACAAAATAAAATATCCCTACAACTGAGGCCAAGCTTTTGTTGAAAACTCTGTGTGTGCAAGTCCTTATGTATGCACGTGCATGTAGGTGCTGGGGATCCGGTCCAGGGCTTCACATACGCTGGGCAGGCATTCAGCACCGAGCTGCACCCTCCGCTCCTTTAGCTGAAAACTTAAGCTTTTTGTTGTTCGTTCAGAGCCTTTGAAGTATGAACATTGGTATTTGCTCTGAGAAGAGCTATTAGTAGATACAAGCGAAGGCTCACACACCAAGCTAGCTTGTGTGCGTAAGTGTTTAGAACAATCCAGTGCAGAGAACTGTGGCTTGAGATCCAGAAGATTCCCAGCTGGAACGTGCCCTCTCTGTGACCAGAGTAAATCGCTGCATCTCCTTGGATCTCTCTTTGTGGCGTGGAGAGTTTCAGCCAGATTCTCTAAGGGCCATTCTGTCTCTGCTAATGTTTCTGGACCCCACAAGGACACTGTGAAATCATTTTCCTAAGGTCAAGCCCTGTAATTAGTATCCTCAGGAAAGAACTGGCCCAGGATGGAGCTGGAAGAGCTCTCTCAAGACCCAGCCGGGGAGCGGCCTGAGCACCGCCGTCTTTATGTGAGCGTTCACTGCGATGACTGTGCTTCCCCCGCCCCCCGGGATGAGTTCTGTGCGCTTTTGGCTGACCGAAGGCCCTGGCCAGCTGGGTCCCGGCCCTGGCAGGCCTGTGCTGCGGTCAGGTCCAGCTCCGAGGTGACTTCATACGGCCGGTGTTTGGAGCCCGCCTACCCAGACTTGGGTATTTATAGCAGGGGAACAGCTAGAGAAAAAAGTTAAATATGCTACACCCTTCTTTATCCCATGTGGGACAGAGACGGGCATTGTGAGGAATGTGGAAGGCAGTGCTGTATAATCCAGCAAGATATTTTTAAATGCCGTTTGCTGCAGTTGGCAGGGCCGGTTTTTCAAAGAGGAGGGAAAAAAGAGTAACCCAGGAGGACGGGCTGCCAGGAATCCTGAAGCCGAGGCAGGCTGCTCGGTGCTCTGAGGTGTACAGGCTCTAAGTTTCCAAGTCTGAGCGGGACTCAGGAAGGCTGGGATGAGGCAGGGTACACGGGGTGGCCTGCTTCTCCCTCTTCTCTACCACCGTGGCTATCCTTCAAGTCAAGTCCAGTTGAAAGTCAATGAAATATCCCGGAGAAGGTAGAATATATGTTGAAAAGAGAGTTGCTTGTGTGGAAACAAGAGACCTGGTGGTTTCTTCTCAACTCCACTCAGTAGCAGAGGGATCAGGTCGTACTTGGGAACACGATTTGGAAGCATGTTGCCTGCAGCTGTTCTCTTGGACTTAATCCTCCAGGACGTGCTGGGCAGGCCAGAACTCTGCCGGCACCTCGTTTGAGTAGCAGGTGACAGGCCTTGGGGGTGAAGGTACCCCAGGAGAGGCATCAGAATGATCCATGAGCGCAGGCACGGTGTCCTAGGTAGTGTCTTCTGTGTTGATCTTTGAGGGTCTCTGGATCAGAAGCAGAGGGGAGACTCAGGAGTTCAGTTTGTTCATTCAACAAGTATTTATTAAGGACTACCTGTATACAGGGCACTGTTCCAGGTGTTGGCGATGGATCAGATAAATAAAAGACTCAAAGGATGGAGGGCGCTGGCCCTGTGCATAAAGAGGAGAAGTAGACAGGTGGGGCCAGTGTGGCTGGAGACGACAGCTCCAGGGGGAGGGATAGCAAGTGTGGTGGGGGTGTGCAGTGTGAGGTGTGATAGGAGAAGAAGCAGGTGGGCTGCGAGGCAGGGCCCTGCAGCAATGTCGGAGCCATTGGAGGGACTGGAGCAGAGTGGTGGGATACGGTTTGCATCTTAACAAGCTCACCTTCTCCACTCTGTGGAAATGGACTGGACAGTCAAGCACAGAGGGCAGGTGAGCTGTTGGGAGGTGTTTGCAATAATCTAGGTGAGAGAGAAAGGGCTTGGACCAGGGCGGCGGGGGAGGAGGTCATGGCTGTGTCTTGAAGTTTGAGCCAATGGCATTTGCTGGCAGCTTGGATTGCGAGGGAAGAGGGGATTCAAATGTGACCAGAAGGCTGATGCTCTGGTCCCCTTAAAGAAGGGAGCCACTCTGCTGGAGAAAGCAGCCAAGGATTGATGTATGGGAGCAGAGGGCTGAGCCAGGGACCCGAGTGCAGTTTGGGTGGTTTTTCTGAAACTGGACAGACGTGTCAAAGAGGAGGTTGGCCAGGAAGCGAGACCACTTTGAACTTTGTTAATTGTATGACAGATTACCAGATCACCCTCCTTGACCCTTCCCCAGGGTGCACATGGTCCGACAGGCTGGGCAGAATCCAGAAATACTCCATCTTATAATCTTCTTTGGTTGCTGGACTAAAGTTCCTGGATTTTGCTTTCTAGCCTCCTTGCAGGCAGCAGGCAGCCAGCAGCCTTTGATGGAGATCAACTCTGCCGCTTCCTGCCCTTGGCGTGGGGTCTGCTTAATCAGATCCAGTTTCCTGTGAATCACTGTATCGTGTGTGTGTGTGTGTGTGTGTGTGTGTGTGTGTGTGTGCGCGCGCGCTTCACTTCTAGAAAGCAAGGCTTCATTTTCAGGCAGCTTTAGATTCCAGGAGGTCAAGTCTGAGTCAGAAACTTAGCCAGAAAGAAGCCTCCTGGGTGGTTTGAGAAGGCATGGGGCCTGGAATTATCTCGAGTGGTTTGGGTCCATCCAAGTGGCTGTGAGATGGTTTGACCTTGGTTCCTCAGGGGGCTCACGGGTGAGTCAGGAAAAGCTGTCCTCCCTGGGCGCTAGCTACTTGCCCGATGTCTCTGAACCTCAGTTTTGCTCTTCCATTAAATGGGGATGGTAATGGTTCTGTCTCATAGGGTTCCTGTCATAGGAATTGAATCCCAGATTCATGTTAGGATCACATGGAGAACTAAAAGTGCGTGTGCCTAATCTGGAATACATGGTCTGGAGCAGGGCCAGGCTGCTGTGGGTAGTCTTAGGCGGGTCTGGGACCCAGCGAGGCTCAGACATTAGCTGTTATTAGTGGTGAGGCAGCACTGTTCTGGACTGCTCATTTTCACCCCGCCCAGGACGGTGCCTTCCTTCACCTCATAGATATGCGGCTTTGGCTCCTGCCTCATCTGGAGAGATCCCCAAAGAACACCAAGAGAGACCTGAACTATCAGGTGTACCTGGGAAGGGCAAAATAGACCTAGAACACCAATAGTACCACGTAATCATAATTTTTCACCCCACTGTTAAATGCAGTGGGTACTGTTAACTCCATCTCTAAGGGGAAGAAACAGAGGCAGAGAGAGGTGAAGAAACTTGCTTAAGGTCACACAGGTCCTAAGTGTTAAAGACTGTAATGAAACCCAGGCTCTTCCTCTAGATCTTCTGCTCCTTCACCATCTAGGTTCCCTCCCCAGACAGAAAAGTCAAGAGACTCAATTCTCAATGGCCCCTCAATGCCTAAGTATCATGTGTTGTCTTTACAGAGTATTGTCACATGACTCCATCATTGTAGGTAGTCTCTTTAGTCTATAATACCACCAAAGACAGAGGCTTAGAGGTCCAGGCGGTGCAGCTGGTAAAAGACACAGCAGGATTCAAAGCGAGTCCTCAGTCGCCCTGCTGCCTCCCTCTCCTGTCCTCAGGAGCGCCCTGGGTGGAGACTGAGCAAATTCAGTGATTTCCTGAGCCAGAAATGAATGGGTTGGACCAGGAGGGCCAGAGGAGCTGCAGCCAGGCCAAAGCATCCCTTGGTGCTTCTGAACAACCGAGCCTTTTAGGGGCCTTAAAATAGTAACGGGGCCCAGTGGGGTGCCAACCTGCCCTGCCGCACAGGGGCCTCTGGCCAAGGTATTTGTTTCTCTGCTTGTTTAAAAATATATCCTATGAAGTGCATCGTGGCTCTCTGTTGGTGTGAATGAAATAGCCTCTGAGAAATTGTGTGTATCGGTTGCTTAAAATAGTTTCCGAGGAAGAACATTTGGAAGCGCTAGCTCCTTGAGTCTGCTTCCTTTGGATTTATGGCACCTTAGAGAGTGCTAGGCCGCCTCTTGTTTACCCTTCTGGTTTTCCTTTCTGCCCTATTTGAGTTTTTGTGTCATCCTAAGCCAAAGGCATTTGTCACCAGAGGAAACGGCAACCTTTCCTAAGTCACTTAATTGGAGCTCTTTTACACATTAAATCTTTTTTCTTTTAAATGTGTGTGTGTGTGTGTGTGTGTGTGTGTGTGTGTGTGGAGAGAGAGAGAGAGAGAGAGAGAGAGAGAGAGAGAGAGAGAGAGAGAGAGACCATGTATTTGGGAACTGGCCATTTTTTCTCTTCCAGCTGCAAAGTCCCAAGTCATAGCAATGATGTTTGCTCTGCATAAGAAATTTTGTTTTATTTTTTATTCATGTGCAATAAAGCCTGCCTGGGAAACTGTGAGTTTTCTTGCTACCTCCATCCTCTGGTGCCAGGAAACTGACCTGCAATGAGGGCAATAAGCCTCAGAGTTGCTGTCTTTAATAACGTGGCCACTAGCCGTGTGTGGCCAATGACGTTTAAATTTAGTAAAAATCAGCCAGGCATGGTGACACATGCGTGTAATCTCCAGTACTTGGGAGGCTGAGACAGGTGGATCACAGGTTTGAGGACAGCCTCTGCAAGTAGTGAGACTCTCATCAACTTAGCAAGATCCTGTTTCCAAATAAAAAAATAAAACTGGGTTGCACTGTAGCTCAAAGGTAGAATGCTCCTGGGTTCAATCCCCAATGCCACAGACAAAAAAAGTAAAATTCAATAAGGATATATCTGGTGCTTGATTGTCATGTGTGCTTAGTGGCTACCTTATTGGATGGTAGAGATGTAGACCATCTCCATCATCAGAGAGTTCTATGGGACAACACAGCCATTAGACCGGGTCACCAGCAGTCACGTGGGACCAGCCCTCTGGGTTTTCACTGCCCTAAAATTGTTAACTATCCCCAAGCTTCTTAGAAGGCGCTATGTGTTTAGAAGCAGTAAGATTCATGGGAGTGATGACTAAGGCCATTGATTCTTGTGGCTCTAACCTTTGGACCCCTGACAGGTCATGATTTACAATTTCCAAGCTGTGTGGCCTAAGGCGAGTCAACTTGCTTCTCTGAAATAGTTGCCTTGTTAGTGAAATGGTAATTTTTTAAAAAGTACCTTATAGGGGTTGTGTGAAGATTAAAAAGCAAGATGGCAAAATATGTATAAAACAATTAATACAATGCTCTGGACACATGGTAAAAAATAAAAATAAAAAAACTTTCATATGTTACAAAGTTTCCCAGGCATTTTCTCATTTGAGCCACACAGTATCTTTCAGAGGTAGATACTGTAGCCATTTTCAAGGGGATGGGAGAGGCTTCAGGGAATGTGATACTCCAATCACTGCAACTGGTACTTCTGCTATGGCCAACTGTGCTTCTGTGCTCTCCTCCTGGACTTGTTGAAGGGGCCCCTCCTCACGAGGCAGAGGATGTCTGTGTTTGAACTAGGAACTCTTCTGAGCTGACTTTCATTCTGCCCTGTCTCTTCCTCCCACCCCTTGAGGGGAGCCTCTGTAGAGGCATTTCAACTGAAGCCAGCCTGCTGATGCCCACTTGGAGAGCTGCCACCCAGAAAGTTACCAGCAGGATCCAGGCTCCTGGATCACCCAGTTTACCCAGATGGTTCACGTGCTCTGTGGTCCCTTTGCGTCCCTTGATAGGAGAATGAATCTACCAAAGCCCTCAGAGGGGTCTTGGCAGAGGGTGACTGTGGGAAGCGTGTCCCCAAAAAGAGTATGGACAGAGAACAGCCTCTCTTGAGCGTGGAGGAGGCTGGGAGGGTATTGGCCACGCCTGGAGGTTGGATTCACACCTTCACAGGGCCACTCACGAGCCTCGATCATGCGGCTAATTATGTAACCTAGATTAAATATGGTGATGAAAACTGAAACATCTCGCTCAGTGGCCGGCACGTGGGAAGGCCAGGTGTGCGTGGCTGTGGCTGTGCTGGTCATCGTGATGGCTCACGGTGTGCTTGCTCGTAATGTGTGTGTGTCATCATGGTTCTACTTTAGGATGTGTTACCTGTTTAGTCAGAAAAAGTGATCGAGAATGGGTTTAGCACTTAAAGCAAATTTGCATATCATGCACTCCATGTGGTTTTCTTCCTGTCTCTCTTTCCTCCCTCCCTATAGAAGGTGGGGATTAAAAGGACAGTGCATTTGTCCTTTCAGTCCCTCACGTGGTGACCGGCCTGCTTTTCTCCTGCTTCTCTGGGCTGTGTAACAAGCACGGCCTCGTCACACAGGGCCATCAGAGCCGGGTGTTTCTATAGGATCCTTGGGAGTGAGACGTGCCTGTGTATTTACACAATTATCATGCATTCGCCCACATCTAGAATGTGCTAAATCTGCTGCTTATAATGAACTCCAAGTAAGTTAGACTCATTTGTAAGGAATCTAGTAATTTTCATCACAGTTGTTACAAGAGAGTTGGGGGAATCCAAATCGAATCCATCCAATCCAATCCGTCTCGGATGTCACCGAGAAGCCGTGACACCTCTGCTCTCCTTCCACTCACGCGTCTGTGGGGAGGCACCGCTCACAGAGAAGTCTTCAAGGAAAGAGGGGAGGACACGAGCCTGATAGTGCCCATTGTGTGACACGGGCCTCACCGCGGCCTCCCAGGCTGACCCAGCCTTGTGCTTTGTGCGGCTTCTCTGGCACTGACGAATCGCTCCTGGTTAATGGGTAACTCACTCTTCTTGCCAAAGAGTTGCTTTTCCTGTTGTCTGTCCTGTGGTCTCCTCCATTGTCGGCATAGCCTCGGACCTCCAAAGACAGACAGACAGACAGAGAATATACACATGTGCGTGAACATATTGACCTGCAGTATGAGTGTGTTGACTGTAACGTGAGCCCCCACATCTCTTCCTCCTTCCTATACAATAGGACACCCTTAAGTCAGTCATTTCCAGGACTGGCTGCTTGCTGAAACATCTTGAGGCACTTACAAAATTTATATGCTGGAACTCATCCTGGCTATGTTAAATTAAAACCTCTACGAGTGGGGCTAGAACATCTGAACAATATTTTTTAAAGCTCTTCGGGGTGATTTGGGTAAATTGGCAGGTTTAGGGATCCCCTCCCACCTCTCTGGGGGTCAGGTTTGGTCCTGGGCTCCTCTGAGTGTGTGCATTGGGCAGAGGCCCCTTGAGGCCACACAGCTTGGGAAGGGCCAGGCCAAGAGAGGTGCATCGAGGCTGGCCTTTGAGGGTCTCCTCCGAGAGACGGGTCACCGGCTTGTGTGAAGCGGATGGGGAGAGGTCTCACCATGGAGAAGACCATGCTAGCCAGTGATCTCCTAAGTCCTCAACCAGCTGTGCTGAGCCACTGGGCGCAGCTGTTGGACACTTGCTATCAGACGAGCGAGATTCTCGTGACTGACATGGCATAGCTCATGAAGCCCTTGTGATAGCCTATAAGCCGAAGTTTCTGTTACTTGTGGATGAGGAAACTGAGGACTAAGGATCATTAAAATGATTTGCCCAAGGTCACTCACACTGCAGGCAACAGCTGGCATTTGAGGCTGGTGCTGTTAGACTTCAAAGCCCGTACCTTCTGTGCTGACGGTTTTAATCCAAAATCATCAGGCTGGCCGGGCATGGTGGCGCACACTTGTAATCCCCGTGCTTGGGAGGCTGAGATAGGAGGATCGCACAGGTTCGAAGCCAGCCTCAGCTACTTAGTGAGGCTCTCGGAACATAGTGAGACCCTATTTCCAAATAAAGTTTTAAAAAAAGGGCTGGGAGTATAACCCGGAGGTAGAAAGCCCCTGGGTTCCACCCCCAGTACCACACACACACACACACACACACACACACACACAGACACACACACACATCATCAGGCTGTGGGAACAGGTCAAATAAGATGCTCATGATCTAAAGAGGATGTTGGAGTTTTTTTAGAAGGATGCTGTGTCCTTCTCCGCAAGGCACTGCCTGGCGGCCCTTCCAGCTTTGGTTCCTGAGCCTTTGTTGTCCTTGTTGTTAGTACTGGGGACTGAATCCAGGGCATTCTGCTTCTGAACGATGCCACCAGCCCTATTTTATTTTTAAAAACAGGGTCTCACTGGATTGATGAGAGTCTCACTACTTGCTGAGGCTGTCCTCAAACCTGCCATCCTCCTGTCTCAGCCTCCCAAGTACTGGGATTATAGGCATGTGCCACCATGCCCAGCTTCCAGAGCCTTTACATTGTCCACCAGACCCAGGCTGAGATCGGCAGCTAGTAAAGTGCTGTTCTTCCTCCCATAGCTGTCTGTGCCCATCTGCTCCTTCTCATCTCTGCAGGAAGCCCTCCTCCCTGCAAGGAGCCCTAAAGCCCAGCCTTCCTCAGTACAAATGTCAGGTCCAGGGGTGCTGCTATCACCACCCAGACTCGGCACAGGACCCACCCAAGCAGCCCTGGGCTCTTCTGGTCACCGTGGCTGTCCTCCGAGGGAAGGGCAGCAGCACTTTGGGCTGAGAATGTGGATGTGCAGCTGGACGGCCTGGCTTCAGGTCCCGGATTTACTTCTTCCTCCACAAATCACTTCATTTGAGGAAGATATCTCTGTGCCTTAGTCTGCTTGTCTGTAAGGTGGAGCTATGCTAACTACTATAGGATAGTTACAGGAATTAAATGAATTATGCCCTCTAAAATGCTTAGTCCCAGCACACGGGTATCCAGGATGTTAGCCAATAGATGGTGGTGGAGATTACTATTGGGCTTGCACAAGGGAGGGTCTTTGGTGACTTTTGCATCACACGGGGGAGATGAGGGCTTTGGAGACAAAGCTGGGTTTAACCCCACTTAAGCTGCTGTTTTTAGTGTGATTCTGGGCAGGTCTCTTAGCCTGTTTATTTTGTTTTTTAACTGTCAAATGAGACTGACAGTAGTACCCTGTGGTGTTGTAAGGGTAAGATGCAGAAACCAAAGCGAGGCTTCTATAAAGGGGCACGGGCTCAGCTGGCAGCGAACGTCAGGGAGGGAAAATATGAATTGAGTGAACCATGGTATATTAAAAAAAGCAGGGTTTTTTGGGAAAAAACAGGTTACAAGATTACATATGCAATTTTTATAAAGTCAAAAGCAAAAAGACGGGGAAGGAGTACGTTACAGAGAGAATAAATACAGCATAAAGGGAAAGCAAGGGGAAGCAGACATGGATGGTGGTTATGTATTTCTCATGAGCAGGGAGGGCAGGGGCTAGCGGGGGAGGATTGTATGGCTTAGATATCAATGGTTGTCAAGGTTCTGGCTTTTAATTTTTGGAAGCAAGTTCACATTATTATGACTAATTAAACATGGCCGTGAACCGAGGATTATGATAAATCAAATTTGTGCACCTGAGGTTAAGAAATTAGTGGGTTCTCAATAGGTGGTGGCTATTTATTATTGGTGTGCCGTGAGCCACCTGGATCATTAATACCCTTTGAGATGGCCTGTCATTTGTGCAAAATGCCCTGAGAACTGCCTTTTCCCTCCTCTGGCCGCAGCGGCTTCCATGGGGGAAGCACAGAACAGTAGGGATATTTAAGTCGCCTGGTTTCTCGGGTTTGGTGCAGGTCTTAGGCACAAGGTCCCGTGTGAGTCTAAACCAGCCGAACAAAGACAGGGTTGTTCTTGTCCTTGCTGTGCCAGATGGAAGGCTTTCATTAGAGTCCCTTCAGGAGCATTCCCGTTAGCCAGGAGATTTTCTTTCCGAGGGAAGGAAACGTTTGCCTTGGATCAGTGGGTGTTTGCCTTGGGATGATCTTAGACCTCTCTGCTTTCATTGCTATCGCCAAGCACCGTAACTCTTGCCTCTGGCTATTCGTTGCCCGTGGTTCCCTTCCCTGGATGCCAGGAGAAGCGAAGAGGATACCGGAGATGCCCCCCGCACACACTTTCAAGCCCATGGCACTGGGGCATAAAGGACCCTTGAGCTCATGGCGTTGGGGCATAAATGACCCTCGGGCTGTGCACCAATCCTCTGAATCTGATGAAGTAGAAGATTTGAGAACACGAGCTCTGGAGTGTGGGAGACCTGGCTTCAAGTTCAGGTTCTTCACTGTGCGTGTGGTTTGAGTAGAGGCTTTATTTGCTTTTCCTGTATTTTATATTATATTTTTATGGTCCCGGGGGTGGAACCCAGGGGCATTCTACCTCCGAGCTACACCCGAAACCTATTTTAATTCCTTTTTTTTTTTTTTTTTGATGGTACTGGGGATGGAACCCAGGAGCCTTCTACATCCGGGCTACACTCCCAGCCCTATTTTATATTTTATTTGGAAACAGGGTCTCTTAAGCCAGCTAAGGCTGGCTTTGAACCTGCGTGATCCTCATGTCTCCCAAGCGTGGGGATTACAAGCGTGCGCCACCACGCCCGGCTTATTCCTTTTTTTTTTTTTTTTTAAACAGACTCTCACTAAGTTGCAAAGGGCCTCACTAAGTAGCTGAGGCTGTCCACAAACCACGATCCTCCTATCTCAGCCTTCCAAATGCTGGGATTACAAGTGTGCGTCACCACGCCTGGCTTTGCTTTTCCTATATTTTAAATTGAGGTGCATGCAGTGCAGAATCCTGAGCACTGGCTTGATGGGTTTTCACCCAGACACACACAGGGCTGCCTACCCAGGTCACAGTTACAATCTAAACCACATCCACCTTCTAAATAACCATTCTTCTAATTTTTGTTGTCCCCAATTAGTTTTGCCTATCCTGAATTTCTGGGGGTGAGACCCATTGTTAACCTTTCTGAGCCTCAGTTTCTCTGTGTGTGATTGGGGAAGTGCGGGCTGGGCCTGTAGATCTGGGATGGGAGAATGTGATGTGACCATGAGTGTGGTGTCCTGGAGGAGGATTTGTCCAAGAGGTTAGTACTTGAGAAGGCAAAGCCGTGGGTTGTCTGTGATCACCATCGCGGGCTTTGGGGAATACCTGTCTCTCCTCTCCTGTGTCTTCTGTGTCTTCCCTCCATGTCCCGTGACTCTGAATACACCTCAAGAGACCGTGTGCCATCAGTGGCTCAGACTTTCTTACTGAAACCCATTCTTGCTTAATCCATCAAAAGAAATGCAGAGAGCAGAGGTCTGCCTTACTGCTGTTTCAAAGAGGGTCTGTTTGCTCTATTAGCAAAATCAATGGATGCGTAGCTGGGCTGGACCCTCTCCTCTGGGTCAGGGGGTCCCGCACATGCCAGGATTGCTGCAGGGCCAGAGACTGGTTATTTGTGGGTTCAGCAACGTCAGGAGGGGCCACTTCTAACACCTCAAAAACAAAAACATGAGCAACCACAACAAATCCTACCCCATGATTGCCTCCCATCCTATAATTATAGTTTATTTCCTTGTGTCAAGGAGGGGGAAGCATAGCGCCTGAGTTCGCGGAGTGAGTTTGGGGAAGGCTGGACTTTATCATGTATGGATCCATTGGCTTTAATACAAATGATTTTCATGATATTCTTTCCTGAGGGTGGGCCTTGTGAAGAGGGTACTGCGTAATTGGTGGGAGGCCCAGAGGAGGTTATGAGGACAAATTCCCTGAATCTGCGATGTGGTCTGGGGCCATGGTCAGCATGTTCACAGAACGCTTGATTTCCGTCAAGTGCCTTGTGAAGATAGAGGGGAGAGGTACCAGTTCCTGCCCCTCAGGAGTTTGGGGCTGGAGAGCAAGACTCCAACAACCAGTTGCAATGCAGTCTGTTACGTGCTGTACTTGGAAAACGTGGGCCTTCAATTGGATTGGGGTGTGGGGTTATCACAGTCCTGAAGGTGGGATCATCTGGGTCAAGACCTGGAAGACTAACAGACGTTAGGTCCCGGGCATCTAAATCATATGATTTATATATGAGCGTATCCTTGAGACTCTTGCCTTGGAAATATTCCAAGGCTAATTTCTGTCCGCCTCATAAGCAAGGTTTACTTTTACTGAACTACTGGGCACTTTCACTACCTGGCACACCACTGATTTGTTCCTGATAATCTTGCAGCTCCTCCACCCCGGGCAAGGTAATTTTGAAGACAAGAGTCTCCTGATTGAGCAAAGGATCATTATTTCCCTCTGGAGTTTGTAAGAGAGGCTGAGCGGGAAGCTCTGTTTAGAAACTGAAGACTTTATTAGCGAGAGTCTGCGAGTAAGAGTGCAACTCTGCTTCAGAGCTGGGACAGAGATGTGTGTTTGTGGCGGACGAGATACCGTTTGGCATCTCCCGTGTGGCCAGCCTTTGCGTAGGGAGCCCGCACGCCAAATTTCTCCAGTTACCATGGGACCCAGACTTAGACAGGAAATCATGGCAGGATGGGAAGGAATCCAAAATACACATGGCTGGTATACAGGCTGCAGTTAGGGAAGGTGTAAGAGAACAGTGTATCTATTTTCCTGAACGAGTACTGCAACGTCAAATGGGGCTGTTTTTCTAAGACTCCTTACAATTTTATGGACCTGGTTTTCAAGCTTTAATTTTTTCCACATTAAGCAATACTTAGGTGATTTGAAGTGGCCCTTTTATATGTTTGTGGGGAGTACTTCTGAGGCTTCTTGTGTGCTTTTTTTTCTTAAAGCCTCCAAACTAAGAACCAAGCCCCTTCAGCTGGGGGAGGGGGCATGTCTCCAGCACCTGGAAGAAATAATCTCATGAGTTTCTCCATGGCTTTCTCTTTGCTATACGCACCCCAAGTTGGGTAGGCCATACCAGGAGGGGCCTGCCATTGGGCAGTACTCCCCACAACTGGCCTTCCTGGAAATCTCTGCCACCAAGTCCAGCAAACGAAATTCCTCATTCATAAAGAAGCATAATTTGCTTCTTGCCCGTGAGGTTGTTATTAAATCGAAACATCAGGAAAGGGATCTTATTTGTACTTTTGCAGATGTGGCTCTGGAAAAGTTCAGCTGGGGCCTGGCTGCGCGTAGCTTGGGAACACTTCCAGGCCTCCAGAGGAACATTTAACAGGTTGCTATTGATAGCATTTTCCATGAACTGCCCAGACATATTTCTTGGGGAGTGTGCTCAACTGTGGATGAAACGACAAGTTGTAGCATGGGGTTTACACCCCTAGGCGCTATTGACAACCGTGTGTGTGTGTGTGTGTGTGTGTGTGTGTGTGTGTGTGTGCATCTGCTCTATACTGAGTATAATTTATTGTGTGACTTCACTGAGTCTATTGCCTACACCCCACACTAGGTTTAGGAGAGAGGTGATAATAATAATCCTTAAAATAGGTGTAGTGTCTTATGTTTTAGTTGGTTCAGTTGTGTGTGTGTTGGGGGAAGAGTACTGGAGACTGAACTCAAGGACAATCTACCTCTGAGGTACTCAAGCTCTCTTTTTTTTGTTGTTGTTTTTTTGTTTTGAAACAGGGTCTCACTAGGTTACTGAACATCTTCCTTTGTTGCTGTCGCTTTTCTCCTATCTCAGCCTCCCAGGTACTGGGATTGCAGGCATGGGCCACCATGCCTGGCTGCCTTGTAGTTTTTAAAATATTTTCACATTCTTTCTCATTTAATATCTGAGCTGTTAGAGCCACCATTTATTGTGTCTTTACTATATGTCAGGTACATGCTAAACACTTTGCAAAATTGGCTAACACTTTGCAATACCTTATTTGATCCTTAAAACCAGTCCTATTACAATGATTTTGATCCGTTCCCATTTTACAGATAAGGAAATTGTGGCTCAGAAAGAGTAAGCCTCTTACCCAAGATCACAGCCAGTTGAGGGTGGACTAGGGATTTGAAGCAAGCTCTGTCTGGCCCAGAGACCATATTCCTAAATACCTTGCAGTACTGCCTCCTCTTCTCCCTTATCCAAGCCGAGGGTTTCATTGTCCTCAAGAAGCAAACAAGGCACAGATGTAGCCAAGGAATAACCCAGCAGGGACTAGAAGTCGGGTCGCACGAGGGACCAGTGTTTTGGCACTACCCAGAACCTGTTAGCCTGAGCGGCAGTCCTTGAGTGAGGGCCCCAGCATTTCCTAGCCAGAAGTCAGCTGGTCAGAAGTGGTCAGTCCTGTGTAGGTCCTTCAAGTCGTGAGCCTTGGGAAGGAGTTCTGGGAATCTGGAGCGGCATTTTTATATTCCATGTAATTTGAAGCTGAGAAGCCATAGGTGGCCACATATAAAAGCACTTCTGTTTCAAATTTATGGGTCAGGACTCATTGCAGGTTGCAGATGTCGTTCAAACCAGTTTAAGCAAAGGAAATATACTGCCTCATGTGAAAGGCCTGAAGCAGGTAGGGTTGGCTTTGGGTGCTGGTTCAATGGTTCCTTTGAGACCCTTGTTTCTCTTGCTTGCTCACTCTTCTGGATTTTTTCCTTGGTTGGCTCTAGTTTGGCAGCCTTTCCCCTGTGATTGTAAACTGGCTGTAGCAACCTTAGCTTTGAAGCCTAATATAGGAAAGAGGACACATTGGCTTCCTGGGTAGCTCAAGCAAAATCCTGGATGTGAGTTTGATTGGTTGTGATTGGCCTGGCTTAGGTCATGTGATCATCATGGAACCAATCACTGTAGTCTAGGGCCCCATGCTGGAAGAGGGGTCTGGGAACCCTTGGGGTCTGAGAACCACAGGTGGCTATGGATAGAAGAAGGAAGAATGGATGCTGTGGACACTAGACACTGAGCGATCTGGAGGGGAAAATAGAATGGAAAAACCAATCTTATAGAGAAACATCTGTCACATTAGGCTGGGTAAGCATAACTTCTTTATTTAAAGAGTTTCAACAGCCATTAATGAAAGTCTCTTTTGATTGCTGCTTTTGGAACAATTATTACTTGTGATAGTCACTGACTTCAGTATATATTTGTTCTAATGGAACTTTTCCTCTCTAGGAGAAAAGCACTTCCTTAGAGTGCCTCTTAAATATTCAGATTATAGGTTTGAGAGAGACAGAGAGAACCATTTAGGTCCTGAACAGCTCCAAGACCGGATTCATTTCTAACTTAATGGTATCTTAAGTTATGCGAGATGAATTAAAATGCCACTTCTCTTTTCTTCCGATCTGTCTCCAATTCAGCGCTACTTTGACATGCTTGATGCTCAAGTGAGACTGTTCGGTCAAGATGCATGTTGTCAGACATTAAAGAAATGTTCATTTTACAGATGCCTTGTTTTTAATCACCTGCGGATGCAAGTGGAAGGTCTGACACTGTTAGGGACCATGTGCGTTCAGGATCCTGGATGACTAAGTGGCTAATTTGCTTTCCATTTCAGAACCAAACCAGACAAGGAGGAATGCTATTAAATGTTCTTTTTGAAGTACCTGCAGCTAAGTAGATCCAGAGAGTGTGAATGTTGGGCCAACAAGGGCTCCACAAACACCCACCGTGTGACCAGCATCGCAGTAGGCCTCGTGGGGCCACAGAAGGAGTAGTTTCTGCTCTAGAGGAATGAATGACGCAGGTGCAGTAACAACAGACTGTTGATTTGGCGGTTACTATGTGTGGGCACATGCGAAGGACTTTGTATACGTTGTCTTGTTTAATCCTTACCATATCAGAAGAAAGGCATGTACCAGTGTCCTCACTTTTCAGAGGAAGTAACAGGGGCTTGAAGAGGTTAAGCAACCTGCCACAAGTCACCAAGCGAGTAAGCACCACAGCCACCCTCACCCCAGCTGCTAAGCCACCTCCCTCACCACGAGGCTGTGGATGGGGACTGTCAGTGAGGGATTTCCCACAGTCAAAAAAGCAAGTTCAACCCCTGATAACAGACTTCATCACTCTCAAAACTGGAGGCCTGCGAAGAAAGAAGATTGCCTGACTGCTGAGGCCAGTGCCTTTCCAGAAGGAGGGCACTGGGTGGGCCCCTGCCAGCCTCCCTGACCCACGTGATCGCTCCATCTGTCTGACTTCTGACTCTCGCTGCTGGTCCAGTCTGTCTGCAAATGGACAGCGGGTCCGGCCAAGCACATACCAAATCTCTATCCTGCAATTAGGTGGATTTAAGGCTGCCTGGAGCTGGGGAGGCCACCTTAATCTGGGTATTTTTCACACATGACACATTGGAGGGTGCAGGCAGCATGGGCTTGGAGGTGTTATGCAGACTGTGAGGAGCTGGGCCTGGAGGCGAGACGGCAGACAGAGTGCATGCTAACCGTGCACATGTCTGCCAGGGGAGGTTGCTTAAACCAGATCCTGCCAGGACAGCAGGAACAGAAACAACCCAGGGCTCCTTCTCTTGCACAGGGTTATTTGTGTTTTTCAAGCTTTTTTCTACATACTGTCTCTTGGAAGAAATATCTGTAGGTGAGGGAGAAGAGTAAAAGTGAGGGAATTTTCTCTCAGACCCTTATCAGTGTGGATGGAAAGTACCACGTAGGCCTTGAAGCTGAAGAGTTGAGAATTTATCCCCAAAAATGAGATGATTCTGAGGATGCTTTTTCCAACAGGGTCTCTGGCTCCTGCCACTTCAGAGTTATTTTCCTTCCAAAGCTTATAGAGATTGGAAGAAATTGGAGAACAGACAACTGAATGCGCCTGAGGCCTGGAATGAGAGCCAGGCAGTGTTTGTCCTGCTTCTGGGCCTCAGGCAGCTGGGGAAGGGAACGTGGGGTAGAGAGCAAAGGGTCCCCTGAACTGTTCCACCCTATCCCACCAGAGACATCTTCTCAGATACTTTCTACAAAAGTTGGCACTATAATGTCCTCCTTGTCCCTTGTAATGGTCTTTGCTCAGAACTCTACTTTATCTGATATTAATTATAGCCACCCTAGGTTTCTATTGTTATATGTTTGCATAATGTATTTTTCCTGCAGGTTGAATCTCAACTAGCCTCTATTATATTCCGAGGTGCTTTAAACAGTTTATCTATTGTCATAATCTGTATCTTCACTGTGATATTTAGACTATTTACATTTAATATAATTCTTGACATAATTAGATCTAGGTTCTACCATTTTTTTGTCTATTCTCAGTGGCTTGCTCTTCCTTTCCCTTTCTTACCTTTAGAGTATTTGAACAATTTTTAGAATTATTGTGTGTTCTGGTTGTATCTTTTTGTATTTTTCAAATGGATGCTCTAAGGATTAAAGATATACTTCAGTGTTCAAAGTGGAAAATATAGAAAACTCATGGCCCTACAGGTCCCTTTACCATCTGTATAAATCTAGCTTTGAAGAAGACAATGCTATTCCACCAGTGCAGAGAGAAGAGAAAGACCTGGGAGGAAGAAACAGTGGTTTGATCTCATTCATTTATTTAGTCAACATTTATCCAACATCTGATTGGGCAGCAGAATCCACTCCCTCCTGGTTGTATAATCTACAGATCAATATTAGTAGTAATAGTTAACTTCATTGAGTACATACTATATGCCAAGTTTTATGTAGACACCGTTATTCCCACAATCCAATTAAGTAGCCACTATAATTCTCTGTGCGTTGTAAGTAGGGAAAAGAGGGCACAGAAAAGTCAACTAGCCCAAGGTTGCCTAGCCAACAAGCGGCAGAACTTTGGACTCATTGATTTCCTCCCCGCATCATCAGAGGGTCTAAACAGGGAGACGGTCCACTCTAGGAGATTTAGTCAACTCCTAGTTCTGCCTGGGGAGCTCCTACTCTCTGCCGTACCCAGCCCTTTCTCTGCCAGAGTCCACTGATGGTCTATTTAGGAGGCCCCTGTCCTCCTGTAAACATTTTTAGGAGCGCTACAGTGTGCCAGGGATTGTGCACATAACATGAAAGCCCTGAAGATGGACCTTGAACCTGGAGTTAGAACTGGAAGGGACTCTAAATGTGACCTGTTAGTGAGCTTTGCAGACGTGGAAGCTGAGGTGGAAGGAAGGGGAGAAGCCTGCCCCAGGCACAGCAGCAGAGGCTGAGCCTGGACTTCATTTGGTCCCTACTCCCACTTGGGTGTCTCTGTGACTCTGTGCAGTCTTAGCAGGAGGCTGTGGGAATCTAAAGAGTAGTAGAGCTGGAAAGTCTGATCTGTAACTGAACAGAGGCAGCCAGCGGTCCCCACAGGGGAGCCCCTCTTTGCATGCCAAGCCTCAGAAGGCTCTGGCAGCTGAGCTGTGCTATTGAATAACCTTCTGGAGGCTGATCCAGTGGTCTGGCAATATTGCTGCCCAAGGCTGAGGTTTATTTGCAGCATTAGGTTTTACATTTCCTTGAAGGGGCAGAAATAGACCCTAGGAAGAACTACCAAAGGGGTAACTTCATCAAACCTGCACCTGCTTTTAAGTAGCATGACTGAGTATAATAGGAATGACAAATAGATATCTCCTCACAGACTAAGATGATCAAATGTTGATAACTACCTGGGACACTGTGTTGAATCTAGGCTCAGAAAAAAAAATTCAGAGGTCCATTGGTCATGCCTGCTTGGGCCCAGGAATAGGGACTAGAATCCTCTGCCAGGTATTTACAGCTAACAGAGGGTTAAAGCAAGCCTCGGATTTTAATTATAGAGCAACAATAACACCTGCCCTCATAGGATTGTTATGAGGATTAAATAAAAATATGTGTAAAGTGCTCACTAAGTGGTAGTCATTCTGTTTAGTGTTGAAGAGGGCTTTCAAAAAGAGAAAATTCTCCAGCTATTCCACTTCTGGGTATCTTTCCAAAGAGGCTGAAATCAGGAAATTATAGTAATATATGCATATCCATGTTTATAGCAGCACAATTCACAATAGCCAAATTATGGAAACAACTTAGGTGTCCATTAGCAGATGAATGGATTATAAAATTATGGGATATACATACAATTAAATTCTACTTGGCGATAAAGAATAAAATAGCGTCGTTGGCAGGAAAATGGTAGGACTTGGAGAACATGGTTAAATGAGTTTAGCCAGTCACAGAAGGTGAAGGATCCTATGTTTTCTCTCACATGCAGAAGCTAGGGAGTAATCGGGTTATCAGAGGGACTCTAGATAATGGAGGAGAAACTTCTGTGGAGCCAGGGAGGTGGTCTGGGGGAGGGAGAGCATCAGTGAAGGAATCATTTCCATCCACATACTGTACATATGTGAGAATACCAATGTCGCTCTCAGTACTCTGTGTGGGGAAGCGGAGGCGTGTGGAGGGAGCGGGGAAGCCCACCACGTGCTGTGTGCATGTATGTCACTATCACTAACATTTCCATTATGATGTGAGACTATCATGCACCGATAAATGTATAAAAAGAAAATTCAGTGCAATCATTCAAACATTGCCTTTTTTTAATACCTCAAGCTGATATGGCACTGGAGTAAGATTGTCTAAGATGCACTAGGACTAGGACGCTGCTCTCAGGGAGATTCCTTTACATGGAAGGAATAAACAGTAGCTAGTATATGCATAAGTAGAATAACTTCCAATGGCCACATCGAACAAAAACTAAGATCAAACTAAAAGATAGAGAAGAACTTCAGGAGGAGCAAAGTCCTTGGAAAGGTGACAAAGGAACAGAAACCAGCCCATCCTGATTCAGACACGGTGGCACTGGGAAAATTGGTAATCTCATGTGTGCCGCTGGCCAACAGTACAGGATTCTCAGGAATGAATGGAGCAAGCTGGGCTCACTAAGGGCTCATAGTCCAGTGTGTTCTGGAGAATTCAGCAACCCCCTACTGTGGGCATCCGGTGCTTCTCTGAGGAGTTTGGACTCGGTAACATTTAGGTGACGAAATGGAAAAGTCAAACTGCAATCTGCCCAGTGGCCCCATGGGCTTCCAGAGTCTGCTTTCCTTTGGAGAAAAGGTTCTGCTATAACGAGGCATGCCCATCCATGTGACTTGTCATAAGTCTCTGTGGGGAGGACACCTGTGGGGAGGACGTTAAATTGGCTCATGATGTTTCAATCTGGGGATCATGGAGAGACAAGTTTTTATTGGTGGCTGTACTGCTTTGGCCACCATGAACCTGTCTAGGACCCCACTTTCTGACATTGATTATCCAGGAAAGGCAAAATAGCCGAGTGTTAAACCAAGTCTGACATCATTAAAGGAAATATGGTCCTTCCTCAAATAAACATCTCAGTGCCTTCCAAAGCCAGAACTAATCTTCCTTTGGTTCATTCATGCATGTATTTGAGGGAGACAGATATAAATCATGCTCAGCTCTGTTAGTCCAGATGCCAGGGAGTGATCAGTGTGATAAGAATGAAAACCAAATTGGGTAACATGTATAAATTCCAGGTACTGGGCTAAATGCTTTAGGCCCATTAGTCCATTTTAATACACTTGTTCTCTAGGTAGCTGTGGTTTTTCATTTTCCAAATGATGAAATTAAGGCTGTGAGAAGTTAAATAATATTCCATGAGGTGAAGAGTGATGGTGAGGGATTTGCATGCCTGGCTCTGGCTAACTCCAGAGCCCACCTCGTTAACTATTCCACGAAGATGACAGCGCCGAAACCTGGGGTGTTGATTCCCTTATGGCCCCCAGCCCATCCCGAGTCAGAGCTATCCCAAACCGAGGCTCCATGCTGCTTCTGTTACTCTGCAGAACTGACGAGGTGTTGTCTCCCAGCCTTTGCTGTCAGCCTTGTCAAGGTCGTGCTGGTCTCTGGCTCCAGGATTTCAGGTTGGAAAGGATACCTTTAGCAATACTGCTGACTCCGGCTAATTACTGGGGCAAATCTTTTGAAAGGTACTCAAGCTTCCTTCCTTATCCCTGGGATGATACTTCTTGGTATTTCATCACCAGAACATCTTATTTCTCTTCAGAGTAGCTGCTGGTTATACTGCCCAGGAAAGACCTGAGAGCAACAGGTTAGATCCTTATCATGTTATGGGCCACCTACCAACTCTGAACATTGAGTTCCGACTCCCCACATGGTACTAAATGGAGAATAATCACTAGGCTTTTGGCCTCTGTACTTACTGGGTGATTCACAATCTGGTAAAACCACCTTTCGGATTGCCCAGAAATCTAAGTTGGAATTTTGATGACTGTGCCATTGTGTATATAGGAACTGAGACTCCAGAGTCATTTCCTGGCTCTGCCACCAGCTGACTGAGTGACCTTATGCCAGTCCCTTGGCTCTTCAGCACCCAGGTTTCCTCCTTTGAAAAGCATCGGGATATGACTTTTCTAGGTGATCTCTGGGTTGGCTTTAAAATAAGTGATTCTTAATTGTATTGACCAATAGTGTCTTAGTCTGTTTTCAGTTGCTACAAGTGAAAAATCACAGACTGAGTAACTTATAAATAAAAGGTTTATTGGCCCATGGTTCTGGAGGCTGAGAAGTCCAGAGCAGGGTGCTGGCATCTGCTGAACATCTGGTGAGGGCTTTCTTGTTGCATTGCAGCATGGCAGAGGGCATCACAGGGAGAGGGAAATCAAGAGAGAGGTTGCTGTATGACAAAGCCTCTCCTGTATAGCCCATGAAACCATGAGTGGATGAAACCATTCACAAGGGCAGCACCCCGGCGACCCAAGATATTCCCACAGGTCCCACCTCTCAACTCTGCTGTGTGGGGACCAAATTTCCAACACATGACATTCAAAACATAATGAGTAGTTTCCTTTACTGTTGGTCATCTGCATGCATTCTGTCAGTCATGACCTCCTTGTCGAGCTGTCTGTGGGTCCTGGGAAGAAGAGGTAGGAGAGAGAGGATAAGCCCCAGCACCCTCGCTGGTAGCAGGAAGAGTGGTCTAATGGTCAGCCGGACCTGTTGACAATGGCTAATAGCTGTGATGAGGATCTGAACAGAGGACAGTGGCATCCGAGGACCAGGATTGCCCCAGACAGGCCTCACCAGGCAAACCTGGAGCACAGATAGCATGGGTGATGGGTTGAATCTGCTCAAGAGAGGCCATGTTCTTATTAAACACCTGGAGGAATGCGTTTTGAGACACCTAGGCCTCTATTTGCATCTCTGATCAGAGTTATTCTAGCTCTGCTGATTCCATAGTTGCCTGTTAAGCCTCTTCCACCCTGGACCCCTCATTCACAGAAGCTTCGAAGACCAATGGGGCCTGAATGTTTGGCCAGATCTTTGTGATATTTTCCAAGGGTTTTCTCAGACTTCCCCAGTGAGGACATTGGCACAGAGAGGCTAATAACCATATCATTGATTTCCCATGCATCTCCAGTGTCACTAAGACCTTGGGCACATATAGAGGTGCTTTGTATGTCTTAGATGTGATCAACTAGCCCAGGCCCAGAACAGCTTTATTTAGTCTTGGAAACTCTTTGTGGGCAAATCTTATTATTGAAGATTTATTACATTCAAGTACACTGTATTTTTTTTTAACTACATGATAGGGCTCACAGATTATTTGCAAAACTGAGCTTCGAAAACAGCACCAGTGGAAAAAGGAACTTGGTGTGGCCGTTTTCAGGGCTCAGCCTGGGACTCGATGATGAAATGTTTGTGGCAAACACATGTTTGCGCTCGGTCACTGATTTAAGCCTGTGGGTTTGGGGGGAGCAAATGAGTGAAGGGTAGAACATGATCCCAAGAGTATCTATTGCCTCCTAAAGGAGCAGGAGGCTCACACTGTCAGCTGGGTTAGACCTGAAGTTGAGTGTAAAATGAAATTGTTTCTAGGAAGTGAGAGCTTTTAAGCCGGGCATGATGGCGCACACTTGTAATTCCAGCGCTTGGGAGGCTGAAACTGGAGGATTGCACAGGTTCGAAGCCAGCCTCAGCTACTTAGTGAGGCTCTCGGCAACTTAGTGAGACTCTGTTTCCAAGTAAAGTATAAAAAATAGGTCTGGAAGTATAGGCTGGAGGTAGAAAAGCCCCTGGGTTCCACCATGGTACCACAAAAAAAAAAAAAAAAAAAAAAAAAAAAGAAAGTGAGAACCTTTTTGCTGTAAGTTCTTGTCTATCCAGAGGATCTCAGACACACCTGAGTCACACCTCCAGGCCCATTTTATTTCTATTTTGAAACAGGGTCTCCACTGAGCTGCAGAGAGCCTCACTAAGTTGCTGCGTCTGGCTGTGAACCTGCAATCTTCCTGTCTCAGCCTTCCAGGTGCTGTAGGCATGCCCCACTGTGCTCAACTCTGTTTGTGATTTTTTGACTACCCATGTGGCAAGTACTACCATGCTTGCTAGTAGTGTGAATCAATCAGGAAACAGCCTTGCACAGGGTACTCTCAGCTGAGAGCCGCCTCCCCTGCTGTCCCCCTCTTGGCCTCTCCCCTCCCACTGCCTGTCCCAGAAAGCAAAATGCAGAGGCAGAGGCATGTCCAGTTTGCAGCCCTGGCTTAACATGTTTGACCACTTTATCCCAAAGTTGGTTCTTGTCATGTCAAGTGTTGGGTCAAAGCAAAACACTTTTTTCTTCCCCTAAAACTTTGTTGCAAACATCTAATTAGCAGCCTCATACCGATGGGTTAAAAATCATTGTGTAAGTAGGCCTGAGGTAAATAATTCTAGGCTACCTGGTCCCTTCCCTGTGAAGGGAAAACATCCCCATGTGGCTGGCCGCTGACATCATAGAATTCTGTCGGGATGTCAGAGGCACTGAGAACTAAGTGCCAGGAAAGACCGTCTAAAACATAGAGGACAGCCGGGCATGGTGGCACCCGCTTGTAATCCCAGTGCTTGGGAGGCTGAGACAGGAGGATCGCACAGGTTCAAAGCCAGCCTCAGCTACTTAGTGAGGTTCTCAGCAACTTAGTGAGACCCTGTTTCCAAATAAAGTGTAAAATAGGTCTGAGAGTATAGCCCAGAGGTAGAAAAGCCCCTGGATTCCACTCCCAGTACCACAAAAAATAAAAAGAAAACATAGAGGACAGTAGCTCCCGTCGTTCCCAGCAGACAGAGGGAAGCCACCCAAGGACTAGACTCAACTCAGAGAAAAGCTTTGGGGACACACCAGCTAGAATGTGTCTTCCCTCCCTAGCCGAGGGCCATGGGTGAGCGGGGACAGGCTGGAGGAGGATCCCCAGGAGTAGGGAGCTGGACAGGGGAGAAGGGAGACCAGGAGCCCTACACACACCCCTGGAATCAGCCTAATTGTTTCCATTCCTCCTCCTGAGGAGCTGAGGCCTGTGTTCCCCAAGGCTTTCTGGCCGCCCCAGTACAGACTTTCATTGTCTCAGGACTCTCCCAAAGATGAGCTTTATACCTTTGAGAGCCCAGACCCTCAGAGCCCAGGCCAGGAGCAGCCTGGACTCAGGTAGTCACAGAGAGATTCATTTCTCCCCCCCAGCACAAACCAGCCAGCCCCCAATGGGTGTGTTTATTCAGCGAAATCCAGGAAACTCAGTCCGCTGGTTTTAATCAGGAGCTCGCTCTGCGGTAATTGGGGCTCCTCGACCAAGGATCTGGTCCCACTTAGGTTTCCAAATGCCAGGCGAGTTGGTTTCCACGGATAGAGTGTCTGCTGCTCACGTGGCCGCATGCAAATGCGGACTGTCCGGAGCACAGGCCCGGCCCCGCTTTCATGTGGAATTCTGAGCTCTTCTGGCAGGGATTTTTCCAGTCTTTGTATTCCGAAAGGAGGGTAAGATAATACGTGGCGGCCTCTCTGGAGAAGTCATTTAGGGAGATGGGCTGGATCTTGGCAAAATGAAAACTGTGGGGACCATCACAGGGCTGATTCCACCTTCTAAGCCTGGTGTCCCCATCAGCCTCTCCCAGCAGGGCCAGCCTCGTGGACACACAACCTGGGCTGGTACTCAAGAACCCTCTACTCTAAAGGCCCTGCTTGACTTTTATGAATGGCTATCACTGTCTTGAAATTCTCAATAATTTCTGAACAAAGATAGCTCTTCCCCATTTTAATTTTGCCCAGGGCTCTGAAATTGTCATAGCCAGTCCTGCCAAGAGGGCCTCCATCCACTAGCCCCAAGCCCTGGGACTGAGGGGACCTTCTCAAAGGAGATGCATCAACTTTTCCCCTGCAGCTGCTATGCAGAGAAGAAAAGAACGTGGGTCTGCAGCACTCAGTGCTGTGTGTACTACACAGTAGGTCCTTTACCCACCCCCCCAGCTATACCCCTGCCTGGCCTTCATAATCATCCCTTTCTTCATGCAACAAGAATTGTTTGGGGCATACTGTTATCTTCCTGGCCAGCCTTTCACGTGGCCCTCCAGAGTTTGGGGATGCTGGATATCACAGCATTAAATTCTGTCCCAAGTAGTGTTTTCCCTCTTGACTCTCTCACCAGCACCAGCCCCTCCCCTTAGCTGTTATAAATTTGGGGACCCTGAGTCGTCTCTGATTCCAGAGCACATCTCCTTCATACACACACAGGCACTGCCGGCGGTGAGTGGGTAAGCCAGGTCATGCCCCAGTCGCCCGTCCCCACTCTGGGGAACACAGCTCTGATGTCAGTGGTGCTGGGGAAGCCTTCTCTGAGGATGGCGGGAAGTTTCTACACAGTGAATCTGTGACTTTTCACAGAGTGGTAATAGTAATAATCACAAGTGCTCACTAGGTGTTTGGTACACGCCAGGCTCTATCCTGAGTGCTTTCCACATAATAACTTATTCCAACCTGGGTTTGCAGAGTCCTACTGTTACCCCAATTTTATAGATAGAGAAACTGAAGCGAGTGAGCCCCACAGTGACATTTCTTTGCGTGCATGGCATGACTGATATCATCTATGTGAAAAGAAAGAGAGAAAGAAAGACCCCATCTCTCAGGGTCTGTGAGAAGGCATTATCCAGGCACCGGCCTGTCAGATGCCCTGGGTTAGTAATGACTGGGTTTCTTACCAGGAAAGAAGGGGCCTCGGTGTAACGTGGGAGTGCTGGCCCTAGCGGGTCATGAGGCAAATCTTTTCTGAATGTGACCGTGATGCAGGCGGCTGCACGGGCAGGCTCGCCTGAGCCAGGTGGCCTGTGAGGTGCTACCAGACTCTTCAAAGAATGTGGCCAGACCGCATCCTACCCAGGAGGCCGCTGAGGCGCTCAGCAGCCAGCCAATGGGATGGCCCGTCTGCTAGCCAGCCTTCCAGCCAGCGCCAGAGTGTCTTGAGGGTGTCTGGTCATCCTCTTACCCGTCTTTCCTGCTGCCAGCCGCTCTCTAGCTGCTGACCTCATTCCAGGGAAGGTTCCAGAACCCTCTGAGCAAGAAAATGCACATGGCTCCTGTATTCGTGGCTCCACGGACAGCCAGTATTAACCCTTTCAGTCACGGAACCATTTCCAAATCAAGATTATAGTCTCAATGTCAGTGTATATAGTGTCAATAGCTAAGAAAAGGGTTTTGAATTCTCTCTCTCTCTCTCTCTCTCTCTCTCTCTCTCTCTCTCTCTCTCTCCAGATTTTACAATTGATTAAGCCTGTATTAGAAGTCTGGCTTTGCCACTTTGCTAGTCTTATAACCCAACACAAGTCACTAACTTCCTCTGAGGCTGTTTCCTCCTATAAAATGAGAATAATAGAACCTATTTATTACACAGGGTTGTTGAGAGGATTGAATATTATAATACATGAAACATACAGAGTTCATAGCATACAGAAAGTGCTCAGTAAACAGTAGCTACTGCTACACACAATTTGAGAGAAAGGAATAGTCTTTTTTTCCTTATAATACTCTTGTTTTATTTTAATATCCAACATACTATCAATTTGAAAAACAACTGGCTTAATATTTTTTATTGTCAAAAGTTCCAATTAGGATGCCAAAATCTCTCCCTCCTTGAAGGCAGTATACTTCAGGGTTTAAAAGAGTTTTATACTTTGAAGAAACTTTGTCAAGAATGCTTACATTCCTTATGTGTGCAAGCCTCCTAGCTATTAAAATTGTCTGATAAAAACTATAATGTTATAGAGAAAGAAATATTCTTGAGGTTCTATTTTTCTTAAATTAGGGAAAGGAAAGAAGAAATAGGAACTCTGAGGATGGCACACCCATCTGATCCTGGAATACTTGAGAGGACAATCTTTTTGATGTAGAACCAATAAGGTACTGAACACCCTCCTGGGGAAATGGGGAGGAGGGAGTTGGTCCCCTCAGCAACCATCTCTTAAACCCTCTGAGATGCTGGTGGTGGGCTTTCATAGAGTTCATTTCTTTTAATCCTCCAGGCCACCTTTAAGGTAGTCATCATCCCCAGGTTACAGTGTACAAAACACCTGATTTTGCCAATTGAGGCCCAGATCTACCTCAAGTCTAGCATTTCTCACCCTCCCCCTGCTCAACATGAGTAGCTAGCATGGCTTTTCCAAGGACTCTGGTGTTGAGCCAATCAGGGATTGTGTTGGGGCATCTGGATGTGCTCAGTTCATTCAAAGATGCCTGTGCAGGCAGAGCCACCTGTTCTTCCATAGGGTGACAGTGAGCCCCAGCCTTTGAAGAGTGGGGAATTGGAAGTCCCGCCCCAGCAGAGAGTGGTACTTAATTCTCACTCATCGCGTTTGCTCCCTCCTTTACTACAGGCAAGAGAGAAGTATGTGATAATTACTCTGAAGCAGAACACTAGTAACTAGGATTTCATTTAAATAGTTGCCTCCCAATCCGAGCATGCAGATGCACGCTTATAATCACAGAACTTGGGAGGCTGTGGCAGGAGGATCGCAGGTTCATGGCCAGTCTCAGCTACTTAGTGAGGCCCCCCGGAACTTAGTGAGAACTTGGTTCAAAATAAAGAATAAAAATATATGACTGGGGGTGTAGCTCAGGGGTAGAATGCCCCTGGGTTCAATCATCAGTACTGCAATAAATAAATTTTAAAAAATAAATAAATAGTTGCCTCCCAATGAAAATAAAACTTTGCTGGGTATGTTGGCTCAGGGCTATTTATCCCAGCTACTCAGGAAGCTGAAGCAGGAGGATGGCAAGTTTGAGACCAGCCTGGACAACTTAGAGCCTGTGTCAAAATAAAAAGGACCAGGGTTGTAGCTCAGTGGTAGAATGCCATGGGTTCAATCCCCTGTATTGCAAAAATAATAATAGATTAATAATAGATTCCTTATCTCGCTCCACCACACACAAAATATTCTCTTTATACTCTGCCCTGGAGAACAACGCCAGCTGCCGTCCCTGAAAATAACCTTTCTTTCCCAATTACCTTATTAGTGGTAGCTCCAGGTTTCTTCCTGGGTGAGGCCCTGCCTTGCTGGTTTTAGAGACCAGCTGAGACATTGGTTCATATATTTATTTTTTTAAGAATTGAACTAGGGATTGGACCCAGGGGCATTCTACCTCTGAGCTATGCATCTAACCCTTTGTTGTTGTTTTGTTTTGAAACAGGGTTTCTCTAGGTTGCTGAGAGCCTTGCTAAGTTACCAAGGCTGGCCTTGAACCTGTGATCCTCCCATCTCATCTTCCCAAGTACTGGGATTATAGGCATGCACCGTCACACCTGGCCTGGCTCATTTAGTGTAGCAGGAGATTTTCTTTTAGAGTGAATGTATTTGGATTGGTTTGGAGTATCCTCGGAGGTTAAGGAGGGGACAGCTGAAGCCTTGTCCAAAGCACTATGGTGTCCATGGGACTAGGCCCCACTTTCGGTATTTTTAGACTTTCCGGTCGGCAGATAAATTTAGAAGCACTTGCCATGTGTCTTTGTGGCTCTTAGGCACGGAACTGCCATGTTCCTGTCAACTTCCTCTCATAGTCACCACTCTGAGAGGGTCCAGGCAGCCCTTCCCGGGCCTGATAAACCAGGCTGTGTGTGAGGCCCTCCACCGTGACCAGGCTGAGATGCCCAAGCTGAGAGGCACAGAAAGCCAGGGCACCAAACAGCGAATACTGTGCGCACCAGAGGGCCGAGGGAGGGCTCAGCCCCGCATTGAGGCCCTTGGGAAGAGCGGAGAGATGGCCTCTGTCTGCCTTCCCCAAAATGTCACTGAAACTCTGACTCTGTCCTTCAGTGGGACCACCAAGGAGTTGCTCCTTCTAGAAATATCAAGCTGTTGTGTACATTGGTTCTGAATGCTGGTTTTTGAGGTGGAAAGAGGCCTGTGTGGGGCCATGAAAGACTCCAGGAGAGGAGTGAGGCACAAGCCTCGGGGGTCTAGGCACAGCGGAGAGAAGCCACTGGACAGATGTGGAAGTTAATTGAATATTGGAAGAGGTCAGGAGAGCAGTCAGTCAGGGCTCAGGGTTCCTTCCTTCCTTCCTTCCTTCCTACCTTCCTACCTTCCTTCCTTGCTTTATTTATTTATTTATTTATTTATTTATTTATTTATTTATTTATTTATTTTGCAGTGCTGGGGATGGAACCCAGGCACATTCTACCTCCAAGCTACACCCCTTGCCCAATTTTTTATTCTTTATTTTAAAACAGGTTCTCACTGGGTTGCAAATGGCCTCACCAGGTAGTTGAGGCTGTCTACAAACTGCGATCCTTCTACCCTGGGCATTCTACTTCTGAGCTGTACTCCCAGAACTACATCATCATCATCATCATCATCATCATCATCATCATCATTATTATTTTGATACAGGGTCCTGTTAGCATGCTGAGAGTCTTTCTAAGTTGTCAAGGCTGTCCTCAAACCTGTGACCCTCCTGTCTCAGCTTCCCAGCTACTGGGATTACAGACTTGAGCCACCATTCCGACCAGGCTCAGGTTTCCGACGTGCAGCAAGTAGCTGCTGAGGCATGAATTGAGATGGTGAGGAGCAGGTTGGGGAAGGAAGACTGAGTCTGAAGTGGGGTGGGTAGTAGAAAATAAAGCATTGGATAATGGATGAGCAGGACCTGGAGCTACTGCTTCTGAAGTCCTTCCTGCCTCTTGGCCTTCTCCAAGCCTTATCTCATTTAGGGGACAAGCAGGAGACAGACACTGTGCTTATCCCCTGAGGTCCCATGGGGTGCTGCAGGAAGGTGCCTCCTGGGCCATGTGGTGGGTTTGTCTCAAGGTCAGGTTCAAGTGGTCAGGGCCTTGCAGGAGGCCACAGGCAGGGGCAATTCAGGCTTTGAGAGGCCTAAAGTTTCTACAGTTAAGAATTCAAAATTATGAATACAAAGTAAGGTATAGAGGCAAAAGTGTATTTGGAGTGAGAAAATGCTACAAAACATTTTTAAAAGTTGACATATATCCTAAAACTTAGACAAATTATTTTATTAACTCCTGACACCTTTTTTTTTTTTTTTTTGTACTGGGAATTTAATCCAGTGGCAATTCTACCTCTGAGCTACACCTCCAGCCCTGCTTTATTACTTATTTTGAAACAGGGTCTCATTAAGTTGCTGAGGCTGACCTGGAACCTGTCATCCTCCTGTCTCAGCCTCCCAAGTACTAGATTATAGGCCTTTACCACCACACCTAGCTATATACTTTGATAATACATTTTTTCATACATTTGACTCTAATAACCTCTTCACATGACAACGATTGTGTACTCTTTGTGTTTGTGTGTGTGTGTGTGTGTGTGTGTGTGTGTACTCTTTTCTAAAGGAATCATTTATTTTTCCTTTAGAGCAGATAACTAAAAATTTGGGTTTTTCATTTACTACAGATAGTTTAGAAAACCATATTTTAGCTTTACAACTCATTATCAACAACGTCACGTATTTTTTTTAGGATTGTTGTCAAACTTGGGGAAACTGCAATCACATTCTTTCCATTTACAAGCTGTGAGATTTGGAATGGTTTTGCAGAGGTTTGCTCTGACTCCCTGGACTTTGCACTTTGCCCCCCCACCCCGCGCCTGGCTTGCTTCTGGGGCTCAGCACTGAAGTGCACGTTCTGATAGGCCCTCTGGCCCTCACCCTCCTGTCAGGAGGTGTTTGGCACTAAGAGCACTCCTGGATGTCATTGGTACACGAGGATGGTTAGTGGCATATTAACTCAATGTGGAAGGACTGCCAGCCACTAAACTCTGTTGACTGTGTCCCCAACTCAACCTTCCTTCACCCAGGTGCTAGAAATGCCCACCTAATACTTGGAGACCTGTGGTCAGGTGCAGTGGATGGAGTCATGTGATTACTCTTACGCGTGTCCAGTGTAAACACGGTGTTAGATGGCTCTGAGGCCCTGGAAGGAGCCTGTGCAGGAGAGTTGCCTGAAGCCCAGGCTCCTGTGCTCCTCTGCTCCCACCTCAGCTGATCATCTGGGACATCGCACATTCATGCCCTGCAAGTGGCAAAGCTTTAGCGCTGTGGCAAACCTGTAACTGTCGAGGACTAAGGCGTTTAAAGATTCCCTCTGTTTTCTGTTTCCTTAAGCTATGAGCTTAGCTGATGTGACCATGGCCAGGATGACTCATGGTTCTTACAACACGGGGTGATTGGGGGCCGTTCACTGAGGGGCTCTGAGGTGTCTGGATGTGGACCCTAATACTAAATAGCTCTGCACAGTAGTCTTATTACATTTTATGTCTGCTTTCTATTTTGTAAATTTTAAGCCCCTTTAATGCTGTTGGCTGTCTTTTCTTGCTGCTTTGAATAAGCTATGGTTTGAGAAACAAAGCCAGCTTCCTTTCAGCCAGTAGACTTTTATTTTTTTATACTGGGGATTGAACACAGGGGCATTTTACCTCCAACTCAAACCCCTAATCCTTTTTTTTTTATTTTGAAACAAGGAACAAGGTCTTGCTAAATTGCTGAGGCTGGCTTTGAACCTACAACCCTCCTGTGTCACCTCCCAAGTACTAGGATTACAGGAGTGTGCCACCATGCCCAGCTGCCAGTAGACTCTGAGTGTCCGGCATGTACCGAGCGATGGGCCAGGAAACGTGCACACGGTGATAATGACTAGTGGCCATGAGCATTTGCTGAGCACTTGCTCTGCACCAGGTGTTCTAGGCTCATGGCCTGTGACCTGCGAGGCAGGTGCTACTGTTATTACTTCCATCTTGCAGGCAATGAGGCCAAGGCCAGAGAAGTGAAGTAACTTGGCCATGGTCAGAGTGAGAGGTGGCGGGGCCATGGTTGAATCCCAGGCAGTTTAGCTCCACTGCCACGTTCTTAACTACAATGTAATGTCTCTTCTCCCAGTACCCTCAGAGGAAGACTAAACAGACTGTACTTTAAGAATACGGGATTGAGACTCAGGGAAATTAAATAATCTGATGGAAGACTCTGATTCCGGAATACCCACCATGTGACTGTCGTGACTCTCAGAGATTCATGTGATCGTGGGGCCAGACTCATAACTACTGATGATGAATGCATCAGACCCAGAGAACACAGTTTGTGTCCCCAAGGAAATGACAGTCCTCCAAATGAGTGAAAAGAAGGAGACGTGGTGTGAGGCCCAAAGAGCTCACCAGGAGAGCCATGACAGGTGTTTGCGACCCTGCGCCATGTCTTTCTTTCCTGATAGCTGGCTGAGTTCTGGATGGTGTGTCGCTCCAGAGCCAGGTGCTGGTGGTGTGAGGTGTCCCACGGGAACTTCATGAAGCAGTTGTAACACAGGCAAGGCATCCCAGGAGATGGGGAAGACAAGGGATGAACACGTGACCCAGTAGAAAGAGACCTTGGCTGTTCACGGCTCAGTCCTGATCGTGGGAGTTTTGGAAAAGTAACCTAGTTGTTCGGATCTTCACTTTGTGACCCAGTGACGTGTGTTGCCCTCTCTGAGCCCTGTGAGCCTTGCTTGTTGTTGAGCAGCTGTCCTAATACAGAAAGGAGGCTGGTCTTGGTCTGTGTAGCAGCGCAGGCCCGCAGGAGCCCAGGTCACTCGGGGCATGGCTGTGACTCAGCTCTTAGGACACCAAGCTCTGATTGAGATGTTCATTCAGGAATTTATGCAGGAAGTCCGCCCACCCCATACCGGGTCTTTTTGAAATTTCTTCTCTCCTTAGTCTTGTCTTTTGTCATTTTAAGTCCTTTATGATGCTTCTGGCTGTCATTGTTTGCTATGGCAAGCTTACTTGAAAGCTTGCTTGCTTGGAAAAACAAGTAAGCAAACTTCACTTCCAGCTATAGGCACCGTTAAATACTGGCTGCGCGCCGGAATCAGTCAGAACTCTCATTATAGCAGAATTTTCTGAATAATTTCTTTGAAGAATTATACAAAGTAATACTTGTTAAAAAAAAAAAGTAAAAAGCAAAAAAATACAACAGCTAAAGAAAATGGCTCACCTTCCAGTCTTTCTTTTCCAAAGCAGAAATGCTTTTGCTACATGGCAAAAGGCAAGAACACAGGTTCATGTCTTAAAAAACAACTTCCCAAATAACAGCAGGCTCTACAAGCTTTGAGCTCTGGCCGCCCTGCTGAGTCTCCAGTGTTGTCTAATGAGAAAATGAGAGGCAGGGCGCTGGGACGGTGGAAATGCTTCACCGTCAGTTAAAGTTAGTTGCATTCATTGTGTTATGATTAGCGAGTAGACGCTGGTACATTTGAGAATTATTTTTCTTACTATCTGATTTCAAATTATCATCCTACTTAATTCTGGTTTTGCTGGCTCTTAATTATTATTAGAAATAAGTATAATGATGTGAATTGATATTAGATAACTTTACTGTGTCAATATTGACTTTCTTCAGAGTGGAAATGTTAGACATTAAAAGTAGAGTGTCAAGCCAGGCATGGTGGCGCACACTTGTAATCCCCGCGCTTGGGAGGCTGAGACAGGAGGATTGCACGGGTTCGAAGCCAGCCTCAGCTGCTTAGTGAGGCTCTCAGCAACTTAGTGAGACCCTGTTTCCAAATAAAATATAAAATAGGTCTGGGAGTATAGCCCGGAGGTAGAAAGCCTCTGGGTTCCACCCTCAGTACCACAGTGAATAAAAAAATATATAAATGTAGAGTGTTTTTTATCTTGGGTGAAACATATTGAAATATTGATAAAAGAAGTTACATACGTCAAGCATGATGGTGTATGCCTGAAATCCCAGTACTTGTGGGAGGCTGAAACAGGAGGATCACAGGTTCTAGGACAGCCATAGCAAGTAGTGAGACTCTATCAATTAGCCAGACTCTGTTTCAAAATAGGGCTGAGTTATAGTTTGGAGATAGAATGTCCCTGAGTTCAATCCCCAGTAACACACACACACACACACACACACACACACACACCCCTGAAGCTACATGCCTGCAACTTTCAGATGGTTTAGCAAAAGCAGAAAATAAATGAGGCAAAATGTTAACAATTGGTGAATGGTGGTAAAGGGTTTGGGGTATTCCTTTACTCTTATTTCTATTCTCTCTAAGCTTATCATTTAAAAAAAAAGTTGTAGGCTGGGCATAATGGCACACACTTGTTATCCCAGCATTCGGGAGGCTGAGACAGGAGGATCACGGTTCAAGGACAGCCTCAGCAACTTAGTGAGGCCCTTTGCAACTCAGTGAGACCCAGTACCAAAATAAAGAATAAAAAATAGGGCTGGGAGTGTAGCTCAAAGGTAGAATGTCCCTGGGTTCCATCCCAAGTACCATAAAAAAAAAGAAAGAAAGAAAAGTTGTAGGAGAGAAAGTGAAGCTCGGCCTTTGCTCTTAACTCTTTCTCTGATGGTAGAAATCATCTTGGATGGAGCTGCCAGTCTTTATGCCTCCTGTCCACTTTCTCCACACATTTCCAGGCATGTTCCAAGTCACCCGTGAAGTCGCTTTACAAGTGCAAGGTTGTTTTCTGCCAGGAAGGGGAAACCTCAACAACTGGATTTTGTAGTTTTCTGAGAAAGAGGCTTGTAGCATTCTTGCCTCTCTGGTAGTGTCTTTGCAAATATCAAATGTTTCAAGCTGCAAGATTTTCCTGTTCAAGGAGAAAAAACATGCCAGGCCCATGAGATAACTGTGTGCATGAGATAAACGTGTGCATGGAAGAGCAAACATTCAGGAAGGCACCACCAGACTCACTACATGGGCCTGCATACCGTCTCTTGGTGTGGAGACACAACTTAACGTTTTGATCGTCAGCCCAAGAAAGCAAGGGCCTCTAGCTCAAGTGCACCTGTATGCACACAGAGTCTGCGTGAACCTCGATGTGGAAGCCGATTCTCTGCACTGCTGCTGTGCTGCTCCAAGGAGTCCCACCTAACGTGTGTGCTAGGCCCTGATGTTGGTATGGATGGTAGAAATTGCACATGGCCAAATCGCTCCTGAAAACCTCCTAAATGGCCCCATTAAGTGGGCTGTAGAAGCAGCTGGGGGCTGAGGCTGACAGGGGGAGACCCGATTCACCTTCCATCCCACGCTGTCTCCGGGGCTGATGCCCTTGGAGGGGAATGGTGGCCAGAATCCCTGTGCCAGTTCAGTTGAGGGGCAGCAGGTGGGTTGAGAGTCCTGCATCTGGGCTCTCTGGGTTCAGGTCCTGGCTATGAGCTCACGCACAAGTTACTTGACCTCTCTCTATCTGCTTCTTCAGCTGTGGAAGGAGGTCATGCTTACCTCATAGGTTATTAGGATGATTAAATAAGTTCACTTATAGGAAGTATTTGCAATACTGCTGGCATCCATTTTCATGTAAGTATTGTTAGTATTTTGTCTGCCTTGGTTTTTGGTACTGGAGGTGAAACCCAGGGACATTCTCCTTCTGAGTTACACTTCTAGCCCTTTTTATTTTTTTGCTTTAAAACAGGGCCTTACTGGGTTGCTGAGAGTCTTGCTACGTTACTAACACTAGTCTCGAACCTGTGATCCTCCTGTCTTAGCCTCTGAACTACTGGGATTACAAGCATGCACCATCACTTCTGGTTTTATTTTTTTCACCTAAGTTAAATGCATGTGAAGGGCAACACTCCTTTAAAGGGCAGAGAGTATGCATTCAAGTCAGCAGTTCAAGAAGAAAACATTTGATCCCTTCTTCCTCTGGCAGGAAGCTTCCACACAGAGCAGCTAATGTATTACTTGCATCTGATTAAGATCACTAGATGTGGGGAAGCTGTTTCTGATCCTCTTATCAGAGTGTAAAATAAAGCATGCTGGATTGGTTAATAAAGGGGAAGATGGAGTGAGAAGACACTTGCAAGCTGTGAGATGGGGCTTCCCAATTACTGGCCGTTGGTTGGATGCTGCCTAGGGAAGCACTGGGCACAGGAAGTAACCTTTGTACCTCGTCTTGGCCTTCCTGTGGCTCCCTATGAAGTGAGCTGCCCACTGTCATCTTCCCAAGAACCATACATATAATAGCACGTGCAGAGGGGGAGATGAGAGTTGGGTGGTCTATTTGGCTTCAACCTAAGAAAGTGTCCTGTGGCCTCTGAGAACAGGAATGAAGAACAGGAATGTGGAGAATGAAACCACATCAGGAGTAAATCTGCTGGGGCCAGGAAACTGAGGAGGTGGAGGGGTCTTATCAGGTGCTGATCTTATCCCTTCCCTCCAAGAGAAAGCCAACAACCCAAGATAAAGATAATGGCTGCTATTTAAAGCCAGGCCCCTAAGGAACCCCCAATCCCCTGGTAGATCTGTAATGCCTTTGGGTCCGTACACTAGGAATTTCCCATCTGTTCTCCTGACTGGGCCTTAGGATATGTCATCCAACTTTTAATATCCCTCCCAAGGGTAAACAGGGCATGCTTCTGGAGATATGGGTCTCCTTAGCATCAGCTGGTCACAGGGACATCTTGCTTGGCTTGCTGCCCCCAGGCCATGATTTTCAAGGCCACCAACATTGACATTGAAGAGCCACAGGCTCAGTGGCCAACTCAAGCTGTCCAGGGAGAGAGCAGGCCCAGGCCAACCCTTGACCTCGGGCATTGGCAGCCTTTGCTGCGGTGACCTGAGCCCTTCTGGACTCTTGGCCTGGGATGCGAGCAGCCGTCTCTCAGCAGCCAACTTCATGGCAAGAATTCCTGCTCTCAAGTTTCCCCTAGAAGAATGTTCCTCGATGCATCTGTCATGGTTTTTAGACAGGAAGGTGAGGGTTTAATTTTAGTAGAGATGCCAGGGAGAGATTAAAATCCCATCTCTGTATCAGCTGAGAATGCTTAAATAAGTCATAGCACTTACATATAGTGAAACTTACCCAGCCTAATAAAAAAAATTACATCTTTGAAGGAAATGTAACACTGTAGAAAAAATTTCCCCAAATATGTGTGTATGAGTCATGCTATACATGCTGTGGTCATGTAAAATCATACATGTATGTCAAGTATATGGAAATACGCCAATGTGTTTATCTCAGGGGGTGGGAAAACATGATTTTTTTCTTTACACTTAATATTACCAAATGTTATGCCCTTAGTATGTATTATGTTTAAGTGTTTAGTAGTGTCCACTGTCCTGTAGTGAGGAAAAGTAGAAGAGGTCTGAATACTCTAGGAGGCTGATGCCAGAGTGAAGTGTTAAATGAGTAACAAAGAGGGTTTCCCTCTTCTCTTCCTTTCAGCTTTGAAGCCAGGCCTTCATGCATTGCAGATGTGATTGCACTCATTTATTTGGGCTCATTGCTTATGCTAACTTAGTTGGGAAGAAAAAAACCCACGTTCAATGATTCAGATTTTAAAAACCACCTTAATATAGTCATGTGATCATTTGGAAGATCGGTGCCTGTTTGTAGACCTTGATCTGCGATCCCAATATCTAAAAATACAGCTCTTTCCATTCATTTGATGGCAAGATGGTGTCCTTTGAACAAGACTGACTACAGGTGAGAAAAAAAGAGATGCGCTCAGGAGCAGGTGGGTGGCTCCCGTCTCTGTCATCCAGGTGAGCAAGGGACGAAGTCAGAGCCCTTCAAGGGGTGAGCTGGGTTTCAGTAAGAACTTTGTGGGCAGAGAGGCCAGCCAGCCACAGAAATGTCCTGCAGCTGGGCAGAAAAACATGCGACCACAAAGATGTTGATAAAGCATCTTCAGCCTTCCCTCACCCGTACCCACTCATTACTGGCAAAGTTTGAAGACAATCATAGCTACCCACAGGGGCTATGAGTCCATCTCTCCCACCCCGCTCCCCAATAAAGTGGATGGAGAAGTAAAATTAACCCAACTGGAAAAGAGTTTATGATTCACATTCATTTTATGAAAAACAAACACACAAAGGGCAGAACATAGGTCAGAAAACAAAAGCTACAGGCATCTACAGTCCTTAACAGGTGGCCCCACCTTCCAACCCCCTCTCATTGGTAATCTATTGAGCACGGAGACTTGGAGCTCATCTCCCACCCCCGGTTTTCTTCTTTTATGAAAAAGCTCTGAGGAGATGTATGAGTTCTGATTATACCCAATTACATTTGGCAAGCCCATGACAAAAATTAATGGGACCAGATTATTCTTCTGTAAGAGATGCAGTATTGCCCAGCCTAACTATTTCAGCTCTGGTCATGCCGTCCATCGTCAAACAAATTAATAGCATGCTAATGAGTGCCTTTCAGGCTCCTCGTTTGTATTAATAAGTCCCACACTCCACGCGATAACTGGTGATTTATAGCACTGGAACTTGCAGCCTGGCTATAAAGATTGTCTTTTGTCACTGGTTCTGGGGTGGAGCAGCCAGTCTAACAAGCTAAATGGTAGGGTTTTGTAATTGAATTCTAAAATGTAAAATGTGAACTGCCTGATGCGGGGACATTTCATTCCGATCATGGCTTTGGAAATTGAAAGGCCTTCAGCGTGTCTCCCACCACCCAAAGCTGAATGCAGTCTGATTTGGGTTTCCACAACTTGCAAAGCAAGGGTGTGACATGATTCTTAATGGAGGGAATTCATGCTGAGCTAGCATGGCAGTTACATTCAGCGGGCTGTAAAACAGTTCCTCTAAAAGAAAAAAAAATGTTTTTTTTTTTGTCTGTTTGTTTTTGTGGTACTGGGGATTGGACTCAGGGGTCTTTTACCTCTGAGACACACCTTTCTAACCATTTTTATTTTTTATTTTGAAAAAGGATCTGGTTAAGTTGCTGAGGCTGGCCTCACACCTGAGATCCTTCTGTCTAAGTCTCCCAAGTTCTGGGATTACAGGTATGCCTCACTACACCTGGCAAACATCGCTTTTTTTTTTTTTTTTTTTCTTTTTTTCCGCAGCGCTGGGGATTAAACCCAGGGGTGCTATACCTCCAGCCCTGGTTTTTATTTTATTTTATTTTATTTCAGTACTGGAGATGGAACCCAGGGGCATTCTACCTCCAAGCTACACCCCCAGCCCTATTTTTTATTCTTTATTTTTAAACTGGCTCTCACTGAGTTGTGGAGGGCCTCACAAGATTCTGAGGCTGTATGTGAACCTCAATCCTTCTGTTTAAGCTTCCCAAGTACTGAGATTACAAGCCTAGGCCACCACGCCTAGCCTCAAACACTGCATTTTTAAGAGCCATTAAAGAGACTCCTTCCTTACTCTGAAGGTATTTCCACCCTTCACCTTCAACCCACCACAAGTAAGAGGCAGAAAGCTCTATGTGGCAGGCGCCACGGCGCCTACTTTATTCTCATTTTGTTTATTCTTCCCCATGATTCCATAACGTTATTCTCATTTCACAGGGATGAGGCTGGAGCGCACCGAGGTTAAGCAGCTAGCCTCAGTACGGAGAGCCAGGCAGTGGTGGAGCCACGATGGGCACCCTCTGCTGCCTCCCAGGTCACCCACATCTGATTCTGTCTCCCTCTTGCTTCTGATGCAAGAGCTGCACAGCATGGGAGCCCCAGATGCACAAACTCCCAATGCCTTGGGTCTGAGAGATCCCAGTGCAGTTGCTATATCAGTTTGAGCTAAAGCGAAAAAGAGTCAGTTAACGAACAAAAAGGTCCATTCCCATCAAGTGTATCCATCGGGGTTCATTAGCTGGTTCACGGTCCCCCATCGTGAGTGGTGGAGGAGTAGTGGCTGGCAGGTCCTGATGGAGCAGCCACCTCCAGCCGCCTGCTGCCCTTTTGCTTTGCAAACAACCACCTTCATTGTCTTCCATGAGTAGTATCCTGCCATAAATTCCCAAACACAGGCGCTCCAAACAAGGGAACCTGATACCCTTGGAGATCTTGGCTTAAACATCAGAGGAATGTCTTGCTTAGCTGATTAATTTTTTTTTTTTACATCAATTCGGGTTCATTTTCTCCGGTCCATGACCACCACATATAGCTGTGTCCCAGAAATGATCCGAAGACAGCTTATTTTTCATAAGCAACAGTCTGAAAATTTAATTGATATGCCATTCCTGCCTCCCAGTCCCAACCCCTGCCCAATCCATCCCCTTTACCTACTTTGACTTTGATTCTTTTAGTTCTTCCTATTTTACAATCACCAGCCATTACTGAAAAAACATCTGCTAAAAAGATTCATCCCCTGTAGTGGGAATTCAGTACATATTTTAACTTCAGACAATTTTGCTTAATGTTTTCTACATCGTATGGTGCAGAGGATTAATGCAGATGTCCCTGAAAAGCTCCTATGAAACCTTAAGCTGCGTCTTCAATCACTCAGACTGTCCAAGGGCTGGAATTGGAAAGTGGTTAAGGAAGTACCAAGAATGAAATTACAACAGGGATCTTTATTAATGAAAGTAAATCTCCACGTTAGCTCACTTGTACAGAGGGAACGCCACACTCCTTTGCTTTGGTGTTCCCAAGCCTAGTGTTGTGTTCAGTGTGTGTGTGTGTGTATGTGTGTGTGTGTGTGTGTGTGTGTGTGTGTGTGTGTGTTCTAATGGAAAGACCAGAGAGTAAAATGGCTTTTTAAAGTAATTTGCTTAAAAGAAGAGAAAAGAAATGAGACTTGTGTGTAATCTTTTGTACTTTAAAGGTAGAAGTTCAGGCTTGAGTTTCATGCTTGAGATATGCCATGAGTCTGACTGTTAGTTTCCTGTGAGTTATAGGCATAATGTGTGGTATTGCACTGGGGTAGTTAACACCAATGGCCATGGGTACTGGTTTTTTATCATATACACCCTGAGTGATCTTGGACAAATCATTATCATTGTCTAGTCTGTTTGTGCCACTGTGATAGAATCCCTGAGACAGGGAAATTTATAAAGAACAGAAGTTAATTTTCATGGTCAGGAGGCTGAGAAGCTTAAGGTCGAGGCACCGGCAGGTTTGGTTGTCTGGTCAGGACTCCATCCTCCAGAGGAGAGGACATGGTCCTCACATATAGAGGAGGGGCCAGCTCACATAACACCAAGTGAAGTCTGTTCCGAGGGCCTTAATTCCACTCACAAGGGAGGATCCCTCCTGTCCTAATCACCCCTGATAGGCCCCGCTTCTTTTTATAGTACGAGGGATCAAACCAAGAGGCTTGCACATGCTGGGCATATGCTCTACCACTGAGCTACATCTCCAGCCCTTTTAATTGTTCAATTTTAATTTGAGGCTGGTTCTTGTTAAATTTCCCAGGCTGGCTTCAAATGTGTGGTCCTCCTTCCTCATCCTCCAAAGTAGCTGGGATAATAGGTATACACCATCGTGCCTATACCCACCCTGTCCCTACAACCTTCTCAAGTGACGGCTATTTATTTCTCCAGGACCTGGATATGGGTCAGGACACCCCTTCATGCCATTTCCACCTATTTTCTCCTTTTTAGAAAATATTTCTTTGAAGCAAATAGCACTTGAAACTAAGCCACCTGCCACCCCTCCTCATTGCAGAAAGCCAACTTCTAATACCATCCCATCAGTAATTCTTGAATATTGGATAAGACACATCCAAGAAGCCTCTGAGTGAGATGATTAAAACGTGGATTAGTTGTTTGCTCTGCCCAACTTGAAAATTTTCTGGTATAGGTATGTTTTCATTTCAGGACATTCTACACTAAGGCATATTAAAAAGTTAACCAGGATTTGGCTGGCATTCTTCAAACTAACAACTCTAAAAATATGTACTTGAAAAGAGAACAAGCTCAGGGTACAAAGGCTAAAGAGAGGCGAGGGACCCTTAAGGAAGAGAAAATTCATTTATAAACTCACAGAACACTGCTGTGTGCCAGGCAGAGCTAAGAAATGAGAATATAAAACGAATATGTATGTAAAGTGCCAAGTCAAAATTCATTTTTCTCAGTGAAATACCTTTAAAGATCTAAGCATGGTGGGTGGCGTATGCCTATAATCCCAACCACTTGGGAGGCGAAGGCGAAAGGGTCACAAACGCGAGGCTCGCCACAGCAACTTAGCCTGTCCCCAAATAAATATAAAGGGCTGGGGTATAGCTCGATGGTAGAGAGCCAGTGGGTTCAACCCCCAGTGCCACCAAATGAAAAAATAAATAAAAAGGAAAAGAAAGACCTTTAAAGAAGTGCTTTCTGGGCTGAGGGTGTGGCTCAGTGACAGGGCACTTGCCTAGCATGTGTGAGTCCTGGGGTTCTAGCTCCAGCACTGCAAAAGGGGGAAGGAGTGCCTCTTCTCATCTCCTCCCCTCCCCTCCCCTCTCTCTCTCTCCTCTCTCTCTCTCCAAAACCCAGACCTCCAGATGATAACATTTTTAGCACCTTACTCACTGCATGTGTCTGTCCATGCCTGTAGATTGATTTCTTTATTTTCCTTTTTTTTTTTTTTTTTTTTTTCCTGTACTGGGAATGGAACCCAGGGAAATTCTACCTCTGAACTATACCCCCAGCCCTCCTCCCTTTTTTTTTTTTTTTTAGTCTTTTCATATTTGAAACAGTGTCTCACTGAGTTGTCAAGGGCCTTGCTAAGTAGGTGAGGCTGTCTGCAAACCACAATCCTCTGGTCTCAGCCTCCCAAATGCTGGGATTACAAGCATGCACCACCACGCCCAACTCTACTTTTTCTTTTTTCTTTTCTTTTTTTTTTTTTTTTATGGTACCTGGGATTGAAGCCAGTGGCATTCTACCTCTGAGCTACACCCCAGACCTATTTTTTTCTTATTTTAAAACAGGGTCTCACTAAATTGTGAAGGGCCTAAGTAGCTGAAGCTGACCTGTGATCCTCTTCTCTCAGCCTCCCAAGTACTGGAATTGCAAGCGTGCACCACCACGCCCAGCCTGCAGAGCTCTTTCTGCACCCATGGCGTGGCTCGGCAGCACCTGACACAGCTGGTCACCCATCCTTTCTTGCAACAGTTCCTTCCCTTGGCTTCGTGTCCTTCCTCAGTGGTCCCTCCTTTTTAGTTCCTTTTGCAAGTTGTTCCTTCTCCTGAGGCCTAGGAGAGCTCTCCAGGTTCCGCCCTGGGGCCTCTTCATCTAAATCGGTCCCTGGGCGATCTCTTTTGGACCTGGGACTCTCAGATTACTCCTCCAGCCTGGACCACTTCCCCCAACCCCAGACACTCCTCCTGCCTTTCCTGTCTCCCTCAGATGTCACAGGCCCCAGCTGAAGTCCCACTTTCACCCCCCTTGCACCTTTTGGCTGCACCACCACAGACCTAGCAGTTGTCCCAGCCTCTCCTTCTCACACCCACGCCCAATCCATTAGCCAGCCTGTGGACTTCAGAAAACCCACCATCTCCACCGCTGTGGTTCTTGTCTATCCTCCACTAAGTTGAAGGCCTCCTACCCTGTCTCCCTGCCCCTGCCCTTGCACCCTGAAAATCAGAGCCAGGTTGTGAAAATGCTGAACTCACCATGTCAGTTCCTGGCTAAAGACTTCCTGTGACTTAGCTTAGAATCCAAGGCTTTTGCCATCTGGTCCCAGTCTTCCTCCAAGACTACTAGAGTCCCTCAGGGCATTGCACCTGCTGTCGCAATCACCCAGGTGGCCCCGCTCCAGGCTCCGCCACTTTGTACATGACTCTGCTTCATTGCTGCCTCTTCCAAGAAACCTTCTGACCTCTCTTAAGGGAGCTCAACTTTCCTGTCCCTCCCCATTCTTTCTTTCCTCGCTTCCCCCCCCCCCCACCCATTGACAATTGCTTTCTGCATTTCTTTATTTGCTAGTTGTCCATCATCCCCCATTAGAAACTGAGGTCTTCATCATGGGGCTTTGATTGTTTCATTCTGGCATGTAGGAAGAATTAATGCCTTAGGTATTTGTTGAATGAACAACCCAAGGAGTAAAGGCAAAGCGACTGGCCAGTTTGGGACCAGAACGGAGCCCACTGACCCTAGCTGGGCTGCTGTCTTTATAGACCATGACTAAAAGAGTTCCCAAGGAAGCCAGATACCATGGCACATGGCTGTAACCCCAGTGCTTGGGAAGCTGAAACAGGAGGATCATAGGCTTGAAGCTAGCCTCAGCAACCTAGTGAGACCCTGCTTCAAAATAAAAAGTGGCTTGGCAAAGATAGAACACCCCTGGGTTCTATCTCTAGTACCTAAATAAATAAATAGGAATCCCCAAGGAAATTGGCTGTTTTCAGGTTAAAACCAACAAAATTCTACCAATTTGCAAAGGAGGAAAAACCTTCTTTGTGCCACAAGGCCTATAGCTCTGCAGCTGTTTTAGAAATTTCCAAATGAGTTCTTGCTAAATTGTTCCCAGTCCTCTCAAGAACACTGTGGCTTTTCCTTTCTTCATTACTGGGAAGGGAGGGAGGGACTTAGAGGGGAAGAAGGAATGCAGCCTTGGATCCAGTGGCCTAAGGCCAGGGTTGCAGGCAGAATGAAATATATGCTTGATTTAAGGTCAATTAAGACTTAGGCCTCTTCCCCAGCTCAGTAGATCTAGAAAATATATTGGCTAAGGATAGGACTCAGCAAATTAGTATATATGGCTTATGTCTTAAGATGTATAAATCAATTGAATTCAGATCTCTCATGCACTCTTTTAAATGGTACCTTTATATTATTTGTGTAAGCCACTGTGAAGATCTTTTGTATATAAAAAAGGAAAAACCCTCTTATTAGCTACAAGCTGGGGATATTTCTTTTTGAACTATTTTGTTCAACCTAAAGCAGCCCACTTATGTTAAATAAAAACAATAACTTAAAAAATAAACATAATCAGCTGGGCGTGGCGGTGCATGCCCGCAATCCCAGTATGTAGGAGACAGACACAGGGGGATCCACAGATTTGAGTCCAGTCTCAGCAAATTAGTGAGACCCCAGTGACTTAGCAAGACTCTATTTTAAAATAAAAATGGCCAGGGGAGGTAGCTCAGAGATAAAATGCCCCTGAATTCAACCCCAGAGCCTCCCTGAAATAAATATAATTAAAGAAAACAAACAAACAAACAAACAAATAAATAAATAGTGGAGGAGGTTTTCATTTTTGCTCCCCATTCTGCCTGCCCTGTGGTCTTCCAGAGAGCTGTCCAGTTGACAGCTAGGTCCTCTGCTGACAAAGGCATCTCCAGCTCCCCTCCTCCCAGGCTGGGAATGTATTTAAAGAGCCCTCTTCCCAGTGCAAGAGGCTGGCTGGGCTGCAGAGCTGTTTGGTCCACTTGGGATGAAGACATCAAAGCCGATTCTGATCCAATTAGAAAAAGATACTATTGTCCTCGAATTCCCAAAGTTCTCAGGCTGTTATGAACACTTAGCCAGTTTCCTTGGGGATCGCTGTGGCATTGACTCAGAGCCGAGGCTCATTGCTATGCACACGTAAGGAAGGAGCCCAGCTCTCAGCCGTGCAAGGAGCCCGGGAGACTCTTGCTCCCTTTCCACTGGGCAGATGAAGTTTTTAAGGATTTGCACAGTGGCTGTAAATGCTATTTTTCCTCAGTTGGTCTTAAATGAGCATTAGTCTCTTGAGTCTTAGAAAGAAGAATGCAAACACTTTATTGGGAAAAAAATTTATAACTGTTTCCATTTATAGCACTTCAGAGAATGAACATGGGAAATAGTTTAAGCTGGTAATTTTAGCTATTAGTCCTGCCCATGGAATTCCTGGAGACACTTACACGTCTATGTGCAAGTCAGAATTATTCTTTCCTCTTCATATACTTTTTTGTTCCATAGTGTTTCTTCTCAAGTTTTCCTTGAAGGCTGCCTGCTCTTGGTGTAATGTAAAGATAATTTTCATATTGGCTAACGCGTGTGGCAAATGAGTTTCTTAAAATATCTGCTGTCTTGTCTACTGTCATTTATTACAAAAAAAAAGAAGGTATTTTCCTGCAGTAACTTGAAACTGATATGGACCACTGAAGTCAGAAAGGAGTTAGATATACTCATGGCAAAAGACAACACACTGGCCTGCCCTGCTTGCTAGCCACAGTGTAAACACTAACGCCAGCTGCCATTTTGAAAATGCACATGATTCGTGGGTTTAGCCATTTTACTTTAAAAGCAGTTTCATGCCCTAGTTCAGTGTCTTCTCTATCTTGATCATTTGCTGATGTCAATTTAATCTCATGATTTTGTCCACACCTAAAAATCACTTGAGTACATTTTCTCATATTTCTCTTTAATCAGTTGTTAAAATTCAGCCATGTTCTCAGTAATATTATCCATAAAATTATGGGCTTGGTGGGCTTGTTATATTTTTTCATTACTATTCAAAACGGAGTTTTAATGTTAATCCAGGTACTATTAAATTTCCAGGCTCTGCCCCTTAGAGTAATATTTCTTTAGTGGTTTAGTATAAGTGCTGATTTTCTTCAGTAATGATTTAGAAATAACTTTGGAGAAGTCAGAAAGTCTGTATTTAATATACACATAGATTATAAATCCCATTCTTGTTTTGTTGCATTACTGGGGATTAAACTCAGGGATGCTTTACCATGGAGCTAAATTCCCACTCCTTCCTCACCTTTTTTTTTAATTGTTTCTTTGTTTGTTTTGTGTGTGTAGTACTTGGGATTAAACCCAGAGGCATTCTACCTCTGAGGTATACTCCCAGCCCTATTTTTATTTTTATTTTGAAACAGAGTCTTCTTAGGTTGATGAGAGTCTCATGACTTGCTGAGGCTGTCCTCAAATCTGTGATCCTTCTTTCTCCAGCCTCCAAGTAGTACTGAGACTACAGGTATGCGCCACCATGCCCGGCCTTTTTTAAAATTTTGAAACAGAGTCTTGCTAAGTTGCCCAAGCTAGCCTCAAACCTGGATCCTCCCGCCTCAGCCTCCCATATAGCTAGAATTTGAGGCATGTGCTACCAGGCCCTCTTCTGATTTCAGAAATGTAGAATGTCAAGATGAAATAATATGCAGTACCTCTCAAAAAAGAAAAAGAGAATGTTTGGATCTCAGAATATAAAAATAGAATGTTTAGAAGCATTGTTGACAAGAGAACCAAACTAAAGATTAGAATATAACCATTAGAGTACCCATACCATTTAAAATGTTTAAGTTGCAGATAAAAGAAAGAGAGATAGCCGGGCGTGGTGGCGCACGCTTGTAATCCCCGCGCTTGGGAGGCGGAGACAGGAGGATCGTGCTGGTTCGGAGCCAGCCGCGCTGGCTTAAGAGACCCTGTTTCCAAATAAAAAATATAAAATAGGTCTGGGAGTGTAGCCCAGAGGTAGAAGGGCTTCCAGGAACCCCAGTACCACCAAAAAAAAAAAAAAAGAAAGAGAGACTAAGAAAATATTTTATTCAATACAATAGACTATTCTGATGTGTGTTTAGCTCTCTCTCGCTCTCACTCCTCTTCAAATAAGTATAAATTTAATGACCAGAACTCTGGTCAGATATCTCAGATGGAGCCTTTTTTGCCTGCTGCCGTAAGCAGAGGGTAGCACCTCACCCAGGCAATTGCTCTTCATGTACAGTCCCATAAGCTATTCTATACTTTGACTTGTTTTCAAAGGGGAAGTATTGCCGGGTATGGAGGTTCATGCCTGCAAGCCCAGTACGTGGGAGGCTGAGACAGAAGGATCACAGGTTTGAGGACATCCTCAATAACTTAGCAAGACTCAGCAATTTAATGAGACCCTGTTTCAAAATAAAATAGGACTGGGGGTATAACTCAGAGATAGAATGCCTCAGGGTTCAGTCCCCAGTACCACAAAAAAGGGGAGGTGTCTCTACTGATTTTTGTCTGATAATATTTAATCATAGTAAAAAAATTAAGATGAGAGAGAATGCAAACAATACTTCACGATCCTATCAGTCACCAAACCTAAATTTTAGCAGTATTCACTGTTTCTATCTTTATTTTATTTTTTTTTAAGGACCATGGTAAAAAAAATAAAATTCATCATCTTAACCAGTTTTAAATTCAGAAGAGTTAAGCACACTCACACTATTGTGAAACACATTTTCAGAACTCCTTCCTCTTTGCCAGTGTGACATTCTGTACCCATTAAACAACAGATCCCCATTTATCTCTCCCACCAGCCCCTGGCAATCGCCATTCTGTTTTCTGTTTCTATGACTCTGGATCATTTTAGATACCTTATATAAGTGGAATCATACAGTATTTGTCTTTTGTGCTTAGCTCATTTTAGTTACACAACATCCGCAAGGTTCATTCATGTTGCAGTGAGAAAGATGCACGTATATGGGGACTCTTGTAAGACAGTGAAGATGCAAAGATCTGGCCAAAGGAGAGTGCGTTGGACAAGGAGTGGTGCATTCGTGAGGAAATGATAAGACCATGGGAACTGGGCTTAGGATAGTAAATGTCAGGGAAGGTCTCTAGGAGGTCTATGGAGGGATGTAGCACTAGTGGCAGATAAGGGTATTTTAGGCAGTTTATTTGTACAGCCCTTGCTAGCATCAGCTACCAGTCACTGGTGTCAAGGATTTCCTGCTCATCTTGGTACAAGAGAGGCATCTGTCTCACTAGTCTTTCTAGCTTGCTACAGGTAAAAGAGGGCAGTTCTCGTGGCCCTTTCCACAAGTGCTCTCCGCGAGTACCTCCAGCAGGAAATAATCAGTACAACTCCAGGGTGGCGGGTCCTCAGTTTCCTCATTCAGCTATGTAGCATGTACCTTTGAAGCACAAGTATGGCCAGACATGGTGGCACATGCCTTGAATTCTAGTAATTGGGAGGCTGAAAGAGAGGATTGCAGGCCCGAGGCCAGCCTCAGCAATTTAGTGAGATACTGTTTTAAAATTTAAAAAAAAAAAATTTAAGGGCTAGGGATGTAGTACGCCCCTGGGTTCAATCCCCAGTACCATAAATAACTAAACAAAAGTATGATTGTATTTTATGTGCTATCTTTGTAGTAAAATAGCTTCTTTCTGTTGTTGTATTTTATAAAAATCTGTTAACTTTCATAAATATCAAACTCTTAAGCACTAAGGGAATAATAAATTATAGCAGAAGGCCAGTGCCTAATAGTTCTCTAAATGCATATACTAGTAAGAGGCATCAAACAAGCAGGTAAATGTTAACTCATTCCATCTTTGCTCTCCCAAGTTAAAAAAAAAAGTGATTAAAAACATTCAGGTGTGAACATTTGTCGTCAAAATGAAATAATGTTAATAGCCATAACATTATGATTACCCTGATAAAATACTTTTTATTATAAAAACTTCCAGACCTATATAAAAATAGATTAAAAATCACAAATACATTCATTACACAAATGGTTAAAAAAAAGATCTGGTCTTAAAAAAAAGCAAACAAACATTTGTATATTCGCTTCTCTAATATGGAAATAGATGTTCTGAGAAAGTCAAGGGCAGGGATCTTTGGGGCTTATAAATCCAAGACAGTAGAGGGACACTGTAGGGTCAATACAACTGCTTTGCTACCATTTAAGAGTCTTCTCTAATGCCTTAGCTAGTTCATTGCTCTGTCTTCACTTACTTTAATGAAGCTGTTGGATGTAAAACAACTGGAAATAATGTAGGACAATTGGGAATAGTGGAGACTATAGTCAGCTATAGGCTCTGCCTAAAAGCTACTCAAATTATACTTTTTTTAAAAAGTTGTGTGAACCAAACTGCACATCTGGCTGGAATTAGATCCACATGTGCAATTTAACATCCACTTTGGAGCCGGCTCTTTATGGGATATTCTTTGTACTGCGAGTAGATTTACCATCTCTCAGGTTTTAGTTACCTGTCCTCAGACCTCCCTTGTTTAGCCCTAGGGCCCTGTGCTCCCAGCTCATTCTCAGGACACACACTGGCTGGCCAGCCTAGAAGGGCTGCCTCTTCGTTGACTTTAAACTCCAGAATAATTCATGATGAGATTTATTCTGATGAGAAGGAAAACTTAAGATCTGGGTAAGTGAAGTTATGACCTGAGCAGAATGGGCTTATGGGATCTCAAGAATGCTTTGAGTTTTCTGGTGGTTTTGCAGACAGACTTGGAGAGCTTCCTTTGCTCCTCATGAGTTGTTTAGCTCTAGGAGGTAGAATGGTTCCTGCCTCCTTTGTCTTACCAGGGCATCTGCAGGGCTCTGTTATAATATTGGGTTACTACTAGAAGACCTGAGTTGTACATACCTATTTAAGAAGAAGCTCTTAGGGAAACTCAGAGAAAAAGAGACAGAAACAAAGAGAAAGATATTTGAAGATCTTGGCACTTAAAGAAAACTTAACTATGGTCGAACTTCTAGTTTTGAGAGGCCAATTGCTTTGTCTCTCTAGGCCACATTTTCTACCTTGAGAATGGAGATCACAATAAGATTGATAAATGGGTTGTTGAGAGAGTGACCAAACCAACAAAACCAAACACTTAGCGCAGCATCCGGCACCCAGTAAGCATTACCTACATCAGCATTAACCATGGCCGTTGGGACTTGGAGACTTTGTGATTGTGTCATGGCAAACTCCTGAAATTAATTGCAAAATATATTGATGTAAACTTTTATTTTCCTGGGAAGATCTGTTGTTCTTCCATGAGATTCTAAACAGGAACCAAGATAGAGCAGGGACCCTGATGGGAAAGGAAGCTGGGTATTTTTTTTTACAGAACTTAAAATGTTTGAGAATGGATAAGCAGGTCCTCCTGGATGGAGAAATACAAGAGCTATGTTGGGCTAGCTCTTGCCATTCTTGTCAGAACTTGATTGATCATAGGTTTGTGCCATTGACCCACTTTCTTCATGGGACACGGTCAGTTTTCTGAGCAGTGCCAATGGCAGAACTGGAAAAGCAGATTCCCATTTAGCAAGCCCGGCCTCAGTGAAAATGGCCATGCTGCTGGTCTCCATTTGAAGGCGGAGGTAAGGGTGGGCGTATGTGACTAATCACCCCAGAGGGACTGTGAAGGTCGCTGCTGATGTCATGCCCAGATGCAGAGTGCCCATCAGAAGGCTGCTTTGTGGAAAGTATATTCCATGGAGATTCTGTTGCGGCCCCTCTACTGTCCTTGTGCACCTGGGAGTGGTTTCTGCAGCGATGCAGAAGCCTGGCTGGAGGGCAGCGGGCTAGGAAACGTTGCAGAGGGTCATCCTTCATTGCCATCTCCCTGTGGGCCTGTGAGCTCCCAACCGCCCCCTCCCTGGGCTGAGAACACGACCACGATGAAGACTAATGAGGAAGCGGGAAAATGACACACCCAGTGGGCTCTGTCTGTTCAGACCTGACTCAAAGTGCTCAGAAAATGTAGAAAGGGCACATGGCTCCTAGGGGACCCAGCTATTGGAAATCTCTTTTTATTATTCTTACACGTAGAACAGTTCTGGAGAGTGTCTTGTCTCTCGTTTATTTTCTTTGTTTATGTGATGGAGTACTTTTAGCCAACAGAATAGAAATTGGTGGAGAAACTCCGATGGATAGAGAGATGGGTAAATATGTGATTATGCAAGGGTGACAAAATGTAAAGGAGAGCCTCTTGATGGTGGCTGTACAGGTCTCCGCTCTAAATTGCTTTCGGATTTGCTGTGCGAAATTTTTATAATAAAAGAAGTTAGGGAAAATGAGTTGAGATCTTTGAGTATAAAGCTCTTAGAAAACGGTGAGAGAGAATTATGGATTTGGGATTGTGCATACCATCCCCAGCCCCGCTGTTTCCCCATTTTGCTCAAGTTCCTTCTTTGTGGCTTATTCATTGCATTTTAGATAGATGGCATGGATATTGATAGGGAACAAGGCGTTCTTCTGTGGAGCTACATCATGCAGGAAATGTTGGGAGGGCCACAGGCAGGGACAGCTGATGCATTGAGAAAGGAGAAAATGATGGTGTTGGAGAGAGGAAGGGAGTAGCTGGGAGACAGGTAATACCTAATGATTCCCGGGTGGACCCTAGAATGTGCCTCTAATTGCAAGAGACTTCCATAGGGCAGATCCTGAGTAGCCTGCACATTGCGTACAATGGGAAGAAGTTTCCCCATTATCAAATAATATTGCGCAGGTTTGAAACCAGCCACGCTGGCGTAAGAGACCCTGTTTCCAAATAAAAGTAGAAAAATGGGTCTGAGAGTGTAGCCCGGAGGTAGAAGGGTTTCCAGGAACTCCAGTAACACCAAAATAAATAATAATAATAATAATAATAATAATAATAATAATAAGTATGGAAGCCCGAGCTTGTGTAGAGGCTGTGTGTGCTGTGTAGAAAGCTGTCTCAAAAGTTTGAAAGGTTAAAGAGAAAAATTGAAGAATTTTGAAGAAATGACTCTATTGGGTAACAAGGATGAGTTGATCATTCATGATTGCAGTGCCCCCCACCGCCCCATCTCAGAGGGAGATTTATTCTATTGGTGAATGTATTGTTTAAATTACCATAGAGTAAAAGTGACTTTGGGGTTCTACGTACAATTCTGTAAGTCTTTATACATGTATACATTTGTGTAACTGCCACCATAAACAGCATAGGGAACAGCGCCATCACCCCCAAAAGCTCCCTCCTGCAGTGCTCTCTAGTCACGCCCTCCCCTCCCTCCTTAGCAACCACTGATCTGTTCTCCATCATGATGGTTCAGTCTTTTGAGAATATCCTATGAATGGAATCCTGCAGTATGTAGGCTTTTGAGACTGGCTTCTTTCACTCAGCATCATGTTTGTGAATATGGTTTTCAGCCTCCAAGGGACATGTTGAGAACCGTTGTTAAAAGGTTCTTGTTTTGCTGGGAAGGAGTAGAAGGGGGAAAAAAGAACAGCATGAAAATGGTGAAGGATACTGAGAACCAAGAGCTGGAGGTGGGCACTGGACGGAGAATGACATTTGCTTCTGTAAATAATCAGTGTTCACCTCCTCTTTTTCTACTGGGAAACCTTCAGCGGCATTGGGTTATGTAGTTGAATTTATTTGGCGGGGATGCTAAATGGCTGACCGTACTTCAAGGGACACGTGGACCGAGGCCGGGGCTCTTGATGGATTTTAGTCCATCCCGTGTACAAATAGAATCTGCACATGTGGGGTGGGGAACACATTTAGCTTAGTAGCCAAGGGGAGAGTAGAAAAAAAGATTCACAGAAGTGTGTTGTGGATATGTTTTCCTGAAAGGTACTAAGAGGAGCAGGCCCGCTGGGATGCATTTTGTGTACATGTGACAGGACCGAATGGCAGAAGCAATAGCCCTGAATGTCCCCTCCAGGATCACCCCCACCTGGCCTCCCTGAGAAGGCATATATAGAATGGCTTTGGAAACTACGAGCCTATTGTCATTTTTTTTTCTGCAATTGTCTATTTTTGCAACTTCATGGGCCTGCGATGGCTTGCAAGATCATTAAGATCGGGGGGGGGGCGCCTTGTTTTTTCTTGGCAAGGAAGGATGCATTGCCACGCTCCTTCTCTGTTACTGCCAGAGCAAAGCATGCACCAGGTCCTGCTGCATAATGATGAATCCCCTGAGACCCCCGATAGTGATCGATAGTGCCCGCCCAGCTCTGGGGCTCGCATAATGTGCTGCACAGCCCAGCCAGCCTGGGGGAAACCTCCCCTCCCCCACCGTCCGCTCGTGCAACAATCAGCCCCCTCCCCACCCACCCAGTTCCCTCGGTTGGGTTTCCCTTTGATTGGCAGAGGCCCTGTTATTTCCGCCTGGATTGCCTGACAGTCCCTCTGCCTGGTCTAATTATGCCGGGTCTATTCTTAGGCCACAGCGACCCCAGGAAGGCTTTATCAGATTGTCCAACTGACCGTGACCAGATTGCCAGCACCTGCCTCTCTCCCTGATTGAGGATGGAAGGTGTTTATACACTGCAGAGCTGGTGTCTGATTGACTGGCCTGCGTCCTGGGCTGAGGACCGCCCGTCTGAGTGTCAGCGATGAAAAATGGAGTCTGCCTCTCCACCCAGGCTCATTAACGCCCCTCCGGGTCCAGGCAGTATCAAGTGGGGTGTGCACAAACGGAGCCTGCTGCCATTGTTCTGGGGCCTCGGGGACAGGTTTCCAGCTGCAGTGGTGTGTCCCTCTGTCACGATTTTTATTGTTCTCTGCTTCCTCCATCTCTGTTATTAGTTAACCATCCTCTGCCTCTTGTTCCTCCTTTTCTGAATCAGCCCAAATGTGACCTCCTCACCTGCCTTCCGGCTCACACATTTCCTATCACATTAGCTTCCAAGGAAGCCAATCAGTAATTACTATTTGGGGCTTGATTTATTCGTGTTATTAGAGTTCTGCTTCTGGATGGAATGTTGGTACCACCTACCTTTTCCTACACCCAAAGGTGAGTCTAGTTACACCGAGCATTTCTGTGAGGCAGCTCGGGCATTGGAGCCAATTTTGCTGGTCACTGTGGCAAATGGCCCATTTCAATAGGAACATTAGATCATCCTGTGAAGCTCCATTTGGATCGTTTTGTCATTGATCTCTAGCACCGAGAAGCTGAAGGAGTTTCAAAAGCCAAGCCGTTTCTGCTCTCCTTGGATGATGAGATTTGGCTCATTGTCTCATTTGAGCTGAGCATCCATCCTTGGATCAAGCCCAGTTCTTCTGTCTGAGAAATCACCCATCGGTCCTTACCCCTCAGTGTGGTTTCTGGACCAGCAGCAGCTTTGGTATTGCCTGGGAACTTGTTAGAAACGCAGAGGCTCACACCTGGCCCCAGACTGGCCGCATCAGAATATGCACTTTGACAACACCTAGGAATCCACGTTCATGGTGGTATAGCGTGAGAGGTCTATCCCCGGCCACTAGAGACCCAGGGAGGGAAGCCCTCCTTTAGAGCTACCAGAAGGTACAAAAGCTCATCAGCAGGTTATTTCCATAAAACCAGATAGTCAAGAGTTCTTCTGGCTTCAGAGGGGAACCTGCTGCAGGATAAGAAAGCCAGTTCAAAGCATGGCTGATGAGCAACATGTGGATCTAAGCCTTGGTGTAGGTTTCCCTGTAGCTCCTGCTTCTACTCCTAAACGAATGTCTTCTGTGGAAAGACCACCTACAAAAAGTAGATTATGTCCTCAAGGGCTGGCTAGCATTTAGTTATTATCTGCCTTGACCCATGCTCTAAATTACTACTATTCACCTTTGATTACATTTGAAACTTTGAAACTTATATATATGAGTAGTACTTTCTCTCTCTCTCTCTCTCTCTCTCTCTCTCTCTCTCTCTCTCTAAAAGAATTTTGCATCCTCTCCCTTCCCCCAAAAGAAAACTTATAAATAACTTATAAAACTAATATGTCCAACATAAATAGCCTTTAAAATATGAATGATGAAGAGGACATGAAAATCATCCATACATGATTGCTTGGATTTTGTGTCTTTAAGATACTGATACAAGTCGGGCATGGTGATACACGCCTATAATTCCGGTACTAGGGAGGCTGAGATAAGAGGATCGCAGGTGCAAGGACAGCCTTAGCAGATAGATCCTCAGAAACCCAGTAAGACCCTGTTTCAAATAAAAAATAAAAAGGAGCCAAGCATGGTGGCACATGCTTGTAATCCCAGCACTTGGGAGTCTGAGACAGGAGGATCGCACAGGTTCAAAGCCAGCCTCAGCTACTGAGTGAGGCTCTCAGCAACTTAGTGAGACCCTGTTTCCAAATAAAGTATAAAATAGGTCTGGGAGTATAACCTGAATGTAGAAAAGCCCCTGGGTTCCACCCCCAGTACCACAAAAAGGGGAGGGGGCTAGGAGTTATAGCTCAGAAGTAGAGTGCTCCTTGGTTCAGTCCCTAGTAACACTAACATACACACACACACACACACACACACACACACACACACACACACATTTATTCAGAGATTTTCTTTACAAAAATGTAATCTCACCTTCTATATTGTTCTTTGTTTTATTTTTGTGGTACTGGGGATTGAGCCCAGGAACATTCTACCTCTGAGTTACACCCCCAGCCCTATTTGTTTTAATTTTAAGACAGGGTCTTACTAAGTTGTGGAGGGCCTCACTAAGTAACGGGAGCTGGCTGTGAACCTGCGATCCTCCTGTCTCAGCCTCCCAAGTACGGGGATTACAAGCACCACCACCATACCCAGCTTCCATATTGTTTTATAACCTGCTTTCACTTAATGTGTTATATCTTTCCAAGTGAATAAATACAGCTCTCCCATATACTCATTGTCATTAAATGGAGTATTTTATAGTGCCCCCCAAAATTCATATATTAAAATCTAATTATCAATGTGATAGGACCAAGAAGTAGTAACCTTAGGAACCTAATTACTAATTAGGTATTAGGGGCTTTGAGGGGGAATTAGGTCATGCAGGTGGAGCCTTGAAGAATGGGAAGAAGCCCCAAAGAGCTGCCCTCCCTGTTTCACCGTGTGAAGACGTAGAGGCAGGGTACTTTCAATGAACCAGCCAACAGGCCCCCACCAGACCCCAAAACTGCTTACTTTGAACTTCTTTGCCTCTGAACTGTGAGAAATAAATTTCTGTTGTTCACACACTATCCAGCCTGTAGTATTTTGTGATAGCATCTCAGAAAGACTAACATACAAATCATAGATTTATGTAATTATCGCCTCCCACTGGGCTTGGTAACTTATAGCCCTCCCCACATTTTGTCACCACTGTTAATCAACTTCCTTTGTACCAAAATATTTGCACAGTCTACCTGATTTACTTGGGTTAACTTTTGAATACATACTTTTAAAAGCAAATGAATTCTTTTTGAATATATAGTTTTTAAATATTATTTAAAGAGGAGAAACAAGAACTAAAATGTAATATTTAAACAGAGGATGAGAAACAAAAGCTGAAAGGCGGAAGTAGGATTTCATTCATCCCAAAGTGGAGCTTTGCGTCTATCAATATCAACTTCACATGAATAAGCCGTCAACGCACTGCAAGTACATGGCGTAGCAAATGGCTCTTAGGAATCACTAGCGGTTTCTGAAGGACAGAAAAAAATTTCACTTCTGGCCCTCCTTGGCCTTGCCTAGCAGGAAGCCACAAAAGGCTGTGCTATAATCTCAAGCGTGGCTGGCAAAGCACTGGTAATAGTTATAAGATTGTCTCCACGCAAGGGCCCGGGGGAGGTAGGGAGGCTGCTCCGGGTGGGCGGGAGCATGATGCTGTATGTACACATCATACCCAGGGTTTCAGTAGGAGCCAGAACAGATCTGAAGCTCCGGTGTGGGCAGCTGTGCCAAGCAGGCACTTAAAGAAGTTTCTAGCCAGTGAAGAACTAGGAGCCAGAATCCCAGAATGGAATGGCCTTACCATTAGATGCGAATTTGAGAGCCAGCCTAAGTAGAACCAAGATCTGAGTAGGGGCATCTTAGAACTCTTGCCAGGTGTATACCAAAAGGATGTCTGAGCCTGTGTATTGAAGGGGAGGCATCACCTGGGCTCATGCCTTTCCAAAGTGGCAAAGAGAGATGAAGAGGGGCCCTGGGGCAGCTGTCAGAGCTGGGAGACACTGGTCACTGCAGGCTCTGGATGAGGGCCTTCTGAATGGACACAGTGAGGACTGACACTGGGCCCTCTAAGCTGCCTGTTGGAGCCAGCCCAGGCTAGCGGGCCACCACAGAGCCCCAGCCCAGGGCCTGGGCTGATCTCTGCCATAGCTCCAGGCTCCTCCTCCCTCTTCTGCCATGATGAGGATGTAGCCCTAACTCCAACCCCTGCAAGCCTTACCGCTGGCCGCCTCAGACTGCTCTGGTGGAGACATGGTTCTGCGGGTTAACTCTGCCCTGGATCTGAGAGTGGATTAGGTCACTTCTGCAACCTCTGTGCTAGCTAAACAAGAACTGATGGATCAGCTGCAAGCCCGTGTTTATTATTGTAATACCCCCATCGTACATCCCTCTCACCCTTTCTCTTCTGTGACTGGTCAAGCTAATTTGATTTGACATCCTAGCATTCAAGATTTGTCAAGTATTGTAACCCTAAGCAGTACTAATATTGAAAACTATACTTGAAATTTATGTAATCCAGATGTGCATGCCAATAAAGCAGAGAGATGAAATGGCAGGCTGGGGGCAGGGGAGGGGCTCAGGGAGGAGGGGGAGCGTGTCTGTGGAAGAATCCTGTTGCCTTATATTTTTTCCACATGGCATATATAGCCAAGTAGGATTTTATGTATTAATATTTTCCCTGAAGAATAGTAACTGGATTATGAAGTATAGCTTCAAGTAAGTACCAGCATTGGTTTTATTTGCAGCCAAGAATAACTGATTAAGTTTTGGGGAGAAGAAAAGCAATCTGTTTTAAACGCTTTTTAAAACCTTTAAATTGGTCAGGACCCTTCAACAGTTAAAGCCTTGGGACTTAGAGCCACACTGAGTCGGGGTTTTTGACATGGCCCTCTAATATTGCATTCTTTTTTTTTTTTTTTTCTGTTGAACCATGGCATTTTTTTTTCTAGTTTGTTGTCAATTAGAAGCCTCCCCTAAGAAAGAGGCTTTGACTTTTGAGTTGTCAGTTCAAAGCCCTCCCACACTGGTAATGTCCAAGTGCCGTTTCTAGTTTCTAGAAGCTTGGGGAAGACAAATTCAATGTGAAAAGGTCTCTGTTCAGGTGTATGACACTGGCCTGGCTTGAGGGTCAAGCAGTGTTTCCATGATGTCACCTTCTCTGGACACAGCCTCTTCTGCCCATGGGATCTCAGGACCGTGCCTAGCTGGCCTAATAGGGATAGCACAAGTGCCTTAAAGCAGGGAGTTCTGAGTTTCAAGTTTTGGTGTCCTTGACATGAAAGGGTGGCAGAATTATGATTACTTCTTAGCATGCTGTGTGTAATTAACATCTACTCTCAACTAGACCCAGCAACCCAGAGAAACTGGTCAGACCAGCTGGTAAAAGCAGGTGAAAAGTGATCCCGAAAGAGAAGCAGGGAGTCAGGATCCATGTAAGTGGACGTGGCGTAGGGAAGACGGAGGTGTTCACAAAAGCCATGTTGGTGGTTGGTACCTGTAACAGTTTGGATGTGGAATGTACCCCAGAAAAGGTCACGAGTTGGCGGTGAAACAATATTGAAAGGTGAAATGACTGAATCAGGGTTCTAATCACATCAATGGATGAATCCACTGATGGATTAATAATTTGAATCAGTTTACTGGATGCTAACTGTAGGCAGGTAGGATGTGGCTGTAGGAGGTAGATCACTGGTGCATCCTGGGCATCATTTCCTCTTATCCTGCCTGAGGAGGGACCCTATCTGTCCCTAATTTCTTCGTCCTTTCTTCTACCTGGTTTCTATGAGCTGACTGGCTTTCCCCCACCCGCCATGATGTTTCTGCCTTGGAGCCAGTCGACCATGGACTGAACCTCTGAAACCATGAGCCTAATAAACCTTTCCCCCCGTAAGTTGCTCTTGTTGGGTATTTTGGTCACAGTGCTGAGAAGGCTGACAAAAGCGGTGTCATTTGTGGCAAATTCTAAGCTGGAAATCACGGCTCTTGGGTTGCTATATCGGCCCCTCCTCAGACAAGGATAAAAGGAAGCATCAGGGAAGCCCATAGCCTGCTGTTATTCCTATAGTTACCTTTGGAGAAAGTCGAGTATACGTCATTTCCACAGCAGGGATGGGACCTTTTTCACCAGGTTGCACGGGGTGTTTACCAGCCCCAGATCCAGGAGCATGAGGACAGTGTTTGTAGCTCAGACCCTCCTTTAGACAGCCTTTGCCTGTGGGCTATAGCCCTGTTCTGAGTCAGGTCTTGAGTAAGGAATGCTGCCATGGATCCAAGCCAAATAGATTCCAAATGATGGAATCGGATTTTTCCTGTTGGATCGGAGTCAAGAAAGGCAGTGTGATGTGTGAGAAGGCCCCACAGTTCACCTCCTGGATGGCTGAGATGCAGATACTCGGATGGGGGTTCTCTGGATGAGTGGGCTTTGCCAGCCTGGAGCCCAGGCAAGTCGCTGACTGTCACCTAGGAAACACCCCACACCCCCGTGTGGCTGGGAGGGGCCCCAGGCACGGGGAGACGGTCCAGGCCGCTGGTCCAGTTCTCCGCTGACGTCACCGCCCCCACATAGTCTGGAATAACTGGCCGCCAGTGCCTGGGGTGAGAGTTGGCTGCAAGTGGAGGAGCAGGAAATGTTTCCAGGGTGGGAACTCGCCTGGATTTCGAAGGCATGTTTGCCCTGCCTTGTGCTAGGCGGGGGCTGTGTGGCAGGCAGTTCTGCATATCACATTGCGTCCTAGGACTGAGATGGGGTTCTGCACACCTACTGATCCAACCTCTTACTTCCCGATTAGAACACAGTGAGACCTGCCTGGCTAAAAGGACGACCTCTCTCCTTCCTTTACTGCATGCTGGCCTCCCCATCTCCTTCCTTCTTTCCTTTCTTCTGCTTTTCCTTCCTTATTATTTAGCCAAGATACATTTTTAAAAATATAAGTATGCCTTCTGGCATTGGAGCAGGGTCTGGGGATGCGTCATCATGTCCGACTGTGAAGGTAGCAAGAAGAAGCCCCTAAAGCAGCCCAAGAAACAGGCCAAGGAGATGGACAAGGAAAATAAGGCTTTCAAGCAAAAAAGCAGAAGAAACTTGAGGAGTTAAAAGCGAAGGCTGCAGGGAAGGGTACCCTAGCTACAGGTGGAATCAAGAATTCTGGCCGAAAAGTAAATCTATCCTGTGTACCTGAGATTCCATTTCTATTTAAACAGCTGGGTTCTCTGCTACAACATCTTTTGCCACCTATAGCTAGAATGGAGTGTTGTCTTCAAATCTGTTGTAAATTTAAGAAAATTTAAAAAATTTTAAAAATCTTTAAAAAAATATAAGAAGCCAGGCATGGTGGCACATGCTTATAATCCCAGCATTTGGGAGGCTGAGACAGGAGGATCTGGGTTCTAAGCCAGCTTCAGCTACTTAGTGAGGCCCTTTGCAACTCAGTGAGACCCTGTTTCAAAATAAAGAATAAAAAATAGGGCTTGGGATGTATCTCAGAGGTAGAATGCCCCTGGATTTCATCCCTAGGACCACACAAAAAAATAATAAATAAAAATATATAAATTTAACCCATTCCAATGCATTACTTAATGTAGGGATGGTTACGATCTTATTAGAAGACCATTAACCAGAAGTGGGCCAAGTAAGTGGACCAGCGCATTATTAATAAAGGGCAGAATTGGTCCAGCCAAGAGCCAGTGTGGTGGTTGGGGAGGAAGTGCGGGCTGATGGTTCGGAGTTGCAATGTGGGTGACCTCGGTTTGAATCCTGGCTCTGTGGCTTACTAGCTTTGCCTTCTGCTCTCTTTCTGTAAGATGAGCTGATAGTACCACGTCATAAATCAGTCTGAGACTTGAATGCACTTTGCACAAAACCCAGTAAGTGGACGAGGTCAGCATAATTACTGTCATTCCTTCTCCCATAGCAACAGCCTGATTTGGGGTAACACCCTTGAAGTAGCCAAATGCATCCAATTGCCTTCCTCTTTTCTAGATTGTTGCTTCAATACAAGTGCAGAAAAGGACGTCAGTTCTTAGGAAATTTGACCACAAAGCCAGACTGTGTGTCCACCCTCAGTCCCCTCTGGCAGGCTCACCCTCAGGAGGGCCCTGATTCTTCCATCTCCTGGGAGCTCTGCCAGTGTTGCTCAGTCATGAAGCCCATCAAGGGGGCCACCATTCAGATGGGTGGAGGAGTCGTGGAGAGGACCAGTGAGCATGCTAAGATGCAGGCTTTGTGGGATGGAGAGGCCAGTAAAGCCAGTCTCATGTTGCCCTCACGTTCCTTGTGGGCTTGCTTTCCCAAGCAGTGGACCTAGATTCAGCCTGGGTTCCCCAGCAGAGATACCCCAGGCCTCCCAAAGGCAGGCTCAGCCCTGGACAGCAGCACTTTTCTTTCCAATAGGGTTTATTCCAAAACAACACAATAAAAGCAACCTCCCGATGTTGCTTTGTTGACTCCTTCCCTTATGCATCATAACCATGAGCCAAGGTAGATAAGTCTGAGCTCTGTGACAGAAGTCAGGCCAAGATTTTTCTCACACATGTCTCCTCCTTCCTGGGACCCAAGAATAGTAACAATACTAAACATAGTAAAAGCTAAACATTAGCTGGACATGGTGGCACATGCTTGTAATCCCAGTACTTGGAAGGCTGAGAAAGGAGGATCACAAGTTTGAGGCTAGCCTCAGCAACTTAGCAAAGCCCTCAGCAACTGAGACCCTGTTTCAAAATAAAAAGGGTTAGCTGGGTGTGGTGGCACACACTTGTAATCCCCGCGCTTGGGAGGCGGAGACAGGAGGATTGTGCAGGTTCGAAGCCAGCCTCGCTGGCTTAAGAGACCCTGTTTCCAAATAAAAATTTTAAAAAATATTAGGTCTGGGAGTGTAGCCCGGAGGTAAAAGAGTTTCCAGGAACCCCAGTACCACCCCCCCAAAAAAAAAGAAAGAAAGAAAGAAAGAACAAAAAAGAAAGAAAGAAGAAAGAAAGAGACAAAGAAAAGAAAAAATAAAAAGGGCAGGAAGTAGAGCTCTGAGATAGAACACCCATGGCATAATTCCCAGTACCCACCCATCTCCCAAAAAGCTAAAAATTATGGAGTATTTATTAAGTGCCAGGACTATATAAGCACTTTACATACAAGTTACTTACTCCTAACAAACCTGTGAATGAAATGCTATTCATATTTTTCCCCTTTACAGATGAGAGGAGGAGGGCACAGTGCAGTTAGGTAACTTGCACGGTCACACACTAACCATGGCCAGGACATTTTTAGAACCCAGACCAGCTGGGATTTAAAGCTGTGAATTAACCACAGCTCTCTACAGCCTCTCACGAGGGTCACAAATGATAAAATAGTTATGAAAAAATAAGCCATATTTATGTTTCTAAGCATAGAATGATACATACACGTTGCTCCAACACCAATTCCGTAGCTTAGCTATTATAATTTAATTCTAGAAGATGTTTATATCTGGGAGGAATGAGCAAAGAACACATAGAAAATGTCTGTATTTTTTTTTTTTTTGCCAGTTGTCTGTGAATCTATAATTATTTCACAATGAAAAGTTCAAACAAACAAAAGCACACGATAGTCAACAGTGCATTGGTTACCTATTGTATGCCAAGCACTGTGCTCCGCAGCTTAGATTCATGGCTCGATCCCGCCCTACCAGCAACTCGATAAGGTATGGACTGTCGTTACCTTTAGTAAAAGACAAGGAAAGAAGCTTGGCCGGGTCAGGAAGCTGGGTGACATCAGGAAGCAGCAAAGCCACTGGGTAGCACCCACCTTCTTGCCTTATTATAAATATCAATGGAAAAAAGTCCCTGGTACATAGATGAGCCATAAATCTTGATTTCCTTGTGTTCATTCAAGAAACATTGAGCGCTGCTCGGGCTCATCATGCTTTAGTCAGTCAAAGCCTCTCGGCAACTGAGACCCTGTTTCAAAATAAAAAGGGCAGGAAGTACAGCTCAGAGAGAGAACACCTTTGGTGTAATTCCCAGTACCCACCCACCTCCCCAAAAGCTAACAATTATGGAGTATTTATTACATGCCAGGACTATATAAACATTTTACATACAAGTTACTTACATTTTGCTCTTGGGATGCCACAGACACAAGAAGGAGCACCTCTGAGAGGGAGGGTGACTTCCGGTCCCAAAGCTAATCATATATACAGTCATGCATTGATTAATGACAGGAATACTGAGGAATTAGGTGGTTTCGTTTGTGATGTGTGAACATCAGAGAGTGTACATACACAACTAAGATGACCGTGATGTTACCGGGGGATAGAGTTTTATGGGACCACTGTCATATATGTGGTCCACTGTTGACCAAAAGGTCACCATGCAGCACATGACTGTATTTAAAGTATTAATCCAGAAGAAGTACTCACATGGCCCAGAGCTCCTTCTACTGGAGACAGAGTCTGGATGGTTGGACTCAAGCCAGGTGCCTTCCTAGGATTCAAGGACGCAGTGGGGAGTGGAAAAGAACCATTATCAATCACCAGGTTGAGTGGCATCAGCGATTATCATCCTCATTTCCATCAAAGGTGTCTTGTGACAGGGTTTCGTCAAGTTCAATTTAGTCGGAATCAGGACACGGCAAGGACTTATTTTCTATTTCTGCCCTGGGCTGAACCTGTCTTGAATAATTCAGTGTTCATCTACTTCCAAACACTAAGCTTCCCACACCCCATACTGCCTTATTCACCGTCATGTGGTTGCTGTCTCTCCCTCCTTCCTCTCCATCACCCCCCTCCATCCCCACCTCAAGTTGCCAGTGGCGAGTGTTTTTAGAACAGAGCCTCGGCCTAGTGTATCTAACTACCAGGCCATGTCAGCTGCCTGAAGTCTAGACACAGGCCTCAGGCGGAGGCTGAGCAGAGTGGTCCCTGGGCATCTCTTAGCCTAAAATCTTTTAACAAAAAAAAAAAAAAAACTATTATTTAAAATTTGGGAGAGTTCTACCCTGGGGCCTAAGAGTCTATTTTCTGTGTGTGTCCGTTTCCTTGATGGCTTTATTCTCTTTGTGAAAGTGGTTGAATTCATCATTCAATCTTCAAACAGTAATGAAAAATACAAAATGTGAAATGTAAATGACCCCAACTCTTCACCCTTAAGTAGCTGTTGTCGCCCATTTGCTGAATGTCCTTCTAGATCTTTCTCTACACCTAGATACCCAGATAAATATTCGTATAGATAAAAGTGATCAAACATATGTACTGTTATATATGCTGTATTTTTCGCTGAACTATATATGTTGTGGGTTTCTATGTCAATGAAGAAATATACCACCATCTAAAAATAATAATAATAAATAAAATTTGGGAGAGTTCCAGATCCTGCAACAGTTGGCTAAAGCTGAGCAGCATCTGACCGCTTGAGATGGGGCAAATGCTCCCCACTTTGCTCTGGTCTCTCCATCACCCAAACACTCAAAATACCTTGCATGCCTAGCCCTTCAAGCATCTAGTTGTCTCCCCTGATAGAGATGAAAGCAAACTCTGCATCCAGTGATGCATCAGAGTGGATGCCTCTACATTTCTGCTGCATGGTCTGTGTGAAGGCAGCTGGATGCCAGAAAGCTGCCCATGGCCCATCCTTCTCTGAGGCCAAAGTTGACACCTGTTTCTCTTGGTCTGGAGTTTGGGATTCTAGAGGAGAATGCTCTGCTCTGCACTGATTACAGCAGGATTCCCGGAAAAAGTCCCTGGGGGCTGACAGCTGTGACTCTGTGAGTTGTGGGCACATGCATTCCTCCGAGGGGGAGGGGCTGACTGGAGTGTATTTGGGTGATGTGGCCTAATAGCTGGGTCATCCTCTGACCCTGGGTCAGAGCTGGGTCTTATCTGACTCCAGATAAGGAGTCAGAGGATGCAAGTTTCAGTCTGACTCAACCACTTGTTAAATGGGCATTTGACTTTTTGGAGTCAAATTTCAGTTTTCTCATCTGGAAAATCGGGATAATTGTGTCTACTGTGCCTAACAGTGAAGGAGATAAGAGGATCAGGTCACAGGGTTCTATGAAAATATGCCATGAACGGAACATTGTATTGAGAAATTAGGTGATATAACAACAAGGACGAGTGGCACGAGATCACACCACCTCTCTGATATTCAAGTGTGTTGGTTAGAGGTTGGCAGGCTCATGGGCCAAATCCTGACCACTAAAGGTTATTATATATTGAAAAAAAATCAAAAGACAAATCACGTTTTGTGGCTCATAGAATTTGAATGAAATTCAATTTCAGCACCCATGAATAAAGAAAGGGCCAGCTGGATGTGGTGGCACATGCCTGCATCCCCAGTACTTGAGAAAGAGCTGAGAATAGAATGACCTGAGTTCAATCCCCAGTACCAAAAAAAAGAAAATTTTAAAAAGAAGGAAGGAAGGAAGGAAGAGAGGGAAGGAGGGAGAGATGGACTACAGCCGTACCCACTTGTTTATATGTTGTTTATGGCTTTTTGTGAGCTACATCAGCAGTTGGTCATTGTGACAGGGACTGCGTGGTCCACGAAGCATAAGGTACTTACTATCTTTGTGTGTGTGTGTGTGTGTGGTACTGGAGATTGAACCAGGGGCACTCAATCTCCGAGCTATGCCCTCAGCTCTATTTCTTATTCTTTATTTTGAAACAGAGTCTCACTAAGTTTCAGAGGGCCTCACTAAGTAGCTGAGGCTGGCTGCAAACCCTGATCCTCCTGTCTCAGCCTCTCAAGTACTGGGATTACAAGCGTGCATCATCACCACACTCTGCTTTATCTGACTCTTTACAGAAAAAAAAAATCACCAAACCCTGGGATGGATTGAGAAGGGTCAGTGAGCTAAGACCCCTCCTTTCCCCTAATTTCAACACAGGTGCTGCTACAAACAGAGGCCTAAGGGGATATTTTCAGACCTAAAATCATATGGGCAAGTCTTCTGTAGCCCACAGCAAATCTGCCCTTCAGGACAAAGCCAAGAATTCTCTCAATTTAATTCCCATCGAGCCACACTTCCATCCTTTGGGCTCCGGCTCCGGGCACTTCCTGGTGAAAACCACAGCACGTTTTGTAAAACCAATCTCCCTTTCAGCATTAACCACAAAAAGAGAAGAGGCTGTTCCTGTCACAGTGGGCACCACTCCAGTGTATTAACCACCAACAGGCCTGGGCTGCAGAGCCTCTCCCCAACTGGAAGTACAGAAGGTAGCAGCTGCTCTGATAAGCCCAGAGGCAGTGTAAGGGACTAAACGGTGCCCTCCCCCTACAAAAAAAAGGCTCAAATCCTAACCCCTTGTACCTCAGGATTCGACCTCATTTGGAAATAGGGTCATCAGGATTAGTCGAGTAAGCTGAGTTTGCACCGGAGTTGAGCCCCTCATCAACATGACTGGTCCTTATGTTAAGAGGAAAATTTGAATACAGGCCTAGAAACACATAAGAACACTGGGTCACTGTGGAGGCAGAGATCAACAGCTTCCCCTGGAATCCAGGCAGCATCAAGGTGGGCTTCTACCCAGAGTCTCAGAGGACACAGGGCCCGGCTGATACCTTCATTCAGATTCTCATCTCTTTTAGGAGTGTAATAGAAGAAAACTCTATAGTTTAAAGCCCCCAGCTTCTGGTACTTGGCTACTGAAGCCCTAGGATGCTCACAAAGCAGAATGCCCAGCCTGTTGTTGATACAGCATTTTAATCCCTTTCAAAGCACCCAGCATTATCCCCGTTCTGCAAATGAGGTCCAGCAGGACCTAGTGTCCTGCCTGAGGTTTAGCTAGAGACAGAACAGGAGTCAAGCCCAGGCCTCTGAGTCCAGGCTGCTATGATGGATTGTCCAGGGATGGTCTCTGGCTGGCCCCTAGCATCCTCGAGTATGGACAAGGCTGGGTCTCCGTGATGGCACCTCCCACCAATGTTTCTCATTCCAGTAGCTCTGAGGAGAGTATTTCTTTATTGTGGTCATCTGAACTTGTTTACTGGAGCTCTCAAATATGTAGGAAGAAAAATCAGTTGCTAACTTAAAAAATGGAGGGGCATGTTTTACATCTGTGCGTTACTTACAGTAGGAATTGGGAGAGGAACAAACTGTCACTTGCCATGTATCTGAGAGATCCTTAGGGATCTCTTCCAATGTGGAAGTCTATTTAATAAGAGAAGTCTCCGTGGCCTCCCGGAAAGCCTGAGCACAGGGACGCTTCCTTGTTAGGCAGCTCTTCATTGGTCAAGCTCTTATGTAATACAAATGAATTATGCTCCAACAACCTCGGAGTGAGCTGCTAGTCTCTGCCCACTGGGGCCATTCCTTTAAGACTCCCAGCTGGCCCGCTGGTGAAGAAAGAGGTTCCAGTGGAATCTTATCATTGAAAGGCTGGGATTTTTAAAGGTCATCTGTTCCTGGTCAAACATTCATATCAGTGTCAAGGGCAGAGCACCAACATAGCTGTATGTAGACTTGCTAGCGTCCATGGGCTAGTCCTTCAAGACCACCTTGTCCTTGTTGCTAAAGCATTTCATGATTCCCCTTCTCGTCCTGCATTATACATATTTTTTTAAATGTCAGTATCAGGCTGGGAGTGTAGCTCAGTGGTAAAGAACTTGCCTAGCAGGTGCTGACACCTGAGTTTCATCCCCAGCTCTGAAAATAATAATTAGGAAAATTAGCATTATCACACCTAAGAACAGTAACAGTGATTCTTTGGCGTTCAGTCTGTCTTTGTGTTCAGAGGTTTGGGGTTTTTAAGTTGCATAGGGTGAAATGGGGAGGCAGGTAGTAATTTCATTAGAGTGGAGAGGAGGCTGGGGGTGTGGTCCAGGAAAGAGGATTTGAAGAGATCCTCTCTGACTTGCTTTCAGAAAGTCCGTAGGGCTGAGCCCCCCAGTAAGGTGTCCGGCAGGCTTCCTTGTCCCTCTCTGCTGTGGAGATCCTGGTTTCTCCAAGGGATTCTGCCAGCACTGGCTCTGAAGAAGGCTGCTGCCTCTCTGGTGCCCACAGTTTGGATGCCCTGCCTCAGCCATAGACGATGTCAAGTTTATGACATGCTGGCAGCCCTCAGTGGACACATCTGGTTGCTGCCAACATAGAGAATTGTTTCTTGCTCTGAACAGTGTTCTCATACACCAAGAGAACCTGTTCCCCCACCAGCATCCCTCCTTCCCTGCCCCCACCGAAAAGGGGAAAAGCTTGGGGGGGGGATTTGTTTGCAGTGGGCTCGCTCAAAAGGAGCTTTATGTTTATTTTCTGAGTGGCCTATTGGACCGTTGTGTCCATTTATCATGCCTCGCCACCAGCCCTCCCCCAGCTCTCCTCCACCCTGAAAACCTAAACTTCATCAAATTGTTCCTAACGACTACCACATGTCCTCAGAGGGCGCAGGGGGCGGGAGGTGGGGGCTGGGAAATCAAGGCATCCTCCAAGGAGCACAGTAGCATATTAAAATTCAATGGCTTAGTCATCAGAGTTTTCAGCCCCAGCACCAAAGAAAAATAAATGAATGTTCTGTAACAGTCTTGTGGGTCTCAGAGGAAGGGGGTGGCCGGGGGAGGGAGGGGAAGGGAGAGGTTGTGGTTTTAGATAGAGAAGTTCATGCTATTGAGAACAATTAGGGCCTTTGCTCAGAAATAACAAGACATACCACTGTTTTCCGGCTCGTTGATGAACGCACAGCCAGGGCTGGAAGGGCTGCATCTCATCAGCCAGCTCAGCTCACAGATGAGGAAACTGAGGCCCAGATGGGCTGCGACTGCTCCAGTCGCAGGAGGAATCAGTGGTGGAGGTGGGGCCAGACCCCAGGCTCAGCATCTCCCCTTTAGGGCTCTTCCTCCCTCTCTGAGAAAGTACTTTCTTTCCTTTTGCTGGGAGATCTGCCTGGAGTTCTGGCAGGGGGGATCCCCTTGGGCTATCTCTGGGTTGTAAGCTCCTGGGCTAAGAACTGCCATGGTATCCCCAAGATGTCAGGGGGCTCAGCTGAGAGACCTGCTTTAGCATCCTCTCCCCTTGTCTTTCTCCTCCCTCAGTGACTCTGCAGGAAGCTCCTCAGACCTTCCCCACCCAGCTTCTCCCACAGTTAGGCAGAGAACAGAGCCCAGGGTGTGGGAGCCATGCACACAGCTTGGATTCTAGGGACTGTCAAAAGCCTGGCTCCCAAGCACATTATTATTTCTCCTGTCCCTGCACCTTCCTTGGGAAGAATAGGCCAAAGTGTCCTTCCTTTCCTTTTCAGATGAAGCCACTGAGTCATAAGGAAGTAGGGTGACTTGGTGAAGTTCTGACTTGGTGGAAGAACTGGTCCAGTAACATACAGCTCCTCGTCCCCACCCCCAGCACACACACTGGATTACAAACCCTCAGACCAGTGACCAGGACCTGAATGAGGAGATACAGAAAATCTTTAGGCCAGAAGAGGTTTTAGAGAACAAAGCCAAACCCCTGCTGAGGATAAGGAGGCCCAGTCAGGCTGGGGAGGGATGTGAGTGTCAGGTGGGGAAGGCTCAGCCGGCAGAAAGGTTGGGACAGTTGAGTGTCCCAAGAGTGGCCAGCCCAGGACACCCGCCACTGGTCCAGAACATGGAGGGTATTAAAGTTGGCTATTGTATTGGCTTTGGGTCTCTACAGGGGTTTCTTTGATCAACTTGAGGGGAAAAGCTGAAAGAAAGATGCAGAACAACCAACCAACTCTGCTAAATGTTGGCGAGAGAAAGTCAAACAAAATCAGATTTTCTGAGCAAGCATGTACGATCTCCCTAGAGTAGCTGGACAAATTCCCATGAATTGGGGCCATTAAGCATCACTTCCAAAGGCATCAGTCTACTCCTGCTTCCCTGAGTTAGGGCAGGAACATGGCTACCTCCACATTTCTGCTGTTGCTCTTCCTACCCCCAGCCTGGAGAAGTGGTCCATGCACTGCCATGGGCCCCGAGTATGTTAATTGTAAGGGGAGCATAAATTGAAAAGCGTGTCTCAGAGAAGAGAAAACCATGACAGAGAGCTACGGAGACCTGTGCCAAGGGAGCACCCAATGTTAGACTCTGGGCCTCAAGTCCTTTCTGCTGTACCTCCGGTCCAGGGCTCCTGTGCTGCTTCAGGCAAGCATAGAAGCCCTGGACCGGAGTGAACACTCTCTCCGTGGCTCTTGGCCCCCTCCCTGTTTCTCCTGTGGAGTCACCTGATAAGGTCTGTGTCACCTCCTTTACAGAAGTGGCTGGTAGAAATTTTTCAGCTGATCTTATAGAACAATGCCAGTCAAATGTCAGACCCCATAAAGATGTCACTGTGAAAAGGAGAGCTGCCCAGGCTGGCAGCATCCCCAGCAGGAGGACCAGGGGACGTGCTGTGAACATTGTGACAGTGCTATGCATGTCGGATGTGTCTTCCTCTTTGGACCAGGACTGGATCACCCGTTTTCCCCTCACTGTGCCTAGAACTGAGCTTGTTCTCTAAAGGATGCTCAGGACATAGCCCAAGAATGAGCAAGAGTACATTAGTCTTCACCCATTCCTGCACCTGCCTGGTCTCCCAGTCGCTCCAAGAACAAGTTGTCCACATGCAAAAAACCTCAGGGAGGAGCCCTGTTCTCCCCACCCCCAGGAGCTTTGGCTACCTGGGCTTGTGAGAGGTGACCAAAGTGGAGCCTAGAGCTGGGTGTGGTGGTGCACCTGGAGTCCCAGCACTCAGGAGGCTGAGCCAGAAGGAGCCCTTAAGCCCATGAGAGCAGCCTGGACAACATAGTGAGACCCCATCTAGGGAAAGGAAGGGAGCCAGCCTGGACAGACCTGCCATTTATCAGTTTTGGGGCAGGGGAGGACTCTGCAGCCAGAGATGCGCTAATAACAGCTGGGAACCTGCAAAAGAACTCCCAGTCATCCCCCTTCATCTATGGAGGACACATTCCAAGACCCCAGTGGATGCCGGAAACCACGACTACTGCTGAATTCATCCATATACAGTGTTTCTCTTATACACACACAGATTTAATGCCTTTTCCGTTCTAGCCAAGCACTTCTGCACTGTTGCTATAACTTTGCAGTTTGAGGTGTTACAGGAAAACCAACACAAATCTCTTTTTCCTTCTTCACAATTTCACAGGTATGGGATTTTATTCTTGTCATAGATCTTAACAGCCTCAGCACATGGGTTTTTTTCTTTTCTTTCCTTATTGAGAACTTCTACTTTTTCACCTAAGCAAAGCATCTTAACGGCTTCTCTTTGTCAATCCTGATCGCCAGCATAACTGCTCTTGCAGTTATTAAGTAAAAGAAGGGCTGCTTGATCGCAAGCACTGAGCTGTGGGGACTGGCAGTCTACCACTCAGGTGACGACTTAGTGACTGAAGGGTAAACAGCATACTGAATGCAGATGCTTTGAACAAAGGGGTGAGTCACACCCCGGCAGGACGGTGTAAGTGCTCATCACGCCACTTTGGTGCAACACAAAATTAATTTGAAATGTGAATTGTTTATTTCTGGAATTTTCCACTTAATATTTTCAGACCCCAGTTGATTGCAGGTAACTTAAACTTCAGAAAGTGAAGTCTCAAATATGAGATCACTGTGTATTTCAACCCCACTTCCTCTCCATATCCAGCCTGCCTCATCAAGCTGGCTGCTTTTGTTGCAATAAAAACCAATCATATTTACCTCACTGAGCAGGTATTGATGGACCCAAAGTTTGCGCTTGGCTTTCATGCAAACACTGGCACAAACACGGACCCTTACTTATAAGCTGGGACGCACAGTGGCTCCTCTCTTTTGTCCCCACTACCCCCATCAAAAACAGTGTTCCTCAGGAGATGTTCCTAACCAGCAGAGCCCCCAAAACCCAAAGAGCCTGATGGAAACCACCTGATGGCAATCCAGTCCCCACCGTGATCTAACATTAACTAAGGCCCTGGCCAGGAGCGAACTCAGATCAGAACAAACCTGGGAGCTGGGTGTGGTGGTGCACACTTATAATCCCAGTATGTGGGGAGGCTGAGACAGGAGGATCTGGGGTTCACAGCCAGCCTCAGTTACTTAGTGAGACCCTCCACAACTTAGACCCTGTTTCAAAACAAAGAATAAAAACTAGGGCTGGGGGTATAGCTCAGACATAGGATGCCCTTAGGTTCCATCTCCAGTACTGCAAATAAAAAAAGAAAAGAAAAGAAAAAAGGGGAAAAAAAGAACAAACCCAGGGCCTGTCAGCCCCTTTGGGTATCTTTTATCTCCTGGGTCTGCCTCATTAGTCCTCTCCTGGCACTCCGACATGCTCCTATGGATTTCCCTCCCCAGTCCAGCTTTCAGAGCCCTTGAGAAAGTAAATAGACAATTCCATGCATGGGGGCGGGGGGACAGTGCAGGGCGGGGACCTCAGGGTGTCTGGAGGTTCACAGGTGGAAACCACGGGCGAGGGGTGGCAGGAAGTAGCCTGGCGCTGATCAGACAAGCCCTGGTGGAGGCCCTTGAGAAAACAGTATTGCATTATTGTCACTATTAATAATGGCCCTTTATCTCAGCCTGGCTAGGACAATGCTCCAAACAGAACTGAAAGGAAGAAACCGTCCCTGCTGGGGGGCCTTCTAATTTATCAAGGCTAATGGGGGAAGGAAACTCCAATGTCAAAGGACTGTGGGGGTGGGCCGGTGATAAACGTGATGGTTGCTCGAGGTATCACTGGAAGATGCTCGCAGCCTAACTTCATCCCTATTAGTGTTGTGGCAAGAGGGCTGTTCCCAGCTCCTCCTTTGTCTTGTCTGTTCCATTGGCTCTGAGCCCCTTATAGTCTCTGAGAACAAAATCAGGCAGATTGAGGTTTAAATCTTGGATCCAACGCAGCAGCGTGACCCTGGACAGACTCCTTTTCTTCTAAGCCTTTTACATCTGCGGAAAAGATACTCAGATTAGAGATCATAGGAGTAAAAAAAATAGATGACAAGTGTGTTATAAGGACTTGCTAGAATTGTCTTTGTATTCCTTCGAGAACCCAAATGCCAGGCTTGGTCTAACTAATACTAAACATGGAGGGGGAGCCCACTGTGTGCCAAGCACCCAAGCCTGTTGCATTTCTGGACAATCATCTTCATGTCTGTCGAAGAACGGGCACAAGAATGATTGCTTTCACCCCTCTTTACATGTGGGCGTGAGTTGGTGGTGTTTGCTCGTTGGGTGCCGGGCTCACCCAGCCAGGCGTGTGGTGGCATTTGGGGGCTGGAAGGACTGTGAAAAGCAGCAGCCACCCTGCCAAGTGGGACGCGGTGCTGTCCTCCCAAGCGCCGGCGGCCAGGAGCTGCAGCTGTGTGGCACCAAGTCTGATTTAATTTGGGGGGTGGTACAGACAGCGCTGCGTGGTGCTTGTTAAAAGCCAGAAGAATGCAGCTCATTCACCAAATTGGGGAAATAGCTATGCCTTCAGTGGTGGAGCCAGGGGAAAATGTGATAGCATTTAAAAAGAGCGAAAATGCTGATAATTATAAATTTATTATAATGCCCATTATGCATGGAGTCTAAGTGGATTAACTCATTACAGCCGAGTAAGCTTCAGGTTTTCTTAAAGTCTCTTCCTGCCGGGTTCGTCTTTCTTTTCTGATCTCTCTGTCTTTATTTATTTGTTGAGATGGGGTCTCCCTATGTTGCACAGGGTGGCCTTAGACTCCTGAGCCCAAGCCGACTCTTTATCTCCCTGTTAATCTCCAAGATCGGAATCAGATCGTTGTTTGTCTTTCTCCATAGCACCTGTTATCACCAACTTCATTATTCAAGAATACAAATCAGGCTAAATAAATATAAAATAAATGTACACTTTTTACATGCAATTGGTATAAACTCAAACTGTTGAAGAGGTAAGCATTTTTATAAGCTAAATCCTCTTTGAAATGCTTGAGAAAAGCAGGCTGCTTACTGGAAGCATAGGTAAATACTTTCATAAAGCAAAGATGCAGAGAAATGTTCATCTTCCCGGTGAGCCTGGATCTTTCCTGTAGTTGCAGGTGTTCCCTTGGGTACCCAGGCGGATGTGTGGACCATTCTGGCAGTTTTTGTTTTCACATTAACTTAGATCCTTTCTCTAGAAGATCTTTGCAAGTGGCAGTAGGCCTAGCATGGACAGCATGGGGAAAAGAAATAGAAAATCTTTCAGGCTGTTCGACCTAAGTGGGAGGGATTGAGACAAAAGACGTGAAGGTGCCCTGCAAAGTCTCACTTAGATGTGAAGACACATGAACCCTCACAGGACAGGAAAGGGCATTTGGAGGAAGACTGACTGTCTGAGAGGACGAGTAGGACCTGGAGTAGAAATTGAGTCTCAGTCTCCTCTCATCTCTGCCCTTGTCTTTTGCATGACCCTGTGTGGGACATTTAGTCTCCCTGGGCTTTAATTTGGTTATTTCTAAATTTATGGGACATGAATAGTATGCTTCAAGAAAATCTACTAAGTATGCAAATGTTAGAGAATTCTTCTAGTGAAACAATCCTGGACCAAATATTTGTTCAAGTTGTTAATCCTTTATCAGTAGAGATTTATCCCTGGAAGGAGGCGGGTGAGTGTTTCTGGACGGTGTTCTGGGGAGTAACTGTATCTGGGAATTCTGCCTTCTCGAGTGCTGGGCCAGCATGCGCTGACGTGTCCTCTTCAGAGAACAGTCGAATTGCCCTCATTGAATTACACTGAGATCGGCGGTAGGGACCTTGTGTATTTATTATTCAAGAGGCACTCCATGGCTCTGTGGAGTGCAGGTATAGTATTGGCTAGGATCACATGGGTACTGAATTCACAAAGTCTATGTTTTGTATTCAACTTGCTTCTCCCTGTTCCACTTGACCACGTCCATCAGCTCTCAGGGCCCTTGGGGAGTTCATGGCAGAAATCATCCAAGCCCTGAACTGTGGGGATAATTCTTCCTTCTTTGTACCTGGGCGGGGCACCCAGGAAAGCAGTTGTTAACATATTAGTGCAGATCCTTCTGGTTTCCTTTGGTTGTGATTTGTTTAAGTTCATGTGGGGAAAGGTCTCTGGGGATCTGTAGACTAGTCCTAGTCCTCTAGGGGTGCTGAGCTGTAAGCATGACCCTAGGACTCAGCCACTTCTGAAAGGCCATGGACAGATGATATTCCTCAGAAATCGAGTGCCACCAGTCCTGTTCTGTAAGGCTGTAGGCCAGAGCCCACTTGCTGAAAGGGAGAGAAGGCTCCAGCTCACTGCTCCTTGAATGTCAACAAAAGGCTGCATTTGTGCACGACCCAGAGGAGAGAAGTCTGATTCTTTGTCTCTCAGAAGTAAAAGAGCTGGGTAAGGGACGCTTCCACAGCATCGTACATATCCTCTGCACTCCCCCAAACAAAAGTCCGTTCACCATTTGCACGTGTCTACGGGGGTTCTTTCCCACTGCCCACATTACTTATAAGGGTTTAGGGTTACCCAGTACACTTCCTCCCTCATCTTTCCTGCCTCACGCCTGCTGTAAAATCACCACACCTAATTCACACCAGAGTTGTTGAACGTGATCCTCCTGACCTTATTCAGCCTCAAGGGTGGGACCAGAGGAGCCCGAGCCAGACACAGGCTTTGACCTGCGTGCAGGACTGCAGAGCGCATGACTTCAGGAGAACAAAGGGCAGGCTAGTGTGGAGAGAGCACCCCAGAGGGCTGTGAGAACGGACTGCTAACACGCCTGCCGGAGGGAACAGTTGCCTCCATAACAGTATCAGGGGCAATAGCTGACAATAGCAGTGACCGTGGATGAACACCGGACTCTGCCAAGCACGTTAAACACTTCAACACATAGGATAATGTAGGCAGAGCAATGGGCAAAAACCAGCCAGGTATGTAAACCTCAGCAACATGCCCCCCACATATGCACTCATTACCTCCCCAATAAGAGTAGACATTTCCAGAGGGTCTTGGGACCTTCCCTTATAAGAGCAGCACTTCCATGGAGCTTTCTGATGCAGGCACACTTCCAAGAGCTGAACATATTTTATCCACAACAACCCTCGGAGGTAGGTACTGGGGTTGTTTTCTTTTCTTTTCTATTAATTGATTGATTGATTGATTGATTATACTGGGGATTGAATGAACCCAGGGGTATTCTACCTCTGAGCTACACCTACAGCCCTATATATCTTTTTATTTCGAAACAGGGAGGATCTCCCTATATTGCTGTGGCTGGCTGTGAACCTGCGATCCTCCTGTCTCAGTCTGCCAAGTTACTAGAATTTAAGTGCTTGCCACCAAGCCCGGTTATGGTTTTCATTTTATAAACAATACTGAAGCACCAAGAGGTTGTGTATCCTGCAACGCAAGGCTGTCTTTAGTCGTCTACTGGGTCATTAATTCCATCTCTCTAAATTCCTGACAAGTATGTGTGTGTGTTTCTCATCTTTAACCCAGAGGTCACAGTACTTCCTTTGGCCTCTCTGTCATAATGAGGATTAAATGAGAAGGACAAAGTGGGACAGAAATTTGTAAATTGTTATTCCATATTCAAATGAGCTGTGGGGAAAACAGATGGCTGTACAATAGTGGTTAGTGAGTAATGTTTATAGCTAAGGTGACAGTCCATCGAGTATGACTTGGACCCTTGATTTTGAGATTTTTTTTTTTTTTTTTTTTTTTTTTTTGGTGGTGGTACTGGGGTTCCTGGAAGCCCTTCTACCTCCGGGCTACACTCCCAGACCTATTTTTACATTTTTATTTGGAAACAGGGTCTCCTAAGCCAGCGCACGTGGCTGGCTTCCAACCTGCGCGATCCTCCTGTCTCTGCCTCCCAAGCGCGGGGATTACAAGCGTGCGCCACCACGCCCGGCCGATTTTGAGATTTTTATATGAGGACAAAGTAGATTTGGGCTCTGATAGTTTCTGGAGTCATTGAAGGACTTTCCTGAAAGACTCAAAAGGCAGTCAAAGTGCTTTGTCTGCCTGAGCCTTGCCAAAGAGACCCTGGGCTGGCTGGGGAGACCGAGGAGGTCCAGGCATGACCAAGGAAGTGCTCTGGAGGGAAGGATAGCTCCATGTGATTATCAACAGTCCTTAGAGGTGTGCGTCAGAGTCAATCATGGCTAGAGCACAGCCGCTGTCACCGTGGCCTCGTGAGTTTTGTGGCTGAGTGTGCAGGTGTTAGTAGATAGGAGCTTGGCAGGTGAGGCTGAAGGGCCTGGCATCTCGGCAGCTTTGAAAAGAAGGAAAAAAGAATTACTGTCGTATAGTATGACTGGAGAAAGTTCTCGGGGCTTTTTCATAAGCAGGGATTTGAGCTTTCATCTTCTTGTACTGTCTAATCTGGGAGTTACTAACATTGTGGGCCTGTTTAAATTTACATTTTAATTAATGCTGAATAAAATTAAAATATCCTCAGTCACATTAGCCACATTTCAGGTTCTTAGTTACCACTAGTGACTACTGTGTCTGATAGACATTTTCATCATCACAGAATATTCTAGAGGTTACCAGATCCTTCTGGGCATAGGACAGCAAGCCTGCTCTTTCCCAGGCTGGGTTCTGTGGCTCCTTCTAGTCTAAAACCTCCCCTTCACCTCTTGAAGTCCCAGAGGCCCGCTGGAGACTTAGCTGCTTGGATTGCTTTTGACAAGTATCAATTCTAAACACTTCCGTCATGTTTTTCTTCTCTGCTGTCATGTCTACACATGGCTCTCAAGTTGATTTTCTTGTAATTATTCCTTCCCAGGTGAGGACAAAGGGTATTAGATCATTCGAGAACAGTTGTCCTCCATGTTTGTTCAGAACGAACTTACTCAAGTTGGAACAGACCGGTCAGAATTCAGTGGTCAATCCTAAGCTCTGTCAGACCAATTTAAGGGAACCACGACCCCCTGTTCATTATTCTGACTCTTGGGGATCCTTCTGGGCATGAAAGATAATGAAGTTGCATTGTTTATTTAGATTTTTTTAACTTCCCAAATAAGTCTGTGCCTTAGTGGCTAAACGGCCGAGGAGGCGTTTTCTGTGAGTGGCTCTGCGTCCAGATATCTTGCCAGACGGTAGCGACTCAGAGCCACCAAGTAATCTTGGACGGGAGACAGGGCAAGCTCTGTCTCGTTCTTGCAGCTGTACAGCGGACAGTCCACAAGACAGAGGCCTTACCACCGAGAATTTTTTTCAGGGAGTAGTTTTTCTTTTGGAGAGCCTGTGTCTCCCCATACCACCCCCTTTCCGGGGGGGAGGGGTGGAGAGGGAGAAAGAGTAAAGAGACTGGGAAAATAGAATTCAGGAACCATTTTTCACTTGGGAAAGAAAAAAAATGTCATTGGCGATTTTGCTTCAAGCGTTTGGAACCTGACACCAGCCCCGTTTTCCTGCACTGAGCCCCCAAATATCGCACCTTGCCTTATTACCGATGCAGTTCTCCCCCACTTTTCCCAAACAAACCCCCTCCAACTCCAAGGTCAGAACCCCGGACAGCTTTTTACACAGTCACCATATGGTGTTTGCTTTAGCATAGATCCACAAATGATGTGTTATTATAGTGGAGGTGCAGAAAATTATATGACAAAACCGGGTTTGTTTCCCTGCTAGAAACCTGAGGCTGAAATACTGCAGTTTTCCTTCAAGTCTGACTCAGAAGACCAAGGGGAGCCTTTCCCAGAATTCGGGGGCCCTCACCAGGGACCAGAGCGGGGAACAAAATAAATCCCAACAATGTTGCACTGGTCACTAGCGCCTGGGCAGTGGCTTATTTTTTGTCTGTGTCTTATTAAATTCATGTGTTCCTGGTGTGATTTATTTGTCTCTAGATGTCCCTCCTCACTGTAGATTATAAATTGACTCCAGTGTGGGCATCACAGTAGCTGAGATTCATCAGCTGGATTTCCCAAAGGAATAGGAACGGGTAGTGGGTTGGTGCTGGGGGTGGGGTGGGGGTATTGCGAGGCCTGAGATCCCCTCCCCAGGGGGATTCTCTCTATTTCTGATGATATTCTGAGGACTGGGAGGTGATGCCCAAAGGAAGTGACCAGGAGTTAGGCTTCATCTGAGGAGGCTGCAGAGTGTCATTGAGGCTGTGGGATCACCACCACCCTGCCCCCACCCCACTGTGGCTCCTGGGACAAGACTGCTGGAGGAGCCATATGAAGCATCTAATTTCCGCCTTGCTACTCTCATTTTTGGAAAAGCAACTTGGACTCGCACCTCAGCCTAGAGGACTTTAAATCCCAAGGACCTCTTCCTTCTTCACCAAGGAGATTCCTGCTCCACATCTTCTGCAACCTTCTCTATCAGCGTTTGTTCCTTTTCCCAAAACACTGAAGAGGAGAAAGGTTAGAAAGTGATGTGCTGTGTGGAGAGAGAATCAGAATAGGGCTGGCCCAGGACAGTCACTTTCAGCCTGAGTTAGAGGTCATGTTGGGGTCAAAGTCATAGAGTGAAAAGAACTTGGAAGCACTTCACTTGAAGTGCTAAATCTATTTCAACTTGAGCAGAGATCTGAGTTTCCATCTTCACATCTTTAAACGGGAAAGCTCGCCTTCATCCTGGGTCAAGAAGCACAGGAGCAGACAGCCGCGGGAAGGTCCTTGTGTAGGAGATGGAGTTCAAGCCTGGCTCTGGTGCTTTTCCGCGCAAGACCTGGGCCAGTTACCTCGCTTTTCTGGTCCTCACCTTCCTTGTCCATAACATGGGAGGAAAAAAAAAAAGTATCTTCCCTAACGGATCGCTATAAGAATTTAAAATCCTGTGTGTAAAGTCCTTGGCTTGGTACCTGGTGCATAATAATTGCTTTTAAATAACTCATTAGTCATCGAGGTCATGACTTATTAAGCCGCAGGTACTGTTGTCACTGCTGTGACTGTACCATGTGGGAAATGAAAAATTCACAGAGTCGATGCCTTTGCGGTCCACCTGAGGAAGGCCCAGCCAGCCTCAGAGGAAGGGCGGCTTTAACCCTGAGAGTGGTGGTCAAGCAGGGCAGTTTTGTTGTGAGCGCTGTGAGTGCAAAAGAAAGAGCCCTTCACTGGAAGAGTAGAGAGGATTCAGTCTTTTCCAGGGTTGGTTGAGGGGAGGGCACTGTCTCCAGTGGGAAGAAGCTGTGGTAACCACAGGCTTTTTGCTTCCTCTGAGCCTCCCCTGTAAGCTCCCCCAGGAGTAAGAATTTAATAACAAGCAGGGCTGGCTTCTCCAGGCTGGGCCAGGGCTCTCTGTAATATAGCAGGAGCCAGGGGCATTGCTGTCTCCTGAGCCAGGGTCCCTACCACTGAGAAGGAAGGAGAGTAGAGAATCCCAGGCCTCTGGTGTCTTCTGGGCACATGGGGGGTTGTGATGACAGCTGGTGGCCTGGGTGGAGGTGACACAGTGGGAGAAGGTGGCAGGGCCCCTTCAAACCTTCTGTGCTCCGTGTACAAGGGACCCAGTGCTTTTGATGTAGCAGCAGGTGGGGCTTAATGTCATCTGAAGGAAGCTGAGGATAGAGCTCCGACTAGGCCTCCTTTCTGTGGAAATAGAGATTAGCTGGAACATGGAGGAGGGAGCTCCAGCCAGCGCAGATAGTTTTTTTTTTTTTTTTTTTTTTTTTTTTTTTTTTTTTTTTTTTTTTTACTGGTGGCAATGATCAAAGCAGCTCTTCTTCTGGATGGAGGGATGGAGTCCAGCCCTGAGCCGTGCCTGGGCCGGGTGACAGCCACCTGGGTGGATGCAGGACGGGACCTGGTTGCCTTATGGCTCTCTGGAGATTACCCAGCCTCCTCTGACCAGCTGGTCGTCAGTCTTCTTGGCTCCAGCGCTAGGTTAGAGAGGACTCCTGTGGTTTCGAGTTATGAAAACATTATTGAGTAAAAGATCGAAATAAAAGAGGAGAGGATTATTAGAGGCAGGTGGGGCCGAGGGCTGAGAAGCATCTGAGCCTCAGGAAGGGGCTGGGACGAGGACTGGGAGGCCCTTTCTCTCTCCCCGCTGCTCCTAACCTGCTAACCTGCTCTTTCTGTCTTTCTCTCTTCTGTTTTCCTCTCTCCTTTTTCAACAGAACAGTTGGGGGGCTGGAGGGCACAGGTTAGGATCCATCCAGTCAGTCTCGGGCCAGTGGCCCAGTGCCATGCTGTCCAGGTGGCTCCCAGCCGCTATGACCATGAGGGCTGGTTAAGCAGTGGTCACTGTGAGTGGTCCAGACACTCCAGAAGGCTCCCACATCTCAATGGAGGGCACTCCCGAGCAAGGGGAGGGATGTGGCCACTTGAAGGGGTGGGCCAGAGGTGGGGAATGCAGGCTCAGGAAGGCCCCCTCATGGCAGCTGCAAGCCACCCCTCTCCCAGGCCCAGTGGTGTGGGAGCCTGGCTCAGTTCTGGTGGTGGGGACTGAGCTATCTGGTGGCCTTCCATTCAGCTCACCTCCTCCAGCCCGACTTAGGAGCTTAGAAACACTGCCTGGGGCTTACCATCAGTGTGGGATCCTTCCCAAAAGTCTCCTTTTCCCTGCTGGATTGTGAGCCCTTTGTGGGCATAGGGAGGACGGTGGCCTCACGTCCCTGAGCACCCTGCCCGGAGCACACTGGGAGCACTTATGGTAGAGAGTCACCCCTGCACTGGCTCCGGAATTTCTATGAGCATGAGCAGAGCCGAAGGGACCAGGAGCATTCCAGTCATTCTCCCTCCCTTTCTTCCTTCCTTCCTTTGGATATAAATCAAGGAGTCTACCTCCAAGCTATACCCCCAGTCCTTTTTTATTTTAAAACAGTCTCCCTAAGTCTCAGTCTTTTTCCATCTTCTGAGCACATATTTTGTTTTAGTCTGCAGCGTGGCTTCTCATTTTACCGTTGACATCCTTGTATTGTTCTTTAGTTGCGTCACAAAGGATACCAGTGTCCTCAGTATTGTCGTGTGTGTGTGTGTGTGTGTGTGTGTGTGTGTGTGTGTGGTACTGGGGGTGGAACCCAGGGACTTTCTACCTCTAGGCTATACTCCCAGACCTATTTTATACTTTATTTGAAAACAGGGTCTCACTAAGTTGCCAAGAAACTCACTAAGTAGCCGAAGCTGACTTTGAACCTGTATGATCCTCCTGTCTCTGCCTCCCAAGAGCGGGGATTACAAGCGTGCGCCACTACGCCCAGCCAGCATTGTCTTAAGTTCTTTTGGCACAAGGCCTTGTATCGTTGTAGTGCTAAAGTATATAATAACCTGGTCCTGGGAGGGGGGGGGTGAGTAATGCAATGAGATAAAGAATTTTACCCTTTCCACAGGATTGCATTCTCTCTTAGACCTAGAGAGGTAGCATGGCTTTCCCCAGAGAAGCTGACATCCACTGCAAAAGACTGAACCACAGTACTCAGAGAGGGCAGTGACCAAGGAGGAGGAAGATGGCGTCCCCTTGACAAAGCCAGCCCGCCTAGCATTCCTGTGGATCATGGGGAGCTTGCAGGGCAGCTGCCTGGAGTTCTCTGTGAGGACTCCCTCTGTGCAGAGCCCCGTGACTCCCACAGGCAGAGCAGAAACCCCGCTGCACTCTGGGAGCAGCCTGGCCCTGGAAGCAGGCGTGATTCATGGCCTCTGAAGCCCTGCCCAGCCAGGACACCCAGCCCACGCCCATGGGCAGCCTCGCCTGCTCTATTTTGGTTTTGGTTGTCAGAGAGGGAGGAGCTGCTCTCCTTGCCTCTGAGTCTCCACCTACCTTCCCTCCACAACATCCCGGCCTCTCTGGAGCCAGGGTGTACAACAGCTAGATTTTTGCCCACTTGCTTCTACCTGCCAACTTCGTGGGCAGAGCCTTAGAGATCAGAAGGGAAAGTATAGAGAGTAAGATCGTACACGTGTTTGATGTGAGACAGACCTGGATGTGAGTTCTGCTCTCCCCTGAACTAGCTGCACGACCTTGGGCAAATTTCTTAACCTCTCTGAACCTCAGTTTTCTCATCTGTACAATGGTGATGATGGTATCTCCCTCCCTGTGTTATCCTGAGGATTCACTAGGCTGGAGGTGGTTGCAATGTCCTTCTTCGTGTGAGGAGATCTCAGCAGTGGCAGCAGCCTGCCTTTCCTCCTCCATCCTCATGACACCATCTTCCCATCGCCCTTTTCTCCTTGTTCCAGCTGAAAAGTTGAACTTGTCTGCCATTGCTCCTCCCTGGAATCCCCACTCTTATCTCTGCCTGAGTTCCCCAGCTCTTCTTCCAGGGCCAGCTCCAGTTGTTGTGAAGTCTCCGGGGCAGCCTTCACAATCGCTGGGCACCATCAGGGGTAGTTCTGCCAGGGCCATGTAGCAGTCTGGTGTCCACAGCCCCACTGCCAGCTCAGCGGGAACAGGGCTGTGGGGCAGGCTCTTCAGCTTCCCCAGTGTGCAGAGATAGGTGCTTAAAAAATGTTCACTTGACTGGGAGGGCGCTCTGAATCACAATAAAAGAGGAGAGGATTATTAGAGGCAGGTGGGGCCAAGGGCTGGGAAGCATCTGAGCCTCAGGAAGGGCTGGGATGGAGCCGAGCTCAGAGGCCTTCCTCCTTCAGAGAAGGCAGGGAATGACCTACCCAGAAGGCCCACCCCCTTGTAACTGCCCAGACCTTAGCAGCATGGTCCTGCTGTATTATATGCTAGTCCCAAAGTGCCTCCTACTCTCCGAGAAGCCTTTAGGAGTTACTCTGGTCAAAGCCACTTGACAGCTGTTCCTTTCATAGGACCTGCTTTAAATTTTCAGCCAGCTACAGATATTTTTACGTAAAGCTATTATTTTGCCTCTTCTCGCCAGCTTTTCAGTTGCTGGTTGATACCTGTGTAGTGCCATGATTTGCTGGAAACAAGGCTGAGCTTCTACACCACCTCCCAACAGCACCACCCTGGGGACCAAGCCTCTAACACATGGGCCTTCACAGACATTTGAGATCCAAACTATAGCAGGTATACATACATTTACAGAGGTACAAGTCACAGCCACCTTGAATTCATGCCACAAGTGTTTTTATATTTATGCAGTGCACAATAATTTTTAACATTTAAAGCAGGCATCAGGTCATGACTACTTCCATGGATTTTGCAGTCAAAATGCTCCCTTGCTCAACATGACCCTCTTTAAAAAGTTGTACATTTGCATTCACCTATGAAACCACACTCAAAGAACGAATTTATTTGTTTTTTCCATTCTTAAGGAAGCTGAGGGCAGGGTATTCCATCACATCAAAGCCCCAGGTGAGGCTTTGGGTTCCCTCTGAAGGCAGAGCCACCTCGGAAATAGATCAGGCAACAATTTCCCCTTTTAATAATTCCTACTTTGTGTAATAGTTTCCTTGGTTCCTGTAAGTGTGGAATGGAAATGGAGTTATAATTAAAGGTGGTGAGAAAGTTCCTTTTTTTATAAGAAACTTGCAGTTAACCTATTTATTTATTTATTTATTTATTTATTTATTGCGCTACCAGGGATGAAAGCCAATGGCATTCTACCTCCAAGCTATACCCCCAGCCCTATTTTTTATTTTTTATTTTGAAACAGGGTCTCACTGGTTTGCAAAGGGCCTCACCAATTAGCTCAGGCTGTCCAGGAACTGCGATCCTCCTGTCTCAGCCTCCCGAATGCTGGGATTACAAGCACCACCACACCGGGCAGCCCTTTTTTTTAAAAAAGAAAAAAAGTAGGGCTGGGTATGGTGCTGCATGCCTGTAATCTTAGTACTTGTGAAGCTGAGATGGGAGGAACACAGGTTTGAGGACAACCTCAGCATGTAGTAAGACTCATGAACCTAGGGAGACCCTGTTTCAAAATAAAATAGGTCTGGGAGTATAGCTCAGAGGTAGAATGCCCCTGGTTTTCATCCCCAGTATCAAAAAAAAGTGGGCAATTGTTCCTTGGGGTTCCCTTTGTGGAAATGTGGGTTTGCCCACGGTAGGTCATAAACTGAAAAAGAGACTCAGCCCAGCAGCTGCAGCCGGTCTTTCCCTCTGCACTTGTTCACACACTGAGTTAAGTAGTTGGCCCTTTGTATCTGCAGGTTCTGCATCTATAGACTCAACTAACCACAGATGGAAAATATTTTAAAATGTGTGTGCTGAACATGTACAGACTTTTCTCCTTGTCATTCTTGGCTTTGTTGTTGTTGTTCCCTAAACAGCACATTACAACTATTTATATAGCATCTCCATTGTAGTAGGTATTGTAAATAATCTGGAGATGATTTAAAGTATTTGGGAGGGTGCGTGCCGGTGTTTGCAAGGACTGTGCCATCTTATATGAGGGAATGGAGCACCCTCAGATATCGAGGGCCCACTGTGCTTTTTGCCTGGCATAAGGCACTAGGTTTTCAGCAAGTCTCTTTCTCCCCTGTGCCTGGTGCACCCCAGGGTGCCAGTAATAGCCGTTCTTGTGGGGTTGTCGAGGGGGGTACGTGGAATGATGCTCTGAAGCACTTAGCAGAGTACCTGGCTGGCTCACGCACACGCTCACTTGTCCGCGGTGGCTTGTGGCTGGTGGGCAGAGTCCCTGGTTTGGTGAGATTTTGTACCTGCTCTTTGGTCCTGACTGAGGCGCAACCCCTCAGGAGATGTGCCCCCAGTGCCCACCTGCAGCAGCGTCACCGAGGAGAGTACAGGTGGGCCGTGGGAAGCCACGGGAACCGCAGCTCCACCAACCAGCCGGACCAGACTGAGTTCCCAGGGACCTGGGCCCAGCTCTAAAGAAACTGAACTTCTGGGGTGGGGGGGGGGGCTCATTGAGCATGCCACAGCTCATTTGTGTATTATACATATGGACTTTAAAGAAAAAAAAATAACCTAAAGAAATAAATGAGGTTATCTGTCATAATAGAGTTCAAAGCACATTGGGAGGGCTGAGGGTGCAAATATTGAGAAAAAGGCTTAGTTTGGGGGAACTATCTCTCAGATTAATCTCTTACAAAGCAAACAAGAAAGTGCTCTGCTGGTGCTCGGAAGAGAGCCTCTCTAGCCTGGGCCACCCTGGCCTAACTCTTAAGGATCCACAGAATTGCCAACTGCTTAGGTTTTTTATTTGGCTGAAGAGTCTCTATTAAAATAGAATCCTCTCTTTTTGGATGGGAAAGAGGGACCGTGAAGGAGCTGGCAAGGACTCCTGGTGGATTCTACCCTCACCGCCCACGCCCTTCCAGTCCTAACCGGGCTGTGCAGACACTGGGCCTGCTCTGGGCACAGGGCCCTGCGTGGCGCTCACGGTCCTGGCCTCCCGTGTGCCTGCTGGGGAGCCTGTCTCTCAGCACTGCCAAGCCTTTCTGTGATCCAGGCCCAGGGTCTAGCAGAGGCACTCCAGGAGTATAGAGAACCTTCCACAAACACATTGCGGTAGGGAGAGCAAAAAGCCTGGCTGCCAGCAGGCCCGCTGTCCTTCCAGGGCCATGCGTGGAGGGGGCTGCTGGTGGACACATGTTCCAGGAGTTGGCAGCAAAGGCCGACCATAAATGACAGGCATTTGTGTCCCCAGGGAGAGGAAGGCCTCCCTTCTCTGCTGGGCCCGTGCGTCTCTGTGGCTGCAGCATCAAGTGCCTGGTTTTCCCTGCTTTACCATCTGGCCCAGGACAGCACAATGGCTCCGGATGCTCAGGGGGCATCCATGGTGGGGAGCTGGTGGGACCTGGGCCGTTTGCCATACTGGTTCTTGGGGCAGAGAAAACAACTCGCCAACAAGCTTTCCCTTCTCTGTGTGGCGAGACACCGTGCTGGGAAGGAGCCCAGGTGTGTGCAAGTGTCTGAGGTCTGGACTATGGCGTCCCTGTGAGTCACTCTCCTCCCTCCCCAGCCCATCCAGATCAGAGGAGAAAAGCAAACAAACAGAAAACACTCCACTGCAGCAGAGCGCTGCCTCAGCACACACTCAGCTGAGAGTTGGGCCTCGCGTCTGTGGCCAGCAACTTCCAGCGATGAGATGCTCTGTCCCAGGGAGTTTGCTGCTGGGGTGAGACCCCACCTCGACGGCCTTCTGGAGGTCTGGGAGAACAGGGGGATGCATCGGCCCCTCGGCTCTGGTCAGGGAGCTGGTGGGCAAGGTGGGCATGGGCACCAACCTGGAGAGAAAGCTGTGCTGGGCCTGAGTCAGTCCTGGCCTTGGGGAGTTTGTGTTTGATGGTGGGTTAGGCAAATGACATGTGTGCTTGTCAGAGGCTGCTGACAGCCACGGTCATAGCATGTCCAGAGGCCCCATGTTCCAGACCCTGACTGCTGTTGTAGGTTGATTTATTCACATAGTGAATTGACAATCTCAAAAAATTGGCTAAAGCAGCCCAGTTTCACAGACAAAGAAGTTGAGGCCTAAAGAGGTTCAGCCGAGGTCACACGGCAGGAAAAGTGGGGGTGAATATTAGAACAACCGAGGCTGGCTGACTGTGAGCCCGGCTCTCGTCTGCTCTGGTGACGGTGACTGAAGTTAAATGAGGTGATCCACAGGGAGGGCTGGACGCAGGCAGAGCCAGGCTCACTCGGCCCAACAGATGCCATGACAGAGGATAGTCCCATTTTCTGCATGTGCGTTGTTCTCCTGCATTTTGTGCTGAGGCTCAGCTGTAGATTATTCTAGTCACATGCTAAAAATGTGCAGGGCTTTTAGTCTCTTTGTGCTGACTGAGACTGCTGTTTATCTGCCTTTCCCACCACTCAGGCACACTCCACCGGGTCCCCCGCATTTTGGCTCTGAGTTTTAAAAGGTCAGGGAAAGCCGAGCATGGTGGCGCACACTTATAATCCCAGCATTCGGACGGCTGAGCCCGGATCGAGGCTGAGATCATGGTTTGAGGACGGCCTCAGCTACTTAGTGAGGCTCTCTGCAACTTAGTGAGACCCAGTCTCAAAATAAAGAATAAAAAATAGGGCAGGGGGTATAGCTTGGAGGTCAAATACCCCTGGGTTTCATCCCCAACCCCCCCCACACACACACACACACAAAGGTCTGGGAAGTTCTGATGGATTACCCGCTTATCTCCCATGTGTTTTAGGGTTGTTTATTCATTTAACAATTGGAAGTGACTTTAAAACACACAAGAGAAGAAAACCACCTCTCGTGGCCAGCATGGACATCTCTGGAGGCCAGCATCCCTGGCTATTAGAAGAAGGGCCGGAGCTTGGCATGGTGGCCCACGCCTGTAATCCAAGTACTTGGAAGGCTGAGCCAGGAAGATTGCAGGTTTGAGGCCAGTACTCAGTAATTTAATGAGACCCTATTTCAAAATTAAAAAAAAAAAAAAACATAAATGGGGGCTGGGAGTATGGCTTAAAGGTAGAATGCCGCTGGGTTCAATCCCCAACATCAGGGGGAAAAAAAAGGAGGAGCTGGTAGCTTTTCTCTATGTATCTCCAGGCCTAGAGCAGGGCCTGCCTCTGTGCAGGTGCTGAAAGAAACCAAAGTGGTCTGTGAATTCCAGCAGTGGGGCTACTTAGCAGTGCTGGACTTGAGAGCCAAAGCTTCAAATTCTATCCTTTCTCTACACATGCCCCGCCTCTTCTCCTAGGGTGCAGAGGATCTTGGGCACAGCCAGGTGGGGTTTTCCAGGACAACTCTTTAGAAGCTGGGGGAATCCCCTCTGCTGAGTCACTGTCCTGATACCTGGGTTTAGGGTGTGTCTCCAAGAAAGAACCCTGCTTTGGATGTCTCCAGCTGGGCTCCAGTGTCTGCCCACAGGCTTCAAGCTTTCCCCTCGCAAATGCTGAGTCCATGCCAAGCATTTTCCATACATGACCTCACTGAATCAGCATAGAAGCTTTATCAGAGAATCAGTATTGCTCTTCCCATTCTCACCAAGAGATAATAAATCTATAAAATAGGGATAAGCCTGGGACCTATCCACTAGGATTATTTTTTGCAGATTAAACGTGATGCCCAATGGATGCTAGCAGGGAACCAGGATGCAGTAAGAACTCTTCAGATATTAGAGACCTCTGCTGTTGGAGGAGAGGGAGGCAGATGCGCCAGGAACTGGGCTTTAGGAGGGGAGATGAATTGCCTGCGGTCCTTGGAGTCAGTCCTGGGCAGAAGCAGGATTTGAAGGGGGTCCATCTTCTCATTCTTCTCTTCCTGGTCAGAGTAGAGACAACAGCCCCCACCCAGGGACTTGGGGGCTCCTTAAGGAGACACAGCAATCTTGAGCAGGAGAGTTTTACAAAAGGAAGAAGATTCCACCTCAGACATGTTCTGTGCTTCATTATCAGGTACCCGATGCTTACAGCTGGCCGGCGGCGAGCTGGGCTGGGGGACAGAGCACCAGAGCTCCTGGGGGGCAGAAACGCCCGGCTTCCCTAGTTACTCAGTCCTCTGTGTGGCTGTGACTGGCTGAATCGCTCAACCTCTCTAAGCTTTGCTTCTAATGCTGTCCCAGAGATACTCTGAGCATGAGCTGAGGCTGCACACACGAGCCACGTAGCTCAGTGCCAAATAAGCGCTCAGTAGACATCAGCCTGTGGTGACCAGCTAGATCCGTCACATGGCCCTTCGATGGGGGAGATCACAACTGATCACCACGCCCCCAAACACACAATCCTCTATTCCCCTGACCCCTCCTCCAAATTAGTGCAGTTATGAGGACTGGAGACAGTGCCCTGCCCCTCCTCACCTCTCTCCGAGCCTGTGGGCGTGCAGCACAAGGGTGAAGTAGCCAATCCTCACTGACACTACCGCTGCCCCTGTGCCCCAGGCCGTGCACCAAGTCCTGACAGTCAGCACCTCCTGTAAAGATCAGGACTCTGAGAGCCACGGAGCAGCCCCAGTGTTCACAGGGTGGGAAGTGGCTGTCCCATTGGCCCCTTTCCCGCTCCCTCTGCCTACTTGGTTCAGCACTAAGGCCTTCTGTCAGAGGGCGTGGCCAGCGCAGACTCAGGGTGACGCAGAGGTACTTTATAGAGCTGCACTCCTACAGGAGAAGCTATCATCTGTGCATGAATGAATGCTGCTGTTATTTATAAAAGGCGAAAGCCCACTCATTCCGTGGAACTGTCGTGTGACCTAGGGGTAAGTAAGGACCACGTGGAGAGATAAGCAGGAATTTTAAAAAAAAAAGGGAGAGGGTGTGAGAGAACCCCGGACTGGCTCAGCCGCAGGGTGAACTGTTCCCACAAGCCTGAGGTGGACCGGGAGGAGGCAAGGTGGTGAGCCCCCTCCGGAGCCCACCTGCCTCTCACCCTGGTCCTTGTCAGGGATTATGGGGCTCCTCCTAGGTACGAGATACAGCCCTATTCCTCGGGGAGTTCCCAGTCCAGCAGGGGAAACAGACACCAGTGATCAGATGACAGAGAGAATATGGGAGAAATGAGACCAAGCGCAGGCAAGAGCGGGGTCCCCGGGGGAAGCAGGGCTTGTGTCCCAGCTCGGGCCAGCAGCCAGGCCCGGCTCAGCTTCTGTGCTTGGGTTCCATCATTGATGACAGAGGTCAGGCCTGCCCTCCCAGGCATCACGGGACTGCGTGTTAAGCGTGTGGCCTACGCCTGTGCTAGTTTAGCCTCTGTGTATCAGTAGGGTCACATGGCAAATCTCCATTCAGCCGGTGTTTGTTGAACTCCTCCTGTATCCCAGGCACTGTTTCAGATGCTAAGAATACAGCAATGAATCCAACGGACAAAAGCTCTGTTCTCATGGAGATTACATGGTGAGCGGGGAGAAAGACAATAAGTAGAATGTAGAGTGTATTTGATGGAATTTGTGTTATGAAGAAAAATAATGCAGGGAATGTGGCTAGGGAGATCCAGAAGCAGACATAGGGGTCAGAGGAGATAGTCCTGAGAAAGAAAGTCCTGTTTAAGAAAGCCCTGAAGGAGGGGAGGGACCTAGCTATTCAGATATCAGGAGAGAGGAGTGGTTCAGGATTCAGTAGCAAGTTCAAAAGCCCTGTGGCTGCAGTATGCCTAACATGTTTGAGAACTGTGAGGCCAGTGTGGTGTCGCCAGAGAGTCAGGGTGTCAGGGATGATATGGGGCTTTGAGGTCAAAGTCCTTTTTTTTTTTTTTTTTCCTTTTTGGTGGTACTTGGGGTTCCTGGAAGCCCTTCTACCTCCGGGCTACACTCCCAGACCTATTTTATACTTTTTTATATTTGGAAACAGGGTCTCTTAAGCCAGCAAGGCTGGCTTCAAACCTGCGCAATCCTCCTGTCTCCACCTCCCAAGTACGGGGATTACAAGCATGCGCCACCACGCCCAGCAGAGGTCAGTTTACTTTTTAAAAAATTTTTAATTTGGTGCATTGTATTCATACATCATAATGGGATAAAAAAAAAAAAAACTTGTGTAGACATACAAGCACACATCGCTCAGTTAGCCCCTACCCAATTCCCACACCATTCCCTCCCCATCCCTCCTTCCCATGCTTGGCTTAGTGGTTGACATCTATATGTTTAAGTACATCCTGTGCTTTAGAGAGTTTCCTTCTCCCCTCCTCCCATCCCCACAGTTAGGTGGCCTTATTTGCTCCTCTATAGGATCTCCTTTTTCATCTAGAGTTCCTCCTATAATCCATTTCTCCTTAGCTTTCACATATTAGGGAAAGCATCCAATTCCTTATTTTTTCTGACTGACTAATCTCACTTAGCATAATGTCCTCCAGTTCCATCCATTTCTCTAAAAATGATGTAATTGTGTTTTTTTATGGCTGAGTAAAATTCCATTGTGTACATATCCCACAGTTTTGTAATCCATTCATCTGTTGGACATCTTGGCTGGTTCCATAGTTTGGCTATGGTGAATTGTGCAGCTATGAACATAGATACACATGCACTAGTTTGGTAGTTTGGTTTGCTTTCTTTTGGGTAGATACATAGAAGTGGTATTGCTGGGTCAAATGGTAAATTTGTTCCCATTCTTCTGAGGATCCTCCATACTGTTTTCCCAAGTGGTTGCACTAATTTGCAATCCCACCAACAATGTTTTAGAGTTCCCACTTCTCCACATCCTCGCCAGCATTTGTTGTTGGGTTCTGAATGATTGCTATTCTAGTTGGAGTTAGGTGAAATCTCAGGGTAGTTTTGATTTGCATCTCTCTGATTGCCAATGATGTTGAGCATTTTTTCATGCATTTATTGGCCATTTGAGAGTGTGGTCTCAGGTAGAGGGGCCAGCATAAGAAGGCTTTGAATATAAGAGTGGCATGTTCAAGCCAGGCATGGTCATACATGCCTATAATTCCATTACTTGGCAGACTGAGACGGGATAATCACAGGTTTGAGGCCAACCTCAGCAGCAGCTTAGCAAGACCTTCAGCAACTTAGCGAGACTATTTCAAAATCTAAAAATTTAAAGGCCAGGGTGTAGCTCAGAAGTAGAATCCACTTGGATTCAATCCCTAGCACCAAAAACTGGGGGTGGGAGGAGGAGTAACATGTTCCGATTCAGCATCTTAGTTCGATCAGGTTTTAAATAGCCTTTGTGTTGGGGATGAAACACAAAGATAGAAGCAGAGAGATCAGGGAGGCTCCTGCAGGAAGCCAGGTGAGTGCTGATGGTCACTCGGACTGTGTAGTATCAGAATGCCAGTAAGATGGAAATTGACTTCCTGGGGAGGACCAGACACTTCTGGGTGGAAGCAGCCTGCTCTGCTCCATCCTGACCTGCTTCCTCAGGAAGGAAGAGGAAGTCCATGACAACCCCAGTGCTCTGACCTTGGGTTCCCTGGCTCCCTGCCAGTCCTTTGAAGAAGCCAGTGTGGCTCAAACCAGGATCCTTTGGTCAACCCCAGACTTTATTCTCCCAAATAGGAGGAGAGCTGTGGGAATACAGGGCTGCTGGGCCTGCCATGGGTGAGGAAGGGAAGTTTCTAGGATTCCATTCCTCCGCTGCAGACTTTGTCTTACTGGGGCTCCTTCAAGTTCACAGTTGTTTATGCTTGTGGTCAGATCCTGAGCCCATAGATGGAGATTGGGAATTGCCTCTAAGACGACACTGACATCCAACCAGAACTGGGAAAGTTCAGGTTTATACAAATGATCATTCAGAATGCAAGAATATCCTTTACAATGAGCATAGTCCCATCATAATAATGAATAATCTAGCAAGGGCTTTTATGGAGATAATAGAGAAACAAGTTGCAATCAGAACATGCAGGAACATCATGAGGGCACCATCCTGGTGGCAGTCACAGAGACAGCACTGCGTGAGTAATGACTGTTCATTCACGCGGTTCACCTTCATAGCAGCCTGGTGGAGGTGGATGTTGTGGGTGCCATCATACAAGCGGGGAAGCCGCAATACACACATTCAATAACTTGTCCAGGATGACCCAGAGGTAAACGATTTGTACCCAGACCCTCTACTCCTGGCCATGGTTCTGTAAAATATTTCTCAACAGTTTGCTTTCCTTATACAATTTAATTATGTATGTATGTATTATGTATTATGTATTTTTGCAGCACTGGGGATGGAACCCAAGGGCATTCTACCTCTGAGCTACACCCCCAACCCTATTTTATTTTATTTATTTATTTATTTATTTTACTACTGGGAATGGAACCTAGGGCATTCTACCTCCAAGCTCCACCCCCAGCCAGATTTTCATTTTTTATTCTGAAACAGGGTCTCACTGAGTTGCAAAGGGCCTCACTAAGTAGCTGAGGCTGTCTGAGAACCATGATCCTCCTGTCTCAGCCTCCCAAATGCTGTCATTACAAGCGTGCGCCACCATGCCCAACATTTTATTCTTTATTTTTAAACAGTCTTATTAAGTTGCAGAGGGCCTCACAAGTAGCTGACTCTGGCCACGAACCTGCGATCCTTCTGTCTCAGCCTCCCAAGTACTGGGATTACAAAGCACGCACCACCACACCTGGCTCTGTATTCAAATCATTTTGACTCTTTATATTTACATCCAATTCTCATAAACCTAAGGATATCCAAGGAGAAATATCATTTCCCCTACCGGTAATAGCTGCCAAGACAGTTCTACCAAATATTCTAAAATCATCTGAATATTCAAAATTCCACCGAAATCTTGTGTTGTGTGTGTGTGTGTGTGTGTGTGTGTGTGTGTGTGTGCATCTGGGGATGGAACCCAGGGGCATTTGACCGCCAAGCTATACCCCTGCCCCCTTTTTTTATTTTTTATTTTGAAACAGTAAGTTGCGGAGGGCCTCACTAAATAGCTGAGTCTGTCCATGAACTGCGATCCTCTAGTCTCAGCCTCCCAAATGCTGGGATTACAAGTGTGCGCCACCACTCCCAGCCCAAAATCTTTTTTTAAGGATGGGTCTCACAGAGTTCCCAGATGGCTCTGGTACTCCCAGGATGCCCAGCACACACAGAGGCTGTCCAGACCGGTTAGCGCTGAGGAAGCTGCTGATCCCTGGAGGAGGGGCTTTGCAGCTGGTGTAAATGTGGTACCCCACCTCCAATGCGTGACTCTCTATCCTTCCTTCCTCCTCCTGGCCGGGCTAACAGGCCTGATGTATCGGCATCTCAATCACTCCTGCTCCTCCTGGAGATCCCAGCCTGGCCTTGGGCCCTGAGGTCTCCGGAGCAAATCAGTAAACTGGGGGGAGGGGAACAAAGAAGGGATCAAAAGGGAATAGGGTCTTCTGGCTGCCGGCTTTACCTATAATCTGCTGCTTAAAATGCTGCTGTCATGGAACTCTGGAGCCATGGGGTTCTCCTACAGCCCTGGAAATAAGATCTCTTGGACCCAACAGATAAACCAGCCCAAATTCTAATTTTTTTTTTTTAGTGTATTAAATTTGAATCCTGTGTTTTCAGCCCTTCGCACAGGGCCAGAGATGGAAGACAAATGTAATTTCTTTAAAAGTCTTATAAGATCAAAGGAAGAAGAAAATTTCCTTATTTTCTCAGCTATTTCAAAATGCATTTTTTTTTCATTTCCGATAAAGAGACTGTTCCCAGTGACCTTTCAAGGGGAAAGACTCTATATTGATTTTTTTTTCTTGCTTTTCCCCCTTTTCTCCGCCCTCTGTCTCTTTTTTGTTTTTTTTAATCTTTCTCTTTCAATCTCCAGGGACCTCCCACCCACCGTCTCTTCCTTATAGAGCTTCCAGCCAGCGCCCAGAAGTTGTCTGTCCACACCCGCAAGCACCCACTACTCCCCATCACCCTGTGGCCAAGCACTCTTCTGGCCCCGCCCACAGCTCTCTCATCTGGAGCTTTGCTAACTGAAGGCCTGTTTCAAGGAGACACAGGCTCCCTTGTGGCCTCCTGGCCTTATCTCTTTACCTGGGGCACAAAGACTGTTCAATTAGTTACCACTGATCTCCTGCCTCTAATTAGCGCCTTTAGCCCTCCCAGCCTAGATCAGGAGGAGCCCTGCAAACAGCAGTTGGTAATGGGTTGCTTGGGGCTACTTCCTCAGGAGTGGTGTCAGCAGGACCCCTGGTTCATGCCTTAGAAGCTAGGGGTCCCCACGCAGCATCCTGAAGGGCTCTGATAGGCAAATCCTCTTAGAAGGGGGGATCGGAAAGTGCCAATTCCTTTTGTTCCTTTTGATCGTCCTCTTTGCCATCCCTCTCCCTGTGGGGCTCATCAATCAAGCAAGGCTAGTTCACTAAACGCTGGGACGCAGCAGTTTACTGAAGGCTCAGGCTCCCCCTCACCTCTGATGGTGGTGGTGACAGAGAGAGCCCATTCCTTGGTTTATTGAACACTTGCTATGTGTCAGGCATTGGGGTTAGTGCTTTACATGACTTGTGTGGAAGCATTAGAGAAAAGAAACAATATTCATTTTACAATGAAGAAACTGAGGCCCAGGGGTTAAGTAATTTGCCCAGGGTCATGGTCAAACAGCTGGTTGATGGCATTCACTTATTTTCAGGAAATATTTATTGGGCCTACTATGTGCCTGCCATTGTTCCAATGACTTAGAAGGGTATGCGCAGTTTTAGAAAGGTGTGTGCGGTGGGAGTAGGGGGGATACAGACATTGAACAGGTAAGCAGGTAAATAAAGCAATCTCCTATAAGTGCTTTGAGGGAGCTAAAGGGTTCTGTTCCAGGACAGAGCCAGGTTCTCAGATTCTCTGAGGCTGGCAGGGGCAGAAAGCACTACTTTGTTATCCTGGGGAGGGGACTCAGGCAGTTAGCCCCCAAGACTTAACCCTGCCTAGTAGGCATTAGTAGTTTTCATTGGGAAAAGATTCTCTATGTGGTCGTCTAGCCCAAGTTCTGTGTGAGCACAGGGAGTTGGTGCAGGAGGGAGCCACATCCCTCCTCTATGGGTGGAGCCAGCCCTGGTCCCACCCCAGCACAGCCTCACCCGGTTCAGTAGTTAGTCCTGTTATCAGTGAAAGTAAAGAAGGAGTCTTGCTGCAGTTGGGGAAGCCCTGGGTAATTTACAGAGGCCCTGAGGTTCTGGGTACTGTCTCTCCCCTCTGAGTCCTGGGAGAGAAGTACATAGCAGGTCTAGTTATCAGCTGTTCCCAGGTCCCACCCAAGACATGGGAGCCCCGCTCCCTCCCCTCTGCCCCACTGAGTCAGCAGCCCAGCCCAGGTGCCCACAAATAGCGTCTCGGCATGATCTCACCATCTCACCGGAAGCTCATCAGAGTGACTCAGCGCTGCTTGGCCACCTCCTGGAGGGAGGTGCGCCTACCTCTGCTCTCACCCCAGCCTGGGAGGAGACAGGAACAGGGAAAATCCCTCAATGAGCCAAGCAGCAGAGAAGGATTTCAGAAACTGGGGAAGAGTTGCCAAACTGGGCTGAGATCTTATGATGAAAATAAAAGGGAAAGGCTTGGAAGAGGCGCTCAAAACTGACTGTCAAATCAACTTCAGATGAACGCTGTGCAAGGTCCTGTAGCTCCTGTCTGGAGGACAAGGGTATTAGAACCAGCCCAGTCAATGGCCACTGATGCTTTAGGAGATCCTGAGGTGGCTGTCTTCCCATGAGACAGCCAGACTTACCAGAGCCTTCCCCTGCCACAGGGGCCATTTTTTTTAGCCCATTCTGTATTACAGACACTACTGTGGGCTCTCACAGCACCCTGCAAAAATATGTGAGGTCCTGTTTGCCCTGTTTTACTGCTGAAAGGCCAAGGGCTTGTCCAGAGTCTCTGAGCAAGTGACCAGCCATCATTCAAACTCCAATAGGACCCCAGATTCTTCACTGAGCTGCGCTGCCCCTTAGCATGGTTTGTGACCTTTTTAGCCTCTAAATGCAAGGGTCCTCGCTGGATGGTGGTATGGTTATGAGTTCCAAAGTGGACATGCTATCCCCAAGTTCATCCTCTACCTGATCTGCTTTCTCAGCTCAAAATGGTCATCACGGGGAGATGTAAAGACAGAGCATGCGCGTGTGTGCGCGCTCGTGTGTGTGTGTTGAGTGTGTGTGTCTGTCCATCCTGCAGGCTCTCCAGGGGCCGTTGCACATTCTGCCCCTCCCTGGAGAGCAAGTGGCTCTGACCAAGGACGCCGTCCCTGAGCGCTGAGCATGGGTGAGCTCTGGCAGAGAGGAGGGTCAGACCATCTGGAGGGACAAGAGCAGTAGGGGCTGGTAGAGGGGAGACAGGTGGCAGTGACCTTCCTTTGAAGATATTTAATGCCATACAAATGTTCTTTGGTGTTAAAAAAAAAAAGTGAAATAAACCAACATTGTAGGTTTAAAAACTATATCAATAATACTTCTCTCTAAATGACAGGATTATAGGTGGTTTTGATTTTCTAGCTTGGTATTGACTATATTTTCTACGGTTAAAAAAAGTATTAACTATTCTCATAATGATAAAGTTATTTAATATGTTGGTAGTGCGAGAACTTGTTCCTTAAACACTATCTTAATCTGGTAGACCGGTTTCTCGTTAAATGTGCTTTGTTTCACTTTTCCATGACCTCTGTAGTGGCACTTTTTTTTTTTAAAGGAAGACTGTTTTAATATAGAAGTCTTTGCCAATATGATGGCAAAGAATAAATAACTTTCTTAAATGAGCACATAATGAGATAGCACTTCATTAGGAGTGCTGCAACCCAAAAGATAAACAGTAATAAGTGTTGGCCAGAATGATGAAATACCGGAGCGCTCACACTGCTGGTGGGAACATAAAATGGCACAGCCACTGTGGAAAACAGTCTAGTGGCTCCTCAAAAAGCTATATATAGAATTACCATGTGACCCAGCAGTCCCGCCCATAAGTATATACCCGAGAGAAATAAAAATTTATGTTCACACAAAAACTCATATGGGTCATAGCAGAATTATTCATAATAACCAAAAAATAATGGAAACAATCCCACTGTCCATCAAGTTGAATAGTCAAACAAAATGTGGTATATCTACACAGTGGAATATCATTCAACCACAAAAAAGGGTGTAGTGCAGTATTGAGACATGTGGCCACATGGGTGCACCTTAGAAGCATGCTATATGAAGATGCCAACACAAAAGGCCACGTATTGTCTGATGTGTATGAAATGTCCAGAGCAGGTCAGTCCACAGAGACAGTAGGTAGATTATTGCTTTCAAAGGCTGGAGGATGGAGTGAATGGGGAACAGCTAAGAATGGGTACAGGTTTCTTTCAGGGATGGTAAACATATTCTGAAATTAATTTGATTGTTAATGGTTTCATAACTGTGAATATACTAAAAACCAATGAGTTGTTCCCTTTAAAAGGATGTTTTGTGGCATGTAAATTATATTTCAGTTTTTTATGGGGCATGCTTATAATCCCAGTACTTGGGAGGCTGAGACAAGATGATCACAGGTTTGCAGCCAGCCTCAGCAACTTGTGATGCCCTCCCCAACTTAATGAAACCCTGTTTCAAAATAAAGAATAAAATAGGGCTGAGAGTATAGCTCAGAGATAGCATGCCTCTAAATTCAATCTCCAATACCACAGAAAAAAAGAAGAAAAAAAGACCAATTTAGCTGGACACAGTGGGACACACTTCTAATCCCAGTACTTGAGAGGCCGAAACAGGAGTGTAGGTTGAAAGCTAGAGTGTGGCAACTTAGTATCAGAGATCCTCTTTCAAAATAAAAAGGGGTGGGGGCATAGTTTAGAGGTAGAGTACCTCCGGATTCAAGCCCTAGTACCACACACACAAAAAAAAAATATGAACTGCTTGAACTCCTAAAAGCTGGGCCCAGTTTCCCTGTAATGAGCGGTGAGCATGTGGGCTTCCCCACTTACCAGCTGGGCTGTCTTGACCAAGTTGCTTAACCCCTGGGAGTGTCGCTGTCTTAGAGGAAAATGGAGGTGCTACTGTGTCTTGAGGTCCTTGGGGCAGTTTGCTCTGAGACCACTGCTGCTTCTCTTCCTCCATCGGCAGGCATTCATTCTCCCTGAGGAGACAGGTCTGCCATTTGTGTATGGGGGCGGGAGGGGTCTTGGTTTTGCTTTCTGTCCCTGTGGGCAGGCCTCTATGAATACTGTCCCTTCTAAGAGATGGTTCCAGGATCAGAGGGGCAGCCAATGATGGCACCTTGCCTAGCCATCTGCAATGTGTATTCGAGGCAGAATTGGCCAGAGGCAGTGAGTGGCTTCTCCTAAAGTTTGCTGCTGTGGCCATGTCACTGGCTTCTGAGCTCAAAGCAGTTGGGTGGCAGAGGTGTTTATTTTTCCAATAGGTCCTTTCTACTCTTTCCCTCTGTCCTCTTGTCCTCTTTGGGGTTCTCTATCTCTATCTCTATCTCTCTCAAAGCCCAGAAGAGTGAGAGTGAGCTCTTCAGTCTGCAAACCCTGCATGGAGTCAGAGCTGTTGTTTATAACCGGCGACATCAGCCATAACAGTGGCGGGGCCTTGCAGACGACACCATAGCTCTCTGCTCTCCATCTTTGGCTCAGGACCAGGGCTGGGGAGGGCCAGGCCGACTGACGAGCCTCTCTCTTTCCCTTATTTTTTGGAAGAGGGAAGTAGTTGGGGATTGAACCCACGGGCATTCTACTTCTGAGCTGTGCTCCGGCCCTTTTTACTTTTTGTTTTGAGTTGCTGAGGGTCTAAGTTGAGGCTGGCTTTGAACTCTCAATCCTCCTGTCTGAGCCTTCAAAGCACTGCGATTACTGGCATGCACCTCTGAGCCCAACTTCTTTCTCTTTATACGTGCAGTTGGAGGGACTGCATTAATACTTTTTTTTCTTTAACTTACAGGGCCATCTGAAGCCAAAGCCATTATTTTGGTTTACTATTAACACTCTCTCAACTTTGACTGGAGTTGAAGGCTAAAATCAGTCCACCTTTTCTGAACACGGGTTTTTCCAACATACCAAGCACTTGCCGTGTTCTCAGCTGTGGAAACCGCAGAGACGGTGGCAGTGAGAAGGAGAGAGTAAGATGAAAACTATAGTCTCTGGCCTCTGTAAAGCAGAAATCTAGTAAAACAGACGATCATTGTCATAGAAAGAGGGACAGAGTGTGGAAGCCATTGGAGCTGACATAAGTCCCCAGGACAAAGACGCCCTCTGTCCCCTGTGTGTCCACTCTGCTGAGCACGCACGTGCCTCTTCTCCATCACCGCTCGCTCTCTGCTGGTAGGTGCTGCCCCCATTTTATAGACAAGCAAACTGAGGCTCAGAGACGATGTTACTTGTCCGAGACCACCCTGCAAGCAAAGCTGGGTCTGCCTAACCCGGGAGCTGGTGCCCTTAACCCCTGCGCCGCTATAGGGGAGGTTCTGTGAAGTGTCCCTGGGTAGGGCGAGAAGATGGCGAAGACAGGAGCCACCAACCAACATGGAGGCCATAGTCATGAGCGTCCCCATGTCCAGGCAGGATGACGCGCACACAGCACACCCCGGGGTCAGGCGTGAGGTCCTGGGCTCTTGGGTGTGCGGGACAGTGAGCAGGCTGTGAGGGGCTGAGCCATGACATGTGTGAAACTGTGACAGAGGAAGGGGCCCTGCCACAGGAAGGCAGCTGGGTTCACAGGACATGGACACAGGATGGGGATGGGGTGGGGTGGGGGTGGCAGCTGCAAGAAGACAGATTAAACCAGGAGAACTTTCCAGCAGTGGGAGCTGCAGATGAGCTCTCTTAGGAAGGATGAGTTCTTGGACACTGGGACTGTGCCCCACACAGCCACACAGGGTATCTGTCACAGGGAGGGACAGACATTAGAGCAAGGAGTAGACAGCGCTGTGAGCGTGGAATATAGATAACTCCCAGCGCCGGCGTATTAAAGACGGGCATGAGCAAACGCGCACCAACGGGAGCGCGGGCCGGGTGGTCCCTCGAGGCCCCTCCAGCCTTGGCTCTGTTTAGCGTGTGCTCTTCTGGGCTGGGTTTGTCAGGGAACACTGTTCATGTCTGTGTGTGTGTGTGTGTGTGTGTGTGTGTGTGTGTGTGTGGTGTGTGTGTGTGTGTGTCTAGGATCCTGGGCCAGAGAAATGGCCTCTCGAGAGTCGGTCAAGGAGGCTAATACATTTTGGTTCTTCCTCAGTTCACCATCTGGCAGTTGGGTGGAGGTGTGGGGCCACCCGAGCGGCGGCTGTGCTTCGCCTCTGTGTCGTTTGGGGCATGCTGATGGTCAATGATTCGAGTAATGAGAGTATCCCAGGGAGCCAGAGTCCTGCGCCTGCGAGGCCGGCTCCTCACCCTCAAGCAGAGTTGTCCATGCCCAAAGCCAAAAAGGGGAGGAATGCTGCAGGGAAACGCCCCCTGCAGATAGGTCAGTATGCATCGTGGGGGGTGTGCAGCTCCTAGTGATGATCGTGGCAGGGGTTGGGGTCAGAGCTGGGGGGCTTCACATCAGGAAGAAAGGCCAAGGGGAGCGGCAGGAGAGGAGAGGTCTCTGGAGGGCAGCCTCCCCTTGTGGATCTTACTACTCAGATCCCTGGCAAGAGGGGTAGGGGCTGCACGGACCAACCACCTCTCCTCTGGCCGGTTGCCAGCCCCCCTTCCCATTCAGCCAGGGAGGCGTGGGGAGAGGGGCTCTACAGAAACGGGCTGAGTCACTATTTCCACTCGCTCCTCTGCAGTGTTGGTGGGCAGATCACACACCAGCCTTGTAAACTCACTCTCCGCTTGTCCGCGTGACGTTTATGGCCCCACAGGGAGCTGGCTTTTTAATGAGCCTAATTGGAGACTGTAAGTAGGAGTTTGTAAAACAAACAGTGAGGGGCTTCGGGCCAAAGCCCAAAGTTGCAGTTGGAGCACACAGGGTCGCAGGGGGCTCTGCAGACAGGCGGGGACTCCTCCAGTGGAGGTGCTCCCCAGGGAAGGAAGCCTTGCCCTCCCGGGAGAGCTGGCTGCAGGCTCTGTCCTCTCCACCAAGCCCTGTCCCAGAAGTGGGGATGCTTAGCAGGAGACCTCACTGTGGGGTTGTGCTGGGAAAGCCCTGTTTTCCTGGAGACAGGGGCTCCTCAGGAATGGGCCCGTGAGTGCACCAAGGGTGGAGGCCAGCACACCTAGGAGCCCCAGCCCCTAGCCCTACTCCTCACCCTAGGCCACCTCTGGAGGGAGAGGCTGTCGTCTAGAAGTATCGTGTGGGAAACCCCACTTTCACCTGTAACTTGCTTCTCTGTCTGGCAGAGCTGGTTTTCAAATTAAGATGGAGCTGGGGAGTGTGGATGTGTGCTAGGAGCCTGCCAGGTGGACCTGTCTAAACAGCTCCAGGTAGAAGGGGAGATGCCTCACCTCCCCATGGAGGCTGGGGAGGGGGTTCTTCAGCACTAGAGCACCAGCCACCATGAGGTTGCATTAGAGAGGTCCCTCCTGACTCCCCCCAAAAAGCAACTGTGCACCTTTACAACGGAGTGTGCCATGGCCCTTAATAGTAGAAAGCAACACTTAGGGCTACAGAAAAATATCCATGAAATGGCAAGTGAAAAGAAAGTCCTCTAGTCAGGCGTGGTGGCACAGGCTTATAATCCCCACGCTTGGGAGGTGGAGACAGGAGAATGGCGCTGGTTCGAAGCCAGCCTCGCTGGCTTAAGAGACCCTGTTTCCAAATTAAAAAAAAAAAAAAATAGGTCTGGGAGTGTAACCTGGAGGTAGAAGGGTTTCCAGGAACCCCAGTGCCACAAAAAAAAAAAAAAAAGTCCTTTAGATAGGCGCAGCGATTCCCTTTTTGAAGGTTACTAGAGTTTGAACCCAGAGGTATTCTACCTCTAAGCAATATCCCCAGCCCTATTTTATTTTTTATTTTGAAACAGGGTCTTGCTAAGTTACTGAGAGTCTTGCTAAGTTGCCAAGGCTGGCCTTGAACCTGCGATCCTCTAGTCTCAGTCTCCCAAGTACTAGGATTATAGGTATGTACCATCATACTTGGCTAGAAGAATTCTTTTTTTAAAAAAATTCAATGTACAAATGCATACTCGACAGGCTTGCTATGCTATAATCTCAAACGTGATTCTGTCAGGGTAGTAACATTTTGGTGATTTGTATCTTTTTGTCTATCTAATGCCTTGAAATTAAAATAATCCATGAGAGAATGAAGTTCAGTCAACCTCTAGAAGTAGCTGTCATCCACCTGGAAGGCCCCATCTGAAAGACAGCGTCCACTCCTGCGTCCAGCTACATGTGGGATGGGGTTGCCATTGACACCTTCTGCCCTCAGGAGCCGTGGCCAGAGCTGCCAGTTTTCTGCGGAGGCCGAGGGCATTTCCAAAGCCAGCCAGATGGGACAGCGAACTTGGAGCAATCGTTTTCAACCTGCTTCTTGGAGTCACGGGCAAACCTGAGAGTTAGGGACCTGTTTGGACTCTTATATGATTTCACCTGAACAAAGCCTTCTAGAGTTTGTTTATGGTACTAGGGATTGAATCCATGGGCTTCTACCTTCAAGCTACACCTCCTGGCCCTTTTAACTTTTTTTATTTTGAAAAATATCTCACTGAGTTGCTAAGTTGCTGAGGCTGGCCTCAAACCTGTGGTCTTCCTGTCTAAGCCTCCCAAGTACTGTGATTGCAGGCATGCACCATCACATTCAGCATACCCTCCAAAATAATAACTGTTGGTTTATAGTAACTCTTTTTTATCAGAGAACCACTTTGTAAGATCCAGAAAACATGATTGTTTTGGACCAAGTTGTTCACCCCATGAAAGTCATGTGTTGAAATCCTAACCCCCAGTATCTCAGAATGTGACCGTATTTGGAAACATGACCCTTAAAGAGGCAACTAGTGTAAAATGAAGTCATGAGGGTGGGTCCTAATCCCAGCCTCATTACAAGAGGAGACAAGGACACAGACAAGCACAGAGAAGCGCCACGTGAACACACAGGGAGAACACGGCCCTCTACAACCAGGGAGAGGAGGAGGCCTCAGAAAAACCGGCCCTGACACCTCGAGCTCAGGGTTCCAGCCCCTAGAACTTTAATGAAATACTTGTTGGTTGTTTAAGCCATGCAGTCTGCAGTTGGTGGCTGGCTGGCTGGCTGGTTGCTTGCTTGCTTGCTTTCTCTCTTCCTTTCTCTCTCTCTCTCTCTTCCTTCCTTCCTTCCTTCTCTTTCTTTCTTTCTTTCTTTCTTTCTTTCTTTCTTTCTTTCTTTCTTTCTTTCTTTCTTTTTCTGGACAGCCCTACCCAATTAATGGATCAACAAGGGTTTATCATTCCCTTAAAACAAGATGTTCAGGGACAGGTCGTTCATGATGTGATTTAGCTGCCAGGTGAGACCGCGAGAGTCCCAGATGTCACTTTATGCATCGCGTGTCTCCCCTCCCACCCTGTCCCCGCACCCACCATGAGGATGGTGCCCCAGGTTTGCAGTGGGGGCCTGCCTCCTGGTTATGCTATGGCTGCTGCTGCAGCTTCTTCAGGCAGCACATCACAGTCAAAGCAGTAAGAAGAGCAATAGCCCTGCCAGCCAGGCAGCCTATTCTCTTCAATCAGGAAAAGCAGCATTTTCAAAAACCTCTGAGGTCTTGAATTAATGTCTCGTGGTCCTTAACTGTGTCCCATGGCTATTAGGGAGCCTGGGGAGGTACCCACCTGGTCTCCTGGCATAGTGCAGAACCACTTGAGATGGTGCTGGGGTTCTGTTAGCCAGAAAGAAAAAAATGGTGTCGATAGGTCACAGAGGGGTGGGGCAGTTTCAGCTGCCCAAAGATTGTTTTCTTACATCTTTGCAGGAAAAGATCACATGGCCCTTCAAGATCTGGGAGCGACATACCGAAGTCTGGGGGGATGTGCCCATCTGGGAATGGACGTTCTCCAGGGACCTCCTTTCCATAAAGGGGCTTCCTTTCCTATCCCCCCCCCACCCCCGCGCTGCTATTGTGTAGTTCCCTCGGCCGTGCCGTGGCCAGGGACCAGTTGTTTCTCAAAGTCTATAAAATCCCTTTGGAGTTCTTCGAGTACAGGGAGAGGGGTGGGGGGTAGGTTTCTGAAACATCCTGTTATTTTTCCTCCCTTGCTATCAGTGGCAGCGCATAGCAAAAGTCGCGAGTTATGTCTATGCCAAAAAAAAAATCTACTCACAGATGTTTATAGTAGCTTTACCCACAATTGCCAAAACATGGAAGTGACCAAGTAGGAGGTAATTAAGTAAACATCCAGGTACATGGAATATTATCCAAAGATTAAAAAGAGTTGAGCTACCAAGCCATGAGAATACATGGAGGAAACGTAAATGCACATTGCTGAGTGAAAGGAGCCAATCTGAAAAGGCTGGGACTGGAGGATCCCCCTATATATATGATGATATGGAAAGGTAAAACTACAGAGACAGTTTTATTGTTGTTCTTATTGTTTTGTGATGCCAAGAGTTGTGACAAGGGCATTCTACATCTGAGCTACACCCTAGGACCTATTTTATTTTTTTATCTTGAAGCAGGGTCTTACTAAGTTGCAGAGAGCGGCCTAAAACCTGTGATCTCCCTGTCTCTGCTCCCTGTACTAGGATTACAGGCATGCACCACCATGCCCAGCTCAACAGACAATTTTAAAAAACTGGGGGTTGCTGGGGTAGGGGGGAGGGATGAGTGATGAGACAGAGCCAGGGTCACTGAGTGCGCAGGACAGGCTCCCTATGATTCTGCAGTGGTGGATACCTTCACTTCCCTTTGTCCAAACCTGTAGAATATACGACACGCAATCTCTTTTCTGCCTTTCTAATGAAATGTCTGAGACTGGGCCATTTATAGTAAACCAATTCCTATCTTATAGTTCTGGAGGAGTTGGTGAAGAAACATAAAGGTACATAGGCATCCCACGGGAGGAGGGAGTGGGAGGGGACCAAGCTCAGCCCTGAGCAGGAGCCCACCTGTGGTCACTAGCGCACTCTGTGCAGGTATTGATCCACTCATGGGGACAGAGCGCTCGCGGCCTAAATCACCCCTTACAGGTCTCACCCCTCGAAGTCACAGCATTGAGGAGTCGGTTCCCAACACGTTCAAACCATAGTAAACACCGAGAGTACAGCTTAATGTGGACTCTGGGTTGGGTAATAGGGATGTCAGTATGGGCCCATTCTGGCAGGGGAGGTTGATGAGGGGGAGGCTGTGCACATGTGGGGGAAGGGACACGTGGACATCTCCATCCTTCCTACTCAGTTTTGCTGTGAACCTAAAACTGCTCTGACCAACGTCAAACCTATTTAAAAGTCTTTCTCCAGCCCTCTGATGTTTATTCCAAATTTGAAGCCACTAGTTCACCTCGAAACAGGGGTTCCTGGGGCTTGAGAGAATGTGTTCCATCTATAGGTTGGTTAGCTGCCTGCTAGGGTTCCTTTCTAGGGCTGGGGGTGCAGGGATGTGGGAGGACACAGGTACCTTAGGAAGGGAGTCGCATTACATACATCTGAGCTGTGGTGGCGCCAGCACACTTAGCCTCGGGTATCTTTGTACCAGCCCGGATTGCGGAGCCCATGTCAAGAGGCGAACAAAAAATTTCCCCTTCTCTGTGAGTTAACTTTTTGACCTCTAAAGACCAATAGATTAAAAATTTCTGCTAACACTGACCTAGGCTATCTCACCAACTATAAAGGTAATTTAAAAAATGTCCTTCGCTTAATTGGCTTTAAAAATAATCCCTTAAGAGCCAGGCATGATGGCGCATGCTTGTAATCCCCGTCCTTGGGAGGCTGAAACAGGAGGATCTCACAGGTTCAAAGCCAGCCTCAGCTACTTAGTGAGGCTCTCAGCAACTTAGTGAGACCCTGTTTCCAAATAAAATATTAAAAATAGGGCTGGGAGTATAGCCAGGAGGTAGAAAACCTCTGGGTTCTACCCCCAGCACCACAAAAAAATAAAAAATAAAAATAAAAATAAGCGCTTAAATATCTTTAGTTACAAAAGATATAATCTTCTATCTTGAAGTCCCTAATGCAAACTCTGACAGAAACAGGCAGCTGGATGGAGAGAATTTGACAGAATTTGGCCTGTGAACCCACAGCGGAGCTGGCATGTTGCTGCGGGCAGCGGCCTGGATGCCGCCGTCCCCCACCCAGGCTCCCTGCCTGGCTTATCGGATGACCCTGAGGCTCACCTGTCAACCCCTATCAGTAGCTCCTCCTGGCCCTCAGAGGCTGAACCCTTGGGCTCCTGTGTCTGAAGTCTGTGACAGTCTGCCTGTCTCTCTGAGCTCCCCTTTTCAGTCCTTCCAAGGGTCCCTGGGGCTGAGTCCCACCCACTACCTTTCACTGAGTGTTCACTTACATAACTTCTTTTAATCCTCAATCTGATAAATGAGGTGCTATTATTAGGTATATCATACAGATGAACACACCCAGGCTCAGAGAGGCGAAGGAACTAGGCCAGAGTCACACAGCTAGTGAGTGGCAGCGCTGGGCTCTGAACCCTCATCTCTGACTCATGCTCTAAAATTATCCAGGAAGTCTAATAGCCAGAGTCCTTTGGAACTGGAACCCACGGCGACTGGGGCAGGTTATATTCGTGAGCAGCACTCAAGCACAGTGCATTTCTGACTAATACATTCGTGTTCTATTAATAATAAATGCCTTGGCCATCTGCCCTGGGCCTTGTGATGGTTGCAGTGTGTATAACCCCCAAGGAATGACTTGGGTTTGTTGTGGGTGCCTGGGCACTTTTCTTCCCTTTGAGCTGACTCCTGGAGGCCCAGCTGCTCTTGTCTTCTCCCCTCGGGCAGCACTACTCCCTGGCAGGGGATGCAGCTCAGGAATCACACCCGAGGGGCACCCCCTGGCTTCCGTCCTGCCCCTGTCCCAGCGCCCACCTCCTTTCCGCCCACAGGGATTCCAGCTATGGGTGTAAGATTTTCTCTACTCTCTCTGTTCTCAGAGCCCAGCACGTCGCAACCTGCACAGGCCATGGCAGGTACTAGAACGTAAAGCCACTGCATGGTTATTGGTAGCATACAAACCCAGAGCAGCCAGCGGTCCACAGCGAGGCCCCACCGGTGACACAGCCCCTGAGCTAGCACACCTGAACCTCAGTCTCGGTGTGAGACGTGTAGACAGATCTCACCGCCTGTTTAGCAGCGTAGAACCATCTCTGCCAGCATTTCTTTCAAGAAGAGTCTTTTTCCTTTACCTACCTTTTTTTGGGGGGGGGTAAAATCTTTATAAAACAATTAGACTTTTTTACTTTTATTCTCTATGAGCTCACAATGATTGTAGTAATAATAGTTTTGTTAAAAAGTCTGAAAAGCCAGGCGTGGTGACGCATGCTGGTAATCCCAGCATTTGGGAGGCTGAGCAGGGGAATCAAAGTTCAAGGGCAGCTTCAGCTACTACTTAGTGAGGCCCTTTGCAACTCAGTGAGACCCTGTTTCAAAATAAAGAATAAAAAATAGGGCTGGGGTGTAGCTTGGAGGTAGAATGCCCCTGGGTTCCATCCCCAGTACTATAATAATAATAATAATAATAATAATAATAATAATAATAATAATAAAGTCTGAAGAGTAATGGAAGAGGGAGGGAAATCATCTAAAATTCTACCATGCAAACTGAACACAGGGCACGGTGTAATCCCAGTACTTGGGAGGCTGAGATAGGAGAATCACAAGTTCAAGGCCAGCCTCAGCAACTTTGCAAGACCCTGTTTAAAAAAAAAATAGGGCAGGGGGTGTAACTTAGAGGTAGAATGTTCCTGTGTACAATCCCCATTACCACAAAAACAAACAAACAGAAACTACCAGGTGAAAATAACCATCTTTAATGTTAAATGACCTCCATTCTAGGCTTCTTACAGGTACCTGTAAGAAGAATAGATGATAGTACTGTAATATTCACTCTACTTAAAAATGTAATTTCAGATAATGAATTCTATACTGTATTTGAGATTTTGGATATTTCTTTGCTCGAAAGAAACATCTGTCACCCTCTTCTGCCTCTATCTAATCCAGGTTTCCTGCACTCCTGGTTCTCTCGTGACAATCACTTTTATTATACCTGTAAGTCATATTCATTGTAAAAAGCCTAAAAAGCACAGAACTCAAAATATTGTTATAGCCCCAGCAAAGAGCCCTCGCCTACCTTGGTAGCTGTGAGGATCATCTGGGGAAAGGACTGAGATTTTAAGACCTCTTAACTGCCCTGTTCTGCCATTCTTAAATTCTGCATGGTTTCCAAAGTGTGTATTTTTATTTTATTTGAGCGCTGGGGATGGAACCCAGGGCCCTCTGCATGCTAGACAAGCGCTCTACCACTGAGCTATACCCCCAGCCCTGTATATGTCTTTTGAATATTTTCTTTATACAGAAGTAGCTTGCTGTTGTCCCTGGCTCTCAGGAATTAGTGTACTCACCGCTATGGGTCCCAAATAGCATATGACAAAGAGCCACGGTTGTACAGTGAGTTTTCCTTTTTTTAAGAGGATTTAATTCCAAGACACATGCTTCTGGGGTCGCTCAAGTTCTCAGTATGTTACATCAATCCTTTGGAGCAAGGCCACCCAGAATCTCTTAAAAAGTATGCAAAATAACATGGAGATCTTTTTCCACAGGAAAAAGCTCAGTATAGTTCAGATGTTGGTTTTCTACCCCACGCTGCCCAACGTTGTGACTATTACTAGTCTTTCCAGAGTTCACCTTTAGGTTTAATTTCCTGAAATTGATCTGCATGGTTACTCTGGCTTTATTTTAGCCTCTTGCAAAGAGGGGAAACAACTGTGAATAGACTGCATTTTATGGAGTTTTTGCTTCAAAATATTTAGAAACAATCCTATAATCTCTACTAGTTAACTTTTTTTTTTATAAGTACCATATAGTCATCCTCTAAGTCTATGACAGAACTGACATCACCCTAATAAATCACCAAAATGCCCCCGAGCCGGCTTTCCCAAGGGAAGCCCAGGGTCACCTGCACTGTCTTCAGAGGCCATGGGGTCTGACAGAAGCCCTCTTTCCCACTCCAAATCCTCGTCCAGATTGGAGCTTCTCTGAGAATTGGAGAAGTGCGCTGCAAGAGAAAGGAACAGGCAGCCCATCACCAACTCCATGAGCAGGTCTGCGCCTGGCAGCTCCAAGGCTGCCAAGGATTCCAGGGTAGGGAGGTTCCAGCCTCCTATTCAGGGTCAGGTCTGCTTTTTTACCACCATTTTTTAGGAGGAAGGAGGCTGCTGGCAACGAGCATGTCATGCTTTGCTGTCCTTTGATCTCGCCCTGGGTTCTCTGGCCGCCAGCTCCCTGGGCAGTCATAAACGTGCATTATTATTTTACTGCTTTATGGTGAGCTCCTGGCCCTGGGCCGGACTGTGCCGGAAGACCACCCTTCACTGGTGGTGTGCTGGTAACTTAGCCAGAGTGAGGTGTTAACCAGAGCACGGTTGTTATTTGCTTTTAATTTCCTGCCCTCATGAAGAGAAGGGGGAGAGCGCAGTGCCGATGGGTGGCCAGGGTACAGGAGAGCCCCGTCCCGATACGGGTGGGGAGAGCCTGGCGTGCCTCTCCTCCCTGAGCCGGACTTTAGCCCTGTCAGAGGCAGCGTGCTGTGCTAGATGCTTTTGGACGCCTGTCTGACATGCTGGGTGTGAATCCCTCCTCTCCCATTTTCAAGCTGTGCACTTAGCCAAGTAACACTGACCTCCTAAGCCCGTGTCCCTCTTAGGAACATCCTAAACATCCTCACTGCTGGGATATTTCAGGGTTAGAGTGCTTGTTTACCCCATCTCTGGCATAGAGTAACTGCTCGGTATGTGATAGCCCAGCTCCATGATTAACTTATGGTTAAACTTGCTTCCCCAACTCATTTAGTCCCCCCCCCACGCTCCTCTCTGTGTCTTCAGACATTCTGTCCTGACCAGAGCTCTTGGGTTCCACAATATAGTAGTTAAGATGATGGGTTTGCTCAGGAATTGAGCTTTTGATTGTTTTGGTTGTTTTTTGTTTGTTTTTTGGTACTGGGAATTGAACTCAGAGGCATTATACCTCCGAGCTACACCTCCAGCCCTTTTTTTTTTTTTTTTTTTTTTTGAAAATAGAATCTTGCTAAATTGCTGAGTGTTTCACTAAGTTGCTGAGGCTAGCTTCAAACCTATGATCCTCCTGTTTCAGTCTCCCAAGTACCAGGAATTACAGGCATGCACCGCCCTGCCTGGCTTGATTGTTCCTGAGGAGTCATTTTTCCATGGATGGTTGACAGCTCATCAGGCATTTCATTCCACTCTCAGTCTGTCCTCTTATTTCTTCCACTGCCCCTTGCCCCCACCCCTGCCTCCAGCTTCTTTGAACTTAGACCATCAGGAGAAAAACCATTCAATGAAGCCTACTCAGAATCAACTGTCCTCATGCCCCATTCAGATCTCTCTAAAGAACATTTATACTTTGACTTTTCAGTACTTTGTTCTAGGATGACTAATAGCAACAATTGGACATTAAATGTCGTATATATAAAATTCTAGTTCAGAGGGTGGAAACACTTAAAAAAAAGAGTTGGATCATGCAGGCTATTTGGAAGCTATTCAGTGGGGCAATATAAATTTTATTTTCAGAAGCTTAGGAATTGAACTCCACCCAAGCTTTCAGCTCCTAAGAAAACTGGCAGAAGGGGCCCTGCCTTGTGTGTTTCGTCAAAAGGGTAGTAAAAGAGTAATCCTATACATCCCGGGTTTCATTTCAAAGAAACTGGACAAGAGGCGGCCCTACTGCCTTGGCGGATGAGCTTCCCTGGGCCCAGTAGCCAGGAGACCTGGTGGGAACCTCGTGGACAGGCTAGAGAAAAGGGCACCACAGGCGCAGGCTTGCACGGTGTTGGGCTCCCTGGAGTCCTTTGCCCCAGAAAGAACATTGGCTGAGAGTGCTGGAAATGGGCTACTGAATTTGTAGGACTGTGAGGTTACAGCCTGGAGACTTTTTGATGAATGGCCAGAAAAGCCAAACTGCGGATCTACCTGCTAAGTGGCTTTGCACAGGAAGGCCATTTAAAAGTGGGGAGGAGAGGACATCTTTAAGGAAAATTAAACCATCAGGAATAGCCATAGCAAGTTCTATGTGTTCCCACTGCTAACATTACAAAAGTTCATCAGTTGAGTGATAAGGCCCAAACAGCTTACAGGTGTCCACTCCTGCGCTACAGCACACACGGGCCAGTGGGGACCTAGAGTCCAGTGCTGGACAGGACTTGAGATGCCATCAGATTGAGACCCATGTTTCACAGCAAAGCAAGTGAAACCACCATCCATCTCTTTGCACAGAAAGGCCAGTTTGTCAACCCAGTGTGCAGCCCATCTGCTCTGGCTGGGAGCTTGCTTGGAGGAGGCCACACCTCTGCAAGCAGAACCCGGTTCAATTCCTGGCTGACAAGAAGGCGGAGTTTCTGGTCTTTGAGTCAGGTTCTCACCTCACTCAACAGCGCCCTCTCTGGGCACTAGTGGAGAATCACCTGGAAAGAAAATGGGTTGTCCTCCTGCCAGCCCTCCAAGAGACTAGTAAGGTAGAGCTGAGTGACCAGTGCATGAAAAACAGCTTAGAGAAACAGGATCTGGTGTGCTAGGCTTCGGAACCCTGATGGTATCCTGGGAGATGCTGGGAGTTTCCACTTTACTGACAGAATTATTTTTCTCCCTCTGTTTCAGAGAAGGACAGCTGCTATCCTTACCTGTGCAAAGGTGTTGGGGTTTCTTCATGAGGGCAGTGGGGAGCCGTGGAATAGTACAAAGTCAGGGCAGTGACCAGAACGAGGGAACTGGCGGCGGTAGGCTTTTGAGATATTAAGGTAGCAAAAGCAGCAAGGCTTGGCAGCTGGCTAAAGGTGCAGGAGGAGAGAATTGATACGGATGACTCACAGGTCTCTTGTTGGGCAGCTGGGTGGACAAGGTGCTGTACTCAGAGAGGGAACAGGGAGGAGGAAGAGGAGGCGGCGGTGGTTTTGGGGAACAAGATAATGAGATCAAGGGTTGGGCAACCAGAATGAGAAAGATGAAGTGGTGAAGATCGGTGTAGAGATGGAGAAATGTAGAGGCTCCTCAAATTGTCAGAAGCATGTCGAGCGGGGTGTTGTCCAACCGAAATGCTGAATTTATAGAAAAAGGGAAGCAGAGGGATAACTCTATCATGTCGGCTGCTTCACAGTCCGTAATTCATTTCACAGTAATGATCCGAGTGGTGCTTGTGGATTTCCTCTGTAGCTTTTATGGCATTCAACAGAGATTGAGTTGGTGTCCTTATTAACTAATAAAGGAATAAAGGGCAACATTCCAGTATGCTTGCTTTTTCATCGTGATAAAATGAACAATTTTACCAAACGCCATTTTCTTTTCTCTTGTTTTTTTTTTTTTTTTTTTTTTTTTTGTGGTACTGGAGGTGGAACCCAGAGGCTTCCTACCTCCAGGCTATACTCCCAGGCCTATTTTATACTTTTATTTGGAAACAGGGTCTCACTAAATTGCTGAGAGCCTCACCAAGTAGCTGAGGCTGGCTTCGAACCTGCGCGATCCTCCTGTCTCAGCCTCCCAAGCACAGGGATTACAAGCGTGCACCACCACGCCCGGCTTTTCTTTTCTCTTATTTCACTGAAAATTCTTTTTTTTTTTCTGTAAATGACCTTGACCTGGGCTCATGTGTGCAATGGGGGGCAGTGAGATATTTCGAGAATTTAAAGAAAATATTTAATGTGTTCATTGAGAACTATTGAGGAATGAGCCTATGTGGGACAGAGAATTTAACATCAACATGAAGAAGGCCTTCTTAAGGAGAAGACTGGGGGGCACTGCAGACTGGAACTGCACTGTGGAGAGGTCAGAGGGAAGGAGAGGCAGCCTTCCATCTGTGGAGTTTCACAAGAGGCCTCCTGGGATCTTTGACATGAGGTGCCTGGGGACCCACACAAAGGAATGTCCTGTTTCTGGATCTTTGAATTTCCTCTTAAACTTCAGGCCCCTCTTCTTCAATGTTGCCTAGGCAAGTTGGCCACAGTGAGTACGTAATTTCATTTCTGCAGCTCAGGAATGAAGAGGCTGCAGTTGTAGCCCCATTCAGTTTCTGCTAGCCTCGGTGACCTTGGGCACGTCACTGAGCTGAACTTTGTCTGGCTTGGTTTTCCCAACTGTCGGATCAGTGAGGGCAGTCCCTCAGGAAGTCCTGGGGGATTAAATGTGACAGTGCATGTCAGCTGTCCTTACAGCGCCTCGCACATAGTAAGCCTTCAATAAAGGTCAGTTTTAGTTTTCATTCCATCTCAACTGCCCCCTCTCCCTTACTAGGTATGAGAAGTCTCTCAAAAGCAAAAGGTGCTATGCAAAACCTGTGATGCTATCAATGGCTATTATTAGTAATGGGTTCATAATTACTTTTGCCATAGTATAAGGTGAAAGCCCCTTTGGGTGGGCGATGGCTAGGAAAATAAGAATGATTATTAATGGAGCTGCCAGCACCTGTTACTCGATCTATTGACATAATATTTCTCTCTTGGAATCCTTTGACAAATCAGCTGAATTTCCTATCCCCTTGCCCTAAGCACTGTAAATTTGATCCACATGTCTCCAATGTTGTTTCTATAGTTGGACAAGGGAGAGGAGAGGAGGAGCAGCCGTGCCAGGACTCTCCCAGCTGTCAGGCTGTCTTCCGGCTGTAGCTTTAGTTGGGATGGCCTTCTCTTTTGTTTTACTTATTTAAATGCTTAGAGCCAGCTTTTCATGATGTGTTTAGTTACTCGGCTGTCAGGGAAAATTTCTTCTTTAGGGAATAGGGCCTTGGTAGAGGGCAGGGGATGCCTTCTACTTTCTCTTTCCAGGGAAACAGAGCTTTGAAAAATGAAGTGCTTAAAATGAAGAAGTGCTTTTGGGATTTTTGTTTTGTTTTGTTTTGTTTTGTTTTGGTACTGGGGTGAACCCAGGAGCAGACTGGTCTCAAATCTGTGATTCTCCTGTCTCAGCCTCCCAAGTACTTGATTAGAGGTGTGTACCATCACATCCAGCTAAGAAGTGTTTGATTCAGTGGTTTGCAGAGTCAATGCTGGCCAAGATCTGCTGCCATCCCAGAAGGGTGAAGGAGGGTGCAGCAGCAGACCTCAGTCACACTAGCAGGAAGATCGGGTAGGAATGACTCAGAGGAACAGCAGGTGTAGCCATCACTGACCCTACAGAGTGGTCAAGGGGGACACTACCAGGACCAGGGACAGAGCAAGACTGCCATGCACCTTTGCCCCAAGAAAAAGTAGCAAATAAGGCTCTATACAGGGGATGCCCATGGGTGAAAGAGGCTATCATTACACGCTGTGTGATCACATACAAGAGCCACCAAACAGGAACAGTCATGAATGAGCCCCCGTGGTGTATTTAACAGACCCAGGGCTCCTAAGGGGAAAAGTGTGCACATTCTACAGCTAGCCCAACCTGGATTCAAGTCCCAACTTCACAACTTACCAGCGCAAGTTATTCCTATATTCCCAATGCCAGGCCTTTAATATTGAAAATAGAGCTGGCACTCCTAGGGTGGCTGAAAGAATACATGACGAGATCCTATAAGTAAAGCCTGTGTTCTCAGCACATAGAAGGGGAATAGCAACAGCATCCAGCAAAGCACTTGCCCTGAGTCACAGGCTGCTGCTTGGACATCCAGTAACTCCGCTGTCCTCACGGCCACCCCATGAGCCGGGCCTTCCCTTAGATGTAAAGATGATGGACCAATGCGCAGAGAGGCCAGGAGCCTGCCTCAGCTCACGCCACTGCCCAGGAGGCCACACTGAGCCCCAGCCTTCCCCTCCAGGGCCCGGCCTGCCCACCCTGCTGTGCAGCCAGTGTCACTGGCATTCTATCACACGACGTGGGTGCACCAGAGTGGATGATAACCCTTACTTGGCCACATCCCAGGGGCTTTCCAGTAATCAGTCTCAAGAAATTTTTTTTTCCAGTTTTGGGAATAGAACCCAGGGGGATCCTACCTCCGAGCTACACCCCCATTCTTTTTTTTGTGTGTGTGGTACTAGGGATGGAACCCAGGGGCATTCTACCTCTGAGCTATGCCTCCAGCCTCCTACCCTTTTATTCTTTTGAAACAGGGTCTCACTGAGTTGCAAAGGGCCTCGCTAAGTAGCTGAGGCTGTCTGTGAACTGTGATCCTCCTGTCTTAGCCTCCCAAATGCTGGTATTACAAGCATGCACCACCATGGCTTTAAGAAATTTTAGTTTCCCAAAGCTATTGACTCAATTCCTGTGTGTGTTTTTTGAGAGAGAGAGAGAGAGAGAGAGAGAGAGAGAGTGTGTTGGTGGGAGGTTTAAACAAAGAAACATCAATCTGAGAAACAGCACTTTACCAAAAGTTGAGAATCCCTGTAAAGCAACTCGGATCTCTGTGGTCACATGCTCTTGCAAAGCAAAAGCAACATGTAATTTTAAAACAGCCTGATTTTGCTTTCCTGGTGCTTTCTAAGAAGCCACACAGTAAGTTGGAGAGATTTCCATGTTGTCACCCCTGGGATTGACTGACAGCTCTCCTCCCTGCTGTTGAAGTGCTAATGAGAAACTCTAATTGGACTTGGCCAGGGCCTGGGACATGTCCCCGTCTTGGAGGGGAGAGAGCTATATTCTTCTCCAGTGGCAGCTCCAGTCCTTTCTGGGCTTGAAGAAGAAAGGGGACAACATGGAGAAGGGAGAGGCCTCTGTGGGAGGACACTGGCCTTTGGGCGGGTGGGATGGTCACTCACCTCTGACTCAGACACACTGTAAATCCTCAGCGAGTGGCCCAGGACCCTAAGTAGGCCAGCTCCTTGGGCAACTCCAGGAAAGGATGGTCTCCGCTTGGTTCAAACCAGAGCCACAGAGATGGGCCTCTTCTCATCCTGACCCCATAGCACCAAGCATAGTAAAAAAGTCCCACATCCTCAGGACAGAATGATATTTGCTCCCGATTTTGCCCTATCCTCTCAGGAGTAGGGAGTGGGCTGAGCCCTGCCCGGGCCACGGAGGACTTCCCCTGTGTCATCTCTCTGTCTTGCTTCCCACAGGCGTTCTGTCCCTCCCCGCGTACTTCAGTCCCTACAACGGTGGGTCCCTGGGCCACGCCGAGCGAGCCGATGCCTACGCTCAGCTGGAGCTGCGGACTCTGGAGCAGTCTCTCCTGGCCACGTGCGTGGGCAGCATCTCGGAGCTGAGTAAGTACAGCCGCTGCTTCTAGCTGAAGGCAGAGCAGGGTCTAGGGAGAAGGCAGGGAAGACCTGGCCATTCCTGATGTCTAGATCCTCCGAGGCCCAAGGGGGCAAACTAGGGGCCCACAGACACGTAAGGGTTGGTCAGGGAGTGGACAAAATACACATACATACATCTGGATTTTAGGTTCCTGCAGCCTGGCCGCCCATCATCACTTGATGAGTAGGAGCTGAATCAAGAGATGGGCAGCTTGCAGCCCCCGTTCCACAGCCCTGACTATCTATCATAGCTGGCCTTCATTGATTCTGCCCGCCTGGCCCTCAGCCTCTGAATTCACCACCTGGGCTCAGCTGGGCCACTCTGGTGAAGGAGGGCGTGGGCCTGCAGGCCTCCCTAGGACCACAGAGCTCTGTGGGTCACCACTGTCTCCTTCACCCCACTTACCCAAGAAGCCAAACTGCATACCCTGCCTGCTGAATTCCCCCACCCCGGCTCTGCTGAGTCCACCCGGTGGAGGATGGTGATGCTTCCTGAGGGTCACGGCTCACCACATGGAAAAAGAGCTTCACTCTGCCCGGGCTTCTCCACTTGGGAGTCACTGGTCTTAGTTCTCTGGCCTCTGAACAATGAACGGCAACCTTTTCTGTTCCTCCAGGATGCCAGTTACCCTGCTCCCCCATCCCCACCCCCGTATCCTGGCAGCAGGCACAGCGGGTGCAAGGCTGCCTTGGTCCCCTGCCCTGGAGGGACCTTGTGGCCAGTGGGCTCTGGTGTGAGTGAGGCCTCCTGTCCATCTTGACAGATGTCTCCCGGGCAGTGGGCTGTCTCAGGCTGTGCTGTGGTCTGGTGGGTCCTCCTGCCCTGAGTACAGTGAGGACCCATAGCGCTCGCCCATTTACTTCTCAGAACAACTCAGCAAGGCGGGTCCTGTGGGAAACCTGAAGTTTTAGAGAAGGAAAACGATTCTCCCCAAGGTTTTCGGCCAGCCAGGACCAGAGAGGGCGGCCTCAGATGTTCCAGCGTGCCCTTGGCACTTAGGGCTGGGGCTCCCAGGGTCCAGGTCGGCTCTGGTTCTTCACCTTTTCTCACGGCACCCCAGGCACAGGGGAGCACTCAGAAACTCTCAAGGAGGGAGCCTGACATCACTGTTCAGCCCAGGGACCAAGACCTGCTGGCTCTGCATTCTAAAGCTGACCCTAGTTGTATTCTCCCACTTTTACCTCCTCTGTTACCAGCCCTGCCCAAGCACGGGTCATTTAAAACACAAATTGGACCGTCACTCATCTGCTTAATCTATCTTCTCCCCCAGTGGCTTCCTAGTACACTGGGTAAAGCCCCAAATCTTCACTGTAGCCGGAGACTCGCTATATGGTCCAGCTCCCTCCTCTACTACTCTTGTGGACTGCTAGCCAAGCACCCTCCCTCCCCTAGGCCTTGCCCTGGCTGTTCCCCTGCCCACCATATTCCCCCCAAGAACTTCAAACACATTGGCCCTTCACTCTTTCAAGCCTCTGCCCAAATGGCCCTGTATCCAAAGGGCCTTCCCCAAGCAGCTTGTATAAATAAGCAACCACCCTCACCCCACAACTGTTCACTGTGGCTCAGTTTCATTCAAAGCACTAACCACCACCTGACACCCACATATTCACTTGCAAATAGTTTACCATCTCTTTCCTCTGATTAGAAGGTCAGCTTCACAAACACAGAGACTTGATCTGGTTCAGGTAGGAGTGTGAGTGAGTGTGTGTGTGTGTGTGTGTGTGTGTGTGTGTGTGTGTGTGTACACACATGTGCATTGAAAGGAATGAGTTCTACCCAACATTTGTTTCCTGAAACTCAGCTAGGCTTGGTCCCCATCCTGGCCCAGCCACTCCTCAGGCCACAGAGAAGAAACACTGTAGCATCTTTGCAGAGACAACAGGACAGGCAGTGTCACGCACCACAGGGCCTCTGTCCCTCCCTCTGAAACCAGAGGTTTTGCTAACCTGCTGCGGAGGAGGGAGGAGACAGAGGTGGAGGCAGATATTGTAATATTTCTCTCTGCGACTAAAGAACTTAATGAGGCTAGTGATACTTGGCAATGAGCACCTCGGACCTAAGACTTTACCCTAGGTTTTACATGCATTAATTCTGCACCCCGCCAAGACCAGCCTGCCAGGTAGGTTAAGAAGTTTCATTCTTGTGTCAGGTCCAGCTGCACAGGGAGCTCAGGTCCTTGTGTTTTGCTCTGTCCCTCTGTGCCCATGAAAACTTTAAAGGGAAGGAATAAGAAATGAACAAAACAAAACACTTCTTTTTCGAGGCAGCCAGATGTTAGAGGCCTTATTTTGAAGACAGTGCTAAATTCCAGACTCTCGCCTGCTGTTTTTATTTGATGGTTCATAATGAGGGTTGGAAAGACCAGAGTGAAACCCGTAACACCTCTAATCAAGTCTTTCATGGTTAACAAGGGTGAGGGCTTGTTTTTCCATGCTGGTGGGTGTTTTTGGCCTTCAGACCAAGGTTTCATTGAGCTTAGGATCAATTGATTCTCAAGTACGAGGAAGTTTCAGAAGCACTGAGCAGCCACGTGTGCTAAAGCGCAAGCCCAGCCCCAGCAACACCACCAAGGATTGCACACACACACACACACACACACACACACACACACACCCGTCTATTACAGATTGCAGCTTTGTAAAATATGATAAAAATGAATTTCCAGAAAAATGAAACTAGACATATAAAATGTAAGCTCAAAACTTAAAATTAGTATTAGATCAGTCATAAAATCACCCTGTTGCCAGGTATGGCGGTGTATACTTGTAATCCCAGCATTTGGTAGGCTGAGACAGGAGGATTGCAGTTCGCCAACAGCCTCAGCTACTTTGTGAGGCCCTTGAAAACTCAGTGAAACGCTGTTCAAAAATAAAGAATGTATATATATTTTTTAAAAGGCTGGGGGTGTAGCTCTGAAGTAGAATGCCCCTGGGTTCCAACCCTAGTACCAAAAAATAAATAAAAATTCTTTCAAATTTCTATGAATGAGCTGGAAGTGGTCATGCACACCTGTAATCCCAGTACTTGGGAGGCTGAGACAAGAAGATCACAGGTTCAAGGCCAGGCTCAGCAACTTAGTGAGCCCCTTGGCTACTTAGTGAAACCCTGTTTACCCTGTCTCCAAAAAAATTTTATCTCAAGCCCTTAAAAAAATTTTTTTAAGGGCTTGAGATAAGCCAGGTATGGGGGCACACGCTTAGTAATTCCAGCATTTGGGAGGATGAGACTGGAGGATCATGGTTGCGGACAGCCTCAGCTACTTAGCAAGGCCCTTCACAACTTTGAAACTCACCCTGTTTCTAAAAATAAAAAAGATTTAAAAATAGGGCTGGGGGTGTAGCTCAGAGATACAATGCACCTGGATTCTAGTACCACAAAACTAATTAATTAATTAATTAATTAAAAGGGACTTGAGGTAGAAAGCCCCTCAATTCAATCCCTGGTGCCATTTTTTTTTTAATTTTTAAAAAATTGCTATAGATGGGCATTGTGGCACATGCTTATAATCCTAGTACCTGAGAGGCTGAGACAGTAGGATTGAAGGTTTGTCACGAGCCTCAGAAACTTAGTGAGACCTGTTTCCAAATAAAAAATAAAACAGGATTGGGGGTATAGCTCAGAAGTTAGATTGCCACTGGATTCCATCCCCAGTAACCCCTATACACACAAAATTGCTATGGATGTGTTTGTTTGATGCACTCTCCATTTCTGAAGTTAGCTGTTTCAGTTCACAGCCCAGACTTCAGTGGCCTTGAGACAATGATCTAGAACATGTATAGGAGGAAAGAGGACCCCAGCTCAAGCCCTACCTGGTTCACATGCTATCTGTGTACTTGAGACAGAGCCTTGAACTTCTGGGAGCTTCTTTTCCCTTCTATGAAATAGAAATTCTTCTCTTCCAAGGTGCTCATAAGTTTATCACAAAGCCTAGAAAATAGGCAAGTTTCTGGGAAGAAACATCATCCTAGGATATCCAAAGGATGCTGCTTTCTTGGGCCATAAATGGTTACAGAGCATAACTCTTAGACACATCTCATCCCAGTTGTCCACTGACACCTTGTCTTTTTGGTCTTGGGGAAACCACTCACGATGGTAGATGAAGAAGCCAGGGACACCTGCTTCAGCAGCCGCCAGGGTTTCCTGAAGCTTTAGGGAACCTCTCTTTGTTCCTGGCTTCCCTTTTAGGAAACCTCCCAGGTCATCTTCCCAATCTTTTTTGTGTTCTCTTGCCTGAATTCTGGCTGGAAATGTGCTGCCAAAGGGTTCTGCACCAATAACAATAAAACAACAATAAAAATAATTAGCAATAATGACTTCAACCTTGTCGAGCCTTTTGGAAGGATATTTCAACAGGTTGTCTCTTTGATAGTATCGCAGACTCTTTGATTTCTCCTCCTTGTGGTCCTGTGGTTCTGCCAAAAGTTATGACACTTAGACCTGGAGAGACGGGAGCCAGGTTTCAGCCGAGCGTGTGACCAGCTGCAGGAGGCAGGTGGCCTGCTGGCTGGGGTGCTGGTTTCTGCCACCCAGGAGCCTGAGGGCAGGGCTGGGATCTCGCATGTCAGGGCTCAGACTCCTCCTGTCCTGGGAAACTTGAGGCAGTGTTTGACCACAGGCAGAGGCCCTGGGAGGAAGAGCTCCTCTAGAGGTGACATAGGATAAAGGAATAATAATAATTAATAATTAATAATATATTAGTATTTTATTCAACCTTACCAAGTACTTACTCTGAGCCAAACATGATGTTAAGACCTTTACATTTATTATTTCTTCAATTCTCAAAGTTGGCAGCAGTAGGCACTGTCATTTCCATTTTACAGATGAGTAAACTGAAGCTCCAATAATCACATCAGGACCCATGGGCCAGAAATAGCAGAGCCCACCTTTGAAACCACACGTATCTGACTCTGGAATCTGTGTTCTGATCAGTTTTTCTGGTGATTTTCAAACCTGGATGGATGTTGGAATTAAGGGAACTTTTACAAACTACCATTGCTGGAGTCTTGTCCCAGATTGGTGAAATCAGTCTCTGTGCAGGACCAGAGTGTTGGCACCTCACTGCCCCCAGACATCTTGGCCCTGGCCTTGCCAGGAGCACCTGGGCAGCTAAGGATGACTGCAGGAGTGGGCAGTCAGTATTGTAGGGGGAGTGATGGTCTGGGGGATGGGGAGGAATAGGGGAACAAGGAGGACTGTTTCCCAGTGGAGGAGTGTCATTTGTCCCTGTTTGGAAGCCAGAAACTGTCACTGTGATTGTCCTGGGAGAATTTGGCAGCTAAATAAGCTTAAGTCAAGCCTTACCACAGTTGTATTTAAAAATAAACTGTATGCCAGGTATGGTGACACACACCTGTTATCCCAGTACTTGGGAGATTGAGATAGGAGGCTCAGGTTCGAGGCTAGCCTCAGCAACTTAGTAAGATTAGCAGCACCCTAGTGAGACTCTGTTTCTCCTCCTCCTCCTCCTCTTCTTCCTCCTCCTCCTCTTCCTCCTCCTCCTCCTCTTCCTCCTCTTCCTCCTCTTCCTTTTCTCCCTCCTCTTCCTTTTCTCCCTCCTCTTCCTTTTCTTCCTCCTCCTCCTTCTTTTTTCAGTACTAAGGATAGAACCCATGGGCATTCTACCTCCAAGCTATACCCCCCAGCGTGTGTGTGTGTGTGTGTGTGTGTGTGTGTGTGTGTGTGTGTCTGGGGATGGAACCCAGGGTCATTCGACCTCCAAGATACACCCCCTGCCCTATTTTTTATTCTTTATTTTGAAACAGGGTCTCATTAAGTTGCAGAGGGCCTCACTAAGTAGCTGAGGCTGTCCACAAACCGCAATCCTCTAGTCTCAGCCTCCCAGAAGCTGGGATTACAAGCGTGCACCACCACAGCCAGCAAGACTCTGTTTCAAAACAAAAAAACAAAAGGGATTGGGAGCATAACTTGGAGATAGAATGTCCCTGGATTAAATCCCAGTACCACAAAGATAAAATAAATGAAATGCATACACAAGGCTATTTCTTTACTCAGTCTCCAAACATTTGCTGAACACCTAAGGTGCAGTTGACCCTATGCAAGACTCCAGGCATGACAGGACATAGTACCAGACTCCCAGGAGCTGCATAATGAAGGTTCATTGGATAAATGAATGAATTGTCTCTGTCGTATATTTAACAACACTTTATTGGCCAAATTGCAATCTGTTGGTGTCTGTACCTCAGGGGGAGCCATGGCCCAAAGGCTTGCTGTGGAAGGGGCTATCTGAGTTACTGCCACAGGAGGGAGAAGGCTGGCCCATAAGGGACCCCCCTGGTGGGGGGGGTTCTCAGTCCCAAGGCAAATGCAAAGGCTCTAGTTTCCCAGAACGGAGGTGCCCGCAGGTGCCTGGGGCTGTTTCAGGCCATCCTTTCTCAGTATTGTGGCCTTAAACAATGATGGGACGTTTCCTGTCCAGAGCTGGTGGGATGTTGAAAAGACTTGACGTGGACAGAAACACAACACAGGATATGAGGACCCCACGAACTTTAATAGGGCAGGCTGCAGCCCTATTAAAATTCATGGGCTTCAGAATCCAACGAACCTCGCTTCAAATGTGGACTCTAGTGTTCAGGAGCCACAGGACCATAGCTACTAAACACAACTTATGTGTACTACAGCTTCCCTGCAACCAGGAGAATCTGTCAGGAAATGCTTGCCAGATACGCCTCAATTTCATCATCTGTGAAATGGGGAGAATACTTGCCCCCCTACCCCAGCACTGTAAGGATCAGATGAAACCACATTTCCGGGGAGTTGGCGCATAGTGAGCACTAATGGATAGTGGTGACCACTGTCACCGAGGTGATGGAAGTCGAAGGACCCTCTGTGCCCAAGTCGTGGCTTTGCACAAGAGGGCAGGGGAGCATTGCCACACAGCCTGGCACTGACTGCTGGAGCCTGGGAGGAGAAACCCAGAGAGATTCCCTTGGTCCAAGAGCTGGGCAAAGGCCCCTGGGGTGGTGGAGAAAGCATGGTGGATTTCGAAAAAGAAACCACATTAGCATAAGTTCTGGAGGAGACCAGCCCTGCCAAGTGTTTAATTCAGCTATTAAGGCAAGACTGAAAATGAAAGGGAAACCAAATTGCTATTGTGCATCTAGGTGACAGTTTCCACCTCCGCCTGTTGACTCTGGGGTAAACAGTAATTAGGCACGAAATTCTCAGCAGCCACGAGTATCCCTGGGAGCATGTGGGCTGTGAACTCGGGCTTTGTCATCAGTTTCTCTCCTCCTCCCCCTCTAGGTGACCTGGTCTCTCGAGCCATGCACCACATGCAGGGGCGTCACCCCCTGTGTCCAGGCACCAGCCCCGCCCGCCAGGCCCGACAGCCGCCACAGCCCATCACCTGGTCCCCCGACGCCCTCCACACGCTCTACTACTTCCTGCGATGCCCACAGATGGAGTCCATGGAGAATCCCAACCTGGACCCCCCGAGAATGACCCTGAACAACGAACGGTAGGGATCAACCTTGGGCTGAGCACGTAGTTGGGCCTGCTTACAAATGTGCTGATCAGCACAGCGAGAGAGGTCTGCAAGGGGGCTCCTAGGAGTTCAGAGGGATGAAGGGCTGGCCGTGTGCAGGGAGATGTTTATACCCAGGGCAGGTGCAGTGTGGGGTCAGTGAGGCTCGGCGTGGGCTTTACCTCAGTGTTGGGACTGGGAACAATGACACATGCTAGCGGGGCTCCTTGAAACTCAATTTCTTCTTTATAAAATGAGATACTCTAAGCCTGGCGTGGTGGCGCACGCTTATAATCCCAGCATTTGGGGGGCTGAGACAGGAGGATTGCCTCAGCTACTTAGTGAGGCCCTTTGCAACTCAGTGAGACCCTGTTTCAAAATAAAGAATAAAAAATAAGGCTTGGGATGTAGCTCAGAGGTAGAATGTCCCTGGGTTCCATCCCCAGTACCGCAAAAAATAAAAATAAAATAAAATGAGATACTCTGCTGGGCTCGGTGGTGTGCACCTGTAATGAGGCAGGAGGATCGCAAGTCTGAGTTTGGACAACTTAAGGAGACTCTGTCTCAAAATAAATTTTTGTGTGTGTGGTACTGGGGATAAAACCCAGGGGCATTTTACCAAGCTCTACTCCCAGCCCTATTTTTTTATTCTTTATTTGGAAACAGGATCTCACTGAGTTTCAGAAGGTCTCACTAAGTAGCTGAGGTTGGCCCAGAACCATGATCCTCCTGTCTCAGCCTCCCAAATGCTGGGATTATAAGCTTGTGCCACCATGCCCAGCTCCAAAATAAAATTTTTTAAAAGGGCTGGGGTGGTAGCCCAAAGGCAGAACATTTCTGTGTTTGATCCTATAGAATAGAATAGAATAGAATAGAATAGAATAGAATAGAATAGAATAGAATAGAATAGGACTTCTTTTCTACCTGGAAACTGAATGAGCGAGTACACTGAGAAGTACTTGAGCAGTGTCTGGGTGGTAACTGGTCCCCTCTCGGTCGTAGGTCACCTCTTTTGATGACAGTAATGTCACTGTGGTTATCATTGTTTTTAGGGACCTTGGCCATGTTCCCCCATTGCCCATTTTACAGATGAGAACGTTGGGACCCTAGTAGTTCTTTGGTCTCTGTCAAGTTAGTGGATGAATAATCCCAGGCTCCAGGCCTGCTGGCTCCCAGGCAGGGCTCTGCCTCCAGGGTCCCAGCCCTTTCCCAGCTGCGGACAGGGCTGCTAAGAACAAATGTACAGGTTGTGTTCTGCACAAAGGTGAGCCAGTAAGCGGCGTGAGTAGGGCACACGTGTAGGGCCATGTCAGCTTCAGGACACCATGCCTTTTCTAATCAGTCTACTCAGAGGGCTACCTTTTGCCTAGAAGATATACTTCTTCATGATTTGCCCAAGGTACCATATGTGTTGGCACGGATCTCACCCAATGGCCGCCACACGAACACTCAAGGCAGGGTCTGTCCGTGGACTTGAAGTTGTGCGCTGGGAGGTTCAGAGAGTGGGAAAGACCCACGCTTGGCTTAGGAAGCCCTGTCTGCTTACATTTCACCATAGAGCAGGGCCCAGGCAAGGCTGAGAGCCCAAAGGGCTTCACCCGTCAGGAGGAAGGAGGCCTGAGACCTTGCCCCAGGAGCCCACTGTCTTGAGTGGCATCAGCCTGCTCCTCAGCCAGGCCCACTTCCCCAGTGCCACTATGGTCACAGGACACACAACCACACAGGTGCGAAGGTAAATTCCTGTACAGACTTCACTGACACAGCCACTGGAAAGACAGCCTATGGCCACACGGCAACCAAGACGCTGGATCCAGTGGTCTGGTGGCCTGGCACAAATGACAGCTCTGCCAGTTGTGAACTTGAGACCTTTATGCAAAGTTCCAAACTTCCCTGAGCCTCAGTTCCTTGGCCTTGAATATGGGAGCAGCGGGAATGCAGCTTGTGGGGGTTCTACGGGCAGGTGGCACCGATGGGCAGTTACCACGGGCCAGACACTGGGCTCCTTTCTTTCGCTACCAGGGAAGAGGTGCTCCTCATGGCCCAGCTTACAGATGAGTAAGTGGAGGAACAGACAGACCTGGCGACCAGCCAAGGCCGCACAGGCTGTGCACCTAGTCACCACTGCACCTACTGTTTGCCACTGGGAGAAACACACAGCAATGTTCGCCTGGTATAACACACGGCGGATTCCTAGAAACTGCTGCCATTGCTGTCATTACTGCTACCCTTACCCATCATCTTTGCTTTATTTCTTTGGAAGTTAGAAGGTGAATGCAAGGCTGCAGAGGGCCCCCCAGGACCTGACTCCAAGCAAGGCGGGTGCAGATGGACCCCAGGCGTACTGGATGGAGCATGGGGGGCGTGGTGGGGAGCCAGAGCCAGGCTCTGTACTCCAGCTGTTTCTGCTTTGAGGAGACAGTGCTGCGGTTGCAGAAGTTGGCTGAGAAGGAGAAAGGGCAAAGCACACATCTGGGGGAGGAGCAGAGGAGACTTGCTTGCTGTTTGGTAAGATTCCCCAGGGAGGAGCCAGGCGTGGTGGTGCAGACTTGTAATCCCAGTCCTTGGGAGGCTGAGACAGGAGGATCACACAGGTGCAAAGCCAGGCTCAGCTACTTAGTGAGGTTCTCAGCAACTTAGTGAGATCCTTTTTCCAAATGAAATATAAAATAGGTCTGGGAGAATAGCCCAGAGGTAGAAAAGCCTCTGGGGTCCACCCCCAGGGAGATTCCCCAGGGAGCCAGGCCCAGACCTGGGAATCCGAGCCGAGTCGCCTGGGAGAAGAGGACAGAGTCTCCCCAGGCCTGCTGCTCTGCTCGGCTGTCAGGCCGGGATGTGGCTTCCCCCAGGGTTTCCCAGCCAGGACACCCTAGCGCGCAGTTTCAGGTTTCTCTCTGGCCTGAGCTGCTTATCTGCACACAGTTGTCATAGCGGAGCTTGATTGGTAACATACACATGTGTATGTGTTTAGCTACCAAATTATCTACAAACCACACTGTCTGTGGCACAATTCTGCTGGCTGCAGAGGTATTTTTCCATGAATCATTTCAAATGAGCATTAGATTCAGAGGAAATTAGAACCACCATTAGGGGGAAAACCACAAATTTTTAAAGTTTCAGAGCTAAAAAGAGATACCCTAAAAATACCTGGCCAAGTAGACAGTCTAACCGCCCTCTGATGACCTGCCCCTGGCTGAAGCACATCTCACTGTCCTCATTCTGACCGCGCAGGCCCCGGAGGCTCCAGAGGGTGGGTCTCAGCCCTACAGGCCCTGGGGGTGTCACCACCCTAACATTCTCACCACAGCTCTGGGGAAAACTTCTTCTCCTGGTGCAAAAGGTGATCGGAGTTTGCCAGGGTGGCCAGGGCTTGGCATTTGTGAGCCTGGAGATATCCCTCCCAACCCCCCACATACATACACCTGCTTCATTCCCTTGAAATTCCTTCCCCCATCCCACCTCAGGACCCTGGGCTCTGAGTCCACCCGGCCCAAAGTAGACAGAGCATCCAATTCCAGGTGTGGCAGTGGTGCCTAGCCTGAAGGCCTTCTTGGGGACTGATGGTCATTTGGGTCTGTTTGGGATTAAGCAACCTCCTCTACTGCCCCATGTGTGGGTCAAGGAGCCGTCTTGTGGCCTGGGTTCAGCAGCGTGCTGCCACAGATGGTGCCACTTCATTGTTGAAGAAATGTACACTGATTCCTTCCAGTGAGAGGCTGTGTGTAACCACATCCCTGGGGATAAAGGGGAGTGACAGGCTGTCATCCCTTCTGTGTGACACTCACTGTGGCATCTCCTCAGCTGCACGCTCCTTCTACACTGACCTATGGGGCCTTCGTGTCTCCCAGTTCGCTTCCCTAGAGCTGCCCACTCTAGGTTTGGGGAGAGGAGGGGGGCAGGAGGAGGAGGGAGTCACAGAAACAGCAGGAGTGTTGGGTGTCAAGTAGGTGGCCCTACAGGAATTGAGAAGACTCTCCATCATCCCATCCGTGCCCCGTAGTTAACCAGGCAGCATCCATGAACAGAACACAGGCACTGGGGCAGAGGCCTGGCTTATCCACACAGGCCCCCTCAGGCCTCTGGCTTCTCACCTGTAAAATGGGCCAAGTGAGCCGGGTGTGGGCGCACGCTTGTAATCCCAGCTCTTGGGAGGCTGAGACAGGAGGATCACACAGGTTCAAAGCCAGCTTCAGCTACTTAGCAGCTCACAGCAACTTAGTGAGACCCTGTTTCCAAATAAAATATAAAATAGGTCTGGGAATATAGCCTGGAGGTAGAAAAGCTCCTGGATTCCACCCCCAGTACCACAAAAATAAATAAATAAATAAATAAATAAATAAATAAATAAATAAATATGGGCCAGTGTTTTATCCAGAGGATAGAGTGAGATGTCCTGTGCTCTTCCCTTGAAGGGGCATGTCTACCTACTTCTGTGTGTTTTATGCCCCACAAGACATTAGCAAGGGAGGTGCGATCATTACCTCCATTTTACAAATGTGGATTCTAGGCCATGGGCACCTAGCTGGTAAGTGGCTAGACCAGGATGTGAACCAGGTTCCTGGCGTTTTCAAAGCTTTTGCCTTTCATGGTGCCAGCAGTGGCTTCCCTCTCTGGCTGCTGAGATCTGATCATAAAGCTCTAAGCAACAGGAGTGGGCCCTGGCCCATAGGGTCACCTCTCCAGCCCCGCCTGCCTCTCCTCTCCCAAGACCCCTCCATGGGCACCTGGGGACACTCCCCCTGCTCTCTCCAGGATGCCTTTCTCGTTGGCAGCTTTGCCTCATAGCATCAGCCAGGCACAAGGCAGGGCCTTGAGCACAGGATTAGTCACAGCTGCTGCCCTGCAGGGTGTCGCCCCCCAAGTCAAGCTGGGAAAGTGAAAGACGGTCCTGTCAGGGATCCAGGGAGATGGGGCGCCGCCTTCCCGTGAGGTCTGGAGGAGAATGGACAACCATCTGGCTAAATGTGGCCCTTGCTGGTTGGGCCTGGAGGCAGAGGGATGGGCCAGCTGGAACAGCAGCTTGGGCGGAGGGCACCTCCTCAGTCATCTTCCTCCTGAGGAATGAGGAGGAGGGATGTGTAGACGCGCAGGGCAGGCAAGGGGTCTGCCAGCTCGCCGGCAAATTGCTGGACGATGACATCATGGAGCAACAAGAACACAGGGAGAGGCAAGGATGGGGGTGCGGAGGGCGAGGTCGGCGCAGTCCCCTGCATCGGAGCCTGGGGCGTCGGAGGGGTACCCAGACAGGAGGAGGCCATGGAGGTGGGCCACCACCAATTCACTCGCGCAAGCCTCAGGCCCTGCCGCGGTCCGTGCCCTAACCCAGACATGCTTACTTGGGGGATGTGGGGCCTGCTGGTGGCCGGGACACACACCAGGAGAGTCCAGCCCGTCCTGGAGCCTGGAAACATCTGGTGTCCTGACTCGTTAGCCGGCTAGAACAGCTCGAACCGAGGCAGAACAGAGGAGGGGCCCTGGCACTCTACCTTGCTGCTGTTCAGAACCTCCAGCAGGTCACTCCGCCTCTTCCAGGCTTAGATTCCACAGACACTCACTAGCTTAAGTTCTTATAATCACCTGCAGGGCAAGAGGGCTGAGCTAGCGTACTTTCAGAATAGTCGCTGGGACGCCGTGGACAGCATCTGAGTGTTAGCGCCAATGATTATTTGTGTGAGGCAGAGAGAGCCACGCATGCAGGGACCAGGTGGCAAGAAGAAACAGGTGCCCAGGAGGGAGGCAAAGGGCAGGGTGGCCTAGGGCAGCTACAGAGAGCTGGGGCCAAGGTAAGGGAGGTCTGAACTTGTGGCCAGGAAGGTCCCTTCCTCCTACTGTCCCCAGCTCTTTGTGACAGCTGAATTGTATTCACCGTCTTCCTGGGGCCTGAGTCTTTCTGAGGAGGCGGCAGCAGAGGGTCCAGAAGCCCTTCCCATCCCATATGCACGATGAGAGGCGCTCCTACCAAGACCCACCCAGACACCCATCCTGCCACCGTGTGACGTGGGCTTGCACCACCAGACAGCTCCAGGCGGGACACAGGCTGGGTTGATACTAATCTTAGTCCCCATTTCCCATTCCCCCTTTTTTTTTTGTTGGCGCTACTAAGGCTGCTAGGAAGTTGAGGCCATGAGGTTTGTGTTTGAGTCTCCAGCTTAATGAAGAAAACAAAAATAAGACAGGTACTTAAAAATTAGCAAAAGCCACCAGACGAGCCTGGCATGGTGGCGCAGGTTTGTAATCCCAGCATTTGGGAAGCTGAGACAGGAGGATCATAGTTTGCAGACAGCCTCCGCTACTTGGCAACTCAGTGAGATCCTGTTTCAAAATAAAGGATAAAAATTAGGGCTGGGGGTGTTGCTTAGAGGTAGAATGCCCCTGGGTTCCATCCCCATTACCACAAAAAAAAAAAAAAAAAAAAGAGAAGAAGAAGAAGAGCCATCCGATGGTGTAAGAGGAAGCTCAGTTGTGTGACAGCTCCTTAGGCCTGCCCTCAGGCCCGGGAGCCTCTTGGATCCAATCCCAGCCCTGCTACTTTGGGCTGTGTAGCCTCATGCAGGTCACCTGGGCTCGAGGCTGCAGTCACTTCTTAGTGTGGGACAGTCGTGCTGCCCTCACTGGGGTGGTGTAGAGTTCCCTGTTAATACACATAATGACTTGGAGTAGTGTCTGGCACACAGTATGTCTGCTATCATCATCTTCGTGGCCACCACATTCAGAAGGGTCTTTGGGCAGGCTGGTGATTGGGGGGCTTTACATGGGCCTCAGAGGGCAGCAGCGGGAGATTCAGACAAGCGGGGTGGTGTAGACAGCAAAAGCCATAGAATGTCTGCCACTTCAAAGCCATGTTTCAAGACAGAATGGGATCTATGCTTTCTTGTTTGTTTGTTTGTTTGTTTGTTTGTTTGTTGTGTTGCTAGGAATGAAACCTAGGGGCATTCTACTTCCTACCTACACCTCCAGCCCTATTTTTTATTCTTTATTTTGAAACGGGGGCTCACTAAGTTGCAGAGGACCTCATTAAGTAGCTGAGGCTGGCCGCGAACCTGTAACTCTCCCGTCTTAGCCTAAGTACTGGGATTACAAGCGTGCACCATCATGCCAGGCTTGGATCCATGCTTTAAAAGCAAAACATAGGTAGTGCGTTTCCAGGACATCACCAGTTGTTTAGCACATGAGCTACAGTCGGGTTGGACTGCAGGTCAGCAGTTGCCCAGTGGAGGAGCGTATCCTCCGTGATGCTGTGGTCTGAAGGTCAAGGCCAGCCCTTCCCCCTCTGGCTCTGTGATCTGAGCAAGTCAGCCTCAGTTTCTTCCCAGTAAAGTGGAGATCCAAGCCTCTTTCCTCGGGTGGCACCTCAGGTTCTGGGGAAATGCCCTCTTTGCCACTGAGGCCCCCAGTGAGGAGAGGCGCCTCTTTGTTCCATCCCAGATGCAGAAGGGGGGTGCTCCCCACAGAGGAGCACTTTGCATAAATCAGAGGCGCCCACCCATAGGCTGTGCGTTCAGTCTGAAGAAGCGGGCTCGTTAATCTTTTGCTCAGCTTGCTAAAGTGTTTTCTTATCAAATAATAGAGATGATGGCAGTGGTGGCTTTATGCTACTGACTTGTGATTCTCCTAAATACCATTTCAAGAAGATTTGCAATGTTAAGCTCTTTTCTCTCCCCCCCCTTTTATGTGCATTAAATTTCCATCTGTTTACCCAAAATGGAAGTAAATGAAATAATAGCTATTGGGTGGATTAAGAACTTGCTTCCATGTATCCCTCAGACTGGCATATCCAGTAACCTCTGAGTGGCTTGGTTAGAGGCTGCCATGCACACAGAGAGCTCCTGCCCCCAGACACTTGCGTCACCATGCCCTCTTTTTTGTTTTCTTTCTAAATCTAAATTTGTGATTGTCTTGCTTAAGTATCTGTGTATATACTTGCCTATCCCTCTCCCTTACCCCTCTAGAATGCAAGTGCCATGGGTCTGCCTTGCTCCTGAGGGCTTCTCGGCACACAGAACGGTCCTTGGCATGCAGTAGGCAGTTAAACGTCTTGCTCAGTTCCTAAAATAGGCAGTAGAGTCTAATGGTTGGGCTCTTTGGAGTCAGGCCATACTGTGAGGTCCCTGCTCTGCCGTCACATAGTTGTGTGACTTTGGGCAAGTTATTTAATTTCCCAAGCCACCATTTTCCCAGATTGAAATGAAAAATGACTTGACCTACTTCCAAAGGATTTTGTGGGGATCAAATGAGGTGATACATGAGAAGGGCTTGTCACAGAAATAAGCTCTCCATATATGGTAGCTGCTAATATCAGCATAATTACTATTATCATAAACCTATGGAAGGGCTAAAATGGATAGATCATGTTTAATGCATGTTTAATAATCTGAAAACACTGGTGAATATAAGAGCCTTGTCTACTCAAAATGCGTGTTTTCTCTCCCTGCCTATTCACACCCCTCCTCAGTCCCTGCCTTTAACTCTATCTAACTCAGCAGACAGTCATCATGCCCAAGAACTTGGTAAGTGACAGAGAGGATAAGGTAGACCAGATATCTCAAAGGACTTCAGTGAGGATTGTTTTGGTTGGAGACATCTACAAGCTAGACTTATCGCAGCTCACCACCCAAGGATTTCAGAGAATTCTACAGCCTGGCTTTCATCCATGCATTGGATCAAAGACCAAGCAGCAGTGTTGGTCACACTCTATGCTCCTTGGTGTGTGCTGTCCCTAGCTTCTGGCTTGCAGCTTTGCCACAGAGTCAGGCTGCCACTGCAGGCCTGGGAGTGATGCGTTCTGATTTATTTTGCATGGGCTAGAGGCGTTGAGACACAGCTTTACAGTCTATAAAGACTTTACATAGCTCCCCAACAGATCCTCACTGGAGCTCTTGGAAGAAGCTACTTCCATAGGAGCAGACAGAGCCCCAAGAAGGTGCAGAACCTGCCCAAGGTTGCTGCTGGGAAGAGGCAGTGCTGAGCTCTGGTGGGGAGGTCTGATGATGATAATACAATGACTCTGCACTGTCCACATTTGCAAAATCCCTCCCATCCCAGGCAAGAGGACCAGACTCAGGAGCCGGGTCTCCCAGTCAGCACCTCTTCGACCCAGTGGGAATTGTACAGTTTGCTCCCAATTACTTGGGGCCTCTTTCCCACCAGACTTGAATTTTCTGGCTCTGGGTAGCCAGTCTGAGTGTGGGCATCTGCCCAGCATCCAAGATGGAACAAGCCAGGAACTTGGAGCAGACAAAGGAAGCGGTAGTGCCAATGGCGGAGGCAGGACAGGATCCTGGCCTGGCCTCTGACAAGTGCCCCTGGGGCTGCCGTTGCATACGATTTCCTTTCCTATTGTTGGGCCCACTGGTCCTCAGAGAAAAGAAGAGTGGGAACTGCCGGGCCTGGGGCTTCGTTCATTTGGAGTGTTTTTTTAACGTGGGTAGCAACAATCCCCTTTGTCTGCAATATTGCCAGGATACTGAGAGTCCTCAGTGCAGGGAAATCCCAGTGCTAAAGGGAATTGATTTCGCTTTTAAAAGGCAGCTCTCAAGCTAAGCTGGAAACTTTTCAGACCCCAGGGATGGGGGCAGGATGGGAGCTCAGGCCCACGGGGAACCAGGCTGGGCTGGTTTCTGGCCTGCTCTTACTTGCCTGCCGGGCAGCTCTTCGTATTCCTCTCTTCCCCCAAGCCTAGCCACTTCTGACAGCTGTCTGTGACTTGCCTTACCCCCCTTTACTATTTGCAGGTTTGGAGGAAGGCTCTTAAGTCTTGAGCCCGAGGTATGCTCCCTGAGACTTTGGGGTTCAGCCTCTGGTCCCAAGCCAAGTTCAGGGCCTGCTAAAAGCTGTGCGTGTAAACACTGGAGTTTGGGCAAAGTTCTGCCCCGGGCTCACAGAGGTGAGCCTGGACTCCATCACACCTCCTTCCAGTCCTCTGCCAGCAGCAACATTCAGTGTTTCTCCTGAGGCAGTCTGGTACGGAGACAGACCCAAGCGTGCTTATTTTGCTTTGTTTTTTTAAGGGCCAGACAGACCACCACTGGCTAGCTATGCAACCCTGGTCATGTGTCCAACCTCGCAAAGCCTCGGTTTTCACATTTGTTGAAATACAAACTAATAATATACCACTCTTGCAGGATGGCTATTAGGATCAGAAATAATATATGCGAATGGCCTCCTGCTTTCTTGGCCCATAGTAGGCCTTCGGTAGCTCCTCACAAGGTGAGTGTGCTGCTCAAAGCCCGTGCCAGAGTCTCCCCTGAGGCTGCATTTGAAACGTGGGTGCAGAAAGCAGGGCCAGGCCCCACCCTGGAAATCTCTCATCACTTCTTTCTCTGGCCAGGCTGGAGCACACCCCCCCATACCCAAGGGCCCATTCCCACCAACAAAGCCACTAGTTGTCTGTCAAGAATTTCTCCCTTACATATGCACCTCTCTGTCAGCCCCGAGAGTTGCATGCCCCTGCCTCCTCCCAGGAGTTTCTAAAAATCCTTCATGTGACCGGGCATGGTGGTGCACGCTTGTAATCCCAGCATTTGGGAGGCTGAGACAGAAGGTTCTTGGTTTGTGGCCAGCCTCAGCTACTTAGACCCTTTGTAACACAGTGAGACTGTTTCAAAATAAAGAATAAAATATAGGGCTGGGGTGCAACTTGAAGGTAGAAGGTCCCTGGGTCCCATACCTAGTACTGCAAAAATATATATAAAAAAAATAACCTCTTCATATGACACTATAAATGGTCACCTTTCAGACTATGGGAAATGGGTACAGTGGGTGCTGTGAGATTATACTTAGCTGAATTTGAACAGAATTACCCACTCTGAAAGGCTAAACAAAAGACACCACCCCTGACCTACTGCCTGGCAGGTGTCCATCAGGTAAATGAAGCTGGACCACTGAGTCCTGGGGTCCCCAGGGCTGTCATAATAACGTAGGCTGATGGGTGGTGGCAAGTCCCCACAGGAGGGAAGTGTGTCAGAGGCCCTCACCTGCCCAGCCTCCAGATGGTGAAAGAGCCTGTGGTCTCTGATGATCAGCTATCACAGATGCCGGCATGGAAGAAGAAAGCCTGTCTCTGCCACATGGCAGTAGTGGCCACATAGGTGAGGTGTGACCCATCAGCCGGGAGAGCCACACCCAGAAAAGTAGAAAGAAACCTGCCGTGGCCCTGCTCCATCCCAGCACGTGGGAAGCAGTGATACTCTGGCCTGCTGGACCAGCCGTCCGCCCTCCAGGCAGCCATGCTGGGAAGCTGTGGCCTGAGAAATAGGGCAGATGCCCTGGACCTGGCAAGCTCGGGCCTTCCCTGCTGCCTGGGAAAGCGTAGAGGGGCGGTGGCCCGTGTGCCATCCCCACTGAAATCTAGCCCGTCTCACCCACCTAAAATGCCACCAAGGACAGATGGCGATGTATCCCCCACCAAGCCGCAAGGCCACAGGACATCAGCACGGCCACATCTGCCCTTTCCCTTCCCTGGAGACAGCCCCATCCCAACATCGGAGCTGCCTTCCCAGAAAATGCTTTGGCCCCTGGTGGTCAACAACCCCCCACCCCAACTCCAAGTCGTTCCTAGTTGGAAAGTTCTCTTGTGAAATAATTATCTTTATATCTGGGAATTGTAAGGACAGACTCCCGAGACCATGTTAGCCACCCACCGGAAGACCCTGCCTCCAGGAGTGGCGCACAGCCCGGCCAGAAGACCCTGCCTCCAGGAGTGGCACACAGCCCGGCCAGAAGACCCTGCCTCCAGGAGTGGCGCACAGCCCGGCCTTATCTATGAATTCAGTAGCTTCTGCCCTCAGAGAAAGGATGGTCCAGTGGAGAAAGCAAACAAAGCAACATTCAAAAAAAGAAGTATACAGTGAGTCAGTGCCAGGTGGCAGTAGGCTCAGCTCTGAGGGAGAAATAGAGACCTGCAGAGGCTGAGGTGGGGGCCTCCCACTACCTAGAAGGCAACATGGACCAGGCAGAGGGATCTTGGGGTTCTTTAGCCAAGTGTCCTAAACTCTGATGACACGGTAGTCCTCCTCACCTGGGTGTCCCAGTGCTACTGAGAACAGCAGGCTTCTTCCCCCACAAGCACAGCCCGGTTTGGGCGACATGTTCCACATACTCCTCGGCATGCAGTGGGCTACATCCTAATGCTGTAAATCAAAAATGCACTTCATGGAGCTGGGCGTGGTGATGAACGCTTGTAATCCCAGTACTTGGGAGGCTGAGACAGGAGGATCGTGGTTCACGGACAGCCTCAGCTACTTAGTGAGGCCCTTTGCAACTCAGTGAGACCCTGTTTCAAAATAAAGAATAAAAAATAGAGCTGGGGTATAGTAGAATGCTCCCGGGTTCCATCCCCAGTACCGGAAAAAAAAAAAATGCACTCAATGTCCCACACTTCAACTTACTCAACCTAGGAGATGTCCGCTCATGTTTGATTTTTTGTGGGACTAAGGATTGAACCTAGAGACATTCTGAGCGACACCTCCAGCCCAATTTTTATTTATTTATGAGTGTGTGTGTGTGTGTGTGTGTGTGTGTGGTACTGGGGGTGGAACCCAGGGGCTTCTCTACCTACAGGCTTATACTCCCAAACCTATTTTAAACTTTTTATTTGGAAACAGGGTCTCACTAAGTTGCTGAGAGCCTCACTAAGTAACTGAGGCTGGCTTCGAACCTGTTTGATCCTCCTGACTCCGCCTCCCAAGTGCTAGGATTACAAGCGTGTGCCACGCCCGACTATTTTTTATTTTGAAACAGTCTCACTCTGTTGTGAAGGGCCTCACTAAGTTCTGAGACTGACTGCGAACCTGCAATCCTCCTGCCTCAGCCTCCCAAGTACTAGGATTCCAGGCCTGCACTAGCACACCTGGCTCAGCCCATTTTATAACAAAGTGTTAAATATCTAGTTTCTTGAGTACCATACTGAAAGTGAACAATGGAATCGTTGTATGGTTGTACTTCTGCCCCACCCTTGGGTAGGGAGGTTAGAAGTCAAATCTTCGCAAGCCTGGGACCATCTAGACAAGCTGTGTGTAATAGTCATCATCCCCAAGATGAATGAATTGAACCAGGGGCACTAAGTTGAGTGTCAGTGGAGTGGACTCCTTGGGATCTTGGTCTTGGGTGATGGCATCCCAGCTCTACCACTGGCTAGGCACATGATGTGCGGAAATTTTTCTCATCTTTCTAGCCCTTAGTTTTCCCATGTGATGTAGGCATGATAATAGTGCCTACTTCCTAAAGTAGGTATGAGTAAGTTAGTGAGGAAATACAAAGGGCTTAAACCAGTGCCGAGTGCTTAGTAAATGCTCTGTAAGTGTTAGTTATTTAAGGTTTTTTAATTATTCCTGGATTGCCATGTGTCACACAACTGACCTCATCTCACTATTACTGTCAGGCTCCCATTGAGACCTCAAGGGTCACTTGGAAAAAAGGGAGATGGCTCACAGCTAATCTTGATCTGGCTGTGTTCTAAGTGGATATCCATAGGCAATGGTACATCCAGCCAGGTGCAGTGGCACACACCTGTGGTCCCAGCTACTCAAGATGCTGAGCCAGTTGGATCATTTGAGCCCCGGAGTTCAAGGCCAAATGAGGCAACATTAGTGTCTGTCTGTCTGTCTCTCTCTCTCTCTCCATATTTATATATGTATACACATGCCCTACAGGGCTGGCTTAGCATTCACAAAACCTTGGATCAGTCCCCAGTGTACACACACAAGCATACACACAGCCCTAGAAATCATCATACACGTATCCAGGCAAACTTTATCAAGCATCTTTAATCTATCCCAGATGAATCTTAATAAGAGAAGTGTATTTTCCCTACAGAAAACCCAAAGTCCTGCCTCAAACAGAAGTGCCCTGACCCCAAGCAGGGCTTCTGCCACAGGTCAGCTGCACAGCAGGCTGCCTCAGGGTGAGACAGGCCTGGGGTCCGAAGAGAGGTACATGCGCAACACTGACTCCAAACTGAGCCAGACCATTCTGGTTTATCCAGCAATTCTAGAAAAATAATTAGTCCAAGATGTGAGCCGGACTAGAATTGCTTCCTTTGTGCTGCAAGTGAGCTCTGACTTCGGTGAGACAATGTTGGTTTTATTCTACATGGGCGTTTTGGCTTGGTTTTGGGCTCTGTAGAAATCTTGGGGAGGCCATGGAGAGGGCCAGAGAGCCAGCACCAGAGCCCACCTACCCCTCCCAAGAGAGCCTATTTGTGGAGCCATTGCTGGGGACAACCAGGCCATCTCTGCAGTGCCTCTTGCCACCTCCAGACCTGGCCCAGATGGCAAGATGCGGGGGGGGGGGGGGGTCAGCATGCTGCGCAGTGAGATCTGTGGGCCTGGGGAAACCGATGCCCACAACCTGGGGCTGGGCTCTGATGCCCGCTAACAGAAAGGCAAAGTTAGTGGAAGGACTTAGGGCTGAGGATAGGAATCCCTGATCATCTTCCATGACTCTCTGGCTGATCCTCCCTGGACTCCCAGGGTGCTCTGGGGTGGGTTGTGCCTCCTCCAGTCATCCCAGCCTAAGGAGCCAGGCCTGCACCCGAGTCGCTGTGCTCACAGCCAAGGGTAGGAGTGAAACCGTGGCCTCCCGCCCCTCCCCCGCCCTGTGCACATCCAGCCCTCATGCCCAGCTCCTCCTGGGTGGATGCGCAGGAGGACAAACCTGCTGGCCCCAGATGCTCAGCTCATCAGGTTGGAGACAGAGGCACAGGCTTTCTCCTGCCTGGGACACTGGTCACATGGTCTCCAGTTACGGGCTGTTGCCCATCGGCCAACCTGACTCTTGGTCCAAGGCCCCTGCCCACCTCAAGAGAGAGAACACAGCCTGCTTTGAGCTGGAAATCGGAGGCGTTTCCTGTTCTGTGTTGTTAAGACACTGCTTATAGCACTATAATCCCAATAAATCATACGTTTGAGGAGTAGGGCAGGGTTTATTTATTTTTTTTCCAGGCTGCAGGGACCTCTTAAAACCAAGGTCTTAAGAAGTTTATTCTCCTTTTTTTTGAAGGGGGGAAAATGGCTTTGGTAGTCTTGGTCCTGTTGAGGGGCCTTGTGAGACCCTCATATTGATTTAGTCAGGCTCATTGATAAGATTAATTCAAAGGGAGCGCTAATGAGACACGGAACGGTGACACCTGGGTCCGACGTGCCTGTTGCCACCGGGACAGCTGTGTGGGCAGCTGTGTAACCTTCTGTGAGGCACTGAACCTCTTTGAGTTTCTATTTTCTTCTCTAGCAATGCAAGGAGTTGGTGAGGGTCATGTAAAAAGACCCACATTCCCTGCCGGGTTTCGTGGTTTCTTCCTATATGATAATGCTGCCAGAAGTCAATGACCCCCTTAAGTGGCTTCGTTAATCAGCAAGGTGTGTGTGTGTGTGTGTGTGTGTGTGTGTGTGTGTGTGTGTGTGGCGTTATCAAGTTGCAGATCTCAAGAACTAATTCTCCAACCCCCGGCCCTGCCACACCATGCACGGTCACGTCGTGCCGGGGTTCCGTGTTGCTCCCTCCCCCTGCGAGTATCTCCCTGCCAAGGCAGAGCCTGTGCTGCCAGGAATCCCGTGGCTCACGCTCAGTGTAGTGGCTGCGTTTGCTTCCTGTTTTATGAGCCGGGTGAAGCGCTGGCGGGCTGCTCGTGGGCAGGCTGCTGCTGGCTTTACTTGTTTATACTTGCTGTCGGGGAAAGGCAGGGAGCTGGCTGGACTGTAAGGGGGCTGGGGCTGAGGCATTTAATGGGATCCAATTCCTACAGCCTTCTTTGCTATCATGTTTTCTCTACCAGCACACTAAGCTAGTCAGAGCATTTGGCGTTTGTGGAAAGCACCATGCTCTACATGCTTAGAGCACTTACACCCTGCGTACATGCTCACAACAGTCCTGGGGGAGGGGACATCTGGTGTAGACACATTTTGCTCATAGGGCAACTGAGGCTGGGAGGAGTGAGCTAACTCGCTTATACAAAGAAGCTCGTTGCACTGGGTGTGGTGGTGCACACTTGTAATCCCAGTACGTGGAAGGCCTGAGACAGGAGGATCACAGGTTCATGGTCAGCCTCAGCAACACGAGGCCTCTGCAACTTAGTGAGACCCTGCTTTAAAATAAACAAGAAAATAGGGCTGGGAGTACAGCTCAGCGGTAGAGTCACCTTGGGTTTGGGTTTAATCCCCAGTAACACACACACACATACACACACACACACACACACACACACACACACACACACACACAGAAAAAAGATTCAAAGGAGTTCTTTGGGAGTGCACCAGATTCCAGCCCAGGCAGTTTCCCCAGAGCACTCTGTGTGGTAGGTACAGCTACTTCCATGTGGAAATAAGTGCAGAGAGGTTCTCACTGTGGAAAAATTCTAAAAACCACTAACTTAAGCCGTGTGTGTGTGTGTGTGTGTGTGTGTGTGTGTGTGTGTGTGTGTGTTACTGGGGATTGAACCAAGGGGCATTCTACCTCTGAACCATTTTACTGGCCCTATTTTTTATATTTTTGCAGTACTAGGGATTAAACCCAGGGGCATTCTACCTCTGAGCTACACCCCCAGCCCAATTTTTATTTTCTATTTTGAAACGGGGTCTCACTAAGTTTCAGAGGGCCTCACTAAGTAGCTGAGGCTGGCTGTGATCTGCAATCCTCCTCTCATAGCCTCCCAAGTGCTGAGATTACAAGCATGTGCCACCATGCCCAGTTTATTTTTTATTGTATTTTATTTTTATTTATTTTTTTGTGGTACTGGGGATGGAACCCAGGGGCATTCTACCTCCAAGTGACACCCCCAACTCTGTATTTTATTCTTTATTTTGAAACAGGGTCTCACTGAGTTGCAAAGGGCCTCAATAAGTAGCTGAGGCTGGCCGCAAACCATGATCCTCCAGTCTCAGCCTGAAGAATGCTGAGATTACAAGCGTGCACCACCACAACCGGCCTTATTTTTTATTTTAAAACAGAGTCTTGCTAAGTTGCTGAGGCTGTACTTGAACCTGTACTCCTCCTGTCTCAGCCTCTCAAGTTCTGGAATCACAGACATGTTCTACCATGCCCAGCTTTTTAACCCTTCTTTAATAGAAAAACAGGCCCAAAGAGGGTAATGATCTGCCTAAGTCCAATTGTACTGAAGAAACTAGAACTCCTTCCCAGTAAGGATGCCTCAGGGGAGGGGTCTAGAGTCTTCAGATTCCTGGTCAAGAGTGTGCATGCCAACCCTATGCCACCCTAGGGCTTACCAGGTTGTACCCCATCAAGGGTGGAGTCCTAGCTCCACACCTACTAATGCCTGCCCACCCCAAGCAGTGTTGGCCAGGGGATCTGCCATATTTTCTAAGGCAGAGGTCCTTGAAATGTGGTCCTGGAACCCCTAGGGTCCTGGAGACTCTTTCTAGGAGTCGACAACATCAAGCCTGTTTTCATAAGATATTTGCAGCTGGGTACTGCGGCACATGCCTGCAATCTCAGCTACTTGGGAGGCTGAGGCAGGAGGCTTTCAAGTTGGAGGATAGCTTTAGCAATGGAAGGAGACCTTGTCTAAACATAAACAATACCAGGGATGAGCTCAGTGGTCGAGGTCCCCTGGGTTCAACTCCCAGGACCTCACAGACATACACAAAAAAGGAAAGGGGGATGGGGAGGGTATAATTTGCATTCTGACTATCAGTTTTCTCACAGGTGCCCAGGGGAGTTTTCAGAGGCTGTGCAACATAATGATACTGTTTCTCTGGCAGTTAATGGGATATGATTTTGCCTATTCATACATTTTAGCATTTTCTCAGTTTAATTTCTGATACAGTCAACATCAATAGAATAACACACATAAACAAAATCTCTTTGAGGTCCTTAATTTCAAGGAGCATCAAAAGGGTCCTGAGACCAAAATAATCTGAGAAGCACGACTTTGAGATATCAGACCCAGCCGAGGGGCAACTCAGCAAGCAGAAAGGGCTGAGCCCAGGGGCTTTCCTCGCCATTCTGGAGCGGAAAGGCTCGCAGCCAGGCTCAGGCTCTGGGAGAGACAAGAGGCGGAAAACCACCTTCTTTGGGAGGGCACAAAGCAAAGACCTTCAGGAAAATGTGTACATCAGTCACTCTCGGCCTTGCTTCTCCGAGCCCTTTCACCCTGGAGTTTCAACACAGCCGTGGCCATCGCAGATGGGAGTTTTTATAGGGATTTTCCAGAACGTCCAGTAACATAGACGAGCTCTTCTCAGCTGGATGAAATTACCAGAAAGGAAACAGCACCCTAGAACCCACAGTCCATGAGATGGAATGTTACTTTAAAAAAATTGCTTATTGTTTCATCTGCCCAAGGACAACAGGCCGAGAAGGGAGGTAGACCCAAGAGAAAGGCCTGGGAAGGTTGGTTTGGGGTGGCTGCAGCCTTGTTTGGCGATAGACGGGTACTAACCACCACCCCAGAGGAAGAGGGATGATCTAGATTTCTATAGGGTGAGAGTATTAATTCTCACCATTCATAATCAGTGTGCAATTCAGGAAACAGAGACCACACTAGGTATATTAAGCAGGAAGGGATTTCATGCAGGGAATTAGGCACCAGTAGATACGGGAAGGGCTCAAGGAGCAGGTTCTAGGCTGAACCTCCGGAGTGACTCCAAGGGCAACACAGAGCTTGTGCCTCAGAGGGTTGCTCCAGAGACGTCCCCAGAGCTGTGATTCAGGACTGGAGCTGGAATCGAGAAGTCTTTGCTAGCTGGGCATGGCGACACGCCAGTAATCCCAGTACTCAGGAGGCTGAGATGGAGGACAGACTCAACAATACAGTGAGAGTATCAACAACCTTAATGAGACTCTGTTTAAAAAATGAAAAGGGATGGGATTGTAGCTCAGAGGTAGAATGCCACTGGGTTCAATCCCTAGAACCACACATACACACAAGAAATTTTTTTGCTGCTATTTCACCACAACTACTGCTGCCTCTGGAATATCAGACAGAAACTAGACCCTGGAATGTTGTGTAGGGAGCAAAACAAGACAAAGGGAGCACAGAGGCGGCCTCTGCCTCATGTTCACTTACCAGACCTCTTGGAGCAGCATCAGAACAGTGGAGCCTAATTTGCATATAGGGCCCCAGGTGCAAAGGAGTCTGGGAAGTGTAGTTTTCAACTTCCCAGTGTCTGAGCAAGATGGTATAATGAAGGCTGGATGGGCCATCCCCAGAACACACCCACTGAGGTTAGGATGCCTCCTATGTGCTGAGCCCTAAGAGGCCTGAGGCAGGAGAAGTCGCCATCTGGTTAGGCTTCCTGATTTCTCAAACTCTCTCTTGGATTGCCCCTGGTGCAGCTGGAGTGGCCGCTTAGAGGCTTAGTAGCCACACTTGGCACTTGGTCTTGGCCGTTGGCCATAATAGGGAAGAATGGCTGGCAGATCCACAAATTATCTTTTAATTTACACGTCAGTCTTCACTGCTAATGGTTTAACGAAAGCCTTCTCCTCAAATGAGGAGGACTGATACACAAAAGTCCCTCTCTGAGCCTGCCTTCCAGCCTTGCAATGGAAAAATCATAAAATTCGGAAATATTTGAGGGGGATTCAAATGAGCATTCATAATCAAGAGAAATCTTGTAAACAGAAGAATAATTCATGAATGATTTTTCTTCTCTAGATTACATGTGTTTCCCCATAAAGTCCCAGCTTCCCACTATAATGAGTCAACACTGTACCCTGGAAAATTAGACATTATTCTTAGCAGAAACATGACTTGGTTCCTAGCTGAAACCTGGATGTGTTATACCAAATTGCTGATAATCATCCATATTTTTAGTAGGTCAACAAACATTTATTGAGGACCTACTGTGTTCAGCCTGGGCTGGGCATGTTTTGAAGAATGAAGAGATGAAGAAGGCATTATTCTGACTTTAGGAGAAATAAGCTAGACAGTAAGATTGGACATATTCATTGCTGCAAGAGAGAGTTCTAGAGAGTCTCAGAACAGAAAGTGTTTTTTTATTTTTTAAGAGAGAATCAGGGAAGGCTTCAGGGAGGAGGTGGCACTGGAATGGAGCCTTAAAAGATAAAATCTAGACCGTGGAGGTGAGAACTGACCCTTCCCATGGATGAGGAGATAGGAAGAAGTAGGGTGGGCTGGAGGCAGGGGAGACACTGGTGGTCTGCTCTGTCCCAGTGACAGGTATTGACTAGGGCCAGATATAGTTAGTGAGGCTCGGCACCTTGAAGGCCAGGACCGTGGGGCCCTCCCCCTCACCCCAGTGGACACTCGGGGACCAGTTCAGTGACACAAACCCAGATGTAGTTTCTGTTGCAGCAGAAGCAGAACATCAGGATAAACTTCCCAAAAGAACCACCTTCAAGGTCACATCTGATTATTCTGCTTTTTCCTGTTTTGTTTAGCTTTTTAATAAAAAGCATCCTTTATCCTCAAAGAGAGAAACTGTGTGCTGCTGAGCTAAGCCTTTGGAGACCTGGGATGATCCTCGGGCCACCTCTGGGGTGGCCTGCAGTTGGCTTTACAGACACCTAGGAGAGAATGCCTGTCTTTCTCCTGGTTGGAGCACGTGCTGTGTGTCAAATGGAAATATGGTGGTGGCAGCCCAGTGCTCAAAAGCCTGGGGAATCAGGAAAGAAGTTTGGATGGGGGCGGTGCCACCCTGGCACAGAGCCCGCTCCTTGGCTTAGCTTAAAAGAGAAGACAGAGGGTTGGGGCTGGGGACACAGGCAGGAGCTCTCGATCTCTCAGCAGAGAGAACAGACGTGCAGGCCGAGGTTCCAGGGCCGCCTTCTGCCCGTGCCCTGGTGGAGGAAGAGCGCCATCCATTCCGAGCAGAGCAGGCTGGGTGCCCCCCAGAGCCATGAAGCTGGCCGTCAGCGCTGTGGGGTTTGCTGGACTGGGAAGCGCTCTCCTGAGAGACCTTCACTGAGAGGAGGCTTTCATCAGTAATGAGGGGACCCGCCCCCCTCGATGAATCCAAGAGCTGGGGGGGGGGGTCTGCATGGCCCTATAATGTCAGGGGGTGCCCAGCACAGTCTGTGTGGGTGGCGCCCCCTGGTGGCAGGCAGGGTGCCTTTGAAAGGTGCTCCAGGAGCTTGCAACCCAGCCGCCTCCCTGGTGGCCTCTCCTTGCTTCTGTAGCGCTGTCCTGCACCATGGCTGTGGGTTTTGGTGTTGCACAGGCGCCTGGATTGTTCTTCCCTTCAACTCGGGCTGATGCTCCTCCCTGAGCACGAGGCCAGGGGCAACGCTGGCCTGGCTCAGGACGTAATGGGGCCACCTCAGCCTGAGCTCCAGAGGAAGAAGGCAGGAGCGTCGCCCATATAGATGCACGTCCTCTCGTTTAGCCTCCCAGGAATCCTGAGAAACAGGTGTTACCCCATGCCGCGGTGAAGACAGGCTCAGGGGTGTTGGTCTGGGATGACCAGGTGTCACCGTGGCTAGTGTGTCTGAAGCCTGGGTCTCTCAGCCTCTGTTCTCCACTAAAGGGACAGCCTGTGCCCTCTGCAGGGAGGAAGACCTGGACACCCCATCTGAATTCTTAAGAGGAGACAGAAGTCCCAGTTGCACATGTTGGCAACCCCCACCTTTCACTAGCCACCTAAGGGCCCCCACATCTAATGGCCATGATGGGCATTCCTCCTGACCCAGGACAGGGTGTCCGTGGAATGGAGGATGGTTAGGGTCTCTGAGTAGACAGAAGGACCCCACACCCTACCCTGAGGGTTACAGGCTGACCATCTTCTGTGATCACATTTGCCGAGGGGACCCGTCCCGTCCTGACCCCCTCTGCTGTCTTGCAGACCTTTCATGCTGCTGCCACCGCTGATGGAGTGGATGCGCGTGGCCATCACCTACGCGGAGCACCGCCGCAGCCTCACCGTGGACAGCGGCGACATCCGCCAGGCGGCCCGGCTGCTGCTGCCCGGCCTGGACTGTGAGCCCCGACAGCTCAAGTACGAAACGCCTCTGTACCCCTCTCTTCTCTGGGAGGGCTGAGAAGGGAGGGAGAACAAAGGCCATAGGGCACTGGAGCTGTTTTAAGGCATTCTCTGCATCTATTGGACTGATCTATTCAGGCTTTGGCTGCTATTTATTTTTTTACTTATTTATTTATTTATTTATTTATTTATTTATTTATTTATTTTTGGTGGTACTGGGGTTCCTGGAAGCCCTTCTACCTCCGGGCTACACTCCCAGACCTATTTTATTTTTGGAAACAGGGTTTCAAGCAGCGCAGCTGGCTTCGAACCTGCACGATCCTCCTGTCTCCACCTCCCAAGCGCGGGGATTACAAGCGTGCGCCACCACGCCCGGCGTTATTTATTTATTTTTGTGTGTGGTACCTAGCATGGAACCCAGGGGCATTCTACCTCCAAGCTACACCCCTAGCCCTATTTTTTAGTCTTTATTTTGAAACAAGGTCTCACTGAATTACAAAGGGCCTCACTAAGTAGCTGAGGCTGTCTGGGAACCGCGATCCTCCTGTCTCAGCCTCCCAAATGCTGGGATTACAAGTGTGTGCCACCACACCCGGCTCTTGGCTGCTACTTAGATACATCTTTTGCAGCCCTGGGTGTGGTACACAGAGTACACGCACATTTGGGCTCGGGCGGGAGAGCTCACCATGTAGCCTTGGGACACTGGGGGCGAGGGTCGGGAGTGAGCCTCTATTTTCTGTCTTCCTATAATTGCCATTGTGTACTTGAATACGCGTAGGCCCGGTCTGAGCCCTGCCTTTATATATGCTTTGTTAGTCCTCGTGACAACTTAGAAGTGGCTCTGTCCCAGACAAAGAGGCTGCGGCTTGGAGAGGAACAGTCCACAGGCATTCAGCTGGCAAACCGTGTCTAAATTTGAGCCTGTGCCCTTTGCCCCTTTTCACGGTGCCCCTCTCACATGGACTGGCTTGCCTCAGGAGCCCTTACGGGGGTGGCTTCCTCCACCAGTCCCTGGCCCATGAGGGCCTGGTGTCTCTTTGTTCTCTGTCCAATCCCCAGGTATGACCTCCTCTGTCTGCATGGCACAGGCCTGGACCACGTTCTACACGTGAATGTTCTATACTTTGATCCAACCAAGGATCCAGGCAGACGCTGCTGCTGGGAGTTTGTCCTATGACTCTGTAGATGCAGGTTTTGTCTGTGACTCTCCCTGGTACTTTGGGTTGACTGAGGGGTAGGGATTCTAGGCCTTTCTCTGCCATGTCTTTGGTACTTCTGGACCTGAAGAGGAAACTTGGAAGAGAGACATAGAGATGAAAACTAGAACTTGGGCACTGTGATGGTTTCACAGGTTCAGGACAGCCTGCCCCACACTGAGTGCGCAGCCTCCTGGCCGGGTCCTCCCCGTGCTGAGCCGCCTCCTCCTCCTCCTCCTCCTCCTCCTCCTCCTCCTCCTCCTCCTCCTCCACCTCCTCCTCCACCTCCTCCTCCACCTCCTCTTCCTCCTCCTCAGGGCGGCCCCTCATAGTTAATCTAGAGACCGTTGACAGCTCCTAAGATCTGGGCACAATTCTTTCACCATTTTATAGAAAAACAGAAGCGTGTGCTCTTCACAGAATATGGCGAGGCCATTTGTGGCTGATCTGAGTGTCATCCCCGTCCTTCCCCCACCCGAGCCATCCTCGGGCCACCTGCCAGCCTGGCCCAGCTGTACCACCTGTCGCTGATGGACAGGGTCCTAGCACAGTCAGGCTCACGCACCTCTGGTCTCTTCTCCGCAGACCCGAGTGCTGTTTCAGTTCCTTCCGGAGGCTGGACGCCCGAGCTGCTACGGAGAAATTCAACCAGGACCTGGGCTTCCGCATGCTCAACTGCGGGCGGACGGATCTCATCCAGCAGGCCATCGAGGCCCTGGGGCCTGATGGGGTGAACACCATGGACGACCAGGTAATTTCTGAGAGCTCCACTAAGCGGGCATACGGACCAGGGTCAGGAAGGGGATGGCAAGTGAGTCAGAGGTGGACAACTCCCTTTGTCTGAAACCTGAGGCATGCTCATCTCTCTGCTTCCGAGAGCTCAGGTGTCTCCTGTACCGTCAGAATGTCCACCTGGACTGTCCCTAGGTCCCCTCACACCTGAAAGGACAAAGTTTGACCACACCGGTTTGGCCACCTTGTAGCCAAGAGATTTATTGAAGGGACTGGCATGAAAGGAAGAAAAAAGAGAGGAAGAGAGGAAGAGAGAAAGAAAGAAAGAAAGAAAGAAAGAAAGAAAGAAAGAAAGGAAGGAAGGAAGAAAGGAAGAAAGAAAGAAAGAGGGAGAGAGAAGCAGAGGGGGAAAGAGAAAGAAGAACAAAGGGGGGAGAGCACGGGCTGGGGTCAGGGTTATAAACCAGCTTGGAGTTACATGTTGGGGGCCAAGAGGCTAGGAGAAACACCCTTTGAACTAATTGGCTAGGGTCCCCTGGGAGGGGGTTGTGTGGCCAGGTAATTGGCTCAGGGTCAGTGGGAATGTCCCCTGCACTGATTGGCCAAGGGGCACCAGGAGAGGGCAGGTCTCCCAGGTAACTGACCAGGTCCGGTCAGTGGGGGATGGTAGCTTATCTGGTCAGACCAAGGCCTCTCAGGAAACTTAGCTCATGGCGGGGCTTCTAAAGTAAAAACTTAATTCATCTAACAAGACCACCTTGCGGAGGTCCCCTGGCTGGCTAGAGGGCTGGCGACTGGCTCAGATGGTGGGGCTGGGAAAGAGTCCAGAGGACTCAGCTGGACATGAAGCTATGGGTCACACTCGCCAGCGCAGGTGTGGAAGTGAACTTTGTACCTACTATGTGCCAGGCCCACAGATAGCCTGGCCTCCCTGGAGCCGGCTTTCTAGTGAGACAGACAGTCAAAAGCGAACACCTAGAGCATAGAATGTGCTAGGGAACTGCGCAGAGGAGCAAAATGAAGCAGGAGAAAGGGTCAGAATGTTGGGGAATTTATCATTTTAGGTAGACTTTAACTTGAGTTTCGGTGTTTGTGTCGTGCTTGTTTTTGTCTTATTGACATGTTATTCCCTGAGGAAACCTATTGTCCAACCTCTAAGGTGGGGTTAGCAGTGCCTGTTGTATAAGGTTTTCATGAGAATCTGCCTTCTGGCATCTAATAAGGGCTTAGTAAAGTTCATTCTGGTTTCTGCGATGAACAGCAAACACTTACATAGCATTTGCCCTGTTCTAGGCTTTAAGCACTGCACACAGAGCACTCGTGTAGTCCTGACAGTGGTCTGTAGCGTAATACTATTGCTGTCCCCACTTTATAGATGGGGAAACTGAGGAACAGACGCCCTTTAGGCTTTACCTAAAGTCGCGCATGCAGCAAGGGGCAGAGCTGAATGAGAAGAATCCAGGCACGTGGTCACCGTGCACGCCCCACTTATGTATCTGACATTGCTCTGGGTGCCGTTCCTGTGAATGTCAGGGTGCTGTGGGATTTGCACAAGCACCCAGCATGGGAGAGCTACCTGACAGCGGGGAGGTCAGCATGGGACGGGAGGGCAGCAGGACTTGGAAGCGGCGCAGTGCCAGGCTGCGCGGCCAGAGCAGCTCCAGAGAGGACGGGCAGCCCCTGCGGGACGGGCAGGCTTGCCAGGGCCAGTAGCACAGCTGGGAGGTGGCGGATTAGGAGTCTCTTGGTCACAGTGGGTGTGGGGGCTTTGTGAGAGCCTTCATCTGGGTGTAGCCTTCCTCCTCCAGCAGCAGGACTTTGGGTTCCAACAGACTGAGGCTTAGTCCACCCATCACAGCAGTGGCATCTCAGACAAGTTCCTCTATTCCCCAGAAGCCTAGTGCCCCACCTCTGAGGTCGGCTTACGGTACCCACCAGATGCAGTTACCTTGAGAATCGTCCTTCGGCTCCTTCTGGCTCTTGTCATCAACATGCTCACCATTGTCATCAATATGATGGCTATCCCTGCAGTGTGTTCATCAGCCCATTTGTCTCTGTATGTGCTGGAGTAGGGATGGAAACAGCAGAAAGGCTGCTTCTCCCCCAGGGCTCATAGCCTGCTTGAAACTCTGAATTGTATACAGATGTGCGCGGGAAAAGTCAAGTACGTGCACAGGGAAGAAGCGGCCACATTTTTATGACGTTGCCGTTGGCTTTCCTACACATGCTCGATCCTGTTCTTCCCCCAACTTGGTATTTATAGGATGATGTGTGGGTAAACAATCTTCTCACCCCCATGATTAATCTCAGGCCATTTCTTTATCTCTGGGCACTAAGCAAGGATTTATGAGTTAAGGAGATCTTGTCTACACACAAATACCCTAATAAATAACATCGCGGGGCCCCAACCGCTTGTCAGGATCCAGCTGTGGGAGGCAGGCTTTCCACCGCTGCTGCTGCCGTCACTGTTGCTGGCCCAGGGGGAGACGCCCAGCCCTGGAGGGGGCCTCGTAACTGCCCGCCTGGGGCTTGGTGCAGCCTCTAGAAATGCCCTGGCCTGCTCAGTAGCTCAAGATACAGAAATCAAACGCTTCTCTGCCCTCTTGAGTTATGCCTCACACCATGGGCTTCACCGCCCACGCAGACCTGGGTTCCAGTCCGAGTTCTGCCTCTTGGGAGCTGAGTGACCTCGGGCAGTTGATTCCCCTTCTCTGCTCCTTGTCTGTGAAGTGAGGCTGACAGTAGAACCTCCCTCCAAGGACTAGCATGGTGATTGAGTGAGACGCAGCTTGTGCTCCCTGGGCACGGGCCCAGGACGGGCGGGCACGTGGCGGTGGTGGGGTGGTCGTATCACGTTCGCTGTTAATGGAGGAAAGCTTACTCTGGATGTAGTAAGCACTTGATACCCTTTGACTCACTCCGCAGTGGCCCTGTGAGGTAGGCACCATGGCTGTTCCCACTCTAACAATGAGGAAACCGAGGCATGGGGAGAAACGGTGCCTTGTACATCTATAGTTCATTTGGCAGAGGCGGCTTTTGCGCCCAAGTCTGGCTGCAGAGGCCGAGCTTTGCACTCCTGGGATCCACAGCCCTTGTGGAAATGCAACCTACTCATGCTCCTGGTGTCCTGTGCCCAGGAAACACAAGGCACAGGGGAGCTCAGGCGTGGCCAGGGTTAGCAGGAGTTCCCTAGCTGGGGTTTCTGAGCAGAGGCCTGTGGGGTATGCGGTGGTGTGTGTGTGTGTGTGTATATATATATATATTTTTGGGGGGGTGGTACTAGGGATGGAACCCTTCTACCTCCAGGCTACACTCCCAGACCTATTTTATATTTTTATTTGGAAACAGGATCTCTTAAGCCAGTGAGGGGCTTCGAACCTGCGCGATCCTCCTGTCTCCACCTCCCAAGCGCGGGGGTTACAAGCGTGCGCCACCACACCCAGCTGTGCAGTGGTATGTTCTGTTCAAACAGTTCAGCATCTGCCTTTGGTTCGTGCAGGGTATGACACCGCTGATGTATGCCTGTGCTGCTGGGGACGAAGCCATGGTCCAGATGCTGATTGATGCCGGGGCAAACCTGGACATCCAGGTGAGCAAGCCCCAGAGACCTGTGCCGGGCCCTAACCCCGTGAGAGCACCCAGGGTCTCCAGCAGCCAGGCTGGGTGTGATGTTTAGACAGCTGGGGAGATGTGTCTCAAAGCTAGAAATAGAAGATGCACAGGTATTATAGCAAAGAGCATTTTTCTTAAGATGTGGGCTTTCTGTCTGAGAGCAAGTGACAGGGGAGATGAGTGGAGAGAATGGCAAGGATACTGTTTGTGTCACACCTTTTTCCCTTTTATCAGCCTAATCTCCAGCCATCATTGCCATTCCCCAAACACCTCCAGCTCTGTCCCCCTCTGAGGCATAAAGTGCTCCCTATCTGCCATCTTTTACCCAGGGTAGACATCACTAATTGAACATCTACCCTTTTCCCCTTTCCCACAAAGTGCTCCAGGCAGGCATTACCAATTGAATGCAGAAAGTACTTGAATTGACTCCATATTCACCATCCTTGCAGGGCGTTTTTTTGGCTAAGGTGCCTGTGTCACTTGCCCAGGAATGTCCCCTGCCCCAGAAATGGTAGTCACTTATGTGTGTGTGTTACAGGTTCCAAGCAACTCTCCCAGGCACCCCTCCATCCACCCCGACAGCCGACACTGGACCTCGCTGACATTTGCTGTGCTGCACGGACACATCTCTGTAGTCCAGGTGAGCTCCTGCCAGCTGCACACTTGCATCTCAGGTGGCCTAGGCCCCAGAGATCCCAAAGAAACTGCTTAAGACCAGGCTTCCTGATCAATAGGGCAGCAGCCCACCCGATTAGCCTCAAGGTTAGTTTAAGAATAGACAAGTGCTCACTTAGGCAGCATGTCTGCTAACATTGGAAGGATATGGAGATGATTAGCATGACCCTGTGAAAAGATGACAAACTCAAATTCATCAAGGATTTTTTATTTTAAAAAGAAAACAAATGAGCTGGGCATGGTGGCGCATGCTTGTAATCCCAGCATTTGGGAGGCTAACACAGGAGGATCCAGGTTCGCAGATAGCCTCGGCTACTTAGGGAGGCCCTTTGCAACTCAGTGAGACCCTGTTTTAAAATAGAGAATAAAAATAGGGCTGGGGGTATATCTTGGAGGTAGAATGCCCCTGGGTTTTATCCTATCATAAAAAAAAAAATGTACAAAGAATTGTAGGGAACAAGCTATCAGAGTGTCCTGCATCTGGCTCTCTTGGTCTCAGTACACACCATGGCCTATACATCTGCACTTTCTGACCCTTTGCTTCTCTATATCATGGCGTCCTTCCGAGTCTGGCCCCTCCTGCAAACAGCCTTCGTCTCAGTTTCCCAGCTCCTGAGAGAAGAGGACAGGTGGCCCTGCTCACCTGTCAAGCCAAGCCGTGTCATGGCATGGCTTGGTCTAGGTAACTGTGGCTGCCATGATGGTGGGCTGGCGGTTCTAACTTCCCACACCAGCAGGGGTACCAGCCACAGCCACTCAGCCGCCAGGACCTCGGGTCACCGGGGCCTGCAGGATTTCGTGGCACTACGTCATGGAGTTTGTGTAACACACTTATCCTCTGCTATAACATGAGGTATCTGAGGGTAGAGATCACGTCCGGCTTATTTATGGTTGTCAGTACAGCCCTGGCCTAGAGTAGGGACTCCAAAAGTGTTTGCCTGCCGGCTGCCATACCTAGCCTGCTTTGTAGTTACTGTTCTCGCTCTCCTAAAAACCTAAGCAGAATTCCATCCAACTCTGGTCCAGGCCAGGCTGGCAGCTGTGCCCTTGGCTTGCCTGGGCTGGAGCCCAGTTTCTTCCTGACAACCAAGCCTCCGCCTCCACGGCCTTCGCCCTGGCCCCAGCAGCAGGGCATGACCAGTGCACAGCCTCCCGCCTGCTCCCACACCCTGCAGTGGACCTGGGAGGTCTGCCGCTCCTCTCTCCTGGCCTGAGAGCAGCTGCTGGTGGTCTGAGAGGGGCCTGGCTCCAGGAGCTGGGAAGGCTTGAGGTGGCTCCCCTAGGACCACACCCCTGCCCCAAGGCCAAGCCAGGCCCTGCCTACCTGGAACTGCTTGGTATCTGTTAACCCTGTCCTTCCTGTGCCCTTGATGGAATGAGGAGAGACCATTTGATGCCGGGAGGTGCGTGACATTCTGCCCAGCCCCACCACGGAGCCTAAAACCCACTGGTTCTAAAGCTCAGCCTGTGTTGGGCGTCAGTTCACTTAATTGCAGCAATACCCTGAGACAGGCCTCGCCTCCTGTCTTGCAGATTGGAAACACTGAGGCTCAGACTTGAAGTACCTGGTCCAGGTCACTCACTGACCGGTGACCAACACTGCCCCCGACTCTTTCTAGCAGCTACAGCCTCCCAGGGCCTCAGTTTCCCCCTAAAAGTTTCACCCTAAAAGGGTGACCCTTTCTATTTTGCCCATCTGTGTGAGTTCTTGGAAAAGTAACTGAAGCCAATTGGTAGGAACGTGTTTGAAAAAGAGAAATAGCTCAAAAGTCTTCACAAGCTTGGGGGCTTGGTCCAGGTCCACAAGAGTGGAATGGAAGATTCTGGAAATTTTGAGCCCTGAGGCTAACCAGTCTAAAGTTTCTTGGCTGCCAGAATGAGCCCGTCTAAGTCACAAATCTGGAAAGAGTCACAGGCCTTGTCCCTGAGAGTTACTCGGGGCTGTGCCAGCCAATTCCCGGCTGTGTTTAATGGTATCTTCCCCTGTGCCCACAGTTGCTGCTGGACGCAGGCGCCAACGTGGAGGGCTCAGCAGTGAACAGCGGTGAGGACAGCTATGCGGAGACACCCCTGCAGCTGGCCTCGGCAGCGGGTAGGTGACCACCACCCTGCCCAGCAAGGTCCCCTGTTGTCCCAAGGCTGTGTCCCTGCAGTGCCTCCCAGGCCAGGCATTTGGTCACTCACTCCCTGAGGGGACTCTTGAAACCAGTCCTCTGACCTTCATGCCACCCATGTGCTTCTGCTGAACCTGTGCCCAGGCGGGACCCAGTAGGGTGGGGAGGCCCTTGCTTTTGGGAGGCGAGAGGAAGCCATGGTGGGAGGACACAGACAGCTTCTCCCTCCTGTCCCCTGCTCACCTCTGCTTCCCCTCCACCATACGCCGTGAGCTGCGCCTTCCCCATCAGCCCCACATACAGTTTAGAGAACCCCTTACCCCTCCCTTTGCCTGCATCCCGGGTCAGCCGCCACAGCCGGGTCCTTGGCAATGTCCCTGTCTTTCAGGGAATTACGAGCTGGTGAGCCTGCTGCTGGGCCGAGGCGCTGACCCCCTTCTCAGCATGCTGGAGGCCAACGGCATGGCCTCTTCCCTCCACGAAGACATGAACTGCTTCAGCCACTCAGCTGCCCACGGCCACAGGTGCTTGTCCCAGGATGCCTGCATCAGGGGGGACTGAAGTAACCTCTCAGAAGCCTGATTCCTTCATGGCAGCAGAGAGCAAGTCCTGGAGACCTTATCAGAGGCCCAGGCATGCATGTCTGTCAACCAGAAAGATGCAGGTCTACAGGGCCCCAAGACATTGGAGGGCTGAGACATGTGGGTGGTGGGTTGCTTAAAGAGGCCCCGCGGCTGGGTCCTGACAGACCAAAACTTGGACCTGAGCTTCCCAATGCCCAGTACAGGCCACCCTGTTCTCCCATAACACAGCTATAGCTGTAGATGCCAGGACCTGAGCAGGACCACATCCCTCCCCATGCTTGCTAGGAGCTTCAGGGTACCCCAGGGGCTTTCACAGAGCACATGGCTCAGTGGCAAGGATGCTTGCAGTGGCTCTGCAGGCAGTCACACCGTGCTCCAGGAACAGATGGTGGGCCTGCCCAGGGTTGTCACAGATGGCAGCAGGCTGAACCAGAGCCATCAGGCAGTACTGGGGGCAGAGGGAAGCAGAAGAGGTTGTTGAAGGGCAGAGAAGGAGCCATCAAAGAAGGTCTGCCAGGCCAGATGCCTGCTTGCTGCCCCCTCGTGCCTTCTACCCACAGACTTGGGGTCCTGCTGTGACCTGCTCACATGCCCACCCAAACCCACCTGCCCCCAGGCCAGTCTTATCCACCACTGCCCAGGCCTCTCTGCCCCACCCTGAGTGCAGTTCCTGTTTGCTTCTCTGCCTCAGTCTCTCTGGGATGCAGGATCCTTGGGACAGACATTGGGGCCAGTTCACTTTTACACACCACTGCCCAGTACATAAACTCTGGAGCTGGCAAATCACCAAATTAGAAGTCAACTACAGCCAGTGGGCCTCTTGGGAATGTCCCTGGGTTCTTCCGGGGAGGCCTCTGGACCATGAGCTTGGGCGGTGTGGGGGGCAGTAGGGCTCAGAGAGGTACAGCAGTCTATCTGAGATCACACAGCTAGGATAGCAGGGCCTAGTTGGCCCCAAAGCCTATGACACCTCAGTAATTCCAGGAGAGCAGAGGGATGGGGTCTCTTATGCCCTCCCGTCTCTTCCAGGTATCTGTAGATGGGGATCGCTGGAGGCCCTGAGCTCTCCAGTGCCCTGTAGCAGCCCATCCAGGCCATGGCCCACTAGGAGGCAGCACAGGCGGGCCCCATCCATCTTGAGGGACCTCAGGCCTCATCCTCCTTTGTCTCTTGGCCTGCAGGAACGTCCTGAGGAAGCTCCTGACTCAACCGCAGCAGGCCAAAGCAGACGTGCTGTCCCTGGAGGAGATCCTGGCTGAGGGCGTGGAGGACAGCGACACCTCGAGCCAGGGCAGCAGCGAGGGGCCGGTGCGGCTGAGCCGGACCCGCACGAAGGCCCTGCAAGAGGCCATGTACTACAGCGCTGAGCACGGCTATGTGGACATCACCATGGAGCTCCGGGCGCTGGGTGAGTCCATGCAGGCGTGCACACGTGTGCCCATGCACACACATGTGCACACACACAGCCACTCCCTGCTGCTCTCCAGCAGGCTGGAGGGCCAAGGCCACAAGGCCATGGAACAGCCGAGCCCCAGCCTCAGACAGTCCTCAGTAGGGAGGTATCTCAAGGTCATGGCTCAGCCAGCCCTCTGCCCTCAACCCCCTCCTCTGGTCACAGCCCAGGGACGGAGGCACTGGGAGCCTCAGCAGCACCCTGAGGTTCCTACACACGTCAACGTATGCCATTACTCAGCCAGCCTCCACTTGCTAGGTCTGTAACTCTGTGGACTTTTTTCTGTCTTCCAGGTAATCAGAAAAACAGACAGACACAGACTTAAGTCAGATCCTATTAGTTGCACATGGAACCCCAGCTCCTTCCTTATTTGATGATCCCCAACTAAGAATAGGATGACATCACCGAAAGCGCAGGGCAGTGCCCACTGTGGACGCTCATCCATCATGGCTGTGGTGCTATCGCCATGGGGCCACCACGTGCCAACCCCAGGGCTGGGCCAAGCGGGCAGCAAGGCAGGCTCTGCTATCCAGCACTCCCTCCTACAGTTGATAAGCCCAGGGTGCCAAAGCCACCACCTCACATGTCTCCAGAGAAAGCCATCCAGTCATTTTTAATCCCCAGGCAGGCCCAGCGTAAGAAGCTGTCACTAATTATCAGGAATATGACTGATTTTTGTCATGAACTTCATGTAGCAGTTTTAAACTACTCTGTGGCCCTGCTGACACTCCAGGGAATTGATAAACAGTTATTACAGGCCCCAGATGTGCACCAACATACCAATGAGCTGGCTGCTGGGCACCTCTGTGATGAGGTTCACTTTGGGCTTCTGAACAGGATAGGGCCATGTGCCCTGCATATTTTCTAAGCACCCAAGTCCTCCCCAGCAAATAATTCTAGGGATGAACAGGCAATGAGTCAAGAAATCCCTAGACCAATGTGTTGAATTTTAGAGCTTGGGTTCCCCATCTGGGGCTGAAGCCATTCCATGGCCTCTGGGCCCGAGGGCATCCTCTGCCTGCCCCGCCAGGCCTCTGAGTGAGCAGGTGCTGTCCTCACAGAGCCGTGCTGAGGGTCACTCGGCACACAGGGATGGGGCAGGCACTAGGTGCAGGGTGCTCTGGAGACATGGGCCTGGGAAGAGCCTGCCCAGACGAGGGTGGGCCTGCACGGAGCGCACCATGAGTGAATGATGCCTGTCCTACCCCGCCTGGAGCAGGTGTCCCTTGGAAGCTGCACATCTGGATCGAGTCTCTGCGGACCTCCTTCTCCCAGTCGCGGTACTCGGTGCTGCAGAGCCTGCTGCGGGATTTCAGCTCCATCAAGGAAGAGGAATACAACGAGGAGCTGGTGACCGAGGGCTTGCAGCTCATGTTTGACATCCTTAAGACCAGCAAAGTGAGTAGAGCCAAGCAGCCCCTTCCCCAAGCTCAGCCCCAGATTCCAAGGGCCACCCTGAGACAGCCATGCAGGTGGACAGGCACAGGCACCCCCAACACCCGGTCTTACACTGCGAAGCCGTGGATCTGTCTGGGTCAGGGTCTGGCCAAGAGGCCATATGGAGAATCACTATTGCAGGGACAGGTGTCTCTGGCCAAGCCAGATCCAGCAGGAACAAGTCTGGCGGCTGTTGTAATCCTTCCTTGGATCTGACATAAGCCTGGCCGTATCTGCAGCTGTAAACAGGTGGCCACAGCAAGCAAGCTGATGGGCCCGTTCCCTTCTATCCCCCCACAGAACGACTCGGTCATCCAGCAGCTGGCCACCATCTTCACACACTGCTACGGCAGCAGCCCCATCCCCAGTATCCCTGAGATGCGGAAGACACTGCCAGCCAGGCTAGGTGAGTGGCCTGTGCCCTCTGTCACCCTCCCCCTCCTGGCCTCCTCTCCCATTTCCAGGTGCCAAGCCCTGGCCTGAGTTTCACCTTCGTGTCCCCCATCGCCCACCCCACCCCAAGCACGCTTAGGCCCTGGAGGTGGGCCCTCTGTCAGCCTCTGTCTTCCTCCTTGCACAGACCCTCACTTTCTGAACAACAAGGAGATGTCAGACGTGACCTTCCTCGTGGAAGGAAAGCTGTTTTATGCACACAAAGTCCTGCTGGTGACAGCTTCTAACAGGTAGGTGGCCACTGGAACAAAGCCCCAGCCAGCCTCAGGGACACGAGAGTGGCAGGCTTCAGGGGTGACAGAGGTCCTGGAGAGGAGTGATCGGCCGGGGCTGGGGCTCAGCGTCTGCCCACAGGGCACGAGGCAGGCTGGACAGAGGGCTTGGTAGGAAGAAGCTCCAAGGGGCTGTTCTTCTGACAGTTATTACTTCTGATTATTAGAGAACATAACTGTTCTGCAATGAAGAGTCAATGTTCTGACACAGGCATCAGGTCACAGGATGGGGAGGGGCGGGGAGAGACTGGGGCTTGGCCCAGCTGTCAGCTGGGATGATGTGAAATGTCACCCGCTGAAAGTTATTCTGGGGACAGGGCAGTCATTTTTCAAGTGCCGTCTCCAGGAGCTGGTCAGGTGATGGGTGGCGCTCTCCGACAGTGATGGAGTAACAGTCACGTTCACGCACTGCCTCATTTCGTCTCCTTTGCTCCAGGTTCAAGACGCTAATGACCAATAAATCAGAGCAAGATGGGGACAGCAGCAAAACCATTGAGATTGGCGACATGAAGTACCACATTTTTCAGGTATGTGCGGTGGTGCCGATGCCCCTCCCCCGCCTGTCCTTGCCTCAAGCCTCCTGGCTCTGGGGCAACAGTGACTCAGTGGTACTCTTCCACTCTGTCCTCTGTGATCCGTGGGCCACTGGTCAGGTGAGTGTCCAGGCCTCCCCCTGTGCAAAGGGAGCCATCCCACTGTGTGTGCCCTCAGCCTGTCTCCGGGGTCCAGAGCTCTGAGCGCAGACCAGGGCTGGGCATGGTCCAGCACTGTGCCACCCATGTGGTGTGCAGGCCCTTGTATCAGAGTGAGCTCCCAGCCAATGAATATCCCTGAGAGCTTGCTAGAGATGCCAGTGCCTCCCCAGGCCTCCCGCCTCACCCTCCCGGGTCAGTGGCACCTGGACATCAGGTGTGGCTTTAAATGCCATGCCTATACTCATTTAAGCCACCTAACACATCCCTCTTGATGGGAGTCAGCATAGAGAAGTTGAGTGATTTGCTCAAGGTCACACTGCCAGGACTCAAACCCAGGATGTGTGGAATGCATGGTACACACCTGTAATCCCAATACTTGGGAGGCTGAGACAGGAAAATCGCAAGTTCAGGATAGCTTCAGCAAGTAGTGAGACTCTTATCAACCTAGAACGATCCTGCTTCAAAATAAAAATTAAAAAATAGGGCTGAGAGCCAGGCATGGTGGTGCACACTTGTAATCCCCACGCTTGAGAGGCTGAGACAGGAGGATCGCACAGATTCAAAGCCAGCCTCAGCTACTTAGTGAGGCTCTCAGCAACTTAGTGAGATCCTGTTTCCAAATAAAATATAAAATAGGTCTGGGAGTATAGCCTAGAGGTAGAGAGCCCCTGGGTTCCACCCTAGTATCACAAAAAAAGGGGGGGGGCTGTAGGACTGAGGGTATAGCTCAGAGGTAGAATGCCCCTGGGTTTAATCCCCAGTACCACACACACACACACACACACACACAAGAAAAAGAAAGAAAGAAAGAAAGAAAGAAAGAAAGAAAGAAAGAAAGAAAGAAAGAAAGAAAGAAAGAAAAAGAGGTGAGAAAGGGATTGCAGAGGATGGTTACTGCCTGGGGGACCAGTTAGCTGTTGAATCCAGGTGAGCGACAGCAGTGACCCAGACTAGGAAAGAGCATTTGTTATGGAAGGTAGTGGACCAGGAGGAATGAATAGGACCCAGGGTCAGCAGGGCCAGAGCTCAGGGCTCTGGACTGAAAGTGGCAGTCCCTTCCCTCTTTCTCACCCCCTGACCCAAGCTCACTGGGAACAGAGCAGCTTTAGAGCTTGTTTGGCCAAGAAGCCCAGAGTCCCGGCAGCACACTGGGTCGTGATGAGACGCAGCAGGGTTGGTGCAGAGTGGGGAGTGAGTGCACACTTGTGGGCGGAAGGGGAGACGTGCAGACCTGGCTGCCCATCGAGGGTGTTCTGCTCGCCCGCTGGGCCGGGGGAGGGCCCCGATGCCTGCTCAGGGCTGCAGGAGAGTAAACGGACAACAGCCGTGTCACACGTGGCTTCTCACTGAGTTCTCATCTCAGGCCACCAGCCTTGCGCATGCTGTGTGGAGGTGGGTATAGAACTCTGCTGTTAAGCTTAGCGGGGCCCCTAGACATCTCCTGACTTCTAGGATCCCTTGGAGGGGTCAGACTAAATTCAGGAACCCAGAATGAGGGTTCCCTAAGCAAGCCTGAAGTTTTAGAGCAGTCCCTCAGTGCTTCCTTGGTTCTCACAACCCTGAGAGGGAAGAGAGGGGAAGGTCAGTATTATCTTTGATTTCTGGAGAAAGAATCATAGACCTAAGGCATTCTAAGCAGGACTGTTGATAGAAAGATAATGGAAAATTTCCTAATAGACAAGGTAAAATTAATTTTGATAATATACTTAATATAGTATGACCAAAATATTATCATTTCAACATGTAATCCATGTAAGAAATTACTGAGCTACTTTATATCAACCAAGTTTTCAAAATCTGGCATGTATTTGACACAGCACATCTTAATCCAAACCAGTCACAGCTGAAAGGCACAGAAACCACATGTGGTCAGTGACTGTCCTGGGGGTGGTGCCAAGCTTTGAGTGACAGGCCAGAAGGCCCCAACCCTGCCGTTCCCGTGTGGCTCCTGCTGCCTGGGCCCTGTGGTGCTATGTCCTCCTGCAGTCTCAGCGTCCTGGTGGTCTGCTCGCGGCAGAAGTAAAGCCAGCCGCCCTCTGCAGCTGGCAACCCTCTGAGCAGCCCATCCAGCCCTGTAGGATGCTTGCCTTGGGAGGCAGGTGACCTGAATGTAATGGGGCTGGAGAGCCATGCAAAATTAACCCGCCCCTGCCTGCTGTCCCCCCAGCTCCATCAGCAAGGCTCCAGGTGAGCAGTTCTGATCTGGCTGCTGTGGCTGCATATGTATTCCAGAGACCTCAGGGAGATCCGCCACTACAGCTGGCAGGGCCTTGCCAAAACCAGCTCCCAAAATATAACAGGCTGTCTTCCAGGCAAGGAAAGGAACTACAGGCTGCCTAGACGCCTGGCCCAGGCCCTTACCAATAGGCTGCCTCAAGGCCACCCCTTAGCAAAGAATCCTGGAAGATCTGACTTGCTTGTACCCAAACCCCGTCCTGGGCGAGGGGCATGTGGGGTCTGAGCCTCCGCCTCGGTGCAACTGGTACCATGTGAGCACCCGCTTGGCGCCCTACACAGCAGGGTCAAGCGCCCCACGCAGGAGGACTGACACTCTGAGGTGGTCCTGCAGGCTCCTGCCAGGGCTGCAGAAGGCCCATGGGGGAGAGGCTGGCACCCAGCTCCCTCTCCCATGGCTGGGCTTTCTCCTAGACCCTCTGGTGCCTCTTCAGCCCGAGGCCTAGTCCCAACAGAGCCCGACTGTGTGGCTAGAGCTGTGTTTACTTGCATGCTTGCCAGCGCCATGCTGGGCTATTTCTTCAGCCAACCAGAGAGAATCGAGTTTCTTTTTCCAACTGGGAACCTCACCAGGCTTCAGCGTGATGGCAGTTTGTAATTTAGATCTCAGAAGTAAACACAGCGCCACCTTCTTTGGTATCCCTGGAACTCCTCTAACCAACCTCCACCCCCCCACTCCCTCCCTCTCCCTCTCTCAAGAACCGCAGGCAGTCTTGACCAGGCAGTGTGGTGAGCTCTGGGCCAGGATCTGGCTCTGTACCATTCTTTTGGGGGAGCAGAACTGCCAGGGAGTCAGGACAAGGATAGCCAGTTAGACAGCTGTCCCCTCAAGAAACTCACCTCCCTCACAGCTCCGTAAGTAGAATCAGACAGAATGAACAGCGTGGCGCCTGGTGGGACGGGGCAGCACAGCTGTGGGCATCAGGAGGCCTGAGTGACTTGAGCTGCCATCCTCCCTCCTGGGCTCTGGCTGGCTGAGTGAGTGAGGAGGGACTCCTCTCCAGTGGCAGGTGCTTGTCCTATGGCAGGAGTAAGGGCAGGGTCCTGGAGGAGGGACTGTGGGCCGGGCATGGACCTACGTGCTGCCTGTGTGGCACTCACCCCGGCCGCTTCCCCACAGATGATGATGCAGTACCTGTACTACGGAGGGGCAGAATCCATGGAAATCCCTACTGCCGACATCCTGGAGGTAAGAAACGGGACCGCGGCACCTCAGGCACTCTGCGCCACACCTCTCCAGCCCAGACCCCTGCAGGTCTCAGTCCCACTCTTAGAAACAGCATTTGAAGGCCTGAGGGGTCGGGGAAGGTGGTCTCCGCGAGGACCTCATGGTTCCCTGCCGGGTCCTTCCACTCATCCAGCAAGGAAGGTTCTGAGACTGGGAATTGTCCGTAGCCCATAAATCTTCAAGCTTATTGGTTTACCACCCCTTCAAAAAAAATTTACAGCTCGGCATGGTGGTGCATGCTTGTAATCCCAGCATTCGGGAGGCTGAGACAGGAGGATTGCAGTTCACAGGCAGCCTCAGTAACTTAGTGAGGCCCTTTACAATTCAGTGAGACCCTGTTTCAAAATAAAGACTAAAAAATAGAGCTGGGGGTGTGGCTCAGAGGTACAATGTCCCTGAGTTCCATCCCCAGTACTGCAAGGAAAAAGAAAATCGCTCAGTGCCCACTTGGGCACTTCACCACCCTTGTAACATACCCAGCCAACATCTGTCACCCATCCTGTGCCTCCTACACTGACCCAGCTAATAACAAGATGGCCTAGAGCAGAAACAAAGCAAAGCCGTCATCCCTCCCCTTGGTCTGGACTAGCGGCCGGGCCCGAGGGTTGGGAGGAAGCAGGGTACACCCTGGATGCTTTCTGTTCCATGGTGCCCGGGCCCCAGGCCTGGCCCTGAGGACCCATGGCTGCTTTGCCTCCCTACCAGCTGCTGTCAGCTGCAAGCCTGTTCCAGCTGGACGCCCTGCAGAGGCACTGTGAGATCCTGTGCTCCCAGACCCTCAGCGTGGACAGCGCCGTGAACACCTACAAATATGCCAAGGTGAGGGCCAGGCTGGTGCCAGCTGCCTCCCCCCACTCATCATCAGTCCACTCAGACTCAAAGCTCAGAACTTCAGTTAGATCTTTCTAATCCCTCACATCAGCTGGCATGATGTTACACGTAAATATCAGTGTTTGGGAGGCTGAGACAGGAGAATCAAAAGGGTCTGATACCCTTTTTCAAAATACAAATTAAAACAGATCTGGGGTATAGCTTAGAGACAGAATGCCCCTGAGTTCGCACACAAGATTGCCCACAAATAGGCTCTCCACTTATGAAACACACCAGCAACTCCGCCTCCCTCCATCTCCTCTGTCCTCACCTGCCATCTTCTGTCTCAGATTGTTGCATGGACCTGGCCCCTACTTCCTTCCCTTTGTCCCGCAATCCTCAAGGATCTTTCAAAACTCCAAAACCATGTCACTCACCCACTTAAGCCTTCCAAAATTTTACTCTTTGCAAACTAAATAAAAGCTAACCATAGCTCCTGGGGCCCCCCTCTCCCCCACTTAACAACACAGCGCCAGCCAGCCTGCTCACTCGCCCCTGCATTAAGACTCCTGGGACAACCCTTGCCTCCTCCCTAAAGCTCTTGCCCAGAGCACTGTCCAAGAGCAGCCCCGAATCTTCATCAGCAGATGTCCCCAGGCCTCTCCAAAGCCACCCTATCACTGGCCACAGACACATCTCTAGCTCTTATCTCCTCTCATCTTTGAGCACTGCATGCAGTTATGTGCTTATCTGGTTAATTCCTCCGGTTTTCTGTCTCCCCCATACCAGAACATTAGCCTGCAGGAGCCTGCAGGGACAGGGCCTCAGCACCTAAGGCCAGTGCCTGGCCCAGAGCCAGCATTTGCTACGTGTTGAACGCACATAGCTACTGAGCATCTGCTATGTGAAGGCTCGTGCACGGCCTCGTGCTGGACGCTGGACAGTCTTTGCCCTTAGGAAGGGAGCTTCCAATCTACTGGGGTTGACTGCAAGTCAACAAGGTGTCACCCACGTAACACAGGCCAAGGTGACAGACGCCATAGATAATAAGACTTCAGGAATGTTCTCAGTGGCACAGCTGGGACTTGAACCTAGGTGATGCTTATGGAAGGGAATCAAACAAAGGGGGCATGGCGTCAAGATGCTGACAGGGAACACCTCCCCTGCGGCCAGGCTGAGGCTTAAGCTGGGCCTTGGCCACAAGTAGGTAACACCTGGGGTGAGGGCAAGGGTGCTGTGGGCCTCACATCTCCTCTCCCTGCCCACAGATCCACAATGCCCCAGAACTGGCCCTGTTCTGCGAGGGCTTCTTCCTGAAGCACATGAAGGCCCTGCTGGAGCAGGACGCCTTCCGGCAGCTCATTTACAGCCGCAGCAGCAAAGTGCAGGGCCTGGACCCGCTGCAGGACCTGCAGAGCACCCTGGCCGAGCGTGTGCACTCTATCTACGTCACCTCCCGAGTGTGAGGCAGGGTGGGGGACAGCTGGCCAGCACACGGAGTGTGGATGCAGGCTCTCCTGGGGGTCTACCCTCCTTCCCCAGACACCCTCTCTGGTGTCGACCGATCCTCCCTGAGCCTACCAGGCGACCCCATCCCTCTGCCCCAAGGGAACTGTATGCTCAACCAGTGACTGGCAAAGGGGGTGTGTGGCCCTTCTGTACCCAAACATGGTTTGCACCTTGAAAGCCGCCCCCCTGCATGCCCTCTCCCCTCCAGAAGTAGGTCCCGATCTACCCCTGCTCCGTGCTCTCCCCACCCATAGGCCTCAGCTCAGAACAGTCCCTGGGGCTCTTGGGAGTGTGGCGTCCTTGCAGATGTGTAGAATGGGTCCTCTTAGCCCCACACCATCTAATTGCAGATGCTGGTATTTGTTTTCCTACATGCCGGGGAGGAGAGGCCCAAGCCCCTGCACTCATTCTCCAGGCTGTGCCTTTGAAAGGCTTGGTGGGGTCTGCTTTGAGTCTCCCCAGTTTCTATGGAGTCTGGGCCTACAGAAGCTTCCCCTTAGGGCTGCTAACTTATAATTCCAGCAGCTGGATTCAGGGTTGGAGCTTAGTGGCCTCAGCTCTGGCTGCTGTTGCTAACAGCCAAAGAAAAGGGGTAGACTCTGGCGCCTCAGGCCTAGCTTTAGGCTGCCTCTGTTTCTCAAGTAAAAGGTTCCTTTAACTCAGGACTGGAGTGCAGGCACACTTGTCACTGCAGCTCTCAGGCATGAAGGACAGGGGTGGGAGAAGAGGACCTTCAGCCATGTCCCCGCTTGGCCCACCCCTGCAGACTCTGGGATCTCCCGGGGTGAACACAATCCTGGGCCCCACCACCTGGCCTGTTTACAGACCAGACTCTGGGGAGCAGCACCGACAGCTTGCTCTGGGTGGAGCCTGGCTGCACCTTAGAAATTATTTATTCATCAAAAGCCCCGGGCATTTCAGGAGCTGTCGCTTGCTTGCCCTGAAAAGCCCCCGGGGGCTTGCAATCCTGGAAAATATTTTCAACTAGCTGCTTGAGCTGGATGTACAAAGGAATAGGAGTTATTTTATTGCTGTAATATTGTATGATATGGTAACTGTACATTAATGTCACTTATTGTAAATGTATCATGGTTTTATTAACAATAAACACTCATTAACAGTGACTTCTGCCTCACTTTTCCTGGTAGAGGGTTGCTCAAAGTCAAGAGCTGGGAAAGAGCCCAAAGCTGACTGCAAAAGCCATGCAGGACTCCCTCTCAGTGAGAAAGGACCCCCTTCCAGAGAGGAACCATGGCCACATGGCCACAAAACACTCACCTCACCCTAGGACCTCGGCCTGAGTCGGTCCCTTGCTGGGGGGGCTTGGTGTTCCTTGCCTGTAAAATGAGGCAGGTAATTTATTGAGCATGTACATACTATTAAGCTGGACAGGAGCCACCCTGAAGGATGGGACAGCATTGGGCTTTCCAACCTCTGAGCCCAGGTGCCTCCATGGGAGGGAGATGGGAGCTTTGTAGCAAACCTGTGCCCACCCCCACGCTGCATGGCCTGGGGTGGAAGTGGGGGAAGCCCCAGTTAGCTATACAACCACAGGGCCTGCCCTGGCAGAGAAGAGGGATGATAGTAAGCCAGTGCTCAGGCCAAAGGGTTTGCTAGGACCTGCTGTAGTTTTAGGTGCAAACTCAAGGCAGAAATAATGTTTTTTTTTTTAAATCTCCCCACCTAAGGGAGAAAGAAAAATTCCTAAAGTCACAGTGAACCTGCCCCAGAGTGACTATGTTTCATAACACACCAGTTAAGACTCAAGAATTGACGCACACCTGTAATCCAAGTACTTAAGCTGAGACAGGAGGATCCCCGGTTCAAGAACAGTCTCAGCAAATTAGCAAGACTCTCAAACTAGCAAGTCCCTGATCCAAACAAAAATAAATAGGGCTGGGGATGTAGATCAGAGGTAGAATGTGTTCCTAACACCACACAAAAATAAACAAGTTAGGGATGACAAAGTCCTCCAGGATTCAGTCCTGGGAAAGGCTCATTTCCTGGCTCTGCTGGTGTGGAGGCCAAGCAGGATGGCTTGAGGCCCAGACTGGGGTCCGGACCCAGCAGGGTGCGGGAGCTAGACGACCTGGTGGACTACAGCGCCCTCTGGAGGCCACAAAGGTGAGGCACCCTCCTCCCACCACCTTTTACAGAAGAATCTCTTTTGAGTAGGGCGGAGGTGTCTTTCCCTGGACTTGAAATCCTGAGTGACTGCCCTTCAGGGGTCTGTGTCCAAGATCCTCACCCCAGCAGGGATTTTCAGAGCCTAGACAAGGTCTAGGTATGCTCTGGCTCCCAGTGGGGGTCAGAGGTTTATTCTCTTTGGAGGAGAGGAGGCAGGAGATAGAGCTCCTCTGAGCCTATGTACCACAGGAACATACTCCTGAGCAAACATTTAAAATAATTAGGAAAGAACCAATCTTCCCTAGACCTGGTACTCTAATGGCAATGGGGTATGATCACCTGCCCCAGCAGCTGGCCCTCCTGATTCAGGGCACTATTTAGCATTATGGGGGCTGGCTGCTTCTCTTCAGCTGCCAGCTTCAGGCTATGAGCAGCCAGATGGGCTTGGGGGTGGGGAGCAAAGTTACCTCGCAGGAGCTCTTAGGTACCAGGGCTGAAAGACTCAGCTGCATATACTGGGAGCTGGCTCCCTCCACACACAGTAATAAGGCAGCATTAGGGCACCGAGTACCTGGTTCTTCATCTGCAAAGACCTCACTCCAGAAGCTCAGGGCACCAGAACCCGGCCCTGACCACTAAGGTACCACTGAGACTGCCTTCCTCAAAACTTTTCTGCCTTTCCCCACCAGATATCCCCAGGCTTAGGGTGGTCACAGCTCTCTCAACAGAACCAGCCAACACATTGCCAGGAAGCCACCAGCATCTCACAGCCCCTGTACAGCATCCCTGTAATATTTAACCAGTTGCTTACAGAATCAAGAGCAATCCCTTCTCTCAAGTCTGAAATTGCCCATGTGGGCTTAAGAGCCTTCCAGCTGCCTTCTCTGCAGGCCCGCATGCTGGCTGCAGGGTTATAATGGCCTCAGATAATGAGCCTACATTTTTTCCAAGGTGACGGTCACTTCTTTTCACCCTCCCCCACCTCCCAGCCTCAGCAGCCCCCTTTGTGTCTCCTGGTCACTGAGTCCTTGGGGACTGCCAGGACCAGATGAGCAGTAGCACTGAAGCAGGCCAGCACCAGCCCTCCTGGGGGACACTTAGGAATCCCCTTTGTTCAAGCTTCTTCAGCCCCTTCCCTGTCTTGCTGACAGCATTCAGCGATGGCCTGAATTCATTTCACAAGTGACATCTCCTGAGACAGCGGAGCTTTACAGATGTCACTCTGTCTGGGGGCCAGATGGTGAGGTCTGGGGGAGGCACGCCCTTCAGGTTTGAAGGAGAACCCAAGATCCAGACCCCTAAGTGCAAAGATCTATTTTAGAAATACTTGTTCTGCAGATTAAAGGGCCAGGACAACCACACAGCAGCTGAGACATTTGTTTCTTTTTTGTGCACAGAGGGAAGGCCATCAGAGAGAACACTGTCCCAGAACCTATAGAGCTGTTACCAGGAGCCAGGCCCAACTGCAAAGCAGAGGCTCTGCTGTCCACATGGAACCCTAGCTTAGGCTGACTTCAGAAAACAGCCAGTCCTTATTCGGCGGGTACATCACTGGGCAGCTCTCCTGGTTGGGTCTGGAGTAGCACTTGCTATGTGCTAAGCACTATCCTCAGCTCTTCCCTTTCTAATCCACCTGCCCACTGGTCCTCACAGCTGGGAGGCGGGTGTTATCACTACCACTGAAACATGATCGATGTGGGCCTGGAGCACACACAGGGGAAGGCCACATGCCTGCTTCAATTCATTTTGTTACTCTAACCCAACACCTAAGATTGAATAGTTTATAAAGAAAACTTACAGTTCTAGAGCCTGGGAAGTCAGAGGTTGAGGAGCCACATCTGGTAAGGGTCTTCTTGCTGGTGGGGACCCTGTAGTCTGAGGTGGTGCAGTACATCACATGGCAAGGGGTCACATCTGTGGCACAAACTGGCTTTTGCAAGAGACCGTCTCAAGCGAATCCTTTTATCCATGAGTAGACGAATCCATTCACAAGGGCAGAGCCCGCCTGACCCAATCACTTCTTACAACCCCACCTCTTCATGTCTCAGTGGGGACTGCATTTCAACATGTTTAAGTGGGGACAGTCTAACCATAGCACAGTGCCCAAGGTCTCCGTGAGGGTTAGGACAGAGCCAGTATCGAATTTACTAGCACCTGGCCTCAGGCCCCCTCTCCCCTGCACCACACAGCAGAGCCAGCTGGACAGCTGTAGACAATGGGCACTGGAGACACAGAACAAGGAAGGGCCTCACCTGGATGATGATGCGCTTGGATAATTGAAGCCATCCCACTCCGACCTGCTGGGATCCAGACTGATTTCTGGCCACACTCTATGAAAATCGTCTTGAAAAGGCAGGATCAGGCCTGAGAACATCAATGATTTTCCTTTCTCCTTCCTACACTTTCCCGCAGATCCAACAGAAGGTCTGCAGCAGGAAGCAAGGGATCCAGAAAGCAAAGGACCCACCACCCAGGTCCTCACTGTCCCAGGAAGGGGCAGAGCAGTCCTAGGGATGGGCACAGAAGCTGCAATCCCCCCTGGGATGAGTCCTAGGAGTCGCATAGTAATACCGTGGTTCTGAAGCTTCCCTCTCCTTCCATTAGATACCCCCTGCCCTAGGTACTAAAGATTGAACTCAAGAGTAATTACCACTAAACTGCATCCCAACCTTTTTTTACTTTGAGATAGGATCTCACTAAGTTGCTTAGCCTTAGCCTTGAACTTGTGACTCTCCTACCTCAGCCTCTCAAGTCACTGAGATTAGAGATATGAGCCATTGTGTCCCATCTTTCATTAGATTTACTACATAACTATATTGGTCATATACTAGACCTAAGCAAAGTTTCTGTTTGGACTCAAACATGCCAAAGTATGTATAAAGTCATCAGATAATTTCTGTCCCCAAAGAACAGGATGGCCCAAACCAAGGGGCAGGAGCTAGTTAGTAAAGCAAGCATGGCTGGCCGACTTGGAGCCCCCACACAGTGCCCCAGGCTGACCAGAGCCTTTCAGTGCCCGCCCTCCTCCCACAGGCTCCAGCACACTCCTAGCTCAGCACACCCTCCCAATTCTACCCAGCAGCCAAGATCCAGCATTAGAAACAGCAGCACACAACTTCTACAGATGGGGATTTGAGAAGGACCCACACACACAGTCTTTCTAGGATGTTATTTATTAAAAATAAATGCTTTATCCCTCCCCCTCATCCCTGCTAGCATTTCTCACATTTTTTCCATAGCATTTCTCACATTTTTTTCCAACTGATGACGTAACATCCTGAGGACTCAGATATTCACGCCCTACTGAAATTAAGTCAGGCTTTCTAGGACACTGCTTGCTGCAGCCAGGAGTAGAACGACACAGCATGAGCAAACCCTGGTGTGCCCCACAGTGTACTGCGCCACCGGACACTCTGGAGCTCTCACTGCTCCAGGCCTCAGGGTGAGGGGGAAGAGTCCATGAAGAGATGCTGCGGTCTGAGGCCCCGAGCATCCCCAGAAAGAGTGCACTCAAGGGCCAGGAAAGGGACAGGGTCAGCATGGCTCCTCATGTGGGAAGGAGGCTGATCGCTGGCCAGGGTGAAGTGAGAATCCATGGGAGGGGTCCCGGGTAGGGTGGGAGATAGGCTGCAGCCATGGCTGTCACCGTCTAAGCACCTCCTGGGGCACTCTGCCTTCGGCCAGGTTGGGCCCGTGGCCTGAATTCACAGCTGGCCTCCGGTCTGCTGGGGCCCCTGTTGTCTCCCATTGTCGGGCTGCAGCCCAGGCCAGAGAAGTCAGGAAGTAGGGCGCTCCTCAAGACAGCCACCACCACCCCGACTTTTCTTCACTTCTTCCGCTTTAGTTTCATATCTTTTCTGTTTTTCAAATCTCTGTTTTTCTTCAACTTCTTGTTCTGTTTAGGTTCTTGTTTGGCTTCCAACTTCCTTTTCTTGTCACTGGAGGGAAAAAATAAACCACACAAGGAATAGAAAGAGAAAGAATGAAACAGCACAGACCTGAAACATCTCTCAGGCTGTTTTGCTTTGTCTGAAAACGGGTCTCCACCGTCTGGAGCATGACCTAAGGATACGCAGTCAGACAACATTCTCCGCAAACCCATGGGGCAGCAAGCATCATGCTGGGAGCTGGGGGCATACCACATAGACCCCGAGCTTCCCATCAGGGAAAGAATCCAAATTCTAACACCTGAACTCTGGGTTCTCGTCAGATCACTGTAGCTCCACCCCTCTAAGAACTCCTGAACCATCTAAGGCGCCACAATGGATTCCTTCCCACCTCTCATGGCTGGGGTTACCATGGAAACCAGACACTCATCCCTGTGACCCTGAAGACAATTCATAACACAAAGCATGAGACTCCAAGGAAAGCCTGCCATCCTTTCTGATGTGCCGCTGCCAGTTTATTTTTCCTGAGCAGACGGAAACCCAAAAGAAGTGTGCATCAGGTTCACCCCACAGCTGGCGCTGAACGCCTCACTGATGGGCTTGTACAGCATCACTGGGCAAACGCCGCCTTCCCTGAGGAACCCTCAAGGGTGAAAGATCCTGCTGGCATTCTGCGCCAGGAACAAATGCTCCCTATGAGGCAGGGGAGCTGCTCTGTCCAGAGACTACTAACATTGCATGACGTGCCTCCCAGGAATAAAAAAGCAAAGCCTCAGGGAATATCTAATGATAAAATGATCATGTTTTTACTTCAGAAAGTGCAAGCTTTTGCTTTACTCTGAGCCCCCAGGCACATGAACCACCACACACTGGCTCTGGCTGGATGCGGGAGGTTCCTCCCCAGCAGAACAGGCGGGGAACAGCAGGATAGGGCGCACTCTGCTGGGAACTGAGCCAGGCCCCTCCACAGCACGCGTGTCCTCTGGTGGCAGGCAAACCACGCCCAGGGCTGAAGCAAGAGGGCCCTGTGCTGTGCGTGCCACGCCGTTCAAACCAGAAAGAGGATGCACAACAGCCTCTGTGCCACACCAGTCGGCACCTGGGAAATGAGGCTGCCATTGACCCCGGAACCTTCAGGATGCTGAGGAAAATATCTGACTTCTGGGACCCACAGTTCCTAGCACAGGTTTCCTCTTCCAAATGCTTCTAAGATTGAACCCAGGGCCTTATGCATTATAGGCTAGTGCTCTACCACAGAGCTACACCTCCAGTCCCTACGTATAAACTATAAAGGGGACCACATCAGTAAGTATGGCAATGCCTAGATTTACGCTCCTCAATGACCCCAAACCGGCTGTGCAAGCCTCATCTAAAAAGTGGCCTCATGATGTCCCTCAGGGAAACTAGGAAAAAGGTATCAGGCCAAGCACCATGCTATCTACAGTAAATGAATCATTTGGCAGATTAGAAGCTTGAAGTGAAGGTTTTCAAAGAGTGGTTTAGTGACTCCTAGACTGGTCTAGGAGGTCAAAACTATCTTCATATTAATACATTATCTGCCTTTTCATTTTCATTCTCACAAATGTTGTTTTCAGGAGGGCACAAAGTGCAGTAATACAACAGAACCAATACAGAAGCAGAGATAAGGATCCAGATACTTTCACCAAACCAGGCATCAAGGAGGTTTGCAAAAACATAAACATAAAACAATGCCACTCTCTTAAGACTCTGATGAGAAAAAAGCATTTTCCAACACAGTAAGAAACCACAACATGGGCCAGGGTCGTAGCTCAGTGGTACAGCATTTGTACAAGACCCTGATTTCAATACCCAGCATAATACAAAACAAAAACCCATGGTATTTATTGTTGCTTTCAAATGAATACATATTTTTAAAATTTCTCAGTTTTCAATTCTTAATAATGGGAAGTAGCAACAGGTATGACCCACATAAACAAGTATTCTCAAGATTTTTTGGTTTTTGCTTTAAGATTAAAAAGAAACTATAAAAATCCACAAGTTTTAGAAGCTGGCCTCTTAGAAGGAACAATGTAGCAGCTAAAACCATGGGCTCTGCAGTGGACATACCTGGTCCCCATCTTGCTGTCCCTCACTAGCTGAGTACCTCTTGGGAAGTTACTTGGCCTCTGGGCCTTGATTACTTCATCTCTGAAGCAGTGATAGTAAGGAAGCAGTCTCCTGCTGAAGCAGCACAGAGCTGTTCTCTCAAACTCTCTCTCCTGACAGCCCAGCCTTGACTTGCCGGCAATACAAGCAGTGAGGAGATGCAGCTCTACCCAAGGCCCTGTCTGGTCTGTGGAGTGTTACAAAGGCAGCCCCAGGGGAGCCTCAACAGAGAGCCTCAACGGAACACTTGCGCCATGACTTTTCCCTCAAGACGTGTGCCCACCTCCTGCCTCCCAGGGGAAGCTGCCGGAGGCAGAGGCCAGAGGCCTGTCAGATGTGTGTGGGACTCCTGACCCTTAACTATTTTTTTTTGTGGTACTGGGGGTGGAACCCAGGAGCTTTCTACCTCCAGGCTATACTCCCAGACCTAGTTTTTATTTTATTTGGAAACAGGGTCTAAGTTGCTGAGAGCCTCACTAAGTAGCTGAGGCTGGCTTCGAACCTGTGCGATCCTCCTGTCTCAGCCTCCCAAGCGCGGGAATTACAAGCGTGCGCCACCACGCCCCAGCTGGCCCTTACCTTTTCAAGCTGACGATCGAGGCGTTCTGCCCGGCTTTGTTCAAAACTTCATTCCACTCTTCATCATCCCCACGAATTATATATCTACAAAAAGAGGGGAAATATCAAAGCCTGCTCCAGAGGAGAGGAGTGCTTTAAAGAAAATGTAACAGTAACAACACTCTCATCAGACACCTCTTGCCATGAGAGCCAGAATGAGCCAAGAAGGGGACGGCATGTGGCTGGTCCAAGATGCGTAGCTCAAGCCCACTGGACAGAGGCAGGGGTGGCCAGGCCTGCCAGGGGCCACTGACAGGACAGACCCAGAAGGAAGACTACCTGCCTTCCCACCTGACTCATTAACTGCCACCAAAGAAGCCTCCAGCCACTGCTCCCGCATTCTCTCTAACTCCAGGAGTCCCCTCGCCTGCTCCTGCCGCCCTGCTCTGTCTCCCCGCCTCCTGCATGACCAACCTCCTGGATTTAACAGTCCTGACATATTAAGGAGAGGACAGTACAAAGCCAAGGGCAGAAATACTCTGTGGGTGGGGCTCCTGGCCACTCCACCTCACACATCCAACCACCACATCACTAATGATCTGGCCAGATATGTCAAAGGCTCATGGGCCATTAGTTCTAGAGTTGCTATTAGAGTCCTGATGTGCAAGCACTGTGAGGCCCATCAATCCTGGGGTGGGAGACACAACACAGCTGAAGCTCAAAGGAGACAGAATGAAAGTGCACAGCGAGTTATCGAGCAGTAGATCCTTTCTTCAAGCCAATTCGCAATTAAAGGCCAAACATGCAGAAATGACCATTAGACATGGATGGTCATCCACTCGGCATCCCTTCCCAAAAGGACCTCTGAGGAGACAGGGAACCCTATAGATCTAGGGAACCAACTTGAAAGGCAAAGCAGCAGAAGGGATCTGGGAAAACCCAATACTACGTAATCTCGCACAGTCCACAAGAGAGGTTTTAGCTGTCAGTGCTCCTGAGGCTGGTCCCCTGAACAGCGCCCAGAGCACCCAGGTCAAAAGAAACAGGTAGAAGACTCTGGGTGCGCTGAGCCAAGGCCAAGTCCTTGCTTCCCGCGGGCAGGAGGGGCCTTACTGAGAGAGGTCCATGTCCTTCAACTTCCCCACTTCTTTCTTGTGTTTCTCCTGGAATTCCTTTGCCGCTTCATCCTGTGGCCAAGCACCAAAGAAAGCAGGTCAGAGCCAAGAGGTGAACAAAGCAGGAGGGGCGACAGGCAGGTGGAACAGAACAATGACAAGAAAACATTTCCTTCTCTTGGTTTACCCTCCAAACCACTCAAGCAACTCTTGGGATTTTAAAGTACATATGTAAAGCTGGGCGTGGTGGCGCATGCTTGTAATCCCAGCATTCAGGAGGCCGAGACCAGAGGATCGTGGTTCGCGCACAGCCTCAGTTACTCAGTGAGGCCCTCTGCAACTCAGTGAGACCCAGTTTCAAAATAAAGAATAAAAAATAGGGCAGGGGGTATAGCTCAGAAGTCGAATGCCCCTGGATTCAATCCCTAGACCTGCAAAAAATAAATAAATAAATAAAGTACATATGTACATAAAATATGCACTTCAAAGCCAAGCACAGAAGCACACATCTATAATCCCAGTACTTGGGAGGCTGAGACAGGAGGATCACAGGCTTGAAGCCAGCATCAGTGCCTTAATGAGACCCTTGGCAACTTAGCAAGACAGTTTCAAAATAAAACAGAAATGGGTACAGTGGCATACACTTGGGAGGCTGAGACAGGAGGATCACAGGTTCGAGGCCAGCCTCAGCAACTTAGTGAGATCCCGTTTCAAAATAAATAATAAAAAAGGCTGGAGATGTAACTCAAGAGGTAGAACACCACTGAGTTCAATCTTCAGTACCACAAAAATAAATATTAAAAATAAAAAGGGCTGGGGATATAGCCTGGAGGTTGAATACCCCTTGATTTAATCTGTATACAAAATATAAGCAAATAAAAAACCACCTAAAAAGTATTTAAAATAACAAAACGATTATACCAGTAGACGCTAGGTTCCTACACTTAGACACACTCAGCAGAAAACACAACTCTAGGCTCACATATGCCGACACACATGGGTATGGGACAAAGAGCAAACACGACGCTCGCTCAGACCTACAGTGCATCACCTGGCTCAGTTAGTGCCCCGACCCTCTAAGGTGGTGGGGGAAGACATTCTGCATCCAGAAGCCACACTGAGGGGAACGCTTGGACTCCAGGCCTTCGGCAGGGGCTTACCAGGTCGTCACTCAGGGTCTTTATCGTGGGCTCCATGACCACGTCCTTCACTGCCACCATCTGCTCCTCAATGGCCTTTTCCTGCACATCATTAAACAGCTACAAAAGACAACGTGGAGAAGAAGATGAAGGAACAGCAGGCACTCGGTCATTACAAAAAAAAGTGCACCTCCAAGGCACAAAGCAATGCTCTACAAAGTTAGGAGCACAGCTACTCATAGGAAGGCCACAAAAAAACAGCCTGGATATGCATCAAATTCCCTGGGAGAGTGCACAGGACTTTACAGATTCCGCTAATGTCCCAAATGTGTGTGCGCGTGTGGGTGCACAAGTGTGTGAGCAAAGGTCAGTGTAGATGTATACAAATGTTAAAACCTGTTCAGACATGAGGCAGAGAGGGGTCTGTTATATTATAGAGAGATCAAAACTCTGCTCTCGGGCCAAGGTTACCTTCACCACTTTACGGATGATCCGGTTGAAAAGTCCCATCAGTTGGCCTACAGGCAGCTCAATCTCCTTTTCCAGCTGGTCCACAGATTTATGCTGCAGGCCAATCCCCAAGAGAAGAGCCTGGAAGATGGAAAATGGGCTGGAGTAGCCTCCAGGACAGGCCCTTCCCCATTAAAATGCCCGAGAACCAGAATAGCCCTCTTCTGACCACCGCTATCAGGTAGAGATCACAGGCTCACACTGCTTATTATGGCACTGACTCTTTCATTCCACTACTGAAACCACCAAGCAACAAACACTCTCTCTTCCTGAAATCCCCAATTTAACTTACTCTCCTGACAAATACCTACTTCACTATCTAAATATCTAAAGTGACTGCCTTACATTTCTGAGGCTCCCTGAGCTTCTGCAAAGGTAGAATTCAACAGCAAAGCAATGTGGTGGGGTAGAAAGTGAGCTCAAAATACTGCTGGCCACCCACTATGCAGCTGGGTACAACACTCTAACTCAGACCTATCAGGTCTGTCAGGAATTAAAGGCACAAAACTATACCAGAGCACCTGACCCAACACCCAGCACAGCCAGCAGCTCCACGGTCCTCCCCGCTCTTCCCAAACAAGCAGAAACAAGCAGCAGGAAACCTACCGATTGGGCAGCAGACAGGGCCAGGTCCCCCAGCTGGTTCAGGAAATACAAGCGAGAGATGGCCGGGATCAGGTCCATGATGAGGTGATAGTCAACCATGTTCCGTGAATACATCTCCAGCCGCTTCAAGTCATAGGGGAGGAAGATTGCCTCCAGCTGCCCCCGACCTAGGGCTGCGATAGGCCAAAAGGGTCAGGGCTTGGATGGGATCCACAGGATAGCACCCTAACACGTGGGACCATCTCAAAGTGCCTGGTCACCCATCCAACACAACCCTGAGCTGGCCAAGAACCAACCTTCCTCCTAAATGGGAGGCAGCACCACACCAACTCTTGCTCAGAGTCCCCAGGCCAACACACTATGGTTAAAAGGACACACACCACCCTTCCCCTACTCTGTTACTGCTCCTCTGGATCCAGCTTCACAGAAAGTGTGCGTGCTCTGCTCAGCTTAAGGAATGGAGATTTTTTTCATCAAAATGCAACTGGCAGTCTGGCATAGTGGCACAAGCCTGTAATCCAGATATTTGGGAGGCTGAGACAGAAGGATCTCAGGTTTACAGCCAGACTCAGCAATTTAGCAAGACCGTTAAGTAAAAATAAAAAAGACTAGGGGTGTAGTTCAGTGGTAGAATGCTCCTGGGTTCAAACCCCAGTACCACCACCCAAAAAAGAAAAAGAACCAACTAAGGCACAAATGGCAAAAAAAATACACACCTACATATATGTATATAGACACAAATATGTAAAATGAATATATATAATTGAAAACAGAAAGGTACAGGTATTAATGTTAATGATCCCTTATGTAATTTTTAAAATATATTTTAATGGCGCCAGGCATGGTGGCGCACGCTTGTAATCCCTGCACGTGGAAGGCGGAGACAAGAGGATCGCACAGGTTCAAAGTCAATCGCACTGGCTTAAGAGACCCTGTTTCCAAATAAAAACATTAAAAATGGGTCTGGGAGTGTAGCCCGGAGGTAGAAGGGTTTCCAGGAACCCCAGTACCACCAAAACATATTTTTTTCTCTTTTTTTTATTATTTAAACAGAACTGACTTATGTGCATGAAGCCCTTCCACACATTGGCAGTAGCAGGCTGGTTCTTGAATGAGGAAACTGAGCTCCAGAGGCTGGATTCCAGGATTTTTTTTTTTTTTTTTGCAGGTCTGGGGATGGAACCCAGGGACATTAGACCTCCGAGCTACACCCTCTGCCCTAGTTTTTATTCTTTAATTTGAAACTGGGTCTCACTACGTTGAGGAGGGCCTCACTAAGTAGCTGAGGATGTTCGCGAACCGCGATCCTCTGGTCTCAGCCTTGCGAATGCTGGGATTACAAGCGTGCATGCGCCACCACGCCCGGCTGATTCCAGGAATTTAAATCAGATTTCACAGCTAACTGCTGTATGACCTTCTTAGACATCTCTGACAACAACTCACATTCCCAGGGTCCTGTTCTCAGTGTGTAATGTATGCTGAAGACATGGCCTGGACCACGGCAGGGGCCTGAGCATAGGAGGCTATGGAAGAGACCCCTCGAGGACTGGAACCGGCCCTCAGTTCCAAGGTGAGCTTGTCTGGGGACACAGGCTCGCCCTTCTCCCTTCCACACCACCAAGCCACAACCAACCCCACCTGTCCCACCAGCTTACCCGGCTGAGCTGACTTCCCCACATTCCTGTTCTGAATGATGTTCAGAGCCAGGGGAGGAGAGAAGGTACTGAACTGGTAGGACAGCAAGGCCAGGAACCGCCTGCGGAAATCTGTGGGGCACAAGCACAGTTAGTGTCTGGAGGCACCTTGGTCCGTGACCTCCCCACTCCACCTGCACTCACCTTTCCAAAAGGCCGCGAGCCAGGCTCCCTGGTCAGCTTCGTCCTCGTCAGTCAGCGTCTTGAGCATGATGCACGAGTGTTCCCCGGTCAGGTCATTCTGGGGAAAACACATTCCCATTGGCACCAAAAGCTCCTCCTCCAAATGCCCCATGAGCAGTAAAGGACAGGCATGCAGAGAAGAGGGCTCGGGGCTCCTCCCCCAACCAGAAGAGGCACCAGCCTGTGGCAGGGCCCTCACCCTTACATTCCCAACGTGACCTCAGTACACACACACAAGCTCTTTCAAGGCTCCCTCTGCATGTGGCCTCTTAAGAGGTGCTCCTGTGGAAATGGAGCAGACTGTCGGCTCTTCAGGCCTGACCTTTGCTTTGGATCCACAGAAGGAAGCCCTTGATTTTTTCAAGTGGTTCTGATCTGAGGATTATGAGCTTAAACTCCACAAGATCCAGTGAATGTGGTTTTGATGCCTTACAGCAAAAATTCCCCAGTCAAATTCAAAGTTCCTAAGTTGGCAGCCAGTGCACAAGCCTCGACTTTTATGATGCTAAAGACTCTGAGGCCACAAGTTTTTAAGTTTTTCCCTACACAACAACAAAGCACCACAGCATAAAAATATCTAAAGGCTTTCCACTGAAGATCATTGATGGAACAAAAGGTGAGCAGCAAGTCCCGAGCAAGCAGTGGGAGGCTCAGTCCACAGGACATGGCCGTAGTCCACGTCAAAGCTCACTGGTCTGTGTCTTCCTTGTTTTCAACAGCCAAATTCACTTCTCTGGTCTTGATAAAGCATACCAAGGACACAACCTGTGTCTGCCCCGCTTCATGCCTGCACACAAGCAGCCGAACACTCAACGGTCCTCACCAGTCCCACTTTATCCTTAAGTGGACACTCGAAACTACCCTTAAATGGCTGGCTCTACGCTCCAAAGTCACACCACCATTCTCCCCCATTAACTACTGGCCTCCCCTCACTAGAGAAGCAGAAGCAACCAGAATGTCTCCAACCTCCCAGATGCTGCCCAGCACCTTTGGTAACCACACTCTGTTGCACCTCGTGTGTGGGGATGAGGGACCCCTCACTTGAGTATGCTCTACCCTTTGCATCCTCAGGGCCTGCACTCCTGCAGACAGCTCTCCACCTGTACCACCACTGCACCATCCCTGCAGCAAACAAACACTTCAAGAATCTCCTTCCAACTATCTTGTTTCTCTGTCCCCTTCACTTTAGAAATGAATGTCTATGCCGAGTCCTACTTCCAATCATCTCCAGCAGATAGAAAGCATCACCCCATTCAGGTCACTAGTGCTTGTCCTCTCTCTGAGCGGCGGCCCCACCCTCAAACACTTCTAAATCTTGGCTTCTGTTCTTTCTCGGTCCCCAGACGTGTCCTCCCCATTCTTCTACATGTTAAGCCCACAGCCCCACCCTCTACTATTTCAAACCACTCCAACTCTATTTACCCATTTGCAAATGCTGTTCTAAGGGCTGTGGATATACAAGTCAACAAAACAGACCAAAGAATCCTTGCCTTTGTGGAATATATTCTAGTGTGAATAACAGGATGACACCCCAAACTCTGTCTCCAGCCCTCAATGCTTCCCTCAACTCTGGGCCCCTAGAGCTAACTGGTTCAGGCCCAGCTGCAGACTGACGGCTGCCCGCAGAAGCTCAGCACCCCGGAAGCTAGAATCTTTGTTTGGCTTTCATCATGTATCACCGTGAAGATAGTTTATGTTTTTTGCCATTTCTACGACTACTAGAAAATAAGTTTCATAGTTGATCTTATTCACTGCCAGATTCCCTGGAGATGTTAAATATACTTTTAAGTGAACTGACAGTTACTAGCCCTCAAACCTTCCCTCAAGAATCCTGGTGCTCCTTCACAGCTATGTATTTACACCCCTCTTTCAGAGAGGCCAACTTGTAATACAAGTCTGCTCCAATACACTCTTCCTAAAACCAGGTTAATTTGTTTTAAAAAATCCAGGGAGCCCAAGGCCCACAGGATTCTACAATCTGTTTAAAAAGTAAGTCCACGTGTGCCTCTATCCTGTCAGGAAGCATGAAGCCCTGGATGCAGCAGGCATGTCCTGTGTGACAAGGAATAAATGTGTGGTTGGTCACAGGGCCTCACGAGAAGGATGGTTCTTGTGTCCCTGAGAATAACACCCTGCAGAGGCATAGGAACACCTACCCCAGGCAGAGTAATGGAAGGTAGCAGTGCTCTGTGCCGGACAGACCTGAAGCCAACTGCACCCAGTGCCTGCCCCACCTCCCCCAGCACCACACTCACCGGGGTCTGTCTCAAATAGACAGGAACAAATCCAGCTCGCTTCCAGAACCTGCAGAAGACAAGGAGGAGGTCACCGTGTTGTATGCACTGGGGAGCAGCAAGGGCCCAGAGCAGGGAGTCAGCAGACGGCTGACACCAACACCGCTGCAAAGGGACACAGCTCACAGAACTCCTTTTTTTTGGCCAAGGAGGTGATGCCAAGGAAACAGGTCAGGCACTTACTTGAGAAGCCTGGGGGTCAAACCATAGGAAACACCCAGGTAATCCAGGTGCTCAGCAGGTCTCTCATTCAACTTGAGGAGTAAGGGAGGCAGGTCTTTCCTAGGAGTGATGACCTCTTCCAACAAGCTGACAGCCTGGGGAGAGGGAGGGAGAGAGCATCGTACACTCAGCAGAGAGAGGGTGGCTGGTGACATTCTCAGTACCCCTACCACAACACACTGAAGAAACCGAGGCTTCCTTGCTTGCCCCTGTACTTTCCAGACAGAATCCCAGTGAGCCAAGTGATCATTTCCAAACATTCCAAACACCTAAGGGCATGCCGCTTGGTATTAATTCACTGCTCTGAACAAGAACGCAGGGAAAGGGCCACACAGTTTAGCAATGCCTAATTATAAAGGAACAGAGGGAGAGTACTGAAGATCCAGTATGAAGTCCAAGTTTTTCACCTGACAACTCTGCGGCCTCAGAAAGTTCCATGCCTGAAAAGCCTCTTGCCCAGCTGTCAGTCACTGGCCTTCCCATCCTTAGCAAGGAAGGACAGTGTGTCTGAATTTTGTGCTAACAAGGGGAACACTGCCAAGCATGGGTCCCCCAACTTTACCAGGCACCAAAGCCACCTGGTGATGATAAGCCACAGGTCGTTGCCCCCACCCCGCAACTTTCTGATTCTGCATGTCTGGCGTGGGCTCACAAGCCTGCATTTTTAGTAGGTGATGCCAATGGGACCATCTGAGGATCCCAACCAAGCGCTAAGTTGGAGGAAGCAGTCACATCCCAAAAAGGGGAAGAACCCAGACCTCTGAACAGTTCTCACTGGTGACCCTAAAGACCTGAGAATCACCCTGCCAAGACCAAGGGCAGGCACCTTGCCAAACATGCTCACCTCACTGCTTACGGTGTGGATTTCTTGTGATGTCTCAAGGATCTTTTCCTCCAGACAAGGAAACTTCCCCTCGTAGTACATCTGCAGCAGCTGCAGAGCTCGACTGCCATAACCCATCTATGAGCAAACAGAGAAATGGGCAGAGGAAAGAGAGGTGTTCTCAGTCCGTCTCCACACTGCTCCTAGGGCCTTCATTCCTGGTCAAACTACACTTGGCAAAGGGCACCAATGAAATTCCTCAATGCAGTCAAAGCTGAGACTCTTAAGACCGAATATAGTATAGTGTGTGTGTGTGTGTGTGTGTGTGTGTGTGTGTGTGTGTGTATTTTTTTTGGTTGTACTGGGGATGGAACCCAGGGGCATTCTACATCCTAGCTACACACCCAACCTTTATTTTTTTTGGAACAGGGTCTCAGTAAGTTGGGGAGGGACTCACTAATAGCTGAGGCTGGCCATGAACCTGCAATCCTCCTGTCTCAGCCTCCCAAGTACTGAGATTACAAGTGTGCACCACCACGCCTGGCTGAGCCTAGTTCTTACACTGGTCTAGCCCATCAGAACAGCCATCTGCCACTTGAGGCTAAGAATGGCTATGTGGCATTTCTGGTTCCTAGCAAGCTCAAGAGGGTTAATTTTAGCACCACTGCCAGAGAGTAAAGTTTCTATAGCCAATTCCTCAGTAAGGCTTTCCAAGTGACAGAAGGTATTTACAGAAAGCCAATCTGGCTCACCAAATCCCCAGTTCTCACAAAGAAGTGGAAACATATACCATTATCCATCCACTGAGCCACCCCAAGCACTGGCTAAATCTAAATTCTCCAAGGCAGAGAGGTACCCAAACTTGACTTGCTTCTTGACCAGCTTCTTATTCAAACAACCCAAAAGTGCTGCCAGCAACAGGCTGCCAGCAGTTGACAAGAGGTTCCAGAAACGCATGGACACATTACCCCTTGATAATCCGGGTGGACGGCAATGCGGACAACCCTTCCACCAGAGAGGCCACCGAAGTCTGGATCTTGGAACTATGCGGGAGACACAAACCAGTGACTAGCAACACATCTTCCCACACACCATCTTCATGTGCTCAGACATGCCAGGGATGCCCCTCACCTGTTCTGACACTGTCCATGGAATCAAGTCCCCTGAAGCCTTCTTGCCTCGAGACAGGCTGTTCAAGATGGACTGACGAGAAATCTCCCCCTCAAGGCACACCTGAGGAAGCAAGTCAGTGAAGACAGAAAGCCAGTTCCAGATTCCAACACCGACATTCTTGTTGGTTCTCAGACTAGGCCAGCTATTTCTACACCCGGATGTCCAGAAGTGACTCTGTGATGGACTGACTAATGAATGCATTTTTTTTCCCAGTACTGGGGATGTACCCAGGGGCATTCTACCTCCAAGCTATACCCCCGGCCCTATTTTTTATTCTTTATTTTGAAACAGGGTCTAACTGAGTTTCAAAAGGCCTCTCTAAGTAGCTGAGGCTGGCCAGGAACTGCGATCCTCCTGTCTCAGCCTCCTAAATACTGGGATTACAAGCGTGCATCACCACACCCGGCTTAATGAATACATTTCTACAGAAGCTGCATCCAAAACACTGATATTCTCTTGACCCAAAGAGTAAAAGCCATATTAGAAGGGTCTCTGTGCATATTGTGTGTATACACATCAATTAAGACAGGATGGCCATACAGCGCAGTACAAACTCAAAATAACTCAAGTCTCTAACAGGAAAATGGTAAAATAAATTAAGCTACATGCATATAATGAAATACTATGCAGCTTTAAAAACTTACGTAGATTATAAACATAATCTTAAAAGATTACTAACATTGTGATCCCACGTTCATTTCCAAGCCCCAGGAATTGCTTATGCAATAAGGAGGAAAACAAACAAGTACAGGCTTTTACCCCCTCCATGGACAATGGAGCCTGAGCTGAAGGAGAGGAGTGGCTTCCTTGGATGCACCCGGCCACCTGCCTCAAGGACAGGTCTCCACAGCTTCCCCTCCCACACCGATGCCCCAGTGTTCTTCAAATCAATGCCACTTTTGTACCTGGACGACTGCAAGCACTTCAGGCAGAGCATTCTGGGTGGGGGGCACGGGAGGCAGAAGGCAGAAGAGGTGGTGAGCAGGCGCATCAGAAAGCATCTGGAGATCATTTGGAGAGTTCTACGGGACACAAACACGCATCAGTGGAGGTGCCCCCTCTCCTGCCCTGCCCTTCAGTCAACAGGTTCAATAGGAACCAGTGGGTGACTGCAGTACTGCCTTTCCCAAACCAAGTCAGGTGCTGAAACCCAGCAAGATGCCTCTTTAGCACCGTAGCAAGCTGCTCTTCACAAAGGCTTAAGTGGGCCTGAGCCTCCCAAGCCTATTCTCCTCTCAGACCAAAAAATGAGGCTGCAGAGAGGAAGGAGAGATTTAGCACTACTTATTTCACAGCTAGAAAGTGAACTTTCCCTAGATAAGAGGCTGCTATTTCAGAAAAGCAGCCAACATGTATAATACTGATTCTTCAGCCTTCCATTAAAGGCTATTCATAAAAATGCTACATACTCAAAAAGTATCCTTCCTGACTTGCCCTTTAGCTTTTTAAGAGTTTCAAATATTCTAGACCCTTAGATTCAATGCTCTTAAAAAATAGCTCAGCAGTACACAGCTGGTTTCAGGCCAAACAGCACACTGAGTTACAAATATGACAGCCCTCAGTCTATCAGTTTAGTGAGTCCACAAGGAATAAAAAGAATCTTTAAAAATGAGCAAAGCCTAGGCTGGGCGTGGTGGCGCACGGAGGATCGCAGTTTGCGTACAGCCTCAGCTACTTAGTGAGACCCTCTGCAACTTAGTGAGACCCTGTTTCAAAAACAAAGAATAAAAAATAGGACAGGGGGTGTAGCTCAGAGGTCAAATGCCCTGGGTTCCATCCCCAAACCCGCAAAAAAAAAAAAAAAAAAAAAATGAGCAAAGCTTTCCACCCTTTCTAGCTCCTACTCATATAGAATTACATCCAAGAATTCCATACTGTGTACAGTTAGAAGCCTGACAGGAGCCACATGAAGTGCGCTTGGATATGTAACCCCTCTAGAAGATCACAGGAGCTCTCCAACAAGAAACTGAAGTCCCAGTGGAATAGTCACCTGAGCCACCAGGTAACAAAAGGTGGGAAAGACAGTAAAAGAGGACTGCCAAAGCTGAGGGTCATCCCAAGGTCAGGCGCAGTTACCTTGTAGTGAGAAGCCACATAGAGGGCCATAAGCCGCTGAAGAAAAACTTCAGAGGCCTTGTGGTAGCAGAAGAGGGTATCTCTATTAACATAGTAGCTGGTCTGGAGTTAAGTAAACAAAAAGAATGAAAGAGAACCCCAAATGGGATGCACTAGAATATAGATTTCCCTCAGCTTGGGAAAAGGAGCCCAGTGTCCTAAGCAGAAGCAAATTAGAGAAGAAAAGATAAGAAAATTGAGAATGTTCAACTTCTTATTAATTTTGAGACAGGATCTTGCTATGTTGCCCAAGCTGGTCCTGAACTACTAGGCTCAAGATATCCTGTGTCTCAGCTTCCCAAGTAAAGACAAGGACTAGAGACAGGTGAGACCATGCCCAGCAAGAATGTTCAACTTGTACCTCTCTCTAGAGAAATATCCTATAAGAAAAGGCCCAAACCCTTGTGATTCTGGCGCTGCCTCCTCCCTTCCACAGAAACAGACACAGAGGATACAGCTCGCAGGTCTCAGGCAAGGGGCAGCCCGAGACGATCCGAGTGATGTTGAGGCAATCCAGGCACAGCAAGTCGCTCAGCCACTTCTCCACCGCATCCCCAGGGGCGTATCGAATTGACTCCTGGAGGGAAACCTCATGCAACGTTCGCGCTGTTCCCCACAAGTGACACACATAATTAGAAACAGTTATTAAATATGCACTAAGAGAGCAAGGAAGATGTTTTATCTTAATCATGTGGTAGTCAGATACCTAACACTTGAGAACTTAAAGTGTGTGATTTTAAACTGTTTGGGTGGATGATATATAACTTACCATGATACCAATCCCACAGGACTCTCACTAAGTCAATGAAACCACACCCTGGGACATGGACAAACAAGGGTCCACCCACCAGAAGACCCAAGTCAGGCTCCTGGCTGGTGCCTATACTGCTTACTATTGCTCAGAGAAAAGTTACTTCATTTCCTGGGGACTCAACCTTTCTGATGTTAGAAAGGTTTGGTCCCTGTCCACAGGCCACAGGGAATCAAGGGTGCAGTAAGAGTCTGAGGGAACCTGCTGTGAACCGCGGGGGCCCCCCTGCCAAGGTCCCCAGGGTACCTGATGCCAATCTGGCTGTTGTCGTGGTCTTGTTCTCAGCGGTGGTGCTGACCTGGCTCTGGGCACTCTGCTGACGGAGCTGCTGGATTAGCTTCAGGGACAGTGACCGGCCAGTGCCCTCGTAACTAGGAGAAACACAAAGGCAGTCAGGCATGAGCTCCCCAATCTACTCTCTAGAAAACAATAGCCTGCCGAAACACCAGCTCCAAGGACAGCCTTGCTCATCTCTGAGCTTCCAACACAGCACACACAGGTCCAGGGGACGAGGGCAGCCCAGTGGCTTGGCTCAGAGCCATTTCGGCTTAAGTTCAATTCCTGGCACCAACTTAGTGCCCCTGGGCAAGGAATCCAATCTCTTTTAGCCTCATTCTCCAAAGGGGATTATTCTACACATTTCACAGGACTGTGATATGAACCAAAAAATAAGGACTGAAAAGATGATATAAGTAGAGCCTTCAGCATAGGGAAATTGAGACAAAGTTAGCCAACTAATGGTAGCTGCCTGAAGTAATGAACCAAGAATATTTCCTAATTAAAAAATCAAAGCAAAATAAATCCACTACCCAAGTAATTCTTTCCATTACTACTTTCACCTAAAAAGTAACATCAAACAGCAAAAAAAAAAAAAAAAAGCTAAATCATTTATAATCTGGTCACAGAACCAGTTCTTCACTTTTGAGCATTTCCCCATCTCTTTAGTTACAGCATATGTGAACAAGGGCACACATTATTCCAAGGGTTTTCCATTTCAACTGTTAGTACTACATCACTTTGTGATACTCATTATATTTAAAGACTATATAAGTACTTCCTCTTACCCAAGTACTTTTACAGAATGATCAGAGCTCTCCCAAAGAAATTCCATTTCCTTCCCTCTCTTCCTCTTTCTTCCATCTTCTTTCTTATTTGTGGTACTATGGATTGAACCCAGGAGCAATCTATGTCTGACCTGCACCCCAGCCCTATTTTAATTTTGAAGTGGTCTCCATAGGTTGCTAGGGCTAGAAATAAAGCTCAATTTGATCCCCAGCACCAGCACCACCACCAAAAAAACAACAACAAAGAAAAGAACCTCCTTAAACTTTTGTGCTTCAAAGGATGCTATCAAGAAACTGGAAAAACCCTCAAAACAGGAGAACATTTTGGAAATCATGTGTCTGATAAAGAAGGACCTCCTTATTTAGAATATCTCAGTATCACTGGTTATCAGGGGAAAGCAAATGAAAACAATAATGAGGTAACACTTCACACCCATCTAAAATGGCTATAATTAATAAGACATACAAGTATTGACAAGGATGTAGAGAAACCATAGTTCTCACACAAAACGACCTCCCCCCCATGGGCAGGGAACACATTCCAAGTTGTTCCATGAATGACTGAAACTACAGCTAGTGCTGAATCCTATATATGTATATAAAAATATGGTATATATATGGTATATATATATATATATATATACCATATATATATATATAAACACTTTTCCCCCTTATATATAACTATGATAAAACTTTAATTTACAAGTTAGGCACAATAATAGATTAATAATGACTCATAAAGCAATTAGAACAGCATGCTCTAATAAGTTATTTAAAACTTATGAATTATTTATTTCTATAATTTGCATCTAATACTGGGCCACAGTTGACCACAGGTAACTGAAACTTGATCATGGGTGTGGGGGCACCACAGTGAACTGCTGGTTTATGGGAATTTAAAATGATGCAGATACTTTGAAAGCTAGTCCTGCAATATTCCACATTTGACCAGTAATTCCATCCCTTGGTATATGTCCAAAAGAACTGAAAACACCTCCACACAAAACCTATATATGAATGTTCACAGCACCATTATTCATAATAGCCAAAAGGTAGAAATAATCCACCAGTAGATGAAGAAATAAATAAAATTGGTGTATTTATACTATGAAACATTATCCACCTACATAATGGAAAGAAATGTGGATACATCCCTCTGATAGAGGGCTAATATCTAGAATATACAAAGAATTTAAAGACTTTACACTAGGAAAAAAAACCCAATCAAGAAATGGACAACTGCATTGAATACACACTTCACAAAAGAGATACAAATGACCAAAAGATACATGAAAAAATGTTCAACAAGCCAGGCCTAATGGCCCATGCTTGTAATCCCAGCATTTGGGAGGCTGAGACAGGAGGATCGTGGTTCAAAGACAGCCTCAGCTATTTAGTGAGGCCCTTTGCAAATCACTAAGACCCTGTTTCAAAAAATAAAGGAAAAAAAATAGGACTGTGGGTGTCACTCAGAGGTAGACTGCCTCTGGGTTCCATCCCCAGTAATAATAATAATAATAAAAAGTTCAACATCATTAGCAATCAAGAGAGATGCAAATCAAAACTATACTGAGGTTCTATGTAATCCCAATCAGAATGGCAATCATAAAGAAGTCAAATATAAATGTTGGTGAGGATGTAGGGAAATAGGACTCTTCTACATTGTAGGTGGGAGTGCAAACTAGTTCAGCTTCTATGGAAATCAGTGTGAAGATTCTTAGGAAAACTGGGAATGGATCCACTATACAATCCAACTATACCACTACAGGGTATCTTTCCAAAGGGGTTGAAACCAGAGAACTACATTAATATATTCATACCAACGTTCATAGCAGCATAATTCACAACAGCCAAAATATAGAACCAACCTAGGTGTCCATCAACAGATGAATGGATTGTAAAATTATGAAAAATACACACTCTGGAATTCTACTCAGCAATAAAGAAGTACAAAATTATGACATTTGCAAGGAGACAGAAGGACCTGGAGAACGTTATGTTAAGTGAGATCAGCCAAGTATGAAAAGTGAAGGGGCATATGTTTTCTCTAATATGTGTGAGCTAGGGAGTTTCTGAGAACCAGAGGGACTCAGATAATGGAGGAGAATCTCAGTGGAGCCAAGGAGGAAGGGGAGGGGAGGAGGAAGACTGAGGTTCATGATGCTAGTATTTAATGGAAATACTACCATCTACTATGTGTATACATAAGAATATACCATTGTCAATCTGGGTACTCTGTACTGGGAGGGAGAGAAATAGGGAGGTGGGGTGCATGCACCAAGTGCTGTGTGCATGTATGTTATTGTCAATATGATTTACATTATGAGACTATAATGCACCAATAAAAGCAAAAAAATAAAATCCCTATTTGTTAATTTTTATAAAAGAAGAAAGATCATTAACAGATACGTGCTGCATGTTGTTAAAAAGAGTGTTTTGGAGAAAATTTAGAGTATATGAGTAGACAGGATCCAAGACAGCCTCAGTAAAAAATTATCAAGAGCCTAAGACAAAGAGTACCAACTCCTTCCCAAGTTGCCTTACCCGTTGATGGTGGATGCCATGAAAACGAGGTAGGGTCCAAGGAGGCCCTTCACCAACGGGAGGGGAATGGCGGCAGCTTCATCAATCACAACGAGTTCAGCCTGGCCCAGTTTCACAGCATCTGCAGGATGTATATACTGTGAGGAGGAAATATATAGATTATGAATATGGCTGCCTAATGCCACAGCTGTGAGGACTGGTGACTCATCATATATATAAATATACCTCCTGTCTTCTGTATCCTATTCCCTTCCCTTTTTTTTTTAACCCCAGCCCAAATTATTCTTTATTTTGAAACAGGATCTCACATAGTTGCTGAGTACCTCACTAAGTAGCTGAGGCTGGCTGGGAACCTGTGATCCAGTCTCAGCCTTCCCAAGTACTGGGAATACAAGCATGTGCTACCACACTCCTTCCCTCCTTTTTGCTTCTGCTTGGCAGAACAAGAATAGAATGGGCTTGGAGCCAGCTGCCTGGGTTTGAACATTTCAACTTCTGGTTATATGACTCAGGACAGGCCACTTAATCTCATAGGGCCTTGGAGTCTTCTTCTGTAAGATGGAATCCATGCTGCTTGAGGAGTAAATAATTATCCAGGTCCCTTGCCTGGCTCCTCATAAAGTTGGCAGATGTGGCTGCCTTCCCCTTCCCTCTTCTGGTTCTCCTCAGACTCAGATTAAGGCTATCTGGTACAGCTCATCCCCAGTGGTTGAGGACTCGGTTTCTCATGTTGAGTACTGGGGCACCAATCCCCCTACACTGGTGGGTAAATATCCAGACTATCCTTTTGTTTTGTTTTGGTTTTTTTACGGGTCTAGGGATGGAAGCCAGGGGCATTTGACCTCTGAGCTACACCCCCGCCCTATTTTTTATTCTTTATTTTTGAAACAGGGCCTCACTGAGTTGCAGAGGGCCTCACTAGGTAGATGAGGCTGTCCTTGAACCACGATCCTCCAGTCTGAGCCTCCTGAATGCTGGAATTACAAGCATGCGCCACCACGCCCAGCCAGACTATCCTTTTCTTAATACACACAGTCATCTGTCCTAAAGTATATACACATCCCATTCAGCTTCTTCAGGGCTTCCTGCTACTTTTCAAGTTAATAAAAGGCCAGGAACAGGAAAGGAAACTTGAATAACCAAAGATAATTCAACCCCATGAGTATTCAGTAAACTGTTAAAAACAACAAAGAAACACCTTTCACATGCAGACAGACAAAATTCAAATTGCTGTAAAGTACCCAGTACTGGTGAGGATTTAGGGAAACAAAAGGGGACTGGGCCAAGAGGACTCCAAGTTCAAGGCCAGTCTTGGCAACTTAGCAAGACCTGGTCTCGAGCTGGGCGTGGTAGCACACACGCTTATAATCCCCGTGAGGCTTAGACAGGAGGATCGCACAAGTTCGAAGCCAGCCTCAGCTACTTAGTAAGGCTCTCAGCAACTTAGTGAGACCCTGTTTCCAAATAACATATAAAACAGTCTGGGAGTATAGCCCGGAGGTAAAAGGCCCCGGGGTTCCACCCTCAGTACCACCAAAAAAAAAAAAAAAAAAAAGACCTGGTCTCAAAATAAGAAGGCCTGGGGATGTAGCTGAACTCAGTCAGTAACCCCAGACTAAACCACCAGTACCAAAAATGACCAAATTATGTTATGTGCATATACGAATATGTAAAAAAATTCCACTATTATGAATATTATAATGCACCAATTTAAAAAAAATTAAAAGAACGCTGGTATGAAGGCAAATGGGTACATAAGGAAAATTTGGCAAAATGCATTAAAACTGTAAATTTATGTACACACTAAAACCAGAAATTCTACTTCTAGAAATATAAACTAATCCTACTGTACTCATGTAGTACTTAGAAATGAACCACTCAGATCCCTAAGCTTCAACCTGAACAAATCTTGAAAACAAATTAGTGAAAAAAGTGCACTGAAGGACAAGTACAAAGTGCAGCCATTCACAGACACACAATTATATAGTAAAATATAAACACACAAACTGAAAGGAAATGTGCTCATCTCAGAACTGGAGTTATTTACAGGGAGAGACAGAAGAGAACAGGAGGTATACAAAAGGGACTTCAACTGTATCTGTGAGGTTTAAATTCTCTAAATCAAAAATGGCTTTTAAACATGAAACAAGCAAAGCCAACAGTGCTACATCATTTCTTAAATCTGGAGCACTGGGCATGTGCATTAAGTAATACTAGGCTCTGCACTTTCTTATGGGTTTGAAGTATTTTATCACAAACCATATGAACTGCTTTTCTAGAAGTTTCTGGGCCAAGGAGGGAACACCCCACTCGCTACCTTAACAGGGTCCCATGTCTTAATTCTCAAGGGTAGAAACTAAACAAGCATCTCATAAAACCATAGAAAGTAGCCACCAAGGAGATTCAACTAGCTTTAATAGTCTTCTTTTTCTCAATTTCCAGCAGGAAGAAAGAGGCCTCAGAGGAACATAGAATCTCATTAGGCCAAGTCACCTCCTCTGTGCTTATTCTCCAGTCTGGAGACAAAACAACTCTGTCTGGTAACTGCAGAGGGTATCTGATTACAAATCTGAAGAGCAAGGGCTGAGCCAGGGTGTTTCAGAAAAATGTTTGCCCTCTTGAGTTTATGTATTTTTCTTAAGTTTTAACAGGTCTCTGTATTCCCATAGCCTGGAGCCCACCCTCAACCCATACCATTATCAGTCTTTCCACCGCTCAGCTGATGAAGTCAAGTAAAAAATGGAATAAATGTATAGAATGAAGAGAATCTAGAAAGAACCCAAGCAGGAAAATTACGATTCCCAAGGTTAAAGGCATGAACAGTTGATGCTGTTTATCATCTGAACTCTAATAAAAAAGTCTATCTTGAGCCGAACATGGTAGCAAACACCTATGTTCCCAGTACTTGGGAGGCTGAGACAGAAGAGCAGGTTCAAAAACAGCTTCAACAACTTAGGCTCTCAAAAACCCAATAAGACCCTGTTTCACAACAAAAAGTAATAATGAAGAAAAAAAGGCTGAAGGTATAGCTCAGAGACAGAATGCCCCTGGGTTCAATCCCTAATACCCAAAAAACAACAACAACAAAAGGCCTATGATCTTATTGACAGACACATCCACATGCTTTGACAGGCATAAAGTTCATGGACATAAACTAGAAAGTTCACCTGGCCCACTTGGCATCCCAACCCCACTGCAGAGACAATCAATGAATCACTCCAGTAAGAGCCTAGCAGTCTCAGTCCTTTCTGTAAGCCTGTCACTTAATGCCTTTTAGAGAATTAACAAAATTGCAGCCTGTGGACAAGTGCAGGGCATTCGGGCTTACAGACACTAGAGATTTATGGAGCTTTTGGAAAAAATCCTGTTCAAAAAGAAAAATAGGCCATTGGCTAAACCACAAAGATTCACAGCACATTCTGCAAAGTTTTTTTAAATGGTGAGATTGTTATTCTAGTTACAGATGCACCATTTCAAAACCTGCAGTAACTAAGCAAAATTAAAACTCATGTCAGAACAATGATTCCTTTCACTCATCAGGATAATCTCAAACCTACTTATTCCATATTCAGGAGACAATACTATAACTTTTCTGCGGGACTACATACATCCGTTAGTTGCTTAAATGTTTTTTCTTTAGAAAAAGCTGAAAATCTGAAACATCTTTCTCATAAGATAACACTGTGAGAAGGACACACAATTATACAGTACAGACAACATTGTGAGGAAAACATCAAAGAGCCAGTTACACCAAGCAGGGGAGCGGACCCGCAGAACAGTGTCCCAAAACACAAGCCTCACCTGAATGGTCTGTCTGTGTTCTCGGAATACATTCACTCTGATCACTGCTTTGTTAAACTCAGGGTTTAGGGACTGAATGATCTCATAATCCAAGTGTTCCTGGGGGAAAAAAGTCAAATCAACGCCATGCTTTAGAAATGCATTATTAAGTTAAAAAAGAAAGAAAGTAAAACAGTCCAAAGATTCATGTGGATTTAACCCAGTACTAAATCAAAAGGAATTATCCTAATTTCCTACCTGATACTGCAAAGCATCAAATCCTTTAAATACAAACTCGAACAGGGTGTGGAGGTTATCAGGGCTTGGGGAGGTAACAAAAATATTAGAGTACCTATAGAATAAAGGAAAAGAAGACTACTTTAAAAAAAATAAAAATAAAAACCTAGAACATTTTAAAGAAAATTAAAAACAAGGAAACTTTTTTTTTTTTTTTTTTTGGTACAAGGGATTGAACTCAGGGCATTCTACCTCCAAGCCAAAACCCCAACTCTTTTTATTTTGAAACAGGGTCTTCCTAAGTTGCTGAAGCTGGCCTTGAACTTTCAACCCTCCTGCCTCAGCTTCTCAAGTTCTAGGATTACAGGCATGTGCCACTATGCCCAGCCAAGGAACCATTTTTGTTTTTTCCTGTCACACAGGTACTAACTGGAGATCATCTCCAGCAGAGTACAAAGGCAGGACACCTACTGGGGAGGAAAAGGAAAGCATCTCCAGAGCCGAGTATATTTTTCTTCCCAGAGCCAAGTATATTTTTCTTCCCAGAGCAACGAAAACACATGAACAGTGTGCAGGCAGCAAGAGTCGGCATTCAACCACCACCAACTGTGACTGCAAAGTGCTGAGAGGCACCGGGAGGACAAGTCTGTCAGTGTGCGGAGCCAGCACACTGCCCTGAGAAGAGAAATGGTCTCATGCTCATTACTCGCTGTGCTGTGAAGCTGCAGAGCTCAAATGGTGGTCAGGCCGAGGCCACAGCTGACCTCCAGGATCCTTGCTGAGGACAAAGGATGCTCAAGGCTATCAGGCAAGTGTCATGGCTGGAGCAGCAGAGGGGATGAAGGACTAGGAAACAGGAACTAAGCTCATGCCCCGGTCTGCCATCAGTGACTTGCTGGGGGATCTTGGATAAGTCACTAGAACTTGCTGGGCCTGTTCATCTACCTGGCTCGTAGAAGTGTAAGGAGCACCAAGGACAATAATGCACATAGGGGAACACAGTAAATCCTAGGTCCCTAATCACATCTGTGATGTTAGGACAGCATATTCTGTTTCCAGCTGCCTAAGTCTTCCACTTGGGGCAAAAGGAGAGAAAGTAACAATATATTCAAAGGCAGCTCCTTAGAAACAAACAAGACTTTTTTTGGAGGTACTGAGAATTCAACCCAGGGCCTCCCACATGCTAGGCACACCCACCACACAGCGCAAGAGATACATCCCAGACCTTTTTATTTTATTCTTGGGACAGGATCTTGCTAAGTTGCCCAGGTTGGTCTGGAACTTGTAGTACTCCTGCCTCAGCCTCCTGAGGAGCTAGAATTACAAGCATGCGCCACTGCGCCTGGCACAAGACCTACTAAGCAGGATCACTAAAATGCCCAACTTGTACTTTGCTCACTCAGAAGAGCTCGTCACATATATTCAGGGTTTTAAACTTTCTTACCTCCATCTCTTTGCTTTTGTGTTTGTTCAACTATAAACAGCAAATACATGTTCTTATGAACCTTTGAGTGGCCTGGGCAAACTGTTGCTGTTTCCAGGCACGTAGCCAAGACAGAAATCACATGGTGAACCGGCTCTAGAAACCAGAGTTAACAGTTTGCTGGTTTCCTGACCTGGAATCCTACATGCTATGCTGAAGAGCCCAGAGTTCCTAAAGATGGGAGTCACCCACTTACCCAAATGCCACTGCCCCAGCAATAGCCAATCCCAGGGCTGCAGATTTCCCCCGCCCTCGAGCAGCAGTGAGTGCAACAGTACTCCTCAAGGTCTTCTCGGAAATGCCTTCAATGAACTTCAAGACAGCTCTGGCCTGGGTAAAAAGAAACTTATTAGGTGAGATGTGAGATAGGCCTCCGTTTCAGCCACTTACCACTTTCCCTATGAAGAGGTTAGGCTGAAGCCAAAGCTAAACAAAAGGGAGGCAGATTTTGTGTGTGTGTGTGTGTGTGTGTGTGTGTGTGTGTGTGTGTGTGTATGTGAGAAACCCAGGGCAGCCGGGCATGGTGGTGCACTCTTGTAATCCCAGCACTTAGGAGGCTGAGACAGGAGGATCGCACAGGTTCAAAGCCAGCCTCAGCCACTGAGTGAGGCTCTCAGCAACTTAGTGAGACCCTTTTTCCCAATAAGTATAAGATAGGTCTAAGAGTATAGGCCGAGGTAGAAAGCCTCTGGGTTCCACCCTCAATATCACCAAAACAACAACAACAAAAGAAAAAGAAAAAAAAAACCCAGGGCAGCTGGGCGTGGTGGCGCACACTCGTAATCCCCGCGCTTGGGAGGGGGAGACAGGAGGATCATGCAGGTTCGAAGCCAGCCAAGCTGGCTTAAGAGACCCTGTTTCCAAATAAAAATGTATTTTAAAAAAAAGGTCTGGGAATAGAGCCCGGAGGTAGAAGGGTTTCCAAGAACCCCAGTACCACATTAAAAAAAAAAAAAAGAACAACCCAGGGCAGTCTACCTCCAAGCTATACACCCAGCCCTATTTTATTTTGAAATAAGGTCTTACTAAGTTGCTAAGAACCTTGCTAAACTGACAAGGCTGGCCAAAAGCCTGTGGATCCTCTGTCTCATGCTCCCAAGTGCTGGGATTACAGGTGTGTGCCACCATGTCCAGCTTGGGCACCTGGCTTGGGTGGCAGTTCCTAGTCCAGAAAGCAGGGCTCGGCACCTCTCTTGGTCATCTCAGCTCATTATCAGGGTTAAGTACTTCAAAGCTCTCAAGTTTCTATATCCATTCTAGACCTCTTCCCCACACACCAGGTTCACAGGTATCAGCAACTGCTTCCAGTACACTTGCACACTTATACAACAGTCATCTCAGACCTGAAACTGATGCCTAATGTTCCCTCAGACCTCCACCTACATTCTTCATCTCAGTTAACTAATTGTCTAGACCAAAAAGCATCCTCAGTGTTCTCTACCACCCCTGACACATCAGCAAATCCTGTTTGATACCTTCAAAACACAGCCCTACCAACCTTACCATCCACCTCTGCTCTGCTCAGCGCCAACTTCCCTCCACTATGACAGCTGCCACCTGATTAGTCTTCCTCATCCCGCCAGCGTCCGGAGGAAAGCCAGAAGATCTTTTATGAATAAACCTGGGGTTGCCTCAGACAGCTGTGCTTGCTGAAGAGACTACACTAAAACCCTCCACTGCCCCTTCTCTTCCAAAGTGCCACAGCCCTTCCAGCAGCTGCTGTGACATCCTTGCACCACTTCTGCCCAGCTCACCTGCTCACTGGTCCTGGAGCACCCTAGCTGGACTCTTGCCCTGGGCCTGTGCACCTGCTGGCCCTTCTGCTGAAACAGTGGCCCTCAGAGCCACAGAGCTACTTCCTTGACTCCTCAGAGGCTTCGCTCAACTCTCACCTTCCAAATGAGGCCACCCCTGACCTCAGTACCAGAACCACAGCACTCTCACCACAGTATACCCTAGCCCTCCCAGCCTTTTCTATCATGTGCAGCAGCTTCTACTACACCACCTGATGTGCTAATTTCCTCCTCACAAGGTTGCCCTTGCCCACTAGAAGGCACACTCCAAGAAGCAGGTGTCCCTTGTTAACCCCTGAGCCCATCATCTAGGAGCACCTGGTAGAGAGGGGAAGTAAGACGCCAGAGCACTGAAGGAAAGGAGCTGCCACACTCCTCGGGGCCAAAGTCGGTTCCCCAGCTGGGAAGAAGGGCTCCTGGACCAGCTGGCCTGCCCAGTGCTGAGGAGGTCATCTCATTCTCCAAGCAGTGAGATGCAAGACTAAGAAGCAGCTAAAGAAACCAGGCCTGGGCAGATGGGCAGTAGGAAGAAAAGGGGCTCCAGGTAGAAACACCCATGGGATCCAGGTGCTACTTGTCTTAACTCGGCCTTTAGTCAGTGCTGCATTTCACCCTTTTGTTTTACTTTAGACTACCTAGAAAAGTTATAAATGCTATTTAAACATAACTGGACTAAGCTGGTGTGATGGTGAACACTTGTAATCTCAGTACTTAAGAGGCCAAGGCAGAAGGATTGCAGATTCGAAGACAGCTTCAACAATTTAGTCAGACCCTGTTTCAAAATAAAAAAATAAAATGGGAGCCGGGAGTGGTGACGCACACTTGTAATTCCAGCATTTGGGAGGCTGAGACAGGAGGATCACACAGTTCATGGACAGCCTCAGCTACTTAGTGAGTCCCTTTGCAACTCAGTGTGACTCTGTTTCAGAATAAAGAATAAAAAACAGGGATGGGGGGTGGGTGTAGCTCGAAGGTAGAATGCCCCTGGGATTCCATCCCCACTACCACAAAATAAATAAATAAATAAATAAATAAATAAATAAATAAATAAATAAAATAGGCCTGGGGGTGTAGCTCAGAGGTAAAATGCAGCCTGGGTTCAATCCCCAGTACCACCAAAAAAAAAAGAAAGAAAACACACACAACTGGACTAAAAAATGTATTCTGAATAACTTTCTACAAGGAAAAAATAACATGAAAAAGACAAAAATACAATAAATAAGTCTACAAACATGAGTAGATTGGTTCACCAAAGAAAAGACAATAGAGATGACCAATAATCCAATGAAGAACCTGCCTCTCTCCTAATCCCGGGAACAAAGCAAGGATCAGATGCTTCCACATCAAACTGGTAAAGACAAGTTTAAATGCACTCATTGCAGTTAAACATCATCGACTATGCAACACCCATGTTAATACACAGTCTCTGATCCAGTGATTCCTTTTCCAGACATTTATCTTAGATAGAATGCCCAGTATGTCTCTGTGAGAATGTCCTAGAACTATTGTTTTGTGACTTCTTTTTCCCCAGGGGCCCTCAGGCTGACACTGAAATGGCATACATAACAAGGGGCCTCAAGGTCTCCTCTTACTTCTATGCAACCTGAAGCAAAACCTTAACATCATCAGAACATAACTGAGATGAAAAAAAAATTCTTTTGTGGAAAAGCACTGAGGAGATTCTTCTTGCAATATAATCCACTCATCTCCCTCAGCTCCGGCTCCCTGAACTGGCTTCCTTTGCAAATCCCAGACACACAAGATAGCCCTGCTGCTGCGCAACACACGAGGACAAGCAAGAAAAAAGGCCCCTTCCTGGGAGGGTCTGGTCTTGCCTCATCCTAAATTGGCTCCTGTTGCTCTCTGCACACTTTCACCCTTGTGCTGCTGACCCTGGGGGAAGCTCTGAACCCACATTCACCTGGTCTAGGGTCTTGCAGCAGTCCACCAACACACCCACAGGCTGGGTGTCCTGCAAGCTCTCTTTCAACTCCTGCAGCTCCAGAGCAGAAGGGCTGAGATTCTCATCCTACAAGAGAGAAGAGGAGGAAGTCTGCCACTGCCATGGGAGGTCATCACAGTCCCCCACCCACCTCCCAGGCCCCTCACCCAGACTCACGGGAGCCTGTGGAGGCAAAGCCTCGATGCTGGCTGCGTGGGAGGAGATGGGCAGGATGTTGAGCTGGTCATCAATGACGAGACACTTCTTACAGGATGCCAGAGAGAGGATAAACCTGCCGAAGAAAACCACTGTAGTGAGGTTTGGGAGGGCAAGCAAGGTACACAAGAAGGCAGAAGAAGAGTGGCTGTTCTTGAAGAAAATCACTCAGCCCCACATGTCTCTAAGAAAGCCAGAGAAAGAAAAAATTGAGCCAGAGAGCAGGGAGGTGATCCAAAGCCTCCTCTACTAGGCACCTGTACACACTTTACATTGGCAATCAAGAAAACTCAAGAACCCCAAGATCCCTACTATAGACAACCACCTTGCAAGCTCACCAAACCCCTAAACCAAGTCATATGTGGTCATCAAACACACACACACAAATAAATTTACTTCCTGTCACAAAGAAGAAAACATAAAGAAGAGCTCCCTGAGGATATACAACACAAAATTGCTAGCATATAGGAAAACATGACTTGCTATACAATTCAAACATCCTCCAGGTGACACGAAAAGGGCCTCTCCCACTCTCCCATTACTCTTACAGGTTTCTGTTCTGTCCCACAGCATACACCTATGCCTTCTATCCTTCCCATTCTACTGAGCCTGAGCATGAAGGGTTGTCAAGATCAGAAAGGCCCCTGGGTTAACTAAGGCCTAAACCTAAGAACGAAACCTAAACCAAGTTCCTAAACCTAAGAACTACTAACATTTTGGACCAGATAATTGTTTTTAGCAACATCCCTGGCTTAGATACACTAGATGCCAGAAGTATCCTCCCCCATCACCCCAAAATCACAACAGTCAAAATGTCTCCCAACACTGCCAAATGTCCCTAGGAGGCAAAATCATTCTAGCTGAGAACCACCAATCTAGGCCAAAGTTTCTGAAGATTTCATAGGCTGTTAGCCCTAAAAAAGTGCTTGATGGTAAAATAAATTTGGGAATGAGGAATAATCAATTAAACAGGTCCCAAATGCTTCCAGACCTTTCAGTGGCTACAACAGGTTAATATGACTCATGGGGACTGAGGGGGAGGGATAACTGGGGATTGAACACAGAGGTATTCCACATCTGAGCTATATCCACAACCCTTTTTTATTTTTTGTTTTGAAAGAGAGTCCTGCTAGGTTGCTAGAAGTCTTGCTACATTGCTGAGGCTGTCGCCAAACTTGTGATCCTCTGTCGTGGCCTCCCAAGTACTAGAATTACAGGCATGCAACACCATGCCCAGTGAATATGCCTCTTGATAAGAAAAAAAGTGTAAGCATTTCCCAGACTTATCTGGCTAGAAAGGCTTCTCATCATAAAAAACTAGTGTGTATGGAACACCTTTTGGGAAATAATGATCCAGATAAATCAGCCCTTTGAAAGATGAGTAAGCTAAGAGCCAGTCAGGCAGAGGGACTTGGTTAAGGTCATCAAGCCAGTAAGAGCCAGCAGCAAGACGGGATCCAGGTGTTCTGGCAGGCTGGCTATAGTCCTGCACATCCACTTGTGTCTTCTCCTGAGTCCTCAACCCCGTGCCCCTTTCACTGTGTCCAGGGAGTTCTGCAGCCGCAGCTGCTATCAAGAATCTCACTGCTTTGGAAGCCTGTTGTACCTCCCTGATACAAATGCTTTCAGTTGGGTCTGAAATAAAAATACTTCTCTCACCATAGTTCCCCCAACAACTGTACAGAACTGAGAAATGCTGTACAGACTTACCTCTCATTAAATCTCCCCACAACATCCTGATGAGCCTCAGTCCTGTACCTGGAATGCACATCCTAGGAAAGCAAGGTACCATCCATTAGCAAAGTTATGCAGCGTGGCGAGGCTCAGCTGTCCAAATACAAAGCTCCAGCAAAAGAGAATAATCGATCCCGCTCTTTGCTGGAACTAGGATCAGACACAAAATGCAGTATTTCTTATCCCAGTAATTTTCTCCTCACCTGACTTTTGACATTTTCCCCATTTTAGTCAGCACCCTAACTCAATAAAATGTACATGTAACTAGCACAGCAAACATGCTGAGTACACCCTGGTGAATACATCCTAACCCCTGTTCTCCAGGTGCTTATAGTTCCATGGTTGGAGGAAGATGAAGGAGCAAATAAATTCAGTTGGCAAATGCCACAGATAAAATATAGTGCAGTGGTAGTGAATGAGAAGAACCTATTTACAAGGGGTAGTGAGGAAATGCCTTCCATCGATACTTAGCTGAGGATGGAAGGTCAAGCAGGCAGCCATGTAAAAAGGAGAGAACAACAAAATGGATGTTATCAGTCATTCATTCATTTGCAAATATCTAGCAAGTGCTTTCAACATGCTGGACACTCCTCTAAGAAAACTAAATCCCTGCTCCCATGTACAGGAAGACAGATGAAAAACAAATATATACCTTCAGGTAAATGTCAAGCGCTTTGAAGAAAAAGAAGTGACAGGTGGAGCCACCTACTCTAGACAGGGTATAAAGAAAAGCCAAGCTGATACCAAGATACTGCAGCAAGGATTTGAATGCAGTGTGGATGAGTCATGTGGATATACACTGTGGATATCCACGCGAACACAATTCAGAGGGAAGAGCAAGTGCAAGGCCCTATGGTGAAAGTACGCTGGTAGGTCCGAAGAGGCCAGAGGGGTTGCAGTGGCAAATGACAACAGGGGTGGTAGTGACAGGAAATAGCTCAAGATTTGAGAAAATCCACCTTCCCAGAAAAATAGAGCTCACGAACCCCGAGGCCAATCCCAACATCACTCCTGAGCCACTGAGCCAAGGGCATGACTTAAAGCCTGCCTCAGAACACCAATGGTGCAACACTGATGGGGTCAAAGGCCAGCTCTGCATCAGCTGAGACAGCTCCACTCTTCACCAGAGTGGCTTGGTTTAGGGAAGACATCACCTCTCTCAGTCCAAATTCTCACCAGAGTAGAGCTGGCAAATGAGGTTATCTTTTGTTATCCATTAGAAAATAAGAGCCAGTGAGAATACTGCCCATGGTCCCACTTGGGTAAAACATAAAAATTCAGGCCTTGGCATGGCCCTTTGTAGAATATCATTCCAGAAAACTTAATTACATAAAAGCTGCATCACATCTGAATCTCATGGGTATAAATTTGAAATGCCCAAAAACAAATGTAAAATTCAGAGATTCTCATGTATACTCGGAGCACCCATGATTCATCTGCAGTGACTTTTTCATTATGTGAGTCAGAGGGCTTTCAACTTGTGCCGATCACTCACCAAAGATGCCCCACCAGAAATCTGTAAAGACACTGGACCACAGCAAAAACACCAGACTGATTTAAACCCCCATAAATTAAGTTAAAAACCAGATTCTAAGCCGGGAATGGTGGTGTACATTTGTAATCCCAGCATTCAGGAGACTGAGACAGGAGGATTGTGGTTCGCGAACAGCCTCAGCTACTTAGTGAGGCCCTCTGCAATTCAGTGAGACCCTGTTTCAAAATAAAGAATAAAAAATAGGGCTGAGGGTGTAGCTCAGAGGTAGAATGCCCCTGGGTTCCACCCCCAACACCACACACACACACACACACACACACACACACACACAAGAAAACCACAACAAATAGATTCTTACCATGGTCATTGTGTATAACTGCCTGAGTGAGTTCATGGTCCGTAGGAGGATAACCACCAGTCCACCGCCTTCCACTGTTTCTACAGTCCTAGCCAGCAAGTTTGGAGTTAAGGCTTCAAAGTCCTAGAAGAAGAAAACCTTAGAAAAGGCTGGTGATGCAAACAGCACCAGCCAAGGGCCAGCCAAGCAAAAGGAGGGCTTCGTTCAGAGTACATACCCAAGACCACACCTCCCACGCAACTCACCGAGAAGCATGCACACACACACACATATAAACACTCTTACAACTTAACAGGGGCACCACAGAAGAGAACTCAGCCCTTTGGTAGACCTGGTTTTATATGTCAAGGATGTTTCTAATAATCTCCAGTAAAATTCTACTTGGAAACAAGCTTCAAAACTTCATTTGATTCACACTCTTATTTTAGAAACATCTTATTATTTTATTTTTTATTTTTGTGGTGCTGGGGATTGAACCCAGGGGCATTCTACCTCTGAGCTACACCCCCAGCCCTATTTTTTATTCTGTGTGTGTGTGTGGTACTGGGGGTGGAAACCAGGGGCTTTTCTACCTCTGGGCTATATTCCCAGACCTATTTTATTTGGAAACATCATCTCACTAAGGTTGTTGAGAGCCTCACTAAGTAGCTAAGGCTGACTTCAAACCTGTGCGATCTCCTGTCTCAGCCTACCAAGAACTGGGATTATAATCATGTGCCATCATAAACTGGCCATTTTTATTCTTTATTTTGAAACAGGGTCTCACTGAGTTGCAAAGGGCCTAAGTAGCTGAAGCTGTCCACGAACCGCAATCTTCCTGTCTCAGCCTCCCAAATGCTGGGATTACAAGCATGCGCCACCACTCGCAGTTTAGAAACATCGTATTACATTCCTTTTCTGACATGTTTACAGCTCAAACCTGTTTGACAAAACTCAACTGCAGCACGCGAGAGAGCTACTGCTGGAGGAGCCAGCCCTGCAGCCTGTAATGGCTGGGAGCGCCACAGTCCCTGACGATTAGCGCTATGGCAAAGGGAGTCTGGAGAAAGATGCTCTCTTTCTGGCTTCCAAGGTGGGATTCAAGCCAGCAGTGTATAAGACAACCCAATGGGATGCAGAAAGAGAAAAATGGGAACTTCTATTATTGATTCCCCTTCTTTGTTTCTTAATTTATATTTTCTTAGATGATTTTTAATTTACATAATCATAATCATAGAATAATAAAATACATATAAGATATGAATTTGCGAATAAACTTTTTCTTTTTTTGTTGTTGGAAGGGAAGAGTCACAGATAACAAAATACCTAAGACTAAGCCAGGTGGTGGCGCACATTTGTAATCCCAGCATTCGGGAGGCTGAGACAGGAGGACGGTGGTTCGTGGACAGCCTCAGCTACTACTTTGTAAAGCCCTTTGCAACTCAGTGAGACCCTGTTTCAAAATAAAGAATAAAAAAATAGGACTGGGTGTCTAGCTTGGAGGTAGAATGCCCCTGGGTTGTATCTCAGTACCACACACACACATACCCGAAGACTAAAACAAAGACCACCAGAACTGAAAACAAAGAAAAATGGGAAACTTAGCACATTAACTTGCCTGACCAAAAAAAAAAAAACACTACATCAGTGGAGAAATTCACCAAGCAGTTCCGAGGGGAAGTGAGGGGTCTTCTAGGGCTAAGGTTATGCTACTCAAGTACTCAGGAGAGGACACGAGGTGATGCATATGCCTGTACACAGCTGGTGAAACAAGTCCACTGCTCCTGGGTCAGCAGTCTTCAGTGAGTGCACGGGGTGGGGGTGGGGGTGGGGTTCACTCAAAGTTCCCAGTGCTAGCTTCTCCAGCTTTAGCTTGAGGCCACTTAGCTGTGCATCACTCTACAATTTGGTGTCTCTAGCTGCTGAGTTAAGCAGAAAGGTCTTTTTTCACATGGGGTGAGTGATCCGGCTATCTTTGCAAAGTGGACAACAGCCTTCTACTACTAATGCTTGGTGTGCAGGAGTAGGGGATGACCTGGGAATTCTGTCTTCTACGTACCCATTCTCAGTGGGGAAGCAGGCAGCCTAAGCACACATCTAGGCCCAGGCTGGAGGAAGTCACCCACCTGGAGGACACACATGCCGAAGGTATTGCCCAGGATCTTGTGGGTCTCATTATAGTAGCAGTAGCGAATGTTTGTGGCTGCCACAAAGAGTTCAAAGGGGTCATCTTGTTTTATGTTCAAGGTCCCATTCTTTATTTTCTTCTGCAGCTGTCGCATTCTCTTCTTCCGGTGACTGAAATCATCCCCATCCCCACCCCGTAAGAGACAATTAACCACAGAGGCCAAAGAGGTGGGAACAGAGAGGTTCAATTCAGTGAGCCTCACACCTCCAGAGCTGCTTGGAAAGTGGGAGCTGACGCCCTCACTTTATGGAGGGAGGGAGAGAGGCACTGGGGCAGAGTGACTGAGGCAGGCTTTGCAGTAAGCAGGTGACAGGTCCTGTGTGAACTATTCCCCTGGCTCGAAGTGACCTTACATGTGTAAAAGGAGTAGCTAAACCTCACATTTGGCCAAAGCTAGAGCTTGAAACCAAACCTAGGTGGTCTCATTACCTTAGTCTCAAACCAATGCTTTGACTACACTGCTGTTCCCCAGAGGGCCTGGGAAACTTAGGGTGATGGTGGGTTGGTTACAATATTCGTTTTCCTAGATGAATTCACTCACTTCCTTGCCAGGGTGGGATCATGTCCTCAAGGGCAGCGCTTATCTAAGACAACAATGATACAGGGTACAGGGACTGCAATGCAAGCTGTACAGTCCTCAGAAATCCCTGAACTGTCTTTGTCCTTTAATGCCGACTGAGCCAGGCACAGTGACACACACACCTCTTATCCCTGTATTTGGGAGTCTGAGACGGGAGGATCACAGGCTAGAGGCCAGCCTTAGCAACTTAGCAAGACCCTCAACAATTCAGGGCTTGGGGTGTAACTTAGAGGTAGAATGCCCCTGGGTTCAATCCCCAGAACCAAAACAAACAAAAGGCCCTGAACCTCCAACTGCTGTTTACCTTTCCTTTACAGAGGGTTCCAGAATGGTGGCTGTACCTGATTAGAATTTTACCATAGTTCTGTAATTTAGTAGCTAATACCTAGGCCCTTTTCCCTGCAGGCCTCCCCTTCCTCTGTGAATGGAGGCATCTGGGGAGGTGATCTCCACAGCTCCTTCTGGCTCATGTCTCAAGCCCAAGACTAAGAAGGAAGCACCAGCTTGAACATGTTGTTCTGCCAGATCAAGACAGAGAGGGATGGGAGAGCTACAAGAGACACAGTTTTAAAGACCACGTGGGTTAAGTTTGAAAGGCAAATCTGCCCAGAAAAACGTGAACTGCCTGATTTCACACCCATCACACATTTACCAAAAGAACAATGCTGAGAATCAGAGGCCCTCAAAATAAGCCTTATTCTCAACTTATATTAAAAAGTCAAGCAGGATATGGTGGCAATGTCTATAATACCAGTACTTGGGAGGCTGAGACAGGAAGGATCACAGGTTCATGAACAGCTTCACCAAATAGTAAAACAAAAAAATAGGGATGGGGTATGGCTCAGAGAAAGAATGCCCCTGGGTTCCATCCCCGGTACTGAAAAAAAAAAAAAAGGCTGGGGTGTAGCTTCAGTGGTAGAACACACACTTGACATGCACAAGTCCCTGGCTTCAATCACTAGCACTCAAATAAAGAGGTAAGCAAACATGCTACTCTATGAGTCTAAACAACAAAACAGCAATTACGGTTTATAACTATACACCGGTGATATACACTATACACTAAGTGTATATACTTATATACACTAAGTGCTAACAATATCTATCCACGGTAAGATTATAGTTTGTTTGGTGTGGTGCTAGGGACTGAACCCAGAGCTTCTAGCACTGAGCTACATTCCCAGGCCTTTTTGTTTTGGAACAGGAATATCCAAGTTACCACATGCTGGGCTAAAGCCTGTGATCATCCCATCTCAACCTCCCTGGGATTGCAGGTGTGGACCACCTCGCCCAGCTATGCTTGCTTGCTTCTTTCTTTCTTTCTTTCTTTCTTTCTTTCTTTCTTTCTTTCTTTCTTTCTTTCTCTCTCTCTCTTTTGTGTGTGTTACTGGGGATAAAACCCAGGTGCATTCTACTTCTGAGCTACACTCCCAGCCCATTTTTATTCTTTATTTTGAAACAGGGTCTCACTGAGTTGCAAAGGGCCTCAATAAGGAGCTGAGGGAGGCTGTTCTCAAACTGCAATCCTCCTGTCTCAGTCTCCCAAATGCTTGGGATTACAAACATGCCAGTAAGACTTTAATAACTTTTTTTTTGGTAGTACTGGAGATTGAACTCAGAGGCATTCTACTTTTGAGCTACACTCCTACTCCAATTTTATTTCTTGTTTGGAAACAGAGACTCACTAGGTTGATGAGATTCTCATTACTTGCTGAGGCTGTCCTCAAATGTGTCATCTTCCTGTCTCAGCCTCCCAAGTACTGACATTACAAGCATGTACAACCACACCCAGCTTGTAATTTTTATAAAGGCCAAATTATTTACTGAAAATCTTGTTTCTTTTAGGCAAAAGCAGGTTTTTTGGTTTTTGGTTTTTTTCCGGTACTGGGGATGGAACCTGGGGGCATTCAACCTCTGAGCTACACCCTCAGCCCTATTTTTTAGTCTTTATTTTGAAACAGGGTCTCATTGAGTTGCAAAGGGCCTCACTAAGTAGCTGAGGCTGTCTGCAAACAGCGATCTTCCTGTCTCAGCCTCCCAAATGCTGGGATTACAAGTGTGCGCAACCATGCCCGGCTAAAATCAGGTTTCTTTAAAAATAATTTTATAATCTGTTAACAATAAACTCAACTCAATAAATATTAACTACCTACCACAAATATACTAGAGGATTTCTTTCTTTTTTTTTTTTTTTTTTGAGGTACTGGGGATAGAACCCAGGGGCATTCTACCTCCGAGCTACACTCCCAGCCCTATTTTTTAGTCTTTATTTTGAAACAGGGTCTCATTGAGTTGCAAAGGGCCTCACTAAGTAGCTGAGGCTGTCTGCAAACAGCGATCTTCCTGTCTCAGCCTCCCAAATGCTGGGATTACAAGTGTGCGCAACCATGCCCGGCTAAAATCAGGTTTCTTTAAAATAATTTTATAATCTGTTAACAATAAACTCAACTCAATAAATATTAACTACCTACCACAAATATACTAGAGGATTTCTTTCTTTCTTTTTTTTTTTTTTGAGGTACTGGGGATAGAACCCAGGGGCATTCTACCTCCGAGCTACACTCCCAGCCCTATTTTTTAGTCTTTATTTTGAAACAGGGTCTCATTGAGTTGCAAAGGGCCTCACTAAGTAGCTGAGGCTGTCTGCAAACAGCGATCTTCCTGTCTCAGCCTCCCAAATGCTGGGATTACAAGTGTGCGCAACCATGCCTGGCTAAAATCAGGTTTCTTTAAAATAATTTTATAATCTGTTAACAATAAACTCAACTCAATAAATATTAACTACCTACCACAAATATACTAGAGGATTTCTTTTTTTTTTTTTTTTTGAGGTACTGGGATAGAACCCAGGGGCATTCTACCTCCCAGCTACACCCCCAGCCCTATTTTTTAGTCTTTATTTTGAAACAGGGTCTCATTGATTTGCAAAGGGCCGCACTAAGTAGCTGAGGCTATCCGCACACCGCAATCCTCCTGTCTCAGCCTCCCAAGTGCTGGGATTACAAGTGTGCAGCTACCACGCCTGGCTTAGGGCATTTCTAAGAAAATAAAAATGTAAGACTCCTAATTGAGCTAATCACCTAGTTTAAAAAAAATGTTAAGTCATAGCATGTAAGTGACATGCTTACATCCCAAGGTATGAGCATCAGTGGCACACAGTATAAGGAGAACAAGCACTGAGGACAGCAGAACCCAGTGTGACTGGGCTCAGAAAAGGCTCACGAAGGAGCCACTGTCAGGAGTGCACCGGGCTGCCTGGCAAAGGAGACAGCATGAGCTGAGAGTGGGTTTGCCACAGCCTGGAACAGGCAGAGGCAGAACGTGAGAGGCAACAACGAAGATGAGCATTCTGGGGAGAAAGGACCAGAAAGAGGCCCAAGGGCAGACCGTACGTGCTAACAGGATTTAAGGGAGGAGACAAAATCACGGGGAAGTGCAGAGCTCAGGAAGGCGGTCCAAGTAAGCATACAGAGGGCAGAAAGAGAAGAGTACTTCTGAGATGACCAGAGAATGGGTGTTCTGAAAGAAACAGCACTGCCCACTCCACCCCAAACTCCTTCAAAACAGAGCTGTGGAAAGAGCTGCCAGGTTCCTACTATGTGACCACACCATCACTATGTAATGCTCCATCTTGTGGGAATAGTTCCACAGGAATTTTGGGAGAAATCTTAAATTCCATATGAATGGATCTGAAACATCAAACTCAACTGCTGTTTCTGCCAAGGAGTCAGGAGAAAAGAAAGCTGATCTGCGGTGAGAAAGCAGGGTACATATGTGCAGAAATGAAAAGCTGAGCATGAACGGGAAGCAGAGACACTCTGGCCCTAAATCGCCCCTGAGCAGACTTAAACCTTAACCCCTGAGCTTCCTGAACCATCCCGAATACTCCGTCACATTCCCTTGCTGCTTAAGTGTGTTTGGGTTGGAGTTCTGCTGTTTACAGCTAGAAGTCTTGACTGGCATGGCTTCAGAAAATAAGAAAATAAATGTCAAACAACAGGTAAGTAGTAGACCAAGGGCTCTGAAAAGGAGGAAAGAGATGGAGAAAAGGTGTTGCATCAGGTAGCAGGTCTCTGAGGATATCTACAAACACATTTTGGTCACAATGATCAAAGCAGAAGCCAGAGAGCAAAGAGGGTAGCTAGGAAACACAAAAGACTGTTTTAGGGTATATGGTGGCAAAACTGAGAGCAAGTCCTAGCCTGAAGGATACAGCTAAGTATGTAGCTAATCGTTTTCTGAGAATGGGGAAAACTGAGTATATTTACAGGAAAAAGGAGGAAGTGTGGAGCTGGGATATAACTCAGTAGCTCAGTAGTAGAGAACTTGCCTAGCACGCATGAGGCACTTGTTTCTATCCCAGCACTGTGAAAAAATAAAAATAAAATATTAGACATTTTGGTTGGGCATGGTGGCACATGCTTATAATCCCAGTATTTGGGAGGATGAGAAAAAAGGATTGCAGGTTTGAGGCTGGCCTCAGCAACATAGTGAAAACCCTTAGCAACTTAACAAGACCCTTTTCCAATATAAAAAGTAAAAAGGGCTGAGTATATAGCTCAGAGGTAGAATGCACCTGAGTCCAATTTCCAGTGAGAGAGAGGGGTGGGGGGGAGAGAGAAAATGGGAAGCCAGCCAAAAAAAAAAAAAAAAAAAATCAATAAAGGTCCTGAAAAAGAGAAGATCCAGAGTAGACAAAGAGATTTGTCTTGAACATTAAATGAGGCACCTCCCCTTCTGTAGAAGAAAAAAGGAGAGTGTAAAAGATGGAATACTTTTGAAGTAGGGAAAAGCCATTTAATGACTTATACTAGGTAGGCTTGATCAGCTTAAAAAAAAAACAAGAGAAGCAGAAAGCAAGGTACTGGCTAAGCATATTTCAAAGCATACAAAAATGATTTAAAATTTCTTGCCAGGAATGAAGAAAGGATATCCACTCTATTTTTTTTCTCCAATTAAGAATGTCCTCAGAAATGGCATCTCTACTAAAGATCTCTGAAAAACTATGTCAAAGAATTGTTTTCTGGCATTTAACTAATAATCGGGAAACATAAGTGGAATGGGACACCCATGAGCCAAACTTACCTGCTAAACCCCAGTTCCTTCTTATAACACCACAGGACTGAAGGCCGAGCCTTCACAGTTGCTTTGGACAACATGTGATGAAGTATTACCACCTGTCAAAGAAAAATGTCAGAACCTCAGGGCCAAAGGACACCACAGACACTGCCTAGCCCACAACCTCCTTTGAAAGATGCAGAAACTAAACTGATGGCCAGGGAAGGGAGGTCAGGTGGGAAGTAGAAGCTAAGTTGCATACACTTAACCTTAAGGTCAATTCAGCACCCTGAGCCTCAGAATATTGGCTTGTCTGCTATCGCATCTAAATACAGAGAATTTACCAATTCCAGAAGATGAACAAAGGCTCCCAACAGGCACCTTAGCAGCCAAAGGGATCTTAATGCTATTTATGTTGGAACCCTAAGGGGACTATAACATATTGTCTCTTGTGAGAGAACACAAAGTAACTCAGAAAGTATTTACCACGTCTTACCTGATCTTTTCCTCGATCCCCAACAACAACAAAGAGAGACCTTTGCCGCTCTGCTACCCCATTCTCAATAAGAATCCGGATCCGGTTATCCACCTTCTTCCGATGCATGATGAAAGAATATCACTAAAAGAGAAAGGAAATATAACTGGAGAAAACGCCAGATTTGGGATAAGGAGCACTAACTAGGGTTGTGTAGACACATTTATTAATATCAACTTAATCCTTTAACAGTTCCATAGAGAAGACATCGACCTAGTTTCAAAATCAGGAAATCAAGGCCAAGGAGTTGAAGAAAATATTCCTTCAGTATGGGAAGTCAACATAAAACCATAATTCACACCTCTATCAAGGAGTTTAGGAAATCAGGACTCAAGTGTTCAAAATAGTAGAAGCATGACCCATTGTGTAAGTAATTGTTAACACCACACCATCTTATCACCCCACAAAAATCAATCAATAACTAATTATTGGTGGTTGCTTTTTATCCTAGCTACTCTGGGAGCCCCAGAAGAAGTACCAAAACTCTTGACCTTATGCCCTCATTCTCCCTGAAGGGGTCTTTGAAAGAAAGAATTGAGTGACAACCACATACGTTCACTATGTACAGAAGGCAGTTTTCAGAAACTATCTGAAGATATGGCTATAGATGCTTACTAGAGGATAGCATGGCAGATAAAGTATGACACTATTTCAATGCACATTTGTAAAAGAGATTTGAAAGGAAGAAAAATAAAAGACTAGAAGGCCAAGATGCAAAGTAGTTTTTTGTTTGTTTGTTTTTGTGGTACTGCAGATGAAACCCAGGGGCATTCTACCTTTGAGCTACAACCCTAGCCCTATTTATTATTCTTTATGTTGAAACAAGGTCTCACCACTGAGTTACAAAGGGCTTTGCTAAGTAGCTGAAGTTGTCTGTGAACTGTGATCCTCCTGTCTCAGCCTCCCAAATGGGCCACAAAGCCAAAATACTTATTTTCAAATGGTCTAATTTTTATTGTTTTTTTGAATTTGCATAAGTTAAACTGGACATGATAGTGCATGCCTATAATCCTGGTATTTGGAAGACTAAGATAGGAGAATTGAAGTACTGGACTCTCATCAACTGAGACCTTGTTTCAAAAATAAAAATAAAATAGGAACGGGGTTATAATGCCCCTAGGTTCAAGCGTCATCAACACACACACACACACACACACACACACACACACACACACACTTTCGTGTATTACTGGTAAAATGGGGGAAAATACAAACTGATTTTCAGATTTCTATCAAGTTAAACACAATTTTCCTCAACTGAGGGAAAATCATACCAAAGGTTTTGTACAGACAAATCTCAATAGTTATTACATGGGCTATGGGTGTAGCTGAGTGGTAGTGTGAGTGCCTAGCATGCCTGAGGAACTAGGCATTTTTTAAAATAAAACACACACACACACACTGTTATATGATTATATGTGATAAAATATTGTATCATTATCATAATAAAAACACCAAAGACATCAGAAATAGCAATACTGCTATAAGATAAAATCTGGATACTATGCTACTTAGAAACTCAGTGTCTGCTTCATTCTTAATATAGTCATTAAGTGAACCTTAACTATGCCCTGTCCCTTTTAACCTTCTAAGAATGTCTCGCTATATAACATTATAATCAATGGCCCCTAAAGGGGCAAGTACTATATGGAATTTTTTAAATATCCCAAGGCAGAAAAAGTGAGACAGGATGCACATTCAAGCTTAACTCCAAAGTCAGCTCTTTCTAGTTTACCGATCAGCTCAGCTTAGAGGGCCTATGTTACTAGCCACATAAACACTCTACAAAAATCAATCAAGAAACTAACTGCTGTTGACTGCTTTTTGTTCGAATTACTCTGAGAGCCCCAGAAGTACCAAAGCTCTAGATTTTAAGCTTTCGTTCCCGTTGAAGAAGTATTTGAAGGAAAGAGTTTAGGGGCAACTCTACATAGGTAAAAATCAGATGTAAAAATAGCTGGAGCAAGGAATCTGATGCAAGGCTGTCATTACTGTGGAACGGAACGACTATTAGATGAAATGGGCTTTGATTGAAAAGACGCTCCTTTCTTTCATTCCCTCGTTTATTCGTCTATCCACGCACAGTACTATGTGCCAAACTTCATTATATTGCACCGCTAAAAACCAAACTCCTGAATGTGACTGTTGAAGAGCGAAAGGGTCTGAGGCAGCCTCACCTCAAAACCTACCAATTCAACCAGGAACTGTGAGCCGGCTCCGCAGATATCGCCACCCGACGGTTCTCCACCGCGCCCAGCTGGAGGCCCCTGGAGGGTGGGGATCGCGCAGCCCCCGGCGAGAAGCACGCCCGGGGCGGCTCGGACAGGAGCGGGTGCGGCCTCGTGAGCGTGCCCGGGACAGTGGCGTGGCCGGGTGTCCCCCTGGTGTGAATGGAGCCTTCGTCCTCGGACCAGCCCCCTCCCGACCCAGGACAGACACGGACACCCACCTCACGCAGGCTCTCTCCGGCCGGGGGTGCGTGCCTACGCCCGGAGCCCGCGGCGAGGCGGAAGCACGTGCGGGCACGGAACTCCTCGGGAGCGCGCGGCAGGCTGCCCTAGCGAACGCCGGGCCGCCAGCCCTGGGAGCCCCGCTCAGGACGCAGGCTGCGCGTGCGCGAGCGGGGGCCGGCGCCGGCGAGCGACGGGGCCTTCCGCACCGCTGTCGCCGGGGGATGGCGTCAGAGGCCTGGAGGCGGGGCCACGGCCTGCTCCGCCACCGCGACGCTGCAGTGGGGGGCTCAGGTGCCCGGCCTAGTGCCAGCTGCGCTTATCCTTTCGCCCCTTTAGTTGGGTAAGCATTTCGACGTCCGCACCCCAGCGCCTGCCAGTACTGGGCCTGGCGACCGGCATCCCGCTCGTTCGAGGCAGCACGCGATGTTCCCGGGTTGCTTGCAGTGACTCCAGAAGTGTTACCGACCCATTTAAACGCCAGGAAACTCGCCCCGATTTGTTTTATTCATCTTATTTAGCCCTCCACCCCCACGATACTGGCCTTGTGGACCTGGCTGGAATCCTGTATTCTTTCCTACCCCGATTGCGGACGCTGTCCTTTGAAGGCTAACCTTATTTTATCGTTGTTTCTGGTCTAGTTTAACTCTTTATAACCAGCCCTGAGGTTCTTGTTACTCCCCTTCCACTTTTCAGAACTGGTCCAAGATAAAATTATAAAGGATACCCAAGTACGCTTTTTCGTATTTTTGCATGCGGGGGGGGGGGGGGAAGAGTAGGGGGGTAGCACATCGTTGACCTTCAACTAAGAAGGTACAGCTGCTTGATATTCTTCGACACCACAAATTGAATGTCTAAAACAACTCAAACTTCTCTTGACCTTGAAATTCCTTCCCCAGCGACACACAATTTTAATCAGCAAGGCGACCCATCTGTGGGTTATCAGTTTTTGTAGCTCACCAATGGCATCAATATACCATACACTATTGTGTTCACATGGGACTAGTCATTGAAACGTTCCTGCCTCTTGGAAAGCTTTAAATTTTAAGTTCTAAATGCTATTCAGGAAAAAAAAAAAATGCTGTGACTAAGGATAGTTTGTTGTTTTTTTTTTTTTTTTTAAATAAAGTGGATTGGTAAGTGCTCTGAGGTGATAGTGGAGCAAAGACCTAAATTTAGAAAACCTTGAGAATACCTTTTCCCTTTTCCATGCCAAAAATGGCCTACTGGACAGGGATGGGGAGGACTTTAAAAAAAAAAAAAAAAAAGCCAGTGTGGCCAGAACATGGGGATCAAGTGAAAAAATGGTAAGGAAGCAGTCCAGATAAGTTTTGGCATGTGGACCAGATTTAAAATCTATCGGGAGAATACCAAAATAAAAACGTGCATTTGCTTAAGGATTAGACACAGTATAGAATAAAATCAAAGATGGCACTCAAATCAATTGCCATGGGCAACTGAATAAAGAAAGCATCTGGTTAAGAGTAATAGGTAAATATGGAATACTTGAGACACTGAAATCAAGATGTTTAGTTTTGATTTGAGAACTACAAATATGAGTGGCTACAACTTTTTAAGACTGTATTTAAAATCATGAGTTTGGCTAGAAATGAAGAAACCCATACTTGGAGAAACCAACAAGAAATAGAACTATAGAACCTACTTACCACTGCATCCCACCCATACCTTAATTTCTCACATGTATCTACAATGCTAGTTTAATAAAATGTACCTACTTTTCTTGGCCCAGTGTCCTTTAAAATGACAATTTTATTAGGTGGCCTATCACCCCAAGCCCAATACACACACAGCTTGAATACCTCAAATTTTCTAAAGTATTTTGTAACATAAGAGACAAAAAATGAACATGGAACATAACCATAAACCTGTCCACGGGAATCATTCTCTAACCTTCCAATTCCGCTAATCCTTACTTAAGTTCGGTCAGATGTGGCATTCTTCCTCTGAAGATTGGGCCTTTGGAAAAGCTTCAACTTACCACCTCCCTCTTTTTTGGTCGTTTATTACTCCTCACCCTAAGTTTTAGCTCTCCTGATCATCTTGACTAAGTCATGTATCATTCATGTCTTGATGTTATCAAATGGCATGATCATGCATCAATGTTTCTCCATCATACAATTAAACTGCTGTGCCTTTTTAAATACTATACAGTGAAACTGAAACAGGAACCACAGTGATTTTTCTCACCACTAAAATGTAAAGTGCTTGACATGATGCCTGCTGGCAAAGAATACCTAAATCAGCTTAATTTAGTTTGGTAGCGGTCTCCCTAACATGAACACAATACTTACAGAAAGCTAACACATAATATATAAAAACTGACTTTAAAAGATCAGGGACAGACAACTTGATCATTGCCTACACTCAGGAGCCATACTGGAACTGAATTAGGCTTCAGAAAAGTTTAAGAGTACAATAGTTTGTGTGTTTTGTGGGTCTGGGGATGAAACCCAGGGACATTCTACCTCTGAGCTACACCCCCTGCCCTATTTATTATTTTCAAACAGGGTCTAAGTTGCAGAGGGCCTAAGTAGCTGAGGCTGTCCACGAACTGCGATCCTCCAGTCTCAGCCTCCGGAATGCTGGGATTCCAAGCATGCTTCACCACGCCCAGCTAGAGTACAACAGTTTTAACAGACACTGAGAGCATTAACAGTAGTCTAGCCTTCTCAGAAGATTAATTACCATATTTCCTTAAGCCTTTACTTCTATCACAAGTGCTTCAAATACAACTTTGCTGGAAGGTACATACAACCAAAGCAGACTTCACTCAAGGACAGGAAATCAAACTCACAGAATTTAATCTAATGCAACTCACTAGTCTTTTCAAGTATTTGTTTGGAATGCAGAGAAAGCCAGAGAAATGAACCTAAATAATTTACTTTCATTTTCCTAGGAGTGTCATGCCTTCCCATTAACTTCATAAAAGTGACAAGCCTGGGGAAAATACTGATTCTTTACAGTTGTAGTCAATAAAACATGAGTACCTTAAAAAGAACCCAAGTGGGAGATTCAGAAGCTTAAAATTAAAAGTATGAATTCAGTGCATATCTACATACCTTTTCTTCTTTAGAATGATGTATCTTTAAATAAAAACTATGACATTGCAATTTTTTTTTTCCTTTTTTGGTGGTAGTGGGGTTCCTGGAAACCCTTCTACCTCCAGGCTACACTCCCAGACCTATTTTTATACTTTTAAATTTGGAAACAAGGTCTCTTAAGCTAGCACGGCTGGCTTCAAACCTCCGCGATCCTCCTGTTTCTGCCTCCCAGGCGCGGGGATTACAAGCGTGCGCCACCACGCCCGGCTGACATTGCAAAGTTTTTAGATGCTTAAATTGACTACTGAAATGGTGCCTTCGTTTATGAACTAGCTGTCAATTGAGCACCTCAGTTAATAAGCCGGAGAATAAGCACATTCTTATGTATCCTATAAGTATGCAGTCTCCCACACAATATGTATAAGGAGATAAAAGGAATATTAAAAGTTAAGTAAAAACATTGAAAATTCATTTAATATCAAGATACAATAATCAGAAATAACTTTTCCATATTATTAAGGATTATTAGGATCTGGAAATAAAATTGCCCTAATCAAGATAATCAGTGGTGTTCTACCTATACTAAAGCCTTTTTAAAAAGTTTAATTATCCATGTGAGATGAGTAAAATTGTGCATATACAAAAGTATTTTATATGTGCTCTTCAACAAGATGCAACACTGACATGTGTGACAATCAATTCCTGGTAGATCTGCTAAAATATGCATTTGACCAAACAAAGCCATCTAAAGCTAAGACAACATTCATATATTATACAGAATACTGAGTACCAAGATTCAGATCTTGATAAATTTTTGAAAAGATCTACACCCTACTGTGAGGCATACCTTTTAAAAATATGGTCTGAATTAAAACATGAAAGGTTTACATTTAAAATGTGATGGTAGAATGCCCTCCCCATTATATTTTGAAAGGAACAATTTTTCTTTAAAAAAAAAAAAAAAAAGCATGGAAGTAATTAAACTGGATACCTTCACAGTCTCATCTACACGAATGAAGTTTGAAACTTAGAAAGCATTTCTCTCCATCCCACCACTGAATTAATTCATGCTGATCACTATATAAAGAATTTGTTTACTTCGATTTTGATTTTAAATGTCATGAAATTATTTCCTATACAGATAGAAAATTTAGTTTTATATAGGACTGCTAGCACACATCATCTAGAGATTAGCCATTGAACAATATTTTACCCATTCCACTAAAATTCAACAAACATATGGTTGTGGTACATCCCAGGTAGATGTCATTTAAAGCACGCAAGGGGAGGTGCCAGCAAAAGAAATATTCATTTGCAAAAGTGAACAGAAAACCCTTCCAATATGATGTACCACAACCACACATAAGAAAAGTCAAGAACTTACTTTATTTATTTTAAAATAAACATTGAAGATTCCCCCATTACCCACCACCCTACAAAACTTCTGAATGTGGAATGTTCAACAGCCTATCCATTTTAGGAGGTTACAAAACCAGCAAAAACTCCAGTTATCTAATGATGAATGTTTGAGAATAATTTTGAAGTAGCCAAGTACCTACTGGAAAAATTCCTTAGCTAAAGGCTAAAAATAAAATTTATTTTCTGAACAGAAAATACCATTAACTTAGTAACCTTTGCTTAATAGGTGGGATTAATTCTCCATGAAGTCAAAGTGGAATGAGGCGACAAGCAGCATTAATTCATAGGCACAAAGTACTAGTGCTCAAACTGCTAGCACAAATTCCAACATAGTACAGGTGGCTAGGTCACTACTGAACTGTCCATCTCCATGAAACTTGAGATTTTCCCCTACGTATCTAAGGAAAGGAATCACCACTTTAAACAGAATGCCTTCATGAAAAAAGGAGAATTTGACTTAAATTAGACAAACGGTTAGGTGCAAGTATTATAGAAATAGCTGCTGGAAATAACCATAAAATTTGTAATACTAACAATGCATGGGATGAAACACTCACATAAGCTGCTAGCTGTTGAACACCAGGTGTTTCAAGATACAATTTTTATAAACATGTTTTATTTGTTTTGTTTATACCATCAGAACTGAAGCTACTGACTGTCATTTCCCTAAAACAGGGAAATCAATCTAAAACACATACTGGTGCTTTTCAAAAGATAGCAATTTAAAAGGGTGGTAGCAGCAGGCATTTGATACCTTTTTCTTTTAAAAACTTTCAAGCTGCAGAAAAAAACATGTGACCAAGAGTGTTATGATTATCCATTAGAGGTTTTCATCGGTACCTGTATCAATTTAGGTGACAATACAGCAAGAACCAAAGATTAGTGGTGGCAATGTACATGTCATAAGGAATGATCTATATTACCAAGCCTTATGAAAGTCATTGCCTCAAAGAAACTGTTAAGTGTTCAAAAAGTATCTAAATATTTCACATTAAGTACAGAAGCAGCCCATCCAGATTATATCCCATATTTGTTGCATATTTTTCAGAAAGTGCCAATCAAAGCCTGCATTTTGGCTTTGTCTTATACAGTATCAGCTGTTAAAAAGCAATTTACATGTGTTTTAATCACAGTAATTTGGCCAGATGAACAGAGCTGTGTCAAAGCCAGACTTACGCGTGTGACTAAGGACCATGCGTAATTTGTATGCGTCTAAATGTTCAGTGCTCCAATTTAACTGGAAAAGCTGTGAAATGCGGTTGTTCTGCCAAATCACACTCCACTCTTTCCACCTTCCTTTCAAGGAAAATATTTTAGTTTTGTCAATTACCACTGAATAACTCTAGGACTGGTTTGTAGATTTTATCTAAAATCAAAAAGTTCAAACTCGCGACTGTTTTCCAAGCCACTTCAAATAACTATGGAGATATTGTCACCCTGTAATGTATATTATGTTTTACACCTAAGCAAGGGTGAGGAATTTGAGTATCATGTGCAAGGCTCAAGATGACGCTTAGGACAGAACATGCAGAGTAAAAATAGTTTCCTTCCATATCCAGGTAATATAAAGCTGACAATTGTAGTCCTGTCTTTATGGGATGAAAACAGTCCCTTTACAATAAGTTTCCTGAAAGGGAGAACAAATAGATAATAACTCTTCTGGTAACATATTATGGTACACTGGCCAGTGTGTTTTTGGCGATTAAACATAATCCTGTGAATCAGATTAATTCACTTGCTGAGTGTTCATTTGCGGCATCCCTCTGTTGGGTCTTGGGGGCCCTCCACGACCTAGAAGACAAAAATGGCATTTGATTTTTCTTTCAAATATTATATGTTTTGCCTTCAAGCAGATTTTCATCTGAAGTCAAGAAGCATGTGGGCAGCTTGTCGCCACATTATTAGTTTTAAGAAGTCAATTCTTCAGTGTTCAAGTTTCAACTGTCCTGGAAGTTGTCATGCGCAAATTTGCTCATGTTCTCTAGCTACAAGGAGAGTAAAGCTAATGGGAGTATTCCACCAGTACTCATTCATTCATTCATTCAACAAGTATTTATTGAGTGCCTACTATGTGTCAGGCACTGTCACCAGGCGTTGAGAACAGATACAGCAGTGAAGACAGACAAGGTACCTGCTCTCATGGAGCTTACATTCTAGTGTGTACACTCTAGCTTACATTTCAGTAGTAACATCAGACTATCAAAATCAATAAGCACCAGAATGAAAACAGACCTTATTACCTAAACTCTTAAAAAGAAACTACATAACATTCAAAATTGTATAATGACTCGTAACAGAAAAATAACTTTTTACATGCTATTAAAACAGATTTTTAGCTATCAATTAACTCAGCTTTCATAGAATATGCTACAAGGTGGGAAAGAACAAAACCCACATTCACATGCAAATAATCTTTGTTTCGGGTAGTCAGGTCAGTAATTCCCAAGTGATCCATTAACTTTAAAAAAAAAAAATGCACCCGTTTGCTGGCCAATTAGTATTAGCATTCAAATCAAAGTACTCTGTAATTCCTCCTTAATATACATTTTATACAAGTCATGGCCAATAACTAGAGGAAACCTATTGGATGTTTAGCCTCACTCACATCAGAGAACCATTTAGAACTTTAGATTATATGAAATGCTAGCTCTAATTGTTAAGTAGGTTAACTTTCTGCCCAAAAATGAATTAGTTCTCCAGTAATGAGACAAAAAAACTCTTAAAACCTAGTTTTTAAGTACAATAAGTAAGAATTTGAGTTCTTGTTTTATTAATGTGAGAATTAACTTGATATTTAGGTCATTAATAGTGGTCTTAAAGAATTTCAATTAGTTCTATCATTTCTAAATGGTTCTCTAAATATAACTATGGCTTATTTGGCCATTAAAGGGTTTCTGGTCCTAAAATATAATATGCATGTTTCAAAAATGAAAGAATAATAATAAATTTATATAAATGTTCAATCTCATTCCAAAAATGTCTTACAAAAATGTTTCAATAAGTACTTCCTAAAAACATTTGTCAGGTTTTAGGACCTGAAAAATAATTTCCAGTTGGAAAAACACTTTTTCTGAGGAAGAGAAATGTTCTGATTTTCAAGACAGTTTATATAATAACAGGGAAAGTCACTCAAAAATTAAATTTGGTTTCAAGATCAAGTTTTAGAAACAGAGCATTTCATTTAATCCCTAGCAACACGTCTGGAAAAGATAAGTGTATTCCTAACATGTAACCTACATGCAGACTATGAACAGCTCTTCCAAGGCCAGAACAGAAGCTCCACTTAGGAGCTAGGATCACCACCACAAAATATTACCTCGTGGGGCTCCCCGTGGTCCACTCTGCCCAGAGCCTCGCTTGAAATTCTGCTGATATCCATCCTAAAAGACAAGCTAGTTAGTATTGAAAAGAAGGCAATTTTTAAAAAAATGTTTACCCATCTATTTCTATTCTTACAGTCTAACATTTGCAGAATATAGAATTCCTTATTCTTTTAAATCATTTCAACTCAAATCTGTCATCCTATAATTACTATGCTTCTATTATTTTATTCTATAATTAATACACTTCTATTGCTCATGAGAATAAACAATGAGGTACTTTTCTACTCTTGAACAACACTATCAGGCTTATTAAATAAGTATTTATGCTAAGTGCTAAGAAAAGCCAGAATCATAACTTTCTCTTAGGAAATACCCTGGACAACATAAAATGAATCCCAAATTAGTTACTGAGATTTGTCCTGTATTTACTTACCCTCTGATATCCAGAGTAATCCCGGGGAGCACTGAACTGAGACTGTGTATAACCACTGCTTGGAGTGTTAGAGAATGAAGGGCGGTAACCATCATACCCTCCTGAAATTTGGGGACAAAAAAGTAAGTAATTTTCCTCACAAAGAATGGTTATTTTCTTATTAGTCATAAAGGAAAGAACTGAAAAATCAAATGTCATGCTACTTGTTCAAACTATTTTCTAATCCTCTATTCTGATCTAATTATAAACATCTATAAGTACTTGACTGAAAAGAAGCAATTTTCACCAAGCAGACACACACGAATCCCCATAAGGTCTACTGATACATAATAGAAAATTATCCCTCAAGACTGCTTTTTATTTTTTTTTTAATTTATTTTTATTTATTTTGTTGGTGGTACTAAGGTTCCTGGAAACCCTTCTACCTCCGGGCTACACTCCCAGACCTATTTTTATACTTTTTTATTTGGAAACAGGGTCTCTTAAGCCAGCACAGCTGGCTTCGAACCTCCACAATCCTCCTGCCTCCACCTCCCAAGCGGGGATTACAGGCATGAGCCACCACGCCCAGCAAGACTGCTAATTTGACACCCCCCCCCAAAAAAAAAACCCTCAATCATTAACTAAATATAAATACTTTTAAACTGTATCTAAGAGGCTACTGTGGAGACATTTTTCCCCAAAACAATATGACATACTTCTATATTTTATAAATCCAAATAAAAAAAAAAAAAACTTCAACTACTAAAAGGTCATCACAACTTGCTGTTTTTTTGTTTTGTTTTGTTTACCTCTGAATCCATTGGCAGGCCCCCGGTATCCATTCATCAAGCCTCTAGCGCCACGGGAACCTCCACGAGACACACCACGACTATTGTAATAAGGCTGACTGCTACGTGGAAATCCAGTGTTCTGCTGAGGAGGCTGCTGGTGGTTACCAGTAACTTGATGAGGCTGGTCCTGGGAACCATGGTAAGTGCCAACCACTAAAAAAAAAAAAAAAAAAAAGGAAAAAAAGTTTAAATATTGTACTCACACCTCATTACCATTTATTTGTTCTACCACATCCTTTCTGGCATAAGCAGTATCTTCTACACTCTCCTTAAAGTTTAGTTCTATCTTTAAATCTGCATTCCAGACAGGAGTGGTAGCGCACGCCTGTAATCCCAGTACTTGGAAGGCTGAGACAGGAGGATTGCAGGTCTGAGGACAGCCTCAGCAAGTATTGAGGCTTTCATCAACCTAGTGAAACCCTGTTTCCAAATAAAAAATATCTTAAAAATCAGGCTGGGGATGTAGCTCAAAGGTAGCATTCTAAGTTCAATCCCCAGTATAACAAAAAAAAAAAAAAAAGAATCTGAATGTTCACTATAGGGAAAATTATACATTAATGAAGTCCCTAATTTTCGCCTCTGCATAGAGTAAGCTAAAGGGGGGCAAAATTCCCCAAATTTAATTCCAAAACTTTGAAAGGGTACATAATTCTATTTTTTTAAATATATATACAACTAATACCTTGTTTTTTTGTTTTTGTTTTTGAGGGTCTGGGAATGGAACACAGGGGCATTCGACCTGCAAGCTATACCCCCTGCCCTATTTTTTATTCTTTACTTTGAAACAGTGAGTAGCTGAGGCTATCCGAGAACTGTGATCCTCCAGACTCAGCCTCTCGAATGTGGCATTACAAGTATGTACCATCACACCCAGCTACAATCAATACCTTTTAAAAAGCATCTAACCTTTTAGCACAAGGAATCCAATATAGGCTATACATGTTAAAATATACAATCATCATTTGCTATCACTTACATATTTCTTTTCATGATAAAGCAAGTTTTTTGTTGTTTCAAATTTCCTTTGGTACTCGTGAAATATACAAAAACCATGCTCTCCTAGCTGATCAACTAGCTAACAGGACAGACTATGTCATCAATTACAGGCTAAATTAGCAGAAGCCTTCAACTTACAGTCCTTAATATGCCTGATCTTACAAAGTCTTTAAAATAACAAACCAACCAAATGGTACACACATTGGCATTCAATCCATTTAAAGGTAAGGTTAGAATCGAGAAGGCTCATCTTACCTTGCATATAACCACCCCCTTAAAACAATTAGAATGAGTTCTAAAATATAAAAACTTACAAAATTTAAACAGTGAGGTGCATTTCTTATATTATTCTAATGTTTATAAGAGAACAAAGGAAGACCCATACCCAAGGAACAATATCATCAGCACTATTCTGACCAAATCTCTCACTTTGGGGAAGAGAGAAAAGGCTTTCACTCTTTTTTTTTTTTTTTAAATATAGAACCCAGGGGCATTCTACCACCGAGCTACACACCCAACCCAATTTTTTATTCTTCATTTTGAAACAGGGTCTCACTGAGTTGCAAAGGACCTCACTAAGTGGCTGAAGCTGTCTGTGAACCGTGATCCTGTCTTAGCCTCCTGGATTCTGGGATTACAAGCATGCACAATCACAGCTGGCTAGGCTTTCACTCTTGAAAATCTTTACCTCATCTATTTTACAACCTCAAGAAATTCCGTATACAGTCTTAGGTTTTAGAATTCTATTGTGCAATAAAAATGCTAGAGAATACCTATGAAGAAAAAAGGTCATGGCTTCCCCCCCAGAATTAAACTCCCAAGAGCACTTTACTTTTGAGCCACACAACCCCCAGCCCAACTTTGTTCTTCATTTTGAAACAGGGTCTCAATAAACTGTAGAAGGCCTCACGAAGTTGTTGAGGCTGGCTGTGAACCTGCACTCCTCCAGTCTCTGTCTCTTAAGTCATGGGATTACAATAGGCATCCACCATCAACCAGAATGACCCAACTTAATGACCCAATTACACTCTCATGTTATAATCTTTCTATATAGATTAGCTTTAATTACAATTCCCAAGCCAGGCATGGGGGCACAGGTCTATAAACCCAGTAAGGGAAGCTGAAATAAGATTATAGATTTGAGGCCAGCCTCGACAACTTAGCAAGACTTTGAACAACCTGGCAAGACCATGTTTCCAAATAAAAAATAAAGCTGGGTGTGGGCACATGCTTGTAATCCCAGTACTTAGGAGACTGAGACAAGAGGATCACAGGTTTGCGGCCAGCCTCAGCTACTAATGAGGCACTCTGAAATTTAGTGAGCGACCCTGTTTCAAAGTTTCAAAATAAAGAATAAAAAAAAAAAAGGGCTGGAAGTGTAGCTTGGAGGTGGAATGCCCCTGGGTTCAATCCCTAGTACTGCAAAAAAAAATAAATAAACAAAAATAGGGCCGGGCAGAAGGCGGGAAGAATAGCATAAAGTTAGAATGTCGCTGGGTTGCAGGTAGTGGTGGCACACGCTTGTAATCCCACTACTTGGGAGGCTGATACAGGAAGATCGCACAGGTTCAAAGCCAGCCTCAGCTACTTAGTGAGACCATGTTTCCAAATAAAGTATAAAATCTGTCTAGGAATATACCCGGAGGTAGAAAAGCCCCTGGGTTCCACCCTCAGTACCACAAAAAAGAAAAAAAGAAAAAAAAGAATGTCCCTGGGTTCAATCCCCAATACCACTTTATCAAATTCAAGTAAATAGTTTGATTCCAATAAAATTTCATAATGAAACAGGTTTTTGGGTTTTTTTGGGGGGTGGTACTGGTGATGGAATGCAAGGGCACTCTACCTCTGAGCTATACTCCCCCTATTTGTTATTCTTTTTTTTGAAACAGGATCTCACTGAGTTGCAAAGAGCCTAAGTAGCTGAGGCTGTCTGCGAACCCCAAATCTTCTGAATTCATCCTCCAAATGCTGGTGTTACAAGCGTGCGCCACCACACCCAGCTATGAAACAGATATATTATAAAAGCTCAGTGATCAAATGAAAAAGATCTAAGGTGTCTCTTCAAAACTACACAATTCATATATAAAAATGAACTCAATTTAACTCAGGATTAGAAATGAAAAGTCCATATGGTTTATTATTACAAAAGCAAGCAACCAATAAAGTGACACTTGTTTTCCGACCTGTTTGAAGCTGTTCTTGCTGAAGCTCTGTTTGTTCCACTTGATGAGGCTGACTGGAAAAGCTCTGGTTGTAACTGGCCTGGTACTGACTCTGCTGTTTCAAAGTTTCTGGTTCATTAACAGGAGGAACTGGGGCATTCATATTAAACACCTGTAAGTGAATAAATGATTAATGCCTTTCATTATCTGCTTTCAACAAGGAATATCTTGAAGCTGGTTTTTCCCTCAAATGTAAAGAGAAATTACAAAAGTTTCATACACACAAAAACAGTATCCATCAATGCACTTCAATGTGAGAAAAGATATATAGTTATATATGTATTATCATATAGCACTTAAAAAGAACATGCAATAAGAAGGAATACTTTTACATCTATAAGAACTTTTTTTTTTTTTTTTTTTTTTTTTTTGGCGGGTCTGGGGATGGAACCCAGGGGCATTCAACCTCCGAGCTACACCCCCTGCCCTATTTTTTATTCTTTATTTTGAAACCAGGTCTCACTGAGTTGGAGGGCCTCACTTAAGTAGCTGAGGCTGTCCGCGAACCATGATCCTCCGGTCTCAGCCTCCCAAATGCTGGGATTACAAGCGTGCGCCACCACACCTGGCCTATAAGAACCTTTTTAAATAATGTTAGCTCCTCGTGCAATAGCACTTGCAAAAATTTAATCTATAAACTTTAATTCTGCGAGACATGGTGGCACAGTGTAATCCCAGTACTTGGAAGGCTGAGACAGGAGGAATCCAGGCTTGGCAGCTTAGTGAGGCTCCCAACAACTAAGCAAGACCCTGTTTCCAAGCAAAAAAATAAAAGTAGGGCTGAGAGTTTAGCCCAGAGGCAGAAGATCCCGGAGTTCCATCCTTAGAACCACAAATTTAAAAAACCTTAAAAAAAAAAAAAAAAACTTAAAACTTTCAGTTGAACATATTTAATTCATTTATTGTAACTTTCATTATTTATTGGCATTTTAATCAAAAGCAAATGTTTTAAGTATTTATTTCTGACCATTCCTGAGCACTGACCCACTGACTCATTTTCTAGAATTCCCCAATTTAAAGATGTTTCTGATAAAGAGTTTAACGTGAGTTTTTACACTGTAACACTTCGGTAAAAAAAAAAAACTGAGCAAATAATGGGCAATGTAAGCAATTAAATCTAAATCATAATTATATGGATCTTATTCAATTCTACTTTTATATGTTTAGACTGCTAAGCAAATCAAAAGAGTAAATCTAGACTGGTGTGGTGGTACACGCCTGTTGTAACTGCTGTACTTGGGAGGCTGAGACAGGATTCCAGGTTCAAGGACAGCCTTGGCAAGTAGTGAGACTCTCAGCAACTTAGTGAGACCCTGTTTCCAAACAAAACAATAAAAGGGGCTGGCAAGTGTAGGTCCAAGGTAGTATGCCTCTGGGTTCAATATCAACACCACAAAAAAAATTTTAAAGAATAAATCTACCAAAGATGATGTAATTTGTATGGCTCAAATTTACAGTTGAGAATTTAACCAGAGTTTAGGTCCAATTAAACACACTCTAAAGATACAGCAACAGCAGGTGCAGGCTCAACCATTTAAATGACTTTGTTAAGAATCTACCATGATTTAGAGTACACACTATATGTTCTTAATGTTAGCTGAATTAATTTGCTTACCGTTTGCATGGATTGGAATGGAGCTGCATTTACATTGATTCCACTGCTATGTAAAGGTTTGCTTGTACCAGCCTGGAACACCTGAGGCTGAGAAGCAGCAGGAAGGGATGATGATGCTGTCGTCTGGTCTGCATTTAGAGAGATTGTAGCCTAAACACAAAGTGAATAGTTAGTAGTAAACTAACTCAAAACTTTTTTAAGCCTGGCATGGTGGCACAATTGTAACCCCAGTACTTGGGAGGCTAAAGCAGGAGGATCACAGGTTGAAACAAAGCCTCAACAACTAGTGAGACTCATCAACCTAAGCAAAACCCAGTTGCAAAACAAAAACTATAGCTGAGGGTACAGCTCAGAGGTAGAATGTCCTTGGGCTCAATATCCAGCAAAACAAACACACACACACACACACACACACACACACACACACACACACACACACACTTTTGTATATTAATAAGCTCAACTACTTCATGAAAGCAAAACAGATACAAAAACAAATGTTTTTGTGGAGGAGGGGTACTGAGGATTGAACCCTAGGGCGTTGGAGCTTTTAAGTTCACATTCCCAGCTCTTGTTTTTTATTTAAAACAAAGTCTCACTAAATTACCCAGCAATGATCTTGCAAGACTGAAGAGTACCTATATAACATACCTCTGCTCAATTCATGAATAAGTGTCTCATCAAGTTTCTATGTTCTGATGATAAACTTGCCTGAATCTGATCAATGGGTTCCTTTTGTGGCCGCTGCTCTGTAGCATGAGAAGGCTGATATAAGGGTTGGGATGCTGTGTACCCCTCACTTGTGGATGAAACCAAAGGAACCTACACAAGAGTTTGAGAAAATCAGTTCTTTCTTCTTATTCTGTAACTGATCATTGAAAAAAAATACAACCCTAATACATACAGGGCTAAGAAATAGATATACTTGTTTAAAAAGGAGAAATCATTACTATATACTCTCTGCATTTGTGGGCATAAAACCTAATCTGCAAAAAATACACTTTTGGAGCTCAAAGTTAAACCCTAGTGCAGTAAGTATGAATGCTCCCAGCTTTCAAAATGGCAAGAAATTATATTCAGTTTAAAATTAAAAAGCATCCTTCATTTAATGAAAAATTAAGAACAATTTTAAAAGTCATCAAAAGAAAGATGAACATATTCGTGAGAAAAAAAGTTGATAACTACACGTGGCAAAGAATTTTAACACAAGATTTGAACACTGATCAAATGCATACTTGACTTTCCTAAGCTGAGAAAGAAACCTGAAAAAATATTCTGATCATTCTTACCTGTGTGGCTTCTGGTTGTACAGAAACTTGATTAGGTTGAGCAAGTCTAGATTCAGAATGAACTGCAAAATTGACAGAAGAACTACTGTTACAGAAAATCAACTTCCTTAAGGTTATATCTAAGTATCTTTCAGGTGGCTAATAACAAAATTCCTATGGCAAAATTCTAAAACATTTTAGTGAGCAGAAAAATAAATTGGGAAGGACAGGTAAAATTTTAGCTTTCGAGTACTCTGGTTTACAGATAGTGATTATTAGTGGAATCTCAAAATTGCTTTCATTTTGTGTTTTTCAAGGGTAAAAGTTAGATGAAAATAAAAAAAGTATCAACAAGGAGGTACAGAAAATAACAGACAAATAATCAGTGCCACTGTTATCCACACAGAAAGCCTTTAAGTAGTAAAAGGCCACCTGCGGTGGTGCACACTTATAATCTCAGTACGGAGACTGAGAAAAAAGGATAATGGGTTTGAGGCTGAGGCAGCTGAGGCTACTTTGTGAGGCCCTCCAAAACTTAATGAGACCCTGTTTCAAAATAAAGAATAAAAAATAGGGCTGGGGGTATAGCTCAGAAGTAGAATGCCCCATATCATAAAAATAAATATGTACATAAATAGATAAGTAAATGAATAAATTAGTATAAGCCAGGCATGGTGACACATGCCTATAATCCCAGGACATGGGAGGCCAAGACAAGAGAACTAAAAATTCAAAACCAGTCTCAGCGATTTAGGGAGAATCTCAGGAAGATAGTGAGACCTTGTTTCAAAATAAAAAAGAAAAAGGGCTAGGGTGTAGCTTAAAAGCAAAGACCCCTAAATTGAATCCCCAGTTTCTCACACACACACACACACACACACACACACACACACACACACACACACACAGCCCCCAAAAAAACTGTTTTAAAAAGGACACTAGTAGTTGGGCATGGTGGCACATTTGAAATCCCAGTACAGGATAGGCTGAGACAGGAAGATCACAGGTTCAATGACTGCCTCAGCAAGTAGTGAGATTCTCATCAACCTAGTGAGATCCTGTTTCAATATAAAAATAAAATATAGGGCTCAGAAGTAGAATGCCTGCATTCAATCCCCAGTACCAAAAAAGGAAAAAAAAGAAAAAAGAAAAAAAGAAGCACTGCTCATATTCAAGACCTTAGGTACATACTAACATTATGACCTTTTAATATAATTTAAAAATGTTTCCCAGAAGAAAAAGTCTAGAAATATACTTTAAGATGCTCAAGCCGGGCATGGTGGCACACGCTTGTAATCCCAGTACTTGGAAGACTGAGGCTGAGACAGGAGGATCGCACAGGTTCGAAGCCAGCCTCAGCTATTTAGTGAGGCTCTCAGAAACTCAGTGAGACCCTGTTTCCAAATAAAGAATAAAATAGGTCTGGGAAGTAGAAAAGCCTCTGGGTTCCACCCCCAGTACCACCAAAAAAAATCCCAGGGCTGACAGTGTAGCTCAGAGGTAGAATGTCCCCCAGTAATGCAAAAAAAAAAAAAAGCAAAGGAAAAAAATAGTCAATTTAGTATACACCTTATTGGTTAATTCATAGTACTCTCCCACCTACTTCCCCAACCATGGTTAATAATCAAAAACACAGAATCCATGGTTAATCATTTAAAAAAAAAAATTGGCTAGAACTGCAGCCTAATGGACTCAACATTGCCTGAATATCTGAAGAGGTTGAATATCTTACATATTGCAACAGTGCTACATGTGCTGACTTTAGCACAATTTACCAGGTGGTAAAACTACATCTTCCTCTGGCAGAGCTCAGAAAATGAACATTAAAAAAACAATGACGGCAGCAGAGCATGGTGGAATACACTTGGAATCCCAGTACTTGGGAGATTGAGAAAGGAGGTTCACAAGTTCAAAGCCAGCACCTGCAACTTAGCGAGGTTCTAAGCTCTCAGTGAGATCCTGTTTCCAAATAAAAATATAAAATAGGTCTGGGGGTGTAGCCTGGAGGTAGAAGCCCCTGGGTTCCAGCTCCAGTACTGCAAAAAAAAATAAATAAATAAATAAAAAATACCTATGACTAGAATATCCTGTATGGGGAAGAAAAGAGTGGGAAGGGAGCTGGGGGAAAGCTCACCAAGTGCTGGGTACATTTGTGTCACTATCACTATGAAGTGAGACTGTAATGCACCAATTTAAAGAAAACTGACTGATTTCTATCAGATTTAACTTGACTATTTTCTTACTCTTAGTGCAGATGTGTCAGATATAAGAATTCTCTTTCCCAACATTGGGGGGGCTCAAACAGGAGAATCACAGTTCGCAGAGCGCCTCAGCTACTCAGTGAGACCCTGTTTCACTGAGTACAATGCTCCTGGGTTCCATTCCCAGTACCCTCCCCCCAAAAAAGAGCTCTCTTTACAATACAGAACCCCTAACTAACTTGCCAAGTTAACTGTCACTAAAAGTGCTTTTACTGAACCATTGTAATACTTAAGATTATGCAACACTGAATGTGATTTTATGTATATATCACCTCCTGCTTCTAATACTTGATTTGAGGGGGAGAAGGACAAAAAGAAGATCCAAAATTGCTAACACTCCTACAGGCACTTAACCTAATGCAAGGCTCTGACTCTACTTAATGCTACTACTGAAATAAAGGTATAAAAACATGAGACTAAATATCTTATAGTTTCTCTCTTCCTTTATCCTCTTCAGCATCCCTTTTTACTCACTTCATAGTTGTGTCTCATTTTGATTTTTAGAAAATAACATTCAAAAATTCTCCCAGCTACAAATATCCAAAGAAACCCAAAGAAAATTTCACTTACACAAATCACAAAAAAAAAGGTAAAATTGGTGATTACCATGGAGTTAGGAGAGAAGGAAACAATTTTGAGTCAAAGAACACAAGATGGGCTTCTGGGGTACTAATAATGCCCCATTTCTGGATCTCAGTGTGTTTAGATTTGTGAAAACATACATGCACTTTTCTGTATGTCTCTATCCAAAGTTTTAAAAATTATGAAATTCATAATTTCACCAAACACTCAACAGCATGACGGTGCATTCCTGTAATCCTAGTACTTTAGAGACTGGAACAGGTTTGAGGACAACCTCAACAAGTAGTAAGACTCATCAACAGAACAAGAAACTGTTCCAAAATAAATATAAATAAATAAATAAATAAGTAAATAAGAGTAAAGTTTCGGAGCGTAGCTTGGAGGTAGAATGTCCTAGGTTCAATCCCTAGTACCACAAAAAAAAAAAAAAAGAAAATATGGTACTCAAGATTAATATTATAGGAAAAACAAAGTTTCTCATCATTTTAAATAGATCAAAAGTTTAGCAAGCATTAAAAGGGGGGAAAAAAGTCAGGAATAGCAGTGCATGCTTATAATCCCAGTACTTGGGAGGCTGAGGATGACTGCAGTTTTGCGGCCACCCTCAGCTACTTCGTGAAGTCCTCCGCAATTTAGTGAGACTCTTTTTCAAAATAAAGAATAAAAAAATGCGACTGGGGATGTAGGTCAGAAGTAGTATGACCCTGGGTTCAATCCCTGGTAAAGGAAAAAAATTCATAATCTTTGAAAAGCCTAAAAGCAGTAGTGGTTTGTATATTTTATCTCTCACATAAAATGTACCATTACTCACCAGGAGGGCAAACCAGCTGGGGCATGTCCATGTTTTGTGTTGGATTCATAGGTTGGGCAGATACAATGGCAGGATCAAGTGTCTGGTTTTCAAAATCCAGCATAGAATCCTACACAGGATTATCATGAAATTAAGTCAAATAATGTGAGCATTTAAACTTAACTTCAGTAATAGTCTTTTACTTAAACGCTCCTACCTGTATGAAATTGTAGGGACCCTGCATTTGTGCCATAAGATCTTGTACTCGCTGTCTTCTCACAAGGGGGTCGGCCTGAGCCACTGGAGTCAAAGAATGGGGCTCTGGTACTGAAGGAGATGCAGCCTGAGGTTGCTGCTGGAGTGAATTTACCACCTGAAGTAGGAGAGAAGGTGGAAGAGAAAAAGGGGCTCTAACTTATTAACTTCATGGTTGGTCTTCCACCTCCCTGTACCATTTTATACTGCAACAGAACACCAGGACTTAAAATAGTTACTCAAATGAACTACAATTATGCCAAACTTAGCATTCTAATCAATGCCACTGCTTTTCAGTTTTCTCAACTCTGTAAGATCACTATGTAGTATTTGTTTTACTTTATTTATTTATTTAGTGGTACTAGGGGTGGAACCCAGGGGCTTTTCTACCTCTAGCTATACTCCCAAACCTATTTTATATTATATTTGGAAACAGGGTCTCACTAAGTTCCTGAAAGCCTCACTGTAGCTGAGGCTGGCTTAGAACCTGTGCGATCCTCCTGTCTCAGCCTCCCAAGCGTGGGGATTACAAGAGTATGCCACCACATTCGGCTCAGTTTTACTTTATAAACTGCTTTCAAAGAGAGACTACTTTGCTTACTTCTAAAAAATAATGTATTTTAGCCGGGCGTGGTGGTGCACGCTTGTAATCCCAGCATTCGGGAGGCGGAGACTGGAGGATCACAGTTCAAGGACAGCCTCAGCTACTTAGTGAGGCCCTCTGCAACTCAGTGAGACCCTATTTCAAAATAAAGAATAAAAAATTGGGCAGAGAGTGTAGCTCGGAGGTCAAATGCCCCTGGGTTCCACCCCCAGACCCGCCAAAAAAAAAAAAAAAAATGTATTATATATACAATATTATACCTTCTATAGTAATTGAATATATTATCTGTATCAAATATATATCTACCTAAAAACTTGATATGTAGCCAGCATTTAAGTGTTACCTATTCTTATTAAAATCTGGATTTCTGCCAGGCTTGGTGGCACACACCTATAATCTCAATATGAGGGAGGCTGAGAGAGGAGGATTTCAGGTTCAAGGATAGTCGTTACCAAGTAGTGAGATTCTCATCAACCGAGTGAGACCCTGTTTCAAAATAAAAATAAAATAGCTCAGAAGTAGAATGCCCCCAGAACCACAAAAAAAAGATTAATTAAAATAGAATATGGATTTCTTCCATTCCATTTTTCTTTGCCAATGCCCCAGGATCAAGCTTTTATCACTTCATTTAAACTGCTACAAACAGTCAAAATTCACTCTTCTACTAATTTTTTTCCTAGCTAGCTGTCATGACGCACACTTGTAATCCCAGTACTTGGGAAGCTTAGACAGGAGGATCACAGCCTCAGCGATTTACTGAAGCCCTCTACAACTTAGTGAGACCTTGTTTCAAAATAAAAAATAGGGCTGGGGATGTAGCTCGGAGGTAGAATGCCCTGGGTTCCATTCCTAACACCTAATATACAAGAAAACATCATAATTTTTCCAACTCTTAATTTCCCCTGGTTATGAATTTTAATAATTCTCTGGTCTTAGAAATCCTAAGTTTTATTACATAAAATTTATAATCTGTCTGGCTGTCAAGCCTGGGAAAGTCATCTGTTGAGCTCATACTCATAATCTTATTTCCTTTATAAACAACACTAAGATAAAAATCAGTAAGTTGCTTATTATGAAAACCACCTTATCAGTCTGCTATCAACTTCAGGATGTTTAAAAAACTCCTAGAATCATTTATTGATAGGTGTTAGAAAAACTCATCAAATATAAAGAACAAATCTTATTGGTGAGCCAGGTATGGCAGTAGACACCTTTCTATCCTAATATTTTGGAGGCTTAAGACAGGAGGATCCCAGATTTGATATTAGCCTCAGCAGTATAGTTTGACTCTCAGCAATATACTCAGTCTATTTCAACACAAAAAATAAAAAGGGATAGCAATATAACTTAAATGAAGACTGATCCTGGGTTCAATCCTCAGTACCTAACCCCACCCACAAACACATCATATCAGCATAGTGCTAAATACAGTAACATTCTCATTTCTCAAGCCGGGTGTGATAGCGCATGCTTGTAATCCCAGCATTTGGGAAGCTGACACAGGATCAGGTTCATGTACAGCCTCAGCTACTACTCAGGCCCTTTGGAACTCAATGAGACCCTGTTTCAAAATAAAGAATTTTTTTTTAAAAAATGAGGCTGGTGATGTAGCTTCAGAGATAGAATGCCCCTGGGTTCCATTCCCAGTATAGAATAATAAAAAAAAAAAATTCTCATTTCTCAAATAAAAAAATAAGTGCTTAGCTACAAACATCTATCTTACAACGTACTTATTCCCTGACTCCCCCTAAAAATACATATCCAACCTATTTATTCAAAGCCAAATAGTTTGGCATACCTCCCCTATCAATCACCATCCTATAGATTTTCTTTTCTAAGCTTCCTATAACATTCCTAAAATGTATTCCTTATCTAGAATATATACATACATTATATATATATTAGGGCTTAATGGTACAATATTTGATCCAGCAAGTTATTTAATAGGGTAAAGGCTCAATTCTTTACTCAAACTATCAGCTATCAATAATGCATTTTTGACACTTAACTAAGAAAGCTAAAGGTGCTAACATACACTGGGGGAGTGAATCTGATTAACAAATTTAAAGAAAAGAGCATATTATTCAAAGCTTAAAGCTACTTTTCTGAACTTTCGAGGAGGACCTATTAAAAGCCTTGATATATGTTGAGAGAAATACCAAGAAACACTGAGGATATTTGGAGCCTGATAACCAGCATTAGGATCAAGGCGTCTAAGAGGTCACTCCATCAGATTCTCTGGAAGGTGAGTTTTGCTGAAGCTATCAACATGTCAGCCCAGATTTTTAAAAAGCAACCTGATGTAAAAGACTATCCTGTACTTTTACAGATTAATCCACAGATAACTTTATGTTATCTGTGGATAACATATGATAATTTTATAACCAAATCAGCAAACACCAATTCTAGCAGATAGCCACTGAAACAAACCATCTTTTAAATTTAAGTCTTGTATAGGCTGGGCATGGTGGCTCACGCTTGTAATCCCCGCGGTTGAGAGGCGGAGACAGGAGGATCAGCAGGTTCGAAGCTAGCCACACTGGCTTAAGAGACCCTGTTTCCAAATTTTAAAAATATATATAAAAATAGGTCTGGGAGTGTAACCCGAAGGTAGAAGGGTTTCCAGGAACCCCAGTACCACCAAAAAAAAAAAAAAAAAAAAAAAAAAAAAATTTAAGTCTTGTATAATGAATTTGTTAAAATAAATGTACTAATACTACAAAAGACTAGCAATCTTTTTTTTTTTCCCTTGCAATACTGGGGATGAAACCCAGGGACAGTCTACCTTCTAGCTATACCCCCAGCCCTATTTTCTACTCTGAAATAGGGTCTCACTAATTTGCAAAGGACCTCACTAAGTAGCTGAGGTTGGCTATAAACCTGTGATCCTCCTATCTCAGCCTCCCAAGTACTGGGATTACATGCATTCGCCACCACACCTGGCTCAAAAGACTAACAATCTTAATTTGTTCCCCAGAAAGATAAAGATTACTAAGACAAAAATATCAACCTTGTAATACACTCTTACCTCAACTGTTTCAACTGTCCATTCATCTACCTGCTCCTTCTCACCACTGCTGAACTGTGTTTCAGCCATAAATTGTCTATTTACATACTGCAAAGGAAAATAAATGGTTGAGATTTCTGTCTGAAAAGCAGAAAGGTACAGGTAGCATTAACGTTTTAAAAAAAAACATACCTCTGTTGATTCAACTTCATTTTGCTCAGTATATTCTTCTGTTGGCTCAGGTTCTAAAAAGTTAAGAAAATTATGCAAAACAAAGGTTATTATTGTGTCAGTGAATAGTAGCGTGTAGGATACTGTAATGGTGGATATTTGTCATTACATATTTGTCCAAACCCACAGTATATATACAGCAAGTGTGAACCCTACTGTAAACTACAGACTCTAGGTGATAAAAGCCTGTCAATGTAGGAGTTGTCAATTCTAACCAATGCACACTCTGGTGAGTAGTGACAGTGGAGAGAGGACGTAAGGGCATGTAGAAGGAAGGATAGGGAACATATGAGAAACTGCTATATAATCTGTTCAATTTTTACTGTGGACCTCAAACTGTTCTTAAAAAAAACACTCTTTTTTAAATGATGAAATAATTTTAAGATATATTTTTAAGGTTAAATAATTTTATTTAAAATCTAAATAGAGCAGGGCATGGGGGTGCATCCTTGTAATCCAAGTACTCAGGAGGATAAGACAGGAGGATTGCAGGTTTAAAGCCAGCCTCAGCAACTTAGTGAGGCACTCCACAATGTAGTAAGACCCTGTTTCCAAATAAAAAATAATATTGGACTGGAAGTATAGCTCAAGAGGCAAAATGCCCCTGGGTTCAATCCACAGTACCACAAAAATAAACAAATCTAAATAGGTAAACAGCTTACCATCACATAGTCTGAATTTATTTACAAAATTATAGTTGATAGAAAGTTGCTATATTTAATGTTTACATTTTTACATTTAGTCCTGAATAAATTACTGTGGCATATTACTTACTCTAAATCAGATATAATGCAAATATAAAACATTATGACTATATTAAAGTCCTTTATTCTTATAAGTAATCGTATAAAACAATATATAGCCAGGTATGGTGGCTAAGACAGGAGAATCACAAGTTCAAAATTAAGCTTAAGCAATTTAGCAAGATTCTCAGCAACCTACAGAGACTCCATTTCAAAATTAAAACTAGAGCAAGGATTGGTATTGCAAGCCTGTAATGCTTGGGAGAGCAACTTTGAAAGACCTTATGTTTCAAAATACAAAATAAAGACAGTTGGTGTTGTAACACACAGGTTAGAATGCATCTAGGTTCAACCACCAGTACAAAAAAGTAATAATAATAAAAATAAAAAGGGTTGTTGTGTAGCTCAGAGGTAGAGTGTCCCTGAATTCAATCCCCAGTACAAGCCGAGCATGGTGGCACAGACTTGTAATCCTAACATTTGGGAAGCTAAGACAGGAGGATCATGGTTTGCAGACAGCCTCCGTGAGGCCCTTTGCAACTCACAGTGAGACACTGTTTCAAATAAAGAATAAAAAATAGAGCTGGGGATGTCTCTCCGAGATAAATTGCCCCTGGGTTCCATCAGCAATACTGCAAAAATTAAAAAAAATAAAAAATAGGGCTGAGGGTGTAGCTCAGAGATAGAATGCCCTGGGTTTCATCCACAGTACCAATCCCCAGTATAACACACACACACACATACACACACACACACACTCTCTCTCTCTCTCTCTCTCTCTCTCTCTCTCTCTCTCTCTCTCTCTGTACAATCCCCACTATAAAACACACACACACTCTTCCCCCCCCCTCTCTTAGTACCACAATCCCCAGTATAAAACACACACACACACACACACACACACACACACACACACACACACACTCTCACTCACTCTCTCTCTCTCTCTCTGCATATAGATTAAAATCTTATTCTCCGTTTTAATTTACTTAGGGAAAGCATTAAGAGGAAAATAAAAAGACTGCCTTATATTGTTATCGACTATAAATTTCACCCTGTACAATCTATATGTATTAGCAGCTAATATATATAAAGTGCTAACTATGTGTCAGGCATGTTATATACACTACATATCATTTTTTTAAAAAGGACAACCCAAGGTACACAAAACTTCAGTAACTTATTCAGTTAAATAGCTGGTAAATAATGAAGCCAAGATTTGAATACAGGCAGTCTGATTCTAGACTCCTGCTTTCAATCATTACAATATTTGTGCTCTAGCAATATGTGTATTTATATTAAGAATTTCATTCATCATTGTAAGCTACCATAAAAGTGCTAATATTAGTGTATGGCTACATAAGTAGTGTTGCAGTATATATTAAAATCAATTATAAAAGACCCTTGGCCACTGAAGAATTTATGATTCAAGATTATAAGGTTATAATCTCATGATTTAAAAAAAAGAAAAACTCACATTATTCATCCTCTAAATCTAGCATGTCAGATCTATAAATCCTTTCAATAAAAGGTTTTCACTCATCCTCCTCCCCATCAATTAGTTTTAGAGCAAGAAAACGACAGACTTATAATCACGATGATCAAGAGCAGTAAGACAATTGAATGATTGTATTTCAGGACATTAACCTTGACATACTTTGTCTTAACATTTAATCAGGCTGAATGTGCCTGCAAAAACCTAAGTGTACACATATAAAAACTAAATAAGCAGTACACTTATAGAAAAAGAAAACCCAGATCCTAAACTAAAGCTCAAAGTCACCTAAGTACTCACCAGCTTCAGCTACCTGGTCTTCTACTATAGGTGCTGAGGCTGCCTCCTCTTCTTCACACAGCCCATTCTGGTGGTTGTGGGTGCTATCAAAATAGTTTGACTGGAAAACACGCTCAACAATTTCCTTTAGAGCTTTATCTAAAAAATATATATATAAATTAGACTGTTACACTAATTATGCCAGGCTTGAAAAAGATTCAATATTCTATAAAATGTTGTGGTAAATAAAAAATCTGCATTTGTGGTACACTGTATTCATATATCTTAATGATATAATAATAAAAAAAAATCGGTGGCACATGCTTGTAATCCCAGTACTTGGGGGGATGAAACAGGAGGATCACACAGGTTCGAAGCCAGTCTCAGCTAGTTAGTGAGGTTCTTAGCAACTTAGACCCTGTTTCAAAATAAAATATAAAATGTCAGGTTATAGCCCGGAGGTAGAGGCGACTGGGATTCATCCCCAGGACCACAAAAAAAGAAAAAGAAGAAGAAGAAAGATGCAAAGCATGGTGGTCCCCACTTGTAATCCCCACGCTTGGGAGGCGGAGACAGGAGGAACACACAGATTCAAAGCCAGCCTCAGCTACTTAGTGAGGCTCTCGGCAACTCAGACCGTTTCCAAATAAAAAATATGAATAGATCTGAAGTATAGCTCGGGGGTAGAAAGCCTCTGGGTTCCACCCCAGTACCACAAAGAGGGAGGGAGGGAGAGAGGGAGATGGATGAATTAATTAATTACATTTTCTGATAGGGAAAAGAAGAACCTGTCCTTTATTTTTTGCAGTACTAGGAATGGAACCCAGGGGCATTCTACCTCTGAGCTATACCCCTAACCTATTTTTTTAATCTTTATTTTAAAACTGGGTCTCACTGAATTTCAAAGAGCCTAAGTAGCTGAGGTTGGCGGAGAACCGCAATCCTCCTGGTCTCAGCCTCCCAAATGCTGGGATTGCAAATATATACCACCACGCCCAGCTCTGAGCTATTTTTCTACTAAAAATATTCCCAGCCCTATCTTTATACTGTAACAGTCTTGTTAAATTATTAAGACTGGACCTAGACATAGTGGTATATGCCTGTAATGTCAGTACCTGGGAGACTGAGACAGAGGATGGCCCCTCCACAACTTAGTGAGACCTCGTTTCAAAATAAAAAATAAAATAGGGCTGAGGTATATAGCTCAGAGGTAAAATGACCCTGGGTTCAATCCCTAGTACCACAAAAAATACATACATACATACCCACACAGATACATACATGCATACATACATACATAGCTACAGCTGGCCTCGAGTCTGTAATCCTGTCTCAGCATCTCTAGTACAGGAATTATAGGTGTGCACTACCATGACAAAATTTGTTTTTAAAATAATTTGTTAGGGAAAAAAACCCCGACATTTATTCATACAATAATCATTTATTTAGCACCTACTCTATGTTAGGGAACATTATAAACACCAGGCATACAAAAATGTAGTTAAAGACACAGTACCCACCTAAGCTTAGAGTCTAACAGAGAAGGTATCAAAAACAAAACTGTAAAATTACATCATAAAAAGTACTACACAGAGGCACAATAAATTAGACCTAGTCAAGATGTGACCATTAGAAGCTTTCCTGGTGTATTTGCTGCAAAATCTGAAATACAGAAGATGAATAGAGAATTGGAAAGTGTTTTCAGGCAGCAAAAAAAGTATTTACAAAGTCTTACACAAAGAGTGCCAAATGCAAAAAATGAAAAGGATGCCACTGTGACTCAAGAATGGGGAACAAGAAAAAGGACAGGGAAAATGGAGAAGATTGGTTAAAGACCAAATCATGAATGAATTAAAGACAAATGCAACTAAAAAACTTTTTTAAAAAATGTAAAAGAGCCGGGCGTGGTGGCGCATGCTTATAATCCCAGCATTCGGGAAGCTGACACCGGAGGATTGCGGACAGCCTCAGCTACTTAGTGAGGCCCTCTGCTACTCAGTGAGACCCAGTTTCAAAATAAAGAATAAAAAAAATAGGGCAGGGGGTGTAGCTCGGAGGTCGAATGCCCCTGGGGTTCCATCCCCAGACCCGAAAAAAAAAAAAAAAAGTTAAAGAAAAGCCGGGCATGGTGGTGCATGCTTGTAATCCCAGCATTCAGGAGGCTGAGACCGGGGGATTGCGGTTTGCGGACAGCCTCAGCTACTTAGTGAGGCCCTCGGCAACTCAGTGAGACCCGGTTTCAAAATAAAAAATAGGGCAGGGGGTGTATTTCGGAGGGCGAATGGCCCTGGGTTCCATCCGCAGACCCACAAAAAAAAAAGGTAAAAGACAAGCATGGTGGCACATGCTTGTAATCCCAGCATTTGGGAGGCGGAGACAGGAGGATTGCAGTTCACAGTTCACAGAGGGTGTAAGCTACTTAGTGAGGCCCTCAGCAAATCAATGAGACCTTGTTTCAAAATAAAGAATAAAACAGAGCTGGGGGAAGGGGTAGCTTGGAGACAGAATGCCTCTGAGTTCCATCCCCACTATTGCAAAAAAAAAAAAAAAAAAAAAAAAACAAAAAAAAAAAAAAAACACACATACACACATAGACATTAAGAGGTGGGAGTGGTGGCCCATGCTTGTAATCCCAGTACTTAGAAGGCTGAAACAAGAGGATCACAGGTTCATGGCCAGCCTTAGCTACTTAGTGAGGCCAACCATAACTCAGTGAGACACTGTTTAAAAAAAAAAAAAAAAAGAATAAAATAGGGTTTGGGGTATAACTCAGATGTGGAACGCCCCTGGGTTTCATCCCCAATACCGGGGCGGGGGGGGGGGGGACACACGACACATTAGATAAGAGTAATAAAAAAGAGATTCAAAAGACATTTAATTTAAAAGGCAAAGACAAAGCTGGGCATGGTGGCACACACTTGTAATCCCAGCATTTGGGAGGCTGAGAAAGGAGGATCGTGGTTTGCAGACAGCCTAAGCTACTTAGTGAGGCCCTTTACAAGTCAGTGAGACTGTTTCAAAATAAAGAATAATAAATAGGGCTAGGAGTGTAGCTCAAAGGTAGAATGCCCCTGGGTTCCATCCCCAGCACCACAAACAAATAAGTAAGAATGAAAAATAGGGCTGGGGGTAGAGTTCAAAGGTAAAATGCCCCTGGGTTCCATCCCCAGGTCCACAATTTAAAAAAAAAAAAAAAAAAAAGCCATGAATGCATATTTGAGGTTAAGGAGCTCACATGCAGAAAACTGGTAGTTTTTTGTTTGTTTGTTTGTTTGTTTGTAGTACTGGGGATAGAACCCAGGGGCATCCTATCTCCAAGCTATACATACCCCCACCCTATTTTTTATTCTTTATTTTGAAACAGGGTCTGGCTAAGTTGCGGAGGTCTCACTAAGTAAAGTAGCTAAAGGCTGGAGCCGCGAAGCTCCAATAATCCTGTCTCATCCTCCCAAATACTGGGATTACAAGTGTGCACCACCACTCCCAGCCTGACAGCATTTTTAAGATACAGAAGGAAAAATTAAAATGTTCCAGATAAACAAGAATCTGAACACTAAAGAAAGAATAAGGCAGTCAGACATGGTGGCACATGCCTGTAATCCCACATGGAAGGCTGAGACAGCAATACCGCAGGTTCAGCAACTTAGGCCACACTCTCAGCAACCTGGCAAGATCCTGTTTCAAAATAAAAAAATATGAAGGTTTGGGGTATGTGTAGCTCAGAGGTAGAATGTCCTTAGGTTCAATCTCCAGTACTGAAAAAAAAAAAAAAAACTAAAACAATAGTCCTGACTAGAATGCATAAGATGCAGTTATTTCTCACAAAACTTCAGCCATGAGAAAAAGGTCCCTATTCTAATACCATAAACTCTGGGAAAGTCAATCTGGTATCTACTTCATTTTTTTATTTTTTATTATTTTTTATTTTTCTTTTTTGTGGGTCTAGGAATGGAACCCAGAGGCATTTTGACCTCCTAGCTACACCCACTACCCTATTTTTTATTCTTTACTTTGAAACACGGTCTCACTAAGTTGTGGAGGGCCTTACTAAGTAGCTGAGGCCATCCGCAAACCATGATCCTCCTGTCTCAGTCTCCCATATGCTGGGATTATGGTGTCAACTTCAAACACAGTTTTGTATAAAACCTGTAAAGGGGCTAGGGATACAGCTCAGTGGTAAAGCACTTGTCCAGCACTTGTGAGGGTCTACTTTAGATCCCTAGTGGTATGGTTTGGCCCATATGTTATAAAATTGGTGGTCAAACCAGGCGTAGTGGTACATGCTTGTATTCCCAGCATTTGGGAGGCAGACACAGGAGGCTGTGAAGGCAGAGACGGGAGGCTGTCGCTGTTTGTGAACAGCCTCAGGTACTTAGTGAGATCCTTTGCAACTTGGTGAGACCCTATTTCAAAAATAAAGAATAAAAAATAGGACTGGAGATGTAGCTTGAAGGTAGAATGCCCCTGGGTTCATCCCCAGTACCTCAAAAAAAGAAAAAAAAAAAAAAAAAAAGAATTGGTGGTCACAGCCAGGAAGCTGCATTATTGGGGCTGTGCCTCTGAAGAGGATATTGAGACCCCAAGCCTCTTCCTGTCTCTCTGTTTCTTGGATGCACTGAGGTAAACAGCTTTATTTCACCATGCGTTCCATACCATGTTCTTCCTCATCACTGACCCCAGATCAACAGATTCAGCTGACCATGTACTGAAACCTCTGACTGTGAGCCAAACTAAACATTGGCACCTTGTATTACAGGTATTTTGTCACAGTAACAAAAAATCAACACACCGAGCGCAACAAAATAAAATTTTGCAGTTAGTATGTTCATCTTTACAGATTAGTTGGATTGTTGCTATATTTTAATTTGTACACAACACATACACAAAAACATGCCCAAAAAACAGGATGCAAAAAAGAAATAAGTCAAAAGTAAATAGTGGATGAATGTTACCCATAACACTTATAAGTTTTCTTAAGCTAATATTACTATTAAATAAAATACATTTTTAAAGATTCTTATTTACAATTTTAGGTTATCTGTGATACTCACAGGTTGTTCCACATACGGATTTTTCCTTCCCCTCCAGCAAGTCCCACAGGTGAACGGAGGCGTGTTCATACTGCTCATTCAACCTTGTAACAATAACATAGCTAATTAATTACCTTTCCGTTTTGGCTTACAGTAGCATTAACTTTTATTATTAAATATCACTGTACCTTAAGCTCATATCCCGTTCAGGGTCAACTAACTTATAGAACTCATCCAACAAGGCCAATTCCTCTTCAGACAATATTGGCACTCCATTCAAACCTTGTTTCAGGTCATTTCGTACTTCATCATCTCCCAATTTGTCTAAAACATATTGTAGTTCAAGTACAGTTTTTAAACGTTTCTGTTCAGCTTCTTCTCTCATAAGCTGTTCCCGGCGTGCAGTCTTCTTTATTGTTTTCTGAATCTGCAAAAATAAAGTTAACATAAGGTGACAAAAATCTAACTTTTAAGTACCTACTAACTTTTTTTTCCTGTGGTGCTAGAGATTAAATCCAAAGGCATTCTACCTCCCTCCAAACTATACCCCAGCCCAATTTTTATTCTTTATTTTTGAAACAGGGACTCACTAAGTTGCAGAAGGCCTCACTAAGTAGCTGGCACTGGCCACAAAACTGGATCCTCTTGTCTCACCCTCCCAAGTGCTGGGATTATGAATGTGCACCACCATGCCCGGCCACTCTTCTATTCCCTAAAAATGAAAACCCACCACCTGCCTCCTGCCCCAAACCCTAAATTCAGCAAACTGGTTACCACAATTAATAATAGTAAAATGGATGTGTCTTTATAAGAGGATGCGGGCCTGGCATGGTGGAGCACAGTTGTAATCCCAGCATTCAGGAGGTGGAAACCAGAGAATCAGTAGTTCATTAACAGCCTCAGCTACTTAGTGATGTTCTTTGCAACAATTTTTGCAACACTAGACCCTGTTTCAAAAATAAATAAGATCAAAAAATAGGACTGGGAGTGTCACTCAAGAGGTTGAATACTCCTGGGCTCCATCCCCAGTACCGCAAAAAATTTAAAAAATAAAAAAAAAATGAGGACACTGGCAGGTTTGTGTGTGTGTGTGTGTGTGTTTTTCCCCCTCTAGTGGGGTTGGAACCCAGGGGCATTCACCTGTTTTTTATTCTTTAGTTTGAAACAGGGTCTCACTTAGTTGCAAAGGTCCTCACTAAGTAGCTGAGGCTGGCTGCAAACCACAATCCTCCTGTCTCAGCCTCCTGAATGCCGAGATTACAAAAAGTGCACCACCGTGCCCAGCTTTGCTGGCAGTTTTTAAATAAAACTTATTTTGTTCAATCCATTTTAGGTTCAGTGTGAAAAAGTCCTATTTAATAAATGAGATCTGATCCCAACACACAAAAGGATTCCGAACTTACAAATTCAGTTTAAAATACAATGTTTTAAGCCACATGTGGTGGCACACACCTGTGATCTCAGTACTTTTTTTTTTTTTTTTTTTTTTTTTTTGGTGGTACCAGGGATGGAACCCAGGGGCATTGTACCTCTGAGCTACACCCCCAGTGCTATTTTTTATGTCTTTATTTTTGAAACAGGGTCTCACTGAGTTGCAAAGGGCCTTGCTAAGTAGCTGAGGCTGTCCACAAACCACGATCCTCCAGTCTCCACCTCCCAAGTGCTGGGATTACAAGAGAGACACCACGCCCGGCCCGATCTCAGTACTCTGAGGCTGAGACAGGAGGATCGAAGAAGAGCCTTAGCAACTAATGAGACCTTATTTTCAAATAAGAAATAAAATTGGGATGGGGGTAGAGCTCAAAAGTAGAATCCCACTGGGTTCGATCACCAGTTCCACTAAATAAAAGATAATGGTCTGCGCCCGGCATGGTAGCACATGCTATAAACAGGTAATTTGGGAGGCTGAGACAGGAGAATCACAGGATTGAGGCCAGCTCAAGCCACTTACTGAGAGCCTGTCTTAAAATAAAAAAACTCTAAAAGGGCTGGGGATGTAGCTCAGCAGTAGAAACCTCCCTTGGTTCAAATCCACAGTGCCACAAAAATGTATTTATATATGCATATATGTTAAGTAGGCATAAGAAATTCAGAACATCAGTCTATAAGATTTTACTGTTTAACAAAATATTTAGAATTTGTTTCAAAATAATGCAGCAGATTAGAGCAAGGAAAAGGATTGGGTATATGTGAAATAATTAGTCAAGAGATATAACTATAGAAGCTGGGTACAGGCACAAAGACGTTCATCATTTTCTTTTTTTGCATATATGTTTAAAATTTTCCATAACAAGAGTATAAAAGTTAAAGGACTGAAGCTGGGTGTGATGGCACACACTTGTAATCCCAGTATTTGGGAGGCTGAGACAGGAGGTTAGGGTTCACGGATCAAAATAAAGAATAAAACATAGGGCTGGGGGTGTAGCTTGGAGGTAGAATGCCCGTGTTCAATCCCCAGCACCACACATACACAAAAAAAGTTAAAAGGATTAAACAAATTAAATCTGAATCAAAGTGGGCGTGGTGGTGCACGCTTGTAATCCCTGTGCTTGGGAGGCAGAGACAGGAGGATCAGGCAGGTTCAAAGCCAGCCTCGCTGGCTTAAGAGACCCTGTTTTTAAATAAAAAAATAAAAATGGGTCTGGGAGTGTAGCCCGGAGGTTGAAGGGTTTCCAGGAACCCCAGTACCACAAAAAAAAAAAAAAAATCTGAATCACAACATGATAGGATAACCTACATTTATCTCCTCTATGGAATATAAAAGATAATTTCTCTTATTACCTCATAAGATGCCAAAACCCACCACTGTTGCCTCACTCCAAACAATGTACTATTAGAAATGCACTACAACATACTAATAGCAACTGATTTATCTCAGCAAATAAAGAGGATGCTGGCAGAGAAAATATGGCAGTAAAAGGTAACTATGAATTATTTTCAAACTATCTTTTTCCTTCTCTGAAAATGTTCAAATGACAGCATTAACAAAACTCAAGTCATTCTCTCCTCCTTTTCATGTTTAGCCTCAGTCTGGGGAGAGAAAAAGGCCAGTCTTTTCAAGAGCCAGAATAATGTTTTCCTTCCCATCTTTTCCCTTTATTAAGCCTCACTAGGATTAAGACAGAAAACCAAAATAATACGAAATCTATATTAAAGGGAGAAATAGAGGAAACTTGTGAGGAATGACAAAGGCTATAATAACAAGGCAAAACTCTAGTGGCAGCAATATGGAAAAAAGGTATCTTCGCAATAAAGTGAATAAACAGTATATTCGTGAGCAGACAGATAAGATCTTTCTAAATGATGATGATCAAATTTTTTTGGGGGGGGGCAGGTCTGGGGATGAAACCCAGGGGCACTTGACCTCCAAGCTACACTCCCTGTCCTATTTTTTATTCTTTATTTTGAAACAGGGTCTAAGTTGCAGAGAGCCTCACTGAGTAGCTGAGGCTGTCCGGGAACTGCAATCCTCCTATCTCAGCCTCCAGAATGCTGGGATTACAAACGTGCACCACCACGCCCGGCTTCCAAGGAAGAATTTAGCACCCTGGCTGGTGGCGCACCCTTGTAATCCCCACGCTTGGGAGGCGAAGACAGGAGGATGGCTCAGGTTCGAAGCCAGCCACGCTGGCTTAAGAGACCCTGTTTCCAAATAAAAAGTATAAAATAGTTCTGAGAGTGTATCCTGGAAGTAAAAGGGTTTCCAGGAACCCCAGTACCACCAAAAAAAAAATAATAATAATATAGCATGTGTTGAGATGGATGAGCTTTTCAATCTTGGAGAAGCAGTTTTTTAAAGGTCTTTTATAGGTAGTAGAGAGAGGCAGAAAACAGGAAGAAGCAGGAATATGAAATAAAGTCAAGAAAACAAACAAAATTATAAAGAAAATTTTTATGAACGAGCAGTTTTAATTTTTTTTTTCTTTTGGGGTGCTGGGAGTGGAACCCAGGAGCATTCTACCTCAAAGCTACACTCCCAGCCCTATTTTTTATTCTTTATTTTCAAACAGGGTCTCGCTAAGTTGCAGAAGACCTAAGTAGCTGAGGCTGGCCATGAACCCGGATCCTCCTGTCTCAGCCTCCCAAGTACTAGGATTACAAGCATGTGCCACCACACCCAGGTCTGAACTAGCAGTTTCAGTAAGGAAAAAGGTGAAAACAAGAAAAAGTAGCTAGAACTCTGCTAAAGAAGCTCTTGGCTAAACCAGGCGTGGTGGCGCACGCTTGTAATCCCCATGCTTGGGAGGCTGAGACAGGAGGATGGCACAGGTTCGAAGCCAGCCTCAGCTACTTAGTGAGGCCCTCTGCAACTTAGTGAGACCCTGTTTCCAAATAAAATATAAAATAGCACTGGGAGTGTAGCCCAGAGGTAGAAAGCCTCTGGGTTCCACCCCCAGTAATACCAAAAAAATTAAAAAGAAGCTCTTGGCTACTAAACCAAAAAGGTGTTTAATAACTGTGAAAGTATACCAGTGAATCAGCTAAAAAAAAAAAAAAAGTTACTGCCAATAAAGATAAAACCCAGACAAGTTTCTGAAAAAAAGAGTTATAAAGAACAAAGCAGGGAGGGGGGAGGAAATGGAGTGAGAACTGGGCAAGGGCTAAATGAGTGATGTATGTGTGCATGTATGCCTCTTAAGATGTATGACTACAATGCACCAATAAAAATTAAAAAGAAAGAAAAAGAAAGAAAGAAAGAAAGAAAGAAAGAAAGAAAGAAAGAAAGAAAGAAAGAAAGAAAGCCAGGCATTTGGGAAGCTGAGACAGGAGGATCGTGGTTCAAGGACAGCCTCAGCTACTTAGTGAAGCCCTTTGAAATGCAGTAAGACCCTGTTTCAAAATAAAGAATAAAAACTGGGTTTAGGGTGTAGCTTGGAGGTAGAATGCCCCTGGGTTCCATCCCCAGTACTGCAAAAAATAAAAGAAACAAAGGATACAGATATTTTAATTTATACAGTGACAATAGCATCAGAAACAGATTTACCGTTAAACTATATGACATTGCTTTTATAAACAATGTTAAAAAAAAAATTGGTCATGATTCATCATCAGTGAAATTCTGGCCTACAGTAAGCTAAGTGAAACAAGTTCTCCAAAATTTGTAAGTTAGAAACTTAATCCCTTTAACCTAACACAGTGTTGGGGGGATGAGACCTTTTAAGGAGATTATTTAGGAGATAAGAGCTCTATCCTCATAAGTGAGTAAATACCACTGTAAAAGAAGCTTACAGCCGGGCGTGGTGGTGCACGCTTGTAATCCCAGCATTTGGGAGGCTAAGATTGGAGGATCCCGGTTCCCGGAGAGCCTCAGCTATTGAGTGAAGCTCTCCACAACTTAGTGAAACCCTGTTTAAAAATAAAGAATAAAAAATAGGGCAGGGGGTGTAGCTCGGAGGTCAAATGCCCCTGGGTTCCATCCCCAGACCTACAAAAATAAATTTAAAAAAAAGGCTTACAGAAGTGGGTTCACTCCCCTACCTTTTTCACCCTCTACTATGTGAGGACACAGTAAGATGATCTTCACCAGCTATCGGTACCAAGGTCTTCAGACTTCCCAACCTCCTAAATTTCTTACTTTTTTTTGTTTGTTTGTTTGTTTGGTGGGGAGAAGTACTGGGGACAGAACCCAGTGACATTCTACCTCCAAGATATACCCCTAGCCCTATTTTTTCCCCTTATTTTTGAAACAGGGTCTCACTTAGTTGCAAAGGACCTAAGTAATTGAGACTGTCCAGGAACCATGATCTCCTGTCTCAGCCTCCCAAATGCTGGGATTACAAGCATGCATCACCACGCCCGGCTAATTTCTGTTCTTTATAAATTACCCAAACTGTACATGGTACGCACACTTGTAATCCCAGTACTTGAGAGGATGAAACAGAAGGATCACAGGTTCCATACCACCCTCAGAAACTTTGCAAGTCTCTCGGTAACCTAGTGAGACTCTTTTTTCCAAATAAAAATAAAATAGGGGTGGGGGTATAACTAAGAGGTAGAATGCCACTAGGTTCAATCCCCAGTGCCACAAAAAAAATAATTATCCAGTCTCTGCTATTCTAACAGCACAAAACAGATCAAGATACTGGGTATAATTTAAAATAACCTTTTTTTTAGCCAAATCATCAAAATTTCCTTCTTTAATCAAATGTATTAAGTAAAAACACTAAATGCTTAAAATATATTAGTTCTGAGCCAGGTGTGATGGCGCACTCTTGTAATCCCAGCATTTGGGAGGCTGAGACGGGAGGATCACGGTTCGCGGGCAGCCTCAGCTACTTAGTGCAAACCCTCTGCAACTCAGTGAGACTCGGTTTCCAAATAAAATATAAAATAGGTCTGGGAATATAGCCCGGAGGTAGAAAGCCTCTGGGTTCCACTCCCAGTACTACCAAAAAAAAAAAAAAGAAAGAAAGAAAGAAAGAATGCCCCTGGGTTCCATCCCCAGACCTGCAAAAAGAAAGGGGGAAAATATATAGTATCCCATACTCCTCAATCTATGAGGTAGGTATAATTACTTCCACTTTACTGGTTAGAAAACTGAAGTACTGTGATGGACTGTCAACTTTCTTTCAATATTTCTCTGGAAAGCCTTAACAGAACATATAGGAACAGAGAAATTAAGTAACGAATCCAAGGTCATGTAACAACTGGCCAAGTCAGGTTTAACTCGGGGCAATCTGGTTCCTGCATCAGATCTCTTAATCCTTGTACAGCATTGTTTCTCATCCTGCAATGATTTTTTCATTTTACCAAATCAGAGGTAACTTTATTTCAGTATTATTAGCTCTTCCTCAAATAAGCTACATTAATTCAAAAGGCTTAGCTTACTGGTCTCAACAAATTATTCAACTTTCATTTTATGCTGTTACCAAATGCTTCTGATACATCAAAAGGTATTTGGGGAAAACCCAACACTGTATTGCATCAAGGAGTGATACATGAGCAGTGAAGACATAAGTCGGCTGCGTGCCTTTAAATCCCTAATAAAGTGATAACCAATTACAGAAGCCTCTTTATTTTGTGTTAATAAAATTATGATATGAACAGACATAAGAAAAATGTTTATATAAATTTGCTGTTTTACGCCAATGAAATCTTTAAGGTAGCTACTATACATGTTTATCCTCCCTCTCTCAAACTCAGTCTTTTCATTAGACATTTTTCAGCTGAGACAGGAGGACTGCAGGTTTGAAACCAGTCTCAACAGCTTAGTAAGGCTGTCAGCAACTTAGTGAGACTGTTTCCAAATAAAATATGTCTGGGAGTATAGCCCAGAGGTAGAAGGCCCCTGGGTTTCATCCCCAGTACAAATAAATAAATAAACAAACAAACTCAAAAAAAAAATAAATAAAACATGCTATTAAAGCTGGGTGTGGTGGTACATACTTGTAATCAATCCTAGTACTTTGGAGGCTAAGACAGAGGAATCACAGGCTTGCAGCCAGTCTCAGTTTAGTGAGGCCTTGTGCAACTTAGTGAGATCCTGTTTTAAAATAAAGAATAAAATAGGGCTGGGGATATGGGTGTGATGATGTATGCTTGTAATTCCAGTACTTGGGAGGCTGAGACAGGAGGATCTCTGGTTCGCAGCCAGCCTCAGCTGGCTAAGTTGCAGAGGCCCTCTGCAACTTATTGAGACCCTGTCTCAGAATAAAAAATAGGGCTGAAAGTGTCGCTCAGAAGTAGAATGCTCCTGGGGGTTCAATCCCCAGTACACCTTAAAAAAAAGACTTTCTTTTAACACTATACTTAGCACTTCACATATACTATCTTTTACTTACATCTTGACTCAAAGCCATGAAACTCCTTTGTAGTTCTTTCGCAAACTCCAAATTATTTGTGACTTCCTGGTACTTAGATACAGCATCCTAAAAATGACAAAAACAGAACCTAATTTCACCAAAAACACAGAACAAAATTAATTTTCTTACTCAAAATTGTAAAGAATAAATCTTTAATAAAATTTAACATCTTTACCAGCTGATCTTGATTAAGCCTTTCCCCTTTGTTCATTCGTTCCTGGTAATCATCAAGTTTGCCCTACAAAGGGGAAAAAAAGGATAGAATTACACTCCATATTTAAGGTATATAACCAGTTTGACCATGCAAAAATGACAAAACCCAAGCAATCTTCTAAGTCTCAAATTGGGTTTAAATATTCTTTTTAGAAACACTCCAGCTTAACTAATACATTAAAGAGTAAGTTTAACAGTGAACTAAGAAAAAATATAAATACTCCAACCATTGCTGAATAATATCAAATGCCTGTAAGCCAATGAAACAACACTGCTTATTCTTTAGGCTATTTAGAAAAGGTACATTACAGCCGGGCGTGGCACGCGCTTGTAATCCCAGCGCTTGGGAGGAGGAGACAGGAGGATCTCACAGTTTCAAAGCCAGCCACGCTGGCTTAAGAGACCCTGTTTCCAAATATAAAAAAGTATAAAATAGGTCTGGGAGTGTAGCCCGGAGGTAGAAGGGCTTCCAGGAACCCCAGTACCACAAAAGAAAGAAAGAAAGAAAGAAAGAAAGAAAGAAAGAAAGAAAGAAAGAAAGAAAGAAAGAAAGAAAGAAAGAAAGGGAAAAGAACATTACATAGGCTACACATATAATCCCTGCTCACATGAATGTGAGCCACAATTTGGTTAGGATCCTGCTTTTGCCAAGTGAGCCTATCAGACAGACATTTACAGCATTAAAATCGTTGAACCTCCCTCCTTCAAAGAATTCAAATGAAAAGATCATATTTAAAAAGAGTATTTGCTGAATAAGCCCATGGGCATGTTATCTTTCATATACTTCATCTTAAATGATATACTTCCAGGTTACCATTTCAACTATGAGCAGTATACTAGTTCATTGCTCTGCAAGAGGGAAAAAAGAAAACTACCCTTTGGTTTAAGATCATCTTGATTTGCTAAGATAAAAACTCTGGATGTCACCGGGCGTGGTGGCATACACTTGTAATCCCAGCACTTGGGAAGCTGAAACAGGAGGATTGCACAGATTTGAAGCCAGCCTCAGCTACTGAGTGAGGCTCTCAGCAACTTAATGAGCCCCTGCTTCCAAATAAAGTATAAAATAGTATAAAATAGCCCAGAAGTAGAAAAGTCCCTGGATTCCACCCCTAGTACCACCAAAAAAAAAAAAAAAAACCACCCTCTGGATGTCTCCTAGACTACTTTTACTAGAAAGGACCCCAAAGAAAAGATACTCAGTACATGAGACAACAATTCAACTATTATTTTAAGGGTTGGATAGGGAATAAACAAATCTAAATAAAACAGAAAATAATTAAAATAATCACAATAAATATGAACATATCCAGTTCCTTAGCAAAAGTAATAAAATAGAATTCTGGTAAGGGGCACTTATAGCCTCAGTAACCAGGTTAAAAGATATAATACAGAAAATTGAAAATACAGAAGTTGAAAAATCTATCACAATTAGCTATACTGGAGGTAAATAAAACCAAGATAAAGCACAAAAGGCAGTAAAAAATATCTAACTTTATTATTAAACTTCATACCATCTGTAAGACTTCAACTAAATAAGTATAAAATTCAAGTGTGTCAGTTGAAAAAATCAAGTTTTTTAGAGAGAGCTCTTTAAAAGAGGGCAGGCTATTTTTCTGTTAAGTAATAAGAAACCAAACAAGATTTGCTTTTAATGTATGACTTAGGATATTCCAAAATAACAGCATTATTGTCAGAATTCTTTGACTTAAGACTACAGATAATAGAAAAGATATGAAAATCGGACCTAAAATGCATTGCTACATTATAGTAAAAATTCTGAACTAAACAAGGTACACAAATGCAGTCCTGAGATACTGCTATTAGCATATATCTGGCATTTATTATCTTCCCTTTTTCCTATGCTAATATAACTTTTTTCAAAAATTGCTGCTGAATCTAGAAATTAAAAATATACAATCTCTTTCACGGGTTCTCCACATACTTAATCAATACAGATGTTAAATCTAATTCCTAAAAATACTTATGTATATATGAAAAATAAGACAGGCAAAAATGAGTTAAGAATGGTACCTAAAAGGCAGAATTATAGGTGGAACTCTTTTCCTTTTGCTTTGTTTTGTACTCTTAAGTATTCTGCAATAATAAAAACAATTATAATCCCATGCCATACAAAAGATGGTATGATTGACAGATTTGCAGACATCAGGACTTTTAACCTATAATAACCCTTACATGAGAGCAGGTACTCTCCTATTGTAGGACAAGCTTTTCCAACAGTTGAAAAGCTTGAATTTTCTACATAATAACACTATTCCAACCTGAGGTATGGCAAATTTCATTTTCACAAAATAGCTACAACTGCAGCCCCACATGGGATTCTACAATGTGACCTTGGCACTCCCTATTAAGAACTAGTCTAATTCCCCTGGCAAATGCACCTGAGTGGGTTTCAACCAGTAGAATGCTGCATGACTTTCAAGGCCAACTTATAAAAGCAGTGCATCTCTGCCTTGTTTGCTAGTCACTAAATCACTTGTGTTTTGGATCAATGAACCATCAAACAAGAAATTTTTTTAAAAACCTGGAAGTTGGAGCCAGGCGTGGTGATGCATGCTTGTAATCCCAGCATTTGGGAGGCTGAGACAGAAGGATCGCAGTTTGCAGACAGCCTCAGCTACTTAGGGAGGCCCTTTGCAACTCAGTGAAGACCGTTTCAAAATAAAGAATAAAAAATAGGGGAGGGGGATATAGCTCGGAGGTAGAATGCCCCTGGGTTCCATCCCCAGTACTGAAAAACAAAAAAACAAAACAAAACCCTGGAAGTTGCCATGAAATAAGAAAGCAAGTCATGAAAGGTCTCATTTAAGAGGTCTGCTCAGCAATCCCATGTTCAAGTCATCCTAGCCCAATCATCAGAAATATGAGTAAACAAGTCTTACGTTTAAAGTCTTCCCCAGGCATCATGGAACAGTAACACCACCCTCAGTGTGCCTATCGACAGAACCAGTGAGCATAATAAAATGGAGGCCTCAAACCCTTAAATTTTGGATTGTTACACAATAAGAACTAGAACAAGGTTAAAAGGAAAGTGAAAAGGAAAAGTAGCTGCCGTATTAAACTCCAGCTTCATAGTACATATACATCTTTATGGAATATTGTCAACAAAAAGCATATAAAAAGAGTCAAACACAATATCAAATGCTTTTAACCCCCCCAGCTACACGGGAAGCTGAGGAAGGAGGATCACAACCTTGAGGCAGCATGGGCAACTTAGAAAGACCCTGTCCCAACAGTTAAAAGAAAACTTAAAAAAGGACTATCTGGGCATGGTGGCAGGTTTCCAGTTTGAAGGCCAGCCTCAACAATTTAGTGTGATCCTATTTCAAAATAAAAAGATAAGCCGGGTGAGGTTGTGCACGCTTGTAATCCCAGTAACTTGGGAGGCTGAGACAGGATGGCAGGTTTGCAGCCTCAGCTACTTAGGCTCTCTGCAACTTTTAAGACCCTGTTTCAAAATAAAAAATAAAAAACAGGGCCAAGGGTGTAGCTTGGGGGTAGAATGCCCCTAGGTTTAATCCCTAGTACCATTTAAAAAAAAAGTTTCATCAAAACATCAGAGGTGCCAGGCGTGGTGGCACACGCTTGTAATCCCAGCATTTAGGAAGTGGAGACCTGAGAATGGCAGTTCATGGACAGCCTCAGCTACTTAGGGAGGCCCTTTCCAACTCAGTGAGACCTGTTTCAAAAATAAAAAAGATGCTGGGAATAGTGAACACTTGTAATTCCAGTACTTGAGAGGCTGAGACAGGAGGATCTGCAGGCCCTTTGCAGCTTAGTGAGACCCTGTTTCAAAATAAATTATAAAATCGGGCTGGGGATGTAGCTCAGAGGTGATATGCCCCTGGGTTCAGTCTTGCAAAACTCAATATTGCAAAAAATGAAAATAAGACTAAAAAATAGGGGTGTAGCTCGAAGGTAGAATGCCCCTGGGTTCCATCCCTAATGCAGCAAAATAAAAAAAAGAACATCAGAGGCTGCTTTAAACTACTAGCACTTTTTTTTTGGGGGGGGGTGGTACTGGGGTTCCTGGAAGCCATTCTACTTCTGGGCTACACTCCCAGACCTATTTTTACATTTTTATTTGGAAACAGGGTCTCCTAAGCCAGCGCGCGAGGCTGGCTTCGAACCTGCGCGATCCTCCTGTCTCAGCCTCCCAAGCGCGGGGATTACAAGCGTGTGCCACCACGCCCGGCTGGAAACAGGGTCTCTTAAACCAGTGAGGCTGGCTTTGAACCTGCGCGATCCTCCTGACTCCGCCTCCCAAGCACAGGGATTACAAGCGTGCGCCACTATGCCTGGGGTTACCACTTTTTATAATAATGTTACAGATACTCTATCCCCTGCTCAAGCTTCAGAAAAACAGGATCCTGCACCTGGCCAAAGTTTTTAAGAAATAGTATTCATTGAGGAAATACTAACACTAATAATAAAACTGTAGAATGACAATAAAAACCATTTTAAAAGACAATATCAGCTGGGCATGGTGGCACACATGCCAATACTTGGGAGGCTGAGACAGGAGGATCACAGGTTCGAAGCCAGCCTCAGCAATTTAGTAAGACCCTCTACAATTTAGTGAGACTCTGTTTCAAAAGTTTAAAAACGGTGGTGCACGCTTATAACCCCAGTATTTAAGAGGCTGAGACAGGTGTATCCAGGTTCACAGCAAGCCTCAGCTACTTAGGCCCTTTGCAACTCACTGGGACCCTGTTTCAAAATAAATAAAAAAAAATAGAGCTGGGGGTATAGCTCAAACGTAGAATGCCCCTGGGTGCCATCCCCAGTACCAATAAATGAATGAATGAATGAATGAATGAGTGTAGGGTGAGGGTGTAGCTCAGAGGTAGAATGCCCCTAAGAGTAAAATAAAGAATAAAGAACTATACCTGGAGAGATAGTTCAGAGATAGAATGCCCCTGGGTTCAATCCTCAATATCAAAATAAATTTTTATAGCACTACATAAAAACAAAAATCGGGCTATTACCCAGATTAAGTCTTTTTAGAGGAACCATGATACAGAGGTATAAGTATACTCAGTAGATGTCAGACTTCATAATTGCGAGACTGACAATTACCTCAGCAAGTGCCACCCAGTTCCACTCTATCTCCAGTTTAACCTTAGGTTCAGCCCTCAGTACCAAAACGGGGATAGGAGGTAGTTTTTACTATGCAACAAACATTCAAATTTTTAACTATCAGGTAGCTAAACACATGAGGTGGTGCCATGATCAACTAGTTTAACTGTAAACTGAAAACAACAGTTAAATAACTATGCCTAAGGCCATAAATCTCAGAAAAATAATTTGTGCTTCAACACCCCTCTTGCTTAGGATGCCATTCTGAATTCCAGTTGTTGCTATATGTCACCTCTGCCTCTTTGTAGCTGTTTTCCTTTCTTTTCTCCAATTAGAGACTATGTTGCTGAAGCAGAGTACATCTGAATCTTCCATTTTTCAGAAAAAAAAACTTTTTTTTGTGGGTCTGGGGATGGAACCCAGGGGCATTCTACCTCCAAGCTACACCCCCTGCCCTATTTTTTATTCTTTATTTTGAAACCGGGTCTCACTGAGTTGCTGAGGACCTCACTAAGTAGCTGAGGCACGAACCACGATCCTCCAGGTCTCAGCCTCCCAAATGCTGGATTATAAGCGTGCACCACCACGCCCGGCTCAGAAAAAAAATTGAATCAAAGTTAACTTATTAAATTTTCTAAGTCAGCAAAAAATGGATATCTTCCTAAACTTTGCTTCTTTACTGTTATAGCCAATAAATTCTATAAATCAGTAATTGAACATTTTTAATTATACACTTAAAAGAAATGCCAAGAACTGGGCATCGTGGCACACATCTGTAATCCCAGTACCTGGGAGGCTGAGACAGGAGTTTTGCAGATTCAAAGAGAACATCGGCAATAGTAATGATGCTCTCAGCAACCTAGTGAGACCCTGTTTCAAAAAACGGGGCTTGAGGTATAGACTGGAGGCAGAATGCCCCTGGGTTCAATCCACAGTACTACAAGAGGTGAGATAAGAGATGACTCAGGAGACCTTTAAACTGAGACCGAATATTTAAAAATGAAGCCTAAAATAAAGAGTTAAACTGAACACGGTGGTACATGCTTGTAATCCCAACAGTTGGGAGGTTCACAAGAGGATCACAGGTTCGCTGCAGCCTCAAATAAGTAGTGAGGCCTTCCACAACTTTGTTTCAAAATAAAGAACAAGATAAAATAAAAAATAAAGAACAAAATAAAAAATGGAACAAAAAATAGGGTTGGGGGAGTAGTGCAGAGGTCAAATGTCCCTGGGGTCAATTCCCAGCACCACAAAAATTAAAAAAAAAAAAAAATTAAAAGTACCTAGCTATATACTTTACATATTCAGGCCAAGTAAATTGCTTTCTATAGCCAGGTGTGGTAGTGCATGCTTGTCATCCCAGCATTTGGGAGGCTGAGACGCAAGGACTGCAGTTCAAGGATAGCCTCATCTACTACATAAGTGAATCCCTTTGCAACTCAATGAGATGGTTTCCAAATAAAGAATAAAAACAGGGCTGGAAGTATAGCACACAGAGGTAGAATGCCCCAGGGTTCCATCCTCAGTACCACACAAAAAATTGCTTTCTATAGTAATACTATACAATAAGAACCTACAGAAGGACAAATATAGACACAAGATCAAGATTTATTTTCCTTTCAACTTTCCATAATCTTTAGTGGCTTTTCTAGATATTATTTCAAGTCAGCAATGCCTATATTCCCTGATCTTCACCTAGAAGTTGTTGATTTCGCCCAAGTAGTGGACAACTGAATCTGCTTATCATTCACCCTACACTAATTAGAGGCTGGTAAAATTCACAGGAGACAAGAAAATAAGCAAAAGTTTCATCAGTGTTTAAAAGGACAGTAGAGAGAGAGAATATACCACAACCAATATAAGATCCATATCTTCAAATACTGGAAGCATGTTCATGTAGCATTAGTCTGTGCTGTTCCAGAAAACAAAGAAGTATTTAAGAGTGGTAGGAAGAGTATAATGCTGACATCAAGAACTTATGAACTGTCCAACAATGAAAACAGACTGAGAAGTAGCATTCTTCCAGGCCCTAGAAAACTAGTTAAAGCAAAGACTAAATAACACTTGCTGGATTACTGAACACTGAGAATAGTAAAAAAAATGCTAGATAGTCAAGATATCATTACAGGATAATTTTTCAAGTAGATCAAATCTCTCAAGAGTTTAATCTGATAAAACAAAACATAGCTGGGTGCAGTGGTGTATGCCTTAAACCCTGTACTTGGGGAAGATGATGAAACAGGAGGATCACAAGTTCAAGGCCAGCCTCAGCAATTTAACAAGACTCTTGGCAACTTGGTGTGACCCTGTTTCAAAAACAAAAAGGGCTGAAGGTATACCTCAGAGGTAGAAGGTCCCTGAGGGGTTTAATCCCCCAGCAATAAATAAAAAATATAAAAATCCTGTAAAACTTTTATTATCTATGCAGGTAAGTCTGAATAGAAAACAAATGACAGTAGTAAAAGAAACATAATGCTAATGAGTTCTAGTAGTACCTATTTTGAATGATAATCTTGAAAGTCTAAAGCTTGAGGTTTAGAATGTAGTTGAGGGGCACAGCACTTGAATAGAATGCACCTGGCAAGCCTTAGCACAGAAACAGAAAAATCTAAGCCTTACAACTAAGTGGTATATATGTATACACATACATACATGAAACATATACATACATATTCCTGGAGAGTTCAATTAAAAACATGTGAAATGTAATTTGAAGTCATTTTTAAATGATTAAAGTATATTCCAAGTGGGGCATGGTAGCCCGTGCCTGTAATCCCAGTATTTGGGAGGCTGAGCCAGGATTGTAGGTTGGCGCATGCCTCAGCAACTTAGTGAAGCCCTGTTTCAAAATAAAAAAATAAAAAAATAAAATGAAGCTAGGTATGTAGCTCAGCAGGATGCCCCTGGGTTCAATCCCTAGTACCACAAAATAAATAAATAAATAAATAAGTATATATATATATATATGTGTGTGTGTGTGTGTGTGTGTATATATATATATATATATGTTATTTCTATGTTTGGGTAATAGTATTGAGTGAGGGGGATGCAATGAAATGCCTAATAATTTTCAATATTCAAATTCCAAGAACAGTCTTACACTACCCATTTTGGGGGGGGGGGGTCTGGGGATGGAACCCGGGAGCATTTGACCTCCAAGCTATACCCCCTGCCCTAGTTTTTTCATTCTTTAATTTGAAACTGAGTCTTATTAAGTTACAGAGGGCCTAAGTAGCTGAGGCTGTCCACGAACCGTGATCCTCCGGTCTCAGCCTCCCGAATGCTGGGATTACAAGCATGCGCCACAACGCCCAGCTCACTACCCATATTTTAAGTGTTCTACTAGCCTATTCATCAATTCTACCCACCTAAAAAAATTCCCATTTCAATAAAAATCATTGCAAGCATGTAACTCTATACAAAAAGCATTTTCCTAACTTATGGGTCAATCCACTTTAATGAATTTTCTCTTCCATTTTAAGGGCTTTGTTGACAAAATAGTTGCATGTAATGATTTGGTAATGTTATCATGTACAAGGAGGTATAGTGAAATGATTACCAATAGTCTGCCCCAATGACAGGCTTATCACCACTCTAGAAAAACATGTTAAGGTTAGGAACACAGACGTTACAATAAACAGACTACTAGAGCTCAGTGAAGCAGCATACCTTCCTTTCCTCAGGAAGTATGAATTGTGAACTCTGCCCAGTAAAGTCTGTCTTCCATGTTTTGTATCCATATTCTATCTAACAAAAGCACTGGTGTAACTACTGGAATAGAGAAATGAGCTGAAGCCAAACAATTTACTGTTTCAGCTTTGAATTTCATTTCTGGTACTCCTATCACTCTTCTCTACTACATACCTACCATTTATTTCACACAGAAAAAGAGCCAGTTACTAGAAAATACTCAGGAGACTTAAATAATATTTGCGATGGGAAGGCTGTCACACCTATTTCCCTCCACCGGCAACACTTTCCCAGAATTTTTCTGGTTTACATACCAAGCTTTATTAGAGATTGCCAAATGTGCATTTGGGGCTTACTCAGGCATATAGAAAACTTCAGAATTTAAAAGCATATTTCAAGCCAGGTGTAGTGGCACACAACTGTCATCCCAGTGCTTCAGAGGTTCAAACAGGAGGATCACAGGTTCAAGGACAACCTCAGCAAGTACTGAGATGCTCAGCACCCTAGTGAGACATTTAAAAATGAAATATTGCCAGGGGTGGTGGCGCACGCTTGTAATCCCCGTGCTTGGAAGGCGGAGACAGGAGGATCGTGCAGGTTCGAAGCCAGCCTCACTGACTTAAAGAGACCCTGTTTCCAAATAAAATATAAAAAAAATAGGTCTAGAAATGTAGCCCAGGGGTAGAAGGGTCCCATCCCCAGTAACCACCAAAAATAAATAAATAAAAATAAAAATGAAAAATTGCTCAGAGGTAAAATGCCCCTGGGGATAAATCACCAGCACCACAAAAGTAAAATAAAATAACATAATTTAATTTCATTAAAATGGAACTACCTCACTGGTATTCTCGGGATCCCAATAAAGGGACAACTTACAAACACAAAGTTTAGCAATGAGAGATTATTTAATAATGGACTAATAATAAAAAAGTTTTCTTTTGCATTCAGGTTTTTATTTTTTTTGGAGGTACTGGGGAAGGAACCCAGGGCATTCTACCTCCAAGATACACCTCCAGCCCTATTTTCATTCTTTATTTTGAAACAGGGTCTCACTAAATTGCAGAGGGCCTAAGTAGCTGAGGCTGGCTGCAAACCTGTGCTCCTCCTGTCTCAGCCTCCCAAATGCTGAGATTACAAGCCTGCACCACCCCATCTGGCTTTTTATTGTACTTTTTGTTGTTATTTTGCGGTGCTGAGGGTTGAACCTAGGGACATTCTAATGCCAACCTATAACCCCAGCCCTATTTTTTTATTCTTTTTGTTGTTGTTGTTGTTGTTGTTGTTGTTGTTGTTACTGGGGTGTGGAACCCAGGGGCTTTTCTACCTCTGGGTTATACTCCCAGACCTATTTTATATTTTATTTGGAACAGGGTCTAAGTTGCTGAGGGCCTCACTCAGTAGCTGAGACAGCTTAAAACCTGTGCGATTCTCCTGTCTCAGCCTCCCAAGTGCTGGGATTATAAGCATGCACCACCACACCCGGCTTTATTCTTTATTTGAACAGGGTCTCACTAAATTGCAGAGGGCCTCACTAAGCAACTGAAGCTAGCCAGATCTTCCTGTAATAGCCTCCCGCCTCCCAAGTACTGGGATTACAAATGTGCACCACCACGCCCCGCTTTGCATTTCAGTTTTTTTTTTTTTCTTTCTTTTTTTGTGGCAGTTTTGGGGATGGAACCCACAGGGATTCTACCTCCAAACTACACCCCCAGCCCTATTTTATTCTTTCTTTCGAAACAGGGTCTCACTGAGTTTCAAAGGGCCTCAGTAAGTAGTAGCCGAGGTTGTCCTCAAACCGCGATCCTCCCATCTTAGCCTCCCAAATGCTAAGATTACAAGCGGTTTCCACCATGCCCAGCTTCAGCTTTATATTTTACACACACACACACACACACACACACACACACACACACACACACAATGTTTTTTTTGTGGGCCTGGGGATGGAACCCAGAAGCATTCAACCTCTGAGCTACCCCTGCTCTATTTTTTATTCTTTATTTTGAAACAGGGTCTCACTAAGTTACCAAGGTCCTCAACTAAGTAGCTGAGGCTATCCACGAACCACAATCCTCCTCTCCCAGTCTCCCGAATGCTGGGGTTACAAGTGTGCGCAACCACACCCAGCTAGCTTCAGCTTTTTAAAATAGAGAAATTCCAAAGATTTGAAGCAAAAGTCCTTACTTGGTTCTGCACAATAATTAAGCATGAAGAATTACATTTAAACTGCAGAACATTACACATTGTAATTACCCCCATAAAACATCACAAGAGACTCTGGAAATCACTCATTCTGATCTGAGTCACTTTATATATACATCTCTATTTCTTCAATAAAATGAATTAGACTAAATTCTAAATTGCATTAAACTCTACAAAAGTAAAACTTAAGATTCTACAATCATATGGTAATAAAACTAAGGCTGTGACAAAGTTGTAGGTTTAATCTTTTTCAAGTAAAATTATTAATATTAAAAGGAGGTATTGGGGATTGTCCCAGGTGAATTCTACCTCTAGGCTATATCCTCAGTCCTTTTTTTTTTTTTTTAATTTCAAACAGGGTCTTGCTAAGTTGCTAAAGCCTAAGTTGCTGAGGCAGCTACAAACCTGTGATCCTCTTGTCTCAGTCCCCAAAGTACTGGGATTATTAGCATGCGCTATCACGCAAAGCAAAAAAAAAATTTTTTTAAGACAAAATAGTGCTAAACTAATCCTCATCTAACCCTAAATATAGCTAATAAATTAAAACTAAGGCAAATTGTATGCTTAAACTGTAAATCACACAAAATGTATTCTCATTCAAATATTTGCCACACGAGTAAAATTAATTCGGTCAGGTTAAAAAAAAAAAAAACCGATAGGCATCGTGGTGTATGGTTGTAATCCCAGCAATTGGGAGGCTGAGACAGGAGGGTCAAGGTTTGCAGACAGCCTCAGCTACTTAGTAAGGCCCTTTGCAACTCAGTGAGAGCCTGTTTCAAAATAAAGGACAAAAAATAGGGCTGGGGTTGTAGCTCAGAGGTAGAATGCCCCTGGATTCTATCCCCAGTAATGCAAAAAAAAAGCCATTCTCATCCAGGCACAGGGGCGCACACTTGTAATTCCAGTACTTGGGAGGCTGAGACAGGATAATCATAGGTTTACAGCCTACCTCAGCAACTGAGTGAAGTCCTCCCTAACTTAGTGAGACCCCGATTTTAAAATAAAAATAATAGAGCTGGGAGTGTAGCTTGGACATAGAATGGACTAGGGTTCCATCCCCAGTACCACAATTTTTTTTAAAAAATCTATTCTCATTCCAATATTTATAATTCTATCTCACCACCCACAAACAAGGTACCCATATTATCATGAGGGAACTCACAATTTAACCTTTTAAAATCCTTCCCAATCATACAGAGAAAAAGAAACAAGTTAAGCATTATACCTTTTTTCTGAGACAAGGTGAATACAAAACAAAGTAACCTTGCTCTCTGCATTGCAGAGGAATAGCTCCTGCAACCAATGAAGAAGCACAACAGAGATCCTAAACATCAAGGGAAAACTTCAGGTATTAGCACTAAGAAAAGATCTTACTTATAAAATAGTAAAGAATGGGTTTATTTCAAAACACTTAAAAATAAAGAATAAAAAAATAGGGCCGTGGGTATAGTTCAGAAGTAGAATGCCCCTAAGTTCATTCCCCAGTATCCCAAATAAATAAACTAAATAAATCCTGTACAACAGCTGCATCAAAAATTCTAAATACAGGTACACTGCAATGCTCCAAAAAGTAACATTATCCTCACAACTTGCATCCTTTTTTTGAGAATAGTAACTACAAAGACAACATGCATAGTCTCAAGGAGCAATATAAAGACAGCACTTTGGGCTATCAGTTGATTACATACTGATAACAAAGTTGTCGGGCTATTTTTTCTATTTTTTTCTTCTTAACCTTTTACCTACCAAAGACGCTGGAGTGTATTTATAAAGAATATATTTTAAAAGTGTCATCTAATAAAATGTTCTTTATTAAACATCAAAAGTGATTTCATCTTACAATATCAAATAAGCTTCTCTTCAGCTAAACTTAGGACTTGACTTTTCAAATACCATCTTGTATAGCCTAAGGCCCAGTGGAATGAACAAAAACAAAATAAACCAAGAATGAACAAAATGAACAAAGAAACCTAGGTTGTAAATCACTCAAATATTACTTAAAAGATTTGTAAATAGGCCGGGCGTGGTGGCGCACACTTGTAATCCCAGCTCTTGGGAGGCTGAGACAGGAGGATCACACAGGTTCGAAGGCAGCCTCAGCTACTGAGTGAGGCTCTCAGCAACTTAGTGAGACCCTGTCTCCAAATAAAGTATAAAATAGGTCTGGGAGTATAGCCCGGAGGTAGAAAAGCCCCTGGGTTCCACCCCCAGTACCACAAAAAAATAAATTTGTAAATTTATATGAATTCTCTTTATCCTAACAGTATTCTTTTCACTAAACATCTTACCTTTATTGCCCCAAATTTCAGAAATCAATCCATTTACTTACATTATGTAATGGATCGTTTTTCATCAATGTTAAGCATGCATTCTCACTGAACAAATGCTTAGCTTTCTTCTAATTGCTCAAATTATTCGAAAATGAACAAATAACTTATTAGAATGAAACAATTATTTTAAAGTGAAACTACATATCTAATAGTAATTTAGTAGGATACTTGATTTTTGAATCAAGGGGGAAAGTGTTTTGGTCCATATAGTTCCAATGTTAATAGGTAAGAATAAAATACAGTTCAAATATAAATTGCTAAACTGCCTGAAGCAATAAAAAATCCAATTGAGCCAGGCATGGTGGCTCACTTGTAATCCCAGGACTTAGGAGGCTGAGACAAGAGGATCGCAGGTTTAAAGCCAGCCTCAGCTACTTAGTGAGGCCCTCTGCAATTTAGTGGAACCCCTGTACCAAAAAAATAAGCAAGCCAGGCGTGGTGGCACAGGCAATCCCAGCAATCGGGAGGCGCATACCAGAGGATCGTGGTTCGTGGACAGCCTCAGCTACTTAGGGAGGCCCTTCGCAACTCAGAGACCGTCTCAAAAATAAAAAGATTAAAAACCAGGGCTGGGGTGTACCTCGGAGATACAATGCCCTTGGATTCCATCCCCAGTACCACAAAAAAAGAAAAAAGAATAAGCAGGCAGGGCATGGTGGCACATGCTTGTAATCCCAGCATTTGGGAGTCTGAGACAGGAGGATCGCAGTTCAAGGACAGCTTCACCAACTTAGTGAGGCCCTGTTTCAAAATAAAACTAGGGCTAAGAGTGTAGCTCAGAGGTAGAATCCCCCTGGGCTTCAACCTCAGTACTGCAATAAATAAATAAACAAACAAACAAACAAACAAACAAACAGACCAGGCGTGGTGGCATAAGGCTTGTAATCCCAGTACTTGGGAGGCTGAGAAAGGAGGATCATGGTTCATGGACAGCTTCAACTACTTAGTGAGGCCCTTTGCAACTTATTGAGATCCTGTTTCAGCCAGGTGCGGTGGCACACACTTGTGATCTCAGCACTTGGAAGGCTGAAACAGGAGCTCCCACAGATTGGAAGCCAGCCCCAGCTACTTAGTGAGGATCTTAGCAACTTAGTGAGACCCTGTTTCCAAATAAAGTATAAAATAGGTCTGGGAGTAAAGCCTGGAAGTAGAAAAGCCCCTGAGTTCCACCCACAGTACCACAAAGAGACCCTCTTTCAAACTAAAGAATAAAAAATGGGCCTGGGGGTGTAGCTCAGAGGTAGAATCCCCCTGGACTCCATCCTCATTACTGCCCCCCCCAAAAAAAGAATAAAAATAGGACTGGGGGTATAACTCAGAGGTACACTGCCCCTGGGTTCCATCCCCAGGACCACCAAAACAGAAAATGAAAAAGAAAATCCAGGTGAAACAGTAGTTCATGCCTCTAATCCTAGTCTTGGGAGGCTAAGCCAGGAGGACAGCAGATTTAAGACCAGCCTCAGCAATTTAGCAAGACTGAGCAACCTAGCAGGACCCTGTTTTCAAACAAAAAATAAAAAGGGCCAGGTGTAGCTCAGAGGTAGAATTGCCCCTGGGTTCATGGGCATTAGAAATGTTCACTACTAAACTGGGTGTGGTGGCACTCACTTGTAATCCCAGTACTTAAGAAGCTAAGAAAGGAGGAGCCGGGTTTGCAGCCAGCCTCAGCTTAGTGAGGCCCTCTGCAATTTAGTGAGACGTTTCAAAATAAAGAATAAAAAATCAGGCTGGGAGTGTAGCTCAGAGATTGAATGTCCCTGGGTTCAATCCCCAGCAACACACATACAAAAAAGAAATTTTCACTCCTAATGAAATATGAATGTTTGGTGTTTTTTTTGTTTTTTTGTTTGTTTTTTTTTGCAGTACCAGGGATAAAACCCAGAGGCATCCTGCCTCCAAGCTACACCCCCAGAACTATTTTTTATTCTTTATTTCGAAACAGGGTCTCACTGAGTTGCAAAGGGCCTAACTAGTAGCTGAGGCTGTCTGCAAACCGAGATCCTCCTGTCTCAGCCTCCCAAATGCTGGGATTACAAACACGCACCACCACGCCCGGCTTATGAATCAATTAAATCCTCTCATACAGCAAGTCTAAAGAAAAAATTTAAGAAGATGTGCTTAAATTAATAAAAAATCCAAATGCCTTTTCTCAGAAAGTAAAATATAGTTTTAATAACAATTAAGCTACATCAGTACTAACTCAACCTGTAGGTAGCTCAGTCTGTGGTTTACCAAAAGTCTTACCTAAGTATAACCTGACCCTTTTGCTACTACTAAGCACCCAAAACACTGAGACAGAAAAAAGATACAAAATATATTTGTTAATTTTGTGCAGCTAGTTAAATCTCCAAGGTTAAAAGGCAATTTTTAAGTATTTACTAGCCCAGTCAAATGTCTTTGTGATAATTATATTCCTCTCTCCTCTAATTTAAGGAATACCAATGTAAATACATATCTATAAACACCAGTGAACAATTTTAGTTCATGTCCTCTGAAGCTTATAAACTAGGTTTTTTGGGGGTTTTTTCCAGATATATGTGAACACTAGAATCTAACAGTCACCTCATAAACAGATTGGCTGCTCAACAGCGTCTACCTTCATATGAAGGCCTTCTATACTTAATTACATCATTAGTATTTTTGCGTGTGTGTGCAATACTGGAGATAGAACCCAGGGGCAGTCTACCTCCGAGCAACACCCCCAACCCTATTTTTTATTATTTATTTTGAAACAGGATCTCACTGAATTGCAAAGGCCTAAGTAGCTGAGACTGGCTTTAAACCTACAAGATCCTCCTGTCTCAGCCTCCCACATGCCGGGATTACAAGTGTGTGCCACCAAGCCTGGCTATCAGTATTTAAAGTGATTCCTGGTCTCAAAGAAAGCAGATTTCCTAGAAATTCTGAAAATTAAAACATTTCAAGCATCAGCCAAATCAGACTGACAGAAATGTTTACAGCAATAACAGGATTTTAAAAGATACCCAAACTAGTTACAATTTCAAATAGGGACTGGGCATGATGGGGTGGGCCTGTAATCCCAGTATTTGGGAGGCTGAGTCAGGACAACAGGTTCCAGGACAGTCTCAGCAACTTAGGCCATTTCAAAGTAGAAAATAGAAAAACTTTCAAAATAGAAAATAGAAAAATGGCTGGTGGTATAGCTCAGAGACAGAATGCCTCTGGGTTCAATCTGCAGTAGGAAAACAAATCAAATAGGGTAGCAATACTAATCACAGATGGGCGTAGCAGGACACTGCTGCAATTCCAGTGCTTGGGAGGCTGGGACAGGAGGGTTCCAGGTTCCTGCGGCCAACCTTAGCGATTCAGCAGGCCCTCAGCAACTTAGTGAGACCCTGTTTCGAAATAAAAAATAAAATAGGGTTGAGAGTGTAACTCAGAGGTAGGATGCCCTGGGTTCAACCCCCAGTACCACACACGCAAAAAATAAACACACACACACACAACCTAAATCACATGGCAAGACTCAGAAGATACTGGTCTTAGGCAAGCTTATTCTATTACCCAATATTTGAATGTAGTTACTTTATACCCAAAATACTCGTTATCTTCCTTATACAGATAAATCTATTTTCCAATTACAATAAGACAAACCTGTGTGCCAAAATAAAGGCCTATCGAAGAAGCTAGAAATCTAAAGCTTAGTGCCTCTCAATTTCAAATAAAGTCCAGGAAATTCAGGCAAAATCTCCAACCATCAATATTGAAGGAAATGAAAAAGTGAAGCTATCGAAGTTAAATGTTTAAGAATTCTCATCAAAACGTATAATAAATCAGTAAATAAAAGAACTAAATATGATTTTTCCAGTCTGTTTTGCACTGCACAAATTTTAGCCAGCTACTGCCTGAATAAACATTTTAATATATATATCCAAAATTAGGATGTTATAATAAACATGGTCCTGAAGGCCAGCAAGGAAAAGCTATGAAAGTTATAGTTTACTTTCGGAGTAAAGATATTAATTCCCCCTCTTTTATACTACCCATTTGTTTCTCGTTTCCACCGCTAATCGGAGTCAAGGTTGAATTGTTCACTCAGTCGAGACCCTTTACACACACACACACTTCTAAACAAGAGTTGGTACACTGTCCTGCGCTGAAAGCGCGCACACACACACACACAAAAAGCTGGCTTGAAGATACATCTCACCCGGTGACCTAGAAAGCCTAAGGAGTACTTTTTTTTAATGTGGGTGTGGCTCGGCCTTTTTGAAGGGTGTGCAGGGAGGCCAGCGGTACCGCTGCCTGGTCGCTGCCCTCCCCCTCTGCTTTCGCTTTGTGCTCACAATGCAGCTCCTGTACAGCGCTTCCCTCTCCCCGCAGCCGCCGCCATGTTAGACACTCTCTCCATGTGCCCCAGACCTGGCGGACGCCTCGAGTCTGCCTGAGACCCCGTCCCCGACCCATCAAAATCGCTGCGGTCCCCCGGCCCCTTCGGAGTCCCCCAGGGGCAAAAAGTCGCTGCAGAGAAGCCTCCGCGGCTGGGCAGCGCCCGAGGCTCGGGACCACCTAGACAATTGAAACAAAGAGGGGATCTAGGAGAGCCCGGCAGTGGGGGACGGGAGACGGCGAGTCGAGGACCCGCTCGACCTCGGCCCGGCCGGGGAGCTGCTCTCGTTCCTGACCCTAAATGAACACCCTGGGCTCCCGGGGGAGCGCCGGGCTGCAGGGCGGACCCGCCCGGCTCCACGAGGCCGGCGGTTGAGCCGAGCCCACCCCGCCGGCCCCGGGCGCGGGGGGCGCCGGCCGAGACCCGCCGCCCGCACCGCACCGCACCGCACCCCGAGCCGGGCAGCGAGCGGACCGCGAGCCGGGCAGCGCTCGCCCTCCGGGGTCCGCGGGGAAGCCGGGGCGCCGGGCCCGGCCGCACGCCCTCCCTCTCCCGCCAGCTCCGGGCACCTTTTTCTTCTCCAGGTTCCGAAGTTTCTTGTCGATCACCCCGAGAATCTGCTTCATGGCCTCGGTCTGGACGGCGCCGGTGCCGGGGTGCTGAGAAGCGGGCGCCGCGGCCCCGGCTCCCGCCGCCGCCTCACTCCCGGAGGAACCCGACGGCGGTGGCGGTCCGGACGACTTGCTCCCGCTTCCGCTGTGGCTGGTGGCCGAGGGCATCTTTAGAACGAGAGGAGAAGAGAAGAAAAAGCGGGAGGAAGGACAAGAGCGGCGAGTCAGGACACGGACGGGGCGAGAAGCGGGACAAAACGCGCAGCGGGCGGGAGCCTGCGCGGCGGCGGGGGAGGGGCGCGCGGCGGCAGGAAGCGGGGCCGCGGGCGCGCGCACGGCCGCCAGCGGGGCGCCCGGGGCCCCGGCGCGCGCGGGGCGGGGCCAACGGCCAGGCAACGGTCCCGCCGGGGCGGGGCCGGCGGCCGGGCGAGGGTCGGGAGGTCGCGGCCGGGGCCGGGCGGACTCGCGGGGCGAGCCCCTCGCGACGCTCCGGCCGGCCCGGATTTAAAGGACACTCGGGCGCCGCGGCCCAGGGGCGCTCACCGTGCGCGCGCGGAGCCGCTGGGGGTCCCGAGTGGGCAGCGGGGGACAAGGGTGGCGCAGCGCTCCGGGCAGTGTCGTGCGCTCCGTGGGCACCGGCCGCTTCGCCCCGTCCCCGCCGCACCGAGAGCCGCTCCTAGAGAGGCGAGAGCCGGCAGCAGGAGGGACGTCGCCAGCCAGCCCTCGGGCGTGGGGGCGGAGGCGGGGGCCTCGGGGCCGCCGGGCTGCCCGCCGCGAACGCCTGCCCGGGAGGCCCGCCCGGCCCGCGTCCCCCAGCCCCGGCGCCCCGGCGCGGGAGGGGACGGCCACTCGAGGTCGGGCTGCGGGCGCCGCGGGGGCGCGGGCGCGGTGCGCGGGGGCCTGATCGAAATGCAAGCTAGGGTCCTTCAGGCGAACTCGCTGGACACCCAAGCGGGGACAATAGGTGTCAAGCCGCTAGCTGGGGCTGGCGACGGCCCCGAGAAGAGCCCTTATTTGGTGGGGGTTGGGGGCAAAGGTTTCTGCTAGTGCAGGTTAAATGGGGTGGGTGGTGCAACCCCCACCTCTGGAATTCCCTCTGTCTACAAAGCAGGCCCACTCCGAAATCGGAAGAAAGGCGGCTCGCCGCCCCCCCTCCCCCCGCTAAACAATTACCCAGTAACGAAGGCATTTTCTGTAGAATTCGTCGGGAACGAGCAGAATCGATGGCTTTAGAAGTCTCGAAACTCGGGGCTTACGTTAAAAATCATTTTGAAGCACCATGAAATAACATGCATCTAGTCTGAATATTAGGAATTACTATATTATGGGTTCCCCCCCTTTGTTTCAGATTTACCTAAAACTTTAAAGAGAATGTTGAATGAGATACCAAATAATTTTTTTTCCTGCAAAAAAGAATTATTCTCCGCTTGGGATGGGGGTGGGTATGGACAGTGAGCAGAAAATGAGAAGCCAAAGTGCTGGAAGGAAATGTATTAAATGGAATATAATCAGCGGAAAATTCAACAACATAATGCTTCATGACAACAGTATATTACCAATTTATAATTTAAATTTCATGAAAAAGCGATTTAGAAGAGCGTTCTACCAAACCCACTGTTCCCTGGAGAATAAAATGAGTAATACTGGCTGGTAACAGTGCATCCTGAGGGAGTCTGGAGAAACAACAGTAGCAGATATTCCAGTTAGCTGCAAAGTCGGCCTTCCATTCAAATATTTATTGAGCACCTTACTGCATGCTAAGAATTACTAAATGCTGGAGATTGTGAACAAAACAAAAACCTTATTTTCATTTAAGTATGTGTCAGATACTGAAATGATAAAGAGAAGAAAAAAGGGGGGAAAAAACACAGGGGGACAGGAAAAGTCTTGCTGAGTGACATGCGAGCCAGGACCCAGGAAAGTGAGAAGGCCAAGCCATTACCTTGGAGGAAGAATTTTCCAGTAAATGGAACACCAAGATCTGAGACAAATATGCTTGAGGGTTCCAGGATGAACAAGGAGGCACCATGTTGGCTAAAGCACAGTACATGAAGTCAAAAACAAAAGGAGACCAGCCATGCAGGGCCTGGTAGGTCACTGTGTGTACTTCGCATTTGCTGAGTGAAACGGGGCGTCTGAGTTTCATCATCAACCTCTTTTAAACCACCCTTGCTGCACTGTAAAGAACTTACAGAAAGCTCGTGTTGAAAATGAGAGGGTAGAGTAAGAGCCGAAGCTAGGAGACCAAGAAAGAGGCTATTGAAGTAGTCCAGCCCTCTAGCTATCCCAGTCTGGCAGCTAGGGGCAGGTCAAACATTGAAGGTGATGACAAGGATTGAATTCATTATACTTTTGGTTTTTTGGGGGGTTTTATTTGGTGGTGGTGGTGGTAGTGTTATTGGAGATTGAACCCAGGAGCATTCTACCTCTGAGCTACACACCAGCCCTCATTTTTTTTTTTTTCTTTATTTTGAAACAGTCTCACTAACTTGCACAGGGCCTCACCAATTTACTGAGACTGGTGGAAAACCTCAGATCCTCCTTGTACCGGGATCCTGGTTGGCGAACCTGAGATCCTCCTGGCCTACCAAGTACTGGGATTACAGGCAAATGCCGCCACCACACCTGCCTCATTATACATTTCAATACTAGAATCAGTAGCCCAGTTCAGTGGCCCTTGCCTGTAATCCCATTGCTTGGGAGGCTGAGACAGGGGATTGGAGTACAGATTCATGGACAGCCTCAGCAATTTAGGGAGATCCAGGATTGTGGACAGCTTCAGCTACTTAGGCACTTTGCAACTCAGTGAGACACTGTTTCAAAATAAAGAATAAAAAATAGGGCTAGGGGTGTAGCTCAGAGGTAGAATGCCCCTGGGTTCCATCCCCAGTACCACAAAAATAAATAAGTATACAAAATAAAAAGGGCTTGTGGTGTAGTTCAGAGGTAGAATGGGTTCAATTCCCAAGAAATGTAGAAAAGAATGTATAGAATCAACATATTTGATAACCAGTTGTATGTCAGGTATGAGAGAAGTGGAAGTTGACCTAAGGTTGTTTAAGATTTAAGCACCCCAGCCGGGCATGGTGGCGCATACTTGTAATCCCAGCGCTTGGGAGGCTGAGACAGGAGGATCGAAGCCAGCCTCAGCTATTGAGTGAGGCTCTCAGCAACTTAGTGAGACCCTGTTTCCAAATAAAGTATAAAATAGGTCTGGGAGTATAACCCGGAGGTAGAAAAGCCCCTGGGTTCCAGTCCCAGTACCATCAAAAAAAAAAAAAAAAGATTTAATCACCTTTGCCAGGCATGGTGGTGCAGTTTATAATCCCAGCATTTGAGAGGCTGAGACAGGAGGATCCAGGTTCGCGGACAGCCTCTGCTACTTAGCAAGGCCCTTCACAACTCATTGAGACCCTGTTTTTAAATAATATATAGCCGGGTTGGCGCATGCTTGTAATCCCTGCGCTTGGGAGGCTGAGACAGGAGGATCGCGCAGGTTCGAAGCCAGTTTCCAAATAAAATATAAAATAGGTCTGGGAGTGTAACCCGGAGGTAGAAGGCCCCTAGGTTTCATCCCCAGTACCACCAAAAATAAAGAAATAAAGAATATAAAATAGGGCTGGGAGTGTAGGTCAGAGGTAGAATGTCCCTGGGTCCATCCCCAGTACCGCCAAAAAAAAATAAATAAAGATTTAAGCACCTAGGTTAGCATTGGGTTAAACAATTATGCTAGACCTAGACACTAGAAAGGGAGATTGCAGTCATTAATTCCTTGGAAATCTAAGTGTAGTCAGCCCAAACACTATCATTACCATTATTACCACTGTCACAGACCTCACCCCACTCCTACTAAATCTGCATTATAATAAAATCTTCAGGAGGTTTGTATGTATATTAAAGTTTGAAAAAATGCTTGATTACTCAAAACATGACCAATGTCTTTGAGATCACACATACTTTGTGTGTGTGTGTGTGTGGTACTGGGTATGGACCCAGGAGCATTCTATCTCCGAGCTATATCATTAGTCCTATGTTCTGTTCTTTATTTATTTATTAATTTTTAATTTTTTTTTGGTGGTACTGGGGTTCCTGGAAGCCCTTCTACCTCCGGGCTACACTCCCAGACCTATTTTTACATTTTTATTTGGAAACAGGGTCTCCTAAACCAGCGCGCGCGGCTGGTTTCGAACCTGCGTGATCCTCCTGTCTCCGCCTCCCAAGCGCGGGGATTACAAGCGTGCGCCACCACGCCCGGCCTATTTTTACATTTTTTTTTTTAATTTGGAAACAGGGTCTCCTAAACCAGCGCGTGCAGCTAGCTTCAAACCTGCGCGATCCTCCTGTCTCTGCCTCCCAAGTGCGGTGATTACAAGCGTGCACCACCACGCCTGGCCTCTGTTCTTTATTTTGAAATAAGGTCTCACTGAGTTGCAAAGGACCTCACTAAATAGTTGAGGCTGGCCTCAAGCCGCAATCCTCCTGTCTCAGCCTCCCAAATGCTGGGATTACAAATGTATGCCGCCAAGCCCAGCTCACTTATACTCTTTTTTGGGGGGAGGAGTACTAATTATTTATTTTGAAATGGTCTCACTGAGTTACAAAGGGCCTCTTTAAGTAGTAGCTGAGGCTGTCCGAAAGCCCTGATCTTCCTGTCTCAGTCTCCCAAATGCTGGGATGACATGCATGAGCCACCACACCTTGCTTTCACACATACTCTTTTTTTTTTTTTTTTTTTTTTTTTTTTTTGGTGGTACTGGGGTTCCTGGAAGCACTTCTACCTCCGGGCTACACTCCCAGCCCTATTTTTACATTTTTATTTGGAAACAGAGTCTTCTAAGCCAGTGCGCACGGCTAGCTTCGAACCTCCCCGATCCTCCTGTCTCTGCCTCCCAAGCGCGGGGATTACAAGCGTGCGCCACCATGCCTAGCCACACATACTCTTATAGACAAATTCTACCCAGACATCCAGAATCAGAAGTTACTGTGATGGAGCCCTGCAATCTGCTTTAACAAGTCTACTGGGTGATTCTGATGCATGCCAAAGTATGAGAACCAAAGACTTAAAAAATCTCTTTCTAGCTGGGCTTTCTTCAAGCAAAAATGAAAGATTGGGGGAGGGGAGTATACAAATGACAAAAAATTCTCATTTGGGGATCCATCTTATTCTACACAATAGTCAAGAGGATCTGTCTCACAGCCCCTTAAGCTAGCAAGATAGGCTAGGTTATGCTGCAGCCATAACTGAAAGTTCTGTTACTTAACACAGAAATCTGCAGAATACAGTCCTACGGCCAAGTGGCTATATGTTTTATAAAGTTTTATTGGAACACAACCACATCGTATACATTCTTTCAATGGTCTTTTGGGTGCCACAAGGCAGAGTTGAATAGTTGTGACACTGACAATAGGGTGTGCAAAACCTAAAATTCTCTCTTGCATTACAAAGAAAGTTTACAATTTCTTGGCCTAAAACAATTGGTACAGTTAGGCATCATGGCACACACCTGTAATCCCAGTAATTGAGAGGCTAAAACAGGATTGAAGGTTCGAGGACAGCCTCAGCAAGTAGTGAGACTCTCGTTAATCTAGGGAGACCCTATTTCAAAAATAATAGGGACGGGGTGTAGCTCAGAAGTAGATTGCCCCTGTGTTCAGTCCCCAGTATTAAAAAAAAAAAAAAAAAAGAGTTTTGCATCACAGTTCAGCAAAGGTCACATATTTATAGTAATCAGTAGACTCCATATCTCAAAGAGTTGCTAATTGCCATGCCTGCAAAGAGAATTTAGGAGTATGTCTCACGGTCAATTAAATGCTCCAGACAGGTAGGCAAGTAACATGGGCCAGAATCAAGTAACTTCATTCAACCAGGAGAATTAAGACATGATATTCCTGCAGATGACTGGTAGGAAGCCGGGTGGACTTTAAACAGCTGGCGCACACATGTAGCTGTTGTACTTTCACTTTCTAATACATCATCTCAATCCCATTTCCTTGAAGTGCTGACTCTCTTGCAGTGTCACCAAGTACAGGAAGACCAATAAATAGAATGCGAAAGTGTGTCTTTAGGCTGACTTCCTGCCCAGCTCAATGCCATAATCTCTGAAAACCAAATTTGTCTATTTCCTATTTGACAGGAGACTGAGGCTTTGTTTCTGAGAATTTTTAATGTTCTACTGTCATGTTTTAACCTTTTTTTTGTCCTGATCCAATACCCTGTAGTAGCTTGGAGTCACTGTATCTTTGAAGAATAGGACATTTAAAGGGATTTTTCAGCAAACCAGTGGGACAGCAGAATACATAAGTAGAATAGATGCGGCACGTCGGGCGTGGTGGCGCACCCTTGTAATCCCCGCTCATGGGAGGCAGAGACAGGAGGATCACACAGGTTAGAAGCTAGCCGCGCTGGTTTAGGAGACCTTGTTTCCAAATAAAAATATAAAAATAGGTCTGGGAGTGTAACCCGGAGGTAGAAGGGTTTCCAGGAACCCCAGTACCACCAAAAAAATAAAAGAAAGAAAGAAAGAAAGAAAGGAAGGAAGGAAGGAATAGGTGCTGCACACCTGTAATTCTAGCCTCAGCAACTTAGCAAGACCCTGTTTCCAAATAAATAAAAAATAAAATATGTCTGGGGGTATAACTCAGAGATAGCATGCTCTTGGGAGAAGGAGGAGGGGGAAGGGAGGAGGAGGAAGCCAGCTCTGGTGGCACATGCTTGTAATCCCAGTACTTTGGAGGTAGAGACAGAAGGATCGCAGATTTGAGAATAGCCCTAGCAAGTAGTGAGACTTTTATCCAACCAGTGAGACTCTGTTTCAAAATAAAAACAATATGGGGCTGGGGGTGTAGCTCAGAAGTAGAATGGTCCTGGGTTCAATCCCTAGTACCACAAAAATAAATAAAATAGGTCTTGGGGTGTAGATCAGAGGTAGAATGCCCCTGGGTTCAATCCCCAGTACCACTAAATAAATACATAAATATATATATTTGTATATATATTTACACACACACACACATATAGCTCAGAGGTAGAATGTCTCTGGGTTCAATCACCAGTAGCACTAAATTAATAAATATATGCATGTATATATGTATATATATATAACACACACACACATATATATGTGAATCAGAGGTAGAATGTCTCTGGGTTCAATCCCTGGTATCAATAAATAAATAATTCCCAGTTCTTAGGAAGCTGAGATAGGAGGATCACAGGTTCAAGGACAACTTCGGCAAGTAATGAGACTCATCAACCATGCAAGACCCTGTTTCAAAACAAAAAATTTAAAAAGGTTGGAAGTGTACTCATAGATAGAATGCCCCTGTGTTCAACCTCCAATACCAAATAAATAAGAATGTCCCTGGATTCAATCCCCAACACCACCAAAAAAAGAATGTACTGTCCTAGATGTTCCTATACCTTGATACTAAGGTTATACACAATAACTTTAGAACACAAATATCCCAAGCCAACCACTTGTTTATTCAATAACTCATAGCACTCTAAAGTCTCCACAAAGTGAACAAATATTTATGTTGATTACCTTTTTTGTGTTTTTTTGTTTTGTTTTGTTTTTTGGGTTTTTTTTTTTTTTTTTTTTTGCGGGTTTGGGGATGGAACCCAGGGCATTCAACCTCCGAGCTACAGCCCCTGCCCTATTTCTTATTCTTTATTTTGAAACCGGGTCTCACTGAGTTGCAGAGGGCCTCTCTAAGTCGCTGAGGCTGTCCGCAAACCGCGATCCTCCAGGTCTCAGCCTCCTGAATGCTGGGATTACAAGCGTTTGCTTGTAATTACCATGCCCGGCTTGACAAATTATTCCAACTGCTTCAACTTGAATTACCCCATAAACTAATGCCAAGTTTATTTGTAACAAAAGAGGAGGTCTTTCATCTGAATTACCTGGAATGTGTCTTTGTTTAGGGTTGACAGTGAGAAATTTGAGGAACTATTCACACAACTAAGGCTCTAAAGGACTCTCTCTAGCCCGGCTGGCGTGGGGGCGCACACTTGTGACCCCAGCATTTGAGAGGCTGAGACCAGAGGATTGTGGTTCATGAACAGCCCAGCTATTTAGGTCCTCTGCAATTTAGTGAGACTATTTACAAAAACAAAAAAAAAAATAGGGCTGGGGTATAGTTTAAAGGTAGAATGCCCCTGATGAATTCCATCCCCAGTACTGCAAAATAAGTTTCTCTTCTCTCTCTCTCTCTCTCTCTCTCTCTCTCTCTCTCTCTCTCTCTGTGTCTCTCTGTCTCTGTCTCTGTCTCTCTCTCTCTCTCTCACTTTCTCTCTCCCTCCCTCCCTCCCTCCTTTTGTTTTCTCCCTTTGGTACTAGGGATTGAACCCAGGGACATTCTACCTCTGAACTACACCCACAGCCCTTTTTTATTTTTTATTTTGAAAAAGGGTCTTGCTAGGTTTCTGAGAGTCTTCTAAATACTTCTGAGGAGATAGGAAGTAGTCAGATAGGGAAGAGACCTCGGTAGAAAAAAACTAATTTCCTGAGGGGTGAGGGGCCAAGGTTCAGAGATAAGAAGGATCAAAGCTTCACCAAGCCATCTGTTTACTAATCAACAAACCCAGGAGACATCACTGGAGCAAGTCTGACACTCCTGAAAGGAGACTCTTCAAAAGACTTGCAAATACCCTATGCAAATTCTGAGATCTGCTTCCCAGAATTCCCAGGATCCCAAACTCACCACAACCAAACAGAGGACCCGCAGACATCTGGTAAAACCCCTAGTGCAGCCCCTAAATTGGGCTTTTCCCTCTCGGGGACTCCCTCCCCTTTTGGGAGGCTTTTCTTTCTCTCACAGGTCGTGTTAGCCTTGAGAGAAGGTGGACTGCAACTGAGGACACATGGCTCCGGCAACTCTCGGGTAGTGACCTGAAGGCCTCTGCTGGACATCAAGGCCGACCAGGAACCCTTGGGGTGACCTGCTCCTCTTTTCTGGCAGATTGCATAGATTCTAGAAGAAAGCCACCTGTAATTGAAGGCATTCGGCTTGGGCTACTCCCAAGTAATGTCCTAAAGGCAGCGGCTGGACACCCTCTTTCCTTATTCCCTGCTGCTTCCAATAAACCATTTACTCCCCTTTCTGCGGTCTGTGGGTGTCATTCTTCGCTCACCATAGACAAGAACCCTGTAAGGAAACGCTGAGTTTCTTCTCAAGAAACTCCGTTTCATCTTTGGTGAAACTCCAGGTTTCTTCTCAAGAAACCCCCTGCTTCATCTTGGGGGCTCAGAAGAAACCCCCCCCCCCGTTTCACTTCTGTCTCAGCTTCCCTAGTACTGGGATTAGAGGCATCTGGCCTCTAAAAGTCTTTTAAGTTTTTTTTTCCAGTCATTTTACTATAAATTTTCAGGAGACATTTCTATCATAATTTTCCCAGTATTGCTTTTTCTATGATAATTCAACCAAATGAATTAGCTGTGTGTCCATAAGCTATCACTAACCTGATCTTTTCAAGGGAATATAGCTGTTGTTGTCATTTTATCTCTGTGTTTTCTGAAGCAATAGCATGCTTATCACAAATATTTGTCAATAAATGTATTAACACCTCAATGCAGTGTTGACGTCCTTATAATTGATCCATACTGTCTCTTTGGTTTCTTTGTGGTCATCAGCTGAGATAACATTCTTTTCTACTTAGGTCTTCTCATATCCTAATATCTACCTTTTTTTTTTTTTTTCAGTACTGGGGATGGAACCCGGGGGCATTCTACCTCTGAGCTACACACCCCAACCCTACTTTTTAATCCTTTCTTTTGAAGCAGGGTCTTATGAGTTGCAAAAAGCTACCCTAACTAGGACCTGAGGCTGTCTTCGAACTGCAGTCCTGTCTCAGCCTCTTAAATGCTGGGATTACAAGCATGCACCACCACACCCGGATTCTACCTATTCTTTATTGTAATTAATATTATAATTAATATTGTAATTAATTATTAGAAATAGTGCTTTAGGTTTTATAGAGCTACAGTATGTTCAGAGTAGTTTTTCAGATTTCACAAAATACTATTGCTTCTTCATGAGCACTTGTAGAAGCTAACACTGTGTTCAGCATAACAGGAGGAACACTTTGGCCTCAGGCCAAACCCTTCTACGATGTAGTTACTTATGTAAATTGCATATTGTTTTAGCCTCAGGTTTCTTTTGCAGGGCTTTTCAACCTGTGGTGATTTTGCTCCTCAGAGATATTTGGTCATCTCTGAAGCTATTTTCAATGGTCCCAATTTGAGAGGGTGGTGTTAATCTCATCCAGTGTGTAGGAGCTCCTAAACAGCCTATAATGCAGCAACAACACAAAATTAATCAGAACTGGGTCTGGTGGTGCACACTTGGAATCCCAGTACTTGGGAGGCTGAGAGAGGAAGATTGCAGGTTCGCAGCCAGCCTCAGCTATTTAGTGAGGCCCTCTCTAACAAGAGGATCAAAGATTTGAGGCCAGTCTCAGCAACTAAGCAAGACTCTGATTCAAAATAAAATACAAAAAAATAAAAAGGCACATTTGGGAGGCTGAAACAGGAGGGTAGCGGTTCGCTGCCAGCCTCAGCTACTTAGTGAGGTCCTTTGAAACTCATGAGATCTTGTTTCAAAATAAAGAAGAAGAAAAAAAACAGGGCTCAGAGGTAGAATGCCCCTGGGTTCCATCCCCAGTACCACAAAAAAATAAATAAATAAAAATAAAAATAAATAGAAAAAAAAGAGGCTAGGAGTGTAATATGGACGTAGAACACCCATGGGCTCAATCCCCTGTACCAAATGAAGTAAATAAATATAATGTGAAAGAACATAAAACTGAACTATGAACAGATCATCTTGACTTTTGGCAACTGATACATAATTGTGGCCTTTTTTTTTTTTTCCTGTACTGGGGATGAAAGCCAGAGTCATTCTACCTCCAAGCTACACATCCTCAGCCCTAATTTTTATTCTCTATTTTGAAACGGTCTCATAGGTTGCCGAGGCTAACTGCTAACCTGTGATCCTCCTGTCTCAGTCTCCCAAATACTGGGATTACAAGCAGGTGCCACCAGGCCCAGCCTTCATGGTCTTTTTCAATCAATATGTATACTAGGTATTATTTCTCCCACTAATATATGATACCCTCTGTGAACAATAATTTTCCTTCACTGGACAACTAACTGTTCCACAAATTTTATAAGGGTTATGTAAATATAAGTGTAAATGTAAAGTGTGGTAGTACACACTTGTAATCCCAGTACTTGGGGAGGCTGAGACAGGATTAAGGATTAGCGGCCAGCCTCACCTACTTAGTGAGGCTCCCCACAACTCAGTGAGACCTTGTTTTAAAACAAAGAATAAGCCGGGCATGGTGGCGCATGCTTGTAATCCCCGCGCTTGGGAGGCAGAGACAGGAGGATCGCGCAGGTTCGAAGCCAGCCGCGAGTGCTGACTTAGGAGACCCTGTTTCCAAATTAAAAATGTAAAAATAGGTCTGGGAGTGTAGCCCGGAGGTAGAAGGGCTTCCAGGGACCCCAGTACCACCAAAATAATAATAATAATAATAATAATAATAATAATAATAAATAAATAAATAAAACAAAGAATAAAAAACTAGGGCTGGGGGTATAGCTCAGAAGTAAAAAGTCCTTGGGTTCAATTCCCAGTACCATGAAAAAGATATAAATAAATAAAAATAAAAGTAAGTATAATTAACTTATTCAAGATTGTGCTTATAACTGGTCAGGATATGTATTATGTAAAGAATAACTCTCACAGCCAGGAATGGTTGAACACATCTGTAAACAACATACTTGGTAGGCTCAGACAGGAGAATGCAGGTTTGAAAACAGCCTTAGCAATTTAGATCCTGTTTCAAAATAAAAAATAGACTTGAGGGTGTAGCTCAGAGGTAGAATGCCCTTGGATCCAATCCCTCAGTAACTAAAACACACACACACACACACGCACGCACACACGCACGCACGCACACACACACATCACAAATAACCGGTACAAATGTTCATTAACGGTTTACCCTTCCAGTGTTAAAATAAGCTTCCAGTGTTTTATAAGCTGGGCGTTGTGGCGCATGCTTGTAATTCCAGCAGTTGGGAGAATGAGACAGGGGGATAGCACAGGTTCGAAGCCAGCCTCAGCTATTTAGTGAGGCTCTCAGCAACTCAGTGAGACCCTGTTTCCAAATAAAGTATAAAATAGGTCTGGGAGTATAGCCCGGAGGTAGAAAAGCCCCTGGGTTCCACCCCCAGTACCACACACACAAAAAAGTCTTTTTTTAGATATGGGTCATGTGTTTGGGTTTTTCTTTTTTTCTCTTTTGTATAGATTTCCAGTGGATTTAGAGTTTGTGAAGGGGGGAGGTGTTCTAGTCCCATCCCACCAGTTCTCATCCTTCACAGTGGGCAAGGACCGCCAACTTCAAAATCACTTGGGGTTCTTGTCAAAAGGAAGATACCTCTCCTCCATCCCAAACACTGCCTCTGCATCTCAGAATTTGAGACCTAGGGCTACACATCTAAAAACATCAGTCTCAGCCAGGAATGGTGGGGCACACCTGCAATCCCAGTACTTGAGAGGCTGAGTGTTAGATGAATTAAGTTGTTACTTCAGAAACCCCCACCCATGAGCTAAGTTCCTGAGAGGCCCTGGTCTGACCGGTTAAGCTACTATCCCTCTCTGATCGCACCTGGTCATTTACTTGGGAGACCTGCTCCCTCCTGATACCCCTTGGCCAATCATTGAAAGGGACATTCCCTGCTGACCCTGAGCCAATTACCTGGCTGCACGACCCCTTCCCATGGGACTCTAGCCAATTAGTTCAAAGGGCATTTATTTCTCCTAGCCTATTAGCCCCCAATCCGTAACCCCAAGCCTCTATATAACACTAGTCCCAGCATGGGCTCCCTCTCTTCTTTATCTCCTCTCAATCAATCTCTCTCTCTCTCTCTCTCTCTCTCTCTCTCTCTCTCTCTCTCTCTCTCTCTCTCTCTCTCTCTCTCTTCTTCCTTCATACCGGCCCCTCCAATACATCTCTTGACTACAAGGTGGTCTCTGGTGTGGTCAAACTGTGTCTTTTCACTGAGACCAGAGGATCAGAGGTTCAACGACAGCCTCATAAAGTAGCAGGCTCTCAGCAATCTAACAAAACTCTGTCTCAAAATAAAAAAGGCTGGAGTGTAACTCAGAGGTACAATGCCCATGGGAGTTCAATCCCCAGGGGGGAAAAAATCAGTGTCCCCTTTGTACATCCAAGTTTCTAAATCTCTGCCCCATGAAAGTAAACTGAACGAGCTACTCATCTTCACACACTCACACAGAAACAAGTGCTCGAATATTCAAAGAAAAGTTTTTCTTTTCATGGTTTCCTCCCAGGGAGTGCTGTGAAACTCTCTTAAGTAGGGCATGCGGGCATTCGCCAGACAGGTGGAAAAGGTCAGCAAATTGGAGTTGCTGATTCAGGACGATGCAAACGGATTCCAAACTGGGAGAGGAAAATGTGGAGAGAAATCTGCTGAGAAAAGAATTCAGGGGAGAGAAGGCTGGGGTGTGGGAAAGTAAGGGTGACTCAGCAATCTACTAATGAACATTATAGGAAAAGGCAGACGAATAAGAAAGAGGAACCTGCGGGGTGGCACACATCTACAATTCCATTTACTCGATAGGTGGTAGGCTGCAGGAAGATACAAGTTCAAGGCCAGACTGGGCAACTTAGAAAGACCCTGTCTCAAAGTAAAATAAAAAGAACAGGGTTGTAACTCAGTGGTAGAGCGCCTGCCTAGCATGCCTGAGGCCTGGGTTTAATTCCTCATACCGAGTAGGGGACATGAGAAGACGCATGATGGATCTGGAGCAGTGACAGTGAAAACTGCAGCGAACCACCCAATCGCCCGAGGGAAAGCACCGCCCTCTGGGCCCGCCCCCTGAGCAGAGGGTGGGGCGGAGGTGGGCGGGGTCTGCATTTGCATTTGATGTGCTTCTGGCATGATAAGTGCTTTAGTGATGCCCTTACCAGTCTGGGGGCCTCATTTTGAGAGCTAGAGTATTAGAGCAATTACCAAAAAAAAAAAAATTTTTTTTAACTATTGGAGCAAGGGCAAAACTAAGGGGAAGAAGAAATTTAGAAGACAAATCGAAGATAACAGTAGTATATTATTCAGTCACACACACACACACACACACACACACACACACACACACACATATATATATATATATATATATATATATTTTTTTTTTTTTTTTTTTTTTTTTTGCGGTACTGGGGATTGAACACAGAGACTTCCTACCTCCGTGCTACACCCTTGAGTCTCATGAAGTAGCTGAGGCTGGCAGAGAACTTGGAATCCTCATGTCTAAGTCTCCCAAGTATTGGGATTTACCACCACATTCCACCTACAATGTTATTTTCTGCTTCTATATTCTGTTTTATATTAGACAGGCTAGTCATATTCCATTCAGATTTTGCTTACAGAGGACAATGAGAGAAGAAACCATCCACCTCTTCTCTAGGCCCTGCTTGTGTGTGTGTGTGTTACTGGGGATGAAACCCAAGGGCTTTCTACCTCAGGACTACACTCCCAGACCTATTTTATATTTTATTTGGAAACAGGGTCTCACTAAGTAGCTGAGGCTGGCCTCAAACCTGTGTGATACTCCTGTCTCAGCCTCCCAAGTGCTGGGATTACAAGTGTGCGCCACCATACCCGGCCTGCTTGTCTTTTAAACCCAACTCCTCCGTAGCCCTGCAAAATCACATAATGATGGCTCCTTGGAACCAAAGTTGATGACACTTCTCCACACAAATGCTGTGCTAATATCCATCTGAAGAAGAAATAATACAGTTCTGTGTGTGTGTGTGTGTGGGTGAGGGGGTACTGGGAATTAAAACCAAGAGCATACTACCTCTAAGGTACACCCTGTTTTATTTTGTTTATCTTTTTTTGTGTGTGTGGTACTGGGGATGGAACTCTTCTACCTCCAGGCTATACTCCCAGATCTTTTTATTTTATTTGGAAACAGGGTCTCTTAATCCAGCGAGGCTGGCTTCGAACATGGGATTACAAGCCTGCACCACCACGCTCAGCCACACTTATTTTTTAAACTTTGTTTTTAATTAATTAATTTCTTCTTCTTATTATTATTATTAATTATTATTAATTATTATTATTATTATTATTATTATTATTATTAGTGGTACTGAAAATGGAACCCTTCTACCAACGGACTATACCCCAGACCTATTTTATATTTTTATTTGGAAACAGGGTCTCTTAAGCCAGGGAGGCTGGCTTCGAACCTTTGCGATCCTCCTGTCTCCGCCTCCCAAGCCCGGAATTATGAGCGTGCGCCACCACGCCAGGCTAACCTTTGTTTTTGTTTTTGTTTTTTTTAATTGTGAGAGTAATACAAACAAATCAGATAAGAAGTAGATTATGCAAAAAGTAAAGCTCACAGCATATTCCATAATAGCTTTATTGGCATCTAATATATAAGTTTAACCCGAAAGCCTACTATCCAGTAGTTTTTAGTATATTTAGAGGTTAAAGCAACCATCGCCATTATTTAATTTTAGTTTTTTGTTTGTTTCTTTGTTTTGTTTTGTTTTGTTTTGTTTTGTTTGAGGAACCAGGGATAGAACCCAGGGGCATTCTACCTCTGAGCTATACCTCCAGCCCTATTTTTAAGTTTTTGTTTTGAAAACAGGGTCTCACTGAGTTGCAAAGGGCCTCACTAAGTAGCTGAGGCTGTCTTTGAACTGCGATCCTCCTGTCTCAGCCACCCAAATGCTGGGATTACAAGTGTGTGTCACCATGCCTGGCAATTTGAGTATTTTTTAGCCATCTCCTGAAGTAAGATGTATTCCATTAGGAATCATTCCCATTTCTCCTTATCTCTAACCCTTGGCTAATCTAGCTTCTGTCTCTATGGATCTGCCTGTTTTTATATACATATGGAACCACACAGTACATGGCCTTTTGTGACCAGCTTATTTCACTTAACATAGTAATTTCAAGATTCATATGTGTTGAAGCATATTTCATTCATATTTATGGCTAATATTTATTATGGGTATATCATATATCCCTGCATCAGCTGATAGACATTTATTTTTTTATTTTTTTGGTGGTACTGGGGGTAGAATCCAAAGGCTTTCTACCTCCAGGCTATATCCCAGACCTATTTTATATTTTATTTATTTATTTTTATTTTATTTATTATATTTTATTTTTTATTTTATATTTTATTTATCTCACTGAGTTGCTGAGAGCCTCACTAAGTAGTGGAGGCTGGCTTTGAACCTGCGCGATCCTCCTGTCTCAGCCTCATAAACGCTGGAATTACGAGCATGCGCCACCACGCCCGGCTAGCTAATAGACATTTAGGTTGTTTCCACTGCCTGATGTGTGTGTGTGTGTGTGTGTGTGTGTGTGTGTGTGTGTGTGTGTGTGTGTTACTGGGGATTGAACCCAGGGGCATCCTACCTCTGAGCTACACCCCCAGCCTTATTTTCTATTCTTTATTTTCAAACAAGGTCTAAGTTGTGGAGGGCCTCACTAAGTAGCTGAAGCTGTCCTTGAACGCTGTTCCTGCCGTCTCAGCCTCCCAAATGCTGGAATTACAAGCGTGCGCCACCACTCCTGGCTCTTCCACTGTCTAATTTCTATGAATAATGCTACTGTGAGCACTCTTGTACAAGTTTATTGTGTGAACATATGTTTTAAATTCTCTAAGTATATACCTAGAGAAAAATTGCTGGGTTATATGATAACTCTGTATTTAACTTTTTTTTTTAGCCACTGCCAAAGTCTTTTCCAAAGTGACTGCACCATTTTACATCTCTCCTAGGCATGTATGAGGGGTCTAATTTCTTGTCACCTCTTATGATTACCCACGTTTTTATTCCACGTGTGCTAATCAATATATTCTAATGAAGGATAGTACTGCCTTGTAGTTTTGATTTGCTTCACTGGTTATCTTTAAACAAGAATTAGATTATTTTCTTTTTTGTGTGGTTTAGATATGATTTTGCAAGAAAGCAGGGAAAATAGATGTCAAGGTATCTTTTTTTTTTTTTTTTTCGGGTCTGGGGATGGAACCCAGAGGCCTTTGACCTCCAACCTACCCCCCCCCTGCCCTATTTTTTATTCTTTATTTTGGTACTGGGTCTCACTGAGTTGCAGAGGGCCTCACAAGTGGCTGAGGCTGTCCGCGAACCGCGATCCTCCTGTCTCAGCCTCCCAAATGCTGGGATTACAAGCATGCACCACCACGCCAGGCCTCAAAGTATCTTTAACTTTATGATCAGGATTGTCACAATTCTGATGTCTACACTGCAGGTCAGTGCTACTAAGTACCTAGCTGATGAGGCTCTGAGAAGAAAGTACCAGAAGAATGATACACTAGCCGGGTTTGGTGGTACACGCTTGTAATCCTAGTACTTGGTAGGGTGAGACAGGATGATCGCGGTTAGAGGACAGCTGCTTTGCAACTCAGTGAGACCCTGTTTCAAAGTAAAGAATAAAAAAATAGGGCTGAGAGCCGGGCGTGGTGACACACAATTGTAATCCCAGCATTTGGGAGGCTGAGACAGGAGGATCGCGGTTCGAGGACAGCCTCAGCAACTTGTGAGGCTCTTTGCAACTCAGTGAGACCCTGTTTCAAAATAAAGAATAAAAAATAGGGCTGGTATGTAGCTCGGAGGTAGAATGACCCTGGGTTCCGTCCCTAGTACCATAAAAAATAAAAATAGGGCTGAGGGCCGGGCGTGGTGGTGCACGCTTGTAATCCCCGCGCTTGGGAGGCGGAGACAGGAGGATCGCGCAGGTTCGAAGCCAGCCGTGCTGGCGTAAGAGACCCTGTTTCAAAAATATAAAATAGGTCTGGGAGTGTAGCCCGGAGGAAGGAGGGCTTCCAGGAACCCCAGTACCACCAAAAAAAAAAAAAAATAGGGCTGAGGTTGTAGGATGCCCTTGGGTTCCATTCTCAACACCAAAATATATATATAATAAAATAAAATAATACTAGCAGTGGGTGGATACTCAAGCATATCTAATGAGTAGACATACTTAAACTTGACTTAACTAAGTCAAGTAATCATCAAGACAGATGATTGCTTACCTGAAAAGTTTGATTTTTAGCACATGGAAGACTTCTCTCCTGATTATTTCTGCACATCTTATTGAATGAGCACTCAGCACCTTATGTGGGCCAGACACTGCGCTTTTTTGACTCACATGTTGAAGAAGACATAATCCCACGGCCTCCAGAAAACCAGCATTGAGAAGGACATACAAATTATATAAAATTTAGGGTAATATACCTCATGAAGTACTATATAGTCACCCAAATGGTTAAATTTTTTTTTTTTTTTTTTTTTTTTTTTTTTGGTGGTTCTGGAAACCCTTCTACCTCCAGGCTACACTTCCAGATCTATTTTTATACTTTTTAATTTGGAAACAGGGTCTCTTCAGCCAGCGCCGCTGGCTGGCTGCGAACCTGCACAATCCTCCTGTCTCTGCATCCCAAGCACAGGGATTATAAGCGTGCGCCGCCACTCCCAGTTTTTTCTTTTTTTGCAGTACTGGGGGTGGAATCCAGGAGCATTCTACCTTTGAGCTACACCCCCAGCCCTGTTTTTTTTTTTTTTTTTGGTGGTACTGGGCATGGAACCCAGGGGACTTCTACCTCCAGGCTTCACTCCTAGACGTATTTTATATTTTAATTTGGAAACAGGGTCTCTTAAGTCAGCTGAGGCTGGCTTCGAATTCTTCGCAATCCTCCTGTCTCAGCCTCCCAAGTGCAGGGATTACAAGCGTGCGCCACCACGCCCGGCTATTCTTTCTTTCTTTCTTTCTTTCTTTCTTTCTTTCTTTCTTTCTTTCTTTCCTTTCTTTATTTTACTTTATTTTATTTTCGGTACTGGGGATAGAACTCAGGGGCATTCTACCTCCAAGCTATATCCCAAGCACTATTTTTTATTCTTTTTTTATTTTTATTTTTATTTTTTTTAATTTTTTATTTTTTGGTGGTACTGGGGTTCCTGGAAGCCCTTCTACCTCCGGGCTACACTCCCAGACCTATTTTTACATTTTTATTTGGAAACAGGGTCTCCTAAGCCAGTGCATGTGCGGCTGGCTTCGAATCTGCGCGATCCTCCTGTCTCTGCCTCCCAAGCACGGGGATTACAAGCATGCACTACCACGCCCGGCCTTTCTTTTTTTATTTTTGAAACCGAGTCTCACTAGGTTGTGGACGACCTCACTAAGTAGTTGAGGCTGCCTGCAAACCTGCAATCCTCCTGTCTCAGATTCCCAAATGCTGGGATTACAAGTGTGTGCCACTATGCCCAGCTACTCAAATAGTTAAAATTTAAACACACAGCTGGGTGTGCTGGCACATGCTTATATCCCAGTACTTGGGAGGCTGAGACAGGAGGATCATCCTGAGGGTTCGAAGCCAGTCTCAGCTACTTGGTGAGGCTCTAGCAACTTAGTGAGATTCTGTTTCCAAATATAAAATAGGTCCGGGAGTGTAACCGGGAGGTAGAAAGCCCCTGGGTTCTATCCCCAGTACCACTCACACACATGCAAAAAAAATTAAAAACTGAAATGGACAAGGAATACAGAGCAACTGAAACTCTCTTGCACCGCTGATGGGAGCATGGATTGTCTGAACCTTTGTAGGGCAGCATTTGGTATTATCCCTTAGAGCTGAATAGTCACTTATCCCATAATACGGAAATGCCACTTCTAGGTATATACCAAAAAAGTGTACATATATATGGTCAATGAAAGACATGTATAAGAAGATATACAATCAACTTGTACATATTTTTAATAACCCCAAAACGGAAACAATTCAAATGTCCATCAAAAGTAGGATAAATAAGTGGTATGTTTTAATAGAATATTATGTAGCACTGAAAATAAACAGATCATTGATACTAGTAGCAACTGAAATGAATTCAAAGTCAAAACATAAAATCAAAGGAATTATATACATAAGAGCATGTGTGATGGTTTAGGTTTGCAATGTCCTCCCAAAGGCTCATGTGTTGAAATCATGGTCCCCAATGCAGCAAGGTGCAGAAGTAGGGCATGAGTGAAGGAGATGGGACTTGGGGAATATTAATATTATAAATGTCCCTGGTTCCCTCTTCTAGCCCTCTCGGCTTCAGACTACTATGATGTTGTTACGGTTGTAATGGCACTGTGGGCTCTTTTTCTTCTATTTAATTGGAATTTGTTGAATAGAGAAATTAAAACTAATAGACAACCAGGCATGGTGGCACATGTTAGTAATCTCAGCATTTGGGAGGCTGAGACAGGAGGATAGCAGTTTGCTGACAGCCTCAGCTAATTAGTGAGGCCCTCTGCAACTTGGTGAGACCCTGTTTCAAAGAATAAAAAATAGGGCTGGGGGTGTAGCTTGGAGGTAGAATCCCCCTGAGTTTAATCCTCAGTATCGCAAAAAAAAGAAAGGAAGGAAGGAAGGAAAGAAGGAAGGAAGGAAGAAAGAAAACTAATAGCAGCTTGGTGCAGCTTCAACAAGTTGTATTACAAAATCAGTAGGAAATAGAAAGGAAAAAATAGGAAAGCAGTGTGCTTGGGGTCCAGTGGAGAGCCTGAAAATGGAACTCTGCCCTCCATCTCCATCCTTGGCCTTAAATAGATTTTGTATTGGTATCTTCCTATCAGCATGACCAAGGCAATGGGCTAGTAACTATTTTTTTTTTTTTTTTGGAGGTGGTGCTTTGCCTCCAGACAGTACGCTTACTAAGTGCAGGGGTCAGTGATCTACCTTGTTTCCACCTCTGTTGTATCAGGCAATATTGGTTGCTCATCAACTTTGGGCGCTTTGACGCAGCACACGCAGTTTACCTTTCCTATACCCAGGCCAGGTCACAAAGAAGAGGGCCTGATTGCCTCTGTGTATTTTTAGGGCTGAAGGCTTCAATTGTCTCTAGGGCTTTTAAAGCCAAAGGCCTTAATTTCCTTTACATTCTTACTATAGGGTTATCATTAGAACAAAGGGCAGAGAGAGAGGGGAGTCTAACAGCCGCTGCCCCTCCCTGCCTGAGTGTCTAACAGCGCCCAGGCTCTGACAGCTTTTTACATTTTGGAAATTAATACCAGAACAATTTTCGAAGATCAGCACAATGTGAGAACAGCATCCTTTTGCCGTGCCTTACTGCTTTGGAGCCATCCAACTATGGACTGACCCTCCAAAACTGTGAGCCCAAATAAAGCTTTCCTCCTCTAAGGATTTATTTATTTTTGTGGTACTGGGAATTGAGCCCAGGGTGTAGCTACATATGAGCTACACCCCTAGCCCTATTTTAATTTTTGTTTTGCAACAGGGTCTCACTAAGTTGCTGAGGGTTTCACTAAATTGCTGAGTCTGGCCTCAAACCTGCAATCCTCCTGTCTCAGGCTCTCAAGTACAGGGATTACAGGCATGAGCCACCACACCCAGACCTTAAGTTGTTCTTGTCCCATATTTTGGTTATAGTGTCAGAAAGGCTGACTAAAATATCATGGAACAATAAAATATGAATAAACGAGTCTATGGCAAGAGAAATCAGAGCAGTGGTTACCTTTGGGGTTAGAGAACAACTGGATGAAGCAGAGAGGCTTTTAAGAATCTGGTAATTCATTCATTCTCTTCTCTCCTCTCTCTCTCTCTCTCTCTCTCTCTCTCTCTCTCTCTCTCTCTCTCTCTCTCTCATACTAGGGATTGAATCTGGAGTCATTCCACCTCTGAGCTACACCCCCAGCCCTCTTTTTTTTTTTTTTTTTTGCAGTACTGGGGATAGAACCTAGGGGCATTCTACCTCTGAGATACACTCCCAGCCTTATTTTTTATTCTTTATTTTGAAACAGTGTCTCACTGAGTTGCAAAGGGCCTCACTAAGTAGCTAAGGCTGTCCACAAACCACCATCCTTCCATCTCAGCCTAGGATAACAAGCGTGTGCCACCACGCCTGGCTTCCTCTTTTTTATTCTTTATTTTGAAACAGGGTCTCATTAAGTTGCAGAGGACCTCACTAAGTAGCTAAGGAGGACCTCAAACCAGTGTCATTCTGTCTCAGCCTCCCAGATACTGGAAACACAAGCGTGTACCACCATGCCCAGCAATATTCTATCTCTCGATAAAGGTGTGTTAACTTTGTAAAACGCATTAAGCTATATGCTCATAGTTCATTTCCTTCCTTCCTTCCTTCCTTCCTTCCTTCCTTCCTTCCTTCCTTCCTTCCTTCTGTCCTTCCTCTCTCTTCTTTCTTTCTTTCTTTCTTTCTTTCTTTCTTTCTTTCTTTCTTTCTTTCTTTCTTGTGGTACTGGGGATGGAACCCAGGGGCTTTCTACCTCTAGGCTATACTCCCAGACTTATTTTATGTATTTGTTTGGAAACGGTCTCACTAAGTTGCTGAGAGCCTCACTAAGTAGCTGAGGCTGGCTTTGAACCTGTGCGATCCTCCTGTCTCAGCCTCTCAAGTGCTGGGATTATAAGCATTCAACACCACACTTGTTCTCTCTCTCTTTCTTTCTTTCTTTCTTTCTTTCTTTCTTTCTTTCTTTCTTTCTTTCTTTCTTTCTTTCTTTCTTTCTTTCTTTCATACTGGAAGTTGAACCCAGAGGTATTTGGCCTCCAAGCTACATTCCTAGCCCTTTTTATTTTTTGTTTTGAAACAGGGTCTCATTAGAGTTGCAAAGGGCCTCACTAAGTAGCTGAGGTTCCTTAAACAGCAATCCTGTTTCAGCCTCCCAAATGCTGGTATTACAAGCATGTGCCACCACGCCTGGGTATATTTCACTTTTTAAAGGTACAAAAGCCAAAGCCGGTACCAGGAATAGAGGTGGAACTTAAGTGGAACTGTTTCACACTTATGAAAGGGAAACAGCAAAAGGATCACTGGAAATTTTTGGAGAGTTAGGTGTTTTTTTTTTTTGGGGGGGGGGTATGGGTTGAACCCAGGGGCATTCTATCTCTGAGCTGTACCCCCAGCCCTATTTTTTTTTTTTTTTTGGTGGTACTGGGGATGGAACCCAAGGGCCTTCTACCTCTGGGCTACACTCTCAGCCCCATTTTATATTTTTTATTTGGAAACAGGGTCTCACTAAGTTGCTGAGAGCCTCACTGAGTAGCTGAGGCTGGCTTTGAACCTGCGCGATCCTCTTGTCTCAGCCTCCCAAGCGCAGGGATTACAAGCATGCGCCACCACACCCGGCTTTTTTAACTTTTTTATTTTGAAACAGGGTCTCATTAAGTTGCTGAAAGCCTCACCTAAGTACCTGAGGCTGGCCACAAACCTATGATCCAGTCTCAGCCTCCCAAGGACTGGGATTACAAGCCTGCACCATTACCCCCAGCTGAGAGCTGAATTTTGAAAGGTAGTTTTTACAAGCAGATGAAAATGAATAAAGGAAGGGGCTAAGGCATCGCAGTAAGAGGAACCACATGCCCCCAAGTGCATGGAGACATATAATCATACAAGGTGTTTTAGGAATCCTATGTGGTTTTATATTGTTGGAGTGGTAATTGGGAAGGGATTTTAGGGAGGGCCTTACAGATGGTAAGACTGGCCCAAGAAGCAGTGACAAAGTTCCCTTTATACAGTTAAACAGCTTGAACTTGAACTCTAGGTCTTAGCCTGGTTGGAAATATAGTTCTCTGATGTTCTCATTAAAACTCTGGACAAGCTCATTGGAAAAACGCACATGAAAATTTTGCAGATAATTGACAACTGTGCTTATTCGTGGACTCCTGGTTCATGCATCTTAGGTTAGGAATCCTTTCTCTGCAAAAGACAACAGGGATTTTTTAAAGAGCTTTAAGAGAAAGAAAGAAAGAAAGAAAGAAAGAAAGAAAGAAAGAAAGAAAGAAAGAAGTTAAAAAGGAGATGAAAAAAGAAAGAAAAAGTAAAATAAAACTTTAATATAAGAACCTGGTGCTAAAGTTCCTCAACCTTTACTCCCCAAACCAGTTCTCTTTCCTAGACCTGTCTCTCCCACATTTCTGGGAAATCTGTAGATCCTAGAGTTAACTGAAAGAAACTATAATTGCCCTGTGCATTGTTAACTAGATACAGTACCTTGAGAAACATATAACTTAGGACACACTCCAGCTTATCTATCAATAGATAATAAAGACCTCTATCAGTCGGGCGTGGTGGCGCACACTTGGGAGGCAGAGACAGGAGGATCCCGCAGGTTTGAAGCCAGCCTCGCTGGCTTAAAAGACCCTGTTTCCAAATAAAAATATAAAATCAATCTGGGAGTGTAGCTCAAAGGTAGAAGGGTTTCCAGGAACCCCAGTACCATACACACACAAAAAAACCCTCTCTCATCCTGAGGACCCTACGGCTGACCAGACCACGGGACCACCATAAACTGCCCCAGGACTACTGGACTGAGATCACTCCTACAGCTGACCAGACTTCCAGACTGAGATCATCCTCACATGCCTCCTCTATCCCACCCCTCACCAAAGTCCCCTATAAGAAAAGAGCCCTGCAGCCATGCATGGTGGTGCATGCTTATAATCCCAGTCCTTGGGAGGCTGAGACAGGAGGATCGCAGGTTTGTGGCCAGCCTCATCTACTTAGTGAGGCCCTCCTCAACTTAATGAGACCCTGTTTCACAATAAAGAATAAAAAATAGGGCTGAGAGTCTAGCGTGGATGTAGAATGCCCCTGGGTTCAATCCCCAGTATTGAAAAAGAAAGAAAGAAAGAAAGAAAGAGAGAAAGAAAGAAAGAAAGAAAGAATAAAAGAGCCCTGTACTTTCATCAAGGTCTTTCCCTTCTGAGATGGTTCACATTCTCCCTTATATGTGTATTTCCTACTTTCCTAAATAAACCTCTGTCTATGTCTCTGGCTGGCATGAGCTGAAATTCTTTTCAGTCACATTAACCAAGGACCCTTTCAGATCCTGAGTTTCTGAGTTGAGAAATGGACCCACCCGTCACTCCAACAGCAGGATTAGATTTATAGTTTAAGAAGACCAGTGGATGCAATATGGAACTTGCATTGGAAACTGAGTCAAAGTGACATACAGGAACTACTTAAAATGGTAAGTGAGCCAGGTGTGCACACTTGTAATCCCAGTACTTGGGAGGCTGAGATAGAAGGATCATAGGTTCAAAGTCAGCCTGGGTAACTTAGCAAGATTCTGTTTCAAAATAAAAAATAAAAAGGGCTGGGGGTATAGCTCAGTGGTAGAGCCCTTGGGTTTAATTCCTAGTACCTCATACACACATAAAAGGTAAATTAATAGATAAAGACTTTAATTAAGCAGTATTAGGTCAGAAAAGTAAGGATATTCATAGTCATCAAGGTTTGGGGGCTGATTAGATGTGAGGGTTGAGGACGAAGGCTGTTTCTGGGACCTCAATGTTTCTAGCTTGAGTTAGTGGTTGGGTCATCAACTAAAGATGGAAACTGAAAGCATCAATCAGGGACATTGGATTAAATGGAAGTGAGGCAAAGATGCTTCTTCTTCTTCTTCTTCTTCTTCTTCTTCTTCTTCTTCTTCTTCTTCTTCTTCTTCTTCTTCTTCTGTGGTACTGGGGATGGAAACTAGGGGCATTCTACCTATGAGCTACACCCCCAGTCCTATTTTTTATTATTCTTTATTTTGAAACAGGGTCTCACTGAGTTGCAAAGAGCCCCACTAATAGCTGAGGCTGTCCACGAACTGCAATCCTCCTGTCTCAGCCTCAGAATGCTGGGATTACAAGTGTGAGTCACCAAGCCTTGCTAAAATGCTTCTTGAAAAGAGGTAGACACACCCTAACTCCATAGGCTTCAAGAGCCTCCTGAGAAGTCTGGGGCCCAGGCTGCTCGCCTCCTGTGTCACCGTATGGATTTGAGCCTTGTGTGCTGCTGGAGTAGACAGGGGCAGAACCAAATCAACTCGCAGGACCTAATTCACAAAGCATTAAGGTTTAGCTTTGGAGAAGAAAAATAGATTCAGATGTTTACCAGCACAAATTATTCCCGTGAATGAACTAAAAGAGATATGTAAAGGAAGTAATAGAACATTTGGATTCTAGGCCTACCATGGCACTCAGCCATCATAGCTGAATATAATTTATTTATTTATTTATTTATTTATTTATTTATTTATTTATTCATTCATTCATTCTGCAGTACTGGGGATGGAAAATAGGGGCATTTTACCTTCGAGCTACACCCCCAGCCCTATTTTCTATTTATTTTGAAACAGGGTGTCACTGAGTTGCAAAGGGCCTTACTAAGTAGCTGAGGCTGGCCACGAACCAAGATCCTACTGTATCAGCCTCCCAAATGCTGGGATTACAAGCACATGCCACCATACCCAGCTTGATTCTTTATTGTAAAACAGGGTCTCACTGAGTTGCAAAGGCCCTCACTAAGTAGTTGAGGCTGTCTGCAAACTGCAATCTTCCTGTCTCAGTCTCCCAAATGCTGGGATTACAAGAGTGCACCACCATGCCCAGCTTGAATGTAACACTTTAAAATAAAACTTTCCTATTTCTAGAACTAAAACCCTGCCAGGCACCTAGATCATCTATAAACTTTCTTTTAGCTGAGATAGGAGGAACTTGGTTGGTGGCCAGCCTTACCTACTTAGTGAGGCTCTTTGCAACTCAGTGAGACCTTGCTTCAAAATAAAGAATAAAAAATAGGACTGGGAATGGAACTCAGAGGTAGAATGCTTCTGGGTTCCAAACCCAGCACCGAAAGCAAAAACATAAACAAAACACAAAACAAACACAAACAAAACAATAAAACAACTTTCTTTTAGGCAATGAGTATTGCCCTGGGCTATTTGGTGGATACTTGTGTCTGATCACAGCAGATTGTACGGCAATGAATAAGGACTTTACGAGGACAGAAGAAGGGGTGGAATATGGTGTTTTACTGACAGCCGCATCAAGCAAAAAAAAAAAAAAAAAAAAAAAAAAAAAAAGATCTGAAAATTTCCAGTTCTATTTATTAAGACAATTTGAACCTTTGGAATCTAAAGTTATCACACAAGGGAGACAAGTTGGAGGCTCCAAGTCATCTGATTTGAACATTGCGAGGAATGTGACCTCATTTTGAACCCCAGGAGAGTGAAACAGGATATATTGGTCTAATCAGATTTGCATTTTTAAAAGATCACTCTGGCTGCTTTGCAGAAAATAGAAGGAGGCAAATATGGATGCCAGAATACAAGAGTCCACTATAATCACAGAGGTGATGGTAGCTTGAACCAAGGACTAGCATCAGATAAGGAGAGAATTCAATGGATTTAATGTACGTGTATCACATATATAGTATTTCGGAAGTGGAATAAATAGAACATGGTAATTGACTGAATGTGGGAAGGTGGTGAGGAAGACAGAGGAGTCACAGATGAGCGCTGGGTTTCTGATTTGTGCATCGGGTGGATGGTAGAACCATCAGTGCAGAAGAACCAGATGGGGTGCTAGGAAATGGAAAGTTCAATTTTATACACGTTAAGTTTGTAGGGGTTAGCAGACATCCAAATGGATTTGCTGAGCACGCGTTTGAGTCAGACCGTAGAGTCCAGAGCCAGGGTCTTGGTTAAAGATTCAGTGTGAGGTTCACTGACACATGGAGAGTAATTGAAATCTGTGGTGAGAATGAGAACTATTCAGATATTAAGATAAGAGGACTAGCCTGGCGTGGTGGGGCACACTTGTGATCCCAGTACTTGGGAGGCTGAGACGGGAGGATCCAGGTTCTCGGCCAGCCTCGGCAACTTAGTGAGGCCCTCTGCAACTTAAAGAGACCCTATTTCAAAATAAGGAGTTAAAAATAGGGCTGGGAGATGTAGTTTGGAGGTACTTGGGTTCAATCCCCGGTACCAAAAAAAAAAAAAAAAAAAGATAAGAGGATAAATTTTTTTGTGGTTCTGGGGGTGGAACCCAGAGGCTTTCTACCTCCAGACTATACTCCCAGACCTATTTTTTTATATTTTATTTGGAAACAGGGTCTCACGAAGTTGCTGAGAGCCTCATTAAGTAGCTGAGGCTGGCTTCGAACCTGCACGATCCTCCTGTCTCAGCCTCCCAAGTGCGGGGATTACAAGCGTGCGCCACCACGCCTGGCAAGAGGATAAATTTAAAGGTTATATGGATGGGGAAAGCAGTACAGGAAACTGGAAAGTGCAGGAAAAAAACCAAAAACAAAAAACCAGGCAAGTTTGACATAACAGAAATTAAAGGAAGGAACTCTTTCAAAGAATCAACTGTGTAGGTAAATCATTCTAATCAGTCAAGATGAAGACTGGAAAATCTGTTGATTTTAGCTGGGGTAGGTTTTGCTGGAAAAAGAAATGTACTTATGAGTGTGTGTGTGTGTGTGTGTGTGTGTTTATTTCTGAAAGTGTGGCACATGAGCCAGCAGCATCCAAACCCACCTGAGAACTCGTAGGGCAAATTCCTAGGCCTTATCCTCCTTTACTCACCTTCTTTTATTAAACGTGTGTGTGTGTGTGTGTGTGTGTGTGTGTGTGTGTGTGTGTGTGTGCGCGCGCGCTACTGGGGATTGAACCCAGGAGTGGTTCTGCCTCTGAGCTAAATAGATTGGGATGGTGTGAAGGTCTAATATTAATTCCAGTGGTGTCAGCTGAGTCCCGGAGAATACATCATTGGGCCCAGAAATCTTTACTGTGCAACATCCTTTTAAGAAGTCTACCACAGAGCATTGCTACCCTGTGACTTGGAGACTATTTGTCCTGAATCCGGTGGAATTAGAGGCCAGACTAAAGTTGCACCCTGGTAAGATTGTCAGGGAGTCTCAGCAGTGATACAATCAAGCATCTGGCTCCACCTGAAGCAACCAAGGACTGCCAGGAACAGACAACTCCATCAGAACGGCAGTGATAGAGTGCTGCCAATAACTCTTAGGTCTCAGGTGTCACAGGCTAGAATATAGATGAAATCACAATTATGCCACTCCCCCTAATGTTCTTGCTCCAAGACCTTACCCAATTGACTAGCAGGGATTCCAATCATTTCCAGGGTTTTCCTTAAAGATATTTGGAAAATCCCAGTACTTGGGAGCCTGAGACAGGAAGATGTAGGTTGGCAGCCATCCTTAACCACTTAGTGAGGCTTTCATCGATTTAGTAGAGACCTTCTTTCAAAGTAAAAAATACTTTGGTCTGGGGTAGAATTACTTAGCTCAGAGGTAGAATTCCCCTGGGTTCAATCCCCAGTTGTTTTTTTTTAAGGGCTTGCAGAACTGATATGTGGAATATCCTCATAAGAGGAGCCTCCTTAATGCTGGCTAGAATTCTGGGTATCATTTTTATTGCTTATTTGTTTGTTTGTGGTACTGGGTATTGAAACCCAGGGACATTCTGACTCTGAGTGATACCCCCAGTCCTATTTTATTATATTTTTAAAATTTGAAACAGAGTCTCAGTAAGTTGTGGGGGGCCTGAGGCTGGCTGTGAACCTGTGATCCTCTTGTCTCAGCATCCCAAGTACTAGGATTACAGGCATGTGCCACCATCCCCAACTTCTGGGTAACTTTTGAACCTTCATTCCAGAATCTCAAAGCTCTAAGCTGTGAGTTTGTGGGTGTAGGGTATCTCTCAGCTTTCCCTCTTTTCTAATGTTTGCAAAGTTCCCAGGGAAAATTACACATTTCCACAAATCCCTTCTGATGATTACTTGCTCTGAGCCTGTTAGTGGAGTGCCTAGGCATGTGTCTAGTGTTTCAAGCAGAAACACTAGAATGTGAGAATACTGTTAGCAATTGTGTCTGAATAAAATGCAGAAACTTCAGTAGGAAAGTGAGTGACATTTTGAGTGACAGCCCATCCAATCTTTGGGACTTGCAAGTGGAATTCCTCCTTTGGCATTGAAGTCCTAAAGGAGTACGAGGAACTCTACAGGGTTTTCAGAAGAGGCTAATGGCCCAAAGTTGACATAAACTTAACCTGTTAGTGCCCATGAAAAGAACAAAACAAATCCTGCTTCTGCACTTCTCAAGATGAGGTTGAGCCGGGCGTGGTGGCGCACACTTGTAACACCAGCATTCGGGAGGCTGAGACCAGAGGATCGCGGTTTGTGGACAACCTCAGCTACTTAGTGAGGCCCTCTATAACTCAGTGAGACCCGGTTTCAAAATAAAGAATAATAAAAAAAATAGGGCAGGGTCTGTAGCTCGGAGGTTGAATGCCCCTGGGTTCCATCCCCAGATCCACAAATAAATAAATAAATAAATAAATAAATAAATAAATAAGATGAGGTTGGTGTGGTGTGGTGATGCACACTTGTAATCCCAGTACTTGGGAGGCTGAGACAGGGGGATGGCAGGTTTCTGGCCAGTCTTAGCTACTTAGTGAGGCCCTCTGCAACTTAGTAAGACCCTGTTTCAAAATAAAGAATAAAAGCCGGGCGTGGTGGCGCAACGCTTGTAATCCCAGCATTTGGGAGGCTGAGACCGGAGGATCGCGGTTCGCAGACAGCCTCAGCTACTTAGTGAGGCCCTTCGCAACTCAGTGAGACCCGGTTTCAAAATAAAGAATAAAAAAAAAATAGGGCAGGGGGTGTAGCTCGGAGGTCAAATGCCTCTGGTTTCCATCCCCAGACCCGCAAAAAAAAAAAATAATAATAATAAATAAATAAATAAATTTAAAAAATAAATAAATAAATAAAGAATAAAAAATAGGGCTTGGGGTATAGCTTAGAGGTAGAATGCTCTTGGGTTCAACCCCCAGTCCCACAAAAACAAACAAACAAAAAAACACACTGTAAGGTTGGACTTACAGTGGGCCCTCCCATTTTATTGGCTGTGGGAAAGCAGTGGGGGCCGCCCCAAGGGTCTGTGTGTATCCTGGCTCTGGGGTGGGGCAGGGCAGGCTCTTACGGAGTCAAGGATCTACCAGGACATGAAGTATCTGTTTGGTGAGTCCTTAGAGGGTCTGAAAGTGTAGTACCCTGTGCTCTTTGGGCATACTAAAGTTAACTGGAAGTAAGAGCAAGTAAGATTGGCACAGAATTCGAATGTGTTCCTGGAGGTTTTCAGTGTGGGATTTAGGGAGCTGAGCATCCATCCATTCAAATAGATATTCATGGGTACATGTCAGAATCACCAGGGGCACTTTTTTTTCCTCAAAGTACACACATATTTTTATGCATTTGCTCTACACAGTGCTTCAGAGTCTATTTATTTCCCCCTACACACTATATTTGAAATTTCTTTATTTATTTTGTGGTACTGGGTATGGAACCATGGGGCATTCTGCCTCTGAGCTACACCTCCAGCCCTATTTTTTATTTTTATTATTTTTTTGTGGTACTGAGGATAGAACCCAGGGGCTTTTCTACCTCAGGGCTATACTCCCAGACCTATTTTTATACTTTATTTGGAAACAGGGTCTCACTGAGTTGCAGAAGACTTCCCTAAGTTGCTGAGGTCAGCCGTGAACCTGTGATCCTCTTGTCTCAGCCTTCCAAGTTCTAGAATTACAAGTGTGTACCACCACCCCTGGCTGCCGCTGGTTTGATTTTGGTTGAAAGTCCTGAGTGGAAATAATTATAACTACCATTTATTGACCATGCTCAGCACTTTATATATGTTCCCATTTCATCTGTACAACAACATTACGAGGTAGGTGTTATTCTTTCTATATTACCAATAATAAAGAATATAGATCTAAAGATGTAATTTAGATTAGAATAACTGAGGCTTTGTCTGATGTTGGGCCTAAATTCAGAGGGTAATACATTATTTAAAAGGAATGTACATTTTATTTGTTTGTTTATTTGTTTTTGTGGTACTGGGGATTGAACCCAGCTACACTCCAGCTCTATTTTAAATTTTGAATCAGGGTTTCACAAAGTTGCTGAAGGCCCAGCTAAATTGCTAAGGCTGTTTTCTTTCTTTCTTTCTTTCTTTCTTTCTTTCTTTCTTTCTTTCTTTCTTTCTCTCTCTCTCTCTCTCTCTCTTTCTTTCTTTTTTCTTTTTTGCAGGTGTGGAGATGGAACCTAGGGACATTGGCATTTGACCTCTGAGCTACACCCCCTACCCTATTTTTTTTTTTTTTTTTTTTTTTGCAGGTCTGGGGATGGAACCCAGGGGCATTTGACCTCCGAGCTACACCTTCTGCCCTATTTTTATTCTTTATTTTGAAACTGGGTCTGAGTTGCAGAGGGCCTCACTAAGTAGCTGAGGCTGTCTGTGAACCGCGATCCTCCAGGTCTCAGCCTCCCGAATGCTGGGATTACAAGCCTGCGCCACCAAGCCTGACTCCCCTACCCTATTTTTTATTATTTATTTTGAAACAGGGTCTCAATGAGTTGTAGAGGGCCTCACTAAGTAGCTGAGACTGTCCATGAACCACGATCCTCCTGTCTCAGCCTCCCGAATGCTAGGATTATAAGCGTGCGTTAACAGGCCCGGCTACTAAGGCTATTTTCAAACCTGTGATCCTCCTGTATCAGCCTACCAAGTAATAGGATTGTAAGTGTGCGCCATTACTTGGGGGTTGAGACGGGAGAATCGCAGGTTTGTGTTCAGCCTCAGTAACTTAGTGAGGTCCTCTCAACTTAATGAGACCCTGTTTCAAAATAAAAATAAAATAGAACTGGGGGTGTAGCTTGGAGGTAGAATGCCCCCTTGGTTCAATCCCTAGTACCACACACACAAATAAAATACCTTCTTTCTCTTGGAAAATTCTCTACCTTTATCTCCCTACCTCTGGTGAGACACTGCTTTTGACAACCTAGTGAGATATGTCTACGTAAAAAGCCTCACTCCCATTCCATTGTGGTTTTGTTTGTTTGTTTGTTTTGTTTTGTTTTTTGGTTTTTTTTGGTGGTACTGGGGTTCCTGGAAGCCCTTCTGCCTACGGGCTACACTCCCAGACCTATTTTATATTTTTTTAAATTTAGAAACAGGGTCTCTTAAACCAGCGCAGCTGGCTTCGAACCTGCGAGATCTTCCTGTCTCCAGCTCCCAAGCGTGGGGATTACAAGCGTGCGCCACCACGCCCGGCTTCCATTGTGTTTTGCAAGACCAGGCAAACTCTTTTTCCTCCTCTTCTTACCCTCCCTCTCCCCTTCCCTTCTTTCTTTTTGTTTTGTGGTACTGGGGATGGAACCCAGGGCTATTCTACCTCCAACCTACACCCCCCCCCCCAGTCCTACTTTTTATTCTTTTTTTTTTTTTTTCTTTGCGGGTCTGGGGATGGAACCCAGGGGCATTTGACCTCCGAGCCACACCCCCGCCCTATTTTTTTATTCTTTATTTTGAAACCGGGTCTCACTAAGTCACAGAGGGCCTCACTAAGTAGCTGAGGCTGTCCACAAACCGTGATACTCTGGTCTCAGCCTCCCGAATGCTGGGATTACAAGCATGTGCCACCACGCCCAGCTGTCTATTTTTTATTCTTTATTTTGAAACAGGGTCTCACTGAGTTGCAAAGGGCCTCATCAAATAGCTGAGGCTGTTTGTGAACCTCGATCCTCCTGTCTCAACCTCCCAAATGCTGGGATTCCTTCTTCCTTTTTAAAATTAATTTTCTCCAACTTCTCCAGGAAATAAATCTCATCTAACACTGAAGCTTAGAACTGAAAGTCTTCTGGAACTTGGGGCATGGGCACAGCTTGGCTCATGAAGATTTGGAGCTGAAATTCAGACTGAAGGCTGAGCGCAAAGTTGTCCACATCTGCTCCTGAGCTGCCTGCTCACTCAGCTGAAACCTGAGTTCTGCAGATACAGGTTTCAGCTCCGCACTGTTGCCCTGGCATGCATCTCTCTGGCCGGCTAGACTCTAGATTCAGGTAGATGGTCAATATCCAGGGTGCTGTAAGCCAACATCACCCGGGATTCCCTCTGCCACAGCTTCTCAGTGTCATTGACGCTGTCATGTCTTGAAAGCCAGAGCCTTCTTGTGGACTTAGAACCTTCATTTTCCTTTGCATGATGCAGAAGTGAGCCCACTGCTCCGGGTTCTTTCTGTCCTCCTGGGGCATTTTATCATGGTGATTCTCCCCCACCCCACTCCACCTTTCTGATTCAAGCCCACCCTGCTAGGTTTCACCACTGTCTGATCTTGGATTACAAAGGCTGAGGACTCGATCATTTCCAGAAGTCCTGGAAGGTGTATTGAGAGGACCTATGAGCAATGGTGCTGGTAAATGTTTAACTGGGGGAAAAGTGTGTACACATGTGTGATATTGTGAAATATAAATTCTCTTTGTTCCCATTTCCTGGCAGAGAGCTCCCCAAACTCTCATAGACAGGGGAACCAGGATAATCTTTTTGTTTTGTTATTTGGTATTGGACTCTGGGTCCTTTCACAGAGCTCCTAAGACCTGTGCAATTTCCTGAGCAACAGGAGCATCTTTTGCTCGAGTGGGGGGACCCTCAGTGGGCTCCTTGATGGCTGCAGGCTGTCACAGGGGAATCAGCCATGTGGTCAGAGGGTTGGAACTCTCGACCTGTAGGGAGGTTTGCTGATCACCAATGGCCAATGATTTAGTGACTCACATGGATGTAATGAAGTCTCTCAAACAACCCCAAAGGTCTGGTTTGTGAGAGCTTACAGGCTGGCAAACACCTGAGTGCCAGGAGGGTGGCACATCCCAATTCCATAGGATGTGTGTGCAACTGGGGCTTTCCAGACCTCACCATATACAGCTTTTCATCTGGCTGTTCCCCCGTATCCTTTACTATATCTTTTATTAATAAACCAGTAAATGTGTTTTCCTGAGTTCTGTGAACCACTCAAACAAATTAATTGATCCTGAGGAGGGGGTTGTGGGAACCACAGTATATGGCTGATCAGTCAGAAGCACAGGTCACAATCTGCGCTGGCAACTGGAGTCTGAAGTAGAGGACAGTCTGGTGGGACTGAACGCTCAACCTGTGGGATCTAATATTCTCTCTAGGTAGATATATCAGGATTGAATTGGAGGACATCCAGCTGGTGGCTGCCAGAGAATCTATAGGATTGCTTGCCATATGGGGGGGGAAAAACCCTGCACACATCTGATGTCAGAAGCGCTGAGTGACTGTGTGAGAGTAGAGAGTAGGAACTGTTCAGTTCTTCCTATCTTCTTAAAATGTGTGTGTATATTATAGATACACATCTCCCTCTAAAAAAAAGTATAAGTATTTATAAAAAAGTACATATATGTACTTTTTCTTTTTGTGGTACTAGGGATTGAACCCAGGGGCATTCTATCTCCAAGCTACACCCCCAGCTGTATTTTTATTTATTTTGAAACAGGGTCTCACTGAGTTGCAGAGGGCCTCACTAAGTAGCTGAACCTGGCCGTGAACCCATGATCTTTCTTTTCTTTCTTTTTTTTTTTTTTTTTTGCGGGTCTGGTGATGGAACCCAGGGGCATTCAACCTCTGAGCCACACCCCCTGCCCTGTTTTGTATTCTTTATTTTGAAACCGGATCTCACTGAGTTGCAGAGGGCCTCATTTAAGTAGCTGAGACTGCCGGCGAACTGCCATCCTCCGGTCTCAGCCTCCCGAATGCTGGGATTACAAGCGTGCACCACCATGCCCAGCCCCATGATCTTTCTGTCTCAGCCTCCCAAGTACAGGCATTACAAGCGTGAGCCACCATGTACAGCCATATGTTTATTATTTAATGAAATGATAGCACATGGCTGGGCATGGTTGCGCATGCTTGTAATCCCAGTACTTGGGAGGTTGAGACTGGAGGATTGAAGGTTTGCGGCAGCCTCAGCTACTTAGTGAGGCCCTCAGCAACTTAGTAAGACCCTGTTTTGTAATAAAGAATAAAAAATAGGGTTGGGGGTATAGCTCAGAGATAGAATGCCGCTGGATTCAATCCTAATACCACAGAAAATAATGAAGAAACAAAGCAAAAAACTTTTTTCTTTAATTTGATATAGCCAGTTGGTTGTCACAAATGCAGTTATTTTTCCCTAGACCTTGCATCTATAACCAACCAATGGTTGCAACTGACAAGTGTAGTTTCACCATGAACTTCGGTCAGTATTTTCCTTTACCTTTGCCAGGTAGAGAAAGTGAAACAACCCTTGGCGTGGTGGCGCACGCTTATAATCCCAGCATTTGGGAGGCTGAGACAGGAGGATCACGGTTCGCCAACAGCCTCAGCTACTTAGTGAGGCCCTCTGCAACTCAGTGAGACCCTGTTTCAAAATAAAGAATAAAAAATAGGGCAGGGGGTGTAGCTCGGAGGTAGAAAGACTTTGGGTTCCATCCCCAATACAAAAAAAAAGAAAGAAAGGAAAGAAAGCGGAACAATGAGGATGTAGGCCAAACTTCACTTGTTCCTCAATGACATGAGTTATTTCTTTTCTAAACAATATAATAGTTGTTGTTGTTGTTGTTGTTTGTTTTTTGGTACTGGGGATGGAACCCAGAGGCATTTTAGCTTTGAGCCACACCCCCGGCCCTATATTTTTTTTATTCTTTATTTTGAAACAGGGTCTCACTGAGTTGCCAAGGGCGTCACTAAGTAGCTAAAGCTTGTCTTCGAACCGCAATCCTCCTGTCTCAGCCTCCTGAATGCTGGGATTACAAGTGTACGCCAGCACACCCGGCTTGTTTTTTATTCTTTATTTTGAAACGGGGTCTCACTAGGTTGCTGAGAATCTCGCTACATTGTCAAGGCTGTTCTTGAACCTGGGATCCTCCTGTCTCAGCCTCCCAGGAACTGGAATTACAAGCGTGCACCACCATGGCCCGGTTAAGATAATATATTTATTTTTTAAATTTAAAAATTTGTTTTTATTTTTATTTTTGGTGGTACTGGGATTCCTAGAAAACCCTTCTACCTCCGGGCTACACTCCCAGACACCTATTTTGTATATTTTTATTTGGAAACAGGGTCTCCTAAGCCAGCACGGCTGGATTCAAACCTGAGCGATCCTCCTGTCTCTGCCTCCCAAGCGCGGAGATTATAAGGGTGCGCCACCACGCCCGGCTAAGATAATAGTTTTTAAATATTGAAAGAATATTTCCTCAAAATTTTCCGCTTTTCACAATGTAAAATAATCCCACTGCTATGGTCTGGATGTTTTGTTCCCAAATGTTCATATATTGGGAGCATGGGCCCCTTCTTGACCAAGTCTCAGGAGGCCATTTCTCTGGCCCAGGATCCTAACCACACACACACACACACACACACACACACACACACACACACAGAGAGAGAGAGAGAGAGAGAGAGAGAGAGAGAGAGAGAGCGCGATCGAGAGAGAGAGAGAGAGACATGAACAGTGTTCCGCGCCAAACCCAGGCCAGAAGAGCACACGTTAAACAGAGCCAAGGCTGGAGGGGCCTCGAGGGACCACCCGGCCCGCGCTCCCGTTGGTGCGCGCTTGCTCATGCCCGTCTTTAATACGCCGGCGCTGGGAGTTATCTATATTCCACGCTCACAGCGCTGTCTACTCCTTGCTCTAATGTCTGTCCCTCCCTGTGACAGATACCCTGTGTGGCTGTGTGGGGCACAGTCCCAGTGTCCAAGAACTCACCCTCCCTAAGAGAGCTCATCTGCAGCTCCCACTGCTGGAAAGTTTTTTTTGTTGTTGTTTTTTTGGGGTCTGGGGATGGAACCCAGGGCATTCAACCTCCGAGCTACACCCACTGCCCTATTTTTTATTCTTTATTTTGAAACAGGGTCTCACTGAGTTACAGAGGGCCTCGCTAAGTAGCTGAGGCTGGCCACGAAATGTGATCCTCCGTCTCAGCCTCCCGAAGGCTGGGATTACAAGTGTGCGCCACCTAGATAGTTCTTCTTTAATTTGCTTCCTTGAAAGTATAAATTGTCTGTCCTGTAAGTTATTTAAATAGTTTGGTAATGTGGGGGCAGTGTTATGCAAATCTTATTTAGAATATTAAAATGAGCCAGGCATGGCAGTATATGTCTATAATCCTAGTACTTGGGAGGCTGAGACAGGAGGATCACATGTTTGATGCTTGGCTCAGCAATTTAGCAAGAGCTTGTGTAAAAATAAAGAAATGAAAGGCTGGGGGTGTATCTCACAGAGAGAATGCCCCTGGGCTCAATCCCCCGTACCACTGTATTTCATTGGTTAAAGCAAGTAGCATTTGTAATCCCAGCATTAGGGAGACTGAGACCGGAGGATCGCAGTTTGCAGACAGCCTCAGCTACTTAGGCCCTTTGCAACTCAGTGAGACCCTGTTTCAAGAAATAAAAAGACTAAAAAATAGGGCTGGGGGTGTAGCTCAAAGGTATAATGCCCCTGGGTTCTATCCTCAGTAACACACACACACACACACACACACACACACACACACACACACACACACAGCAAGTAGCAAAATCTGCCCAGTTTGTGAGAGAGAACTCTACAGTGTGTGACATTAGGAGGAATGGTTCATTACAATCAATTTTAGAGACTAGCTACCGTACTAAGGATGGTACCCAGGAGCATTCTACGTCTGAGCTACACCTCCAACCCTATTTCTTATTTATTTATTTATTTACTTATTTATTATTTATCTTTTTGTGGTGCTGGGGATGGAACCAGGGGCATTCTACCTTCGAGCTACACCCCCAGCCTGTTTTTTATTCTTTAGTTTGAAACAGGGTCTCACTAAGTTCTGGAGGGCCTCACTAAGTAGCAGAGACTGACCACGAACCTGCAATCCTCTTATCTCAGTCTCCCAAATGCTGGAATCACCAGCTTGAGCCACCACGCCTGGCTTCATTTTTATTCTTAAACCGGGTTCTGCTGCCGGGCGTGGTGGCGCACGCTTGTAATCCCCGCGCTTGGGAGGCAGAGACAGGAGGATCGCGCAGGTTCGAAGCCAGCCGCGCACGCTGGCTTAGGAGACCCTGTTTCCAAATAAAAATGTAAAAATAGGTCTGGGAGTGTAGCCCGGAGGTAGAAGGGCTTCCAGAAACCCCAGTACCATCAAAAATAATAAATAAATAAATAAATAAATAAATAAAATAAAAAATAAAAATAAATAAACAGGGTCTTGGCTAGGTTGCAGAGAGTCTCACTACTTGCTAAGACTGTCCTCAAACTTTTGATTCTTTAGTCTTAGCCTTCCAAATACTGGGATTATAGGTATGTGCCACCACACTCAGCTCTAAACATTTTTTTTAATTGGTACATCTTAATTATGCAGAATGAGCTGGGCACGATGGTGCACACTTGTAATCCCAGCATTCGGGAGGCTGAGATAGGAGGATCATGGTTCATGGCCAGCCTCAGCTACTTAGTGAGGCCCTCCCCAATTTAGTGAGACCTTTTTTTGTGTGTGAGTGGGTCTGGGGATGGAACCCAGGGTATTCGACTTCCGAGCTACACCCCTACCCTATTTTTTATTCTTTATTTCGTAACTGGGTCTCACTGAGTTGCAAAGGCCTTCACTAAGTAGCGAGGCTGTCTGCAAACCGTGATCCTCCAGCGTGCGCCACCACGCCCGGCAAAATAAAGAAGCCCTGCTTCAAAATAAAGAAGAAAAATAGGCAGGGGGGGGTGTAGCTGGAGGTAGAATGCCCCTGGGTTCCATCCCCAAACCCGCAAAAAAGCAAAAACAAAACCAATGTGGTTTGCATGGTGGTGTGGTGCAAGTTTGTAATTCCAGTACTTGGGAGGCTGAGACCGGAGGATTGCAGGTTTGTAGTCTGCTTCAGTTATTTAGTGAGGCCCTCTGCAACTTAGTGAGACCCTGTTTCAAAACAAAGAATAAAAAATAGGGCTGGGGATATAGCTCAGATGTAGAATGCCCCTCGGTTCCATTCCAGTACCACAGTAAGTAAATAAATAAATACAATAAATACAATAAAAAACACAATGTGAGCCGGATATGGTGATGAGTGCCTGTAATCCAAGTAGTTGGGTGGTTGAAACAGGAGGACTGCAGGTTTGAGGCTAGCCTCAGCGATTTAGCAAGAACCTGTTTCAAAATAAAAAAAATAAAAAGGGCTAGAGGTAGAATGCCTTTGGGTTCAATCCTTAGTACCCCCCCCCAAATAAAATAAAACCATTATGTGAAACCAGGCATGAGCATACATGCCTGTAATCCCAGTATTTGGGAGGTTGAGACAGGAGGACCGCAGGTTTGAGGACAGCCTCAGTAACTTCATGAGACTCTCAGCAACTTTGTGAGATTCCTCTCTCTCTCTCTCTCTCTCTCTCTCTCTCTCTCTCTCTCTCTCTCTCTCTCTCTGTACTGGGGACTGAACCCAGAAGTAGTCTACCTCCAAGTTGCACCATAGACTATTTTTCTTTTTTCTGCAGTCCTGGGGATGGAACCTAGGAGCATTTTACCTCCGAGCAACACCCTCAGCCCTATTTTTTATTCTTTATTTTGAAACAGGATCTCACCGAGTTGCAAAGGGCCTCACTAAGTAGCTGAGGCTGGCTTCAAACCTGCGAGATCCTCCTGTCCCCACCTCCCAAGTACTGGGATTACAAGCGTGTGCCACCACGCCCGGCTCACTCTAGCCTATTTTATTTTTATTTACAAATAGAAACCGGGCGTGGTGGCGCACGCTTGTCATCCCAGCATTCGGGAGGCTGAGACCTGGAGGATCGCAGTTTGCGGACAGCCTCAGCTACTTAGTGAGGCCCTCTGCAACTCAGTGAGACCCGGTTTCAAAATAAAGAATAAAAAATAGGGCAGGGGGTGTAGCTCGGAGGTCGAATGCCCCTGGTTCCATCCCCAGACCCGCACACAAAACAAAACAAAACAAAAAACAAAAACAAAAACAAATAGGTCTTGCTAGATTGATGAGAGAATCTCACTACTTGCTGAGGCTGTCCTCAAACATGCAATCCTCCTGTCTCAGACTCCCAAGTACTGGGATTATAGGTATGACCCACCATGCTTGACAGAGACCCTGTTTCAAATGAAATGAAATAAAATAAAATGAAAAAACCTGAGGGTTTTTCTTGGAGATAGAATGCCTCTGGGTTCAAACCCAGTGTGACCAAAACAGAGAAACAATCCACAACATGATCAGTTTCACTCCCCAACAGGCCGCCCAATGGCAGCCTTAGAGATAATGCTGTCAGATATACAACAGGTCCTGCCTTCCTTCCTTCCTTCTTTCCTTCCTTCTTTTGTCTCTCCCTCCCTTCTTTCCTTCCTCCCTTTTTTCCCCCTTGGTACTGGGATTGAACCCAGGGATGTCCTACCTCTGAGGTACACCTCCAGCTCTATTTTATTTATTTTTATTTTTTGTGGTACTGGGGATTGAACCCAGGGGAGTTCTACCTCTGAGCCACACCCCAGCCCTAGTTTGTTTGTTTGTTTGTTTGTTTATTTATTTATTTATTTATTTTTGCGGGTCTGGGGATGAAACCCAGGGGCATTCGACCTCTGAGCTACACCCCCTGCCCTATTTTTTATTCTTTATTTTGAAACCGGGTCTCACTGAGTTGCAGAGGGCCTCTCTAAGTAGCTGAGGCTGTCTGCGAACCGCGATCCTCCGGTCTCACCTCCCGAATGCTGGGATTACAAGCGTGCGCCCCCACGCCCAGCTCCTAGTTTATATTTTATTTTTTAGTTTTATTTTTTAGTTCTTTAGCAACCTCACTAGGTTGATGAGAGTTTCGCTATGTTGTCAAGGCTGTCCTTGGACCTGCAATCCTCCTGTCTCAGCCTCTCAAGTACTGGGATTACAAATGTGTGCCACCACGTTCGGCTTTTATTTTTTATTTAGAAACAGGATCTCACTGAGGGGCCTCACTAAGTTTCTGAGGCTGGTCTCAAACCTGGGATCCTTCAATCTCAGCCTCTCAAGTACTGGCATTACAAGCATGCACCACCACACCCAGCTCCAAATCCTTTTTTTTTTTTTTTGCTGTGCTGGGAATGGAACCCAGGGGATTTCTACCTCCGAACTAGACTCCCAGTCCCCTTTAAAAAAATTCTTTAATTTGAAACAAGGTCTCACTGAGCTGCAAAAAGCCTCACTACGTAGTAGCTGAGGCTGGCCTTGAACTGTGATCCTCCTGTCTCAGCCTCCCAAATGCTGAGATTACAGGTGTGCACTACCATGCCTGGCTTCTAAATCCTTCTTGAAAGACTCTATAGCTTCAGCAGGTATGACTGTATTCTGTAAACAGACTGTGTTCCTTCAAAGATTTGCAGATCCCAATTCCTCTGCCTGGAATCTTTCCTTCCTATAATGTTTTTCAAGAATTCCTACTTATCCTCTGTGATCCAGCTCCAGTATTATCTTTGTGAGGTTTCCGTGGCAGAGTTAGTCATATACCTCTATTTTAGCATTTGCCGCATAGCATTTTACTTTCTCTAAGAGATGATAAGCTTCTTAAAGACAAGGACTGTGTCCTGTTTATCTTTATACTCCTATTTTTATTTTTATTTTTGTGATACCAGGGATGGAACCCAGGGGTATTCTACCTCCGAGCTACACCCTCAGCTCTATTTTTTATTCTTTATTTTGAAACAGGGTCTCACTGAGTTGTAAAGGGCCTCAGTAAGTAGCTAAAGCTGTCCGCACACTGCAATCCTTCTGTCTCAGCCTCCCAAATGCTGGGATTACAAGGGTGTGCCACTACGCCCAGCTTATATACTCCTAAGAACAGTGTCCGACACGTAGTAGGACATCAATGAACATTTGTTTAGTAAATAAGCTTGTCTATATATGACATAAGAGATGAAAAAAGTTTCAAAGGCATTATCGCTTATGATAATTAGCTATGACGCAGCTCAGCAATTCTTTTGACCAAATTATGAAAGTTATGGTTATTCAGAATCAGTCCTGATCTTGTTAATTACAAGACTTCCAGAGTCTGACTTACTCTGTTTAGTTTAAACCCAGAGAAGTCTCAAGCTTTTATACCTGGACCAACAAGCCAGGATGCTATTTCCAGCCTCCAGGTCTCCTCTCAGTGCCTTCCCTAAGGAAACTGTATCAAGAGCCTGCTGTCTGTAGTTAGACCCCAGGTATCTGCAGTTAGGCTAGGAGATCTTGGCAAATTAACTGGCTTTCCAAGTTTCACTTTTCTTTCCTACACCGCTCTCACAGAGGATAATTAAATAAGAAAACAAAGCTTGCAAAGGACCTGATACCAAAAGAACCTCAAATATTAGATGCTGTTGACATGCTCTTCTGCCCAGGTTCAGTCACAATTTCAACTGTTTCTCCTTGTGCTTTTTTCTGGTTAGGACATTTAGCTATCATTCCCAACCTGGACATTCTGATAGAGCATTCCTGGCAACCTTGGAGATCTGGACACCAGTCTCTACCCATTGCCGGCTATATAGTCGGCCCATTTTATTTATTTATTTATTTATTTATTTATTTATTTATTTATTTATTTATTTATTTAATTTTAGTGGTACTGGGGGTGAACCCAGGGGCTTTTTCTACCTCTCAGACCTATTTTATATTTTATTTGGAAACAGGGTCTCACTAAGTTGCTGAGAGCCTCACTAAGTAGCTGAGGCTGGCTTTGAACCTGTGCGATCCTCTTGTCCCAGCCTCCCAAGCGCTGGGATTACAAGCATGCGCCACCACACCTGTCTAATCAGCCCATTTTAGAATTTGGGGCATCCCCAGTCCATTTCCTTGGGCCCCAACTTATTCCACATCTCCGATTACCTTTGTCCTCAGGGCACTTCACATAGACACAGTCTTGCTCAAAACTCCCTGCCTTTAGGTCATCCAGGGTCCTACAAATCCCTCTTCAGTCCTGCTTTCCAGCTCTGGTCCTGCTCTACCCCCTTCTTCTTTGCCCACAGCTGCCTACCCTAGAAGCTGACAAACAATAGTGACCCAAAAGGAGCAAATGCCAATGTCTCAGCTCTTTTCCTCCCCAAAGTAGAGCTTGTTGGGAAATTTCTAATTAGAAATAATTTTCCTGTAGCTTCATATAATTGAAGCAGACGTAAGGGTGCAGCTAATCACTGTTTGTTTTCCTGTTGAGTTGCCTGGAGAGAAGGACATGTTGGCTAGAGCTTCTCTGTGCCGTGGAGACTTTGGACCAGCCTGCCTGGCTCCCTCCACTGATAGCTAATGTTGCTAGGGGAGCCTTTACCCTTGAACGTGGCCCCAAAGGAGCTCAAGTCCGAGCTCTGTCACTTGCCAGCTGTGTCAGCACAGAGGCGTTTCTTAACTCTTCTAACCCTTAGTGTTTCCCTCTACAAAATAGGGGTGGTAAGCCAGGCGTGGTGATGCATGCTTGTAATCCCATTTGGGAGGCTGAGACAGGAGGATCGCGCAGGTTTGAAGCCAGCCTCAGCTACTTAGTGAGGCTTTCAGCAACTTAGTGAGATCCTGTTTCCAAATAAAATATAAAAAAAGGTCTGGGAGTATACCGGAGGTAGAAAGCCTCTGGGTTCCACCCCCAGTACCACCCAAAAAAAAAAAAAAAATTGATCATGATTACTTAGAACTCCTTAGAGTTCCCATTAAAAAACTTATTTAAACAAAGAAGGGAGGGGTTATTGGTTTATTTAGCTGAAAGTGCAGTGGACTCTGACTTCAGGTATGTTTTAATCCAATAACTCAAGTGATTTCAACTGAGAACTTGTTTCTCTCCATATTTTTCTCTGCCCTCTGCATTTATTTATTTATTTATTTATTTATTTATTTATTTATTTAGTGGGGGTCAAACCCAGGGCCTTGAGCACACTAGGCAAACACATTACCCCTGAACTATGGCTTCAGCCTTTGCACAGGTTTTATTATCCACAAAGTAAACTTCTGGTAGCTTCGGGTCCCCTATTCAGTGTAACAAAACCAACCAAACAAAACCCCACTGATCACCAGATCAGAACTTCAGTCCTTATAACCACCCTTCAGGGGGAGACAGCGTCTTGTGGTACGTCCATGGGTGGCAAAGGAAACTGCCCCTTGCCCAGATGTCCCCAAATCTCTTTGAGTCTAGATGTCTTAATTGTATAATGGGCCTGTTTTGGAATGTCCATGGTGACCAATGGGGCTAGGGTATAGTGATTGGCTAAAGCAATTATGGCCAGTTCTATAATTGGAGCGGAGTCCACTTTACCCAAACCATGTGGCTAAAATAGGGAATGAGTGCTTTCCTCAAGCAAAGCCTTGGACTATTACCCTGGAAAGAAAATGTCCACTGCAAACACTTTGTCCTGCTAGCCTCCCCCCACCCTAGGAGTTCCTGCCCCCTGTCCTAGGTAGAACCGTTGTATTTTTCTCTTCTTTACACACATTCCAGCATTTTTCTCTCTAGTTGACTCTCTGGGCTCATTCTCCATTGCTATTCATACAGAGACAGAAAAATCAGACACAGAAAGTCACTGGTCCCGAGAGTTTAAGTTTTCAACTAGCCCCAAACAAGAGTTCCTTCAATGAATGTGAGATAAAGCTGGAATTGTCAGTCCATCCCCACAAAAGCTGAGCCACCTGTGCCCTGAAACTTAGCTTTGAAAACCTACATACCCGTTAAAGAAGAAAAGTCAACTTTATTAATTTATTTTTCTTTCTTTATTTTTTGATGGTACTGGGGTTCCTGGAAGCCCTTCTATTTCCGGGATACACTCCCAGACCTATTTTTACATTTTTATTTGGAAACAGGGTCTCCTAAGCCAGTGCATGTGCGGCTGGCTTTGAACCGGCGCGATCCTCCTGTCTCTGCCTCCCAAGCGCGGGGATTACAAGCGTGCGCCGCCCAGCGAAAAGTCAACTTTAGAATCTAAAATCAGCTTTAAATTTTAGACAAGTAAATGGCTTATGAGCTCAGTCTAGCTGCACACCAGTTCAGTGACCTGGAAACAGAAAGTGTCTTTCATTTTTTCTAAGAATGTGAACCTGTTATTATATAAACTAACTGGTCTTCTGCTAATCCTTTCCAATCCACAGATCTCTCTGGGACAAGGACGTTTGTTTTTGTCCACTCTGATACACTTTTCTCATCCTATAGTGCGTGCTTCCTAAAAGTGTTCCTTCCCAAGAAGAGGACTAAAGGATATGACCATTAGGAATTGGCAGGAAAAGAATCAAATTACACTGCTCTTTTGATTTTTTAAATTCTTATTTCATAGTTGGGTATGGTGCTACATGTAATCCCAGTACTTGGGAGGCTGAGACAAGAGACTCACAGGTTCTTTGCCAGCCTCAGCTACTTGAGGAAGCTCTCCACAGCTTAGTGAAACCTTATTTCAAAATAAAGAATAAGCCGGGCGTGGTGGTGCACCCTTGTAATCCCAGCGCTGGGAGGCTGAGACAGGAGTATCACACAGGTTTGAAGCCAGCCTCAGCTACTTAGTGAGGTTCTCAGCAACTTTGAGATCCTGTTCCCAAATAAAGTATAAAAAATATCTCTGGGAGTATAGCCCAGAGGTAGAAAAGCCCCTGGGTTCCACCTTTAGTCACACACACACACACACACACACACACACACACACACACAAATAAATAAAAAATAAAAAAATAGGGTTGGGTAGCTTGAGGTAGAATGCCCTTGAGTTCAATCCCCAGTTTCTAAAAAAGTTCTTATTTTGAGCCGGGTGTGGTGGCGCACGCTTGTAATCCCAGTGCTTGGGAGGCTGAGATAGGAGGATCACATAGGTTCGAAGCCAGCCTCAGCTACTTAGTGAGGCTCTCAGCAAATTAATGAAACCCTGTTTCCAAATAAAGTATAAAATAGGTCTGGGAGAATAGCCCAGAGGTAGAAAAGCCCCTGGGTTCCACCATCAGTAACACACACACACACACACACACACACACACACACACACACACAATCTTATTTCATCTAAAATGAAAAAAGTGACCATAAGCAATACTGATAAACATAACTTTTTTGTTTATTTTATTTTATTCTTTATTTTGAAACAGGGTCTCACTGAGTTGCAAAGGGTCTCACTAAGTAGTTGAACTGTGATCTTCCTGTCTCAGCCTCTCAAATGCTGGGATTACAAGCATGCGCCACCACTCCCAGCTAAACATCACTTTTAAGAGTTTTTATTTAGTCTTTTAGAGGTGACCACTCATTTCTTTCTGCTTTTTCTTGGTTAATCATGCTCAAAATGAGTGAATTGCTATTGCGATCTTATAGCCTCTGTTGTCATGGTCCCTGTGCCCCCCTCCTGCTTCCCAACCAGCCACTCATCTGCTTTTTAACACAATAGGAGGAAAGTTTTATGCAAATGAAATAATTCAGTATAAACTCTTACACCTGGCTTCTTTTACTCAGTGTAACTATTTTGGGATTCATCCATATTGTCTCATGTATTAATAGCTGTTCCTTTCTATTGCTGAGTAATAGGAATCAATATAGTTTAATAGCTGATCTAGCAATGTGTAAAATAAAAGCGTGTTAATTCTATTTAATCCTTTTTCTTTGTGGCATTGAGAATTGAACCCAGGGGCTTTCTACCTTTAAGCTATTTCCCTCAGCCCAATTTTATTTTTTATTTTGAAACAAGGTCTAGCTGAGTTACAGAGGACCTCACGAAGTTGCTGAGGCTGTCTGTGAACTTGCTATCTTTCTAGCTCAGCCTCCCAAGTACTGGGATTGCTGGCATGTGCTGCCATGCCCAGCCTGTATTTAATATTTTATTTGAATATATTAACAGTATTTTGTGAGAAATAATATGTCTGAAATTCATTAAATCTGAGACCCTATAATGCCGCTGCTGTTCTTAGGACACCTGGGTTCCCTGTGATTGTTGTATTAATTAGGTTGTATTAATACTGTACACATGATAACAAAGTTTGGTGTTGGTTTGAACTGCAGAATCATCAGATTTCTTGACCAGAGAGAGCTTTGGAGATGACCACACCCATTTCTTCATTTACAGATGAGGAGGTAGAGGCTCAGAAAGGCAAAGGATGGATCCTAGGTCACAGGGAACGGGGTTTCTTTCACCCACATGGTGGAGAGGCGATGGAGGTGAAAGGGGAGGACGTGCTGAGTTCTTCCCTTTGCTGCCGCGGCCTCCTCTCCTCCTTCCCATGCAGACCGCTGAGCCTGTGCCACATCCTCCCCTCACCAGGGTCCCACCAGCTGCTGCAACCAGGTGGATGGCCTGGCTCCACCACAGCAAGTGTCCTGCAGCCTTCTGATGCTTGAGAGCAGCTCTGAAACTGAAACTGCAAGGCTGCCTCTGCCGGACCCGGCTGAGCCATCAATTCAACGAATGTGACTGCTCTGCTGGCTGCTTTAGGCCAGCTCTCATGGTGACTGTTCCCCAGAGACCCCAAAAGACTCTGGGGCATGAGACTCTTGCTGAAGTCCAGAAAGGGAAACTGAGTCATTGATTGATTGATTGCAGTACTGGGGATTGAACCCAGGGGCATTCTACCTCTGAGCTACACCCCCAGCCCTATTTTTTATTCTTTATTTTGAAACAGGGTCTCACTGAGTTGCAAAGGGCCTCACTAAGTAGTAGCTGAGGCTGTCCATGAACCCGGATCCTCCTGTCTCAGCCTCCCAAATGCTGGGATTATAAACGTGTGCCACCACGCCCAGCATCCTCTAGTCTTTTTTTTTTTTTTTTTTTGTGTGGCACTGAGGGTGGAACCCAGGGGCCTTTCTACCTCTGGGCTATACTCCCAGATCTATTTTATACTTTATTTGGAATCAGGGTCTCACTAAGTTGCTGAGAGCCTTACTAAGTAGCTAAGGCTGGCTTCGAACCTGTGCGATCCTCCTGTCTCAGCCTCTCAAGTGTGGGGATTACAAGCATGCACCACTATGTCCGGCCCCCTAGCTCTTTTTACGTGTGTGTGTGTGTGTGTGTGTGTGTGTGTGTGCGTGTGTGTGTGTCTGGGATTGAACCTAGAGGCTTTTTACTTCTGAGCCCTATTTTATTTTTTATTTTTGAAACAAGGTCTCATTAAATTCTGAGAATCTCACTAAATTGTTGAGGCTGGCTTCAAGCCTGCTGTCCTCCTGTCTCAGCCTCCTGAGTACCAGGATTCTAGGCATGTGCCGCCACACCTGGCTGGGACCCACACTTTAACATTTGGTTACCTCCTTTTCTTTACTCTTCCTCTCACGACACTATGTAGTCAAAAAGGGGCCGCCTTTCCTTCCTCCCCTTCCTGCACGGAACTCCACAGTGCACTGGACCTTGATAAATAAATATGGAGAGGCAGGAAGATATTTAAGCCTTCCTTCACCTCAGACTTGCAAAGCTTGAGGAGTGTAGACAAGTCCAGGATTTTTTTTTTGTGTGTGTGTGTACTGGGGATTGAATCCAGAGGCATTCTACCTCCAAGTTATACCCCTAACCAAATTTTATTCCTTATTTAGAAACAGGGTCTTACTAGGTTGCTGAGGACCTCAGTAAGTTGTCGAGGCTGTTTTCAAACCTTTGATCCTTCTTTCTCAGCTTCCTAAGTACTGGGATTAAAAGCATGTACCACCACACCTGGTTTGACAAGCTTCTTCTCTCTCTCTCTCTCTCTCTCTCTCTCTCTCTCTCTCTCTCTCTCTCTCTTTCTTTCTTTTTCTTTTTTTTGTGGCACCAGAGCCTAGGGGCACTCTACCTCTGAGCTACACACCCAGCCCAAGTTTTCTTCTTCTTCTTTTTTTTTTTTTGGTACTGGGGATGAAACCCAGGGCATTCTACCTCCAAGCTACACCCCAGCCCTATTTTTTATTTTTTATTTTGAAGCAGGGTCTCACTGAGTTGCAAAGGGCCTCACTAAGTAGCTGAGGCTGTCTTTGAGTCGTGATCCTCCTGTCTCAGCCTCCCAAATGCTGGGATTACAAGTGTGCACCACCACTCCTGGCCCTCTTTTTATTCTTTGTTTTGAAACAGGGTCTCATGGAGTTGCAAAGGGCCTCACTAAGTAGCTGAGGCTGTCCACGAACTGCGATCCTTCTTTCCTCCTCCTCCTCCTCCTCCTCCTCAGCCTCCTCCTCCTCCTCCTCCTCCTCCTCCTCCTCCTCCTCCCTCCTACTAGGGCTTGAACTCAGGAACATTCTACTTATGAGCTACACCTCCAGCTCTTTTTACATTTTGTTTTCTGAGAAAGGGTCTCATATGCTGTTCAGGCTGGCATACCCTCTCTCAGTCTCCAAAGTACTGGAGTTACAGATGAGCAGCATAACATCCACATGAGACCCTGTTTAAAAAAAAAATAGAATAGGACTGGGGGTGTGACTCAGAAGTAGAATGCCTTGGGTTCAATCCACAGTATCCAAGGGGGAAAAAAAAAGATTATTTCTACCTTCTTTTTCCTTAGCTTTCGGCAAGACACAGAGAGATGACACGTCTCATATTCATGATGGCTCACTGGAGACTGAAAGACTGAAAGAGCCACAGATTCACATTCAGGCATTTGGAGTCCAAAGTTCTTGTTCTTTCTCCCGTGTTGTTAGGCCCATAGAAAGCAAGCGGGCACAGGTTTTTCATCCGCCCAGCCTTTCTGTGGGTACTTGCCGGAGCTCCAAGGAAGGTGCAGGTAAAGCGCATCTTTCTATCAGAGGCCGTGAGCTCCAGGAGTGGTGATGGTCACGAGCAGGTGCATCCCCGTGCCACGCCAACTGCTGCAGACCCATCCACTCTGCGGCATGCTAATTTTAAACAGCAGTAATTTAGGATTTCTTGGGATGCCCTGGACCAACTGGCTGTTCTTCTGTGCCTGAGGTATTGGCTGGGTTAACTCGCACAGCTGCATTCAGCTGGCAGCTGGCCTGGAAGGTTTGTCTGGGGCTTTGGTGCTGACTGTCAGCTGAGGCACCTGGACTTGCCTCCGTGCGCCTCTTTGCCTGTGGTGTTTCATCCTGCAGGCCTCCGTGAGTGGCCTTTCTCCAGTGGAATACCCCGGACTATGGCACGGCAGCCAGGTCCCAAGGCTGCAGAGGCAGAGGCTGCTAGTCTTTTGTGTATATGTGTATGAGTGTGTGTGTGTGTGTGTGTGTGTGTGTGTGTGTGTGTGTGAGAGAGAGAGAGAGAGAGAGAGAGAGAGAGAGAGAGAGCGAGCGCAGCTCTGGAGATCAAACCCAGAGGCCTTTCTTCTGATTTACATCCCCAGCCCTTTTTAGTTTTTGTTTTGAAACAGAGTCTTGTTAGGTTGCTGAGAGTTTTGCTGCGTTTGCTGAGGCTGGTCTTGAAATGGCAATCCTCCTGTCTCAGCCTCCTAACTACTGGGATTACAGTCATGGGCCACCATGCCTGGCCTGTCAGTCTTTTGAAGATCTGGCTCAGAAGTTTCAGAATGAGTATTGGTCAAAGAAATCGTCTCTGATTCAAGAGGAAAGGAGAGGGAGGAGTGTCAGCCACACAGGAAGGGAAGAATTGTCAACCACCATTTTTTTTTTTTTTGCGGGTCTAGAGATGGAACCCAGGGGCCTTTGACCTCTGAGATACACCCCCCCAGCCCTATTTTTAATTCTTTATTTTGAAGCAGGGTCTCACTAAGTTGCACAGGGCCTTACTAAGTAGGTGAGGCTGTCCACAAACCACGATCCTCTGGTCTCAGCCTCCCGAATGCTGGGATTACAAGCGTGCGCCACTATGCCTGGCTGTCAACCACCATTTACAGGGAACATACCACAGAGCATCTCTCCCCTCTGGGAATCACAGATGCCGAGAATCTTGCAAACCCACAGCTGATGGGTCACTTTGCCACCATGCTGACAAAGCCCGCGTGAGAACAGAGCCAAGACGTGAAGCAAAGAGGGCCAAATTCAGCTTTTCACTCGGGTGGGACAGTCCATACAGCTACCATTAAGAGCACAAAGTTGCCTGACAAGGTGGCTCACGCCTGCAATTCCAGTATTTGGGAGGCTGAGACAAGAAGATCGTAGGTTCCAGGGCAGCCTCAGCAATTCAGTGAGACTCCCAGTAACCTAATGAAGCCCTGTTTCAAAAACAAAAAAATAAAAAGGGTTGGACATTTAGCTTGGAGGTAGATTGTTCCTGTATTCAATCCCTAGTTACACACACACAGACACACACACACACACACACACACACACAGAAAAAACCACAATATTTGGATTTATTCATTTATTTTGCGGGTTTGAGGATGGAACCCAGAAGCATTCGACCTCCGAGCTATACCCACTGCCCTATTTTTTATTCTTTATTTTGAAACAGGGTCTCACTAAGTTGCAGAGGGCCTCACTAAGTAGCTGAGGCTGTCTGCGAACCGCGATCCTCCTGTCTCAGCCTCCCGAATGCTGGGGTTACAAGCGTGCGCCACCACGCCCGGCTCAAGATTTGGATTTCTATTCCCAACTCTGTTGCTTTTAGCCACAAAACTTTGGGAGGGGAAATTGCTTAATCGCTTCAAGCCCCAGAGGATGACCTGTAAAATATGAATGACAGTAGAACCTGCCTCCATCGGATTGTTGTGAGATCAAAATGTGATTACATTGTCAATGAGTTTAGCAAAGTGCTGGGCACAGCATAATCTCTCATCAGTGACTATTGCATATGCAGTCATGTACTGAATAATCTTTCAGCTAGCAACGGACCACGTGTGCAATGGTGCTCCCATAAGGAGCCATCACCTAGTCATATCACAGCCATCCTTGTTTGCTTAAGTGCATTCTATAATGTTTGCGCAACAGCGAAATTGCCTAACAACGTGTTTCTTAGAACGCATTCTCCTCATTAAGCAACATACGACTATGCGGATTGAGACTCAGAACCTTTCCCTTACACACAGTCTCTTTCCTGCGCTAGCCCTTGAGGGTCAAAAGCGAGGTTCCAGGCCAAGTGTTTCAAAACCCTTTCACATATAGCAAAAATCTTACTGTTAGAAATCTCCTAATAAAGCTGGGCGTGGTGGCACACGTTTGTAATCCCAGCATTTTGGAGACAGAGACAGGAGGATTTTGGTTCGCAGACAGCCTCAGCTACTTAGTGAGGCCTTTGCAACTCAGTGAGACCCTGTTTCAAAATAAAGAATAAAAAATAAGGCTGGTGGTACAGCTCGGAGGTAGAATGCCCCTAGGTTCCATCCCCAGTACTGCAAAGGAGAAAGAAAGAAAGAAAGAAAGAAAGAAAGAAAGAAAGAAAGAAAGAAAGAAAGAGAAAGAAAAAGAGAAAGAAAGAAAGAAATCTCCTAATTAACACACTCATAGGAATCCTGAAATAACCAGGGTCTGACTTTAATTCTGGAAAGAAAAGGACAGCTGGTAAGTTTGATGCTGTTTGTAGGAAATATAAATCCTACACCAGCTGACTCTGAGAGACTGAGGAGCCACGCTACTGTCTGTTTCCACTGGCGTGAGAGCAACACTGCTGGAACCGGTCACATTTATTCCCATAAGGCAGAATCCAAATGTTTGCTCCCTAGAGACTGCAGAAATTCTGGTTTTAGGTCACCTTGATAGGCTGCAGTTTATGTTAACTTTATCATGATGTGTAACATAAAATACTTTTGTCTTTTTCTTTGTGCGTGTGCGTGTGCGTGTGTGTGTGTGCGCGTGCACCTGTGCTGGGGATGGAACCCGGGGATGTTCTACCTCTGAGCTACACTCCAACTCTTTTTTAATTTTTTTTTTAATTTTGAAACAAGGTCTCACTAAGTTTCTGAGGCTAGCTTTGAGCCTGCAGCCCTACTGTCTCAGCCTCCCAAGTACTGAGATTACAAGCATGCACCACCATGCTCAGCTTTTTTTTTTTTAAACTATGGATTTAACTCAGAGTTATTCTACCACTAAGCTACCCCCAACCCTTTTTATTTTTATTGTATGTATGTATGCATGTATGTACTTGCAGTAACAGGAGTTGAACCCAAGGGCATTCTGCCACTAAGCCACACCCTCAGTTCCCCCCCTTTTTTTTTGGTGGTACTGGGGGTGGAGCCCAGGGGCTTTTCTACCTCCGGGCTATATTCCCAGACCTATTTTATACTTTATTTGGAAACAGAGTCTCACTAAGTTGCTGAGAGCCTCACTAAGTAGCTGAGGCTGGCTTTGAACCTGTGCGATCCTCCTGTCTTAGCCTCCCAAGTGCTGGGATTACAAGCGTGCGCCACCACACCCGGCTCCCCCTCAGCCCTTTAAAATTTTTCTTTTGAAACAGAGTCTTGCCAAGTTACTGAGAGTCTCACTAAATTGCTAAAACTGGCCTTGAACCTCTAATCTTCCTGTCTCAGCATCCCAAGTATTGGGATTACAGGCATGTGCCACTATACTTGGCTTATTTATTTATTTATTTATTTAATTAATTTATTTATTTTGTTGTTTTGTTTTTTGTGGCACTAACTAGCCCAGGGACAGTCTACCTCCGAGCTATACCCCTAGCCCTATTTTATTCTTTATTTTGAAACAGGATATCAATAAGTTGTGGAAGGTCTCACAAATTGCTGAGGCTGGCCATGAACTTGTGATCCCCCTGTCCCAGCCTTCAAAGTAGTGGGTTTGCAGGTGTGCACCACGGCACCTGACTACTTTTGTCTTTGATGTATGATATATTTATATCTTTTACATATCTTTGTTAATTCACAAGTGACTACTTTCTGTCAGTTCTTTCCTGGAATTGTAGCTCTCTTCTGTGTCTCTACCTAGTGGATTTCAGGGATTAGTTTTGTATCATTCTCTCTCCTTTATGTCTCGGTGTCTGTCTGTCTGTCTCTCTGTCTGTCTGTCTCTCTGAGATAGAGTACACATAGTCTAAATTTACCATTAGTGGCATCTAGTATATTCAAAATGTCATTTCTCTTATTTCTCCATCTTTTTTTAACCAAGTGTTAGAATTTCCTCGGTTTATACACTTGGCTAGATAGGAACCTGGGAGGGCTTTCTCAAAGCCTTGTGCCCTCATGGAGCTGGTGTGACAAGGCTGCTGGAGTCCTCTGTGACTCACCACAGAGGCAAGGACCCTACTTCCTGGAAACCTTCGGCTGCAGCCCTTGTTTGCAAAGGGACTGGCCTGGAAGTGACTTTTGTTAGTTGGGTAATTAGAACGATCTCTCTCAACACTGCTCTGGAACAAGAAAAATGTCTACATTTGGTGAAATACATTAATTCTTTTAGATGAATCACAGTATTTGTAGACCCATGATCTAATTGTTATTTTTCACAGGAAACAGTCAACACTCATTAAATGTTTCAAGTGCGGGCACCATGCTGCTAATTGGTTCCTTAAAATCACTGTATAGAAGCTGCCTCTGTTATCCCATCTTACGGATGAAAAAAATAAAAGAAGGTTCAGAAAAGTTTTTCAAGAAACTTTTTCAAGAACATACAGCCACTCTATTTTATTTTTATTTTTTAAATTTAAAATTTTTATTTATATGTGGAACATATTGAAATTGATAAACATTTACACTGTACTTGGTGCCCTCTCCCCCCACCCCAGTTCCCCTTCCCCCCCTTCCAACAATGAGTGTCCAGGTTAACCATGCTATATTCATACCTTTACACATATTCGGATGTAGCTCCTCCATTAATCAGCCTCAGCCTTCTTCCTCTCCTATCCTTCCGTTCTAGCTTTGGTGAGATCCCCCCCCCATTATCTGGAGTCCCTTTGGTATCCCCAATGCCCCCTAGTTTGGGCACATTAGAGAAAACATATGTCCCTTCTCTTTCTGTGCTTGGCTGACCTCACTTAACATAATGTTCTCCAGATCTTTCCATCTGGCATGATTTTGTTCCTCTTAATAGCTGAATAGATTCCCGTTGTGTGTATTTCCCATAATTTTGCAGTCTATTCATCTGTTGATGGAGACCTGGGTTGGTTTTATATTTTGGCTCTTACGAATTGTGCTGCTATGAACATAGGTATGCATATGTTACTGTAGTTCTCTGATTTCAACCCCTTTGGAAAAATACCCAGGAGTGGTAGAGCTGGATCCTACGTGGATCTATTCCCAGTTTTCTAAGGAATCTCCACACAGATCTCCATAGTGGCTGAACTAGTTTGCACTCCCACCAACAGTGTAAAAGAGTTTCTCTTTCCCCACATCCTCACCAGCAATTGCTATTTGATTTCTTTATGCTTGCCACTCTGATTGTGGTTAGATGGAATCTCAGTGTAGTTTTGATTTGCATCTCCCTGATGGCTAATGATGTAGAACATCTTTCCATGTATCTATTGGCCATTTGTATCTCTTCTTTTGTGAAGTGTCTATTCAGTTCAGTTGCCCATTTCTTGATTGCAGCCACTCTATTTTAAAGCCTATGTTTTAAATTAATGACCAACACAACCATATTTTTTTTGGTACTGGGGATGGAACCCAGGGTCATTCTACCTCCGAGATACACCCCCCAGCTCTATTTTTAAAATCTTTTTTTTTTTTGGTAGTACTGGGGATGGAACCCAGAGGCTTTCTACCTCCGGGATATACTCCCAGACCCATTTTTATATTTTATTTGGAAACAGGGTCTCACTAAGTTGCTGAGAGCCTCACTCAGTAGCTGAGGCTGGCTTCAAACCTGTGTGATCCTCTTGTCTCAGCCTCCCAAGCGCGGGGATTACAAGGTGCGCCACCACACCCGGCTTAAGTCTTTTTTATTTTTGTTTTTTTTTTTAATTTTTTATTGAACATAAATGGTATACATTTAAACTATACTTGGTACCCTCCCCCCCGCCCCTGTCTTCCCTTCCCCCCTCCCACCAATGATTGTCCAGCATATTAATAATTTTACACATATTTGGATGTAGACCCTCATTAATCAAGTTCAGTCTTCCTCCTCCTCTATCTTTCCATTCAAGCTTTGCTGGTATTTCCCCTCCATTACTTGGAGTACCACTGGTATCCTCTACGTTCCCTAGTTTGGGCATATTAGAGGGAACATATGTACCTTCTCCTTCTGTGCTTGGCTGATCTCACTTAACATAATGATCTCCAGGACTTTCCATCTTCTTGCAAATGGTATTATTTTGTTCTTCTTTATGGCTGAGTAGAATTCCATTGTGTGTATTTCCCAGAGTTTTGCAATCCATTTATCTGTTGATGGAGACCTGGGTTGGTTCCATATTTTGGCTATTACGAATTGTGCTGCTATGAACATAGGTATGCATATGTTGCTATAATTCTCTGGGTTCAAACCTTTTGGAAAAATACCCAGGAGTGGTAGAGCTGGATCGTATGGTGGATCTATTCCTAGCTTTCTTAGGAATCTCCACACAGATCTCCATAGTGACTGAACTAGTTTGCACTCCTACCAACAGTGTAAAAGAGTTTCTCTTTCCCCACATCCTCACCAGCATTTGTTGTTATTTGATTTCTTTATGCTTGCCACTCTGACTGGGGTTAGATGGAATCTCAGTGTAGTTTTGATTTGCATCTCCCTGATGGCCAGTGATGTAGAACATCTTTTCATGTATCTATTGGCCCTATGTATTTCTTGTTTTGTGAAGTGTCTATTTAGTTCATTTGCCCATTTCTTGATTGGGTTGTTTGTTTTGCTAGTGTAGAGTCTTTTGAGCTCTTTGTACATTCTGGATATTAGCCCCCTATCAGAGTGGTGGCTGGTAAAGATCTTTTCCCATTCTGTAGGCTTCCTCTTTAGGTCTTTTTTATTTTTGAAACAGGGTCTCACTGAGTTGCAAAGGGCCTTGCTAAGTAGCTGAGGCTGTCCGCGAACCGCGACCCCACATGCTGGGATTACAAGTGTGCACCACCACGCCCGGCTCAGTACAACCATTTTGACTCCACAATGCCAAGCCAAATGTGTGAGAAATGTATTCTGTGCTGGACATGGTGGGGCACGCTTGTAATCTCAATACTTGGGAGGCTGAGACAGGGGGATCGAAGGTTTGAAGCCAGCCTCAGCTACTTAGTGAAGTCCTCCGCAATTTAGTGAGACCCTGTTTCAAAATAAATAATAAAAAAATAGGGCTGTGGGTATAGCTTGGAGGCAGAATGCCCCTGGCTTCCATCTTTAGCACTGCAAGAAAGAACACAAACAAACAAACAAACAAAAACAAAAAGAGAAGTTGCCTGATACTTGAAAAGAATGTTACAAAACTGCAAAGTAGCACTTCTCCCAGAAGTGCTAAGGACTCTGCCCCCTGCCTGTTCCACTGGCCCTTCCCCTGGAACTCACTTACTGGCCTGCATACACCTTGCTGAATTTGTTCCCATCGGCTCTCTTTTTGTCCCTTTGAGTTCTTGAGCTCTCATTTTTCTTTTCTTCTGCCTTCCTTCCTTCTTTCCTTCCTTCCTTCCTTCCTTCCTTCCTTCCTTCCTTCCTCCCTCCCTCCCTCCCTCCCTCCCTCCCTTCCTTTCTTTTCATTTTTCCTCCTTTGGACTCCCTTTCTTAATTCCTGATTCTGATTCTTGATTCCTCTGCTTTAGCATGTTTTGACACGCCATGTGAGTTCAGGCCGGCAGTCCCTCTTAACATCAGTCTTAACACTAATCTTAACGTCCACCTTGTAGGAACCGCAGGCAAGAGGGGCTCTGCCTGGGGCTCTGCTGCCGACCATCTCTGTCAGGACAGCTGCTTACAGAATATTGGAGAGAAGTATCTTGTGATGTTTACAGAAGAAGTCACAACAGGTACTATTTTTCCCTATTTAAATAAAGTCATAAATATTTCAAGCATCCCAAGGAAATTTACATAGAATAATGACATCCATGAACACTGCTCAGATTGGACACTTTTATATTTATTTTTCCTAAAAGAAACAAATTGTTAAAGATGTGATTGAATACCTTCCCATCCAATTTCCTTCCTTTCTTCCTCAGAGAATAAACTATGATGCTTTGACTATTCTCATTCAGATTTTAAAACTATTTATGTATTTATCTATTTACCCAAATTCACAATGGATAGTATTATTTTGTGCATTCTTAACATATTTATTTATTTATTTATTTATTTATTTATTTATTTATATGGGGATGGAACCAAGGGAAATTCTACCTCTGAGCAATACCCCAGCCTTATTTATTTATTTTTGGTGGTACTGGGGTTCCCGGAAGCCCTTCTACCTCCGGGCTACACTCCCAGACCTATTTTTTTACATTTTTATTTTGGAAACAGGGTTTCCTAAGCCAGCGCGCGCAGCTGGCTTCGAACCTATGCGATCCTCCTGTCTCTGCTTCCCGAGCGCGGGGATTACAAGCATGAGCCACCACGCCCGGCTCCAGCCTTATTTTTTATTTATTTTTATTTTTATTTTTTGTGGTATTGGGGATGGAACCCAGGGACATTCTACCTCTGAACTATACCCCCAGCCATATTTTTTATTATTTATTTATTTATTTATTTTGTTTTGTTTTGTTTTTGTTTTGTTTTTTTTGGTGGTACTGGGGTTCCTGGAAGCCCTTCTACCTCCGGGCTGCACTCCCAGATCTATTTTATATTTTTGAAACAGGGTCTCTTACGCCAGCGTGGCTGGCTTCGAACCTGCACGATCCTCCTGTCTCCGCCTCCCAAGCGCGGGGATTACAAGCGTGCGCCACCACGGCCGGCTATTTTTTATTTTGAAACAGGGTCTCACTGAGTTGCAAAGGGTCTCACTAAGTAGCTGAGGCTGTCCACGAACCAGGATCCTCCTGTCTCAGCCTCTCACTAAGACTGTCCACAAATCTGTGATCCTCCTTTCATAGCCTCCCAAGTACTGAGATTACAAGCTTGTGCCACCACACGTGGCTTTGTATTTTAAATTTCGAGACAGGTTTTTGTTTTCTTTCCCCAGGCTGGCATTGAACTTGCTTTTCTTCTTCTTTTTTTTTTTTTTTTTGGTGGTACTGGGGTTCCTGGAAGCCCTTCTACCTCTGGGCTACACTCCCAGACCTATTTTTATATTTTTATTTAGAAACAGGGTCTCCTAAGCCAGCACGCGTGGCTGGCTTCGAACCTGCGCGATCCTCCTGTCTCCGCCTCCCAAGCGCAGGGATTACAAGCGTGCGCCACCACGCCCGGCATTTGCTTTTCTTCTGATTCAGTCTCCTGAGTTGCTGGGATTTATAGGGATGTGCCACTGCACCTGGCTTTAAACACTTTTTAATATCACTGTATTTTAGATAGATAATATAGTTTGAATGATATAAAAATGAATTTGTGCTTGTTGAGACTTCTTTGTGACCTAGATTGGGGACATTTGTAAAAAAAATGTTCCATGTGTGCTTGAAAAGAGTATGCAATATTGAATTATTGAGTATGGAATTTCATATGTCATTAGATTAAAATTTTTCAGGTATTTTTTGTCTTGTTTTTTAGGTACTGGGGATTTAACCCAGGGGCATTCTGTCTCTGAGATACACCCCCAGCCCTATTTTTTATTCTTTATTTTAAAACAAGGTCTTACTGAGTTGCAAAGGGCCTCCCTAAGTAGCTGAGGCTGGCCGGGAACCGCAATCCTCCTGTCTCAGCCTCCCAAATGCTGGGATTACAAGCATGCGCCACCACACCCGGCTTGTTCAGGTTTTAAGCGTTCTTACTAATTTCCTTTTGTCTACTTTATCAATTAGCCTCTTTCTTTCTTGCAAGGTTTTAATGATGTGCAGAGGGTGGCAGGGGCGCAGTCCTTCTCAGCAGCTGCTTTCCTCATCGTAGCCAGGACATTACTCAGCTCCCTCACTTCCTGTTGGCATAAAACAGTGTCCCCACCCTTCTCATGAACTTGAGGACCTGTTTGTCCTTGGAGGTCTTGAGCAGCTCTGTGGCACAAAGGCGAAGCCACACACTTCTTGGGTCATGTCCCATGCACACTTGGTGTGCTTGGTAAAGTGCCCGCAGTACCAGCTGGCCACAATTTTTTGGGGGGCGGGGGAACTGGGGATTGAGTCCAGAGGCATTCTAACTCCAAGCTATGTCTACAACCCTTTTTTTTTTTTCTCCAGTACTGGGGATTGAACCCAGGGGCATTCTACCTCTGAGCTACACCCCCAGCCCTATTTTTTTATTCTTTATTTTGGAACAGGGTCTCACTGAGTTGTAAAGGGCCTCACAAGTAGCTGAGGCTGTCTGCGAACCACGCTCCTCCAGTCTCAGCCTCCCAAATGCTGGAATTATAAGCATGTGCCACCATGCCTGGCTCTATTTTTAAATTTTGAAACCGAGCCGGGCTTGTAATCCCAGCGCTCTGGAGTCTGAGACAGGAGGATTGCGTAAGTTTGAAGCCAGCCTTAGCTACTTAGTGAGGCTCTCAGAAATTTAGTGAGACCCTGTTTCCAAATAAAGTATAAAATAGGTCTAGGAGTATAGCCCAGAGGTAGAAAAGCCCCTGAGTTCCACCCTCAGTACCACACACACACACACACACACACTGAAACAGGATCTCACTAGATTGATGAAAGTCTTACTATTTGCTGAGGCTGTCCTTGAGTCTGTGATCCTCCTGTCTCAGCTTCCCCAGCACTGAAATTACAAGTATGTGTCATCATGCCCAGCTTCGGAAAATTCTTTAGCTGCAATCATCTTTCTTATTTCCAAATATTTGTTGCTTAGTATTATAGCTCTACTTTGTAAACTGTACTCTTCCATAATAATTACTGTTTTTCCTAGTTTATCAACAAGAAAACAGGTTCAGAGAGGTCACATGTCTGACAAATGGTGAAACCCCACTAGAACCTACCTTTGTTTGGAAATGCAGCGTATGTAAACTTTAATTCACTGGAACATGTGAACCATTTCGCCATTTGGGTAATTTTTCACTGATGAGACTTGTGTCACAAAGAGTACTATCAAGTATCCTCAGATATCTCTTAATGGAAAATTGGATAAAATGTGAGTTTTGCCTTCAGCTTGGGCGGCATAAAGGAAATTGATATCTTGTGGACCTTCTGTGTCCCAGCAGGCTTTTCGAATCTCATTTTTACTCCGAAGGAGTGACAAACAACAGGTGATATGCTGAGAGTGGATAGTGATATAATATGAGACGGTTCCCCCATCCCTGCGTCAGATGGTTATCATACAAAGAGTTGATAACATCCTTGAGGTTTCTTACTTGAAATTTCAGTTTCTGGGTCCACCCGTCTATCTTGTGATGTGGGACAGTTTTATGGCTAAGGTCGGAATTGTAATTGCACAAATTTCTAGCCCGCTGCTCCAGCCTTCCAATCATGTTTCTGACTAATAAGGCTGAGATCCCCGGGGAAGCAGTTTATGGCTGGCTCACTGCTACCTATTGTTATCCTAGAAAACTAACAAAGCCCATCGGAGGTGAAGGGTATCACCGTGTCATCTCTGTTGGTGAAAGACAGCCCAATTTTCAGCTGGGGAACAAAGAGTCTATTTGAGGATGGAACGCTGGTGAGATAGCCTGGCTGAGTAAATGCTCCCGCAGCAACGATGATTGCCTCATCACTCAAAGGTGAAAGGACGGGGGGACCGGCATGGAGGGCATCCATCGCACCCACCAGGTAAGGGATGAGAGAAAAGAGAAGCACGCGGCTTAAAAGTGAGCGAGCGCCCACACCGTCTTCTGCAAACTCCGAAAAGGGACGTCCGCACTAATTTTGGATTTTGCCATCATACTGAGCACTCACCTCATCTCATTTCAGGAGCAAATCGATATGATTTAGTGCAGTTGAGATGGATTCGGGAAGGAACACTTGAGACACACATCCCTGGCTGGCACCGAAAAGAAAGAACCATAACGAGGATGGAATTAGTGTTGAGTGGCTCCCGGGTCGGGCCCTGTGTAAGCACTTTAGGTACATTATCTTAAATGTTCTCATTAGTCCTCTGAGGAAGGGTTGAATACCCTCTATTTGCAGGATATAGTGAAGCCTGGAGACTTGAGGTGACTCTGCTAATCCACATTGCTAATAAGAGGAACAGCTGGGATTTGAGCCCAGGTCAGCTTGGCTAGAGCTCTACATTGCTTTTAGATGATGTCCATAATTGAGCAGTTTAAAAGTTTAAGAAGTAGTGGGGCATGGTGGCACCTGACTGTAATCCCAGTATTTGGGAGGCAGAGGCAGGAGGACCACAGCTTCCTTCAGCAACTTTGTGAGACTCTAAGTCAACAACCTAGCAAGACCCTGTTTATAAATAAGAAATAAAAAGGACAAAAGTTAAAAGTGCTATTCATTAAAAGTGGATCATTCATTTCCTTTTCCACCTCACTGAATGAATGCAGAAGATTCAGGCACAGATATTTCCCCTGACTTTACTGTACAGTCCTGCAAGACTCCGCCTCTCCCTCCACAATACAACTGGTGTCATGTAAAATGGGACTCCAAGCTGGGCGTGATGGCGCATGCTTGTAATCCCAGTACTTGGGAGGATCGTGGTTTGAGGACAGCCTCAGCAATGTGTGAGGCCCTTTGCAACTCAGTGAGACCCTGTTTCAAAATAAAGAATAAAAAAGTAGGTCTAGGGGTGTAGCTCAGAGGTAGAATGCCCCTGGGTTCCATCCCCAGTACCACAAAATAAATAAATAAATAAATAAATAAATAAATAAATAAATAAGTGGGACTCCATAGGCCCAGACATGGTGGCGCATGCTTGTAATCCCCACGCTTGGGAGGCTGAGACAGGAGGATCACACAGGTTCAAAGCCAGCCTCAGCTATTTAGTGAGGCTCTCAGCAACTTAGTGAGACCCTGTTTCCAAATAAAGTATAAAATAGGTCTGGGAGTATAGCCCGGAGGTAGAAAGCCTCTGGGTTCCACCCCAGTACCACCAAAAAAAAAAAAAAAAAAAAAAAAAAAAAAATAGGGCTGGGGCCGGGAGTGGTGGCACATGCTTATAATCCCAGCATTTGAGAGGCTGAGACAGGAGGATCACGATTCGCAGACAGCCTCAGCTACTTAGGCCCTTTGCAATTCAGTGAGATCCTGTTTCAAAATAAAGAATAAGAAATAGGGCTGGGGATTTTGCTTGGAGGTAGAATTCCCCTGAGTTCCATCCCCAGTGCCACACACACACACACACACACACACACACACACACACACACACACAACCCCAAATAGGGCTGGGGGTGTAACTCAGAGGTATAATGCCCCTGGATTCCATCCCCAATACCACACACACAAAAAGGGACTCCAGCCCCACCCCGCCCGCTCCCAGGTCTCAGTCTTGAACCTCTCATCCAGACCAGTTTCAAGGGCTGCAGACTGATCAGAACTTCAACTCCTCCCTCTTCACCCCATCTCGCCTCTACGCTCAGGTTTCTATCTCGGTTGCTTTTCTCCGGTTTCTTGTCTCTCTTTGTTCCCCTGGGCAGCCTGGCCTACACGCAGGCACCGCTTTCCTGACTGAGGAAGGATTTCCATCTCCTTCCTGGCGGCCTTACCAGTGCCTCTTAGGCCACTCAGCCTCGACTCCATTCCTGGGACAACCTGATCCTCCCACCCCCCCACACACTGGATGCCAGGCAGTCACCTCCCCCTCTGCCTTCAGTTCCCAAGGTGTAGCTCCTGCGTGCTGGGTGCCGGTCCATGAACTTGCACCGGAGATGCAATACCAACAAGGAGACCATGATCCAGTGATGGAGACAAGTAAACGGAGTTAAAAAACGAGACCAGTGTCCTACTACAGATGTGCATGGATGTTGATGTGGTCACAGTGAGACAGTCTCCTCTGAGGCTGGAGGGGGGACTGGAGGTGGCTTCCCAGATACTTACCTGAATCTAAAAGAAAGAGTGGGTGTTTCTATAATTTCCCAGCAGCTGGGTTGCTATGGTTATAGCTTAGTAGGCGACTGAAACTTAAGGAGTAGGGGTAGGAGAGGTGAGACAGTGCACGGGAGGACACTTCAGGACTTTTCACAGCCTCTACACAATTCCTTAAGACTCAGGGAAAAATCTGTTCCAGCTAGAGTTTTGTTCTTAATTCATCTAACAGTAGGGGGAAATTCCTTCTCTTCTTCCCATTTTGTGAAAACAAAATGGCAAATAGGGAGAGGAATATTACTGTGTGAATAATGACGTTTCCTAACTGCCGTGTTTTCAAAGGAGTTTGCTGTGGGCTGGGCTCTCTCTGCACACCATTGCCTAGCTGTTCTCAGACTGCATTGCTTGAGGCTCCACCTGCTGGTTAGAACTGGAAGTTCAGCAGTCCAGTCACCCAGTCCACCAGGGTTCCAAGGCTTCACTCTGCTCTCCTTCAGGTGTTCTAGAGCCCAGGGACCCTGACAGGTGTCTCGAGGTGAAGCGACGTGGTTCTGTTTAATTGGGTTGATTGCAGTGAAGGGTGCTGACTGTGGTGGCAGCTGGCCATGGTGGACAGTGGCCAAACCCAGGAATTAGGCCTCAGGTCTCTGCTCCTATAAACATAGTTGCCAGAGTGGAATTTGCTGCAGATGGAGGTGGGGGCCACGTGGAGGCTACGCCCGTGCCCGCGGAGGGGGCTCACAGCCAGAACATACAAGGTCCTCAATTTATTCCTTCATGGAACCATATCCTAGGGAAGCCAAGCTGCTCCTGGGTGGTGGGGAAGAGCCCCGCTTCTCCACGACTTCACAAGATGGCAGCAGCTGGGCTGATGCTAATGTGGAGCCTGGTCTTTGGCTTGCAATGGGGCCAGAGCCTCGAAGCATAGGTGGGGCCTCAGTTTACCAACTTAACGACTCGAGAGCAGCTTTTCAGGGGAAGGGGGGTGCCTCTGGGTTATGTTCAATTGAGAGGTTCCTTGTTATTGCTAATACAGAGGAGCCTCTAGGGTTATTGTTTTTAGCCACCAGCTTATTTATCAGATACACTGGCCTGAAGAGAGAGGCACCAGCACTTGAAGGACCCGGAATCGATGTCTTATGTAGCTCTTTCTAGCTCATTGTCAAAGATGTCTATGAGTCCCCTCCCTCCCTCCCTCCCTCCCTCCCTCCCTCCCTCCCTCCCTCCCTTCCTTCCTTCCTTCCTGGTGCTGGGGATTGAACCTAGGGGCATTATCTCTCTGAGCTACACCCCCAGCACTATTTTAATTTTTATTTGGGTCTTGCTAAGTTGTTGAGAGCCTTACTGAGTTGCTGGAGCTGCCCTCCAACCTGTGATTCTCCAGTCTCAGCCTCTCCAAGTACTGGGATCACAGGTGTTTAGTCCCATGCCTCTTTACCTCTTGGATACATTGCTTTCCTCTTCCTGGGTTGCCACATTGCCCTGATATCTCTATGAACCTCAGGATGAAGGTTGGTAGGAGGGGCCAGGAATAGTCTCTCCTTGCTGGAAGATCCCTCAGTCTGCTTAGGTCGATTCCTAGAACCCTGCATGCCAAGAGGACCCCCTCACTCAGCTAAGCAGGACCACAGGATGTTTCCTTTTGTGTGGAAGACTCTAAAATCACTTCAAAGGTCATATATACCCAATTGCCAGCAGCTTCTGTTGCTGAGTAAGAAAGAAAATACTGTTATGCATAGATTATCTCATTTATGCTCACAATAACCTTACGAAGTAGGCATTATTGCTATCCTTATTTTATTTTTTTATTTTTATTTTATTTTATTTTATTTTTGTGGTACTAAGGGTGGAACCCAGGGGCTTTTCTACCTCTGGGATATACTCCCAGACCTATTTTATATTTTATTTGGAAATAGGGTCTCACTGAGTTGCTGAGAGCCTCATGAAGTAGCTGAGGCTGGCTTTGAACCTGTGCGATCCTCCTGTCTCAGCCTCTCAAGCGCGGGGATTACAAGCGTGCACTACCACGCCCGGCTGTTATCCTCATTTTATAGTAAGAATGCTAAGGTCCAGATGCATGAAGTAACTTGCTCATAATTTCAGTGGTTAGTGGCAAAGAGAGATTCAGAGCCAGCTCTGTTGGACTCAAAAGCCCTTTGCACATACTGTCTCCTACCATGGAAGAGCTCCCCATCCTTAAAAGATAATATTCACCTAGGGGGGAAGCTTACATTGCAATGAATGTCACAGTCAAAAATAGCTTCCCCTGCTTGGCGTAGTGGCACATGCTTGTAATCCCCGCACTTGGGAGGCTGAGACAGGAGGATTGCGCTGGTTCAAAGCCAGCCTCAGCTACTTAGTGAGGCTCTCATCAACTTAGTGAGACCCTATTTCCAAATAAAATATAAATTAGGTCTAGAAGTATAGCCCAGAGGCAGAAGGCCCCTGGGTTCTATACTCGGCACTGAAAAAAAAAAAAAAAGAATAGCTTCCCTATTAAATCCTGGATATTATTATTTCTATTTGGTTCTGTCCTCTGAGTTTGTTATGGGCTGAATTGTGTCCTACCCCCAACCAGTTCATGTGTTGAAGTCTTTAACCCTTGACATCTAGAATGTGACTGTATGTGACTGTATTTCGAGATAGGGCCTTTAAAGAGGTAATTAAGGGAGGCTGAGACAGGAGGATTGCAGGTTTGAAGCCAGCCTCAGTAGCTTAGTAAGGCTCTTAGCAACTTAGACTCTGTTTTCAAATAAAATATAAAATAGGTATGGGAGAGTAGCCCAGAAGTAGAAGGCCCCTGGGTTCCATCCTCAGAACCAAACATACATACACATACACAAAGCAAAAAAAAGGAGGTAATTAAGGTCACATAAGTGGGTTCTAATCCAGATGACTGGTGTCCTTATAAGAAAAGGAGATTAGACAGTTATACACAGAGGGAAGATCTCATGAAGACATAGGGAGAAGGTAATTGTTATGGACCAAATGTCAGTATTCTTCCAGGATTCTTATGATGGAACCGGTACTGCCAATGTGTTGGTATTAGGAGGTGGAGCCTCTGGCAGGTAATTGAGTCTGAAGATAAAGCCCTCATTCTGGGATTGGTGTCCTTATAAAGAGACACAAGAGAGCTTGATTTCTTTTTCTCTTCTTTCTGCCATATCAGGATACAATAAGAAGACAGCCATCTGCAAACCAGGAAGCAGGCTCCCACGGGACACTATAGCAGCTGGCACCTTCATCGTGGACTTCTCAGCCTCCTTAACCTTGAGGAGTATGTGTTTGTGTATGATGCTCTTTCTATGGTAATTTGTCTAGCATCCTAAACTAAGACACTGTAAGAATAGAGTTAGATCTTTTCTATCAAAGAAATAGCTTGACTCAGACTTTATTTTGTAAAACTACCATTGCATAATCTTATGTGGGCTTGCATTTTTGTAAAGACAGCATTTCCTGGAGATTGTGCATGCCAGCCCCTCCCCGGCATCCCTTCAGCCATCGGCGTACAGATTATGAGGCTCTGTTCCCATCAATAGGAGCACAGCACAGAAGCCCCTCCCTGAAAATAAACCACCCGGCAGTTTTCCTACTTGCTGTTCCTGCCCGCCTGACTCACTGGGGGCAGGATCCCTTTGTGCAAAAAGTAAAATTTGCCCTGATCAGTCGCTTTCCAATAGGTTGTCTTTTCTTACGACTCTACAGGAATTTACTTCTGATGACAAAAAGTCAAGGAAAGAAGTCAGAATTGTCCCAACTCTGCTAATAACTTGATTTTGGATTTCTAGCATCCAGAACTATAAGAAAACAAGATTCTGTTGTTAAAACCACCTAGTCTGTGGCACTTTGTTATGACAATCTAGAAAATGATTACAGTATTTATACCTTTTGTTACTGACAGTATTTTCCATGGGGCCAGCAAAGTAGATTTTCATAAAGAATAAGCAAGTTCTATGACCTTTCCTTAATAGAATCGCTGTCTGAGAATACTTTTATCGGGGTGCAAGGGGAGGCTAGAGAATGGGAGTTGTCTTCTATGTGTTTTCTTTTCCATTGAGGTCTTATGTTAGCTACCATTTAAAGCAGTACTCACACTTATTGAGCACTCTGAACGTGAGATGCTTCCATACATTTAATTATTAAAGTTCCCCTATGAGGCAGCTGGTATCATTTCCAGTTTGCAGATGAGGAAACTGAGCCATAAAGTACACAAATAATTTGTGGAATTCCACAAAGTGGCAGTAAAAACCCATGCTTTAAACTACTGTGACTTTGATCACCTGATTCACTGTCTCCCTTCGTTATCACCCTTGATCTTCCTCATGATTATTACAAATGGAGGACTAGAGAGAAAGCTGGGTCCTGCCACTCAAAGTTGGTCCTTACATCAACAGCAGGCATGACCCGCCCGGGAGCCTGTTAGAACTGCAGAAACTCAACGTTGCCCTAGACTCACTGAATCCGCCCCTGTAGTCTAACCAGATCCTCAGGCGGGATCAGCTGTGTAGTGTGCAGAACCCAGTGCAAAATGGAAAGCCGTGCGTGGTGGAACATGCTCGTTATCCCAGTACTTGGGAGGCTGAGACGGGAGGATTGCAGGTTTAAAGCCAGCCTTAGCATCTTAGTGAGATCCTGTTTCCAAATTAAAAATAAATAAAATTAAATAGGACTAGGAGTGTAGCCCCCCCCCCCCAAAAAAAAAGAAAAATGTGAAGCTTTAAATTTATTAAAATTTCAAGATGGTGGCAGCAGGGCATTAAAGTAAGTGTGGCTATGGCTACAAAGGTCTCACGCCCATGGAATCAGTCCTGCTCACAGGCAATACAGATGGACAGACAAACACACGTTAAAGTCTTATTCTAGAAGATTCCATGAGACTTCCGGGAAGATGGCGACCGAGAAAAGCGGGGCTTAAGAGCCCCGCTAACAACAAACCTCCATTACCACAAAATCAGCGCCTTTCATAGCCAGAAAACACCATCACCAGTGAAACAAAAAATCACCAGGCTCCAGAGAGAAAGCGGACTGAGAACAGAGCCACAGAGGAGATAACCGGCCTTGCGCCCGAGGACGCGGCAGACGCGGCGGCAGCAGCGCCATACTGCCGGCGAATTCACAGGACGGCTACAGCAAGCCTAGGTGAGCCACTGCGGAACAGCCAGGCGGGATTTCTCCGCGCAGAGAGCATCTAAAGTTCTCAGTGGCCGAGCTCAGCACACGCTGCAGGGATTCAGAGTGGAAACCAAAACCAAGAAGAAAAACACCAGCCCCACAGCCGAGGGCGTAGCAGCGGCGCCATATTGCCACCGGCGGCAGCAGCAGAGAATTCAACGAGTTCAGTACAGCTACATCTGCGTACTCAAGAACAGTGAGTCAAATTGCGGGCCACAGAGGAGAAATCCCAGTACTGTACTCCCTGGGACTTGACCCAGTGGGGGAGGGGCGGTGGCAGAGATATCACACCATAGGAGAACGTGCAACCTGGCACCCCCCACAGTCTAAAGCAGCCTCTATCGACTCTCTGGGTCGGAGACTCTGTGATACAACCCAGTAAAGGAGTAGTGGGGTCTGAGATACTACTGACTCGAGATCCAGAGCACCTTAAGTGAAGTCATAGTGACCCAAGGGAAGAACCCAGAGAAGGCACAAACATCCGAAATCATGGGAAAGAGGAATAATACTGGAGCAATAAATGCCCACAACCCCACAACATCAGAACCCGATAAAACAGAAAATCAGAGATTTCTAGAAGATCAAATCAGGAAAATAACTGTAGAAATAATAGAGGTGCTTCGAAAAGAACTCAGAGAGAGCCAAAAAGAGATAAAGGATGCAATTAATGAAGTAAAGGCCTCAATTCAAAGCACAAACAACCGATTAGAACACATGGAGAACAGAATCTCGCTCTTAGAAGATGAGCAATCCAAAAATGAACGCATAGTTTCTAATCTAGAAAAAAATATCCGACAGCAGGAATCTGATATTGAAGAAATATGGGCCCATTTTAAGAGAGCTAACCTAAGAATAATTGGAATAGAGGAGGGAAAAGAAAGTGAAACCAAAGGGATCAACAATCTCTTCAAGGAAGTAATAGCAGAAAATTTTCCAGACATAGAACAAGAGGTCGATACACAGGTCCAGGAAACTTATAGAACTCCCTTTAGACAGGATCGGAGAAGAGGATCCCCATGCCACATAATTGTCAAAATGACCAATGTGGAAGCCAAGCAGAGAATCTTAAAGGCAACAAAAGCAAAGGGCCAAGTGACATTCAGAGACAAACCAATTAGAATCACTCCAGACTTCCCAAACCAAGTTATGAGAGCCAGAAGGGCTTGGAGTAACATATTCCAAACTCTGAAAGAAAACAACTTCCAGCCAAAAATTTCCTATCCAGCAAAACTTTCTATCAAATTAGAAGGAGAAATAAGAAGCTTCCATGACAAACAGAAACTGAAGGAATTTATGTCTTCAAAACCAGCACTAGAGAAAATACTCAAAGAGATTAACTACAAAGAAGAAATAGGTAACACACTCCAGAACTAGAGAAACAAGATTTTCCATCCAACAGACAACTAAGATTGGTTATCTGTGGAGATTCATTATTTATGTTAGTCTTTTACCTATCTCTAAAGGGTATTGTTTACCTTTATTGTTGTTAATTTTTAGGATTCCTAGTTGGAATATTAATACACCTTCAGATATAGCATTTGGAAATATTTTATCCCATTCTATTAGTAACTGTTAACTCTGTGTACATTGTCTTTGGATATACAATTTTTTTTTAGGGAGTTTGTATACTCCTCTGTTGCCTGTGCCTTTGAAATCATAACCAAGAAATCACTGCCAATTTCAATGTTGTGAGGTTTTATGACCCAGATTTTCTCCTAAAAGTTTATAGTCTTAAGATTTATATTTAGGTCTATTATCTATTTTGAGTTAATATTTGTATATGGGATTAGGTAAGGGTCCAATTTTATTCTTTTCCATGTAATTATTATTTTTTAACAATATTTAGTTAAAAGATTAATATTTCCACCACCAAATGTTCGTGGAAACCTTGTCAAAAATAACTTGACAATATAGGGAAGAATTTAGCTCTAGGCTTTTATTTAACTTCCATGGTTTATATATCTGCCTTTAGAATAGTACTACACTGTTTCAATTATTGTAGCTTTATATGGTTTGAAATCAGAAAATATATATCTCCTAGCTTTGTTGTTTTTCAAGATCGTTTTGGGTACCTAGAGTCCATATTCCATATTAGGATAGATTTTTTTCTGAAAAATAAATATATAAATATATGATAGTTTCACCTAAAAAATAGAAAAAAATATTCTCTGGTAAGAAAGAAAGCAAAAAGAAATATTGAAATGTTATCTTTAAGTCATCAAAAGCTTGGTATCAGACAAATGAAACTGTTATGTGAGATTATCATTTTTAATTTTAGATAAATTGCCATAATACTAGATGTCAACTACTAAGCCAAGCATGGGAGGGAGGGATAGGGAGAGAATGGGGTGGGGATTGGGTGGGGGCTGACTGGGAAAAGTGTGCATGTATGTCTACAAAAGTATGTATCCTACTATGATGTATGAATACAGTGCACCAATAAAAATAAATAAATTAAAAAAAAAAAGAAGATTCCATGATACAACACTTGGCCAGAGGGATGTTTTTAGTTTTATTTTATACTTTTATATTTTTATCTTAAAAATACAAAATATTGCCGGGCGTAGTGGCGCACGCTTGTAATCCCTGTGCTTGGGAGGCTGAGACAGGAGGATCGCACGGGTTCGAAGCCAGCCTCAGCTACTTAGTGAGGCTCTCAGCAACTTAGTGAGACCCTGTTTCCAAATAAAATATAAAATAGGTCTGGGAGTATAGCTCGGAGGTAGAAAGCCTCTGGGTTCCACCCTCAGTACTACAAAAAAAAAAAATACAAAATGTTGCTGGGCATGTTGGAGCACACTTGCAATCCTAGTAATTGGAAGATTGAGACATCGAGGATCATAGGTTCAAAGCTGGCCTCAGTAATTTAGTGAGGCTGTCAACAACTTAGAGAGACCCTGTCTCCAAATAAAAAATAAAATAGAGTTGAGAGTGTAGCCTGGAGGTATAAGGCCCCTAGGTTCCATCCCCAGTACTACCACCACCACCATAAAAAAAAGCTGCATGGCCGGGCATGGTGGTGCACGCTTGTAATCCCTGCTCTTGGGAGGCGGAGACAGGAGGATTGCACAAGTTCAAAGCCAGCCTACCTGGCTTAAGAGATCCTGTTTCCAAATAAAAATACAAAAAATAGGTCTGGGAGTGTAGCCGGAGGTAGAAGGGTTCCATCCCCAGTACCACCACCAAAAAAAAAAAAAAAAAGCTGCATATATCCTCCTTAACATATCCATTGGTCCTACTTAAAAAATAACACCCACCCCCCCCAAAAAAAACTTTGAAGAAAAATTGGTATTTGTGGATGATACACCCCCTATATTCACCTACAGTGTGAATAGCCCATGGGACTCTGCCCACACAGGAAGCACATATGGCCCAGCACGAACAGCCTGGACTTGGCCTGTCCTAGGTGCAGACTGCAGAGCCCTTAAGTAGGAGGTACTTTCGACATCACACATATTAGTTTCAAGCCCCTTTCTTACAAAAATCTTGTGTACCAGCAACCTGGACCAGTTATTGAAGCTCTCTAAACCTCCATCTTGTCTATAAAATGGAAAGAAGGATAGCACCTACCAAGGAGGGATGTTGTGAAGTTTAAATGAATAATAATAAAAAAGTAAGCTGGGCATGGTGGCACACACTTGTAATCCTAGCATTCGGGAGACTGAGATGGAGGATCGCGGCTCGCAGACAGCCTCAGATACTTAGCAACTCAATGAGACCCTATTTCAAAAATTAAAAGACTAAAAAATAGTTCTGAGGGTGTAGCTCGGAGGTATGGTGCCACTGGGTTTCATCCCCAGTACTGCGGAAAAAAAAAAAAAAGTAAATTTAGAGAACATTTCCTGGCACATATTAAATGCCCAATAAATGTTAGCTTATTATCATATCCTGGAGCTTAGCATCTTGCTGCACACTGAGGAAGGAGGCTAACGGAGCCATGAAGGAGGCTGATGAAGTCACGGGGAATTGCCCAGGATGAGTGTTCGTCCCGTCCTGGTGTCGGCTCTTTATTCTGCAGGGGCAGAAACCTGATTTTGTCAGCACACTGAGAGTACAGCTCTGATCAGGGGATGCACTTACAATCCTGGACACCCGTGATGTGTGTGTGTGTGTGTGTGTGTGTGTGTGTGTGTGTGTGCATTTGTGGAGGGTGGAGGGGGAGGAAGAGAGGGAGAGGATGATTGGGGGAAGGAAAGGGGAGAGGGAGAACAAGTACAAGTTTAGAGTTTGGCGAGGATGACTTTTATAATTTTTATTGCAATGAGAGAAACTATTTCTACAGAGAGCTGATGGTCACTGAAGGAGTAACAGCACCCCTGTACTTGTCTCAGCTGCAGGGCTCATGGGTTGTTTTCTGTAACAGCTGGAGTTTGGCAGTGCTGTGGGGCCCTTCGTCCTCAAGAGGGCGCTCCAAACTTCAGTTCTAGGGACTAAGCAAGTGTCTAGCCAGGGCTTGTCCTTTGAGTATAAGCAATGGAAGAGGATTTTTGGAGAGGAGGTGGGTGAGTGGGTGGAGTGTGCTTAGAAAAACTGGATTTTCTGCTAGTCTGGGTATGTGGGAGCTTGAGAGTTGTGTTTGGGGACATTGTTGGGGAAAGTTTTTAATCTCTCAATTTCTATAACAAAGTAATTTTATACATATGTATATAATATTACAATGTCTTTATTCTAAATATATAATATATAATTACCTTTGTGTGTGTATATATATAAAAGTACATATTTTCAAAATTAAACATGCTTATCGTAAAAAAAATTCAGATATAGAGAAAATCTGACTTCAAAAGTGAAAGTTCAGCTGGGTGTGGTGGCGCATGCTTGTAATCCCTATGCCTGGGAGGCGGAGACAGGATGATCACGCAGGTTCGAAGCCAACCTCAGCTACTGAGTGAGGCTCTCAGCAATTTAGCGAGACCCTGTTTCCAAATAAAGTATAAGATCGGTCTAAGAGTATAGCCCAGAGGTAGAAAAGCCCCTGGGTTCCAACTCCAGTATCACACACACACACACACACACACACACACACACACACACACACACAAATGAAAGTTCCCTGGGTGTCTCTGTCAGGCCACAGTCTCCCCACAAGGAAAGAAACACACTACTGAGAATTTGGTGTGCTTTCTCTGACTATGTTAACTAACTACAAGAACACATGCATACTTGTTTTGCATCAACGGGAATACCGACATTTCAGTTCACGAAGATGACCTGAGCTATAGATACAGCAAACTGGAAAGCTTGTGTCACGTGGCTCAGGACAGTCTCTTCCCAGGATCAAGTAGCACAAAAAGACCAAGGGTTAGACATTTGTGATCTGAGCATGAAAACAAACAAAGGGCATGAGCTAATCTTCTGAAATGTCTCTCATCTAAGAGGGCATCCTCTCCTAGCCCTCATGAGCACACCAGGGGACACCAGGGGACACCAGGGGACCAGTATCTCTTGGGTCAATGAGGATCTTCTTTGTTTATGCCATTTCAAGGTTTCCTTAATGCACAAATTATTACTGGGTTACCTTGTACCTCTTTAAATTCTTTACATTTGGGTAAAAATGAATAGCTTTCAACTATACATGTGTTCTTTTAAAGATGTTTCATCACTTATGTAAGTGATTAAAACCATCCTACTATATTTTATGTGTGTGGTATTGGAAATTAAAATCAGAGGCATTCTACCTCCAAGGTAAACCCCCAGCCCGATTTTATTTCTTACTTGGAAACAAGGTTTTACTGGGTTTCTGAGAGCCTCACTAAGTTGCTGAGTCTGGCTTTGAACCTGTGATCCTCCTGTGATTACAGGTATGTGCCACCATGCCGACAAAAGGGAACTTTTCAGTATCAGTTATTTAAAATAAATCATTAGGCCCAAAACTTATTAATATCAATACATTTAAAAGTAAGCCTTAGCTGGGAGTGGTGGCGCACGCTCGTAATCCCGGTACTTGCGAGGCTGAGACAGGAGGATTGAACAGGTTCAAAGCCAGCCTCAGCTACTTAGTGAGGCTCTCAGCAACTTAGTGACCTGTTTCCACATAAAGTATAAAATAGGTCTGGGAGTAATAGCCCGGAGTTAGAAAGCCTCTGGGTTCCACCCCCAGCACCACACACACACACACACACACACACACACACACACACACACACACACAGTAAGCCTTGCCATGTAATCATGTAAATCAATCTTTCTTTCTTTCTTTCTTTCTTTCTTTCTTTCTTTCTTTCTTTCTTTTCTTTCTTTCCTTCTCTCTCTCTCTCTCTCTCTCTCTCTCTCTCTCTCTCTCTCCCCCCCCCCCCCCCTCAGGGTCTTTCTAAATTGCTGAGCCTGGTCTTGAACCTGTGATCCTCCTGTCTTAGCTTCCCAAGTATTGGGATTACAGGTATGCACCAACATGCTTGACTTTGAGTGCTTCTTTAAAATAATCATTATTCCTAGATAAATCTGGTAGCACACACCTGTAATTCTAGTATTTGGAGGCTGAGTTAGGAGGATTGCTTGTTAGCAACTTAGCAAGACCGTTTCCAAATAAAAAATAAAAAGGGGCTTGGGGTGTAGCTCAGGTGTGCCTTTGGGTTCAATCTCCAGTAACACACACACACACACACACACACACACACACACACACACACACACACACCATTATTCCTAGATCCTTCATGTAATAAACCTAGAAACACGAGCTATGATTACTTTTAGGTACATAATACACAAACAAGACATGGCTCCTTTGGTACCAAAGCATTCTCCATCTCACCCACTAGAGGGTATCTGAGAGTTATCCAACAAAATATTAGGAGACTAAAATTTAAAACCTCAGACCTAAAGTGATATAGACACATACAGACACACATCTAGTATCTTAGTAACCAAATTTAGTTTGCTAAAAGATAGGCATATTCTGCCCGCCTCAATCACCAAATTGTAGTGTTCCGATTCTCTCAGTTGAACACCAGTATTCAACTTTTGAACAATTTTTGTATCTTGCCTAGATAGAGGAGTACTGGGCATTTTACAATATATTACATATGCTTTTCTTGAGAAAATTGTGATATTTAAGTTTACTAGAAAAGGCTGATTTTATTATCATGAACCTATGATCCTCCTGTCTCAGCTTCCCAAGTACTGAAATTACAAGCATGCACCACCATGCCCGGCTTATTTTTATTTTGAAATAGGGTCTTACTAGGTTGATAAGAGTCTCACTACTTGCTGAGGCTGTCCTTGAACCCGAGATCCTCCTGAGAACCTGTCTCAGCCTCCCAAGTACTGGGATTACAAGCATGTACCACTATACCTGGCTTGTAATTTATTTACTTTTGTGGCACTATGGATAAAACCCAAAAACATTCTACTTCTGAGATACACCCCTAGCCCTCTTTTATTTTTTAAAATTTATTTATTTATTTATTTTTGCGGTACTGGGGATAGAACACAGGGACATTATACCTCCAAGATATACCCTAGCCCAATTTTATTTTATTTTATTTATATTTTCCCTTCCTTCCTCCCTCCCTCTCCCTCCCTCCCTCCCTCCCTCCCTCCCTCCCTCCTTCCTTCCTTCCTTCCTTCCTTCCTTCCTTCCTTCCTTTTTTCCTTCCTTTCTTTCTTTTTGTGGTACTGGGGATGGAACCCAGGGGCATTCTATCTCTGAGCTACATCCCCAACCCTATTTTTTTTATTCTTTATTTTGAAAGATGGTCTCACTGAATTTCAAAGGGCCTTACTAAGTAGTAGCTGAGGCTGTCCGCGCACCACAATCTTCTGGTCTCTGCCTCTTGAATGCTGGGATTAGAAGCATGCACCACCACTCCCAGCTATTTTTTTAAATTTTGAAACAGGGTCTCACTGAGTTGCAAAGGACTTCACTAAGTAGCTGAGGCTGTCCATGAACCACGATCCTCCTGTCTCAGCTTCCCAAATGCTGGATTACAAGCCTGTACCTCGACGCCTGGTTTATTTTTTTATTTGGAAACAGAATTTCACTAAATTGCAAAGTGCCTCACTAAGTTGCTTAGACTGGTCTCAAACTTGTGATCCTCCTGTCTCAGCCTCCCAAGTACTGGGATTACAAGAGTGCCTTACCATACCTGTCCCAGCAAGAGCAATTGATGGTAGTGCACATTACAACTAAAAATTGGAGTCCCAATTTTTTTTTTTTTTTTTGCAGTACTGGGGATGGAACCCAGGGGCATTCTACCTCCAAGTTACACCCTCCAAGTTACACCCCAGCCCTCTTTTTTATTCTTTGTTTTGAAACAGGATCTCACTAAGTTGTGGAGGGCTGAGTAGCTGAGGCTGGCTGTGAACCTGTGATCCTCCTGTCTCAGTCTCCCAAGTACTGGGATTATAATCGTGCGCCATCACGCCTGGCTAATGTTATTTTTTTTCTTTCAAAAAAGGTGGTGAAAGAGAAGTAGAATGAATTTTTTTTCTTTTTTGCGAGTCTGGGGATGGAACCCAGGGGCATTCGACCTCTGAGCTACACCCCCTGCCCTATTTTTATTCTTTATTATTATTATTACTTTTGGTGGTACTAAGGGTGGAACCCAGGGGCTTTTCTACCTCTGGGCTATACTCCTAGACTTATTTTATACTTTATTTGGAAACAGGGTCTCACTAAATTACTGAGAGCCTCACTAAGTAGCTGAGGCTGGCTTTGAACTTGTGTAATCCTCCTGTCTCAGCTTCCCAAGTGTTGGGATTACAAGCGTGCACCACCATGCCTGGCTTTTATTCTTTATTTTGAAACAGGGTCTCACTAAGTTGCGGAGGGCCTCACTAAGGAGCTGAGACTGTCCATGAACCATGACCCTCCGGTTTCAGCCTCCCAAATGCTGGGATTACAAGTGTGTGCCACTATGCCTGGCTGAGGTAGAATGATTTTAATTAGATGAATTAGACCGGTTACTTAAAGCTATGATTTAAAAAGAAAAAAAAAGAAAAAGAAGAATTATAACAGTTACAACTAATTGAGTGTCTACCATGGATTAGAAGTTTACTGAATAACCATACCAATAATTTTTGACATTCTTGAAAAAAATTTTTTTTCTTGCTATGCATTTTATTTATTTTTGGTACTGGGGATTGAACCCAGGGGCAGTCTACCCCCTGAGCTACACCACCATCCTTATTTTATTTTTATTTTGAAACAGGGTTTTGCTAGGTTGGTAAGAGTCTCACTACTTGAAACTGTGTTCCTCCTATTTCAGCCTCCCAAATACGGGGATTACAGGTGTGTGACACCATTCCCAGCTCTGTTATGCATTTTTAAAAGGATTTTGGTTCTGAGTTGATCCATATGGGTCTTTAGATATGACATAGTTAAAAATATTTGTTTCCTTGCAAGTTAGGCACTAGTATCACCATGTTTTGTAGATGATGTGATTAAAGTTTAGAGGCTGTCATAGTTTGGCTCTGGAGTGTCCCCCAAGGGCCTATGTGTTAAAGGCTCATGTGTCCCAACTTGATGCTACTGAAGGTGGTGGACACTTTAAGAGCTGGGGCCTGGTGGGAGGTGTTTGGAGGCATGCCCTGGAAGGAGATAGTAGAATCCCATTCTTCCTTTCTGTCTTTTTGCTTTCCAGCCCCGAGAGGTATGCTTTGCTCCACCATGAATGCCCTCTCCACAGCGTGCTGCTTTGCCCACAGGCCCCACAGCAGCAGGCTCCACCAACCATGGACTGAGCCTCCAGAACTGCCAGCCCACATAAACCTGTTTATAAGTAGATTTATCTCAGGTATTTGTTACAGTAACAGAAGGCTGACTAACACAGAGAGGTGGTGTACGTGGTCCATTGAGTCATGAGGCCAGAATCTGAATCAAGGGCCATCCAACCCCAAGACTCATGCTGGAGCCGCTCTGCATGAACCGTACAGATGTGGAGCCACGCTAAAGGTTTTGGACCATGAGGTCAGGAACTTGGGTTCGAATCTGCACCACCATTTACTGCTGTATCACCTTGGGCTGGTTACTACTAGTAATAGTAATACTAGTAATAGCTAGGAGCCTTGTAAACTGGGGGCAATAATAGCCCTTCTCTCCAGGGTTGCCTGGGGGACCATTTGATAATATATGTGAGATACATAGCATGAACCTGGCACATGGAAGGAGCCCAATAAATGTTAGTTGTTATTATACCATGCTAGCCTCTGAGAGGGGTACTTTGGCATCTGTCAGAGCCAGTCTCGCTGCTAGCACCGGAAACATATATCCTGTCTTGGAAATGTCTCACATAATGGATCGTGTCCTCTTAACTCGGTCTGTATTATGCTTCGAACACCAGTCAGCTAAGAATTGCTTCGGATGATGCTATTACCCAACTGCATGAGTGGGTTTGATAGCTTTTCCAAAGGGCTGGTATTTCAGTGGTGCGACTGTAACTGCTTCATGGCAATAGAAAAGATTTATTTTGGGGACCTCAATCAACCCTCAGCCCCATTTCTCAAACTCCAGCTACATCACAAGATGTCAAAGTCACACCGTATTAATGTTTGGTCAAAGGTGCTAGTGGCATTTTTGCAGATGTAATGAAGAACACATATTGTCTAAGATTGCTTTGCGATGCCTTCTGCCCCGTGCCCTGCTCATTCTTTGAGACCCAGCAGGTGGGGAAAGTCCACCGGAAGCTCACCTACAAGGCAGAGGCAGGGCAAACAACTCGCCTGTTCAACTTTGTAGGAGCCTGGGAACTTGGGCTGGGGTAAGAGGTGCCCCACAGTGAAGGAAAGGACCTAGTGACCGCCTCTCCTTGGATCCAAGGAAGATAAAGAAAGGGACCTCCTGTGATGGAAACACACCCCCATAATGAAATGGGAATGACTGCGCTGCTTCTAAAGGAGAAGTGGGGTTGGAGGGCAGAGAAAAGGAGGAATTCTTTAGGAGAGAAGCACCGCTGCTAGTGAGGTAAGCAGGTGTCAATCATTTTCCACTGAGACATGGGACCTAAAGACTGAAGGGCTGTGTACTTCTCTCTTCTAACCAGTTTGTCCTCCTTTACATTGAAGAAACGGAGTCAGGCTGAGAACTTTTGCATATTATGGCAGCCACTTCTTTTGTCCAGAAACTCAGTGTTCCCATCCTGTAAATCTTGAGGGGAGGAGGTGTGGGGACCTGGGGTTCAAATACTAGCCCAGCTGTGTACCTGCATCAGTGCCTTGGACAAGTTATCTGACTTCAGTTTTCTTTTTTTTTCCTTTTTTTTTTTTTTTTTTTTGTAGTACTGGGGATGGAACCCAGGGCCATTGTACCTTTGAACTACCTCCCGAGCCCTATTTTTTATTCTTTATTTTGAAACAGGGTCTCACTAAGTTTTAGAGTGCCTCACTAAGTAGCTGAGGCTGGCCGTGAACCCAGATCCTCCTGTCTCAGTCTCCCAAGTACTGGCATTACAAGCGTGCGCCACCACGCCTGGCTCTGACCTCAGTTTTATAACCTGTAAAATAGAATTCATGCAAAAGCCTATTTGAATGATGTGTGTGTGTGAGATGAAAAATAAAAATAGTATTTTAAACCCAGACTAACAATTGCCATTTCTGCCTATTAGTGGAAGTAGGCACACTTGATAGCAGTGAGAAATATACTTTTCCTCCCTGCCCTTCCTCAGCAAGAGATAGAAAGTGGGTGTGTGGAGAGGAACCAGCATATGCTTGGGTATATGGGCTGCTGCTTGACAGAGCACATTGATGGAGCTTGGCTATACCAAGGGGGCGCTGGGAATAAGTGTGGGTAGAAAAGCTGGAGAGGGCGGGATTGTTCTGCCCAGTAAAGTAGGAGAAAGAAATCATTTGGGGGTTTCTAGTGGGCAGCAAAGAAGAGAAAAGAAAGAGGTGGCTCCTGCAATATTGCAGAAGCAGATCTTAAAGACCCAGGAGAGGTCAGTTCTTATCAGTTTACATGTTTATATATGTCAAAATACTTAGTTCCTGGCATGAGTGAACATTTAATAAATGGCAGTGAGCCTGGTGTGGCGGTGCACACCTATAATGCAAGGACTTGGGAGGCTGAAACAGGAGGATCCCATGTTTAAGACTGGCCTCAGCAACTTAGCGAGGTTCTCAGCAACCTAGCAAGACTCTGTTTCCAAAGAAAACATAAAATAGGGCTGGGGGTGTAGCTCAAAGGTAGAAGGGAGCCGGGCGTGGTGGCGCACGCTTGTAATCCTCGTACTTGGGAGGCAGAGACAGGAGGATCGTGCAGGTTTGAGGCCAGCTGCGCGCGCTGGCTTAGGAGACCCTGTTTCCAAATAAAAATGTAGGTCTGGGAGTGTAGCCCGGAGGTAGAAGGGCTTCCAGGAACCCCAGTAACACCAAAAAAAAAAAAAAAAAAAAAAAAAGGTAGAAGGGTCCTGGGTTCAATCCCCAGCACAATCAATCAATAGCAGTAAGTAAGCCGGGCATGGTGGCACAAATTTCTAATCCCAGTACTTGGGAGGCTGAGAAAGGAGGATGGAAGGTTCCCAGCCAGTTCCTCAGCTACTTAGGGAGGCCATCTGCAACTTAGTGAGATGCTGCTTCAAAATAAAGAAGAAAAACTAGGGCTGGGAATGTAACTTGGAGGTAGAATGCCCCTCGGTTCAATCTCCTGTATCACAAGCCCCCACCTTCTCCCCTCAAAACCCCAAAACAGCCAGTAGCCATGTGGCAAGGCCACCATCTCGTTGCTGTCTTCTCATCTTTCTCCCTGGAAGAGTAACATCATCTGTGTGTGTGTGTGTGTGTGTGTGTGTGTGTGTGTGTGCGTGCGCGTGTGTGTTGGGGACTCAGGGTAGATGCAGAGGGATGTATCAGGTTTAAGTTCTCACTCTCGAGGGTTTATTTCTCTGTTTCCTCATTTCCTCCATTTCTAAGTTGGGACATAGCATACTACCATGCCTCATTGTATTATTGTGGAGTTTAAACAAGAGAGTCTAAGAAACTCATGGACCAGGCACGTCGCCTTCAGAAAATGTTAGCGCTTAGTATATCCTATAATAAAGTCACAGGCAGATAGGAGATGTGAGTTGAGCTTTTTAAAAAACTTTATGTGTCCACTCACTGTCGACATTTGAAAAACACAGCACAGAAAAACAACGACTCCAACAGAATGGTCTCATATACATATTGTGTGTGTGTGTGTGTGTGTGTGTGTGTGTGTGTGTGTGTGTGTTACTAGGGATGGAACCAGGGGCATGGGGCATTCTACCTCCGACTTACACCCCCAGCCTTATTTTTCTTCTTTATTTTGAAACAGGGTCTCACTGAGTTGCAAAGGGCCGCACTAAGTAGCTGAGGCTGGCCTCAAACCTGGATCTTCCTGTCTCAGTCCCCCAAATGCTGGGATTACAAGTGTGTGCCACCATGCCCAGCTTGGTTGCCACTTTTAACATTTTGGTTTATTCTTTTTTTCTTCCTAAGTGTATGCACCTCTCTGTTTTATCTTTTCAAAAAATGGAATACTGTTTTATTTTTTTATTTTTATTTTTTTAAGGTGGTACTGGGGTTCCTGGAAGCCCTTCTACCTCCGGGCTACACTCCCAGACCTATTTTATATTTTTATTTGGAAACAGGGTCTCTTAAGTCAGCGCGGCTGGCTTCGAACCTGCGCGATCCTCCTGTCTCCGCCTCTCAAGCGTGGGGATTACAAGCATGCGCCACCACGCCCGGCTATTTATTTATTTTTTTTAAAGCAGATTTAAAACAGTATTCCAGCTGGACGTGGTGGCACACGCTTGTAATCCCCGCGCCTGGGAGGCAGAGACAGGAGGATCGCGCAGGTTCGAAGCCAGCCGCGCTGGCTTAAGAGACCCTGTTTCCAAATAAAAATATAAAATAGGTCTGGGAGTGTATTCCGGAGGTAGAAGGGCTTCCAGTAACACCATAAATAAATAAATAAATAAATAAATAAATAAATAAATAAATAAATAATCTAGCAATAGACTGTGAATCTTTTCCTTTCTCTATTTATCTTTTATGTTATTAGTATACATGAACCAGACATTCTGATGGAAGTAGTCATACCCTGGGCCAAATGATTCGTTACTATTCTGAGGAATGTGTGTGTGTGTGTGTGTGTTGAACTGAGTGTCGGGGCGATGCGTGTGGCAGTCCAAATCTGGGAAACATTGCACACTATTCTTTGTTCTTGGAAAATTCACAGCCACAGCAGCATGTAAAAAGCTCTGAGGAGCCCTTCTAAAAAGAACCCACTTGACTTCAATTGGATCAATGTTTTCTAAACTCAGGTAATACCATGGAACCATTTTTTCTCCTAACTCCTATCATGTCTCAGGGCTCGTTGCGGGGAACACCACTGTAGGCTAAAGTTTTTTTTAGGTGCAGGTCTTGTTCATTTTTGTTTTCCCCGTTGCTTTGCACTTACTTAGGTTTTAAAGAAATTATGAACAAATGGGTTGGGATTGATGAATCCACTTCCTAAGCAAGAGCCTCACATGTGTGACTTGGGGGGCAGAGGGCAGAGGCTGGGGCTGTGCTCACAAGAGTGTCTTGGTGTAAAGCTAATTGGCCCCTTTGGGGATGAACCTGTGAACTTGGCTTCGTTAGCGCCCGCACCAAACAGCTGCTTGAGTTTATCTGGTGCCTTGAAATTATTTCCTTACCCAGGTTCTCAGGCCGACCTCCAGGTGGCGATGCTGGCCTGTCGACCCTCTCAGAGTCTTGGAGCCTGAAGGCGAGGGGAGGCAGATGCAAAAGAGGACCGGAGCTGGGGTGCCCCAATTGAGAAAGGAGACGACACACTGCCAGGTTTGCAGTTGACAGAGATTGACCTCACACACTGGTGTCTAGACGCAGGCTTTAAGGAATCTGGATGAACAGCAGTTAGCCTAGAATATATATTGATATTGCTAGCATTTATTGAGCGCCAACCATGGGGCTAGCAATATAATGGATATTTTTCTTATTTATTTTATTTTATTGTGGCACTGGGGATAAAACCAGGGGTCTTCTACCTCCAGGCTACACTCCCAGACCTATTTTATATTTTGTTTGGAAACAAGGTCTCACTAAGTTGCTGAGAGCCTCACTGAATAGCTGAGGCTGGCTTCAAACCTGCGTGATCCTCCCGTGTCAGCCTCCCAAGTGCTGGGATTACAAGTGTGCGTCACCACGCCCAGCTTTTTCCTTATTTCTTTTAGTTCCCTAAACAGACTAGGAGGCAGGTCCTGATGATACAAGTACAAGAACTTGAAACCGGTGCCTAGGCCTGGTCTTGTAGCTGAGGGCTTTGAGTAAGACTGAAATGGCAAGGTATTTACCAAAGACGAATACATGAAACATACATGTATGTATTGTATGTCTCTATCTTTGTTATTAGTCCAGATGGGCCAGACAACAGTTCACGAATTAATATCAGCTTTTTGTTTGTTTGTAGTTGTGGTGGTATGTGTGTGTTACTGAGAGTTGAATCCGGGAACATTCTACATAGCTACACCCCCAGCCCTTTTATTTTATTTTTTTATTTTTTTATTTTTTTTTTGTGGTACTGGGGATGGAACCCAGGGCCATTCTACCTCCAAATTATACCGCCAGCTCTGTTTTTTATTCTTTATTTTGAAACAGGGTCTCATTGAGTTGCAAAGAACCTCACCGAGTAGCTGAGGCTGTCCGGGGACCTCGATCCTCCTGTCTCAGCCTCCCGAATGCTGGGATTACAAGCGTGCGCCGCCACGCCCGGCTCCCCAGCCTTTTAAATTTTTTGCTTTGAAGCAGGGTCTCGCCGTGTTGCTGGGTCTTGCTACGCTGCTGAGCCTGTTCTCAAACCTGCAATCCTCTTATCTTAGCCTCCCAAGCATTAGGATTACAGGTGTGTGCCACAATGTCCGGTGGTTTGTTTTTTAGTTAGCCACTTGTTAGCAAATTACAGTTGTCCCTTGGTATCCGTGGGGGATTGGTTCCAGGACCCCCTGAAGATAAGCCAAATCCATAGGCGCTCAGATCTCACATAAAATGGCACAGTATTTACCTATAACCTGTGCACATTCTCTTGTATACTTTAAATCATCTCAAAATCACTTGGAATACCTACCATACTGCAAATACTGTGTAAACATGGTTGCTATACTATATTGTAAAAATTTGTATTATTTTTTATTGTTGCATTGTTACTATTATTTATTGGTTGTAAGGATGAAACCCAAGGGCATTCTACCTCCAAGTTACACTCCCAGCCCTTTTCATTTTTTATTTTGAAACAGAGTCTCTCTAAATTGCTGAGGCTGGCCTTGATCTGGTGAGCCTCCTATCTCAGACTCCCAAGTACTGGACTTATAGCCATGCACCATGAATCGAATTTTGAATTTCTTTCTTTCTTTCTTTCTTTCTTTCTTTCTTTCTTTCTTTCTTTCTTTTCTTTTTTTTTTTTTTTTAGTCAGAGAGTGATTGGCTGAGTGCTGGGCAAGCAAAATCCCAGACTAGGGGTGTTTATCATCAACACTTTAAAAAAGTCAGTAAGACTCAGGTATGCTATGCTGGAAATGTTATAAATCCCTAATCAGTGTTCTTGGAAACTGTTACAACCCTATGCCATACAAAATTTAATTAACCAAATTAACAAATGCTTTTTATGTAGAAATTCTATGTGAAGTAATCATGGAGTGATAAGGTGCATTCTCAAAAATCCTGCAGGATATTTTCTTACAGGTGACTGTTCAAATGGAGAAGCTGAGGCCCTTTGCTTGCTAACCTATCTCTGCACACATTTCTGCTTCACATCAAGTCAGCAGGATTATCATCATAAAAGAGGCGCGCACCTTCATCTTAATGTTAAGCTCCGCTCCCCCCCACTGATAGGAGTGCTTTTGATGAAGATGGCAGCCAGAAACATGGGTGAAGACCATTTCACCTGGAAGCCTCTCATTCTGGAATTTTCTTTCCAGTTTCCCATCTCACTTATCATTACAGATATCCAAATATCTCAGAAGCGAGCCCAAAAGATGATTGAAACTTTTGATCCAAGAAATAACTCACACATTTGTTTTGCTTTGCTCTAATCTTCAGAGCTGTGTATCACGCTGACAAGTTCTCGATTTTTTTTAAAAAAAACCGATTTTTCCTTTGGGCTCTCTCCTCCTTTCATTGTGGTAATATTTTCTCCTATCTTCCATCTTCTAAAAAAAAAAGTAGGTGTAAAAGTCTAATCAGCCTTTACCAACTTTTCTGCAAGAACAAGGCAGAAAATATGAAGATATAAATCAAGAATTGTTATTATTGTTTATGTAGTGGTGATATATGGTTCCACTGAGCTTTGAGTTTTACGTGGCCACTTCGAAATCACGGAATGCTGCTCAGGCACAAGCGATTTGTTTCTGAGACCTGAGCTTGGATATTTCTAATAAATATTATTCTGCCTCTGATTTTATGATATCAACAAGATACTCATGCAATAAAATATTTCCAGATTCCTGGTATTAAGTCTACATTGTCAAAGAGAAGACAATGACTCTGAACTTCAAGGATAGTGGGCATAAAATAGCTCCATTTTTGTACCTTGTCATCTTAATGATGATAATTTTATGCATGGGACAAAGTCTCAAAGAATGTTATACATGTATTAGTCTGTGTTATTTCTGGATGTAGAAATTACAGATTATTTTCTTTTTCTTTTTATTTTTTTGCTTATCTATGTTAATTTTCTCACTGCAAATATATATTCATTTGGAAATGAATCAGATATTATTTCAAAGAATAGTACATAGGAAGAGTTGATAACATGCAGTATAAAAATAGAGTAAGTAACACTCAAGGGCTATAAGAAGGGTGGCTCCTGGAGGTGGTGGCTGAATTCATATTGTCATTGCTGAGTTCATACTGCGCACATTTTCTGTCGGCTTTGATGAAAGTGCTGACCCCCTGCAGTTCACCTGCATCCCTGCACCTAGGCCACAACCATGTGCCCATTTGTCAGATACCAGGAGGAACAATGGCAGACTGACTCTCTTTTCTTCTGGTGGGAAAATGGGCTTCTCATTTCATTCTCAGCTGGCTCACCCAATCCCAGTTTCTACTTGTCTCCTGATTCCTGGCGTTTTTCTCCTGTCTGCAAACCTGTGGCTCTCTCTACCATTTATGTCCAACACGTGAGTCAACCACTCAACCTTGAAGCCTTTTTTTTTTTTTTTTTTTTTGGTACTAAGAATTGAGCCCAGGGACATTCTATCTCAGAGCTACCTCCCTAACCCCTTCTTATGTTTTATTTTGTAACAGGGTCTTGCTAAGTGGCTGAGGCTAGTCTCAATGCTGCTCTTCTGTCTCAGCCTCCCAAGTACTGGGACTATAGGTGAGCACCACTGTACCCAGCTCAACCTTGAAGCTTTGAAGAGTAGTGACTCCTAACACCCAAGTTACAGCTGCCTTTTCCTGCTCCACCTGCCTCTCTGCCCTCCCTGGTTGTAAGACTGTACTGAAGACGGATGAAAGCCCCATCTTCCTCAGGATAACCATCTCACCTCTTGGTGTCCCACCTTGGAGTTCAATTTGGGAACTTATGTGAAATGACAGAGAAGGTTGGGCCAAAAGGTTTAGAAGGGTGACCTCAGGTCAAACATGTGGGAGATATTTGGATATGAGCCAGAGTGGCCACATTCATTGCTTGTGACTGGTATTTTCTCTGACTGGTCGCTAATCATGCTTCATCAGTTGTTAAACATATACATATATGCATATATATATGTATACATATATATACATACTTATATAATATCTATCTATCTATCTATCTATCTATCTATCTGTCTATCTCTTCACTAGAGATTGAACCCAGGGCATTTTTTATCTTCAAGATACACCCCCAGTTCTGTTTGTTTATTTATTTATTTATTTATTTATTTATTTATTTATTTATTTATGGTGCTAGGGATTGATCCTAGGGGCATTCTACCTCTGAGCTACATATATCCCCAGCCCAATTTTTTATTCTTGATTTTAAAACAGGGTCTGAGCCGGGTGTGGTGGTCCATGCTTGTAATCCCAGCATTTGTGAAGCTGAGACAGGGGGATCTGGGTTCTCAGACAGCCTTAGCTACTTAGTGAGGCCCTTTGCAACTCAGTGAGATCCTGTTTCAAAATAAAGAATAAAAAATAGGGCTGGGGGTGTAGCTCAGAGGTAGAATGCCCCTGGGTTCTATCCCCAGTATCACAATAAATAAATAAATAAATATAAAAATAAAAAATAAAACAGGGTCTTACTAAGTTGCAGAGGGCCTCACTATGTAGCTAAGGCTGGTTACAAACCTGGATCCTGTCTCAGTCTTCCAAATACTGGGATTACAAGTGTGCTTCACCATGCCCGGCTCTATTTTTTTTTTTTTTTTTTAAATTTTGATACAGGGTCTTGCTAAGTTGTTGAAGATTTTGCTAAGTGGTTGAGGCTGGCCAAGAACCTGTGATCCTCCTGTCTTAGCCTTCCAAGTACTGGGACTAGAGATGTATACCATCGTGTCTGGCTAGTTGTTAAATATTTTGATATTCTCAGAGTAAGGGTTAGTATTGTAAATTGTTGCTACTTACAAAAGACCTAAACTTGCATTTGACTTAGAACTAGCTGTTTGTCTTCTCTTAACCTTGGTTTATTCTTTGGGAAAGTAGGGATACTAATACTGCTTTTTCCACTTAAGAGTTATTGTGAAGACGGGCATGGTGGAGCACACTTGTAATCCCAGTACTTGGGAGGCTGAGACAGGAGGATCGCAGGTTCTCGGCCAGCCTTAGCAATTTGTGAGGCCCTCTGCAACTTAGTGAGACCCTGTTTCAAAATAAAGACTAAAAAATAGGGCTGGGGATGTAGCTCTGATGCAGAATGCTCCTGGGTTCAATCTCCAGTTCCAGAAAAAAAAAAGAGTTACCGTGATGATCAAATTGTAGTGGATATAGGAGTTCTCTAACAGTGGCAGATTGTGCACAGGCTAGGTGCAATGATAGAAATGGTCTGTCATGATGTTCATGGTGAAGGTCAAGGTGAAGACAAACCTGTGAACACACTGCCTATCGTGCCTACCCTGTTCTAGTTCAATATGTTCCTCAAATTGCTCCCCAGCTCGCAATTCACAGTAACAGACAGCAGCAAATAAACTGGCAACATTAACCCTATCTGCTTTATGCTGCTGTAGCTCCTGGCTGCTCGCTGGCCAAGTGCTGATAGATGCTTCCCTTTGTCTGTGGATATTCATGTCATAATTTTTTCACATCCTGGCTGGAAAACCCTCCTATAATTTCCAACACCTGGGACAGCTCTCGATGTTCATTTAATGATCTGCAAGGACCTAGAGCCAGCAGAAGGGAAGCATGGACGCATCCTGCTGAGTTCTCGCACTCCCTACACAGCGCAGTCTGAGCGGGGTTCTCATGTGCCTCCTTCTGATACGGGCTCCCTGGTCCCCAACCCATTTGGCAAGTATCTTGGAGAAGCTGTTGGTAGTGGCCAGATGGAGTGAGTAACTGGTGCTCTTCTCTTCCCCTTCCTTTCTTGTTTTGACTGCCACCACCCACTACTCATCTCCTTTTGGGGGGGGGGAGGTACTGGGGATTGATACTAGGGGCATTTTACCTCCCAGTTACATCCCGGACTTATTTTATTTCTATAGTTCTTGGGATTGAATACAGGGGTGTTCTACCTCCTACCCAATTTTAGGAGCTATACTCCTATCCAGTTTTATTTTGAAGCAGGGTCTCACTAAAAGTTGCTGAAGCTTACCTCGAACCTGCCTTCCTCCTAAGTACTGGGATTACAGGCATGTGTTACCATATCCAGCTTCAATTTTTTTTTTTTTTTTTTTGTGGTACTGGGGATAGAATCCAGGAGCTTCCAACCTCTGGGCGACACCCTCAGACCTATTTTATATTTTATTTGGAAACAGGGTCTCATTAGGTTGCTGAGAGCTTCACTAAGTAGCTAAGGCTGGCTTCGAACCTGTGCAATACTCTTGTCTCAGTCTCCCAAGTACTGGGATTACAAGCGAGTGCCACCACACCTGGCTCCAGCTTCTGTTTTATTTCTTAAGTCTCAAACCTGTGATCCTCCTGTCCAGCTTCAAGTACAGGGATTATAGATGTGTAGCACCACACCCGGCGCCATCTCCCTTTATGAAGATTCTAGGGCTTCATCAAGACGGACTCTTAAGGTTGACCTTGACAAAAGCCCCTCTGCCCTTGTCCCATGGTTTAGAAGAGTTCCAGAGAGTTTGTTTCAACAGATGAAGCACATGCTCACAGTAATTGACTCCTAAAACTCCTTCAGAGAAACGAATTTAGTCGTTGGGAGGTAGAGAGGTTTAACTTCTAAGGCCTTGAAGGAAAAGCATCAAAAGGGTTCCTTTTCCCTTTGTTAATTGTGCAATAAAAGCACTTCCTGTAGAGGAGGCTTCTACCTCTTGTCCTTTCCTGTACTATAAATGGCCTCTGGGATTCTCTCCTCTTTCCCCATATTTTGGGATCAAGTTTGTAAAAGTTATAAAAAGTGAAAGATAATGGGAAGAAGGTATGAAGGGCCAAGTTGGGTATAGTGACACACACCTGTAAATCTCAGTACTTGGGAGGCTGAGACAGGAGGATTGCAGGTTTGAGGCCAGTCTTATTGAATTAGTGAGACCCTGTTTTAAAAAAAAAAGGTGGGGAAGGCTGGGGGTGTAGCACAAGTGTAGAATGTCTCTAGGGCAGGCCTGAATACTCCTAAAGCCCTCTCATATACAAGGAGAAAGCAGGGCCTCAGGGAGGGGGAGGTGCTGGAAGGGTGGGAGGAATCTTTTCCAGTGGCCTCAAATTTGACTTCATACATTATCTGTAAATGAAGTTTAAGATACACAGAAACACACTGACAGAACACAACCATTAAAATATCACAATTTTCCTATGACTTGGTTTTTTGCATTTCTTAATATGCAAAAAGCTCTTGATCTCAGAGAGGCCCCAGGGTATGACCTTGAAACACCCAGGCCGACTGTTAAAAAATGCTGGTCTGCTGGGTCTGCTGGGTATGGTGGCGCAGCTTCTAATCCTCGGGCTTGGGAGGCGGAGACAGGAGGATCGTGCAGGTTCAAAGCCAGCCGTGCTGGCTTAAGAGACCCTGTTTCCAAATAAAAATATAAAATAGGCCTGGGAGTGTATCCTGGATGTAGAAGGGCTTCCAGGAACCCCAGTACCACCAAAAAAAAAAAAAAAAAAAAAAAAAAAAAGGAAAGAAAAAAGAAAATGCTGGTCTGGCCCTGCGTGGTGTTGTGGTATTGGTGTGGTGTCGCACACTTGTAATCCCCGTGCTTGGGAGGCTGAGACAGGAGGATCGCACAGGTTCGAAGCCAGCCTCAGCTACTGAGTGAGGCTCTCAGCAACTTAGTGAGACCTTGTTTCCAAATAAAGGATAAAATAGGTCTGGGAGTATAGCCCAGAGGTAGAAAGCCCCTGGGTTCCACCCCCAGTACCACCAAAAAAAAAAAAAAAAAAAAAAAGAAAAGAAAAAAGAAAATATTGGTTTGGATGTCTGTGGGTGGGGGGAGTTTTTCTACTTGGCTGCTATATGGACCATCTTGACAGCCCAGTGAGGTTGGTACAGTTCCCAGCCCCACTGTAGCGATGGAAAAACTGAGGCCTTCCTCAGGGTCACACATCTAGGAAGTAGTTGAACCAAGGTATGAATCCAGACAGGTCTAATGTTAAAGCATCTTCCCGTCCTTCCATCATAGACAATATAGGGCACTGCTTTAGAGTTAGCCCCACTTGTTATGGTGCCAAGGGCCCCCGTGAAAATCTTCATGGTGGCCCCAATCCTCCCTGGCCCCCTCCTAGGGCTGGGACCGCAGGAGCTGTCAAGAGCTTAGGTTCATGTTTGAGTTAAAAATCCTCTAAAATTCGCTTCTCAGAGTGCCCAGAGCATCACATGCCTTGATTACCACAGGTGACAACATGTTTAAGTTGGTCTGACCCCCTTGAGCTCATTTCTTTGTTCTGGTCACCTCTGCTTCCATCAAAAATAACAGGTTGCTGATAAGCTGGCCCTCAGCTCTCCCACGCAGAGGGGTGGACTCTGGATCTGCACTCAGAGCAGGTCTCTCAAGTTTAAAAAGCCCTTGTGCTCTGTGTTTTGACAGGTTGAAAAATCCAATCCATTTATTTTGAAAACCCATTAAGCCCAGCCAATATGGGATATTTAGAAAGGCCAGAGCTTTGCTTTTGGTCAGAAGGTCAGTGCTGTCATAAAATAACGGCTAAAGGAAGTGAAACAAAACATATTTTATTATGGGGCTATAATTCCCAAACATTCTTTAAAAATATACTTGCAGTTAAAATAAGACAAAACAAAAACACAGTACACTGAATTGCCGGAAATTGCCGCCCCTGGAAACTCTCTTTGTTCAGGGGACTTATTCATTTCTGCATCCCTAGGTCTTAGACCCTTTACAGCCACGTAGTAAATGCTCAATAAATATCTGGTGAATGAACCTCAAAATGGTTTGCTATGCTGTTTCATATCTGTTCTAGGTATTAGCTTCTTTTGTTGTCAAATGGCAGTTAGTCATCCTTAGGAGAAGAACATCTGATTTCAGTGCTTTGGGGTTTTGAGAAGTACCTTTCAGAAGAAGTGAATCTGACTCTTCCTGGCATTTTGAATTATCTTATTGATGATACAGATAACAGGATTTTAGATCAGATTCTCTAAAGATAACTTATTTGACCCTTTCAACCTTGTGAGGTGGACATGAAAGATGCTACTATTTTTGTGTTATCTTTAAGAAGAGTGCCTAGGCACAGAGCATTACTTCAAAGAAAATAACCTTTTATAAGGAGATCCCAAACATGCGTGATGTTCAGACCATACATACAAAACATTCTTCTATTTTCCCAAGTCATCTTTAAGTTCATATAATGTTCCCTCTGATCGACATCTGCTGTTCCGTCCCTCTTTTTTGATTGCCCCTTTTTGTTGAGGGGGGGTGTTCTGGGAATTGAACCCAGGAACATTCTGCTTCCTAGCTATACCCTCACCATTTATTTATTTATTTATTTATTTATTTATTTATTTATTTATTTATTTATTTATGGGTCTGGGGATGGAACCCAGAGGCATTTGACCTCCAAGCTACACACACTGCCCAATTTTTTATTCTTAGTTTTGAAACAGAGTCTCACTGAATTACGGAGAGCCTCACTAAGTAGCTGAGGCTGTCTGTGAACCATGATTCTCCGGTCTCAGCCTCCCAAATGCTGGGATTACAAGCGTTCGCCACCATGCCCAGCTACCCCTATTTATTTTGAAACAGGGTCTCACTAAGTTGCTCAGAGCCTTGCTAAGTTGCTGAGGCTGGTCTTGAACCTGTGATCCTTCTGTCTTAGCCTCCCAGGTACTAGAATTACAGGTGTATGCCACCATGCCTGGTCCCTTATTCCTCTTTTTCTTTGGTACTGGAGATTAAACCCAGGGGTATTCTATCTCCAAGCAATATCCCAGCCCTTTTTATCTTTATTTTGAAACAGGGTCTCACTACATTGCTGAGGACTTCACTAAATAGTGAAGTTGACCTTGAAACTCCAATCCTCTAGTCTCAACCTCCCAAGTACTAGAATTATAGGCATGTACCACCAGGCCAGAATCTCCTTGCCTCTTACCTCCTATAGTCTCCTGAATCTTCTCTGCTCCACTCCTCCAAGCTCCATTTCGGTAAATCACCAAGAGATCCTTAAGGTTCTGAGCACGACACTTGCCTTTGCCACAGTGAGCTGGAAGATGGCGGGGTCTAACCATGCACACAAAGGTTCTGTCTGCAGTCACAGGGAGCACATTTACAACTTAAGACCAGAGCTGGCACTTGAAGTCTTGAGGAAGACCCAATAGATAGAACTCCCTTTCTCTGCCTGAGTTGTGAACCAACTCAGGAATAAGACTAACAAGTAATCTGATGGAAGTAATGGTTTACCTTAGTAAGAACATGGGTATTAGCCAGGAGTGGTGGTACACGCCCGTAATGCTAGTACTTGGGAGGCTGAGATAGAAAGACCGCAGGTTTGAGGAAAAGCCTCAGCAACCTAGTGAGACCCTGTTTCAAAAGAAAAAATGAAAAGGGCTGGGGGTATAGCTTGGAGGTAGAGTACCTTTGGGTTAGATTCTTAATACCCAAACAAAACAAAACAAAAGTGAGTATTAAAAAATATGGCTTAACCATAAAAAAAAAACTCAATTACATCATTTTCAGGAAATGGATGGAACTGGAGGACATTATGCTAAGTGAGATTAGTCAGTCACAAAAAATAAGAAATCAGATGCTTTCCCTAATATGTGAGAGTTAGGGAGAAATGGGTCATAGGAGGAACTCTTGAAAGAGGAAATCCTATAGAGGAGCAAACAAGACAACCTAAAGGAGGAGAAAGGAGGGGGGAAGAGGAAAATCTCTAAAACACACAATGTACTTAAACATATCGAAGTCAATCACTAAGCCAAGCAAGGGAGGGAGGGACGGGGAAGGAAGTGGGTGGGAATTGGGTAGGGGTTAAATCAGCGATGAGTACATGTTTGTACACACAAGTTTTTTACCCCAATAAGTTGTATGAATATAATGCACCAATAAAAAAAATGAAAAAAATATGACTTAACATAGTCTCCATCTGTTTATCTTATGAGAAGTTCTCTTTGATACTAGAGGCTTTGTGTTGGAGAAAAGAAAGGAGATGAGGGGGAAAGGAAATGCTGACCCATTCACCTATTAAACAAATGAAGAAGCTGAAGCTGGGAGGCTGGGGGCTGGATGTGGCAGGATGAAGCCCCCACCACCACCCCGGGCGGCTCTTTGACACGCTCTGGTTGTTTCTGCCTTACTGGGCACCACTGATCCAGATGAGCAACAGATTGCACATCTGAGTGTCAGTTTCTGAAATATACTTTGCCTCCCTGGGGTGACAAATTGGGCAGAGACTCCAGACTGATACCACAGATGAAAAGGAGCAGTGATAATGAGAGGAGATGATCAAGAGCCTGTTTCTTCAGCATCCTACCAGCAGCCAGGCAGACCTCATCCACACACGTCCCCTGCTACTGCTACTCCACCCACACCCATAGGCTTTACTATACTTTCTTCAAACACTTGGCATAAATCAGAGGGGAAGATGGTTACTAAAATGAATGGATAGATGGACGGATGGATGGCTGGCTGGATAGAAGAAGCACTGGAAAGATATAAGGTGCTGTTGTTGATGGCTTCTCACCCATAGAAAACTGTTTAAAACACTAAGGAGATCAGTCCCCTGCTCAAAGCCCTCCAGGGATTCTCTACCGCATATATCATTAAACTGGGTGCAGTGTCACACGCCTGTAGTCCCAGATCCTGACTCAGGACCAGAGGCAGGAGGACCGCCTTGGCTTATTTCAAGGCCAGCCTGGGCAACTTAGCATGACCCTGTCTTAAAGCCACCCAAGCCTTTGTGTATGTGTTACTGAGGATTAAACCCAGGAGCATTCTACCTCTGAGCTACACCCCCAGCCCTATTTTAGTTTTTATTTTGAAACAAGGTCTCGTTCAGTTGCTAAGGATCTTGCTAAGCTGCTAGTTCGGCTGGCCTCAAACCCGTGATCCTCCTGTGTCAGCCTCCCAAGTACTGGGATCATAGGCGTGTACCACCATGCCTGGCTTATCCAAGCCTCTTACCATGACCCGCTAGACCATATGCATCCTGGTTCTGGGTGCCCATCCTAGCTTCATCCTCTGCCCCCCTCGCCTCATGTTCACCACCTTCCAAGCACACTGGCTCTCTCTTCCACCAGGGGCTAAGCCATTCCTATCACAGTGCCTTCATACTTTCTGTCATTCAAGAGTTGAATCTTGGCCATGGCTGGCTTTCTGTTTTCATTCAGGTCTTCCCTGGGACACCATCTTCTGTAAGAGGCTGTTCTGGGCCACCCATCTAAGGTAATGTCCATCCCATCCCAACCCTCACTCTCCAGCCACTGTCTGACACCTCATCTCATTTTTGTGTGTGGTGGTACTAGGGGTGGAACCCAGCGGCTATTTTACCTCTGGGCTATACTTCCAGACCTATTTTATACTTTATTTGGAAATAGGGTCTCACTAAGTTGCTGAGAGCCTCACTAAGTAGCTGAGGCTGGCTTCGAACCTGCGCGATCCTCCTGTCTCAGCCTCCCAAGTGCGGGGATTACAAGCGTGCGCCACCACAGCCTGGCACCTCATCTCGTTTCCACCATAGGGTTTATCCCTATTGAAACATACCTTGGTCACGTGTCACTTGCTTGTCCATTGGCTGTTTCCCTCGCCCCTCATATGGGCTTCTCCCAGAAGGACTTGGTGTGCATCGGTAACTCTTCTACCAGTGTCTTGAGCAGTATCTGACGTGAAGAGGTGCTCTGCAAAATATTTATTGGCCAAGCGTAGTCGCTACCATCTCTCCAACCCAAACACCTTTCAATGAAAGCCAAATGTGTCCCTTCCATGGGAAAATATTTTTATACTTTTGGGTACATTATAGTCTCACATCATAACGTGGTTCAGAGTGATACTGACATACACGCACACAGGACTTGGTGGGCTTTTCCCCAGCCCCTTCCCCACGCAAGGTAGGCATTTGTATTCTCACATTTGTACTTAACATCAATGGAAGCGATTCCTTCATTGATCCTCCCTTTATCTCCCCCCTCCATACGACAAATATCTACAAGTCCCCACAGTCTTCTGAATGAAGAGAACTCTGAATTGTATTGCTCTCATTTAACTCCTGCTACGTTTTAGGAATCACAAATATCAAGTCGGAATATGACCAAGAAGACGCCAACGTAGCAAGTTTGGGTCCATGGTAATACCAGCCAAGGCAAAAATACTTCAAGTTATAGTGGAGGGGACAGATTAGGACAGAGACAGTTGGCATTTAAGAGCAAATGGGTGGGCGTCGAGCTGGACTCTACGTGCAACAAAGCTCAGGGGGGCCACGGAGGCTTTGCTGGAATTGGCAGGTGGTGGCTGTTTAGTGAGGTAATTTGTGCCTGGCTGGCGCTGCCCACGGAGTTGCCTGTCGGAGGGAGGTGTTGGCAGATCCCTGCTGCCCGTGGCTCTGCAAACTGCTCTGCTGCTTAATGAACCAGTCAGCCATTAAAGTGCCTCCCACGCCATGGCAGCTTTTGCAAGTTGAGCAGCTGAAGGAACTCTCCGGAGAGCAGGGGAGCTGCGACTCGACCAAAGCCCTGCGCATCCCGCCTGCTGCGCCCAGCTCTTTGACTGCGTTCCTAACACTGGCCTCTTGCTCCCTGTGGCTGCAGCTGTGCCGGCTTCCCTGACTTTTCTCCAACCTACCAAACCGGCACCTACCCCCGGGTCTTTGCACTGGTTTTTCCCGTTGTCTGGAACTCTTTCCTCGGACCTTTGCTTGACTGGCTCCTTGACCTAGTCCATATGTCTGCCTCAGTGAAGAAGTCTTCTTCAGCCACCCAAACCCAAAAGAGCAGTTTCCCTCTAGCCTCACTCAAGTTCTCTCCTTTCATGTATTTTTTTTTCAAATAAAATGAAGGCTCATTTTAACCTACTTGCACACCTTCTTACTGGCTTTCTCCAATCGCTTGCCCACTCTGTGCCCACCAGTCTAGCAAAAGTTTCTGGAGATTGGGGGATATAGTTGTCTTTCTTAGTGTGCCTTAGGACTCTGCCTAACTCAGAATATTAATGGCAACAAGCATCAGTTGAGTTTGTTAAATGAACGAACGAGAGAAGGCTCTGGGCAGGATGGGCTGGGATATGGAGGGCATTGAATAGCAGAAGTGGGGACAAATGGGCAAGGTTCCTGGTGCCAGAAGCAATGGCGGGAGGTATGGAAGCAGGAGGGCTCAAGAGGAAGAGGGGTGCTCTAAGATCTTTGTAGGACCCAAGATGTCCATATCCCACCTTAAATGTACATCTTTTTTTCCTGTAGAAAAAGCAGACAGGAGGATCGCAGGTTCACGGCTAGCCTCAGCAACACGAGACCCGCTGCAACTTAGACCCAAAATAAACAATAAAATAGGACTGGGGTGCTGCTCAGAGGTAGAATGCCCTTGAGTTTCATCTCCAGTGCCACAAAAATAAAAGAAGCAAGCAAGCAGACAAGATTTTAGTCTTGAAGTTATTTGGCTACAAACACATTTCTTTTATAACTGCCTGTGATGACTTGACAATCACCATGCACCCTAGGAAAGCTTTTCACAGTGATTAAAAATTAGTCTAAATTATTTTCCATTAAGATTAAATTTTATAGATACCAAAGTTAACAAATTTGTTTTTTAAGGCATTGTCTGAACATTTATTAATTTCAATTCTTCTTTTCATAGTTTAGTGTCTGTTAGAACATATTTTTGAGGCTAAAACATTATCCTGAGACCCTCCCTCAAAACTTTGCAGGACTTGGGCCTGGTGCTTAGAGCCCCTGCCAGTTGACAGGCTTGCGGGGGTAGGGGGGGGTTTGATCCTGACTCTGAGCCTGGATGCTCTGAGCTAGGGAGCCCTCAGGATGCTGTGCTTCTGTCAGTGGGATCAGCCACAGGAGGGAAGAGGGAGATCAAAGAGATCCAGGAGATCAAAGAGATCCAGGAGGCGGAGGATGCTTGGCCTGGGCCCCGGGGTGGAGGGTAAGGAGGGAAGATGGTGGGTTGAGTTTGGATTATATTCATGAGAAGGGCTGAGACATAAGTTACCTTATCTGTAAGGGAGAATTAGTCAGGGATTATCAGAGAAACAGAACCAGTAGGAAACAGATAGATTTATAGATAGATGTAGAAATTTTATATATATAATCTCCCTCTCTCTCTCTCCATATATATGTATATATATTTATATATACATATATACACATATATGTAAAACATATATACATAACAAATTATAACATATATAAAACACATATATATATATCTATATATCTCTATCTATCTATCTATCTAGAGAGACTGTAAAGAACTGGTTTACAAAATCACATGATAATGGAAGCTGACAAGTCCATGACCTGTGATCAGCAAGGTGGAAACTCAGGGGAGCTGCCGATGTGAGTTCAGTGTAAGTCCAAAGGTCTGAAACCAGCTTGCCAAGGGTACGATTCCAGTCCAAACTCTAGGAAAAAATCCAATGACCCAGCTTGCAGGTAGGCAGGCAGGGGGAGTTCTCTGCCACTCCTGGGAGGAGGGTCTATCTCTTTGTTCTGTTCAAGCCTTCAATTGATTAGATGAGTTCCAGCCACATGGTGGGGGTGGGGGAGGCAATCTTCTTCTTTCAGCCTACAGATTCTTTTTTTTTTTGCAGGTCTGGAGATGGAACCCAGAGGCATTTGACCTCCAAGCTATACCCCATGCCCTATTTTTTATTCTTTATTTTGAAACAGGGTCTCACTAAGTTGCTAAGGGCCTCACTAAGTAGCTGAGGCTATCCGTAAACTGCGATCCTCTGGTCTCAGGCTCCCGAATGCTGGGATTACAAGCCTGGCTACAGATTCTTCTGTTGATCTTGTCTGCAACATCCTCACCAGACACATTGGGAAGCAAGGTTGACCCATAATACTTCCTCCCTAGGGCAGTTCTGTAAGTTATCTTACCCATCAAACAAGGGGAAAAACACTCATCTTTTCTACTACTCAGGGCATTCTAAGGGTAAGAAAATGATGCGTGTGAAAATGTTATCTAAGCTCCAGAGAGTTACTTAGATATAAGGCTCCATTCAGTCTATTGCCCTAATCAAGTGCTACATGGTCAACACACTGCATGCATTCCTGCATTTATGAAGATTTATCAAACACCTACTATCTGCAGAGGCCCTGGGAAGCCTGGGAAGTGGGGAGTGAACAAGACACACAGTCTCCTGGGGGCTTCCTTGGCAAGACCTTCCTTGATTCCCACAGTCCTGCACGGGATCGTTTGAGAATAGCTCCTTCAGAACTTTGCTCCTTTTCTCCACAACATCTGGTTTGACTTATTGTCCTGTACACATTTTAATAATTATTTAATCTTTATATGTCTATACCATAAAGATCTTAAGGTCTGTTGGGGCAGGAATCTTCCTGTTTTTTCTCACTGTTATAGGCCCTGCCTCCCTCAGTATCAGTCACCCAGTGGGGACTCAGAAACAAGTTGTCGAATCAACGAAATAATGGATGGATGAATGAGTGCTTTCTTGTGGTATTGGGGGTTAAACCCAGGGGCATTCTACCTTGCTGAGCTATACCCCCACTTTTATTTTTTATTCTTTATTTTGAAACGGGCCCACTAAGTAGCTGAGGCTGACTTTGAACCTGTGATCCTCCTGTCTCAGCCTCCCAAAGACTGGGATTACAAGTGTGTATCACTATGCCTGGTTTGAATTCTTTCTTTCTTCCTTCCTTTCTTCCTTTCTTTCTTTCTTTCTTTCTTTCTTTCTTTCTTTCTTTCTTTCTTTCTTTCTTTTCTTTCGGTAGTACTGGGGATGGAACCCTTCTACCTCCAGGCTACACTCCCAGACCTATTTTTATATTATTTATTTGGAAACAGGGTCTCTTAAGCCAGCGAACCTGCGCAATCCTCCTGTCCCTGCCTCCCAAACGCAGAGATTACAAGCGTGTGCCACCACGCCCGGCTAAATGAATGCTTTCTAAGTGCCCAGGATATAAAACACCAAAGTAACTCAAGGCTCAAATATGCATGGAATAATAATTGTTCAATATGCCAATATGCCAAGGGATTTGGACAGCAATTGTCATTAGGTAGCAGTGAAAAGTCAAAGTTGGCTTTTCCCTTTGAACTAGGTGTGACAGGGTCAGGCTGAAGATTATCTCCAGAGGCAGCCAACTGCTGCATGCAAATAAGGGACTAGGAGGGCTCCTGGGCCCAAATCAAGCACATCAAAGACCATGGTGTCCCTCCAGATCCCTCTCCAGCTGCTCACAACCTGGCCTGAGAGATTAGTGCTGGTCTTCCTGTGGCTCCCTGAGGCCGCTAACCAGTTGTTATCTGGCCCAACCTGCTGCCTGGCTTTGGGGATGCTGAGCCGCAGCCCTAACTCAGAGGGGCCCTGCCTCTTCCCAATAAAGCCACCCCCAGTACTTCTGGAGAAGGAAATATTCCACAGCAATGGGCAGTAGGGTGGGCTTGGTCTCCAGAACCTCCTCCCGTCAGTCAGCCATCTCCAACCGTTTGGTTGCTGTAGGAGTGGAGATTGGTCTTCATAACAAAAGATAGTAAATAGGTGCTTCCTGTTGGGGGGGGTGCCTTTCGGTTTCTTTGATCTCACCCTCCCATGAAAATTGATGACTGGGGACAGGCTCCAATGAAAAGGCCATCCTCGGGAAAGAAAGGATGCACCAGCATTCTAAGTGGACACATCTCTGAAGGAGGATGTCAATTCTCTTGAAATATTTGAAGGGTTTCTGCACAGGACAAAGATCGGACTTAAAGTTTTTATTTTTTTCTGGAGAGCTCAGCAAGAACAAAATGCTGAGCCAGGTGTAGTGATGCCCATCTGTAACCCCATACTTGGGAGGCCGAGACAGGAGGATCCTAGGTTCCAGGCCAGCCTCAGCAACTCGGTGAGACTCTCAACAACTTAGTGATACCCTGTTTCAAAATAAGAAGCAAAAAGGGCTGAGGATGTAGCTCAGTGGTCGAATGCCTCTGGGTTCAACCCCCAGTAACCCCACCCCCACTAAACACACAAAAGAAATAGAGAAGAAAAGAAGAAAATGATGACTCTAGAGAGGTATACTTTGACTCCATGAAGAGATGTCTATCAAGTCCAATCACCTGAAGATGAAGTGGGCCACCTAGTAGGAGAGTGAGTCCCTCATCCCTGGATGTGTTCAAATGAGTTTCTGTTCCATATTCCACATGCAATGAGAGATGTTTCATAGGCCTGCGTTTCCTGAGAAAATTCTGGACACTGGGAGTAGGGGAGAAGGATACACTAAGACAACAGAAAAATAAAAAAATACATTAGTAGCTCTGTTTGTTGGTTTTGAGCACTTGCACGCACCAGGCAAAACCACCATGTGCAGTGAGCCTTCTAATTATCACCATGGTATAGAGAAAATGATCCAGATTGAGAGAGGCGAGCAGCGTGTCCACGGTCGCGCAGAGCAAGCGCAGAGTGGACTCAGCTCATCATGCAAAAGTACCTTTCTACCTTGGCTTCCTCCCACCCCCACTCCCTCCTATCAGAGCGTAAAAACTAGCAGAGCTTAAAAAGGAGACTTCTACTAAGAAAATTCATCAGAACGGACCCAATATAGAACAGCAACTAACAGCAACATAAAAGGCAGAAATCAGAGGAAATGACCCCGCCTGGGTACAATTTGCAAATCTCCTCCAGAGAGTCTTCAGGCAAAGTGAGAGCCCATTTTAAAACACCCACATCCTCTGGGCCTCGCCCTCCTCCCCCAGGGTTCTTGGGGCCCTTGCTCAGGCAAAAAAAATCCCTCCTTGGCCTTCATTTGCATTGTTTCGGGAGGGAAAGCGGGTGAGCCCAGAAGTCATTCCCGGGAGAGGAGGCTCATACTCTCTGCTCCTTGGGCTTAACCAGCCATGACTGCATGGGCATTTGGCTCAGGGTCCAAAAGGAGTTAAACTAATCAGTCAGCTTTCCCGCAAAGGATGGAGACACTTGGCCCTTCACAAGAAAATGAGTGTGCTCCACCCAGTGACAAGAAATGAGGGCGCTGGTTACCAAATGAAAATAGAAGAATTCCACCCTATGTGACCCTGAGCTCTGGGCACCAGAGCCAGGCCAGGGCTGCTGGGCTATGGCTGCCATTGCAGCTAACTTACATGCCCCCTGGGGATATTCTGGAACTGTGAAAAGTAGCCTTCTCCCAGCATCTGGAGTCCCCCAAAGAAGGGGTGTGGTGGCACATGCCTGTAATCACAGTACTTGGGAGGCTGAGACAGGAGGATTGCACTTTGAGACTAACCTTGGCAACTTAGCAAGACCTTGTATTAAAATAAAAAATATAAATGCCTGGGGGTATAGCTTGGAGGTAGAATGCCCCTGGGTTCAATCCCCAGTACCATAAAAAAATAAAGAGAAAAAAGTTTTGTAGGGCCAGGTCTTTCTTTTCTCTTTTCTTTCTTTTCTTTCCTTCCTTCCTTCTTTCCTTTTCTGATACTGGGTATTGAACCCAAGGGCATTTTACCGCTGACCTATATCCTCAGCCTTCTTATTTTTTCTTTCAAAGCAGAGTCTTAATAAGTTGCTGAGAGTCTTGCTACATTGCTGAGGCTGTCCTTAAATCTGGATCTTCATATCTTAGCCTCCCAAGTACTGGGATTACAGGCATGTCCCAGCCAGCTTGGTCATTTTTCTCAAGCGTTTCTCTAGACCTTGTAGGGAAGTTTATTACAAGGCTCTTGATTATCCCGGATACAATCCAGAGGGCCATGCTGTATGACCTTTTCCTAACTCCCTCTTCCCTTGCACCACCTCAAGAAACATCTACTTGTGTGCAGGCTCTGTTATAGGCTGTAGGGGTCCTGCTCAATCCCAAAGCATTCATTGGTCCCCAGGGTATTGAGAATGACCTTGGTAGTCATGATTTTTTTTCCAACAGGAGAATGAAAATAATTTTCACCTCCATAAAATTTCACAACCAAGCAGAATGTGCTTTCTGTGGCCTCCTGGGGACCCCAGGCTGCTGTGGCCCCATGTTGTGGGAAGGAGAGAATGACTTTGCAACCCGAGGGCTATTCGTCATTAGAACAACAGGGCCAGCAACAGTGGCTCTGGCCTTATCGGAGCAGTTGGCCTGGCTGGATTCTATTAATTGCTGAATGCTGTTGGGTTTGGCAGATACAGGAAGCAGTTTACATGGCCACATGGTGCCCCAGCTCGCAGCCACTCTGAAACAGTATTATTGTAGTGCGCTAATTCTGATTAGGGACAGTTCCCTGAGGAAGACCAGGCCTTTGATGACTGCGCCACTTCCTCTCCACTCCACTTCGGCGTGATAGTATGGCTCAGCCCACAGACGCACACACCCTTTGCTGGCCAGAGAGTCCTAGCCCCACATAGCGAGGGCCCTGAACTGGGCTGCCAAGAGCTTCATCAGAACCAGGAGCCTAAGAGACTGGGAAGCCGCCGGAGAGCACTCCTTTTCCCGTTTCTTTACTATGATGATAAGCAACCTGGTCAATGATCTCAGATCCAAGAGGGTCCCCAATTCCTGCAACCGCACGTGCACTGAAATGAGGGCCACTGGGCTTTATGTTCACTGGCTGTGTGACTCTGGGAAGTTCATTCCTTGGGCCTCAGTTTCCCCATTTGTAAAGTGAGATGGAGAAGAGGCTATCTGAAATGCTTGTCATGAGGATTAAGTGGGATTACCTTAATGTTCATAACTATGTAATAATTATGAGTTATTATTATTACTTATTATTATTATTATTACTTGTGGTACTGGGTGTTGAACCCAGGAGGATTCTACCTCTGAGCTACACCACCATCTCTATTTTATTTATTTAATAATTTATTTTTTGTGGCACTGGGGATGGAACCCAGGGGCATTCTACCTCCAAGCTATACCCCCAGCCCTATTTTTTATTCTTTATTTTGAAACAGGGTCTCACTGAGTTGCAAAGGGTCTCACAAAGTCTCAATAAGTTGCGGAGGCTGGCTGCAAACATGCAATCCTCCTATCTCAGCTACCAAGTACTGAGATTGCAGGCATGTGTCACCACGCCAGGCTGGTTCTTCTTTGTTATTGTTATTATTATTACTGTTGATGCTGTTAACAACTCCCCCTCTCCTCCCCTAAGCAATTGCCTCCTGAGGGCTGGGGACACAAGTTTCTTGGTGGAGAGGCAGCCCATCAGAGAGGAAGGCTGGCAGGGCCTGAAGGCCTAGACAAGGGCCAGATCCCAGTCTCAGCTTCACCAGAGGCAATTCCCTGGGCCAGAGCCCCCAAAGCAGAGCCCATGTCTCTGTCTACGCACTTGGCACACGCCTACAATACCACTGGATGCTGCCCTCACCTGCCTACTTTGCCCAAGGGTTTTTATCAGGAACAGCCCCTCAGGAGGCACCCTGAATCTTACTTGTCTATCAGGCTTCTGGGAGAAAAACAACACCCTTGTTGCACATGGGTGGGAACAACATTTGCCCAGACAAAGGACTCTACCCGATGACTGGAACTGGCTGGTGGGCCCTGCAGCTGCCTACAGGTGGGAACAGGTATGCAGCAGGTCTGCCTTGGGCCTGCGGAGGATGCAGCAGACACAGCGTGGCTGATGGCATGCGTGGCTCTAGAGTTGGGTGTCTGGGGTTCATATCTGCCACCTACTAATTATACCCTGTTAGGAAAGTCATTTTCTGTCTCAGAACCTCAGTTTTTTCATCTTGGAATGGGGGTAAAAATACCTCACTCAGCCAGGTGTGGTGGCGCACGCTTGTAATCCCAGCTCTTGGGAGGCTGAGACAGGAGGATCACGCAGGTTCGAAGCCAGCCTCAGTTACTTAGTGAGGCTCTCAGCAACTTAGACCCTGTTTCTAAATAAAATATAAAATAGGTCCTGGAGTATAGCCTGGAGGTAGAAAAGCCCCTGGGTTCCACCCCCAGTACCACCACCAAAAACAAAAAACAAAAACACCCCCCCCACCAAAAAAAAAAAAAAACCCAAAAAACCCCACCTCACTCAGGGCACTGTGGTCAGAATGAAATTAGACATGTCTACAAAACAGTCTATTCACACACACAGGCAATACGCTATAAACCATAGTCCAAGGAGGGAGGTCAGACATGCCCAGGAGAGCTCTGAGGGCCACTGACAGGCTTTTGGCCACAAAAGGGTGGATATTTATCAGTGCCCTAGAATTTCCCCTGGGACCTGGTGGGCCTTAGGCTCTCAGCAACTTAGTGAGACCCTGTTTCCAAATAAAGTATAAAATAGGTCTGGGAGTACAGCCCGGAGGTGGAAAAGCCCCTGGGTTCCACCCCCAGTACTACAAAAAAAAAAAAAAAAAATTGAGAAAAAATACCTGTGTTGTAAGATCACTGGAAGGATAACTGTAATTTATATACAATACCCAGAAGATGCTTGTTGCTTTGCAAGAGTGTAAGTGTTAACTAATGTTGCCCCCTTTTTATCCTTTTCTCAGTAATAAAAAACAGCGAGTAAGAACCGGGCGTGGTGGCGCACACTTGTAATCCCAGCATTTGGGAGGCGGAGACCGGAGGATCGCAGTTCGTGGACAGCCTCAGCTACTTAGGCCCTTCACAACTCAGTGAGACCCTGTTTAGAAAAAAAAAAAAGATTAAAAAATAGGATTGGGGGTGTAGCTTTGAGGTAGAATGCCCCAGGGGTCCATCTCTAGTACTGCAAAAAAAAAAAAAAAAAAAAAAAAGAAAAAAAAGCGAGCAAGGAGTGAGGGATATTCTGGTGGATACTATGAAGGACGTAGTAAAGATAACTAATGGTCTCTGGTAGGAATGGAATTTACTACTGTCAAATCTTCCAACTTGGACAAAAAGGCAGTTTTGACTCCACTGTTGTGTGACAATTTGTCTTCATGCAGATTTCTTGATGGACCCTTTATTTATTTTGGTGGTACTGGGGGTGAAACCCAGGGGCTTTTCTACCTCTGGGCTATAATCCCAGACCTATTTTATACTTTATGTGGAAACAGGGTCTCCCTAAGTTGCTGAGAGCCTCACTAAGTAGCTGAGGCTGGCTTCGAACCTGTGCGATCCTCCTGTCTCAGCCTCCCAAGTGCTGGGATTACAAGCGTGCGCCACCACGCCCGGCTTGATGGACCCTTTCTATAGGCAGATGAAGGGGCACAGGGTTTGACCTGAGTGGCTAAAACTTGCCCCAAGTAGAGTCAACCTTGAGGTCATCTTCATAGGCCCCTGCAGTCAGTTGCTGGAAGTGGGGTTCGGAAGAGCCAGGATCCAGGCCCAGGCTGGGCGCCAGGGTGTGAGCCCCAGCTTTCTTGGGAAAAGGTCTCCTTTGGCTACTGGAATCCCACACCAAACAGGTTTGGAGACCCGGTTCTGCCTCCTGGGTGACCCCAGGGCCTGTTTTTCTTACCCTAATGGTGGAGGAGTGAGCAAAGCCCGTTATCACGGAGGGGAAACTGGATCTGTTTAAAGCGTTTTCTCCTTGGAGGAGCGGTAATTGCTCTCCATCAGACAGGAAGTTCTATTGCTCGAAAGGAGCCAGTGTTATCAAGAGAAAACACATCAGCGCCTGTCCTCTCCAAGGGAGTTGTGAGTAAGCAGCCGGCTCCTCTCCAGGGGCCGCGGCCTTTGTTCAGATGCCCAGGTCAGGGAAAGTTTGAACAGGCCTGGTCCCAAGGGACCAAAAGGGACCAAGGGACGGGGAAGCTCCAGGCCTTTCTCTTCAGATTTTCCCTTCCAGGGTTTGGGCTCTCCCTGGGACAGGAGGCTAACACCTAAAAACTGTTTTAAAGCCATTGGACAAGTTTGAGGACATCATTACCCTACCGGAACCCCAACCAATAGCACCCCACTGTCCTCAGGACCAAGTCTAATTCTTTTTCTTTTTCTTTTTCGTTCTTTCTTTTTTTTTTTTTGTGGTACTGGGGTTGGAACCCTGGGGCATTCTGCCTCCGAACTATATCCCCAGCCTTATTTATTTATTTATTTATTTATTTATTTATTTATTTATTTATTTAGTGGGTCTGGGGATGGACCCCAGGGGAGATTCTCTGAGTTACACCCCCTGCCCTATTTTTTTTTTTTATTCTTTTATTTTGAAACAGGGTCTCACTGAGTTGCAAAGGGCCTCACTGAGTAGTAGCTGAGGCTGTCTGTGAACCGCGATCCTCCTGTCTCAGCCTTCCAAATGCTGGGATTACAAGCGTGTGCCACCATGCCCGCCTCTCCTTTTTATTTTTATACTGGGGATTGAACCCAGGGGCATTCTACCACTGAGCTACACCCCTAGCCCTTTTTATTTTGAAACAGGGTCTCGTTTAGTTGCTGAGGCTGGCCTCAAACCTGTGATCCTCTTGTCTCAGCCTCCCAACTGCTGGGATTACAAATGTGTGCCATGCCCAGACACACTGGGCCCAAGTCTAAACCTTTAATGTGGTCGGTGAAGCCCTTCATCAACTGGCTTCATGGCGCAGCTCTGCCTCCTACTTTGTCTAGCACCCCGCCCAGTGTGCTTCCCTCCGGTTCCTTGGGGCCTGGCACGTACTGTCATCATGCTAGCACCACGTCTCTACACATTATGATGTTCTGGGTCTAAGCTCAGGAGACCAGAGATGCAGGCACGAGAGCAACATCCTGTGCAAAAACCGAGAAATGAATGAGACAGACCCGAGCATGATGAATTTCTCCAGGCCAGTCTTCAAAACCCTAGTAGCTGATCTCCGTGTGACTTTCTGTGTGTGCTTGTCACAGTCTGCAAGCTTCCCGAGGACAAGAGCAATTTCAAGACCTCAGCGTCTCAGATAATATCGAAGGGAATAATGGTGAGACGCAGAGGAGGCATTGAGGAAGTGCCACCACTCAGAGGTACCGCTTACTGAGTGTGTGCCATGTGCCAAGCTGCGCTCGACTTCGTGTGCCTTATTTAATCCTCATGGTGACTCTGTGAGGTATGTAGTAGGATTCCCTCTTTATAGATGAGAAAGTTAAGGGCCACTGAGGTGGTTATTTGTCCAGTGTCCCTTGGCTGGGGAGCGGGGGGACAGTCCAAGCCCGGACTCATCTAGAAGTCAAAGGTGCACTGCTTCCTAGGCGTGGACCCTGCACGGGGGCTCAGGTAGCCCAAGTTGCTGAGGCTGCAGGAAGGGCAGGACAGATGTGACCAGGGTGAGGAGTCTTCTGTTTGGCTTTACTTCAAACATAGGCGGCAGCAGGGAAACTAAAGCCCCCGACTTCCCTTCTTTGAAGACCAAAGCCAGGCCAAAAATAGGAGCGACAGGAAGCGTGTGATCCCTAAGTGTCCGTGAACGCGAGCATCCAGCTGGTGCTGCCGTCAGGGAGTGCCTGAGAGCAGCTGCCACGCGGGAGGTGTGCAGGGGTCAGCCCGCTGTGCGTGTGCCACCAGACCCGCTCAGGCTGCCGTGGGTCCCAGCTCAGCTGCACGTGAACACCAGGGCAGCCAGGCCTTGTGGGCATCGTCGGGGTGAAAGGGATGCGTCTCGCAGATCCCTAGTTGTGGGAGGGCCACAAACTGGTCTCCATGTTTGCTTGAGGCCCTGGGTCTCACCGCTGCTCCCAGATGAAGGGTACAACAGGGAGACACCTAGGTGGGCCTCCTGGGGGACCTCAGACTCCTCTGAGGGCTGGCTTTGGCTCAAGGTGTCCCTGGCGGCCATGTTGAGCCACCCTCACTCAGCCTGAGGTCTTTCTTGCTTACCTCCTGCTGTCTTCCTGACTCAGACCTGGGTGGAGTCCGAGCTTTCTCGGCTCCCGCTGCGCTGTTCCCACAGGTGTTTCTCTTCTCACACCTGCACATCCCATCCCCTCTCGCACCTGCCTCTTGGAGGGTCCCGCACTAACTCAGACCAGCCAGTGACTGCCTCACTTTGTAGTTCAGAAAAACCAGGGTGCAGAGAGGCAAAGCGATTCCTCTCCTCGGTAGTCACACAGTGAACTCCTGCAGGGCAGCAAATGTGAGGAAAAGCAAGTCTCCCAGCTTGCAGGCCACAGCCACTTCCTTTGTATCACGTGTGTTTGCAATGCAAGGAGAGAGAAGCAGTGAGAACCTTGAGGGTTTCTCCTTCCTTCCTTCCCTCCTTCTTGTACTGGGAGGTTAAACCCAGGGGTATTCTACCTTCGAGTAACACCCCCACCCCTTCTCATTTTTTAAATTTTGAGACAGGGTCTCCCTAAGTTGCTGAGGGCCTCACTAAGTTGCTGAGACTGGCCTTGAACTTGTGATCCTCTTGTCTCAGCCTCCCAAGTACTGGGATTACAGGTGTATACCACCATGCCCAGCTGAGAGTTTCTTCAAGACAAAGCCTGCCCACATTCATTCATAGATTCCTCTAGATTGAAAGCCCCAGTAGGTGAAGATAGTGTCTGTCTTATTCACTCATCTGTCCCAGGCACTCTGGTCTCTAAACTTGGGTCTTTCACCACACCATCTGCCCGGCATCGTAATCATGAGAACACTATTCAAATGAGAGGGGTCACTACCATTTTTGCAGCAGGGAAAATGTGCTGCTGGTGGATAGACAGCCGTATGTATGTGTGGGGAGAGCAGATCAGGGGATCACGAGGAATAGGTGGGCTTTTCCCAGGCAGAGGAAGCGGAGCAGCAGCAAATTTGCCCAGGGCCTTTACCTTGTTGAAGCCTGTGCTGACCTGTCAGTGAAGAGGCCTCCTGTTAATTTCTTCTGCACCTGCCTAGGAGCTGGCGGCTTCATGGCTTCCATCATGCTAATTGCTACCGTCTCCCCAGCGACACCGAGCTCAGTTCCTGATAAGGTGCTTCCTTAATAGTCTCCCATTTCCCCGCTGACACTGGAAAATAGGCCTGGCGTAGCGTGTGACTGCACTGAGCTCGGCAGAGCTGTCGCACCAGCCTCCCGGCCTGAACCATTAGCGGGCCAGAATCGATAGTGTCAGGCAGCCCCGGCTTCCATGAAAGCGTCCACTTGGCACATTTGCTGTTTGTCAGGCAGTTCCTCTCGCTAACGTCTCACGGTCGGTGGCCCTGGCGCCGCGGTCCTTCCTTCTTCCTCAAAGTGCTGAGGGGAGTTTGTGAGTTCCACCCCTGATCAGTTTTCTCTCTTTTGAACAAAGAAGAGTGATAAGATTTGCATCTGTCAGCACCAAGTTGTAATTAGTGTCAGTTTGGGTTCGGGTTTGTCGGTTGCAAGCAACAGAAATGAACTGTGTGAGCTTAAGCGAAGGAAGAGTCATGGGAAGTCTGTTTGGACCAGGTCAGCACTAGCCACGCTCCTTAGGATTTATATTCAAGGAAGGGGACGTCGGTTGGATGGAGTTTGGGTCACTTGCTAGGGTTAGGCTATAGTCAAGGGAAGGTGGTGCGGTTAGATGGTCTGTAAAATAGGTGAGGGAGATACTGGGCGAGGAGTGAATGAGGGTGGATCCAGAAAAAATAAAGACTTTCACTGCGTAGACAAACATCTGAAGATGGAGGCCCAGAGGAGGTTCTCATGGTCCAATGTATAGTCAATCAGATCCTCTCTGGCCTTCAGACTTCCCTACCAGATGTGTGTGGGGAGTAAAAACAGAGAACCTGTGGAAAGTGCATGGGAGTGGATATGTATGTGTTTAGTAAGTAATAGCTATTATCATTAGTCCTTGAATTACTGCTTTTGTAGTAATTCTGAGCACGAGGCAGTTACAGCACCTGGTGGAAGGCTGGACACATGCCCTAATTACTGTCTTAGAATCTATGAAGGATTTTCCTAAATGTTGAGAGCAGCATTTTTTTTGTTTTGTTTTTAAGGTTGTTGCTAATGTTAACAGGTAATGGAAACACCTGAGGGTTTTGAAGACAGGTGACCATAAAGAAGTCCTCTTAGCGTCTAGAAATGCTCCAGAAGAGCACTGTGGGTCCTGCTTCGGGACACATGTTGGGAAATAGGACAGAATTTTATTGCTATGGGACACTGTAACTCTCTCCTATCATTGCTGTAAAAATTTTGTGCCTGGAGCCGGGTGCAGTGGCCCACAGTGTAATCCCAGTACCTGGGAGGCTGAGGTAGGAGGATAGCAGGTTCAAGACCAGCTTCAGCTACTTAGTGAGGCCCTCAGCAACTTAGTGAGATCCTGTTTCAAAATAAAAAATAAGATAGGGCTGGGGATGTAGCTTGGAGATAGAATGCCCCTGGGTTCCATCCCCAGTAGCCCCCACTCCAAAAAAAATTACAAAGGTCTAGGGGTCTAACTTGGAGGTAGAATGCTCCTGGGTTTGATCCCCAGTACTTGGGGGAAAAATTAAATTGGGATTGCTTGTTTACCTTCTAGATCGCCAGCCCTCTGGAGGAGGAGGACCACAGCTGGAACCTGTTTACTGCTGTCTCCTCGGGGCGGACTCAGAGCATGGCGCACAGTAGGTTCTCAAATCTTGCAAAGCTTATTAAAGTGGAGAGGGGAGAGAGCGGAGGAGCTAGCATGGAGATTCATGATTCAGAGGTGGGACCTGGAGGAGAGGAAATGGGGAGTCAGTTGGCAGGAAATTCCTGTGGGGACCCAGGGGTGGGACTATATAGTGGGGAACTTTGTTTAGTTCTGACCTGGAACTGCCGACCAGGGTCCCCTTCTGACTCAAATGTCCGTAGGCTGGAGGGAGGGAGGCCGACCCAACGCAACCTTTCCTCACTCCTAGTCAGTACTGAGTAGAAGCGTGGGACTTGTGGAGGGCCACTCCCAACCAGGGGCCATGTGCCAGCTGAGGAGACTGCTTTAGGAGATCAGATGACTGGGAGGCCATTGGGGCCGAAGTGAGAGTTGGGGTCAGGTTCACCTCCTGTGATGGGAGAGACGTGGGTTCTGGGAGAGGAAGGAGTAGGCAGAGGACAGAGTACAAAAGCAGAAAAACACAGTGTATGTTTCTGTGGCCAGGAGTCCCTCAGGAAAATGAGGAGTCAGAGAGAAGGGGAGATGGGAGCCAGGGGTGAAGGCAAGGAGAGCCTTTGATATCCAGCTAGATTACTCTTTCTGGCGTACACGCACACGTTCGTAAATACATATGTATATATGTACCCACATATATTTGCACATATGTAAATACACACATATATAAATACACACATACATATGTATATACATACATATACATACACACATACATACATACATATAGGGAGCTACTGGGGATGGAACCCAGGAGCATTCTATCTCCAAGTTACTCCCCCAGCACTTTTTATTTTTTTATTTTTGGTGGTACTGGGGGTGAAACCCAGAGGCTTTCTACCTCCAGGCTATACTCCCAGACGTATTTTATACTTTATTTGGAAACAGGGTGTCACTAAGTTGCTGAGAGCCTCAATAAGTAGCTGAGGCTGGCTTTGAACCTGTGTGATCCTCCTGTCTCAGCCTCCCAAGCACCGGGATTATAAGCGTGCACCACCACACCCGGCTTTTATTTTTATTTTGAAACAGGGTCTTGCTAAGTTGCTGAGATTCTCACTAAGTTGCTGAGGCTGTCCTTAAACCATGATCCTCCTGTCTCAGCCTTCCAAGTACTAGGAATACAGGCATGGCCACCATACCTGGCTGATTCATATATATTTGTATAAGTACTGCCTACATGTGAATGAAGGATTGTACACATGAACAGAGCATGAACAGGAAGGAAGAAGATGGTTCTCCTGCTGTTTGAATGATCCTGTCTAATCCAGAGTCGGCCTTCCAGGTGAGCTGTGTTTATCTCCATGCCTCAGTGCTGCAAAGCTACCTGTGAGCTGCTGTCCAGAACTCTAGCAGAGGAGGGGGCCAGGCTAAGACAAAATGTGCTAGAGCTTTCAGGGCACTGTCTATAGTTAATGAAGCTCGCCAGAGATCTCTTCCCTATCAGCTAATAATGGGGTTGAGCCAAGTAGATTGACCTGGTAAGTTAAATAAAATAGTTTGTTTCCCCTGGATAAAATTTTAGAGATGCTGAGAAGCTCCCTGCTTCCAAATTGTCCACCCTTGAGCCTGTTGGATAATGTCTGGAACGCCAGAACCCAGGCTTCATCCCTTAGCTAGGAGCTCTGCTTGCTAACATTTAAAGCTGCTATCAGATCATTATGCCCTATTGTAAATGAAGGATCTGAAAGCAGGTTTTTATGGGGAGGCTAAAGAGGGGAAGAAAGATGTAATCTGAGTCTTGGAGATGGAAGATCATCACACCGGGAGGGCCGGGGAGAGGAGAAGCTGGCAGGACAGCAAACTTGGCCAAGGGTGATTTTGCTGAGTTTTAGCAACTGATCCTAACACCGGCCAGCCTGTCCAGCTATGAACAAAAATGTTTCATATACTGGTTCTGATTATGGCATCAGCCAGATGATTTAAATGACTGCGTTAGGCAGCTAAATCTATAATCGCTGGCCTTTCTAGCACATAGGGGAGCGGCTAATCTTAACATTAGCAGGTCGCTAAGGCTCATCAACAGCTGCCTGCTACGGAGTGAGCAATGATGCTCTCAAGATCCCGAGGAGGCCCAGGGAGTTCTGGAGGATGGAAGTGCTCATTCTTATTATAAAATCCCCTGAGAACAGCAGGCTGTTTAAAGGATCAGTGTGCGGGCCATTTTTCTTCCAAGGAACTTGCCTTACAGTCTCACGCTGAATATTTCCCGGTCATAATAGTTTGGAGAAAAATATTGCTAAATGGCTGCATAAACAATTTTAATTGGCCTGGGCTCCCAAAATGTGCTATTTTTGTGCTGCTGCCAAGTTTGCTTTTTTACTAGCTAATTATGCCCAGCATTTAACTTTCGGCAAAAAAACAGGAAATAGGGCATTCATTACTCCAGTGACAACTTTTCAACAAGCCCACATTTCAACATCCATTGTGTAATTTCCTCTCCCTAGCTTACAGTTAGTTGTTCCATCAGGCCTTTGGAAACAAATAGCTCCTTCAGTGGGGGCTATTGTTCAGTGGGGGCTTTGCTCAATTCTAAATGCCTGCCTATCTCCACTGCAGGCAGAAGGACAGGCTCCCAGGGGCCACCAGTGCCCGCAGGGTGAGTCTCTGCCTCGTTTGGGCTCTGTGCAGAAATTCCTCAACTAGGATGTCTGCTAGTCTCGGTTTGCTGTCAGGTTGGGCTCCACCATCAGGAGCTGGCCTGTGCCTATTTTTTTTTATTCAACACCCCAACACTCCAGGGAATTTAGATTATCTATCAGAGGGACACCCTCTTGTTTTTTTGTCCCTTGAGGAATCAGAAAAGACAGTCAACACCAATTTGTTAGGCATTTACTCCTAAATGGTGTTGTAAAGTTTATTGTGTGACTTATTGTATGATACATTATATTTAAAAATGTATGACAAAGTCTATCACATATGCATAGCCCTGGGATTCTTAGGTAGACAGGTCAGTGAGTTATAAAGCAGATACCATGGGACTCCGGCTAGGTCAAGAATAGATCATCACCAGCAACCCTGAGGCCCCGCCTTACTCCTACCCAATCACTACTTTTTCCTTCTCTCCAAAGCTAACTGTTCTAATACTATAGTTACACTTTAGGTTTCTGGACTTTATTTAAATTGAACTTACTTATATACTTCCATGTGAGTGTATTTTAATATCCTCTTCTCCTGTTCCTCCTTCTTCTACTCGGGATTGAACTCAGAGGCATTCTACAAAGATACACCCCCAGCCCTTCCTTCCTTTCTTTCTTTCTTTCTTTCTTTCTTTCTTTCTTTCTTTCTTTCTTTCTTTCTTTCTTTCTTTCTTTTCCTTTCTTTCTTTCTTTCTTTCTTTCTTTCTTTCTTTCTTTCTTTCTTTCTTTCTTTCTTTCTTTCTTTTGGTGGTACTGGGGCATGGGGATTACAAGCCTGTGCTACCACGCCCAGCTTATTCTTTATTTTGAAACAGGGTCTCACTGAGTTGCAAAGGGCTCGCCAAGTAGCTGAGGCTGTCTGCAAACCCGCACTCCTCCTGCCTCAGTCTCCCTTTTATTCTTTATTTTATTTTATATTTTTGGTGATACTAGGGATGGAACCTAGGGGCCTTCTATTTCCGGGCTACGCTCCCAGACCATTTTATTTGGAAACAGGCTCTCTTAAACCAGCTGAGGCTGGCTTCAAACCTGCAGGATCCTCCTGTCTCAGCTTCCCAAGTGCGGAGATTACAAGTGTGCGCCACCAAGCCCAGCTCTATTTTTCGTTTTAAAACAAAGTCTCTCTAGGTTACTGAGAGTCTTCCTAAGTTGCTGAGCCTGGTCTTGAATCTGCGATGCTCCAGTCTCAGTCTCCCAAGTACTGGGATTAGAGGTGTGTGCCACCATGCCCAGCTTCTGTTTTCTTTTCTTCTACTTTGTTTTGTTGCTTGAAGCTATACCTCATTCACTGTCATTACTATAGCGTGTTCCCTGTATGAAGTTAATACAAGTTATTAATTTTGCCATAAAGGACAATATGGGTCATTTCTAGTTTGTGGCTGTTCTGAACAAAGTTGCAGGGAGTAACTCTGTGGTTGTGTTTCAGTGAGCATGTGCACGTTTCTATTTGGTACCAAAGAGGAGCAGGCTGCTAGGTCAGAAGCATACATGGTTGCATGCTCAATTTTTATAGCTTAAGCCAAACTGTTTTCAAAAGCCAGCATGGTGGCACATGCCTGTAATCTCAGTAACTGGGAGTCGGAGACTGGAGGATCACAGGTTCACGGACAGTCTCAACATTGGAGGGAGACTGTCAGGAACTTAGTGAGACCCTGTCTCAAAAGAAACAGTAAAAAGGGCTAGGGTGTAGCTCAGAGGTAGACTGCCCTACGTTCAATCCCCAGTACCACAAAAACTAAAAAAACAGTGGTCTATGAAAGTGGCCATTGCTCCACTTTTCTCACCAACCTTTCAATCAGACATCATTTTAATCTTAGTAGGTGTTTAGTGATATTAATGAGGATGAACACTTTTTCATATGTTTATTCATCATGGGATTTAGAATAAGAAGAAGGCTGAAGTTGAAAAAATAGTTTCAAATAATTGAAATTGGGAAAGTGATATCTTAATGGGAGAGGAGACTGTCTAAACTCACAGATCCTACAGTTTTGGTGTTGACCAACAAGGATGTATTGAACCCTCACTGCACACCTATAGATGTGATAGCAATATGAAGGAATCAAAAAAGCCGATCACCATGTACACAGTTAGCACCTCATTTTTTTTGAGCAATGAATCATTAGCATTTTTCTATGTTATTAGGCATCTTATAACACCATTTTTTGTTTTGGGGTACTGGAGATCCAACCCAGGGCTTTATGCATGCTAAGCAAGTGCTTTACCACGGAGCTATACCCCTAGACCTATTTTTATAGTCACATTCTATTCCATCATATTAAGGTATTAAATTTATTCAGCCAATTTCCTATCATTTCCAACTACTAATTATCATAAAAATAGTACACTGAAAATCCTTGTGGCTAAATTTTGGGGCCTGTCTGAGGTTACGTGTGAAGGCTGGCCTACTTCAAAACTATGATACTTTGGGAGCAACTCAGAGGACACATAGGGACATATACTTAATTAACATGAGGACTAATTCTTCATATCCTTTTTCCTTTGATGGGTCTTCCCTCCACCTTTATCAAAACTGAGTGGCTTGCTTCGGGGTGAGCTATATGGATTGAAAGTGACAAAGACATTAGAGTGAACCCAGGGCCTCCGCCTCCTGCCCTGGATCCTTATTATAAAACTACTATTACTAATTTGTTGATCATAGTATATGAAAAGCCATGTGTTAGCCACTTCATAATATATGTTACCACTTACTCTTAATAAGCTTATGATAATGAATGCTATTATGGCAAAGAAACTGAGGCTTGGCGTCCTTGGGAATCTTGCCCAAGGTCATATAGTAAGTGGAAGAGGAGGAGATGGAATCCAGATGTCTGGCCCTCTAGTCCCAGTTCTTAACTATTATGTCAATGGCTCTCAATCTGTATAACTTTGGTATTCTGGTACACTGCAAATCTTTCCTGGACGTGCTGCTATATTTTACATATCAGTGTAGTTTGCTGCTGAGAGGAACGCTATGTAGTGAAAGCCATGAAGTGGCTCCTTTATTTTCCCTTAGATCCATGTCCTTTGCCATTTCCTTTGAGCTCTTCCCATTGAGAGGTGACTTCTTTTCCATCGCCTGGACATGGGCTGACCTGTGACTTGCCTTGACCAATGAAAAGTGGTAGAATTGATAGGGTGAACTGGAGCCCCAGGAGACCTTGCTTGCTTTTGCTCTATCTGTTGCCCCTCTGACAGCAGATGAGACATCAGGAGCAAAGCCAGGATGAAGACTCAGATATGTGAGGGTGCCCAGCCCAGCCCAGGTCAGCCCAGCCTTCTGAGTCAACCTACAGTGGACTGTAGATGCATGGGCCATCCTAAGCTCAGTGAAACCACCCAGCGGAGCCATAGGGTCATAGGCAGAAGGTGAATAGCTGCATGTCACTGATGTTTTACATCCTGATTGTGGTATTAGATAATGCATGTCACAGTGTCTGATGGATAGAATACTAGCCAGTAGCTCATGACATGCTGGATAGATTTAGGCACAGCTTGGCCTCACAACAAAATGTCAAGCTGGACTTAGGAAAGTGTCTCTTTACTGAAGCGTGTAAGACCTACGCTCCTGAATAAATGCAGACACAATTTTACCCAAGCAGCAGCCTTGTACTGCTGGACCACTCAGGAATGGTGGTACCATCTCCTCTGACGAGTAAAGTTTAAAGGAACTGGGAGAGAGGGAGCTTCATTTTGACCATAAGTCACATGTCTTGTTATTCATTCACTGGTGACTGGTTGAGTTGGAGTCTGTCTCTGGCAACCCAAAGAGTCTTGGCTTTGTGGGTGGGAGCATCGGAAAGACTATGACTTCTCCTGGCCCTTTTGAAATTTATGGCTCTTCTGTGACCAAACAAAGGAGGGCTGAGAAAACACCCTCAAGGCAGGCTGATTCTTCCCTGTCAACCTCCTCATCCCACAGACAGGGCCTTCTCTCAGAGCTGGCTCAGGTATAGACCAAAGGAGGCAATGCCTGTCTGCAGTGAGCAGCCCTGCCAAAACTCCTGGATTCCCCACCTCTGGGATCTGCAGACTGCTACTGGCAGTCTACTGTGCCCTGCTGTACACCAGCTCGACAATGCTCCATACTCTTGAGCCTTTTCTTATCCCTTTATACCTTTCTATGAGCCCCAACTTAGTGGCATCAAAGGACCACATTTTTCTTTGTTAGTGTGCCCCACAGGTCAGGTATTTGGAGAGGACCTGGTGGGTGGTTTGCCATTGCTTTCAGATGGGAAGACTTGAATGGCAGGGACTGGAGTGATCTGGGAGTTTCTTCATTCATACATACCCGGTGCCTGGGCTGGGTTGGGCTCACCTGGGAGTGTTGACAGGATGTCCAAGCATTGTGGTCTCGGGGAGTCAGACTTTCTCCTGGGTAGCTCAGTGCTCCAAGAGAGGGTGTTCTAGCAGTATAAGATGACTGCTATAACCTTCCATGACTTCTCCTCGAAATGCATATATACCTTCCCGTCTCCCATAATCTGTTGGTTATGACAATCACAAGACTTCTAGATTCAAGGGAAGAGGATATAAATTTCATTTCTTGATGAGACAATTATCACAGAATTTGTCACCATGTTTTCAAACAGCTGTACAGCAAATTTATCCATTTCCCTCAATTGCTTAGACAATTTAAGTAAGAATATTTTCACTGGGAAAACAAAAAACTACTCAAGTTAGCTTGTGTTGGGGGCAGAGATAATTATAAGGATGGGAGGTTATCTCACAGAGAACTCCAAAACGTCCCTGTAGTTGTACTGTGTGTTCAGTGCCATCAGGAGCTGAGGGGTTAGTGAGGCAAACTCATCCTGGCTGATATATCAGCACAGCTAGGCAGTGAGTTCATAGAACCGAGGCTCCCAGGGAGGACCACTACCGCAGGACTGGAGCACTATGGAATTCTTATCATCCCACAGCAGAGTGGCGTGGAGGCTGGCTTTGCCTCCCTCAGGTGGGACTGGGAGAGTGAGGATGAAGACAAGGTTGCTTGGAGCAGTCCCTTCGTTCCTGGGCACATGGGAATTTATTCTAGGTTTCTCTTCACAGATCTGTCTTCCCCTCCCTAACCTTCAGGCTGATCCTGCCCATCCCCAGCCTAGCGGTCTCTGTCTTTCATCAGCCTCTTGGCATGCCTGGCACTGGGGCAGTGAACAGGACATTCAGGATCCTATTGAGAGGAAACAACTCTCTACCTGGCACCCATAGTCCCTGTTTCTACCAGTTATTCTCTGAGTGATTTTGGACATGGACTCAATCCTCTCCAGGACTCAGTTTCCCCATTAGTCAAATCAAGGCCGTGAAAGTCCTTGAAGGACTGCTAGGATCTCTTCGGAACTCCCAGAAGAAAGATGATCCTGGCACGCCAGGCACTCCTAAAATTTCAATCCTCCACCTCGAGTTTATTTTCTGTCTTTTGCCTTACTGCTGGCTGGCTTACTCTTGCTGTAATTTATTTAACTGAGCCGCGCCGAGCAGTTTGGAACTGAGTTTGCATGAATCACTGTCCATAAAATCAAGTTAAGTGGATTTCATTCCACACGGCGCACCTGTGTATATATGCGGGGAGAAGAAGCTGGATTTTCTTGGCTCTTCCTGGCCACGGTTAGAATTGCTCTGTACTGATAGAGCGTTCACCCTGTATTTATAGTCCATTGTTATAACAGCTTCCTTCAGAGAACTGGAAGTAAAGTGTTGGAAGCAATTTCTCCTACAGATCATTTTATATAGCTGTCCTCTCTCCCTATCTAGCTGCAAAAACTGACATTGATTTCCTCTATTTTATCGGAGCTGGCGAATATCAGATTCAACTTCATTCAGTCATTCTACACATTTTTATTGAGTGTTACGGTGAAGTTGGACTGGGCTGGGAACAGGAATGGGGGTTAACGGGGAGTATCATGCTGTTCAAAGACCCTACAAACGGTGTGAAGTGTTGAGTAATGACTCAGAGGTTAAACAATGCAAGAGTGTGTTGCCAGGCAGAAAATGGGACATTTCCCATGGTGAGTGAACAGAGAAGCAGGTGTGTGACCCAGGGAGGGCTCTGGGGAGTTTGGGAAGGGTGGTGGGCATGTTTGGACCATTGCCTACATTTCTCCCCTTCCCATCTCCTTTTAATACTCTGTGCAAGAATACTTTCGGTTCACCCTTTTATAAAAGGATATAATAAGGGGGGGGGGAGACACTGAGTGGAGATGAGCATTTATGGGAAGAAATGCCCAAAGGGTCTGCTCTGGTGCTTGTGAAAATATATTTGGGAGCCAGTGTGAAGGATTATAAAAGGATTTATTTCATTTTGTAACACAGCCAAAAGCACAGGCGGCCCACAACTAAGATGGTGGTTTAGGGAACTGGCTATTTGTATCTTTGTTCTTATTTTCTATATTGATAGAAAATGTGTAATCTTAACTCTGCCACAGAATAAACATTTCACCATTTTCCTGGATGAGTTCAAGTGCTTTTGCAAATTCGATTCCATTTTATCCTCTCTGGGTCTCTGAAAGATATAGTGGGCTATTGAGGAAGGGTGTGGGGAGCCTTTCCCTCCATGGACACTGTGTTTCTGGTCATATGGTCCTTTTGAGAAAAATCAGTTGCTTCAAAGGACTAAATTTTGGATGCACCTATTTGTAACCATGATGCAAGCAAAGTATGATTTGCCTGATGGATTCTGTTGGTTGTACTGTCTTGGAACATCCATACCCACATGTCCCCATCCACCATTTTGGGAGTTTGCAGGCAGAGATGGCACAGGAGGCTGGGTGGACTCTGCCAGGAGAACCTGGACAGCGCCCCTTCTGCCCTGGAGGGGTAAAGCAATGGTCTGGGAGCAGTGCTGTCTGTTGGAAATAAGATGTGAGATGCAAATGTAACAAATTTCTAGTAGCCACATAGTAAGAAAAATAAAAAGAAATGGGTAGGAATAGGTAAAATAATATATTGATTTGGTTTACCATGTCAAAATATTATTTCAACATATAATCAATATATATGCTTCTTTCATACTAAACCTTCAAAGTCTAGTGTGTGCTGTATACTATAGCACATTTTGGTTCAGACTAGCTACATCCCAAGTGCTCAGTGGCTCCACGTGGCTCATGGCCATGGTATTAGCACAGGTCTAAGGCTCTCAGTCCTTCCTTCTATGCCTTGGAGTTCTGGATGGTATCTTGTTTCAATCTTTGTGGGCAATAAAGAGCCCAATCCTTTGGCTTTGAATAGGAATAGCTCGCTACAGTCAGGGATGGTGGCACAAGCCTGTAATCCTAGTAATTGAGAGGCTGAGATGGGAGGATCATAGGTTTGAGGTCAGCCTCAGCAACTTAGCGCGTTCCTGTTTCAAAATAAAAAATAAAAATGGGCTGGGGTATAGCTCAGAGATAGAATGCCTCTGGGTTCAATCTTTGGTAACCCTCCCCCTCCCCCCACACAAAAGAATAGCTCACTACGTAGCCCTCCTACCACATAATTGTCTCCCTGAGATGGCAGTTGGTAATTTCCAGGGCCTTCCAGTACGGCTCCATCGCCCCCACACCTGTTTGTACCACATTCATACCTTGTCCATGTTTCATGCTGTAGCCCTTTCTATACTTTCTTGACCCTTTCAAAATTTACTTTGCAAGGATTGACTTTCTCTCAGAGCCCTATTCTCAGGGCTAGGGGGATGATGATGATGATGACGATGACAATAATAATAATAAGAATAAGAATAAGAATATATATTGGTAAAAATAAACTGAGGTATTCTTCCTGGGTATTAGGATACACTCACCCACTTCAAAATCATAATTTTCTTACAATTGAAAAATAAAAATGGGACAGGATGACAAAGCATTAAACTGGGAAGAACCTAGAGTTTCTAGTCGAGTGTTATTTATTTTTTTTTGCTTTTTTTAAAAATATTTTTATTGGTGCATTATATTCATACATCATATTGGGTAAAAAACTTGTGTGTACATACATGGACACATCACCAATTTAACCCCTACCCAATTCCCACCCCATTCCCTCCCCATCCCTACTTCCCTTGCTTGGCTTAGTGGTTGACTTTGATATGTTTAAGTACATTGTGTGTTTTAGAGAATTTCCTTCCCCCGCCCTTTCTCCTCCTTTAGGTTGTGTTGTTTGCTTCTCTATAGGATTCCCTTTTTCATCTAGTTTTTTGCTTTTTAAATTGAGATAAAACTCACATTGCAAATAATTAACCATTTAAAAGTGTAAAATTGATTGGTGTTTAGTGTATTCACAATGTTGTGTAACTACTACCTCTGTCTAATTCTACAGTTTTAACATCACCACAAAGGACATGCCACACCCATGGAGCAGTTACTTTCCACTCTCCTCTTCCCCAATCTCTGTTAACCACTAATCTAATTTCTATCTCTATGGATTTGGCTATTCTGGATATTTCATATAAATTGAATCCTACAATAGTACAACATATGACCTTTTATCTCTGGATTCTTCACTTAGCATGTTTTTTGAGGTCCATCCATGCTGTAGCCTGTTAGTACTTCATTCCTTTTTATTGATGAATAATGTTCCACTGTATGAACATACCACATTTTGTTTATTTTTCATCTGTTGATGGACATTTGGGTCATTCCCATCCTTGGATTACTATGGATAGTCATGCTATCAACATTCATGTACAAGTTTTTGTTTCAATACTTGTTTTACTTCTCTGGATATAAACCTAGGAATAGATTTGTTGGGTTATATAGTAATTCCATATTTAACTTTTTTCGAAGAATGACCAATGTGTTTTCCAGTGCGGCTGGACCATTTTATATTTTCTCCAGCAGTTATGGTAGGCTTCCAACCATCTCTTTACATCCTTGATAACCCTTTTTCTTTTTCATTTTTGTTTTGTTTATAGCTTTTACTTATAGCCACCCTAGTGAGTGTGAAGAGATACCTCACTATGGGTTTTTAGAAAATTAATAAACTTTGTTTTTCAGAGTAGTTTTAGGTTCATAGCAAAATTAAGCAGAAAGTATAAAGAATTCCCATATGCCTCCATCTCCACATGTGCACCCCTGTACCTTTCTCACCATTGACATCTTGCACCACTGTGGTACATTTTTTTACATCAGTGAACCTCTACTGACACATCATTATCACACAAAACCTAGGGTTTACATTAGGGTTCAAGCTGGGCGTGGTGGCACACGCTTGTAATCCCCGCGCTTGGGAGGCTGAGACAGGAGGATCAAAGCCAGCCTCAGCTACTTAGTGAGGCTCTCAGCAATGTACTGAGACCCTGTTTCCAAATAAAATATAAAATAGGTCTGGGAGTATAGCCCGGAGGTAGAAAGCCTCTTGGGTTCAACCCCAAGTACCACCAAAAAAAAATACATTAGGGTTCAATCTCAGTGTCGTACATCCTATGGGTTGTGAGAAATAATGACACATTTCCAGCATTTGTAGTATCATACTCTGTATGAGTAATTTAATTGCTCTAAAAATCCTGTGCCCAGCCTCCTGTGTGTGTGTGTGTGTGTGTGTGTGTGTGTGTGTGTGTGTCTGTGTTATTGGAGACTGACCCCAGAGGCTACGCCTCTGGTCATTTTCATCTTTTGTTTTGAAACAGGGTCGGGATAGGTGGCTGAAGCTGTCTCGGAACCTGCAACCCTTCTGTCTCAGCCTCCCAAGTACTGGCTACAGAAGCGTACCATCAGGGCCAGCTCATTGTGGTTTTGATTTGCATTTCTCTATGACTCAGAACGTGCAGCATTGATCTAGTGGTGTTTAAACAGGGCCTTGGTAAGCCCCTGAGGGCCCACCATGGTGAGGGTGAGGGGAACGGCAAGCAGGTGCGATGCTATTCAGGGCCCTGCACCTTGTCTACCACAGCACCTCACGCTCACCCATTCGCTGTCCGCTTCTCGTGAGCTATTCCATTTGAGCAGAGGTTCCTGAACCTACTTCTTGTGCCAGCCTGGTCTTGTGTTGTCTGCATCTCCGCCTGGCTAGTGTCTTGAGATTGGTCATTTCTCGAGCCAGTAGTGGAGCTCAATTTTTCTGCCTCCTGGACCCACTGACTCTCTTCCAGTTCTGTCGCACTGTCAGTAATAACAACAATAATGATAATTACCATGTCTTAATCACTTGGTGCTGTGGCAGGCACCATGGTAAGCATGTAATGTAATCCTCTTGTAATCAGTCTACGAGCTTCGTGACATTATGAAGCATATTCACACTCAGAAGTCTTCACCACAGGCTGCAAAGCCCTGCTCCAGCCTTCCCCCGCCCCTTGCACTTGCCGACTGTGCTCTGGCCACACTGCGGTCCTGTTCTGTGTGCGGGCCGGCAGGTTCCTCTCAGGCCTTCTCACCTGGCCACTCTCTGCTCTCCGTCCCCTCCTGACAAACTCCTTCTTATATCAGGTGGCTTTCTGCAACAGATCAGGCATTGATAACTTCTTTGTTTTTTTTTGTGACTCTGGGGATTGAACTCAGGGACATTCTACCTTCGGGCTACATCCCCAGCCTTATTTTATTTTTGATTTGGAAACAGGGTCTCACTAAGTTGCTGAGAGTCTTGTCACTTTGCTGAGGCTGCCTCTGAATCTGTGGTCCTCCTGTCTCAGCCTCCCAAGTGCTGGCATTACAGGTATGCACCACCGCGCCTGGTTTGACAACTCCTTTTAAAATGAAGGAAGTTGCCGGGCGTGGTGGCACACGCTTGTAATCCCCGCGCTTGGGAGGCAGAGACAGGAGGATCGCGCAGGTTCGAAGCCAGCTTCACTGGCTTAGGAGACCCTGTTTCCAAAAAATAAAATAGGTCTGGGAGTGTAGCCCTGAGGTAGAAGGCTTCCAGGAACCCCAGCACCACCAAAATAAAAAATAAAAAATAAAAAAATAAAATGAAGGAAGTTAAGTCTTGGCTAAGTAAAATCAGTTGCTCAAGGTCACAACTCTGACATTGATATGTTCATTCATAGTTTCAAAATAATTTTTTTAGAGCTCTATTTGGTGGGAGGAACTGGAATAGGCATTAGGTAGGATTAAAAAGATAAAACTGAAAAAAAATCATTGTCTTTGAGGATTATAGATCAGTGAAAGAGGTAGGTGAGAACACAGATATCTATAATACAGTTGACCCTTAACAGTGCAGGGGCTGGGGGTGCCAACAGTACAGATGAAAATCTATTTGTAATTTTTTTTTTGGTATTGGGGATTGGATCCACCAGAGACATTCCACCTCCAAATTACATCCCCAACCCTATTTTATTTTTTATTTTGAAACAGGGTCTTATTAGGTTGATGAGATTCTTACTACTTGCTAAGGCTGTCCTTAAACCTGCCATCCTTGTGTCTCAACCTCCCAAGTACTGGAACTACAGGGTTACGTCACCACTCATGACCTATTCATAACTTTTGACTCCCTTAAAAATAACTACTAATAGCCTGTTGCTGTCTGGAAGCCTTATTGATAACAGAAATAGTTGATTAGCCTATTTGTTACATGTATACAGTGAAAATATGTGAAAACAGGGAGATATCTCTTTTTACTGTTTATGCAATTTGCTGGAGAGACTATTTTTATGGGGAGAAGATCATCCTGCCATGATGTTTTCAGCAAATGCTGGCTACGCTTGAGCTCACTACAATGGCAACAGGAGGTGGCTATGAAATTATTACAGTAGGACTATATGTGCTGTAGGTAATTTTATGCAGTCAGGATTTAACACTGCATTTTTACATTTGTTTACATTTCTCATGACTGCAAATGGCACCACGTACAGTCTATAAATACGTGTGGGCATGTATTTTTAATAAGTTTTAACTTTTTGTAAGAGATTTGTGTATACCTTATGGTAGTAAATTATGAAAGACTATTAACTATATATATTCTATGCATTCATGACATACCCCTTTCTTCTTAAAATTTTTGATATTTGGTTTGTTTACAAGTTTTTTCAATTTTTTAAAAACTTCAAAAAATTATGTATAAGTGGAGCTTCACCGTTCCAAGCCATGTTGTTCAAGGATCAACTGTATAAGGTAAGACTCTGACATATCATGCATAATAACCATGGGCGTGTGCAAAGAGTTTGTTAGAACTAGGTTCAGTTGCATACCAAGGAGAATCCTAAAAAAATGCTGGCTCAACAATGGAGGCATCTATTGCTTTGACACACAGAGGAGGTGTAGAGGTAAACAGACTTATGACTCTGGGTCAGAGTCTCAGGTTCTTTCTGTCTTTCAGTTAAACCACCTTACAATGAGGCTTCCATTTTAATGGTTCAAAGTGTGATGGGCTACCAGTCACTCCGCCAGCTTACTAGGAAATTGGAAGAGGAGGAGGGCAAAAGTAGAGCACATCTCAGCGGAGTTAGTTCCCTCTAAGCAGCCTTTGCAGAAGCCCCGTCTATGCTTCTACTTATATCTCACTGGCTGACACCTGTTTACTCGGCCTCAGTTAATTGCAAAGGGAAATTAAATCTTTTTTTAGTTATCTTTTGTCACACCAAGTACAACTGGGGTTTCACCCGAAGGAATAAGGGGAAAATGATATTTGGAGACACCATGCAGTGAACCATAGAGGTTTATTTGAAGCACTGTGAAATAGCAAAAAATCAGAAATAATGTAAATGTCTAAAAACATGATTGGTTCGATAATTAATCAGTTCATTAATAACATGCATGCTTAAATGTTGCAGTTGAGAAGAACATTTAATGACATGGCAAAATGTTTGTGATAGGATGTAGTTATAATAACTACTACTCCCTTAGAAAATAATTAGAAAATTATGTAAGAACCACAAGAGAGGAAAGTTACTTGATGATGTAAAAGCATTATGATACTGTAGTAATCTTTAAAGAATTCTTATCATTTAGAGATCTATTTATAGGTGATATGAAATGTATAAAATTTGCTCTATAGTGGAGGAGAAAAAGGGTAAGGTAGGTGAATATAGATAAAATAAGAATGGCCATATGTGATCACTGTGGTAAAACTATGACTGGATCAATGGAGATATGTGATTTTCTTTTCTTTTATGCATGTCTAGAAATTTCCATAATAACGAATGAATTAAGTACTTGGAGGATGAGACAGAAGCCTCAGCAACTTATTGAGACCCTGTTTCCAAATAAAAAAATAAAATAAAATGGGGCTGGGGCTGCAGTTCAGAAGAGGAATGCCCCTGAGTTCAATCCCTAATACCCTTTCCCCCACAAAAATGGATTAAATATGAGTCACTTAACCATTCCTCTTATTTTCTAAGTTGACGAATAATACCTATCTCATAAGGTAAAATGGAATTAAATAAAATGATAGCCAAGAATGGTGGTACACACTTGTAATCCCAGAACTTGGGAGGTTGAGACAGGAGGATGGTAGGTTCAAGCAAGTAGTGAGACTCTCATCAACTTAGCAAGACCCTGTTTCAAAATAAAAATAAAATAGAGCTCAGGGTATTACTCAGAGGTAGCATGCTCCCAGGTTTGACTCCTAGTAACACACACACACACACACACACACACACACACACACACACAGATAAGATATATGAAAATACTTTGAGAAGAATAAACAGGGTCAGAATTACTAGTTATTTCCATCAGTGTGTGCTGGCATAATGCCAGATGAGGATTAGCAGTTGGGTTCTTTTTGACTCTAATCCTGGGATTCTCGCTGCCCACTTTCCTTTCTCCCTTAGCCTCCCGAGGGTGGCAGGCGTGTCGGCAGAGCAGGTATAATGGGCAGACAGTGTCAAGGCAGTTTCCATCGTCAGGTCTCAGATCTGTGACACCACTCCACAGGGCCTGACCTCTTGGTCTACACATGGTCCTGAGCTGAGCACTCTATGTACACATGCTTCTCATTTGGCTGCAGCAGGCCAGCTCAAGGTCAAGGTCAAGGTGCTCCACTCGCCAGCTGTGTAACCCCAAGCAAGGGACTCCCCTTCAGGGTCTTGGTGTCCCTTCTCTCCAAGGAAGGGATCAACACATTGCTTTCCAAAGGATCTTTCAACACAAATTTTCTTGCGGACCCTGATTCTTCTTGGTGATGGGACCCTCTGCCCTTGATGTTTTCATAAGATATATGTTAATAGTACCAGTAACAATAACAGCATGCATTGAATGTTAACTATAAACCAGGCATAAGACTGAGTACCTTTTAAGTCTTAATTCATTAAATTCCTACAACCATCCTTACAAGGCAGGCCTATCTCTCTCTCTCTCTCTCTCTCTCTCTCTCTCTCTCTCTCTCTCTCTCCTCTCTCGTCGTACTGAGGGTGGAACCCAGAGGTTTTCTACCCCCAGACTATACTTCCAGACCTATTTTATACTTTATTTGGAAACTGGGTCTCACTAAATTGCTGAAAACCTCACTAAGTAGCTGAGGCTGGCTTCGAACCTGTGCAATTCTCCTGTCTTAGCCTCCCAAGCTCTGGGGTTGCAAACATGTGCCACCATGCCCAGCCTACTGTCTCCTTTTTTAAAAATAAAAGGCAGGCTCATCAAAGGTAAACCACTTGATCAAGATCCCAGAGCAGGTATGTAGCAAAGCTGGATTTCAGACCTGAGCTCCAGAGTCCAAATGGTGCAGTAGAATCCCATTCCATCGCAGCTCTATTTAGAAGGCTTCTGAGCTCTGGGTCTGAAGAAGCCAGTACTTCCTGAAAGGAAAGAGGAGCCATTCTAGGCACCCAGAGTGGATATGAGAGGAGCAGGGTTTCAATGCCCCATTTAAGTTGAGCAGATAGTCAGCTGATGCTATGGTTTGAATGTTTCCACCAAAACTTACGTTAATTTTTTTTTTTTTTTTTTGTACGGAGGGTTGAACCCAGGAACATATCTATCTCAGAGCTCTGAGATCTCCCTCCCCCCAAGTCTTTTTAGTTTTTTATTTTGAAACAGGATCTTGCTAAGTTGCTGAGGGTATCGCTAAATTGCTGAGGCTATCCTAGAACCTGTAATACTCTCGTCTCAGCCTCCCAAGTGCTAGGATTACAGGTGTTCTATCTCACCTGGCTTCATGTTGAGATCTAATCTCTATTGTGGAGTAGTAAAAGGGAGGACTTTAATCTCACTGTGGTGTTTGGAGGTGGACATTTGCGAAGCAATTAAAGTTAATTGAGGCCATAAGGGTGGGCTCTAATCCAATTGTAACCTTCAAAGATGGGGAGGAGAGCCCTGAACTTGCAGGCTCAGTTTCTGTTGCCACGTGATTTCCTGGATAACCGGGGGACTCTGCGAACTCCTCACAAGCAAGAGGAACCTCACCAGATACAATTGCCTGATCTTGAATGTCCCAGCCTTCAGAACCTCCAGCCAATAATTGTCTTTTCCTTAGAAATTACCCAGTTTGTAGCATTAGGTTGTAGCAACAGAAAATGTGCAAAGATAGCTGCCATGTGCCAGTTTGGTTTTATGGGATCTTCACTGCTCTGATAATTTCTTTAAGAGTTGAGTACCAGTTATAAAAAATTTTAATATCACCCTAGATAGAAGAATGTCTGAAACGTAAGGATTTAGAAGTTGAGCAATCTTCTCAGAGAACTGAAGAGATTCTCAGAAGATGACAGATCCTCTCTGGTGTTGGCAGATGTGCTTGTTGGCCCTTCAAAGTTCTTCACAGACCTCAGGACTTCTTAAATACTGATCAATTGGTCAGTCTCACTGGGAGAAATACTGATCGGCCATTCTCACTGGGAAAAATACTGATTGACTGGCCATTCTCACTGGGAGAGAGAGTCTCACTGGCAGAAATATGTTTTTGGCAGCCCCACTTTGCCATCCTCACCTTCAGGAACTCTTCACCTTGATATTTCTTTGGGCAGCTAGCTCTCTCTCCACTCACATTCTTGGTGGTACTGTCCAATAAGGGTCCATCCTCCAGGTCCAAGGAAGGGCTGTGACTGGGGCCCAGGGATAATGCCCAGATGCTTAGTATATGAATGCTGAATCAAAAGTCACAAAGACAGAAGAGATCCATTCTAAACGCTTTCAGTGAGAAAGTGACTCTGGTTTATAATATTTCTGAGACCCAACTATTTAGCTTTTTTCTTCAGTTACATCCCATAATGTGACATTACTTTTATTTTCTGAAGTTAGCTAAAGTCTGTTTCTGTTGCCTGTAACAAAATAAAAAATAAAAAAAAAGCTCACACAGCGTTCAATATTGAATGTCAAGTGCTTTTTTTCTTAGAAGCTTTTAATCCTAAAAGACAGAGCTTTCCTGGCCCATCCTCCGCCAGCCAACCCAGGACCTAAGTCTTTTTTTTTTTTTTTCCTTTTCTATTTCCTTCCAGAGCTTCCTGGGCCAGAGTGGAAAAGGGCTCTTGTCAATGTGCTAAGCTTTACCTTGAGGGATGAGTGAAGACACCCTTTAAATTACCTATAAAACCCTTTGATTCACTCAGCAGAGGTTGCCATGGGCAATTTGCTAAGCTTATTGATTATTTTCTGTTTAAATTAAAGTTTGATGTCCTGGAACAGACTGTGCAGTGCATGGAGTTAATGGAAAAGGTTGAGATTCAGAGGAGAGACACTCACTGGGGAAATGGAGGGTATTCAAGGGGAAAACAGGGTGTCTCGAAGAGGAGATTGTCAGCGCCAAGTTGTAGTAAATATGATGGCGATAGAAAGATAGGGAATGGAATTCTTTTATGGCAAAGGGCAGCTTCCTGACATTTAAAGCCTCAGGGAGACAGTGAGTAGGAAGAAACATTCATTCCACAAATATTTGTGGAGTGCTCATTATTTGTGAAACACTGTGCTGGGCACTGGGGAAAACAGTGAAGAACATACCATCTTTGACTCTGCCCTCTAAATCTGGTTCTCAAAGTGTGGTTCTTGGGATAACTAAATTCCAATTGCCTAGTGTATTAGTCTGCTTTCTGTTGCTATAACAGAATACTGGAGGCAGGTTACTTTATTTAATAAAAATCACCTTTAACCTCTCTACTTATAGTATATTTGTTTCCTGTTTCTTCTGTAACAAAATCAGTATCAGTTTCCTATGGCTGCTATAACAAATTATCGCAAACCTAGTGGCTTAAAACAACATGAATTTATTCTCTTACATTTCTGGAGATCAGAAGTCTAAAATCAGAAGTGTGGTTGGGGCTATGTTCTTTTTGGAGGAGTCAGGAGAAAATCCATTTCCTTACCCTTTCTAGCTTCTGGAAGCTACTAGCATTTCTGGGTTTGTGACCCCCTTCCCCCATCTTCGAAGTCAGCGCCTTCTCTCCTATTTGGCTTTTGCTTCTGTACTTTCATTTCTCTCTGACTCTACCTCTCCTGCCTTCCTCTTATAAAGACTAGGTAATTATACTGGGATCACTTACATAATCCAGGGTTATTTCCCTATCTCCAGATCCTAATTTAATCCTGCTGCCAAGTCATTTTGCCGAGTAAGGTAACGTATCCACAGATTCTGGGGATTAGGAACTGAACACTGAGGAGTAGGGCCAACATTTCTGTCTAGCACACCCTGTGATCTTAGAAGAGCCATTTTTCTCTCTGAAAATTTTCATCTTTCCCCCAAATGGAAATTATAATACTTCTTACCTTACAGAAATATGCATATCATTTTTTTTTGTGGTACTGGTGATGGAGCCCAGGGATGTTCTACCTTTGAGCTAGACCCCCAGATCTATTTTTTATTCTTTATTTTGAAACAGGGTCTCACTGAGTTGCAAAGGGTCTCATTAAGTAGATGAGGCTGTCTGTAAACTGTGATCCTCTGATCTCAGCCTCCCAAATGCTGGGATTACAAGCATGCGCCACCATGCCCAGCAGGAATATGCCTATCATTTTAATCACAGATGTAAATATTGTTATTCCTGGAGTCCTCATGAGGTAGGATAGAAGAAATAAAATATTAGGCAGAAAGGAGACTAACTGGAAAGAAAAGGGACAATACAATATTAAAATCTAAAACCTTTGTAATCCTTAACTTCACCTTACAGGGTCTGCTCTTTCTTAGGTGAAAGCCCTTAATAGACCACACTTTTAATTATAATGGCCTATTTTCATACCTGAAATTCCTGGAACGTATGGCAAAAATATCCCCCTAAATGTCTGACTGTTGGTCAAGCCCAAGCATCACCCAATACCCTTCAATATAATGGCAGGAACCTGAGGAGTCAAAAAAAGGATACTGGTTATTCCATGTCACCCCATCCCTGCCATGTGTCCCTAGCCACTCCTTCTTGGGGTCCCCTAGAAAAAGGTCTGTAAAGACCCCAGGTACTCTCTCCCTCTTGAGATGGCCCATATTCTCCCTTGAGCGTGTATCTCCCACTTTTCCCAAATAAACCTGTCTTTGTCTCTGACTGGTATGTGCTGAAATTCTTTTCTGCCACGGATGTCAAGGATCCCTCGGATCCTGAGTTTCTGAGGTGAGGAAGGGACCCTTCACCCCCCTGACACTCACTGGACCTGTGAGGTAAGAGGGATGTTTCTTCTTCATCTAGTTACAAGTGTGCATTGCTTACACACCCTGAATAATGTTGTGTTCACATTGCATGGGAATGGGTTTGACCCTGTGTCTGCTACAGAGGGGAAAAGGGAAAAACTCACTCAGTAAAAGGTAGTTGCAATAGTTGTGTGAGTAGATTTATAGAGCCTTAAATATGTGTCAGCAAAGATAGAGAGGAGGCCAATTCTCTTAGGGAAGCAGCCATTTGATGACTCGCATCATCCTATAGTGCTTGGAAGAACAGCAGTAGCGCAGGTCCCAAGGTGTCAGCGGTCGTGAACTTTGGTGTCTGTCCACTGGGCTCAGGTGGACCCTCCCCCCACACACACCATGGTAGGTGTTGTTGCTTCTCCCTGGAAGTGCATGTGTTGGTGAGCAGGGGAACAGAAAGCAGCAGCCTCATCCAACAGAAAAGAGACATTAAAGTTGATTAAGTGAGTGGGCCAATTAGTGTCTGGCTTCATGCAGTGTGGAGTTAATTAGCCTCTGCAAAACAACAACAGCTGCCTTAATGGTGGGGCAGGAGCCCCAGAGGAGAGGAGCCCTGGGAAGAGGAGTGATGAGGCCAGTGCTTAATAACTTGGCTGCAGTGGGCCCTGCCCCACTAAAAATGTAGAACAAAGCCCAGGGCAAAAACCTCCCTGGCTGCAGCCAGACTCTATGAGGTGGGGAGCGGAGCCCCAGGGAGGGGCAGACTCACACCTCAGACCCTTGAGCGCAACCCGCTTTGCATTCTAACGAGAATCACTACCCTACGCGCTTTGCCTCCATCTTCAACTCCAGAATTTACACAGTGTCCCAGTGGTGATATATTTTCCTTATGACCAAAGTACTACAGGCTTATTGGGGAACATTTGGAAAGTATAGAAAAATAGAGAAAAAAAAAATAGTCCCTCCATCCTGAAATAGGTTCTTTTATTCCGTAACCATGTAGTGCTCATCTATTGAATATGAGTACCGTGCAAGGTGCTCAAAGTACACACAGTTTAGTTTTTCTCCCTGAAAAAAATATGTATATATATGTAAATAGTTTTACAAATTGGACTCACTATGTGTGATCTTTAATAACCCACTGTTTTCAGCAATATGTCACCAACATTTTCCCTATCTCATTAAAATGTTTTTAACTACGAGGCCTCTATGGTTCCACTAATTATACTATGTTGTCGGTGTCCATTTATTTATGTCTCTTGCTTTCTAATATTTCTTGAGGGTAGAGACAAGATTTTTTTTAACTAGTCTACTCCCAATACATCAAGTCTAGCTCAGAACAAAGCATGTTGTGGACACTCTAAAAATTTAACGAGCTACCCATGGTGGCACACGGTAATTTAATTCCAGTACTCGAGAGACTGAGACAGGAGGATCGCAGGTTCGAGGCCACATAGCAAGATTCTTTTTTTTTTTTTTTTTGGTGGTACTGGAGTGGAACCCAGAGGCTTTCAACCTCCGAGCTATACTCCCGGACCTATTTTATATTTTATTTGGAAAAGGGTCTCACTAAGATGCTGAGAGCCTCACTAAGTAGCTGAGGCTGTCTTTGAACCTGTGTGATCTTCCTGTCTCAGCCTCCCAAACGTGGGGATTACAAGGGTGCACCACCACACCAGGCTACATAGCGAGATTCTTAGCAATTGAGTGAGATCCTGTTTCAAAACAGAAGAAACAAACAAAAAATCTAAAAATGGGCTGGGGGGTATTGCTCAGAGGTAGAATGCCCCTGGGTTTAATCCTCAATATCATCAAAATAAAAAATAAATTAATTAATGAATATTTAAGCAAATGAGTGAACAAATTTAGCCAGACTTTTCTGTGGGCCACTGAGATTGTTTTCACTCTACTGTTTTTTATTTATTTTTTTTATACTGGGGATTGAACCCAGGGTCATTCTGCCTCTGAGCTATACTCCCAGCCTTTTTATTTTATTTTTTAAATTTATAAACAAACAGGGTCTCACTGAGTTGTGGAGGGTATCATTATGTTTCTGAGGCTGGCTTCCCACCTGCAATCCTCCTATATTAACTTCCCAAGTACTGGTATCATAGGCATGTACCACCACACCAGGCTCACTTTTTTTTGTTTCGTGATACTGGAGATGGAACCCAGGGGCATTTGACCTCCAAGCTACACCTCCAGCCCCCTCGTTTTTAATTCTTTATTTTGAAACAGGGTCTCATGAGTTGCAAAGAGCCTCACTAAGTAGCTGAGGGTGTCAGAGAACCGTGATCCTCCTGTCTCAGCCTCCCAAATACTGGGATTATAAACATGCACCACCATACCTAGAGGCTCACTATTTATGTAAAAACTGTTGTAGTCCAGCACAGTCTTGCATGCCTTTAATCCCAGATATTAGGGATGTTGAGGCAAGCAGATCATAAGTTTCAGGTCACCCTGGACACCTTAGTGAGTCTCAAATGATAACTATTGTGTGTGTGTGTGTGTGTGTGTGTGTGTGTGTGGTACTAGGGGTGGAACCCAGGGGATTTCTACCTCTGGGCTATACTCCCAGACCTATTTTATATTTATTTGGAAACAGGGTCTCACTAAGTTGCTGAGAGCCTCACTAAGTAGCTGAGACTGGCTTTGAACCTGTGCAATCTTCCTGTCTTAGCCTCCCAAGCGCTGGGATTACAAGCGTGCGCCACCACGCCTGGAAACTTTTTTTTTTTTTAAATAAAAGAACTGGGGAGCTGAATGTGGTGGTGAATGTCTATAATCCCAGTACTTAGGCAGCTGAGACAGGAGGATAACAGGTTTGAAGGCAGCCTCAGCAATTTAGCAAGGTTTTCAGCAACTTAATGAGAAATCTGTTTCCAAATAAAAAGTGAAATAGAGCTGGGGGTGTAGCTTGGAAGTAGAATGCCCTTGAGTTCAATCCTCAGCACCACACACACACACACAGCAAAGAATTGGGGATATAACTCAGTGGTAGAGTGCTTGCCTAGCATGCACAAGTCCTGGATTCAGTCCCTAGTATTGCAAAACAAACAGACAAAGCCTAAAACCAAAAATCAAAGTTGCTGTACCAGTTGGGATTGGATTTAACTACACAAGTGATTGAAAACACCCAACAGTAGTGGCTTAAACTTTTGCAAAAGTTCAGGACATTCAGGGTAATAGAAATGCTTTCCTATTCACTGACATGGACTCCACTTTCAAAGTGATCTCATCGTTCAAGATCACTGATAGGTTCCAAACCCATTGCAACCAACAGCAAGGAAAAGAAGGGACAAAGACAGGGGTCTTCCCTTTAAGAACTCTTCCCGGAAGGTCCATATACTATTTCTGCTCACTTTCTTATTAGTTGGAATATAGTCACATAACCACATCTAACCGCAAGGAATGTGGGGATGGTGGTCTTAATTATGCATCTAAAATTCAGTGCTACTGTTAATAAGGAAAAAAGAGAAGAAAATTGGTGAACCATTATCCAGGATGGCTCTTTGACCTCTGGGTCGACCCCAGCCTCTCCAGCCAGCCCCTCCCTGATGCATCCCCTCGTTTCTCCAGATGGAGGTCTGGAGATAGCAGGTCAGCCTGGCTTCTTGGATGCGGGCCTGGGCCCAATCGCCAGGAGGGTTTCAGCGCCTCCACCTCCCTGCTGTAAACTTCATCTTGCCAGTTGATGTAGTCATCGCCAGAGATTGACTCAATAAAGATGCCCCATTTCCCAGAGGATGTTTTTCCAATTAGTACAAAGAGGAAGTTCCAGCTGTGAGGACAGGAATTGGGGGTTCTGAAATGCAATGATTATTAGTAACAATCAATCAAACAGCCTCCTAGGACAAGGGGGAAAAAGCCAGCTCGCAGGGATGTTGTGTGGGACGAGGAGCCTGGGCTGCCTGTGACCAGAGGCAAAAGGGCTGGACTGCAGTGTGGCCAAAACCCCGAGACAGCCGGGGACTTTGTAACAAGGTTTTACCGCCTGCAGTAAAAATCCTGCCAAAACGCATTCAGGGACGTGCAGGGAGACGCGTATTCATTATTATGCCCCTAGCAGCTATCGCAGGAAACCATCTGGGCTCAGTTGGCCTATAAATTTGCAGCTTGCAGTTGGGTGGGCTACAGGGAATCAGCCGAGCGGGAAGTCAAGGTGTGAAGTGGCTCTGGCAGGTTCCACGCACAGGGCGAGCTCAGAAAGTTGCCATTCTGGCAGTTATTTTTCTTTTTAATTTTTTATTGTGGAATATATCACTTGTACAAGAAAATCCACAAGACATAAATGTAGACTTTAACAAATTATCACGTGAGTATGTATGTAATAATTACCCAGGTCAAGAAATAGGACACTGCTGGATTTCCAGAAGACTTCCCGTGCCTGTCTCTAAACACGACCCTCTTTCCCCCCAAAGATAACAATTCTGACTTTAATAAAGGTAGCTTGTTTCTCTCACTTTTGTCACTTAAGTTCACCACAAAATAATATAGTTTGCCTGTTTTTTTTTTTTTTTTTTTTTTTAAACGGGTCTGGGGATGGAACCCAGGGGCATTCGACCTCTGAGCTACATCCCCTGCCCTGATTTTTATTCTTTATTTTGAAACCAGGTCTCACTGAGTTGCGGAGGGGCTCACTAAGTAGCTGAGGCTGTCCGTGAACCGTGATCCTCCAGTCTCAGCCTCCCGAATGCTGAGGTTACAAGCGTGTGTCACCATGCCCAGCTCCTATTTTTTTTTTTTTGGTACTGGGGTTCCTGGAAGTCCTTCTACCTCCGGGCTACACTCCCAGACCTATTTTTTAAAATATATTTTTATTTGGAAACAGGGTCTCTTAAGCCAGCGCAGCTGACTTTGAACCTGCACGATCCTCCTGTCTCCGCCTCCCAAGTGTGGGAATTACAAGCGTGTACCACCACGCCCGGTTAGTTTGCCTGGTTTTAAACTTTATATTGTATAGAATAATAGAGCCCATATACCTTCATTTCTTGATTTTTTTCTGTGCTTAATATGACTTTTTTTTGGTACTGGGGATTGTACTCAGGGGCATTCTACTTTTGAGCTACACCTCTAGCTCTTCTTCCATTTTTTGTTTTGAAACAGGGTCTTGCTAGGTTGATGAGTCTCACTGCTGAGGCTGTCCTTGAACCTGTGATCCTCCTGTCTCAGCCTCCAAAGTACCAGGATTATAGGCATGTACCACCACCCTGGCTCAATATTATCTTTGAAGTATTTATATTGCATAAAGTTTTAGTTTATTCACTTTTATTACTGAATATTATTCTATTTATCTATTTTACTGCTTTGAATCTTTTACTGTTCCTGGACATTTGGGTATTTTTGTTTGGGCTTATTACAAATAGTGCTCTTAGGAACATTCAGGCATATATATATATATATATATATATATATATATATATATATATACATTCTTGTGTACATATATATGAGTTTATCTACAGCTGTGATTTTCAAACTTCAGTATGCATAAAAATAGCCATCAACCTTGCAGAAATGCAGATTCTTAGTCCTTCTCCCCAGAGCTTCTGATTCAGTAAGTCTCAAGTGAGTTCCAGAAGTTTTCATTTTCAACAAACCATTCAGCAATAATGACACTGCTGATCCCTGGACCAGCAGCAATATTACCCTTTAAGTATTTACCCATATTGCATAAGGCTCTGGTTTATTCATTTTTATTAGTGCGTATCATTCTGTTGATCTATTTTACTGCTTTGGACATTTTGCTGTTTCTGGACATTGGGTGTTTTCTGCTCTCTAGTGATAAGTCGGGTCCCTCTCCCATGTGATCTCAGCAGCGGGAACAGGAGGCAGAACCCCGGAAGCCAGAAGCAGAGATATCGCGAGACTCCAAACATCGCGAGACAGACTCCAGAGGTTGCAAGACTACAGATGTCACAAGAGAACTGGCATGCCTATAAAATAGCGGTGCCTCCGATCTGTCACGTGACTCAGCTGGCCGATCAGGACTATGCGAAACTCTCCAGATGCCTGGCCTGTCAGTCCCTTCCCCCACGGCCGGCTGACTCCGGAGGGGCCAGGTCAGAATCAGTGGTCTCTGATTACCCGGTTGGTGTTTTTACGTCCCTCCTAAACCCCCTAACTCTATTTTTAACCTAACATCTAGCACCTAGGTGGGCAAACTGCAGCCCACAGGCCAACCCTGGCTCACCATGATGATCAGCTAAGAATGATTTTTACATCGTAAGTGACTGGAGAAAAAATCCAAAGAAGAATAATATTTTACAACACACGAAAATAGATGAAATTCAAATTTCAGTATCCATAAAATTTTAGTGGCACATAGTCATGCCAATTTCTTTAGGTATTGTCTACAGCCACTTTAATGCTCAACAGAGCTGAAGGGTTCTAACAGAGGTCTCATAGTCTAAAATAGTCACTTTTTGATCTTTTACAGAAAATATTTTCTAATGCTTGATTTAGAATGCATTCTTAGGAGTGGCATCATTGTGACATGGGAGTGTGTTTTTTATGCCTTTTGTAGGAAATGACAGTTTTCCAAGCTGAATGTACCACCTTACATTCCCATCATCAGTGGATGAACATTTCTCTTGTTCCATGTTCTTACCAGCACTTTATTTTATCAGGTGTTAAATTTTAGCCAGCTGATTTTTGTGCAGTGGAATCCTTTTGTGCTTTTAGTTTTCATTTTCCTGATTACTAATAGATGTTAAGTATATTTTCAAATGTTTATTGGCCATTTGGATTTATTTATGCTAAATGCTTGAGGTGCAATGATAAAGAAAATCACTTCCCAGCTGAGTATGGTGGCACACGCTTGTAATCCCAGTACTTGGGAGACTGAGATAGGAGGATCACAGGTTCACGGCCAGCCTCAGCTACTTAGTGAGGCTCTCTGCAACTTAATGAGATTCTGTTTCAAAATAAAAAGTAAAATATAGGGCTGGGGGTGTGGCTCGGATGTAGAATGCTCCTGGATTGAATTCCCAATACAGCAAGAGGAAAAAAAAAGAAAAAAGAAAGAAAGAAAAGAAAAAGGCAATAAAATAAACCCATTTTTGATATCCAGAAGCTTCTAGTCTCTTTATGGGATGCAGCCATACAACTACACAATTTCTTCCTTCCTTCCTTTCTTCTTTCCTTCCTTCCTTCCTTCCTTCCTTCCTTCCTTCCTTCCTCTTCCTTCCTCTTTCTTTCTTTCTCTCTTTCTTTCTTTCTTTCTTTCTTTCTTTCTTTCTTTCTTTCTTTCTTTCTTTCTTTCCTTCTTTCTTTCTTTCTTATTTGTGGTACAGGGATGGAACCCAGAGACATTCTATCTCCAAGCTTTCATACCCCCAGCCCTATGTTTTTTTATTCTTTATTTGAAATAGGGTCTCACTAAGTTGCAGAGGGCCTCACTAAGTAGCTGAGGCTGTTTGAGAACCTAGATATTCCTATTTCAGCTTCCCAAGTACAGGGATTACAAGCATGTGCCACCATGCCTGGCTCAAACACATCATTTCAGTTCAGTGTAGAACAGGTTCAGATAGAGGTATGCACAAATCCTATGTACACAAAAGTGTTCATCCAAGCATTACTTATTTTACTCTATTTTATTTTGGTACTGGGGATTGAACCCAGAGGCATTTGACCTCCAAGCTACACCCCCTGTCCAATTTTTTATTCTTTTATTTTGAAACAGGGTCTCACTGAGTTGCAGAGAGCCTCTTTAAGTAGCTAAGGCTGTCTGTGAATCGCGATCCTCTAGTCTCAGCCTCCCAAATGCTGGGATTATAAGCGTGAGTCACCACGCCCAGTTCCAGCCATATTTTTTTTCTCTCTTTCTTTCTTTCTTTCTTTCTTTCTTTCTTTCTTTCTTTCTTTCTTTCATCCTTTCTTCCTTTCTTCCTTTCCTTCTTTCTTTCTTTGTGGGTCTGGGGATGGAACCCAGGGGCATTCAATCTCCGAGCTACATCCCAAATGCTGGAATTACAAGCATGCACCACCAAGCCCAGTTTATTCTTTATTTTGAAACAATGTCTCACTAATTTGCCAGGGGTGGGGGTGCTCACTAAGTAGCTGAGGCTGGCTGCAAACCTACAATCCTCCTGTCTTAGCCTCCCAAGTACTAGAATTACAAGCATGCACCACCACTCTTGGCTTTATTTATTTATTTGGTGCTGGGGTAGAACCCAGAGGCTTTTCTACCTGCGGGCTATATTCCCAGACCTTTTTTTTTTTTAAATATACTTTATTTGGAAACAGGGTCTCACTAAGTTGCTGAGAGCCTCACTCAGTAGCTGAAGCTGGCTTCGAACCTGTGCGATCCTCCTGTCTCAGCCTCCCAAGTGCTGGGATTACAAGGGTGTGCCACCACACCTGGCCTGGCTTTATTTTTTATTTTGAAACAAGGTCTCACTAAGTTGCTGTGAATCTTGCTGTATTACTGAGGCTGGCCATGAACCTGTAATCATCCTGTTTCAGCCTCCCAAGTACTGGGATTACAGGCATGTGCCACTGCATCTGGCTCAAGCATTACTTATAATAGGAGGAAACTGGAAACAAATGTTAGGCCATGGGAGGATGGATAAGTAATTACAGTGTATCCACGTGATGGAATCTTGTACAGTTGTTGAAATAAAGACTGAAGCGAATTATTTTATTTTAAAATTATTTTATTAATTTATTTTGGGGGGGGGTAGTAGGAGTGGAACCCAGGGGCTTTTCTACCTCTGGGCTATATTCCCAGACATGTTTTATACTTTATTTGGAAACAGGGTCTCACTAAGTTGCTGAGAGCCTCACTAAGTAGCCGAGGCTGGCTTCGAACCTATGCGATCCTTCTGTCTCAGCCTCCCAAACACTGGGATTACACGTGTGCACCAGTATGCCCGGCTTGAGTAAATTATTTTAATATAAAGCTAAATGAAAAAGCAGGATGCATTGCTACAGATAAAAAATAATTATGCCTGTGTGAAAAAATAGATTAATTGGAAAAATACTGGAAGAAACATAGCATAGTGATATTAGTTGTTATGAAAATAGGTGATCTGGGGGATATTTTCCTAACCTTCAGTTATGTGATTATATAAATTTAGAGTAAAAATCTAAGTAATAAAGCCACTTCCTATTACCAACTGACTCCCTTTTTTCAAAGTATCTGCTACGTCAGTATGCTAAATGCTTTACATGTGTGATCTCATTTAATCCTCAGAGCCTTTATGGGGTAAATGTTTTAGGTCATTATCTCCTTCAGAGTAAGAGAAGGAGCAGGAAGCTTAGAAAGGTGAATAAACCCGGTTGTCCCACAGCAGGAGCAGAGAGCCTGGCAGGCTTCAAGGCCCTGGTCTCCACCACTGCCTCAGCCAGCTTTCCAAGGGCATCGGGTTCAAGAGCAGTTACAGCATTGGTTTGTCTGCCTGGAGGAGAGTAGGTGATTAGCCTCGAGGCCCCCCAGCACCCTGACTCTGAGGAGCAGCCCTGTCTCCACCGGGTGGCGGGCGGTCTTAGTGCCCCGATCCTGCGGGGCCCCAGCTCACTGGGCTGTCAAATGCAACACATAGAACCCCCCTCCTAGGTTAGTGCATTGATTAATGAGATAACACATAGCCCTCGTCCTACAAAAAGCAGACACTTGTGAATTTATTTCCCTCTACCCAAGGACACAGGAAACTCGAAAAAGCCCCAGACTTTTCCTGTCGCCTGGCCTCTGGTTATTGTCCTGGGTGTAATGGAGTGGAAAACTCTCTACACGGCTCCCTCTGACAGTGAATTTCTAATCTCAGAAAACCTAATGGTTTTTGTCAACCTGATTGTCCAGTGAGAGCGGATTAGGGGAATGACTTCCCTTGTCACTGGAAAGTTGACTTGCGGCACAGCCTTTTCCCTGGTGCCAGTGGGAGGCATGATCGATACAACACAAACCTAAATACTTACCTGTGGTCTCGGGGCTGGGGACAAAGGTTGGAAGTTCCATTTAAGTGCCTTCAGCCATTTCCAAGTAGACCCAGGCGTGATGTGCATTAAGCGGTTCAGGCTGGTGACCCAGAGCTCCACGGGCCAAGGGGCAAACCAGAAATCGAGTTTCTCCTGACCAGCGATGCAGAGGCCTCGGGCTCCAGCTGGATTTGTCTTCTCTGCTCCAGTTTTCCCGTCTACAGAAGGGAGGCCCATTAGTTACTGTCGGCGCTGCCAGGGAAGGATGGCCTTACTAGTCTCTGTATCAGGACTCTGCAGAAACAACACACTGCAGCAAAAATGGACAGAGACTACTAATGGAAGCCGGTCCCCAGATGTCTCTGTCCACCGCCAGCCCAGGCCACGTGTCGCCTCTGGCACCAGGCTTTACTCTGCAGCAGATGGAGCCCAGAGACAGACATCCACAGGGGGAGCCCCCAGGTTTAGCCACACTGAGAACTTCTGCCACATTCTCCAAAGAGCTCCAGTCCTGGGCAGAGCCCTTGTTTTATTTGAGGCATTTAAGATTATTGTCATTTTCTTGGGGAATTCTTTCCTGATCTTTCGATGAGTTCTTCTGTATTTCTCCTACATGACACTCATTCTGTTTTGAGGGGTAGGGGTGTTAGGATTTGAACCCAGGGGTGTTCCATCTCTAAGCTATACTCAGCTTTATTTTTTATTTTTTATTTTAAGACAGGATCTCACTAAGTTGCCAAGGCTGGCCATGATCTTGCAACCCTCTTATCTCAGCTTCCTGAGCACTGGGATTATAGGCGTATACCACCATACCCAGCTTCATGGTACTCATTTTTTTTTTTTTTTCCAGTACTGGGGATAGAACTCAGGGGCATCGCACCTCTGGGTTATATACCCAGCCCCTATTTTTTTAGTCCTTTTATTTTTTATGTGTGTGGTACTGGGGGTGGAACCCAGGGGCTCTCTACCTCCGGGCTATACTCCCAGACCTATTTTATATTTTATTTGGAAACAGGGTCTCACTAAGTAGCTGAGGCTGGCTTTGAACCTGTGAGATCCTCCTGTCTCAGGTTCCCAAGCGCGGGGATTACAAGCGTGCTACACAACACCCGGCTAGTCCTTTTATTTTTGAAACAGGGTCTCACTGAGTTGTGAAGTGCCTCCCTAAGTAGCTGAGGCTGTCCGCGAACCACGGTCCTCTAGTCTCCGCCTCTCAAATGCTGGGATTGCAAGCTTGCGCCACTATGCCTGGCTCATGGTACTTACTCTAATTTGAAAGAAATACCTATATTCAGATGCAAGCTTCATGAAGGGAAAGGTAGTTGCCTGCTTTGTTCTTTTGATCCACAATTTCTAAAAACATTTCCGGCACATAGTAGGCACACTCAAATATATGTTGACTGTATTAATGAACCCATATAAATAATTACTTGCTTATGACCTGTCTCCCCTATTTGAGTAAAACCTTGTGAGTGAAGGAACTGTTTTATTCACCCCGTGGTTTAGCACGGAGGCCAGGAATGAACACCGAAGGAAAGAGAAAATACTTACATTTTTTTTGCGTGTGTGCCAAATTAATCTAAAACTAATGATATAAATTCTAATTATTTAAATAACAAAACCATGATATGGTTAAGTTAGAAAAAGATAGTAAAGTAAAATATATATCTTTCATGAATATTGCCACTCTTATACAACTGCTTTTAATTATTTTGATGTTTTGCCCTTTGGAGCTTTTCACTTGGGTATTTTGCACCTAATTTTAATTGGGTTGTTTTGAGTATGTGTGTACGTGCGTGCTCGCGCACGCACACACACACACACACACACACACACACACACACACACAGAAATACACATCAACAACTGTCCAGGTGTCAGGGAGTTACATGAATTTAAGAACAGGAAGGGAGGCCCGGATGAATAATGTCTTTCTCATTGTTATAATTAATTGTTGGCCCTACCACAGTCCTGATAGCATCATGGGAACTACTAGCGAGAGGCAATGCTCTCTAAAGTTTCACCCCTGGGGTCAAGGCAAATGTGGCTATGGAAAAAACGTGCAGGTTAGAAATAATCCACAGGAAAATGCTTTATTTTTATACTCACAAATCAGAGCAACTTGCTGTGGTGGCTGCAAACTGTGAAGTGGTTACGCACTGCAGCAGCTCCGTGGCTCAGGGTTCCTTTCGCATCCTTTTTTATTCTGATCATTATGTGGGAATCACCCAGTTTCTATCTGTAAGCCCCTGATGATTCAGTACCAACAAGTGCCTTGTGGTTGCAGAAGTGAGGAAGCCACGCCTAATTTAAAAAACAAATCAAATCCAAACCCTGTTCTGCTATATGCAAAATACGTTTCTAAATGTTTAGAGGGAAATGGGCTTGGTCCCTAGAGAAGGCAGCCTAGAACAGCAGAAAGCGCTTAGCTCACAGTGAGGGACGGTCATGCAAATTTCTCATGATAAATAAGGGAGGCAGGAAGTTGAGTGGGCAAATTTCTCATGTAATAGTGGAGAACCACTTTCAGGGTTGGATACAGACACTCTTTTATGATGTCTACACTAAAATTGATATCCTGTCTTTTTTCCCTTCTTTCTGGCCAGGAATATTAAACAGGAGTCAGGGCTGAGGATGGGGCATGATCTGAGATTAGTAAAGCAGCCTTCTTTGTCGTGGCAGTGGTGTAGTAGGCAGGCAGAGGACCTGAGGCTGATCTACCTCAATGGACGCCATAGCCTGGGATCCAGTCAAAAAACTGACCTCACACTACCTTCTTAGACTTGTGAGGCCTGAAAGAAATCCTGGCTATAAAAGCACGTCAAAACGCCGGGCGTGGTGGCGCACGCTTGTAATCCCCGCGCTTGGGAGGCGGAGACAGGAGGATCGTGCAGGTTCGAAGCCAGCCGTGCTGGCGTAAGAGACCCTGTTTCAAAAATATAAAATAGGTCTGGGAGTGTAGCCCGGAGGTAGAAGGGCTCCCAGGAACCCCAGTACCACCACCAAAAAAAAAAAAAAAAAAAAAAGCACGTCAAAAAGTATTTTAAACATGCAAAGTAAGGTGCCAGTGTTGCAAGTGGAAGCCGTACTATTGAAAAGCCTGCATGAGCCGGGCGTGGTGGCGCACGCTTGTAATCCCAGTACTTGGGAGGCTGAGACAGGAAGATCGTCGGTTCTTGGCCAACCTCAGCTACTTAGCAAGGCCCTCTGCAACTTAGTGAGACCCTGTTTCAAAATAAAGAATAAAAAATAGGACAGGAGGTATAGCTTGGAGGTAGAATGCCCCTGGGTTCAACCTTTAGAACTGCAAAAGAGAAGAAAAAAAAAAGCCTGCATGAAGATTTTTCTTTTTCATTTGGAAATTAAACACACTTCTTTTTCTTTTTGTTTATTTATTTATTTAGGGTCTGGGGATGGAACCCAGGGGCATTAGACCTCTGAGCTATCCGCCTAGCCCTATTTTTTATCCTTTATTTTGAAACCGGGTCTCACTGAGTTGCAGAGGGCCTCACTAAGTAGCTGAAGCTGTCCGCGAACTGTGATCTTCTGGTCTCAGCCTCCTGAATGCTGGGATTACAAGTGTGCGCCACCATGCCCGGCTCTATTTTTTATTCTTTATTTTGAAGCCGGATCTCACTGAGTTGCAGAGGGCCTCACTAAGTAGCCGAGGCTGTCCACAAACCACGATCCTCTGGTGTTAGCCTCCCAAATGCTGGGATTACAAGCGTGCGCCACCATGCCCGGCATTTTTGTTTTATTTTTAAAGTTATTTTTATTGGCGCGTATTATTTGAACAGAATGGCAGTGTTCATTGTGGTCTGTTCATATATATGTAAAAATAATTTGATCAATATTCTCCCCAATACTTTGCCCATCACCTCATCATGGCTCTGCATGAATGGCCTCTCATTTTTCATGGTGTCTTTTTCCCCCTTTTCCTGTTGTTTTCCCTATAGCTTCCACATATAAGAGAAAAACATAATACTTTGTCTCTGACTCCATTCAAAATTATATGATGTTTAGTTTCAACCATTTTTGTGCTAGTGGCATAATTTCATTCTTTATGGCTGAATAAAACTCCACTGTGTATGTGTATGCTACATTTTCTTTATTCATCTTCAGTGGGAACATAGGATAATTTTGTAACTTGGCTACTATGAATTATACTATGATAAACATGGGTATGCATATATCTTTAAAGTATGCTGACTTTAGTTTTTTTAGTATTGAAGATTGAGCCCTGGGGCATTCTACTTTCATGCTACACAGCCAACTCGTTTTTATGTTTTATTTTGAAACAAGGTCTCACTAAATCGCTCAAATTCACTGGCCTCGAATTTGCCATCCCCTTGTCTCAGCCTCCCAAGTATTGGCATTACAAGCGTTTGCCGCCACATCTGGCTTCTGACTTTAATTCTGTTGGATAAACACCTAAGAAGGGCATAGTGGGATTGTGTGCTTTCTACACTCAAACCCCAGCAGCCTCATAAGACACTGGTGTGTTGAGTGTTCAGAGCTCTTACACACTGATGACCTCACAACACTTTCACAGACTTATGAAGATTGGATAAAGTCTTGGATATACAAGTGCTTCAAAAAGCACAAAAGAAAATGGGTCATAGGAGGAACTCTAGATGAAAAAGGAAATCCTATAGAGGAGCAAACAAGACAACCTAAAGGAGGAGAAAGGAGGGGGGAAGAGGAAAATCTCTAAAACACACAATGTACTTAAACATACCGAAGTCAACCACTAAGCCGAGCAAGGGAAGGACGGATAGGGAGGGAATGGGGTGGGAATTGGGTAGGGGTTAAATCAGTGATGTGTACATGTATGTACACACAAGTTTTTTACCCCAATATGATGTATGATTATAATACACCAATAAAAAATTAAAAAAATAAAAAAATAAAAAATAAAATATTTCTCTCTCAAAAAAAAAAAAAAAAAGCACAAAAGAGGCACCAGCTAGTAAAGACATGACTGTTTTCTTTGGCATACAAAGGAATGCCCGAATGGAGATGTGCTTGGTAATAGCTGAGTTTAATGGAAAGGAGTATCTGTACCTATTTCCACTTCCTTAAATTTTTCTTTTTATGATACTTATGTATCTGTAAAACTAAGGCCATAAAAGATGACCAGTTATGCAAAAAAATTTCAAAAAAGGTAGATTTCTGAGGCAATCTAAGTTTTACCTCATTTCCCCAAGTTATTTACAACTGAAACTGCTTGATCTAATAAATGGCACATTCCCTTTAATGAGCTCCATCTCTTTGTATCTCTGTTTGAATTCACTTATTCATCCAACAAATTGGTATTGAGTATCCACCTGAATGTACAAGAAGGAAATAATTGGCCTCTGCAGGGTGGGTCTTACCACTCCAAGTCTATCGGGCATTCTACAAGAAGAAACAACAACAAAAAATGTTGGAAGCTCAAAGTGCCATTTAAGCCAAGTGTGGTGGTGCATGCCTGTAATCCCAGTACTTAGGAATTTGAGGTAGGAGGATTGCAGGTTCAAGACCAGCCTCAGCAATATAGCAAGACTCTCAGCAACCAAGGGAGACTCTATTCCAAAATAAAAGATGAAAAGGGCTGGAGGTGTAGCTCAGAGGTAGAATGCTCCTGGGTTTAATCCCTAGTACAAAAGCAAAACAAAATAGACAATCCCTTCCCCAAAAAAGTGCCATTCAAATTCAGAAAAGAAATGTCATTAGGTGTATCCAAGACTGATAGTTGCTCACCAAAATCATGTTTTCCTTTTCTTCCTGGGCACACAGATGACAGTTCCCAGATTCTCTTGATCACCAACCGAAGTTTAGCCAACAGAATAAGGTTGGAAGTTGTATGCCTCATCTTCAAGTGTAGCCCATAGAGCAAAAAGCCCTCCCTCTCCCAGTGCTCCTCTGTGCTTCTTCCTCATCCGCCTGGCTCAAATGGAGAGGGCTCTGTGTTGAAGATGGCAGAGACTCCATTAGCCTGGATTTTGGAGCGACCACATAGAGGAAGCCTACCCTGCCAACAGCTTGTCATTTCAGTACCGTTATGAATAAGAAGGAAGTTTCAATTATGTTGAGTCATACATTCGGGAGTCTGTTGTTTCAGTAGTTATCCTAATTTAACTAATACAGATAGCAAATAAGGTTTAAATTTTATACCTATAAGAAGAAAGAAATGGGGAATAGGAACAAATATGTTATAGCAATGAATGTTTTTGCTATTCATCATAGATAAAAAAGCTCAAAGGTGTTGGGATTCTCGTTATGATTGTCCTGGGGGGCTCACCTTCTCCCAGTAGTATTTTATTTATATATTACATTGTTTCTTCCATGGCAAGATAAAAAGATTTTCCTTTGGTGGTGATCCTGGGCATTGAACCCACAGGTATTTTATATCTGGGCTACACCCCCAGCACTATTTTATTTTTTTCTTTTGAAACAGGGTCTCAGTAAGTTGTTGAGAGCTTCACTAAGTTGTTGAGGGTGGTCTTGAGCCTGTGATCCTCCTGTCTTGACCTCCCAAGTACTGAGATTATAGGCATGTGCTACCACGCCTGGCTAGGTAGATAGTTTTTTGAAGGTAAAGTATGACCATTATGCCCTCCAAAATGATGGTAATAAACTGAACTCTTTCAATAGCAGATGGGAATATTAGAGCAGAAAATAAGAATAAGAGGCATCAGGAAGCACTGGGCTTTCTGCATCCCTGGTCACTGCTGTTGGTGCAGCCCTGCCCCAGTATCATAGTGATGTCAGGTATCAGCAGCCAGAGCCCTACCCAGATCCTGGCCCAGCGGTATCATGGGCTCATGGTTAGTGAGCAAATGGGCTCTGGGAAAAGGCTGTCTTCAGCTGCTTCAGCTTTTGATTAGAATACTCTTGGTAAAGAGTCATAGAAACTGATTTGACCTAATAGGGAATTTATTGATACACGTCACTGAAAAACCCAGGGGCAGGGGCTGGCTCTGGCACAGCTGGACGCCATTAGGTCCTGGTCTTTTTCTGCCTCTCCTCCTTGCAGGTATCTCTCTCCGCCGGTGTGCGCCTTGCCTCCCATCTCTCTCTACTTAGCTTTAGAATCTGGACCTCAAAGCGAAGCGTTTAACAGAGAAGCTTCCTGTGGGTTGGGAGGGGCCACAGATGTGGTCAGCTGGAGCTCAGAAACCACATCAAAATATTTTCTGGGCTGGGTACCCTCAGAGGGGCCACGCAGTGCCTGGGGGACCCATGAAGAGATTTAAGCATGTGAGACGGTGAAAGAAAACGGGAAAGGAGAAAATGAGGATTAGAAGACGAAGGAGGGTAAGGCAGAAAGAGAGAAACTGAGGCGGCCGTGGGAGTCAGAGACAGATGCCTCGACAACCACCGCTGCAGCTCTCAGTACTGCCCCAGAACTAAGGACAGGTTGTGCTCGATAGCTCGGCTTCCTTCTCCCAGTCCCCCACCATTTTTTGGACTCAGGATTGAGTCCAGAGGTGCTCTACTTCTGAGCTAGACTCCTAACTCTATTTTAGTTTTTAAGTTTTGAAACAGGGTCTTGCTAAGTTGCTGAGACTGGTCTCAAACTTGTAATCCTCCTGTCTCAGTCTCCCAAGTCCTGGGATTACTGGCGTGCACCACCATACCTGGCTTCCCCACTTGTATTTTTAAATGAGTTTTGAGTGCAAAGTGTTTCTCTCCAGGCAGAAAGAGCTTGGTAACAAGATATCCAGGGTTGGTTAGTTAGAATTTAAATAGCCGGGCGTGGTGACACACGCTTGTAATCCCAGCATTTGGGAGGCTGAGACGAGGATCGCGGTTCACGGACAGCCTCAGCTACTTAGTGAGGCCCTCTGCAACTCAGTGAGACCCTGTTTCAAAATAAAGAATAAAAAATTGGGCAGGGGTTGTAGCTTGGAGGTCAAATGCCTCTGGGTTCCATCCCCAGACCCAATAAATAAATAAATAAATAAATAAATAAATAAATAAATAAATGATTAAAAATAATAAAAGCCTGTTGAGAGGAGGAAGAAAAATAATTTTAATGTTGTCATAAAAATTATCAGTTTACCTGGCCCTGCTGTGGAATTGGAGCCTCTGAGGACAGAGAGGAAAGCCAAACATCCAATCTGAAGTCCAGGCAAAGGGAGAGTTGGGAAAATGTGTCCTCTCTGGACTCAGCAGATACATGGACACCACGTTGCTCCCTCTGTCTGCTCCTCCAAAGGAGGGCCATGCCAGGACCTGGGCTCTGGGGCCAGGAGATCCTGTCCACTTGTCACACTAGCATTCTCTAGTTGAGCTGATGTGGATGACCACCCCCCCCTGAACCTCTGTGCCCTCAAAAGTGAGCTGGAAAAAACCGGTACCCACCTAGCAGCCCTGCACCAGACACAGCATCCAAGCCATCTGAATGAAAATGTTACTGAATGAATAAATGAGTAGAAAGGATGAATAGTACCCAAAATACGATAAATACGATTCCACAATAGGCTGAGACAGGAGGGCCTGGACAGGTTTGAGGCCAGCCTCAGCAACTTAGTGAGAACTTGTTCCAAAATAAAGAATAGAGGGCTGGGGGTATAGCTTGAAGTTAAAATATACTCTCTCTCTCTTTCTCTCTCTCTCTCTCTCTCTCTCTCTCTCTCTCTCTCTCTCTCTCTCTCTCTCACACACACACACACACACACACACACACACACACACATACACACACACAGTTATTTGCTAATAATAAAAAACTAGAGGAATTCACTTTGATATCCAGATTATCCATTATGTCTGGGCCTGTGAATCCACATGGTAGAAAGAGGCAAACACACAGTAGCACCTGATCCTACCACAGAGGGATATGGACCGTTCCAGAAGCTGAAAACCCAAAGCAGGATCACAAGGCAATATAAGCTGCTTTTAAAAATGTCTGGTTCATAATTCATTATTACTCATTATAAGGACTTGGAGTTCCAATCTGCAGAAGCTTAAATAAAATATAGATCTTGGGAGTCAATGTAATGGAGCCAATTCATTTTACAGATGAGATCATGGGTCAGTTCCAAACCGCACAAGCCTGCAGAGGAGGCAACCAGGCAGGAGTTCATTGTTCCCCGGCTCCCTGCTCTGCGGGGCCTCCAGACCCCACATCACTTGCTCCTCGCCCCCGGTGGTTTCTGGAGCAAATCCCCGGGAATGTTTCATGTGGATTCACAGATATTGAGGGCACCAATCTCTGCAACAAAAGCATCAATACCCAACATAGCATTAATAAGTCTTCATTAAATATATCAAAAGAATGAATGAGTCAGAGTTAGTGAATAACTTCAAAATTGGGTGCTGCTGCCCAAAGCCCCGGCAGCTGAAGCCAGCACGGAGGACGCGGTCTTCTAAAGCCACCAGTGTCATCGTCTTTGTCATATCCCAGCAGCAACCTCAGTGCCTCGCATCTTGCTGTTCCCTCGATATTTCAGGGAAAAGCCTTTGAATCAGTTTTTACTCCCTTTCTTATTACCATGGGAGCCTCAGAGCAGTTCTCAGAAATACTGCTGCACCCACCTCCGGCCCCCGCTGTCACCTGCTGTCCTCAGATGAGACAGATGCCCCCTTCAACTTTGCTTCTCCTTAGAACATGTTGTCCTCTGAAAAGCCCCTTGATCCTGCAGTAATTAGGTCCTGCGGTGCGGAGGTGCCCTGTGGGTATGCAGCCTGATTCAGACGTGTCTAGACCAGCGAGCCCTACCTCGTCTGTCAATAAAGATGGGAACACATTGGGAAGAAAATGAGGCCAGGGCTTTCCGCTGCCTGGGAGAGCAGCGTGGGGTCCCTGCTCAACATTGCCTGGCTCTACTTACTAGGAGGGCCGGGCCACTGTCCTGCAGTGAGCGCAGCCACTCTGGAGCCTTGACCAGGCCACTGTTTTCTCTCCATGATCATCACTGAGTGAAAACTCTAATTTTAGAATGTACTTGTTTGTTTATTTATTTATTCATTCATTCATCCATTCAGTACTGAGGATTGAACCCAGGGGCATTCTATCTCTGAGCTATATCCCTACCTCTATTGTTATTATTGTTGTTATTATTATTATTATTATTATTATTATTATTATTATTATTATTTTGCGGGTGTGGGGTTGGGACCCAGGGGCATTTGACCTCCGAGCTACACCCCCTGCCCTGTTTGTTTTATTCTTTATTTTGAAACAGGGTCTCACTAAGTTGCAGAGGGCCTCACTAAGCAGCTGAGGCTGTCCGTGAACTGCGATCCTCCTGTCACAGCCTTCCGAATGCTGGGATTACAAGCGTGCACCACCATGCCCGGCTTATTCTTTATTTTGATAGAGTCTCACTGGGATTACAGGCATGGGTCACTATGCCTGGTAATCAGTTTTAGTATCTAAAAGTTAAGTCGCATGGTGGCATGTGCTTGTAGTAGTCCCAGCTATCCCAAGGTGGAGGAGGGGGAAGCACTAGAAATCTAGAGTTCAAGACCAGCCTGAGTACAAGAGTGAGAATTCTCTTAAGGAAAAATAAATAAATAAAAAAATTAAAAGCCACACATGAGGGCATATGCCTGTAATTTTAGTACTTGGGAGGTTGAGATAGGAGGATCGCAGGTTCAAGGCTAGCCTCAGCAAGACCTGTTTCAAAATAAAAAAGAATAATGAATAAAAAGGACTGGGGATGTAGCTCAGAGGCAGAATGCCTTTGGGTTCAATCCCCAGTAAAACACACACACACACACACACACACACACACAAACAAACACACTCTCTACACACACACTTTGGGATGGGGCAATACATTACAACTTACTCTATGTCCCAAATTATACTAATTGTTCATCTAACTAAATTGAGTAAGTGGCTGAGATTGAGTTCAAACCCAGGTTTTTCTATCTGCAAAGCTAGTGTCCTCTTAGTGCCACCTCTGCAGAGAAGTTATGATTTTTCTTTCAAGCCCCAAGATGGTGCCATACCAGCTGGCCTTTGCTGAGAGATGAACACTGGGACCTCATGTTCCACTGTAGCCAAACGTTCTGCATATTCCCACATAGTTCACCTGGAAAGCACAGTGTATGAATCTTCCTGTAGAGACAAAATAATCCAATCTCTCTACCGCCAAGTCCAGGATCAAGGAAGCAGGCCCTGAAAAACAGCTGATGAGAGCTTTGTGGTGAAGACAAGTGTGATGGTTTGGATCCCGAGCGTCCCCTGGCAAACGCCATCTCCTCGCCTCACCCAAGGCTCAGTCTAAAACCTGTGGTGCAGTGTCTTACTGTAGAGATAACTCGAGAAAGGTCTCACAGCTTTCTGGTTGTTAAAACAACAACAACAGTAGCAGGAATTGAGATCTAAAGATCTGCGGGGTAGAAATGAGGAAGGAAATGGCATGGTCAATGACTATCCCCCCCTCCCCAGCTTACCCTGGTCTTTCTAGTTATGGCCCAAGATCTTGCATAGTAATGGTGCAATAATTTGATTGGTCAGCTGTGGAAAGTCTATCAATTTAAAGGCTATTCGAATCTCTATGTACTTGAAAGTCCAGGGTGCGATAGAATTTCTGGGAGATTTATGCATCTATCTATGCCTGGCTGGCTTGAAATAGATAACCCCTCCCTGAATCTGCTCTGTAAACTGTCCTGCGCTCAGCAATCAAGGGTGTTGTGTCAGTTCTCTGATCTTTGGAAGATCTAATCTGAATGATCCCCTATTCTTTTTGTCCCCTTCTGATTCTATCAGATTTGTTGCCACTGTCTTCCTCTCTCTCTCTCCACTTTAGGTCAAAGGACTTGGCCATTTCTTTACTTGTGGACTTGCTCCTTGGAAGGCAGAGTACAGTCAACTTCCTTCCCACCTCTTCTTCCAGGCACACGGGGGAAACTCCTTAACCAACCTCCGAGAGCCACCCACCATATTTCAGGCTCAGTGGTAGCAGGAGAAATGGGTTAGTTTGATGTAGTCATTGCAGCATCTCATGCTCTTATCCCCAAACCACCATCCTGCTCACCGCCCTCGCTTTCCATTTCTTTGGATTATCTTCCATCCAGTCACCATCACCACCACGAGCCTTTGCAGTTTCACTTGAGACTGAAGCAGAGCAAGAAGGGTGGGATGTTTCCTTTCTTTCTTGAATTACTGGCTGTTGTGGGTAACATGGTTCCAATGTGGGCTCATGACAGGGGCCAGGAGAAAGAGAAAGCGAGAGTGAGGGGAACCTCAAGGACTGTTGTTACACAGTTTCCCTTCAGCCCCAGAAATAGAAAGCCAGACTTCCGACTTACAGAGTCCCCGTGCAAACCACCAGACCACACTGCCAGATAAGAAAAATGTTCAATTGTGTTATACTTCCTCTATCAGCTCCAGCTTCGGAAAATGGTCCTGGATATGGGAAAGCCTCCTGCGATCGGAAGATTTAGAAAGGATGAAAGAGAGAGAAGGGAGCAACCATCTCTCTTTTCTGGTGTAAGTTTATTTTTAGCCATAGAAGTAAAAGAAAAGATCATTTGTGAGCTAACTTTATTTGCACACACACAAGGGGAAGATGTGAATGGGACCTCAATGACATGGGTAGGGAATCCGCTGGCTAATAATGTATCCGTGGCATTTTTGGCTATCATGTAGTCGTCGTTAGGGTATCTCCTGTGTGCCAGGGGTCACGTCTGTGCTGTAGACTCACAGAGGAATAAGAATATCCTTGCATTTAGGAAGAGTCTGGGCTAGGGTCAGATTCACCTCAATTACAACTCCTGAGCTCAGCACTACCACCAATCATTTTGCTTGACTCTCCAAGAGCAGCCTCAACGGGTGCCTGTGTTGTCAGCCACTGCAAGAAGAGTGATGGCCAGGGTGCTGACAGGCTCCTAATTGGAAGGTAGGAGGTGCCGCCAGAGATCAGCTATAAAAGTTATCTTTGCACTGGGGTGGGCTGCTAATGCTTGGAAGAGACTTGGGAGAGAGACTGGGTGAGCTGTCACCCAGAATAGGGGCTGGCACTGCATGCGGGGGCAGGAAGCTGATAGATAAGGCCTATATGGGGAAGCAGCCATCTCAGGGGATGGTGACAATAGGGTACAGGACTTTGGGGCCCAGAGAGCTCACAGGTGGGGTAGTAGGAAATGAGGGCCTGTAGTGGCCCCAAGGTCTAGGATCAAGGAATCAGGCCCTTAATAACAGGTGATAAGAGCTTGGTAACAAAGACGAGTGTTAGGCTTGCATCAGGAATGTCCCCCAAGAGCTCATGTGTTGAAGCCTGGTCCCCAGTGCAGCAAGGATCAGAAGTGGGGCATAGCTGGAGGAGGTGGTCACTGGGGGTATATCCTTGAGGACTGTATCTATTCCTGGCTCTCTCTATTTCTTTCTCTCCTTCCCCACTGCCATGAGTTATATGTCCTCTGCCATGGCCTGCCACCATGATGCTTCTGCCTTGGAGATGGCCAACTAACTGTGGACTGAATCTCTGAAACAGTGAATCAAATACATCTTTCCTCCTCTAAGTTATTCTTGTCAGGTATTTTGGTCACAGCAATGGAAGAGCTGATTAATAATACACGGAGAAAGAGAGTCTAGACTCTCCTTTTATGCAGCCAAGAAATAGTCAACTACTTATGGGTGACTTCTGCACTTTTAACTTGTTCCAGACCTCTAAGGCTTCAGAAGAAGAGCCAAGGTAAAAGACTACACTATCTACTTCAGAGACGATCAAATCTACCCACTAAAGTTATTACTGGGTAAGACAATGCTGTGCATATTACAAAATACTAACATTTGTGCAAGCTCTTTCCTGCTGTTATCTCATTCAAGCTGCTCAACAACCCTGAAAAGTGGGTACTATTGTTCATGTTTTACAAGCGAGAGTGCTGAGGTTCTGAGAGGCTATGTACCTCATCTAAATTTGTTCTGCTAGTATATGACTGAGCAAGACTCCAATCTAGATTGGCATGAGTCTCTAAATTTTCTGGTATAGCTTTCAGCTTCTCTTTATGTAAATAGTAGAGAGTTGTACTGAGCAAGGAGAGAAGCAAATCCTGGATGACAGGATAGGGGCGATGTCTGAGGAGATGAGGCTGGGGGAGATGGGGCAGTATGGAGGCAGGCAAATGGCCTTTTGGAATTGCAGGGTCTGTTGGAACAGTTTCAAAGCTAAGGATCATGATTCTTCTCTATAGTCAAAGCTGGAGGATGAGCCAGGCGTGGTGGCACATGCTTGTAATCCCCGCGCTTGGGAGGCTGAGACAGGAGGATCATGCAGGTTCGAAGCCAGCCTCACCTACATAGTGAGGCTCTCAGCAACTTAGTGAGACCCTATTTCCAAATAAAATATAAAATAGGTCTGGGAGTGTAGCCCGGAGGTAGAAAGCCCCTGGGTTTCATCTCCAGTCTCTCTCTCTCTCTCTCTCTCTCTCTCTCTCTCTCTCTCTCACTCACACACACACACACACATACACACACACACACACACACACACACACACACACACACACACACTCCAGAGAATGAGTGTTCAAGTTAGATTTGGGCCATGCAGGGCCGGCTGTCTGGCACAGCACAGCGGATGTCCCCTGATGGCCTAGAGATTCCACAAAGAACACATCAGAAAAGAGCCCAGTGCATGGGCAAAGGCTCTACCCTATCAGACAGAAAACCACCAACAGGCCCAGCCCTCCAAACTCTGGGTCTGCAACAGCCACAAAGGACTGCAATGGGTCTTGTGTAGGTGTGAGAAGGAAACAGACATTGCTGTCCACAGGGCCTGTGGGGGTCCTGGCAGAGAGCAAAGGAGGCTCAGGCACCAGGTGCTGGGGTGCCAGGGCCTCCTGAGAAGGAACAGGTGCGAAGCAGGGCAATTAGCCCAGAAGGTGTCAGTGGGGCTGACAGGTTCACTTTGATGGGGAAGCCACCGGGATTACGTCATCTGCTAGTGGGCAGGCTTCATTAACTCTTCTGCTCATGGAAGACTGCAAGAGAACTTTTTTCTTCTTTAAGGAGCCAGAAGAAATGGTAACTAAAATGGTTCTTTCAAATACAAAGATTCTGAAGGGGACCTCAGCCTTTATCCTTTGCACATGGTGTCCCATTCTGGCTTTTCTTGAAGAAGGAGGGAGGGAGAGAGAGCGTAGATTCTTAGGCCAAGACTTGGAGAAGCCTATGGAGTGTCAGACACTCGCTGCTGTGTGAGCTGGTGGCTGCTAATGTTATCGAGAGTTGCTAATTTACCCATCTAATTTGTTCCTCTACACCAGCCATGAAGGTAGACCACTTGATTATTTTGATCCAAGAGAGAGGCTGGTGTGTGTGTGTGTGTGTGTGTGTGTGTGTGTGTGTGTGTGTGTTTACACAATGAAGAAGTGTTACCACTGTCTCTTGTAGAATTTCCCAAAACATGTGGGCTCTAAGTGGAGGGAAAAATCATAATGGAGGGTCTTAGAGAAGACTTGATTCCCAAAGAGGTTATAAATTGAAAGATGTCCATAAAAACTCAGGACCGAGGGAGGGAGAAAGTGGTCACAGGTTCCTGCTATCACAGAGAACCAGTGATGGAGATCACACATCTGGGAGAGTCTGCCTCCTGCCAGGCCAGGTTTTAGATCTCATATCTCGCTGACTCCTCACAACTCCCTTTTGGGGCAGATACCTTGCTTCCATTATTCCAAGTTCTTGCTCCAATGTTTCTGCTTAAACTCATCTTCTTTAGGCACTGCCTGAAAAATTGAATTTTTTCTATGAAGCCTTCCTGACTTTACATGGTTGAATGAGCAAAGCTCTCCTTTGTGGTCCTAGAAAGTCACTTTGGACTTCAGGGAGATGGCAGCTTCTGTGTCCTCATCTGTCATACAGTGTAGGGGGGACCCACAGGTCCTCATAAGGAAGAGATAGAAGGAGTCTTGGGAACTCTTAGACAGTGGCTGGTGCTTAATCCTTGTTTGGTGCCATTGACATTGCTAACAACAGCACAACAATAACAACAGTAATGATAATAATATCACTTATTATAATGACTTGCCATTGGGTTGTAAATTTCTTGAGCATAGGGATAGTATCTGCTTTGTTCATTGTTTTATACCTAGAGCCTAGAAGTTTGGCACATGATAAACACTCATTTTCTAGCTGCTAAACGCAGGAAGAAATAAGCGGAGAGTCACGCCTGGCTTAACAGTAATTCGCTCCGAGAAGTGCTTCATTAGGTGATTTCATCAATATGGGAGCATCATGGAGTGACTTACGCAAACCTAGATGGCGCGGCCCGCTACACAACTAGACCATGTGGTACAGCCTATGGCTCCTGGGCCACAAACCTGTGCAGTAAGATACTGGATTGGATGCTGCAGGCAATGGTAATATGATGGGCAGGACTTGTGTATCTAAACATGGAAGGGGAACAGTGAAAATATAAAATAAAAGAGGAAAAATATCACATCTGTGTCGGGGTCTTGCCATGAGATCAGCGAGCAGGACTGGAAGGTGTGCTGGTGAGTGAGTGAGCCTGCTCAGAGTCTTCAATGGACTAAGAACTCCATTAAATCCATGTCCTTGGAGGCTGGCCTACAAGGCTGCCCATGAGATAATGCTAAGTTACCATTCCCACCCATTTCTTTTCCAGACATAGGGAACATCTGTGCAGAAACAGAGGTGGTCAGTTATATTAATCCCAGAAGAATGGGTGAAGAACTGATGATATTTTTGATGGCACATGAATGATAATGAGCCTTTACGTCCAGTTTCCTGGGTCATCTCATGTGCTCTGACTATGGTGGACATGTAAACTTGTCCTGTACAGGCTCACTTCTCCCATCATGTTCCTGTAGACACCAGGCCCCAGGTCATGGATTCCCATATCCAACTACTGTCCACTACTGTGGACACAGAAACACTGTACACTTGGTCCATGCTAAATATTTTTAAATTATTTTTCTCCATTAAGTACACTGTAACATCTTTACCTTATAAATTTGTAAATTTTAAAAACCTTTTGACCCTTTCATAATAACATAGCTTAGAATTCAAATATACTGTAGGCAGTAAGAATTTCCCCCTTCCATTATAATCCTAAGGGGCCACTGTTGTATGTGTGGCTGTTGTTGACTGAAACGTGGCTAGGTGGCACACTGTATTTGTCTGCTCCTTGCTTCCGTGAGCTCCTGAGTATGGGTCTGACTTGCTTCTGTATCTCCAGTGTATCCACTTGGCACAACATAGCTGCTCAGTGACTCTGTTGAATACATGCACAGGATGATGTGAGGCTGCCACACAGCCAGTGTCCGGCTGGAGCGTGCGGCTCTGAGCCCACCTCCACACTGTAGTCTGGACATGGTTAGCGACTACACCAGGAATTGATGGTGAAATGTCATGGCCTGCAGGGATGGAGACCATGCCTTGTTTATCCTTAAATCCTTAGTGCCCCTCACCTGGCACACAAGAAAGGCCCAAATGGCTGCCCCAGACTGTGATGTTCAGCTGGGACCAGAGGAGCAGAGTCACAAGTGAATCTGTCAACTTTCCTCTAGCATCACCCAAACCCAGGAAGTGTCCTTGTTTCTGTTTATTAGGCACCCACATTCTCCATTACAAAGGTCTGGAACCTTGTGAGAGTGTTCCACCCCAAGGGAAAAGAGCTCAGGCTTTGTGGTCAGACTTGCCTGGGCTTGAACAGTGCTTTGGCAACCGCGAGCTGTGCTGCCTGGTCACATTGCTTACCCTTCCTGACCCTCAGTTTACCCTTCGATCAAATCAGAATAACAACACATGTGCTTCAGTCATTCATTCAGTGAACCTTTCCTGGGAACTGAACACAAGACAGGAACAAATAACTCCAGGCCAAGGGGAGCCACAGATGACACTGAGACACACACTTCTCTGGCCTGAAGAGATGGACACACTGGAGCGAGGAGACAGGTGCTGAATGGAGAAGCTAGGGAACGTGGAGCAAGCCAGATGGCGGTGTGTGCCATGCGGAAGTAGAACACCATGGGCACGTTCTCCTGGAGCGTCTCAGTCAAGTGATGAGGGAGGACTTTCTAACAGGTAAACTGGCATCTGGGGAAAAACTTTCCAGGGAGAAGGAGAAAAGCCAAAACCCTGGAGATAGAGTTTGAAGGATGACAAGGGGCCTGTGTGACCAACACAGAAGGAAGAAAATGTAGAAGAGGACACAGAGATGGTCAGGGCCAGACACGCGTGCCCTTGAAGGACTTTGGCTTTTGCTCTGGCTGAGAGGGAAAGCTTGGAGAGTTCCAGGCAGAGGTGTGAGATGACCTGACACAGGCTGTTAAGAATCATTCTGGCCTTGGCTTGGGGAATGGGCTGAGGTCGGTCACCTGTACCTTACAGGCTTAGCATGAGGAGTGGGTGAGATAGTAGGTGACCATGCTTGGGCCAGTCTAGCCGTCGGGGAGCACTTAGCCCAGGGGGGCTGCCCCTGGCTTGTGTCCCAAGGATGTGTTGTGGCCAGCCATGCAGGGTTCCCCCTCCTTGTCTGCTCAGTCCATCCCTCTGCCCCCACACTTCCTTTGCCTCTCCCCACCTCAACCAAACCCAAAGGCAATACTGCTCGTATCTTTGCCCCCTGCTCAGAGTCTTCAATGGACTAAGAACTTCATTAAATCCATGTCCTTGGAGGCTGGCCTGCAAGGCTGCCCATGAGATAATGCTAAGTTACCATTCCCACCCATTTCTCTTCCATACATAGGGAACATCTGTGCAGAAACAGAGGTGGTCAGTTATGTTACTCCCAGAAGAATGGGAGAGGAACTGAAGATATTATTGATGCCACATGAATGATAATGAGCCTTTACGTCCAGTTTCCTGGGTCATCTCATGTGCTCTGACTATGGTGGACATGTAAACTTGTCCTGTGTAGGCTCACTTCTCCCATCATGTTCCTGTAGACACCAGGCCCCAGGTCATGGATTCCCATATCCAACTGCCTGCTCCAAGATCCTCCATTCCTCCCTCCTTCTGCAATGTAAGCCCAGTTCACAAAGGATTAGTGCCAGACTGAGGGCAGAAAATAATGAGGACTTGCTGGCTGTAGAGAGAAGAGCAAATCCCTGACAGTATGCCTTTACCAGCCTGGAAGGACGGCACTACCATCCCCTAGGAGATCTGCCAGTTATGATAGATCTGGGGCCCATCATCCCCCTTCCCATCGCACACAAATATCGGCACCTGGGCTGACACCCACCACCATGTAGATTTGGGAAAAGACAAAAGAGATCCTGAACTCCAACATCAATATTCTATGATAGCACGCCTGAGGCTATCTGTTCCCACTACAGATGCCAAAGCAAAGGCAGCCACTCACAGCTGTGGGATGCAGATGGCCCTTTTCATTGTAAATGGGAAGCACAAGTGCTATTATGGAGCCTTAAAACTCAAAAATGTGATCATGGAACCTTTAGGTCATCACTACCTGGCTGTGCCTGATATGGCTGATGGCCTGGGTCTGGGACAGTTTTCCTGCCCACTGCCAGGACACCTGGGCAACACTGCATTCATGGCATCATCCCCATCTGTTTGGAATATACAACCCTTCTTCTGAAGCACCATAGGCCAGGAGTTTCACATTATCCTGAGTGGCCATTAGGACAAACAAAAAGGGATATGGTCCTGCATTTTCAGATACCTCTCTGCTGTCCAGATACCTTTATCATAGTTATGATGCCCATTTGGAAGCCCAGGACAGAGTCAAATGAGCTCTCCAGCACTGTTTCTACTTTGTGCATCTTGTGGCAACCTTCCCCGTAAGATCCTATGCCTCCATGATCTGGATCTAACTGGCCCAGGGGTCACCCACCCCAACGCAGGTGATGGGCATGGCCCACAGATAACCACTGAGACCCATGGGAACCACTCAGTTACCCACAACATCTACCATGGTGCCTCTGCCCCAGCATGAGAATCCTCTTTTAGGGGACCCACCTAGCACGTGTCACATATCAGAAAAAGATAGACAGACTGCCACAGTTATAAATTCTCCTCCCCCAACCTCTCCATTAGATGCAATAAATATCATTCCCGTTGTGGCTAAAACTTCCCCTCCAGCAGAATGTAGTGGTGCACACTTGGAATTCCAGTACTTGGGAGGCTGAGACAGGAGGATTGTGGATTCACAGCGATCAACTTCAGTAACCTAGTGAGGACCTCTGCAACTTAGTGGGACCCTGTTTCTAAATAAAAAGTAAAATAGGCCTGGGTGTAACTCAGAGGTAAAATGCCCCTGAGTTCAATCCCCAGTACCACCATCACCACTACCATCATCAACAACAAAAACAACAAAAACAAACAAACAAACAAAGAAAAAATTCCCCTCCTAAAGCAAGCCTGCTGCTTATTGCTATTTCTGGGCTAATGTGTATGTCCACATGGCTAAGGCCAGCATCTGAACCTCATGCAATGTGGGGCCTGCTATCTATCCCTATGAGTAGGTGACCACTTTATGTGCACCACAAAAACACCAATACCAAATACTACTGGCATAGGACCCTGGGTCTTGCCTATGCTAGGCCAAACAGACAGGACATTGGTTGACATTGATCAAATCTGCCCCCTGGCCCTGAGCCTGTATCATGTATCTATCCAAACAGACATGCCTGTGTCTGGATCTTCCTTGGCTCACATAACCCAACCAGTGGCACTGGCCCAAGATATTAAAGTACATGAGAGATTTGAAGCCCCAGATGGAACCTGACTCACCTATATCACTCCACTATCTAACTCCCTCCTGATGTCCCAGCTACTAAATTCCCTTGCATATTACTAACTGAAAAGCACCTTACCATGTTTTCTTGTCATTCTGTGATTGAACCCTACTGGTCGCAATCCCCAGTTGAAGGTGATGAGCTACCATCTCTCCTTTGCTGTAAGAATATGTGTGATATTTGAGGGCAGTGGAGTAGTGCTAAGTTCTTTTGCAATATGATTACACCAGGGAAGCTATTAGAGGTGGCAGAAAAAGGCCCAAGTTTCTATCATCCCCGTGTGACACAAAGAGTAGCAGTTCCTGAAGCTTCTATGAGAGAGCAAAACCCCTAACTGCTATCGTGGCAGAGAACAGGCCAGCTGCAGATGACTTGCTGGCTGCCCGGGAGAAACATGGGCCCTCGAGGGACACACTGCATCCTGCTGTATGTGGATAAATGCTGCAGGCAAAGTAACACAAATGGCCCAATGGATGTGCTGCCAAACCAAAAATATAGTTTACACCAGGTACCTTGAACTCCCTAGGACTTGAAACACCCCTGTAGCCTGGGTTGACCTTATTTATAGGGGTCCTCCTGCCTGAAGGTGAACTTTATACACTGAAATAGTTGTATAAAACTGGTACCATCTACATGCAAGTATATTAGCAAGAGTCTTGGCATGGTGAGTCAAAAGTCAGGGAGAGACTTGTGGAGGAATTGAGTTGGGTGCAAAATGCTGCCCACAGCAAAATGGCCACACTGACTGTTAATACCCTTCAGGGCAGAAGACATCAGATGCTCAGCCCTATCCTCTCCTGCCATGCCCACTAAGTCACATGCACATCCTTTCTTGTTTTGATTGCCCATCTACACACAGTCAGACCACCTCCATGGAACAAATCCCCTAAAATCAATCTCCTTTAGCCACCACCTCTTGCCATCATTCAACGGGTCCTACGTTAGTGTCATCAGGACCAGGTGCTCTCCCTCAGGTGTCAGGGAATCCTCTTCTCAGTGGTCCCTCACCCAGGGACTCCCCTTGATGCCCATGCCTATGTAAGGAATAAACCTTTGAACTGCTTGCGCTCACTGGCTCAGGTGTGGTGCATTTTGACCTTTAGTACATTTTAACAAGAGAGAGGACTAGGGGTACAGCTTGGTGGTAGAGTATTTGTCTAGTATGTATGAACCCCAAGTTCCATCCTCAGTACTGCAAGGAAGGAAGAAAAGAAAAAGATATGAAGGGAAGGATAGAGGAAGGAGGGAAAGAGGGAGGGAGAGAAGGAGGAAGGGAAGGAGGGAGGGAGGGAGGAAGGAAGGAAGGAAGGAAGGAAGGAAGGAAGGAAGGAAGGAAGGAAGGAAGAGCAGACTGATTTCCTTTTGCTGGAATACTGTTGTGATATAACTATGGTTCATTCCATCACTGCCATGGTACTGCACCTCCAGCCCCATACCTACACCTCGCTTGGGCTATTTCCTGCCAGACACACCTGCTCTGCTTATCAGCTTGGCTAAGAGATCCAAATTGAAGTCACTGGCTGTTAATCTCTCTTTAGTCCTGTTGCTCTGTGAACTGGAGCAAGTTCCTTAGCCTCTCTGTGACTCAGTTTCCTCATCCAGAAAATGATGAGCACAGTGTTTACTTCATTTTGGTAAGGACCAAAGCAAGCCTCTGTATGAAGCTCATCACGCCAGCCTGGCACACAGGGAGTCAGCAAGGGCAGGCCCATGCCTACTGCCCCAGGACACGTCCAGCCTGTCCCTTCTGGTGGCTCCTTATTCCAATCTGATTGCAGTCTTAGCCAGCAGTTTAATGTTGATCATGTAGTTGTTCTTCATTACATATGTGTTCATTATTGCTTCCAAGTAAGTGAGAGAGGTCCTTGAAGGGACTGCATTTTAACCCACTCTCCTACTGATTCTCTGTGTCATCTTGGACTTAACTTTCTTGGGATTGAGTTTCTTTCTTTATGGTGGCAAACACACAGCCTGTGTGCCAACAGGCCCCCCTCCCACATCCTCAGAAGACACTTGAGGATATCTTGATGATCCTTCTTCCTTCAGAACCTGAGTCCACACTCATGACTCTTAATGCAGTGCTTTGGACAATGTCTACTAATTTGCTCAATGGATGAATATTAAGTATTTACTATGTACAGCCCCCATGTTGGACATCTAGGAGATAAAATTTTGGATGTCTTGTCTCTGTGCCTTTCGAACTAATCCTTAGTATAAAGAAGACATAATATGCAAACACTCAAGAAAATATCGAGTAACGATAAAAATAAAACAGTGGCATGCTGGTGCCTGAGGAGGAAGCTACTTTAGACCAGGTATAAAGGGAAAGACTTTCTTGAGGCCCCTGAAGATTTTGATCTGGCAGACTTGGGTCTAAGAATATACTTTTAACATGCAAATGCAGGAAACTCGGCATGGCAAGTGGGGTGAGCGCATAGTCAGAAGACCTAGGTTGAGGTTCTATCTCCTGTACTCAGGCAGCTGTAGACCACTGGGCAAGTTATTAACCTTCTCTTGACTCTCAGGTTCCGTATCTGTAAAGTTGGAATAATACTATCACTGATCTCAGGAGGCTGTTATCAGGATTAAAGAAGTCAGAACTTAAAAAAAATGCCTGGCACATAATAAATGCTCCATAAAAGGTAGCTAGTATCTGTAACAATAGGTGTATCTATTTATAACTGTCATCTTTTGTCTGAATTACTCAACAGACAAACCCAAAGAGTGTCGCTTGCCAGGTGACATGGCCTCTGTATTGAATTTTCCCTCCTGAAGCCCTCCCTCTTGGAAAATAAATTCTCAAAAGGCCTTCTTGTGAGCAAGAATGCCAGGTGTGATGAGTAAGTGTCCTCTGGCCTGATTTCCTCTCTTGGAAAATGGGAATTGATCTGTCCCTACTAGCCCCGGGGTGGATTTCTGAGACTCAAGGAGTTGTGAGAGGCTAACAGAACATTGCTTCCTCAGGCCAGCTGGACAGAGAGCTGAAAGGCCCCATAGAGGAGATAAGGAAAGCTTCTGATATAGGCCCCTGCGTGTTTGGAGAAGGGCCACTCCTTCCCATTTACAAGCTGGGCTGCTACAAGGAGAAGAAAAATGTTGGGCAGGAAGCAGCCTCTTCAACCAGCAGAGAAACCGTTAGAATCCATCCCTTTGCCCTGAGCTGGCCCCTCCCTGCCTCTATATCAGGACAAGGCCCCTATCACAAAGCCCCTGGGTGTTTTTTTTCCTAGTTTATCAAGGACCTGTGGAAACATTCCTCTAACTGAAGATAAGGACTCTTTTTCTTTCTCTTTCTCCTTACAGCTATCTGCACCAGAGGTTCTTCTCATTTTTTTTTTTTTTGAAAAGGAGATATTTTTCATCCTGGATTTGAAGTAACAGGTAGAGAAGCAGGTAAGATGGGTTTAATTAATTAATTCAGTCAATACATAGGTCCTATGTGCTTACTGTGTGCCTCGTACTGGGTGCAGCTCTAAGGTTCAGTTCTGAGCAGGAGGATCTTACAGCCAGACAAAACCTTAACATTTACAAAATGTAGAATTACAAATTGTGATCTGAGCTGGAGTAAGATTGTATCACAGTGGGTCCTGACCTAGTCATGGGGGGCTGTGGCGGTGGTGTGGCTTCCCCAAGGAACTAATGTGTGAGCTGAGAGAAATGGTCTGGATAATCTACCAGGCTTCACTCTTACCCTCCAACCTTCGCAACATTTAACTTTACCAGTTAAATACTTTTGGGTGTTTTCAAGGCCCAAAAGACACCCCAGGACCCAAAAGACTTGCTACCACTCCTTGCCAGCCCTGTTTCCCATAACCAAGTGATGACTGTTCTACCTCTGTGAAGGTTCGAAACGAAATGACTTATTAGAATGATCGAGAAGCAGCATAAACCTGCCAGCACCTCCACATTCTGCTCTAGATTCACCTTCTGGATTCAGTTTGCTTTGCAAAAGTTACCAGATAAAAGGTATTTCCAGCTGGAGGGTCATGCAGGAAATACAAATGGAGTATTCTTAGTAGCTCTTTCTTTTCAAGATAGGACTCAAAGCACCTTTTACTATGCCACGGAGGCACTGTAGCCTGAAAGCCCCAAAGGGGTTGGGCTGGCCCGCTGGTGACCTGCTGTCTTTGAAAATGGGCATTAAAGATACTCTATGTAGCTGGGCACAGGATAGGGAGGATCGGAGGAGAGGTACATGCCTGTAATCCCAGTACTTGGAAGGCTGAGACAGGAGGATCAGAGATTCAAGATCAGCCTCATTAACTTAGTGAGATCCTATTTCAACACAGAAAACAAAAAGGTCTGGGGTATAGCTTAAGGTAGAATGCCCCTGGGTTCAATCCCTACTACTCTCCCAAAAAAGATACTGTATATGAACCAGCCCCTGTCCTGCTTCCACTAACCCCCACCCCCATAGAGCCTGGGCCTAATACACTTTCACTCTTGGATTCTCGGAGTGGGCAGATGTTCCTAAGAGCTCCAAGTCCGTTTAATGATGTGGCTTCACACACTAACCAACTGCACCCTTTGTCCCCACCCTTGGAGCCAAATGGCCTTTTGCAAAGAAGATCGTGCAGGTGTGAGGGGCTTTCACTGGTCACAAAGGCCTAAGAGGATGGAATAACCATTGGGGCCCTCAAGAATGTCTCAGAGCTCATGGGACTGCCCTCCCCAAATGCTAGACTTGCTACACAAGTCCACTGATGACCCAAGAAGGGCTGTGAGCTTCCTTAATGTGACTTGTGAAATCTTGCATGTAAGACTAGAGGTGTACTAAGGGAATGGGCTTTAACTTTACCAGGGTTTCTTTTTCTTTTCTTTTCTTTTTTGATGTATTTGGTAATATCTGTGTTCCCTTCTCTCTCTCTCTCCCTCTCTCTCTCTCTCTCTCTCTCTCTCTCTCTCTCTCTCTCTCTCTCTCTCTCTCTCTGTAAATTTGCTATCTAATGGTTCCCAAGTATACAGTTCAGTGACATCAATCACATTCCCATTGTTGTGCAGCCATCTCCACCATCCATCTCCATCTCCGTCTCCAGGACTTTTTTTTTTTTTTTTTTAATCTTTCCCAACTGAAACACTCTACCTATTAAATAATAAGTCCCCTCTGCCCCCAGCCCCTGGCAACCACCATTTTCTTTAACTTTATTAATTTGTCCACTCTAGGTTCCTCATAAAAGTGGAATCATACAGTGATTATCCTTTTGTTCCTGGATTATTTTATTCATCTTAATGTCTTTAAGCTTCGCTCGTTTGCAGCATGCATCGGAGTGTTCTTTCTTTTAACAGTGGAATATTATTCTATTCCTCATATAAAGGACTCTTTTTTTAAGTCCATTTATCAATGGATGAACACTTAGTTACTGCTGCCTTTTGGTTTTTGGGAATAATACTACCATGAACAGAAGTGTACAAATTACCCCGAGTCCCTGTTTTCCATTGTTTTGTGTATATATCCAGAAATGGAATTGCTGGATGATATGGTAATTCTATTTTCAAGTTTTTAAGAGGCTACCATAAGGTTTTTCACAGGGAAATTCCACATTCCCATCAGCAGTGCACAAGTGTTCCACTTCCTCCAGATATTGACCAGTACTCGATTGAGATTTTGTTTTCTGGTGCTGAGGATTAAGCCTAGAGCCTCATACATACTAAGCATGGACTCTACCACTGAGCCATGCTGGGCCCATCTCTCTCTCTCTCTCTCTTTTCTTTCTTCCTTCCTTCCTTCCTTCCTTTCTTTCTTTTTCTTGTGTGTGTTCACATACTAGCTTTCTTAATGGGTATAAGTGGTATTTCATTGTGGCTTTGATTTACATTTCTCTAGATTAGTGATGTTGAACATCTTTTCATGTACTTATGGCCCTTTGCATCTCTTTTTTGGAGACCTGCCTATTCAAGTTCTTTGCCTACTTTTTAATCAGGCTGGTTTTTTTTTTTTTTTTTTTTGTCACCGTTGAGTTGTTAAGAGTTCTGTGTTCTGGATCTTAATCTTCTATCGTATAGATCACTTACAAATATACTATTCCATTTTGTAAGTTACCTTTACACTTTATTGTGAAAAAGTCTTTAATTTTGGTGTCCAATTTACCTTTTTTTTTTAGTTTTGTTGCCTGTGTTGCTGTTAGTGTTATCATCCAAGAAATCACTGACAAATTCATTGTCATGAAGGTTCCCCCTATATTTTCTTTTAAGAGTGTTATAATTTTAGCTATCAGGGTTCTTTTTTTTGCTTTTTTTCTACCAGGATCCTTCCTTCCTTCCTTCCTTCCTTCCTTCCTTCCTTCCTTCCTTCCTTCCTTCCTTCTTTTTTTGGTGATATTTGAGATTAAACCCAGAGACATCCTACCTCTCAGCTACACCCCCAGCCCTATTTTATTTTATTTTTAAAATTTTGAAATAGAGTCTCATTAAGTTGCAGAAGGCTTCACTTAAATTGATGAGGCTGGCCTTGAACCTGTGGTCTTCCTGTCTTGGCCTCCCAAGTACTGGTATTACAAGTGTGCATCACCACAGGTGGCTAACTACCAAGTTTTCAACAGAGCTATGACTACCAATGATGAGCCATCCTTAATACTGATTCTGGGGAGAGCTTCCTCACCAATACAAAGACCTTCAGGTCTTTATAGCACTGTGAATATAGAAATTGGGTGATTGAGAACATGCATATGATATTTACTTTTTGTGACACTAGGGATTGAACCCGGAGGCATTCTACCTCCGAGCTACATCCCTAGTCCTATTTTATTTTGAAAGATGGTTTCACTGAGATGCTGAGGGCCTCGTTAAGTTGCTGAGGTTAGTCTTAAACCTGCTATCCTACTGTTTCAGCCTTCCCAAGTACTGGGATCACAGATGTATGCCACTGCACCCAGCTATGAGTATGCTATCTAAAGCTTTCAACTCAAAAGGAAGTATTATTTCCAAATTTCTATTAGGTTCCTGAGAGGTAGCAAAAGTGAAAATTGTGATCTTTTCCCAAGAACTTAAGACAAGAAGCCTCTTCCGCAGTGGCGAGATGCACATACATAAATCTAATGAGGTCCTAGAGCCATAACCTGTGAGAACTCAGAAAGGGATCATCACCATGAGCTTCAGGGACAGAGAAAGGTTTAAGGTAAACATATAGCCTGAGCTGGGTCCAGACCAGTGGACAAAAGATGAAGGACTGGGGAGGCTGTGGTACTGACGACAGTAACCCTTGCTGTTTACTGAGCACTTACTACTACAAGCCAGCCCCTGTGCTCCGCCCGCTGTAGATAGCATCTCAATTACCACTCTAACCCTGGATGTATCTTGCCTCTAGTTTATCACTACCAGCACCGAAGCTCAGAGATTTGCCTCGGATTACCCAGATAATGAGTTCTGAAGTAGAGACTCACAATCTGGTTTATTTGCATCAAAGCCTCTGCGCTAATCATTCTAATATTCTAGCACCAAAACTGTGAAGTGTGGACAAAGCAGACATCTCAAGACAGGGAGGAAGAGTAGGTGATCACACAGAAATAGGCATGAGCAGGGCGTCTGGGACCAGCGCAGGCTGGATGTGGAGGGTCAGGGTCTAGGCTTGTGGGATAGAAAGTTAGATCAATGGAGTAGGCGAGTGATGGGGAATTTGGCTTTGATCTACTAGAATGACAGAATCACACGCAGCATCAGCTCCAACCTTCCAGCCCACCTCCTCCCTCCAGAAAAATAAGAAAATTGAGGCCTCCAAAGGTTATACAACTCACACGTGTTCACAGGCAATAGAGAACCTCTGAAAATCATGAGCAGGATGGTAGTGAAAAAAAAACAGCACTCCAGCTAAGTTAGTTTAGTAGGAAGACGCATGAGCAGAGACTGCAGGGAAGCAGAACAGGCAGGCAAGGAGACGCGAAGAGCTCTTTTCCTGGGCTTTCCTGAAGGATGCTTCTTTGGGTGATGGATAGTTCTAGGGGGCATCAGAGCTGAGATTCCAGCTCTGCTCCTTCTCACTGAAGCTGCTCACTCAGGAAGATGTAGAGACAGGTTGGTAGGGGAGGTAGGCACCTTCCCCTGGCAGGCTCAGTGCTCTCAGGCACAGGTAAGGATATAGGAAAACTCAGTTTCCCTGCAGCAGCCTCCCCTTCCTTCCAGTGAAAAGCCTGGCCCAGGTTCAGTGTCTCTGACCAGAGACTCCTGACTCTGGGAGCCAGTGGTGGGGGGAGTGCCTCTCACCACATCTTTATGTTGCTTTCCTTAGCCTGGGGCTAGGCCAGGCCTCTGTGAATTTAACACTCCTCTGTCCCACAAGGTCGCCAGAACAGGCAAGGTAAGACAAGAACCCACCCACGCAAGGATGCTCACCCACCCAGCTTGGCTGAGCTCCGGAGCGACAGAATTCGTTATTCATCTATGTCTAGCCAAGAAGAGCCAGCCCCGATTGACTCTCCTCCTCTGAGGTTCTCTTTGCTTAATTAATTCTAATAATAGCTGCCACCATTGAGTGCTCTCTCCATGTTGATCACTGTGCTAAGCACTTGGCAAGCACGATCTCATTTTATTCCTACAACTCTGTGATGAAGATATTATCCCTATTTTGTATTTGATGAAACTGAAGCTCAGAGCTGTTACATAATTTGCCTAAAATTATGTAAAGGACCCAGGACCCAGACATAAGCCTGCCTGTCTCCAAAGCCCATGTCTTCACCTGTATAAGTCTCTGCATTTTTATACCTGGGTCCGTGCAGGATGGGGCCCATGCAGTAGAGGGTCGTGAGTCAGAGTGCCATGTTTGCTGGCAATGTCTCAGTGCTCCTGGGAGCCAAGAGCCTGATCCATTTCAAAAACCCAGTCTTGGAACGGAATCCAATGGTATCTGGGCCTGCTCTTCCAAAAGTGATGCTCAAGAAAAACAACAGACCTTAAAGTGTTGTTCCACTTTTACCCAGAAAGCACCGCGCTGGTACACTTCGGCCAGGGGAGCAGGGCTGCCATGTGTACATTCATTCATCCAGTGACTATTTATTGAAGGCCAGCCCTGCACTAGGAAAATTCTAGGTGCTAAACTGGGAACAAGTTAGAAACAGCTTCTATCCTCTCAGAATTTACAAAATACAGTAACAATAGTAAAACCCTATAAATGAATAGGTAGTAAAGAGGATGTAGTGGTGACAGCAGAAAGAAAAAGGTAAGCAAACAAAGGGCTAGAGAGTGAGACAAAGTGAGATTTTATTTATTTATTTGTTTATTTATTTATTTTTTATTTTTTTATTTTTTGCGGTACTGGGGATGAAACCCAGGGGCATTCTACCTCCAAGCTACAGCCCCAGCCCTATTTTTTTTTATTATTTTGAAACAGGGTCACACTGAGTTGCAAAGGGCCTCACTAAGTAGCTGAGGCTGGCCGTGAACCGCAGTCCTCCTGTCTCAGCCACCATGCCCAGCCAAAGTGGGATTTTAAAAGGCCCTTCTGAGAATAAAACATTTGAACAGAGACCTTAACAGAGCACATGAGAGCTGCAGAGAAAGAGGTGTAGAGAAAGAGCACTGAAGGCAGAAGAAAGTGCAAGTGTAAAAGCCCTCCAACCCAGTAGGAGGCAGCTGGGTTTAAGGACTAGAAAGAAGGCCTGAGTGATTCCAGCAGAAAAATCGAGAGGGTGTGCTGGAGAAAAGGCCAGAGCGACAGAAGAGGCAGGATAATAGGGCCTCCCAGGTCACAAGAAGGAGTGCGGATTTCAAAGTGCTGAACCAGGGTGCTGGGGACTGTGGTGTGACTCTCAGGTGGGGCTGCCTCTGTGTAGGTGCAGAGAAGACAGAGACTGAAGAGGCCGAGCACAAAGACTGCCCTGTGCGTCGGCTCATTTCACCTTGAACTGCAAATAAGCTCAGGGTCCAGTGTCCACGTAGAAGTGGGGAGGGCTGGGGGCCAGCCACAGACGAAGGAGGAAGGTTGACTCTGAGTCTCATTTGCCGTTTCAATCCAAAGGTTTGATTTATCAATGGGTGTTCAAAATTTCTTAAAACTGGAATCTCAAGATACTCCATGAAAGATGCCTAGGTATGGTGAGCTAGGTATGGTGGCGCATGCCTGTAATCCCTGTACTTTGGAGGCTGACACTGGAGGATTGCAGGTTCAAGACCAGCATCCGCAACATAGTGAGACTCTCAGCAACCTAGAAAGATCCTGTTTCAAAATAAAAAAAATAAAGAGCTGAGGTATATGACTTCCGGGAAGATGGCGACGGAGGAAAGCGGCACTTACAAGTCCCGCTAACAATCCAACTCTACTACCACAAAACCAGCGCCTTTCAGAGCCAGAAAACACCACCAGCAAAGAAATAAAAACGGTAAATACAAGGGACAGAGAAAAAGGGCTGGAAAAACAAGACACTGGGAAAAAACCAGCCTGAAGTGCCGCGCCCGCGCAGCGCGGAGCGGTCAGAGCAGCCGGAGCGGCCAGAGCCACAGCACGGATTGGGGGATTGGGGGGAGCCGCGGAGTGGAGCGGCCTGAGCAGCCGGAGCAGCCAGAGCCGCGTCGCGGAACGGCCGGAGCGGCCGGAGTGGCCAGACCTGCGGTGCAGAGCAGCCGAAGCCGCGGTTCAGAGCAGCCGAGCAGAGCGGCCAGAACAGCCAAGCAGAGCGGCCAGAATAGCCGGAGCAGCCAGAGCCGCAGCGTGGATTGGCTGGAGCGGTGGCGTGGAGTGGCCGGAGCCGCGGAGCGGAGCGGCTGGAGCAGCCGGAGCGGAGCGGCCAGAACAGCTGAGCGGAGCGGCCAGAGCAGCCGAGCAGAGCGGCCAGAGCAGCCAGAGTGGAGTGGCCAGAACAGCCGGAGCAGCCAGAGCCGCGTTGCGGAACGGTCGGAGCGGCCGGAGTGGCCAGACCCGTGGTGCAGAGCAGCCAGAGCCGCGGTGCAGAGCGGCCGGAGCGGCACGGCCTACATCTCCCCTAGCAGCACCAGGCTCCAGAGAGGAGGGAGACTCAAAACAGAGCTCAAATCCAGAGAGGAGGTACTCTGGCCTCGCGGCCTAGGATGCAGAAGCAGCATCTTACTGCTGGCGGCAGCGGCGAGTTCACCGGATGGCCCTAGACCAACCCACTCAACCAGCCACCAGACACCTGAGAGGAGGGGTGGACAGCGAGCCAAGGTGAGCAGGTGCTGAACAACCGGGCGGCAGTCAGCAGTTTTGTTGGTGCAGGGAACATCTAAATCTCCCAAGGGCCGGGCACAGCACAACTGGCAAGGAATCAGAGCGGAGTTCAAAACCAGAGAAGAAATACGCCGCATCACGGCCGAGGGCGTGGCAGTGGTGCCATATTGCCAGTGGCAGCAGCAGCGAATCCACCGAGTTCATTACAGCTCCATCAGCGCACTCAACAACCGTGAGTCAAATTGCGGCCCCTCGGGGAGAAATCCCAGTACTGCACTCCCAGGGACTTGCGCAGATAGTCTCCCTGGGTCGGAGATTTTAGCAGTGTAGCCCAGTGGGGGAGTGGCAGTGGCAGAGATATCATACCATAGTCACAACTCCCCACTGGAGAACGCCCAACTTGGCACCCCCCATGGTCTAAGCAGCCTTGATTGACTCCCTGGGTCTGAGACTTTGTGATACAACCCAGTAAAGGAGTAATGGTGACTGAGATACCACAGACTCGAGATCCAGAGCATCTTAAGTGAACCCATAGTGACTCAGGGAAGAACCCAGAGAAGGCACAAATTTCCAAAATCATGGGAAAGAGAAATAACAATGGAGCAGTGAATGCCAACAACCCCACAACATCAGAATCTGATAACACAGAAATCCAAAGATCTCTAGAAGATCAAATTAGGAAAATAACTTTAGAAATAATAGAGGACTTTCAAAAAGAATTTAGAAGGAGTCAAAAAGAGATAAAGGATGCAATTAATGAAGTAAAGGCCTCAATTCAAAGTATAAACAACAGATTAGACCACATGGAGAATAGAATCTCGCTTCTTGAAGATGATCATTCTAAAAATGAACGCATAGTTTCTAATTTAGAAAAAAAAACCCGACAGCAGGAATCTGACATTGAAGAAATATGGGTCCATTTCAAGAGAGCTAACCTAAGAATAATTGGAATAGAGGAGGGAAAAGAAGGTGAAACCAAAGGGATCAACAATCTCTTCAAGGAAGTAATAGCAGAAAATTTTCCAAACATAGAGCAAGAGGTCGATACACAGGTCCAGGAAACTTATAGAACTCCCTTTAGACAGGATCAGAGAAGAGGATCCCCATGCCACATAATTGTCAAAATGACCAATGTGGAAGCCAAGGAGAGAATCTTAAAGGCAACAAAAACAAAAGGCCACGTGACATACAGAGGCAAACCAATTAGAATCACTCCAGACTTCCCAAACCAAGTTATGAAAGCCAGAAGGGCTTGGAGTAACATATTCCAAACTCTGAAAGAAAACAACTTCCAGCCAAAAATTTCCTACCCAGCAAAACTATCCATCAAATTAGATGGGAAAATAAGAAGTTTCTATGACAAACAGCAACTGAAGGAATTTATGTCTTCAAAACCAGCGCTAGAGAAAATACTTAAGGAGATTAACTGCAAAGAGGAAATGGGTAATACACGCCAGAACCAAAGAAACAAGAATTCCCATTCAGCAGACAACTAAGCAAAGAAGAATAAACAGTATCTCAAACAGAAATAAGATCTTAACATGTTGGGAATTAAAAATTATCTCTCTATAATCACACTGAATGTAAACGGCCTCAACTCCCCAATAAAAAGACATAAAGTGGCAAAATGGATTAAAAGCCAGAATCCATCCATCTGCTGCTTACAAGAAACACACCTTACAAGTAAAGATAGGAACAAACTCAAGGTAAAGGGCTGGAGCAAGGTAATCCATGCTAATGGTACTCGAAGACAAGTAGGAGTAGCAACTATGATATCAGACAAGTTAGACTTCAAACCCAAACTTATTAGAAGAGACAAAGAAGGTCATATTTTACTGGTAAAAGGAATAATCCAGCAAGAGGAAATAACAATAATAAACATCTATGCCCCAAACATAGGGGCACCTACTTTCATAAATCAAACTCTTTGTGACATGAAGTCACACATAAATCCCAACACAATAATACTGGGAGACTTCAACACATCTCTCACTAAACTAGACTGATCTTCCAGACAAAGGGTCAGAAAAGATGCCTCAGAACTAAAGAACACCATTAACCAAATGGACCTATTGGACACATATAGAATATTTCACCCAACTACAGTGGAGTTTACATTTTTCTCAGCTGCTCACGGAAACTTCTCCAAAATAGATCACATCCTGGGACACAAAATGAGCACTAGCAAATTTTAAAAATGTTACATACTTCCCTGTGACATTTCAGACCATAATGGAATGAAACTAGAAATCAACTATAAGAAGACCCAGAGAAACAACATAAACATGTGGAGACCGAACATCACACTTCTGAATGAAGAATGGATCATAGAAGATGCAAGAGGTGAAATCAAGAAATCTCTAGAAACAAATGAAAATAAAGAAACAACATATCAAAACCTCTGGGACACTTTGAAGGCAGTATTAAGAGGAAAATTTATAGCACTGAGTGCTCACATAAGAAAACCAGAAAATCTTCAAATAAATAGCCTTATGACACACCTCAAAGCCCTTGAAAAGCAGGAACAATTGAACCCCAAAGCCAGCAGAAGACAGGAAATTATTAAAATTAGAGCAGAAATTAATGAAATAGAGAATAAAAAGACAATACAGAAAATCAACAAAACCAAAAGCTGGTTTCTTGAAAAAATTAACAAGATTGATAAACCACTAGCCAACCTAACTAAAAAAAAAGAGAGAATCAACCCAAATTATGAAGATAAGAGATGAAAAAGGAGACATTACTACTGACAGCGTAGAAATCCAGAGGATTATCAGAAACTACTTTGAAAAACTATACTCCAACAAAATGGAAAATTTGGAGGAAATCGACAACTTCCTAGATAAATACAACCTTCCTAAACTGAGTCAAGAAGATATAGAACACTTAAGCCAACCAATAACAATCAAAGAGATTGAAATAGCAATAAAGAGCTTACCATCAAAGAAAAGCCCAGGACCAGATGGTTTCCCAAGTGAATTCTATAAAACCTTTATAGGAGAACTAATCCCAATACTACTCAAACTATTTCGGGAAATAGAAAAAACCGGGACTCTCCCAAATACATTCTATGAAGCCAACATCACACTAATACCCAAACTGAATAAAGACAGTTCAAGGAAGGAAAACTACAGGCCTATATCTCTGATGAACTTGGATGCAAAACTATTAAACAAAATACTAGCAACACGCATTCAAAACCACATCAAGAAAATCATACACCATGACCAGGTAGGGTTCATCCCAGGGATGCAAGGCTGGTTCCATATACGAAAATCAATCCATGTAATTCATCATATAAACAGAATCAAAGACAAAAACCACATGATCATCTCAATAGATGCTGAAAAAGCATTTGATAAAATTCAACATCCATTTATGATAAAAACACTGCAGAGAATTGGAATAGAAGGAACATATCTCAACATTATTAAGGCAATCTACAATAAGCCCACTGCCAACTTCATATTAAATGGGGAAAAACTTCAAGAATTCCCCCTAAAAACTGGAACGAGACAAGGATGTCCACTATCACCACTTCTCTTCAATATAGTACTAGAGACTCTAGCCAGAGCAATAAGGCAAGAAAAGGAAATCAAAGGAGTACAAATAGGAAAAGAAGAACTTAAGCTTTCACTACTTGCAGATGACATGATACTATATTTAGAAAACCCAACAAACTCAACCAAAAGGCTTATAGAACTGATCAACAAATTCAGCAAAGTATCTGGATACAAAATCAATCTTAAAAAATAAGAAGCTTTGTACACCAACCATAAATCCACTGAAAAAGAAATTCAGAAAACACTTCAACAAAGGATCTCCCAGAAAAAAATAAAATACCTAGGAATAAACTTGACCAAGGAGGTAGAAGATCTCTACAAAGAAAATTATAAAACACTGAAAAAAGAAATCGAAGAAGATCTTAGAAGATGGAAAGACCTTCCATGTTCATGGATTGGCAGAATAAATATCATTAAAATGGCCATCCTCCCAAAAGTGATCTACAGATTTAATGCAATGCCCATTAAACTACCAAGATAATTCCTCACAGACATAGAAAAATCAATCCTTAAATTTATCTGGAATAACAAAAAGCCCAGAATAGCCAAGGTAGTTCTCAGCAACAAAAACCATGCAGGAGGAATCACAATACCTGACTTTAAACTATACTACAAAGCCATTGTAATAAAAACAGCATGGTACTGGCAAAAGAACAGATATATAGACCAATGGAGCAGAATAGAAGACCCAGAAACAAGTCCACACACTTTCAGCCAATTGATTTTTGACAAAGAGGCCAAAAACATACACTGGAAAAAAGATAGCCTCTTCAACAAATGGTGCTGGCAAAACTGGTTAACCATATGCAGAAAATTGGATGTTAATCCCACTTTTTCACCCTGTACAAAAGTCAACTCACGATGGATCAAAGACTTGGAAATTAAACCAGAGACTTTGAAGCTCCTTGAAGAGGGCATAGGTCCAACACTACAACACATAGGCACAGACAAACATTTCCTCAACAAGACCCCAAAGGCACAACAAATTAAAAGGAGAATCAATACATGGGATTGCATGAAACTGAAGAGCTTCTGTTCAGCAAAGGAAACTATCAAGAACCTCAATCGAGAGCCAACAGAATGGGAGAAGATTTTTGCCACCTACACCACTGATAGAGGACTAATATCTAGAATATACAGAGAACTCAAGAAACTCAACACTAAGAAAACAAAGCATCCAGTAACAAAATGGGCAAATGAACTAAATAGACACTTCACAAAAGAAGAAATTCAAATGGCCAATAAATGCATGAAAAAATGCTCAACATCACTGGCAATCAGAGAGATGCAAATCAAAACTACCCTGAGATTTCACCTAACTCCAATTAGAATGGCCATCATTCAAAACACAAACAACAACAGATGCTCGCGAGGATGTGGAGAAGTGGGAACTCTAAGACATTGTTGGTGGGATTGCAAATTAGTGCAACCACTTTGGAAAACAGTATGGAGAATCCTCAGAAGAATGGGAACAAATCTACCATTTGATCCAGCAATACCACTGTTGGGTATCTACCCAAAAGAAAAGAAACCAAACTACCAAACTAATGCATGTGTATCTATGTTCATAGCTGCACAATTCAGCATAGCCAAACTATGGAACCAGCCAAGATGTCCATCAACAGGTGAATGGATTACAAAACTGTGGGATATGTACACAATGGAATTTTACTCAGCCATCAAAAAAAAACCTCAATTACATCATTTTCAGGGAAATGGATGGAACTGGAGGACATTATGCTAAGTGAGATTAGTCAGGCACAAAAAATAAGAAATCAGATGCTTTCCCTAATATGTGAGAGTTAGGGAGAAAAGAGGAGCAAATAAGACAACCTAAAGGAGGAGAAATGAGGGGGGAAGAGGAAAATCTCTAAAGCTCACAATGTACTTAAACATATCAAAGTCAATCACTAAGCCAAGCAAGGGAGGGAGGGACGGGGCGGGAATGGGGTGGGATTTGGGTAGGGGTTAAATCAGCGATGAGTACATGTTTGTACACACAAGTTTTTTACCCCAATAAGTTGTATGAATATAATGCACCAATAAAAAAAATTAAAAAAAAAGAGCTGAGGTATAGCTTAGAGGTAGGATGCTCCCCTGGGTTCAATCCCCAGTACCAAAAAAAAAAAAAAAAAAAAAAAAAAGCTGGGTGTGGTGACTTGAATGGTGAAGACAAGGACCATAGGTTTAAGGCCAGCTTCAGTAACCCTGTTTTTTAAAAAATAGGTATAGGGGTGTAGTTTGGAGGTAGAATGCCCCTGGGTTCAATCCCTACTACCACTACCACCCAAACAAAACAAACAAACAAACAAACAAACAAACAAACAAAAAAACAAGAGACAACTGTGGAAGCTTCCAAATTTCCATAGAAGCTTACTGTGTGCCAGTTTCCTGTTTGAGCACCTTAACCTGCCTTATTTCATAGACTACTATCAGTGCTCTATTGATAGATACTTTGAATATTCCCACTTCTTAGACATGGATGCTAACAGACAGAGAGACCCAGCAAAATGCCAAGGAGTGGAAAACTGCTGCAAGGGTAGGCGGCGGGTGAAGCCCCCAGGAGGCACCTTTGAGCTCCTGCTCCAAGGAGCCAGCCAGGAAGCACACGTCTCAGGCACCTTCCACCAGGACATGCTATGAGCTTGACTCTGCTCAGACCTCACTGTGGAACGGTGACATTTGGGGGCAGATCCTTATGACATCTGGGGGCAGTTCCTTATGACATCTGGGGGCAGATCCTTATGACATCTGGGGGCAGTTCCTTCAGCGCCAGGTTTGGCCTCTTTTCTTCATAGTCAAAAGTGGTTCTGAAGTGGTTGGGGGAAAATCAGAGGAATGAAGGAGGCCTGTGGCAGATGCAAGGTACCAGAGAAGCAGTGGGGCTGCAGCCGCCCACCCAAGGCCCAAGCAGGCACAGTCTGGCTCTTCTGGCTCAAAATGTCTTGCCCCCTGCCTGAAGCCTGCTCATGTCCTCGGCTCTCTGGCTCTGCTACAGCAGCCCAGTCTCAGCGCTCTTTGGCAGATGTCCTGATTGGCTGGGAGATTGTTGCTTCCTGATAAGGTGGTGGTTACTTCTCAAAGATGGGGTAATAGCAACAGCTCTCATTTTGAACACTCTTATATACACCATCGCTGTGCAAAGTGCTTTTACACGCACCACCCTACTGATTCCTCTGAGAATTCCTATGAGGTGAGCAGGTGTATCAGTGGGTCCTGGCTCTGCTGAGTGTTATCATGACAGTACCTCCATGTGATAGATAAACAGGTCCAGAGAGGTGAAGCAACTTCCCTCAAATCACACAGCTAGTAAAGAGCTGAGCTCTGTCTCCCATTCTCCTAACATTCGGTTGGCATGGCTTTTTATTTACTTATTTATTTTTAATTTTTATTTTTGACATGGCTTTTTAATCATGATTCAGTTTAGGCTCTCTTTATTGTGGTGGAAACCTGATTTACTTATCACTGTTACTAACAGACCGAACATTCTGTGAAAACACATCTATCAACTGACCCTGAAATATTTTGAACAAGTTGAGGAGCCAAATGCCGGCGACAGCAGGAGGTTTGAAGAATTTTGCACGGGAGCTAAAGCCGCATTAAAAGAGATCTTTATTTTTTGTGAATGTCACAACTAACAAGGCTTATGTTGCAACTTGGCTTCTAATGGTTAGAAAAAAAAATACAGGAGGCAAATTGTCATCGTTGGTCTTTTCCCAATGACATTTGCATTTTGATTTCTATCAGAAGTCCACTTTAGCGCAGGAATGTAATCTTAGTCACTTGCAACTGTTTCTCCCTAGAAAAACAATTGAAAATGTAATAAGCCAAAAAGAACAGAAAATGACCCCCCCCCCCACACACACACACACACTGGAAAAGAATAATCCATCTGGGGTCAGAGTCATCATCATGACTCTGACATTTTTATTCAGGAAGGAAAACTTGGAACATTTCTAAATTTTAGGGCATTTAAAATTTTAAGGGAAGGGTGGGGAGAAGGAATTAAAATCTCAGTCCCACCGGGTAGGGATCAAGGAAAGATTTCCTCGACTCTGAAGAACCATTTTACATGTTGAAATCGCCGCAGAGAGACTGCGTCTCTCTTTGGCATAAAGGCAGGCCCTAGTTGCTTTGGGAGGGTATGATCAGGTCATGATTGCTTTACAATGATTCATAATAAAAACACATTTTGAGACTTGATTCTAAATGTTAAACTTAAATTTGAGCGATTTAATTGCCCGTTGAATAGAAATGAAATCCCACCAGTAGGAAGTTATTTCTTACAACCACTGTGTGTGAAATTGAAATCTTAAGATACCATTTCAAATATGCACCTTCTCGAAGGAAGTTCTCCCCAAAGAGTTGTGAAAGATAAGAAAGTGACCCAAAGTCATATGCAGTCATTGCTTTTTCTTTACACATCCAAGGCAAAGCAGAATCATATTATTAAAAGGAAAGTTTATGCCCCAGAGTTGGCCATTCTGAGGTTACCGCTTGAAACTCAAGGATAAATTTATTTTAACAACTAACTTGAGCCCCATGGAAAACTATAGCAAGAAAGGGAATAGCTTATCCGGTTTAATAAAAGCAAGATGCACACATAGCATCTAGTCATTCCACTTTAATAAACAATATGATGGAAAAGGCATATATGTTTTGTTTAGCAACAGTAAGGGATGAAAAGAGGGGCCTTATTTTGCTTTTTAAAAACAGAGAATAGCCGGGCGCGGTGCTGCACACTTGTAATCCCTGCGCTTAGGAGGCTGAGACAGGAGGATCGCACGGGTTCCAAGCCAGACTCGGCTACTTAGTGAGGCTTTCCGCAACTTAGTGAGGCCCTGTTTCCAAATAAAATATAAAAAAGGTCTGGGAGTATAGCCCAGAGGTAGAAAGCCTCTGGGTTCCACCCCCAGTACCACCAAAAATAAATAAATAAATAAAAATAAAAATAAATAAAAACAGGGAATAGGGAGCTGGGCTTGGGGGTGCACACTTGTAATCCCAGTGCTTGGGAGGCTGAAACAGGAGGATCGCACAGATTCAAAGCCAGCCTCAGCTACTTAGTGAGGCTCTCAGCAACTTAGTGAGACCCTGTTTCCAAATAAAGTATAAAAACAGGGAATAGCTGGCAGGGTGGTAGACACCTGTAGCCCCAGTTACTCAGGAGGCCAGAGGGTTGGGAGACTGAAGCCAGCCTGGGCAATATAGTCAGACCCTGATTCAAACAAACAAAATCCATCAGGAAATCAGTATTTTTTTTTTAATTTGAGAAGAAAACTCTTATTTAAGACCCCCATTTCACCTTTAAATTTAATTTTCAGCTTGTTTTAAGTTTTCTCAATGACGATTTTTGCTATAAACAGTTGCTATTTATGAGCACTTTAATATATACTAGGCATTTTCTGGTCAATTTCATATCTGTTATTTCCCTTATTCTATTACAAATATATGTGCCACGTTTTGCATGCATTAACTTCTTCAGTCCTTAGATAAACCTATGCAATACATTCTGTTATTTCCATTTACTGATAAGGACACTGGGATTTTTTGGGGGGGAGTACTGGGGATGGAACCCAGGGGCATTGCACCTCCTAACTACACCCCCAGTCCTATTTTTTAGTCCTTTTAATTTTGAAACAGGGTCTCACTGAGTTGCAAAGGGCTTTGCTAAGTAGTTGAGGCTGTCCTCGAACTGTGATTCTCCAGTCTCAGCCTCCGGAATGCTGGGATTACAAGCGTGCACCACCAGGCCTGGCGACAGAATCTGGGAATTTAAACTCTTGTTGTTAGCCCAGGTTCACACTGGTGGTAAAAAGTGGGTTCTAATACTGGTATTCAGAGTCTTGAGTCATTCACCAAATATTACCTTCTCAGATTAAGTAATTTTTTTCCAGGTCATATGAGCTAATAAGTATGAACCTAAATCAAACCCAGGTAGTCTGATTCCAGATTTCAAGCATTTAACTATTGCCTTTTTTTTGGGGGGGGGGGAGTGATAGAGATTAAACCCAGGAATATTTTACCTCCGAGCTACACTCCCAGCCCTAGTTTATTTTTTATTTGGAAACAGGATCTTGCTAAATTGCTGGGAGAGTATCACATTGACTATAAGTAGGTAAACTGTTAGCTGCAACCTATGTTTATTGTCCTTTCTGATAGAAATGACAGTAAGGTGGTAGGTCACATATCTGTCACATAATTTAGGCTTGCCTAAAAATTCTAAGGATTTTTTGTTTTGTAAGTAACACAAGGGTTTGATCAGAAAAATGTCTTCTTACATACTGAAGGTCCAACTTGGACCCAAAGCTGCTCTGAAGGCCTGCCCCCCCCCTCTCACACACACACAAACGTATGTGAGTATGTGCAAATACACAGATTTTAATCATACCTACTAGGAACCTACGCCTTAGGTCAGGGAGACAAGAAGATAACCAGAACCTGAGAACAATAGTAGCTTCTGGCCTTACTTGTGGAAAGCCAAGGGGGCTCTGGCTCTGAGCTGCGAGGTGAGGCGTCCAGGCATTCACTTCTGACACCAGCCACCACCTTTCACGGCCAGCTCGTCCAGGCCCCTTGGTGGCATCTTTTAGATGAGACTAAAATGCCTGTGGTCCTGCTCCATGCAGGGCATGCGAGACTACAGACCCTGAAAGTACTTGGTCATTTCCTCTTTACAAGCCTGGTGACCGGCACCATACGCAAATAGGCCTTGAGTAATCATTTCTGAACCCAGGCATTTTCACGGAATTTTGAGGCCCCCGGGGGAACCCAGGTTTTTCTCCATGAAAGAACAAGCGATCAGCCTCCTGCATTTCTTTCTCTTCTTTAGAACTTCTCCTTGATGTTGGAAAGGAAACCTGAACCTTCAGGTGAGGTCTAGCTTCTTTTTCTTTGCCTTTACTCTGGGCGAAATAATCTCCCAAGTAATGTTCTTAATCATTGGAAGGGCACTTTCCTTGGCCGGGGTATTACTGGCACTTTATAAGGGCCAGTCTAGCCACCGCGGGAGTTCTCTTTGAAAGGTGCTGAGGGAGGGAATTCTGCCGCCGCCAGCAGACGGAGACGAGACCCGGCGCGCTCCCTCCCAGCCCCCCCCCCTCCCGCGGGATTAACTGTCCCCAGCCCTGCTCAGGCGTGCCCAGCCCGTGCGCGCCCTGCTCGCGCAGCTCCAGTCGCCTGTCTGGAGCGCGGACGCCGCCACGAGCCCGCCGCCCGCGGAGCCGCGCTGTGCGGGCATCACGGTGCCCCGCGACTGCCGGGGGACCGGGGACCTCGAACCTGGGACGCGCGCGGAACGCCTGCGTTTCTGTAGGTGCTTATTTTATACTCCCGGCTTTTCTTGCTTGCTCGAGATGCCCTGAGATGACTTTCAGCCTTAGTTAACCAAAAGGGAAAGGCAGAAGAGGGGGAGCCCGAAAGAGATGATTTAGCTGCAGCCCCAAAGAGAGGTGTCCGCGCAACGACTCTCTGCGCCCCCGACGCTGGCCCCTTTAAGAAGCCAAGTCAGTCCTGCTGCGGCTGCTGTTTGTATTGCTAATCCCCAGGAGCCCCGTTTAAAAAAAAAAAAAAAAAAAAAAAGGAAGAAAAAAAGGGGAGGTGGGACCGGGCAGCTGTCTCTTTAAATGTGATTTCCTTCTATTGTATTTGAATCGTGATCAGGAAAAAGGAAATGAAACCAGAGACAGAGGGAAGCTGAGCGAAAATAGACCTTCCCGAGAGAGGAGGCAGCCCGGGGAGAGCCGCGTCCCCGGTCCCTGGCCGCCCCCTCCCTGCCGGCGGCGGCCCGAGGTGCGCGGGGCGAGGGCGGGCGCGCACATCCCCGCGGGCGGCGGGACGGGGATGGAGGGCTGAGTCCCGAGCGCGCCGCGCCGGCCCCCGCCTCGGCCGCAGCCGTGACCCGCTCTCTCTCCCCGGCGTTGGAAGCAGCGCGGCGCCCGTCCTTGAGCGCGGAGGGGCGAGCTCGCCGGCCGAGCGCACGAGCATCCGAGGGCTCCGCGCCCCGCGCCACAAAGGGAGCGCCCCCGCCGCCCGGCACGCCGCCTCGCTCCCCAATGTCCTCGGCCATCGAGAGGAAGAGCCTGGACCCGTCTGAGTAAGTGTGGCGCCCGGCCCGGGCCACCGCGCTGCCCGCGGCCCGCGCCCGGGGCTGGGGAGGCGCCCGAGCCCCCGCGGGCTCCAGGTGCGCGCGCCCGGCCGCCCGCAGCGCGCCCTTGGCCCCTCGGCCTGGCGCGGGGCTCCCCTTCCTCGCCGGCGACCCAGGGGCCCCGAGGAGAGGGGCCGGGCGCGGGCCGCGGGAGCACGCGCCCCTCCGGGCCACCCCGACGCTCCCCAAAGCCTCCGCGGGCCGGAAAGTTTGCCCAGGAGCCGGTGCCACGGAGCTCGGAGGCGCGCAGGTGCAGCCCCGAGAGCGCCCGGGGTTTGTTTCTGCTTCCTTCTCGCCCCTTCTCCGCTCCCTTTCTCTTTGTGCATTTGGTCCTGGGAAGGGGGGCATTTCAAGTGGCGGCCTCTGGAGTCCCTGACGGCCCCTTTCCGGGTCTGCGGCTGGAGCAGCTGCCAGTGGCGCGGGTACCAGGCGGGCCAGGGGGGTCCTACTGTCCACCTGGGAACTCGCTCCGGCCTCCAGAGACTTGTAGAGCAGCGAATCCGGAATCCATCTAGGTACCGATCTGGGTCCAGATCGACCCCCACCCCCACCCCTGGAGTCCACTGATGGGGACCCGTGAGCCTCGAAAATTAGCGCACCATTTTGTGTATTGGTGTGTTTTTCTTGGGAGCAGACTCACTTTTTTTTTTTTTTTTTATCATACTCGCAAAGGTTTGGGGATCAGGGAACCAGAGATCTAATGAGCAAGCGAGGGCTGCATCTGTTTTCTGAGCCTTTTACTGGTGTGGAATGAACATTCCCTATTCCCAGCCCATATCCCAACCCATTCTCCAGTGTTAACGTGAGGAGCAAGGGGTGTTTAAGGTATCATTTCCCTGTCAACGCAAACGCCCTTTTAAGAGTCATTAGCTGTCTGGTTTTGAATTTTTATTCCTTTGAAGTCCCCATCTAATCCTTTGAAGGGATTTGTTTCACAAGACCAAAGGAGCTAGTTAATGACTTGTCCATTTGTGCTTTTAAGAGGCATTTGTTTTGTTTTTTCTTTTCCTGCTTTAAAAGAATTGTGCTTTCCTGCTTGAAGTCTCTCTCCCCCTCCGATTTCAGCCTTCTGTGGTGTTTATTTACCTGGGTTTTACCCTCAGTTACCAGCATTGAAACGCTGCATGTTCTCATAAAACACAGGAAGTACCAGGATCCAATAAGAATATAAACATCACCCTGGAGTCCCAAAGGTTAAGGCACCAGCTCTATAAGGAGCTAGGTTTGTTTTAACAAAGACCCCGCTTCCTTAAACAGATTCTCAGGAGGAAAATACCATTCCTTAAAAAAAAAAAAAAAAAAAAAAGGTATACAGCTATGCAAATAATAGATTAAAAGCATACTTTTTGTCTACTTTTTTAAAAAAAAATAAAACTAGAATTTCAACTGAGCCTGGAGTTTTCAAAGATTGAGCAAGCCCATAGCAATGCAGTAAAGGAGTGGATTGGATGAATTGGTACCAAACACTTTTTCCATCTGCAAGACTTAGCCACTACTTCTTTTATTAAAAGATAAATCTGGAGGGTTTGGTTCCCTAATGGAAGTTTTCCATTTCCCAAGTTTGTGCCCCCCACCAGGCTAGAAAATTTGGTAACATAGGCTAGTAATTTCCTACCATAGCAGGCAGTTCACTGTGGAAAGCATGAATATTCCATCTTTACTATGTACCCAGTGAAAGCAAGTTCTAATTGAAGATGGACATGCTAATTGAGAAACCACTATAATACAGTTCCCCTTTCTCTTGGAAATTGTCAAAACATTATCCCAGAAATCCAGGCTGACACGCTACTCAGGTGTGACGTTCAGAATGGCATCTGGGAGATTATCCAATATAATTCAAGGGTGAATCCCATTCAGGCATCCACTTGCATTGGCCACCAAAGATAATGTGACATATTCATGAATGATAGAAAGCTAGATGGAGTCTTATCCTGTCCTCCTCTGTCCCATCTCAGTCCATCACCAGGGCTCTTTTGCTTTACATTTCTACTGACCCCCTAGTCTCCTGCTAGATGCTTCATTGCTTGTTCAAAGCCACCTGACATCATTACAATCATACCTCCAGATACGGAGACCTGCCCAGGCATGGATAAACAAAGCATAGGGACGGAAGGCCAGAATTCATGAACATAGAGATCTCCTCTGTCGTGCCTCCCTGTGAGTAACAGGAACGCTTCATTTTAATTCCAGGCAGTTTTGCACCAGCTAAGTGCAAATGCTCCTCTTTTACAGTCGGTTGGCAATGTCGGCATTGGGGCACCCAGCATGGTTATGGTTCCATGGGTGTTTTTGAAAGGCCAAAGTAAGACCATGGGCTGTGGAAAGAGAAAAGATTCGTTTCTGAGTCAACGCATGTGAAAAGGCCAAGGGTATTAGTTATTTTTAGAAAGGAGAGTGAAAATCCTTCTGTGCAATGTATAGAAACAGAGAATTCAGTGAATTCTTAAAACTACTTAAGGTCTTGAATTTTTTTTCCTCCCCAAAAAACTGACTTCAGCTGCACATTTCCTTGTACTAAAAGACAATTTCCTTGTACTAGAAGACAATCTTCTACTCTGTCTGCAAACTTTGGGTTTGGTTTCAGCATTCCTAAATATCTGTAGGAAACACTTTTTCTTTTCTTAGAGTCACTTGAAATGTCAGAGTGGACCATAAACCCTGCTTCCCCAAGTCCTATTGTCCCTAAGTATAATGGGTGCTGAGCTTTGGGGCACTGGCCAATTAGGACCCAAGGTCACCTGGTCAGAGTGCCAACTAGAAACAAGAGACAGATTTATAGTTACAGGCACCGAACAGGAAACTCCCCATGAGAATTTCACAGTTGGAAGAAGGTCCATTTTTTAAAACATAATAGATTTTTAGAAAATAGTTTTCTATTTGAATAAGATTGCAGAAAGCATGTGCTAATTATTATAAATCAAAAAGTATTAACGTTTCCACTCTCCCTAATGGTGCTAGACACGTTTCTTCCACTTCCTTATTCTTTTTGCAGAATTCTTTATCTTAAAATATAAAACCAAAGTATTCAGGTTCCAGTAAAGGGGAGTGAACTGGCTTCCCTATGCATGGCTTTCTAGTGAAAGACCATCATTGGGTTTTGTTGTTGTTGTTGTTGTCCCTTCCCACTTTCTTTCCTAAATCTTTATTCAAACTAGTCTTGCTATGGTAAAAATGTTCATGTGGGGAGAGAAGAGTCTAACTGATGTTCTTTATCAGTTTGACAATGGCTTTAATACCTGGGATTTCTCCCCAAGGATTCATTCAATAAGAAGGATGGGATGCAGAATTTCTGTTTAAGGGGGGGGGGGATTCCATTTATTTATTTATTTATTTGTTTGTTTGTTTATTTATTTAGCGGGTCTGGGGATGGAACCCAGGGGTGTTCGACCTCCGAGTTACACCCCCTGCCCTATTTTTTATTTTATTTTTTTGTGGTAGTGGGGTTCCTGGAAACCCTTCTACCTCCAGGCTACACTCCCAGACACATATTTTTTATATTTTAATTTGGAAACAGGGTCTCTTAAGCCAGTGCGGCTGGCTTCGAACCTGCGAGATCCTCCTATCTCTGCCACCCAAGCACGGGGATTACAAGTGTGCGCCACCACGCCCGGCTTTATTCTTTATTTTGAAACAGGGTTTCACTAAGTTGCGTAGGGCCTCACTAAGTAGCTGAAGCTGTCCGCGAACCGCAATCCACTGGTCTCAGCCTCCAGGATGCTGGGATTACAAGCATGCGCCACCTCGCCTGGCTGGGAATTCCTTTTATATCCTGGTGGAATTTTTATTTTGGAAAGAGAAAGCAAGCTAACATAATTGTGATTGCTTCCTTTCTCATCTCTGTGTTTGTGCACTGGGAGGGCATGAGGTGGGCTGCTGTGAGGATGCTCTAGAGAGTTTGCAGATATTAGCACTCTGGGCAGTCAGACAGCCCCACAGCGAGCAACCATTGTGGTCCCCTGTGCCTCCTCTGGGGTTGGTCAGTGCCTGGGATCCTGGGTACAGAGAAGGAAAAGAGGGAGCCCTGGGGAGATAGAGAGTGAGAGGGGGCAGTGGGAAGCAGCAGATGGGGCCAGAGGTGCCCAGGATGGTGCTAGACTGTGGGCAGGGGGGTCAACACCACCTGCAGGCGCCTTGGATGCCTCTTGGTGCCTGCATTTACTGCTAGGATGCGTGGCTAGGTCTAGCTCTCTCCTCTTACCTTGGGTTGGCTGGGTCCCTCTGAAGTCTGACCCAGGGACATGTTGTCCCATCCATTTCCCTTCTGCTGCAGAAGGGGATGAAGTGAGGTCTCCTGTTTGGCTGAGAGCAATTCCTGGGCCCGGGTGCTTCTCTCCCCCATGGAAAACTTGCCCCTGACTCTCAGCCTCCTCCCCAGGGAACCGGTGGATGAGGTGCTGCAGATCCCCCCGTCCCTGCTGACATGCGGTGGCTGCCAGCAGAACATTGGGGACCGCTACTTCCTGAAGGCCATCGACCAGTACTGGCACGAGGACTGCCTCAGCTGTGACCTCTGTGGCTGTCGGCTGGGCGAGGTGGGCCGGCGCCTCTACTACAAGCTGGGCCGCAAGCTCTGCCGGAGGGACTACCTCAGGTACCTTCCCTGCCCAGGAGGTCAGGCTGGGGAGGCTGAGCTCAGCTACTCCCTGCAGAGAAGCAGCTGGCTCTTCCTCCCGCCAGATCCTGTTCTCAGAGACACATTCCTGCGTGGCAAATACTAATATTTTTAAAAGCAAGAGGAGGAAAAATACACAAGTCAAAATAGTGGTTTCCTCCTGGGGGCAGACCACAAGATAAAGTTTTGCGGGTTAAAAGAGACTACCATAGGAACTGGGAGTGTTTTGTTTATAAGTTCAGGAGTGGGTTCTTAGGAGCTCATTTCAGTGCTTCAAATCATAGAGAGGTTATAAATATTCTCCTGTATGATTCCACTACTGATGAGAAGTTTAAAAACAGAAAGCATATTCCGGCTCTAGAGATCCAAGCACTGACTCTCACAGTAGGAGCTAACCTAGAGGCAGAGTCCCTGCCCTGGGCCATCCCCTTGACCCTATGAACCTCCCAGCACTCAGTGAGTGCCTTGGCCTGGAATGTCGAAACATCTCTAGTTTCATATGAGCTGCTGTGGAGGTGATTCTGTGCCTTCTACTGTCAGATCTGCTCAGCTGTGCAGCTGTCAATCCTTTGCCATCTTCCTGTGGCAGAGGGTCTGTGGAGCATGCAGCCCTATTACAGAAGGACCAGCCAACCCCTGGAATCTTGCTTAGACTTCATTGCCCTTGGCTGCTGGGCTGGCTCTTCCTCCTTAATCTGCCTTCACAGCATTTTATTTTATATATATATCACCAGAAAACAAAACTCCAGGTAATGCCACAGTGAAGAAAGCTTATCTGTTTACTCAAAGACTGATAGAATTAGCTACCCCCCATTCCCTATAAAATTTCTTGCAAATTTAGTGGTTCTGAAAAAACAAGTAGGTTTTTATCTTTTAAAAAATGATCGTGATTATAATTCTATTCAGTGTTCTGGTATTTTTTTTTTTAAAGTCACACACACACACAAAATAGAACTAGATAAATACAGCCTGGTTTTGCTCACTCCCAGTCTGCCAAATCAGTCAGAAAGCAGACGGGTAAACGATTCCCACTGGGCTCCTGACTACATCCCTGTCGAATCATTTGAATCTTATTAAATGAAGTGCAGATACAGTAAGGTCAAAAGAGCTGGGTTTCTCCCTATTGCCACAGTTTTATATAACATTCAAGAATAAAACCAGTGCTGCCTGGGCTTGTTAATCTTTTCCATTTTCAAAAAGAAGAGAAAAAAAATAGTCTGGGAGAACCCGATGTTAATTAACTTGTGTCTTGGTGACATGAAATAATTCTTCTCCCTGCTACATTCCCAGGCAACATGTTAATTAACTCTGCGTTAGTGCGGGACTTCCCAGCCATCCTTTAATATTTATATTATTGTTATTAAAATGGGCAGCAGAAAGCCTAAGCTGTGACACCTCTTGACAGAGGAGGAAAATTCTTGTTTGCTTCAGGGACAGTCCTTTAGCGATGGGCTTGTTTATTTGCATTCTTAGCATATCTGGCGGTATCTAAATTTAATGAGGCCAGTTGGAGGAATGACTCAGGGGACCTTCTGATGGGGTCCAGCCCCTATTCCAGAATTGCCAATGGCTGACTCACCTGTTACCATCCTTTGTAGACATTTAGCCTCAGATATTCATGAGATTCCCCATACAGAACCTTAGCCCTGAGGCCGAGGTGCTGTCTTGTTGAGGATCTAACTGCAGCTATTAATGTGGGTGCCCGGCCCAGATCCTCTTGGATCCTGTTCTTACCAATCTTACCAAACCCCCAGTGGTTTTACTTTCAAGAGCCTGCACCTGCAGTGTTCTGCATCTAACCAGCACCTGTTAGAGCCAGAAGGTTAGGGCCTTAGCCAGGAACACATGCTGCAAGAGTCCCCAGACCACGTAACCTTGCCTGGAGCTAGGGTGGCTTGGAGATATGGCTTCCACTCCAGAGTCCCTGAGCATCATGCACAATTTCCCTGGGAGGGACCCAGTGTTGAGACTGCTGCTCAGCTGGGCTTCTTCCTTTTCCATTCAGCTTCCCCTCAGCGCGTCCTTAATACATCACTTCTTCACAAATCCTCACCTCAGGGTCTACTGCTGCGATGTCCAGCCGAAGACACACCTACTCTTGGAGGCAGAAGTTAATGCTCTAGCCACATCTGAAGTGCTGGGTTAGTTTTACTACTACTGGACCATCAGAGTAGAGCTGGAAGGGGCTCCGGGGGCCTCCACTCCTGTCTCAAGACACAGCAGCCTGCAGAGGGGATGTCAGTTGCTCAGGTTCCCTGGCCAGTTAGAGGTGATGCTGGGACCCGAACTTGCCTCTCCAATGTTAGTCCTTTGTCCTGGCCTTCATTGGCTGCCTGATGTGCTGTCATTTACCCCTGACTTCTCTCTAATAAGCGCCCTCCTTCCTTAGGATTCTCACACCCCAGGCAGTTGGACTGAGTTCTGTGCACACTCTTCTGTCAGCCCCAACTTAACTTACTGAACAGCCAGGGAACCAGAACTCTCCTTCCAGTCTGTGACCGCCAGTGCGGCGGTTACCTACAGCTTCGCCATCTGCTGTGGTGGGACGGAGAGTTCTCCCCGCTAATGAGTTTGCTCCCTGGCGGTGCTTTGGAAACACTCGGAGATCTTCCAGTGGGAAGTGGGATTGAGAGAAAAATGAGCCGGCCTTGGCGCTCACAGTGAGCTCTCTATTCAGAGACCACCTCTTCTCCAGGCTCTTCATTCTGCCCCGACCTCCCCTGCGATGTCTCAGAGTGAACCAGTAGATTGATTTTCCCATGTTTAATGAGGACTTCTAATAAGAGCAAGCATTTACCTCCAACTGTCCTGCCTGAAGGTTTTAGGTGGAAACCACCTGGTAAACAGGTGATTGTGACCAGCCACATGTCGTGATGACCCTGCAGGGAGGCTGGCGAGGTTGGGGTTACACCCGAGGCGGGTCCCAACATAGCTGGCACTGGCTTAGCCGGTGGCCACCACTTCTTTGATGCTCGGTTTGATGCTTCTAATGGCCGAAAGTAAGGCAGATGCTGTAATGCTGCCATTTCACTGAAACTCAGAGAAATCGGAGGCCCAACTGGCCCAAACCAGGGCTGGTCCTGGACTCTGAAGCTGGGACTTCTGGTCCCGATGCTTGTGTTATTCCACTCCTGAAGACTCATTCTCAAACTCTGGAAAAGCTCATTAATATAGCAGGTTGCTGGGCTTTCTCCCCTGTGTCTCCAGCAGGTGGAGGTGGAGGCTGAGAATTTGTATTCCTAACAAGATTCCAGCAATACCGACGCTGCTGGTTCCAGGACTAGCACTTTGAGAACGACCGCACTGACCCCCACCAAGTTGTACCTCCCACTCTAACACTGAATATATTGCTTGCTATGAGTGGATAAGCCAGGTGTGGTAGTACATGTCTGTAAGCTGAGACAGGAGGATTACAGGTTCCAGGACAGCCTCAACAGGCAGTGAGACTGTCACAACCTAGCAAAATCCTCTTTCAAAATAAAAAATAAAATAGGGCTGAAGGTATAGCCTAGAGGTAGAATGCTCCTGGGTTCAATCCCCGGAAACAAACAAACAAATAACAACAAAAAGAAGTGGATAATCCACTGTGGCTAAGGAAAGACTTGATTTGGATATTAGAAGAGAGATTTCTCCAGACATTCATGCCAAGAGAGTGGCAGGGCTCATGAATTAAGATCTTTTCTTTCTGGAGAGATGCTGTTTGTCCCCACCCCTCCATCACTGAGTCATAATTAACTGCACCACACATATTTTGTGAGATGGATGCACTGCCTCCTTGCATCTGGGGCTGTGGACCTAAGCAACTGGTGGGGGAATTCAAGACCCATTTTCCTGGGGGTAGGATTAACATGGTAGAGCTGGGAAGGTGGCTATTTTTATTGCATTCTTGGTCAGTTCCCTCTCTAAGGGGCTCTCCTTTCACAGCACAAGTTCCCCCTGGGAGGGGTCACATACTACAAGACTAACTCTAGCCTGTCACTTCAGCGGGGGCTCCTCCACAGCAGCAGCCAGGGCCGGCCTAGGGGTATGGTGATCGCTGGAGGCAGGAGAAAAGTCAGCCAAGTGGGAGTGATAGCGAACAAAATGTCAGTGTCATCCAGATCTTTTCTTTCTTCTTGCCCCAGGCTTTTTGGCCAAGATGGTCTCTGTGCATCCTGCGACAAGCGGATCCGCGCCTACGAGATGACCATGCGCGTGAAGGATAAGGTGTATCACCTGGAGTGTTTCAAGTGTGCCGCCTGTCAGAAGCACTTCTGTGTGGGCGACAGGTACCTCCTCATCAACTCCGACATCGTGTGCGAGCAGGACATCTACGAGTGGACTAAGATCAACGGGATGATATAAGCCAGAGGCCCCAGGCGTCTCTGGGGAGGTGTTCTCTGAAGATACCGTCTCCATGGGGTCTTCACACTTAGGCACTTTGGGGACTTGAGGGTGGGGGTGAGGCATTTCTTAGGCAATGGTGGACCTTTATTGGGCACCAAGACATAGCATCTGGGTGACACAATGCAAGGGCGGAGACTTCAGTGTGACAAAAGGACCAGTCCCTAGAGAGAACTTATGGCCACAGCTTATTCATGGTAACTGACATGATTAGTGAAAGGAAGGGACACTTGGGACCAGCAGGCACCAGGCCCTCCTGGGAGAATTTCCCATTGACAGATGGGAAGGCTCTTTATGGCTTCCATGCTTGTGAACTGGAGACATGCAGTTGATTTCTTTTCTTCCTGGCTTTGGTAACAACCCTGTCCCAATCACTGTCCTCCACACGGGGGAAGGACGGAGAGGAGAATGGCCGTCCTTTTGTCCTTGGCTACCTTCCCAAGACCTTAAGCTTTGGACCCAAGGGAAACTGCATGGAGACACATTTCAGTTAGGAATGGAAACTGAGACTTTTAACCAAACAATCATTTAAAGCAATGTTGATGAGTCACTGTTTTTAGACACCTTCATTTTGAAGTGAGGAGTTCCACAGATTGTTTCTATACAAATGTAAATCTAAATTAAAAAATCAAAGTTGTTCAACTATTTTATTATCTTAGATTATATGGAGATATTTGTTGTGTGTAGTTAAAAAAAAAACCCCAACTGAACTGCAGACTTAATAAAAAATGACTGACTAAAACACAATATTGTTTATTTGATAATGATTTGCAGTTCAGGATGGTGGGGAAACTGTCTACTTTTTCTGTTGTAAAGGACAAGTAAATAAGCAGTTTACTTCTAGGTCAAATAGAAAGCTTCCATTTATTGCATGGGTTTATATGAGGCATATATAGGTTTCTGTATTACTGGCAATTATATGACAGGTCATCGGGTAGCTCAGAGGGATGTAGAATAATTAAATTGTTATTGTAAAACGTGCATTTCACTTTGGCATGGTATGGAGTGAGTAGAAGGCGGCAAGATCATTGCCTTTGGGAAACCTGTAACCTAGAAAGCACACAAATACATAAAACAGATTCCCTTTGGGAGAGAAGGTAATTACCTAGTTTGAAATGTGGCAAAGATGCTGAGCTTGACACTTCGATTTTCCAAGACGTGTGTCTCAGGGTATTTTATGACAAGTGGTTAAGAGGACCTTACTGTGAGGATTTAAAGCAGGCACCTTGGCTTTTAAGTTTGCCTTCATCCCAGCCTGCCTGTCGCTGTGCACTGACTCAGAGCGCCACCTGCTGGTCCTCAGCTCCCGGAAAGACAAATCTCCATGAAGGATATTCTTTTCAATTTTTTCATAAAAATATTGGCAAACACCAAGAAGTCCAAATGTGTTTATTATCAAAACCTCAGAAACAAGTATCTAAGCATATTCCTTTAAAGTTTTCATTACAGCTGGGTGTGGTGACGCACGCTTGTAAATCCTAGCATTCAGGAGGCTAAGACTGGAGGATCGCGGTTCGCGGACAGCCTCAGCTACTTAGTGAGGCCCTTTGCATTTCAGTGAGACACTGTTTCAAAATAAAGAATAAAAAAAAATAGGGCTGGGGGGTGTAGCTCAGAGGTAGAATGCCCCTAGGTTCCATCCCCAGACCCTCAAAAATAAATAAATAAATAAATAAATAAAGTTTCCATTACTAAAACTTTTTTTCTTTTTTCCTTCTAGAGAAGAAATAATAAAGTATTGTCTCTCTGGGACTGTACAATGCTAAAAGTGGGTAGAAACTTTGACTGCTTAAGGTGGCCTATTTAAACCAACTCCAATTAGACTGCATCCCTGCACAGGTGGTGATAATGTGCTGCTGGTGAGGGGACATTTGCCCTAACTCAGCGGTTCTCAGGCTGCAGTCCTGATCCAGCAGTATCAGCATCGCCTGGGAGCTTGCTAAAAACAGATTCCTGGGCCCCATCTTCTACACACTGAATCATAAACTCTGGGCATGGGACTCAGCAGTCTGGCTTGTTTGTTTGTTTTGTGGTACTGGGAATTGAACTCAGGGACATTCTATCTCTGAGTTACACCCCCTGATTATTTATTTTTATTTTGAAACAAGTTCTCACTAGGTTAATGAGAGTCCCACTATTTGCTGAGGCTGTCCTCGAACCTGTGATCCTCCTGTCTCAGTCTCCCAAATCTTGGCTGCGTTTTAAGAAGCCCTGAGGGTCATTTTTGACTTATGCTCAGATTTGAGAATGGATGTCACGAAGATCAAGCATTCTAAATTGTTAATAATTAATATCTGACTTGAAGGTCAATCACCAAATAACTCTTCCACATGTAAACAAACACCATTTACCCCTGGGCCCTACACCAAAAACTTTTACACATCCGTATCACTCAGCTGACAGCCAACCTGTGTTTTGTCTGCTAGATTAATCACAGTCCCAGGCATCATTTTTAGCCATACCAACATTAACATAATAGATTTTGAGCTATACAATTATCACCAGCATTAAGTAATGATAGCATGATGTTTGCCTTGGAAATATAAACTTTATTCCTAATCTCCATTGTAATATCATACTTGTAAAATTCCAGAAGTCAGCCAAGACCTTCACCATCTTCAGCAGGGCAACGGGCACTTCCCGTTTGTCAAGGGCACCATCTCGTAGAATCGTGGACACATGGCTTAGTCTTTGCAGCCAGCCATGCCAGGGGCCAAAATGTCTAACCTACAACTGACTCAAAAGGAAGGACACTTAGAGACTTCAAACGGCAACAGCTCCCAGTGTCTCCTCTGGGGGTCTTTGCCCCAATGTGTCACTGAATATCCTAGACCCAGTGTGAGGAGAGCCAGACCCCTCCCTTCCCTGGTCCCTGCCCTCATTCAGCACTTTTCTGGGAGGTTTCGCTTCCCCTCACTTCATTCGTGTCTTCTGCTCTGACCCAGCCTCCTTTTACTGTTGCCTCCAATAGGATGACAACTTCTCGAGAAAACTTGCACTCTTACAAAGTCAAAGTAGAGGAGTAGGTAGGAGCATGAGGAGGGAAGTACTGGATTTGAATTCCAACGACAAGCCCTTATACTTACAAAGCCCTTCCCATGTGCCCAGGCGCTTTTTAACGATTAACTTCTTGAATCCGTACGACAGCCCTCTGTGGCAATTTCTACTTCTTGTCACCCAAGTGGTAACTGTGGAGAAAATTGAAGCCCAGACAGGGGAAGTTGCTTGCCTGAGACTCTACAGCCAACAAACGGTAGCTTTTAAAAAAATATAATTTCCTATTTTATTTTTTTCCCCAGGGCATAGTTTCTCTCCCATCCTTAAGGACACTGCTCTGTACGTACACGAGCGAGGCCCTGGGGCAGCACTAGCAGGTTTAAATCAGGATGGGCATATCCGGTCCTTCTTGGCTTCACAAGGTGGATTCCTGCCCACCTAGCTGTGACTTTGTGCAGGAATGTAGCCTCACTAAGAGCTTGAGAAGCACATGAGCATTGAGACACTAGCTCCGGAAATGTTCCTGAAGGCTGTGGCCTCCATTATGTTTCAAATGATAGACCGTGCATGTATGGGTGGGGGGATGTATTGGGATTGGACCCAGGGGCATTCTGCCTCTGAGCTACACACCCAGACCTATTTTATTATTTTATTTAGAAACAGGGTCTCAATAAGTTGCCAGGGGCCTCGCTAAGTTGTTGAGGCTGGCTGCGAACCTGCGTTCCTCCTGTCTCAGCCTCCCGAGTACTGAGATTACCAGCGTGTACAATCATGCCTGACCAAATGGTGAACTTCTTAATGGCTTAGTCTTTGGGCAAAGACAGAGTATAGAACACAGAACCTGCCCACATAGGCTGCACATGATGGCCTCCACCTTTTTTTTTTTTTTTTTGGCACCACTGTTACTCCTCCGTCTTTTGGTCAGCTCAGCTGCCTCATCTTGCTCACCTCACTGCACAGAGGCTTTCTCATCCGCAAATAAGAGAAATCAATACCTTTCTCCCCAGGTTGCTCGTGGATGTTTGGATTTAATGGGAAATGTAGACAGAGCACAATGCAAGATTAACACCATATGAAGATATGTATAAAGTTCTATTAGAACCAGGATGAGGGAACATTTAGCCCAGGGGCAGCTGTCTAAAGTAAAGAGGGGTGAGACTGAAATGGCCCTGGATCAGGAACAGACCTCAATGGGTCAGGGAAGGTGTGGGGTGAACCCGGAGCTTGTGGGTGGTGTTTGGGCATTGGCTGGGGCCTATTAATGAGGGGTTAAGTTCCTGTTCTGGGGGGAGGCTGCCACTGTGGCTCAGTGGTACAGTGCCTGCCTAGCATGGATGAGGCCTTGGGTTCCACCCTCAGTACAGGAAAATAAAATAAAAAAAAATCTGACTGCAACTTTCTGTCAGGGTGACCGATTCTCGGTACCTTCACAGGGTGCTACTACTACCACAGTGCCAGGCAAAGATCTGGGCTCCCCCAGAACGCTGCTAACCTCGGATTTGACCCTGGACCCTCAACTAAGTCCCTTCTCCTCCAGGCCATCTCTGCAGTGGCCCCATTTGCAGCCACTCACCCAGTGATTCACAGACTGTGGTATTCAGGAGATTCCCAATTAAAAGGAAAATCTAGAATTAGGTGAGCTCTCAGGCTGAACAGCATATGTACAGAACTGGGGTCTATGGCCCAGGGCAGCACAGTCTAACCAGTCATAAGCAACAACCCTTCCTTCGATTGTTTACATTGTTGCCTGACCTCAAGAATAAATTGCTGCTAGGTTGAGTATGTGGTGCACATCTATAGTCCCAGTAACTTGGGAGAAGAAGGTAGAAAGATCACTTGATCCCAGGAATTTGAGGGCAAAATAGCAAGATTCCATCTTTTAAAAAGGGAGAGGGGGTGGAAGGAGAGAGAGGGGGGGAAACTGCTGCTGGATCCCAAGTTCCACAAGGCAGGGACACTGTCTCTCATTTATCCTTATGCTTCCGGACCCTAGTATCTACCTAACATGTAGCAGGCACACTAGTATGTTATTGAAATGATTTTTTACTCTCCTCTAGGATCCCATAGCATTTATTGCCTAGAATATGTTCTTGTCTTATTTTATTTATTTATTTATTTATTTATTTATTTATTTATTTATTTACTGGTATACTGGGGTTCCTGGAAGCCCTTCTACCTCCGGGCTACACTCCCAGACCTATTTTATATTTTTGAAACAGGGTCTCTTAAGCCAGTGAAGCCGGCTTCGAACCTGCGCGATCCTCCTGTCTCCGCCTCCCAAGCGCGGCGGGGATTACAAGCGTGCACCACCACGCCTGGCTGTTCTTGTCTTATTTTAAACTTTGTCTCTGCGGGACATGGTGGCGCACGCTTGTAATCCCCGCGCTTGGGAGGCAGAGACAGGAGGATCGCGCAGGATCAAAGCCGGCCTCGCTGGCTTAAGAGACCCTGTTTCCAAATAAAAATATAAAATATAGGTGTCTGGGAGTATAGCCCGGGGTAGAAGGGTTTCCAGAAATCCCAGTAACAACAACAACAACAACAACAACAACAACAACAACAACAACAACAACAACAACTTTGTCTCTACTTTGAAACGTCATTTGGGAAGAATGTCTTACCTCAAACTACCAGAGCACTGGGTTGGGAGCCTTGGCTAAAGCATTTCTGTTGCTTATTAGCTGTAGGGCCTCATAAAGTGACTTATGCTGTCTGGGCTCCAATATCCTCAGTGGTGACAATAAATAGGAACCATCACTGAAGGCCGTTGTGTGCATTCAAAGAGCTATTATTTGGGAAGTGCCCAGTTCTTTACCATCACGAATGGCATCTAGGACAATGTTACACATATAGAAAAGAAATAAATATTTACAGGATGAAGAGGTAAGAGGCAGGGAGGGTGATGAGTCAATAAGCATGGGAGATGAGGCTCTCTGAAATTTCATGACTCAATGCAAATCAAAATGAAGACCGGGAGCAAAATCCAGGAATATGCAGGGCAGGGACCAGAGGGCCAAAGGATAGTCCTGAGATATTCTATTATGTCAGAGAGTAAAGAAGTGCTGAGGGGTGGGGGAGGCATATCACAAGGACAAAGCGGCCAGCTTAAAGAGCCTCTCCAAGGCCAGATCTAAGATAATTTGACTATAAAAAATTAAGGATAGTAACAAGTTACAATCTATTGGAGTGGTGGGATTCACTGATTCCCATTGATAATAAATAAATGGGGAAGAAAGAAGGGCTCATGCTTATAGGAGAATCTTGAATGCCAACTGGTCAAGAAGAGAGTGTGGGAGCTGGAAAATCATCATTTTGCAATGATCAATCATAGTAAATATAGACTCAAGCAACAATCACCAATGACACTGAATTTCAACAAAGAAACAAAAAGTGAAAATGGATATTGGGGTGGTCTTAAAGTATATCTTCCTATCTATGGCTTATTCATTGCAGAGCGGAATAATCATATTTTCACAATGGGGGATGTGGATGATGCTTCGGCCAGGTGCTCTGTAAGGGCAGATGGACATTGTGTGCCTCCGGGTGTGATACCCTGAAAAGGAGACATCACTTTTTTTTTTTTAGTATCCCAGCTGAGATTGCAAAACTTGAATCTCATTATGTAACAAATCACTGGACAAACCCAAAATAATGAAAATTCTAATTTTTAAAGAAGGTGGTAGATTCTAATCTTTGAAAATAATAATGTTGTGAAAGATAATGGAATGTTCCAAATTTAAAAATGCCAGGAGACCTAACAGCTAAATTCAACACCTAGCCCTATTCAGTGTCCCGTACTCTTGGAGGGAAAAAAAACAAAAACACAAAAATCCTACAAAGTATGTGGAATCAATAAAGTTGGAATATGAACTGATTACTATATTACTATATAAGTGTTAAATTTACTGAAGTTGATACTTATTCTGTGGGTATCTAAGAGAATATCGCTAGTATTAGAAAATACACACTGAAATGTTTAGGAGCAAAGGGTTGTGATGCATGTAATTTAATCTCAAATGGTTGAGAAAAATTGTGTCTGTGTATATGTGTGCACATGTATCAAGAAAAAAGTGATATAGAGAAAAGTAAAACAAATGGGGTAAAACACTAATGAAAGAAAACCCAAAATAAAGGAAATACAAATATACTATTTTATTTTTGCAACTTTACATTTGAAATTATTTTCAAACAAAAAGTTATTTCTTTGAAACTTAGGAATGTTGGCTTTTTCTTGTATAGGGTCTTTAATTCAATTAGGAGAACAAGGGAGACAAAGAAAGATAGAGTCTACAATTCAGTGACACACCACTGTTTGTCATGATTTCAATGTACTTTTGACCTTATAAATAAAGAATCTACATCTCAAGCAGGTAACCCCATCCCCACCCCCACGTAATCTGAATACTGTGTTCAGGAAGAGACTCTTAGTGCCAGTTTCTGAAGCAAGTTATTTCTCAATCTTATAAAATGAGTTTACAAAAATTTCCACATTTCCTTTGTGATTAGCATCAAGATTTAATCACCCAGCCCTGAAATGTGTGTGTTAAAGGGGACAGAAATCTAAGCTAACACGTTTTGTATGCACATCTAAGAAGTGAGTTAAAAGAAGTTTCAAAGCACCAAAGTCACTTTCGTTCTCTACCAGTGGCTATGTATTAATTCTCCTGGAAAATCATCATTTCTCTGAGTTAATAGAAAATCTTTGAAGCTAAATCAAGTCAATTCCCATTGTCACATTGTGATGCTTTTGAACTGGGTTCACTGAATTATCCTGTTTGATGGCCACCTTGAAAATGGCTTTGTGGTGATTCTAAGAGAACCCATGGTGGCAGCAGCGGCATCTCTGTGTCCCAGTGTCCCCACCCTGCCTCGTTCATCCTAATTACTTAGCAGCTCAGGGGAGATGCTCCCCTTTCATTCCATAGTAGGTAAAATAGGTATGAAGGCGACATGGTAGAACCCTGGAACCAAGGACCCTGGCTTTGCAATGAATTAGGGGTGGTCTTTTAGCAGACCTCAGTTTCCTCTTTTGCAAAATGAGGAACTTAGAGCAGATTATCTCTAGGAATTTGGGACTCAGAATTTGGCTTACAAACAGGTAAGTGTGGACGTTAGGAGGAGGTTTGGAGGACAACTGGTCTGGAAGGGCCCCCAGTGATTCTTGCCTTCTGGCTTCAAGGACCAATGTGACTAACCAGTAGGATATTTCAGAGATGGTGAAATGTGGCTTCTGCGGTTAGGTCATAAAAGATGGTGTGACTTCTGCCTTGGCTGTCTGGTGGATCACTGCTCTGGAGAAAACCAACTGCCATGCCATGAAGATGCTCAAACAGCCTAGCGGGAACTCCCTGTGGGTGAAGAGGAACAGAGCCTCTTGCCAACAGCCAGCACTTACTTGCCAGTCATGGAAATGAGCCACATTAAAAGTGCCTTCTCCAGCCCCAGACCTTCAGAAGAATGTCATCCTGGCTTACATTTTTTTTTTAAGTACTAGAGGTTGAATCCAGAGCCATTCTACCTCCAAGCTATACCCTCAGCCCTATTTAATTTTTTTTATTTTGAAACAGGATCTCTGTAAATTGCTGAGGCTGGCCTTAAGCCTGTGATCTTTCCATCTAAGCCTTCCAAATGCTGGGATTATAGGTGAGTGCAACCATGCCTGGTCTGGCTTATATCTTGAATACATATTCACAAGAAATTTTTAAAATCAGTTAACTAGGCTGCTCCTGAATTTCTATCTCACAGAAATTGTGTAAGATAGGTGATTGTTGTTTTAAGCTATTGAGTTTTCGGTGTTATTTATTATGCAACAAGCTATGATTAAAATACATTTAGAAACTTTTATGGCTATTTGAGGGAGTAGTTTTATGCCTATTGAATGATAACAATTTTGGGATTTTATTTATATGCCTTTTTAATATATAAATATAATCACAAATTTTTTTTTTTATACCAAAGTATCAGTCCAGAGTGGATTGAAGTGTGTGTGTGTGTGTGTGTGTGTGTGTGTGTGTGTGTGTGTGTTACTAGGGATTAAATCCAGGGGCATGCTACCTCTGAGCTATAACCCAAGTCCTATCATATTTATTATTTTGAAACACTGTCTCACTAAGTTGCTGGGGCCTCTTTAAGTTGCTGAGACTGGCCATGAACCTGTGATTCTTCTGTCTCAGCCCCCAAATACTAGGATTATATAAATGTGTACCACCATGCCCAGCTTAAAGATAAAAAACAAAACAAAAAAAACAAAAACCAAACAAACTGGTCCCAAAGAGAGTTTGAAAAGCACTGGTCAGAATGATAAAATATTAGTGAAAAGTTTAAAAGAGGGTTTTGTTTTCTTTTTTAATTACCCAGTTTAGCTGGGCATGGTGACATTCTCCTATGATCCCAGTTCTTGAGCGGTTGAGACAGAAAGATTGCAAATTTGAAGTCATCCTCAGCAATGTAAGGAGGCTCTCAGCAACTTAGCGATAACCTGTTTCCAAATAAAATAATAATAAAAATAGGGCTGTTGGTCCCTCGGTTCAATTTCTAGCACCACAGGAAAAAAAATCCAGTGTGACTTCTTATGCAATGATAAACTGTCTCTTACAGTTTTTCAAAAATAAAATTCTGACAGTTGGCTGCATTATTACAATCAGTTTTATTAAATATACCTTGTATTAATCATTTGCTATGCAAACGCACCATCCTAAGTATAGTATGGTCATCACAACAGCCCTATGCAGCAGATATCTCTATCCCAATTTTATAGAAGAGGAAACGGAGGAAGGGAAAGGCCTGGGCTTTACTCCACCCAGGCCATCTGATTTCAGGCCCATTATTTAACCTCAATTTCACTTTGTAGGACAAAATGACATGTTTCCTCTGAATGCTGGAAATTACTTTTCCACTTATGTCAAGAAGAGACAAAATCCAAACCACAATATAAATAATGAAATCAAAATGTTGCAAGCTTTCGCCAATGTGGATTTTTTTTCATTGCATTTAACATTACCTGACAGAACGGGAGGAGCTGAGTGTAGAAGCATTGTCTTTGAGACAAGAAGACTTGGGTCTACTTCTGAACAGTCTTCTCTGTAAAATGGGGATAATAGTACTTATTTTAGGTAACCCACAAAAAGCAATGAGAACGGCTCCTGGCCTTCATACACGCAATCAGCAGGTGCGTGCTATGCGTCTCCTCTGGGCCCCACGCTGTTCATGGCAATGGAGACCCGGTGGTGAGTGGGGCAAAACCCTGTCGCTATGGCAAATACATTTCAAGGAGAGAATAAAGTTAATAAGTGCCAAAATAAGAGAACAGGTTCATTTCAGATAGTGACAACTGAAATTATGTGACTAAAATAGAACGCCGCGGTAGGAAGCAAAGAAGCACAGAGTGCTGTTCTTGTTGAGGGGAGGAGTCAAGGAAGGCCTCAGTCTCTAAGTGCCTTTGAGCTAGGACCAAATGGCGGGAAGGATCCAGACACATGGACATGTCATGAACGGAGGGAACAGACAAGTAGAAAAGCCATATGCCAAGAACAGGCTCCGAAAATTCAAGAAAACCAACAAATCCAAAGTCGCTGGGTGGAAAGGAAACCCATGGGGTCAAATCATGTAGGAGCTTCTCAGTCTGAGGATGAGCTCAGGTCTTATTCTAATAAAGTGGTGCGTCTTTGAGATTTTCTTTTAAGGAGCAGAGTGACATAAATACTCTGACTAGTGGGGTGTGTGTGTGTGTGTGTGTGTGTGTGTGTGTGTGTGGTTCTGGGGTGGAACCCAGGGGCTTTTCTACCTCCGGGCTATACTCCCAGACCTAGTTTATACTTTATTTGGAAACAGGGTGTCACTAAATTGCTGAGAGCCTCACTAAGTAGCTGAGGCTGGCTTTGAATCTGTGTGATCCTCCTGTCTCAGCCTCCCAGGCCGCTGGGATTACAAGCGTGCGCCACCACGCCCGGATCTGACTAATGTTTTTAAAACTTCATTCTAAAGCTGGGCGTGGTGGCGCACGCTTGTAATCTCTGCGCTTGGGAGGCTGAGACCGGAGGATCGCACAGGTTCAAAGCCAGCCTCAGCTACTTAGTGAGGCTCTCAGCAACTTAGTGAGACCTTGTTTTCAAACAAAATATAAAATAGGTCTGGGAGTATAGCCCGGAGGTAGAAAGCCCCTGGGTTCCACCCCCAGTATCACAAAAAAAAAAACAAAAAACTTCATTCTAAGCCAGGCGTGGTGGCACATGCCTATAATCCCAGTGCTTGGGAGCCTGAGACAGGAGAATCATAGGTTTTAGGCTGTCCTCAGCAACTTAGTGAGATCCTGTTTCAAAAAAATTAAATGGGGCTGGAGGTGTAGCTCAGAGGTAAAACCATCCTGGGTTCAGTACACACACACACACACACACACACACACACAAAAAAAAAAAAAAAAAAAAAAACACAGAAAAGCCAAAACTTAATTCTATCTGCTCTATCTGCGGTGTGCACGTAGGACTCTAGAGAGACCAGCCGGGACACTGCTGTATAATCCAGGTGAGGAATGGAGGTGGCTTGGATGAGGCATTTGTGACAGGGATGGAGAAAAAGAGAAGATTCCAGAGGCAGAAAAAATGACTTCAAGGATACTAAAAAATGGCTGGTTATTATTATTTCTGCTAGTAGGGACTGTTAAACCATATCAAGTGGCTGAGGAAAACATTGCCTTCTAGTATTTGTTGCAACACAATTTGCTGCATTCCGTAGGCTCTCTTTGCTTAGTGTGATCAGAGGGAATGAGCTACCGAGAAAAAGAAAAATTCCTCTTCAACAGGGACAAAATCTTTCCTTGTGATTTGGTGATTGGAGGAGATGAGATGGTTGGTCTTCGCCGTTGTACAATTGGGATCATGAAAATTCAAGAATGTGAATCTTCTGAGGCCACCTACCATGGCTGGCGGGGGGACCAAGATGAGCCAGGAGGAGCCCACGTGACTGAACAGGGGAAGGAGCATGTCAGACCAGCTGTCCACAAAGAGGCAGGAACACCTAGAGAATGTTTAGTGGGAGAAATATGGAATCCCAAGAGAACCTTCACCACGGATAAATGCTGAATAAAACAGATTCAAAGATATCCAAACAAATCCAAAAAACACCGAGTCCAGAAATAGAGGTCAGAGTTATTGGCCACTACTCTCTTCTCCAGGCAGAGAGGAGAGCTGAGGATTGTACATAGGAGATTGGCAATGAGAAACTTACACAGAGATAGCAAAGGGCCATGTCCAAGTGAAAGAGAGGACCGAAAAAAAAAAAAAAAATCCATAGGCACAGAGAGAAGTCAAGGAAGTTGGTGACCTCTGCCTGGATTCTGCATAAAAGAAAACAAAAGTTTACCCCAAGAATTTTAACTTCAGTCTCCCCTAGTGCAGTTTCTGTATTTCTATATATTATATATACCATCCAGGAATGACCACTCCCAGTTCAAGAAATTGTAATAAAAATTTACATCGGAGCCGGGCATGGTGGCACACGCATGTAATCCCAGCATTCTGGAGGCTGAGACTGGAGGATTGCGGTTCGCAGACAGCCTCAGCTACTTAGTGAGGCTCTGGAACTCAGTGAGATCTGGTTTCAAAATAAAGAGTAAAAAATAGGGCAGGGGGTGTAGCTCGGAGGTAGAATGCCCCTGGGTTCCATCCCCAGACCCACACACACACAAAATTACATCGGGCCAGTGATTTTCCTTGTCTCACTTAGAAGCAAATATAAACTTTCTCTGGAAGATGTAAACTGGGAGTAAACACTTGCAAACATGTATCTGATACAGGACTAGAATCCTAAATACATAAAGAACACTTACAATTCAGTGGAAGACAACACAATTTAAATGAGTAAAAGATTTGAACAGGCACTTTACAAAAGAAAATAGACAAGTGGAAAACTACACACCAAAAAAAAGAAAAATACCCTATTGACACATGGCAATATGAATGGATCTCAGAACCATTACAGTAAGTGAGGGAAGCCAGACACAAAAGTCCACCTAACTGTATGACTTCATTCATATGAAATTCTTGACAAAGGACAACTTTAGTGACCAAAACCAAACCAGTAGTTGCTAGGAGCTGGGGATGGGGATAGTGTGAGGTTGTTCTAGAGATCATGGCTGATCATGAGTACATGACTAGGTCAATTTGCTAAAACATGTCGAACAACTAAGATGGGTGAACTTAGTGGCTCAATGGTACAGTACCTGCCTAGCAAGTGCAGACTCTGGGTTCAATCTCCAGCACCTCAAAAAAAAAAAAAGTGAATTTTGTCAGATGTAAACCATATCTCAACAAAGCTTATTTTTAAAAAATCTGGTGGGAGCTAGAAATATATGAATATTCGGGTTTCTGTACTCTTTGACCATACATATTGCTATCACACCTACTGGCTGTGTGACACTGGATAGTAACTTCTCTGGGTCTTGTTCTTCTCTGGTATAATGTGGAGGTCGTAAGAGAACAGTATAGACTGGTATCAGGACCAAGTTAAATTATGTATATAGAAATATATATGAATTATGTATATACATATAATCACGTTGCACAGTGTCAGACAACCCAGTCACCATCTCAGAAACGCATTCCCGGCCATCTTTCCTCCAACTCACTCAACGGCCTTCTCAACCCACTGGACCAGCTTCTTTAGTTTGCCTTCTCTCATGGGTCTCCTACAGGGTGAATGGACCCTGGGAGCATTCGGTTCCCCAGACAATTTTATTTTAGAGTGATAAATTGCACTCCAAGTTCTAATTTAATCCTGCACAAGTCGGGTTAGTATCTCTGGGATGCTGATAAGCAGCGTGCTTAGACCTGCAAGCTCCGGGGCCTGACTTCCAGGACTGTGTGGAATGAGGGGGCCCAGCTAAGTGAACTACCCCTGTATTTTAGGGCCAGCCTGGCCTAGCAGTGACTCAGGATGGCAGCAATAAAAGCCAGAGGGATGACCTATACATCACTTCAAGTCTTCAAAAAAATTTGACTGAGTCGGGAGTGGTGGAGCACACTTGTAATCCCAGCATTTGGGAGGCTGAGACAGGAAGATCGCACAGGTTCAAAGCCAGCCTCAGCTACTTAGTGAAGCTCTCAGCAATTTAGTGAGACCCTGTTTCCAAATAAAATATATTTGGAATTGGGTTCCACCTCCAGTACCACAAAAAATTTTTTTTGACTGGGCATGGTGGTGCATGCCTGTAATCCCAGTACTTAGATGTTGAGACAGGAGGATCGTAGGTTCGAAGTCAACCTTAGCAACTTAAAGACCCTCAGCAACTTAGCGAGACCTTCCTTCCTTCCTTCCTTCCTTCCTTCCTTCCTTCCTTCCTTCCTTCCTTCCTTCCTTCTTTCCTTCTTTCTTTCTTTCTTCTTTTTTTTTTTAACGGTACTGGGAATTGAACCCAGGGACATCTAACTCTGAACTCACCCCCCCCCCGCCCTATTTTTTTATTCTTTATTTTGAAACAGTCACTAAGTTGTGGAGGGCCTTACTAAGTCACTGAGGCTGGCTGTGAAACTGTGATCCTCCTGTCTCAGCCTCCCAAGCACAAGACCCTATTTCAAGATTTAAAAAAAAAGTGTTGGGTTCTAAATCAGAAGTAGAATGCCCTTGGGTTCAATCCCGTGTGTGTGTGTGTGTGTGTGTGTGTGTGTGTGTGTGTGTGTGTGTTTGGGTATAAGAGCAGCTTATTTTACTCAATAGGTATACACATACACAAAATATTTCATATTTCATTTTCTTGAAGAATCTCTTCAAGATTGGAATGGGGATAACTCTATATTACGTTCAGTAGTTATTTTGTCTTATAAGTGATTTTCTTATCTTTTTTCCCCCCAGGAGGAATCTTGACCTTGAATTGAAATAGAAATGTTGGTTTAATTCTCCTTTCTAGTGAGGACAAGTAAAAAGAATGAATTCTGTGCTTGTGCTTCCTAGCTGTTTTCATCTCCAGCCCCTACAGAATGTGCCTCTGCAGTAGAGGAGGAAGCTGCGCCCGGCCCAGCTGCTTTCCAAAGGTCCTGACCATGTAGGGCCTGATTAAAATCCAGGCACACCAGGACTCCCCAGCACCAGCCAGGTTGCTCTGCCCCAGGAGCGACAACTGCAAAAACAAAACTAAACAACAAAACAACAAAACAAAGCAAAACAAAAACAAACAAAAAAACAAAAATACCCAATTGCTAATTATTAAAAAAAAAAAACACCAGTTGTCCAGTTGGCTACAATCCTAACACTGTAGCAAGGCACCTTTAAATTCAGCAGAGCACGTCAGTGTGGACCTGTGGCCACGTTCCTGGACAATATTCTTGAGAGTGAATGGATTCCACTGCTAGATTTATCTGTGCTATTTGAACATTGGATTGATATCTTAAGCTTTCACCCTAAATCCATGAATCAGAAAGGCTGGTTCTGGGGTGTGTTATTGATGAATTTTTATCTATTCACCATCCCCTTTTGATTGTCTGCCCAAGGCTGCAGAAACAAGGCATGTTATAAATTATCTTATAATAAAGTTGGAGTAATAATCCTGACATACCTCCATACCTCACAGGGTTGCTGTCAGATTAATAACACATTGAAAGCCAGGCGTGGCGATGCACCTCTGTAATCCCATTACCTGGGAGGCTGAGATCGGAGGATAACAGGTTAGAGTCCAGCCCCCGGCAATTTAGGGAGGTTCTCAGCAACCAGCAAGACCCGGTTTCAAGATAAAATGGGCTGAGGGTATAACTCAGAGGCTCAATGCCCCTGGGTTTAATCCCTAGTAACAACACACACACACACACACACACACACACACACACACACACACACACTGGAGCACACCTGTCACATAGTAAATGCTAGGGATTGTTAACTTTGTATCTGTGGGTTCTGTCTGCACAGATTCAAGTGACCACAATGTATTTTATTTATTTATGTATGTATTTATGTATTTATTTATTTATTTTGTGTGGGTCTGTGGATGGAACCCAGGGGCATTCAACCTCCAAGCTACACCCCCTGCCCTAATTTTTTATTCTTTATTTTGAAACCAGGTCTCACTGAGTTGCAGGGGCCTTACTAAGTAGCTGAGGCTGTCCGTGAACCGGATCCTCCGGTCTCAGCCTCCCAAATGCTGGGATTACAAGCGTGCGCCACCACACCTGGCTTCACAATGGATTTTTAAAACCTGCATCTGTAGTGAATGTGTATAGACTTTTTCCTTGTCATTCTCCCTAATTAGTAGAACAGCTATTGGTCTAGCATTACATTATACTCAGTATTATAAGTAATCTAGCAATCATTTTAAATGGATGATATGCATAAGTTATATGCAAATACTATGCCATTTTACATAGGCGACTGGGCAGGCCCGGGGTTTTAGTAACCAAGAGGGGTCCTGAAACCAGCTTTCCTTGGATGCTAAGGGATGATTGACTGGTTGGAGTTATTTACATGTTCACCTTCCAAGAACTAATTATTAGTTTAAGAAAAAGTAAACATGTCAAGCTTAGCAAATTCATCTTAAAGGACCACACATTTTGTGGAAAAGGTAGAGCTGAGATACCTGGGAATTTGCTAAGGTGTCCATCAGTGACAAGTTGTCACACGAGATAAGAGAATCGAGGGGATGGAGACCAGCACTTTTCCTGGTCTTTCCACAATAGCGAGCCTGAAATGATGACAAATAGCTCATGATTCTTGTTCAGGGTTTCTCTCCAGAATTCTATCCCGTGCAGAAAAAAAGCATTAAACAAACAAACAAAAAAAAGTGCTTCAGAGAAACTAAGCATTCTGCAAAAAAGAGCACTCCATTTGAGCAAAGAATAAAGTCCGAATCTGCTTATCAGTTCCTCTAATGGAAATGACAGGCGGCGCAAGTAAAATGCCTCGCGATGCGGAGGATAACAGCCAGCTCACCAGATCTCCTGTTATTACTGATGGAATCCTCCCAGCGATTACACCTTGGGAAAATATTAACGTGTGCAGCCAACAAAGACAAATCTAAACGGAGAGAGCCAGGACTGCCGCACGTTGCAAAACCACCCAGTATTCAAATTGTGCCCTCCTGAGCTGTGTCTAATGTCAGCATCATTTTTTTTTTAAAGAGACATATCAGTTTCAGTCAAGGTTTTTATTTTACTTTCCTCATTCTTCACTGCCCCAGAACAGGGGCGAGGGGAGAATTACCGGAGGCATTACTTTTTAATTTAATGCCCTTGAGTAAGGGCAACGGCAGCAGCGAGGCAGGATAGAGGTGTCCTGAAGGACAGCGCATGGGGGACAGTGGCCACTGCTGCTCTTCCATGAATATTGGCCGTAGCAGCTGCGTCTGCCTCATTCTCTCAAGGTGAGGCTTTGCTTCCCATTGTCCTTGTATCTCAGAATCAAATGATTTGAATTCCACACACACACACACACACACGTTGACAGCATGCTGAAGGGCTCCTGCCAATTTCTGCAGCTCGCCTGGAAGAGAGCCGGAGCAGGCATCGCTCATTTAGAAGACTCGCGAGCCGCGGCTGTAAATCCAGCCCGCGGGACCGCCTCCAGGTGCGGCCCTTCAGCTGAGCTCTCTAATCCTGAAGCCCTTCGCCCCTGCTCCTTCAGCAAACACCGGCGTGCGGTGTGCGCGAAATCCGGCGCCAGGCCTCCTTCCCCCACTTTGAGCCTCTGCTCTTGCAGAGGGAGTCCCTGCTGCCCGAGGAAACCTGGACACTGAAACCAGCTGGCCTGGCATAAAAAGCCCAAAGCACTCGCTCTGAGTCGCCACACTCCTACCTCCTATGTCATACAGATGGAGACTGGTTAAAATGGACACCTGGCTACAGCCTCGGCGCAGCTAACAATAGCTCATCTACTAGCAAAGGTGTGTTTTGTTTTGTTGCTTTGGGCCCTGGAAATTGAGCCCCCAGGCTCACTACGGCTGAGTTATATCCCCAACCCTTTTTATTTTGTTATACTTTTATTGGTACACAGTAGTTATGTATCATAATGAGATGGAAGGTGATACATTTATACATGCCATGTATTTCCTTCTGCTTTTTTTTTTTTTTTTTTTGGTTCTAGAGATTGACCCCAGGGACATTCTACCTCCAAGCTGTACCTTCAGTTTTTTTCTTTTTTTTTCTTTCTTTCTTTCTTTTTTTTTTTTTTTTTTTGTGGTGCTAGGGATTGAACACAGGGACCTCCCAGCTATACCCCTCACTCTATTTTATTTTTATTTTGAAAGAGGGTGTCACTGAGTTGATGAGAGTATCACTATTTGCTGAGGCTGTCCTTGAACTTGCAATCCTCCTGTCTCAGCCTCCCAAGTACTGGAATTACAAGTATGAGCCACCACATATATTTTTTATCTTGAGACAGGGTCTCTCTAAATTGCCCAGGCTGGTCTCAAACTTGCCATCCTACTGTCTCGGCCTCCTGGAGGAGCCTTGATTACAGGCATGTCCTACCTGGCTAGCAAGGATGTTTTTGAGAAAAAATTTTTTGATATAAGAAATATTTTACAACATAAATGGAAAAAGAACATATGTAATATAATCTCAAAGATTAGGTATATTTTAAATATGCACATAGATATTCACACATACACATTTAACTAGAAGAAACCACACCCCCAATTAACATTGATTATTTTATAATAAAAATTCAATCAATTTCCTCTTTACCTGTTTTGTATTTTCTAAAACAGGCAAGCATTACTTCTATGGTCAGGAAAATAACACTGTTTCTAAAGACAACACCCATCATAGGGGCTTTTTCTTTTCTTTTTCTTCGTTCTTTTTTTTCTCTCCCCTCTGTGGTACTGGGAATTGAACCCAGAGGCATTTTACCTCAATTCATTTTTTAATTTTGAAACAGGGTCTTGCTAAGTTGGTGAGGGCCTCAATAAATTGCTGATGCTGGCCTCAAACCTGCGATCCTCCTGTGTCAGCCTCCCAAATCCTGGGATTACAGCTGTGTATCCCACCATGCCCGGCTCACCTGTTCTTTTATTTTATTTTTTTATTTTTTTGGTGGTACTGGGGTTCCTGGAAGCTGTTCTACCTCCGGGCTGCACTCTCAGACCTATTTTATATTTTTATTTGGAAACAGGGTCTCTTAAGCCAGTACGGCTGGCTTTGAACCTGTGCGATCCTCCTGTTTCTGCCTCCCAAGCGTGGGTATTACAAGCGTGGCCACCACCCTGGTCATCACAGGTTCTTTTAAACAAAGGCTGGGCCCGCCCACAGCACCCACTCAGTAGGCAAGGTGCTCCCACACACTGCTCTGGCTTCAGCAGAAATTCCAAGGGACTTCTCTAAGCACATGTCTGGGGGCTGGGGGGAGGGTCTGATGAAGAGCAGGAACAAGAGCGACCTGATTAGTCCAGGTTCTTTTCCATGAACTGAGTACCCAGAGAGCCATTGTAGAGGCTGAAAAGGAGGGGAAGGGGCAGGAAAGAGGGGGAGAATGAGTCACTTTGAGCAGCAGAAGATAGACCCATGGTCAAGATGCCTGGTCTCCTTAGTACCATGTGCATCCTTACTACCATCTGGGGACCCATTCCCATGTCCTCCAGCAGACTCTATTTTAATTTTTTTAATCACATGAGACAGGAATTTCAGGATGCCAAGAGCCCCAGATCAGGCCAATGGGTTTCATGGGTCATTTTATTCTTTATTAAGTGTACTACCCCACACCGGGGCTACCACCAACCCAGGTGGCATTTTGTACAAATTTGATAAAGCGACCCCTTTGTTGTGGTTTGGATCTGCAGTGTCCCTTAAAGGCTCAATAATTGATGGCTGGTAGAGCTATTGGGAGTGGTAGAAACTTCAGGACATAGGGCCTAACTAGAGGAGGCAGGTCACTGGCGGAGTGGCCTGAAGGGGTGGATTGGGACCCAGGCCCTTCTCCCTGGCCCCAGCTTCCTGGCTGCCCTGAAGTGAGTGCTTTTGCTCTGACACATGCTTCTGCCTCGCTGAAGGCTTAAAAACAACGGAGCCGGCTTGACTGGACTGAAACCTGTGAAACCGGGAGCCAAAAGAAGTCTTTCCTCTCTGAAGTTGTTATTCTCAGGTATTTTGTCACAGTAACAAGAAGCTGACTAACATACCCTTCCTCAAGTTGAAAAAATCATATTATTTCTCAAGAATAATTATTAAGAACACTAACATATATGAATTACACAAGTAAAAGACTCAAGAAATATGAAAAATTGAAATGATTCATTATGATATTAGGAACCCCAAGTCACAGGGATTTAATAATTTGGTATACAACAAATATTTGTCTTCGAGAAAATGAAATTCCTTTGATGGTCCTATAGCTTGCTTCTCTCTCTCTCTCTCTCTCTCTCTCTCTCTCTCTCTCTCTCTCTCTTACTGGGGATTGAACCCAGGGCATTCTACCTAGGAGCTATACCCCCAGCCTTTCTTTTATAATTTTAAAATAGAGTCTCACTAAGTTGCTAAGGCTGACCTTGACCTGTGATCTTCCTGTCTCAGCCTCCCAAGTAATGCACCACCACACCCAGCTCTCTCTGTATTCTATACTGGAGAAGTAGCAATCAATGTCAAGAAATTCTGCAATTTGTTTAGCGGAAATATCTTTGCATAAATATAACTTAATTTTTCTTAAAAGATTCTCTAAGCCATCTTATACTTTCAAGGGAAAGATATATGTTAACTTTGTGTTCCTCTCTATTTTTGCTTATAACATTAATTTTATAATCCCTTCTCATTAGTACTGAGCAATGCATTTTAAAGAGGATATTTTCAGAGGTATGCTTCTGACTTGTATTTTAGAAGCTGTAATTTTATTCATATCATCAATATGCATTGCATACTCCCTCTAATTAAATTTTAGCGGCAAGATGGCATCGACTCAATTTTCCCATCCCATATTCAACAATGATTTAAAATTTTATGTTCCGTAAACGTGTTTTCAATATACTCCCAACGTTCAGTTGAAGCAAAAAGAGTAGTTATATAATTTCTTGGATGATATAAAAATGTTCAGTGCTGTCAAAATGGATTTTTGCTGCATCATTCAGTACCAAATTTAAAGATGCAAAATGAAACATACAGAATGCCCTAGAATATTTTTAGGTTCTTCTCTGCAATCTCTTATATTCTCAACACATACTTGTAGCATTACTATATGTAAATTTTCTTTGGATTCAATTTTTGTTTGTAGTCTTCTAAAAATGTGTCTATACTTTCTTCTGTCTTCTTATATGCTGGACAATCCCCCTTACCTAAACATCCACAAATGAAATGTTTTCAGAAGTCCACGATTCTCACAGCTTTATCCGTTCTACTTGGCTTTGGCTTCTATCAGGGACTGTACCTAAAAGAACCAAAAGTAACATGTACTGTTTCTTGCCTTTTTCAAAGTTGGTTCATTCATTGCTTCTGCTATAATTTCAACTCTTTGTATTTCATTCCTTAAAATGTGTGATATTACTTGGTGGCAAGGGGCCATGGTGTTCTCAAATTTTGGATAGTTCATGCCAAAGGAAGGCAATTTGCATTGTTGGCCTTGTAGTTTCCTAAATAATCTTCTCTTAGATGTTGCCTTGTGAAAGCTGCATCATGCATATCATGTACACACCATGTTGTTTCTTGTTTTCAGATTCTCTCTCTCCATATATACATATGGAGAGACTCAATGTTCCCATCCAATAGTCAACGATGACTTTAAATTTTATGCTCCATAAATGTGTTTTCTTTTTTTGTGTGGTAATTATTTATTATTTTTTGTAATCATACATCACTTTGGAATACAAGACTTGAGAGGATATACAAGAACATATCCTCCAATAAGCCCTCATCCAATCCCCATCCCATTCCCTCCCCCTGCCTCGATCCCATGCTTAATTGGTGATTATCTTTAATATAATTGTTTATGCATTTCATGAGTTTTAAAGAGATTCCATCCTCCCCCATCCCCTCCACTCTGATTGGTCACCTTAATTGCTTCTCAATAGGGCCCTTTCTACTACTCGACCTCCTCCTGTTACCCCTTTCCTCCTAGTTCTTGCTAATTAGGGGAAGCATCTGGATTTTATTTTCTGTGCTATTTCTCTGTGCATGCTGCATTGCAAGTTCCGATCCCACTTTTGACAGCCCCAGTAGTGGCCTGGCCACCCGGAGGACTCTGATCCCAACCTCGCTGGCTCCAGCACCGGCCTTGCCTCATGGGAGGCCCTAATCCTGGCCTCGCTGGCCCCCGCACCGAACTAACCCCTCGGCTGGCTCCTCTCCTGCTGCAGCATTTCATGCAGATCTTGAGAAAGCTCGATCAGGGGATCCGCAATGGTGTAGATCCCCCATGAAGTATGTCTAGCAGTTCTTTCTTCAAAAAATTATTTTAGGATTATTTGGATTAATATGTATAATTGGAATTTTATGTATAAGCATTATAACTAAAACTGATGGGCAGCGGCTTGTGAGAGACTCAGGCAGCAAAGATTTTTTTCCCAAGGATAAAGTTATTGGGCCAAACATTAAGTTCAAACTAACCTTAGTTTGAGCTGATGTATAAGATTAAGTTTGAGTCGGCCTTGTGAAGTGAAACAAAGCATATTATGATTAATTAAATGTCTGACACCCTGCCCTGAAGTATGTAAATAATAACTTTTCCTGTCCTTGGAGATCCTGCTTGCATGACTATGCCCTTGCTTTTCTGCCAAAAAAAAGTATAAAAATTGTAACATATCCTGAATAAAATGGAGAAGATTAAATCTGATTTCGTGTGGCAATTCTTCTCTCATCGACCTCGGCTTCCCCTCACCAACACACGAACCTCGACTCTTGCTAGGGCTGGACCCCAGCACTCTCCCAGCCTCAGAGGCCCCAGCACCAGCCTAGCCTCATGACAAGCTCTGATCCCAGCCTCACTAACCCTGGCACTGACCTAACCCCTCGGCAGGATCCTATCCTGGTCTCACAAGTCCCAGCTCCGTCCTTGCCTCACAGCAGTTCTCGACCCCGCCTTGCTGGCCCCAGCACCGGCCTTACCCCTCGGCAGAGTCTGGTCCCAGTCTTGTAGGTCCCAGCACCGGTCTTGCCTCACGGCAGGCTCTGATCCCGACCTTGCTGCCCCAGCACCAGTCTAACCCCTCGGTTGGCGCCAATTCCTGCCTTGGAGGCCTCAGTAGCGGCCTTGCCTCACGGTAGGCTCCGATCCTGGTCTTGTTGGCCCCGGCACTGACCTCACCCCTCAGCAGGCTCCGATCCCGGCCTCAGAGTCCCCAGCACTGGCCTCACCTCACGGCAGGCTCCAATCCTGGTCTCGATGGCCCCGGCACTGGCCTAACCCCTCAGCCTGTTCTGGTCCTGGCCTTGGAGGCCTCAGCACTGGCCTTGCCTCACAGCAGGCTCCGATCCCGGCCTCACTGGCTCTGGCACTGGCCTAACACATCAGCTGGCTCCCATCCTGACCTCAGAGGCCCCAACAACGGCCTTGCCTGATGGCTGGCTCCAATCCCGGTCTCGCTGACCCCGGCACCAGCCTAACCCCTTGGCAGGCTCCGATTCTGGCCTCGGAGGCCCCAGCACTGGCCTTGCTGCACAGCAGGCTCCGATCCTGGCCTCGCTGGCCTCGGCACCAGCCCAAACCCTCGGAAGGCTTCGATTCCAGCCTCGGAGGCCCCAGCACCGGCCTTGCCTCATGGCAGGCTCCGATCCTGGCCTCGCTGACCCCGGGACTGGCCTAACCCCTCGGCAGGCTCCGATCCTGGCCTCGGAGGCCTCAGTAGCGGCCTTGCCTCACAGCAGGCTCTGATCCCAGCCTCGCTGACCCCGGCACCAGCCTCACCCCTCAGCAGGCTCCAATCCGAGCACCCTCTTCACCCAGCAGGTTGTCCCACGTTCCCAAGGGTGCATGGTGGTAGTATTCTGCCTGGTAATTTCTTCAAAAGTTACAGGTGTATTACATCAGATCTTTGCCTCCCCTGAGTACTTGCCATTGCCAATGCAACTGCCTCCACCATTTCAAATCTTTCCCAAGCTCTTTTCTCATACCTCATAATGTCCAGTGTTCCTAAGTATGCGCAACAGTAGCTTTCGACCTTTGGGGTAATTTCTTCAGAGGATCAGGGTGGGTTGGATCAGATGTCTTCCTCTCCCAAATCCAAGTCTCCACCACCATCTCGGCCACTGCAGCTGCCACTGCCTTCCTCCTAGGTCTCCGCTAGACTCTCTCCTTACAGGTGATGTCCAGGATTCTTAACGATGTAGAGAAGCAGCAGTCCTCCTTCGTGGGTAATTTTTCCAAAAGTTCCAGTTCAGATGGATATGTTTTGTCTGCATCTCCAATATTCTAGCTGCTGCTGCAGCCATCTTAACCCCTCTCAAATATTTTTCTTTTTTCGTTTCCCCGCTTTTTTTTTTTTAAATAAGAGAAGAGAATATGTGTGGTTTGGGGAGGATGTGGTATCAAGCACTCGGTAGCGATAAAAAAAAATTTTTCTTTCCAGGTAGGAGGTGGGGGTTGCCTAAGGGAGCCCCGCCTGTGCCTGCCCACCCTCCGGGGTCCGGGCCATGTGGCCAGGACCTCTGGGGCCTTCCGGGTTGGGGGGGATGCTTAAGGGTGCCCCACCCATTACCGCCCACCCTCCTGGGGTTGGGGCCATGTGGCCAGGACCTCCAAGGCCTTCCGGGTGTGGGGGGGTCACCTAAGGGTGTCCCCAATGTGTTTTCAATATACTCTCACTATTCAGTTGAAACAAAAAGAGTAGTTATATAATTATAATTATATAATAATAGTTATATAATAATATATATAATATATAATATATTATATATTATATATAATATAGTTATATAATAATAGTTATATAATTTCTTGGATGATATAAAAATTTATATATATATATATACACACACACATATATATGCACTTCAATAATAATGTTAATAATTAAGGATATATGTGTATGTATGTACATACATATATACTTTTCACTGTATACATATATACTCTATACATTCAAATCATTTCAACTTTGAATTCTTAACATTATTGTTTTTGTTTTTTTATTTTTTTATTGGTGCATTGTATTCATACATAATATTGGGGTAAAAATCCTGTGTGCACATACATGTACACATCACTGATTTAACCCCTTCCCAATTCCCACCCCATTCCCGCCCCGTCCCTCCTTCCCTTGTATGGCTTAGTGGTTGACTTCGATATATTTAAGTACATTGTTTTAGAGATTTTCCTCTTCCCCCTCCTTTCTCCTCTTTTAGGTTGCCTTGTTTGCTCCTCTATAGGATTTCCTTTTTCATCTAGAGTTCCTCCTCTGACCCATTTCTCCCTAACTCTCACATATTAGGGAAAGCATCTGCTTTCTTATTTTTTGTGACTGACTAATCTTGCTTAGCATAATGTTCTCCAGTTCCATCCATTTGCCTGAAAATGATGTAACTGAGTTTTTTTTTGATGGCTGAGTAAAATTCCATTGTGTACATATCCCACAGTTTTGTAATCCATTCATCTGTTGGACATCTTGGCTGGTTCCATAGTTTGGCTGTGGTGAATTGTGCAGCTATGAACATAGATACACATGCATTAGTTTGGCAGTTTGGTTTCTTTTCTTTTGGGTAGATACCCAGAAGTGGTATTGCTAGATCACATGGTAGGTTTGTTCCCATTCTTCTGAGGATTCTCCATACTGTTTTCCAAAGTGGTTGCACTAATTTGCAATCCCACCAACAATGTCTTAGAGTTCCCACTTCTCCACATCCTCGCCAGCATCTGTTGTTGTTTGTGTTTTGAATGATGGCCATTCTAGTTGGAATTTGGTGAAATCTCAGGGTAATTTTGTTGCATCTCTCTGATTGCCAGTGATGTTGAGCATTTTTTCATGCATTTATTGGCCATTTGAATTTCTTCTTTTCTGAAGTGTCTATTTAGGTTATTTGCCCACTTTGTTATTGGATGCTTTGTTTTCTTAGTGTTGAGTTTTGTGAGTTCTCTGTATATTCAAGATATTAATCCTCTATCGGAGGTGTAGATGGCAAAAATCTTCTCCCATTCTGTTGGCTCTCAATTGAGGTTCTTGACAGTTTCCTTTGCTGAACAGAAGCTCTTCAGTTTCATGCAATCCCACATATTGATTTGCTTTTTAATTTGTTGTGCCTTTGGGGTCTTGTTGAGAAAGTGTTTATCTGTACCTATGTGTTGCAGTGTTGGACTTATGCCCTCTTCAAGGAGCTTCAAGGCTTAATTTCCAAGTCTTTGATCCATCTTGAATTGACTTTTGTACAGGGTGAGAAAGTGGGATTAATTTCCAGTTTTCTGCATATGGTTAACCAGTTTTGCCAACACCATTTGTTGAAGAGGCTATTTTTTCCCCCAGTGTATATTTTTGGCCCCTTTGACAAAAACCATTTGGCTGAAAGTGTGTGGACTTGTTTCTAGGTCTTCTATTCTGCTCCATTGGTCTATGAATCTGTTTTTTTTTTTTTGTTTTGCCAGTACCATGCTGTTTTTATTACAATGGCTTTGTAGTATATTTTAAAGTCAGGTATTGTGATTCCTCCTGCATGGTTTTTGTTGCTGAGAACTACCTTGGCTATTCTGGGCTTTTTGTTATTCCAGATAAATTTAACAACTGATTTTTCTATGTCTGTGAGGAATGATCTTGGTAGTTTAATGGGCATTGTGTTAAGTCTGAAGATCACTTTTGGAAGGATGGCCATTTTAATGATATTTATTCTGCCAATCCATGAACATGGAAGATCTTTCCATCTTCTAAGATCTTCTTCGATTTCTTTTTTCAGTGTTTTATAATTTTCTTTGTAGAGATCTTCTACCTCCTTGGTCAAGTTTATTCCTAAGTATTTTATTTTTTTGTGGGAGATTCTGAGTGGAAGTGTTTTCTGAATTTCTTTTTCAGTGGATTTATGGTTGGTGTACAGGAAAGCTTCTGATTTTTTAAGATTAATTTTGTATCCAGATACTTTGCTGAATTTGTTGATCAGTTCCATGAGCCTTTGGTTGAGTTTGTTGGGTTTTCTAAATATAGTATCATGTCATCTGCAAATAGTGAAAGCTTAAGTTCTTCTTTTCCTATTTGTACTTCTTTGAATTCCTTTTCTTGCCTTATTGCTCTGGCTAGAGTCTCTAGTACTATATTGAAGAGAAGTGGTGATAATGGACATCCTTGTCTCATTCCTGTTTTTAGGGGAAATTCTTGAAGTTTTCCCCCATTTAATATGATGTTGGCAGTGGGCTTATTGTAGATTGTCTTAATAATGTTGAGATATGTTCCTTCTATTCCAATTCTCTGCCGTGTTTTTATCATAAATGGATGTTGAATTTTATCAAATGCTTTTTCAGCATCTATTGAAATGGTCATGTGATTTTTGTCTTTGATTCTGTTTATATGGTGAATTACATGGATTGATTTTCGTATGTTGAACCAGCCTTGCATCCCTGGGATGAACCCTACCTGGTCAAGGTGTATGATTTTCTTGATGTGGATTTGAATGCATGTTGCTAGTATTTTGTTTAATAGTTGCTAATATTTTGTTGCTAGTATTTTGTTTAATAGTATTTTGTTTGTTTAATAGTTTTGAATCCAAGTTCATCAGAGATATAGGCCTATAGTTTTCCTTCCTTGAACTGTCTTTATTCAGTTTGGGTATTAGTGTGATGTTGGCTTCATAGAATGTATTTGGGAGAGTCCCGGTTTTTTCTATTTCGAAAAATAGTTTGAGGAGTATTGGAATTAGCTCTTCTATAAAGGTTTTATAGAATTCACTTGGGAAACCATCTGGTCCTGGGCTTTTCTTTGATGGTAAGCTCTTTATTGCTGTTTCAATCTCTTTGATTGTTATTGGTTGGTTTAAGTGTTCTATATCCTCTTGACTCAGTTTAGGAAGGTTGTATTTATCTAGGAAGTTGTCGATTTCCTCCAGATTTTCCATTTTGTTGGAGTATAGTTTTTCAAAGTAGTTTCTGATAATCCTCTGGATTTCTACACTGTCAGTAGTAATGTCTCCTTTTTCATCTCTTATCTTCATAATTTGGGTTGATTCTCTCTTTTTTTTAGTTAGGTTGGCTAGTGGTTTATCTATCTTGTTAATTTTTTCAAGAAACCAGCTTTTGGTTTTGTTGATTTTCTGTATTTTTTATTCTCTATTTCATTAATTTCTGCTCTAATTTTAATAATTTCCCGTCTTCTGCTGTCTTTGGGGTTCAATTGTTCCTGCTTTTCAAGGGCTTTGAGGTGTGTTGTTAGGTTATTTATTTGAAGATTTTCTGTTTTTCTTATGTGAGCACTCAGTGCTATAAATTTTCCTCTTAATACTGCCTTCAAAGTGTCCCAGAGGTTTTGATATGTTGTATCTTTATTTTCATTTGTTTCTAGAGATTTCTTGATCTCACCTCTTGCATCTTCTATGATCCATTCTTCATTCAGAAGTGTGATGTTCGGTCTCCACATGTTTATGTTGTTTCTCTGGGTCTTCTTATAGTTGATTTCTAGTTTCATTCCATTATGGTCTGAAATGACACAGGGAAGTATGTAACATTTTTTAAATTTGCTAGTGCTCATTTTGTGTCCCAGGATGTGATCTATTTTGGAGAAGGTTCCGTGAGCAGCTGAGAAAAATGTAAACTCCACTGTAGTTTGGTGAAATATTCTATATGTGTCCAATAGGTCCATTTGGTTAATGGTGTTTTTTAGTTCTGAGGCATCTTTTCTGACCCTTTGTCTGGAAGATCAGTCTAGTGTAGTGAGAGGTGTGTTGAAGTCTCCCAGTATTATTATATTGGGATTTATGTGTGACTTCATGTCATAAAGAGTTTGATTTATGAAAGTAGCTGCCCCTATGTTTGGGGCATAGATGTTTATTATTGTTATTTCCTCTTGCTGGATTATTCCTTTTACCAGTAAAATATGAACTTCTTTTTCTCTTCTAATAAGTTTGGGTTTGAAGTCAAACTTGTCTAATATCATAGTTACTACTACTGCTTGTCTTCGAGTTCCATTAGCATGGATTACCTTGCTCCAGCCCTTTACCTTGAGTTTGTTCCTATTTTTACTTGTAAAGTGTGTTTCTTGTAAGCAGCAGATGGATGGATTCTGGTTTTTAGTCCATTTTGCCACTTTATGTCTTTTTATTGGGGAGTTGAGGCTGTTTACATGCAGTGTGATTATAGAGAGATAATTTTTAATTCCCAACATGTTAAGATTTTATTTCTGTTTGAGATACTGTTTATTCTTCTTTGCTTAGTTGTCTGCTGGATGGGAATTCTTGTTTCTTTGGTTCTGGTGTGTATTACCTATTTCTTCTTCGCAGTTAATCTCCTTGAGTATTTTCTCTAGCGCTGGTTTTGAAGACATAAATTCCTTCAGTTTCTGTTTGTCATGGAAGCTTCTTATTTCCCCATCTAATTTGATAGATAGTTTTGCTGGGTAGGAAATTTTTGGCTGGAAGTTGTTTTCTTTCAGAGTTTGGAATATGTTTTTCCATGCCCTTCTGGCTTTCATGACTTGGTTTGGGAAGTCTGGAGTGATTCTAATTGGTTTGCCTCTGAAGGTCACTTGGCCTTTTGTTTTTGTTGCCTTTAAGATTCTCTCCTTGGCTTCCACATTATTCATTTTGACAATTATGTGGCATGGGGATTCTCTTCTCTGATACTGTCTAAAGGGAGTTCTATAAGTTTTCTGGACCTGTGTATCAACCTCTTGCTCTATGTTTGGAAAATTTTCTGCTATTACTTCTTTGAAGAGATGTTGATCCCTTTGATTTCACCTTCTTTTCCTTCCTCTATTCCAATTATTCTTAGGTTAGCTCTCTTAAAATGGGCCCATATTTCTTTAATGTCAAATTCCTGCTGCTGATTTTTATTTTTTCTAAATTAGAAACTATGTGTTCATTTTTGGAGTGATCATCTTCTAGGTGCAAGATTCTATTCTCCATGTGGTCTAATCAGTTGTTTATACTTTGAATTGAGGCCTTTACTTCAATGATTGCATCCTTTATCTCTTTTAGACTCTCTCTGAATTATTTTCGAAGGTCCTCTATTATTTCTACAGTTATTTTCCTGATTTGATCTTATAGAGATCTCTGAATTTCTGTATTATCAGGTTCTGATGTTGTGGGATTGTGGGCATTCATTGCTCCATTATTTCTTTTTCCCATGATTTCAGAAGTTTGTGCCTTCTCTGGGTTCTTCCCTTGGATCACTATGACTTCACATAAGATGTTCTGGATCTCGAGCCTGTGGTATCTCAGTCACCACTACTCCTTTACTGGGTTGTATCACAAAGTCTCAGACCCAGGGAGTCAATCAAGGCTGCTTTAGACTATGGGGGTGCCAAGCTGGGCGTTCTCCCATGGGGGGCTGTGACTATGGTGTGATATCTCTGCCACTGCCATTCCCTCACTGGCTTGGACTGCAAAAATCTCCGATCCAGGGAGACTATCTGTGCAAGTCCCTGGGAGTGTAGTACTGGGATTTCTCCTCTAGGGGCCGCAATTTGACTCACAGTTGTTGAGTGCGCTGATGGAGCTATAGTGGACTCGTTGAACTCACTGCTGCCGCTGCTGGCAATATGACACAGCTGCTATACCCTCAGCCATGAGGCTGGCGTATTTCTTCTCTGGTTTTGAGCTCTGCTCTGAGTCCCTGCAGGGTGTGATGAGCCCGGCCCCTGGGAGCTTTAGATGCTCTTTGTGCGAAAAAACTGCTGAGGTACACCTGGCTGTTCTGCAACTGCTCACCTCAGCTCGCTGTCCACCCCTCCTCTCTGGAGCCTGGTGGGTTGTTGAGTGCACTGATCTGGAGCTGTCTGGTGAACTCGTCGCTGCTGCCGGCAGTATGGAGCTGCTGCCACATCCTCGACCATGAGGCCGGCGTATCTCCTCTCTGGTTTTGAGCTCAGTTCTGAGTCCCCCTCCTCTCTGAAGCCTGGTGCTGCGAGGAAAGATGGTGCCGGCACAGCACCGTGCTGAGACTCTGGCCACGGCACTGCAGGCTGGTTTCTTTTCTGGTGTCTGGTTGTTCTTCCGGCCCTCTTTTTCTCAGTCCCTTGTATTTACAGTTTTTATTTCTCTGCTGATGGTGTTTTCTGGCTATGAGAGGTGCTGATTTTGTGGTAATAGATCGATTGTTAGTAGGACTCGTAAACGCCGCTTTTCTCTGTCGCCATCTTCCCGGAAGTCCAACATTATTGTTGAAATGCATTTTACCTTCTGTTTATTAGTACTGTGTGATAAATACTGCAAAACCTTGCTCACATTTTTATTCTTTAGTTGATACTTTCTCCCATCCCTGAAAAATTTGCAAGATAAAGCAAACACAGAAACTATTAAAGTAAAATAATGGGGAGGGGGTTCATCTTAGTAAATATTTATAAATATGTAATTTCTGAAGGCTTTCTACTTGTACCCATTGTTATGGGTTTGAGGGAAGATGTTATGGTTTTGGAAACTGTCCCCAGGGACCCCTGTTAGGGTCCCGGACACAATTTCTCTCAAAAGACAAAAAGATAAAAAAAAAAGCACGGGTTCTTGTCTTGAGCTAAGGATAAATACACATTAGCCCAGACTCTTGCTGAAGATTTAAAGAAGTTTATTAAAAAGATAGAAATACAGAAGACAGTTACAGCCTCATGTACCCAAGGGTAACATGAGGGGGTGGTTCGAACAAATTCACTGAAATACAAAGCACGGAACAGACTTTTTATATACGACACCCTCCATCTTGTTCACATAATTCTGATGTAGTAAATGTCCCTGTAAGGTACCTCCCCTTACTTTCCCACCAAGGTGTACTTTCCCACCTAGGTGTCTATTTATTTATTTATTTATTTATTTATTTATTTATTTATTTATTTATTTACTGGGGATGGAACCCAGAAGCTTTTGACCTCCGAGCTACACCCCCTGCCAAATTTTTTATTCTTTATTTTGAAACAGGGTCTCACTGAGTTTTGGAGGGCCTCACTAAGTAGGTGAGGCTATCCACGAACTGTGATCCTCCAGTCTCAGCCTCCTAAATGCTGGAATTACAAGCGAGTACCACCACACCAGGCTCTCGGTGTCTCTTCTCACGAAGGTCATGGTCAAAGGTCGACCCCTCCTCCCATCCTAGCTAGACTATCCAATTATTATGTAAACCTGTCTTTAGAATGAGGATGAGGAAGTCCTAGTTTCCCTCTCCTATGGACTTGCTAATTACCTTTAGCTAGGTTGATTTACATTGGCAGAAAACAAGTCCTTTCACCAATTTTTGAAATATAATAATCAGAGCTTTCTCAAATCTTCCTAGGCCATTCCCAATACTGGTACACCCATGATACTTGGATTTGATGAAAATAAATTTGATGAAAAGTTATATTTTGCCAGGTGTGGTTTTGCACACTTGTAATCCCAGCCTTTGGGAGGCTGAGACAGAAGGATTGCAGTTTGTGGAAAGCCTCAGCTACTACTTAGTAAGCCCCTTTGTAAACTTAGTGAGACCCTGTTTCAGAATAAAGAATACAAAATAAACCTGGCGTGGTGGCACATGCTTGTAATCCCAGCATTTGGGAGGCTGAGACTGGAGGATCGCACACAGTTCATGGACAGCCTCAGCTACTTAGTGAGGCCCTCCACAACTTAGTGAGACCCCATTTCAAAAAAAGAACAAAAAATATGGCAGGGGTGTAGCTCAGAGGTCGAATGCCCCTGGGTTCCATCCCCAGACCCACAAAAGAAAAGAAAAAAAAAAAAAGAATACAAAATAGGGCTTGGGGTGTAGCTCGGAGGTAGAATGCCCCTGGGTTCCATTCCCAGTACTGCAAAAAAATTAATTTTTGATTTATATTTTATAGATAAATTTCATCTTGTATCTCATTGTTAAGTATTCAAATTACATTACCAGGTACCTGGATAGGGGCACAGATTCAATTTACTGTTTTTTTTTCTTTTTCACTTTTCCATCAAATTATGTTTGATATAAATATTGACAGTAAATTTACATTTTAATCCAGCATTCCTTGTCCTCACTCCACCTATCTTCTCCAAATATGTATTTAGTGGTATTTGATTCTTTTTCATTTCCTTCCTGTTTTCTGACTCTATAATTTTAAAAACTCCTGAGTACTTCAGTTAAAAAAATTAGTATTTTATTTGAGAACCTATACACATGTAACATAAAATATGCAATTAACAAACTGGTCAATACTATTAAGTATTAGTATTTTTACTAATAGGATATCAACAACAAAATATAATTTTAATTATATAATTACCAGATCATTAAATGGTAATCTCTAATTTTTTTTTGGGGGGGGGTCTGGGGATGGAACCCAGGAGCATTTGACCTCCAAGCTACACCCCCTGCCCTATTTTTTATTCTTTATTTTTGAAACCGGGTCTCACTGAGTTGCAGAGAGCCTCACTAAGTAGCTGAAGCTGTCTGCGAACCACGATCCTCCAGGTCTCAGCCTTCCAAATGCTGGGATTACAAGCGTGTGCCACCACGCCCGGCTTTGGTAATCTCTAATTTATGTTCACATAATTTATTTTGTGGATTATTCAAGCATATGTAATTTGATGGTTATTCATATAATAATGAGGATCCTTTCAGATTTCAGTTGGGAATTCAGCCATCCCTTTTGGGTATAGCAACAAACAGTAGATGATATGAAACGCTAAATGAGTCAGTGCACTAATTACAATAGGGATTTGGAGAATTTTTTGAAATGTGTACTTACCTATCAGCATATGAATTAGAAAAGTGTTTTCCTGTTTAGAAGCAGAGTTTATTTTTAGACCATGTTAGCTCTGTTGTTGGTTTTGATTACGGACTCATTTTTGCTTTGTGAGTGGAAGCAGAATACAATATACCCAACCTCTTAAAACAAGATATTTCACTGCCATCTGCAGGAAAGTTGTAAAAAAAAAAAATCACACAACATTCATCTTTTCAATAAGCAAAATAAAAATAAAGGTGAACTGTCTGACCTAGATAATCATACTTGGCGGCCCCAATCCCAGCTCCACCTCGATTCAATTTTCAAAGTCTTCAATTTCCTGCCAAGGGAGCAACTTTCTAACTGTAAGAACCTGGGGCCAAATCTGGTGTCCCTCCCTCACTGTAGGTGGGACGCAGGGAAGGGGACAGAGCATACAACCCAGCTTCTACAGAAGACCTGCCCACGCTAGGAAATCAGACTGCGAGCTCAGGACTCACACATGGTGTCCCAGGACAGAGCACAGAGCTGTATGTGGAATCTCCTTAAATCCACCCACCCTGCAGGAGGTGAGAGGAAAGAGCTAGGCCCAAGCAAACGCTTTTCTTAAAAAACATACTCTAAAGCCGGGCGTGGTGGCACACACTTGTAATTCTAGCATTTGGGAGTCTGAGACCAGAAGATTGTGGTTCGTGGGCAGCCTCAGCTACTTAGTGAGGCCCTCCGCAACTTAGTGAGACCCTGTTTCAAAATAAAGAATAAAAAAAGAAAAATAGGGCAGGGGGTGTAGCTCAGAGGTCAAATGCCCCTGTGTGCCATCCCCAGACACACACACACACACACACACACACACACACACACACACACACACACTATAGAAATGATCCCTGAAAATAAAAACAAAAGCTGATGTGGTGGTGCACACTTGTGATCCCAGCATTTGGGAGGCTGAGACAGGAGGATCTGGGTTCATGGCAGCCTCAGCTACTTAGTGAGGCCCTTTGAAATTCAGTGAGACCCTGTTTCAAAATAAAGAATAAAAAATTGGCTTGGGATGTAGCTAGGAGGTAGAATGACCTGGTTCCACCCCCAGTACCACAAGACAAAACAAAACAAACCCCCGTCCCTGAAATCAGGATAGGTGGTGTTTGCCTGTAATCCTAGTACTTGGGAGGTTGGGGCAGGAAGATCACAGGTTTGAGGCCAGACCCAGCAACTTAGCGAGGCCCTCCACAACTTAGGGATACCCTGTTTCAAAATAAAAAAGGTGAGCCGGGCATGTTGGCACACACTTGTAATCCCAACATTTGAGAGGCTGAGACTGGAGAACCGCAAGTTCATGGACCAGGCCTCCTACTTAGGAGGCCTTTGCAACTCAGTGAGCCCCTGTTTCAAAAATAAAAAGACTAAAAAATAGGGCTAGGGGGTAGCTCAGAGGTACAATACAATACCACTGGGTTCCATTCCCAGTACTGAAAAAAAAAAAAAAAAAGAGTAGCTCAGGAGTAGAATGCTTCTGGGTTCAATCCTCAGTACCAAAAAGTAAAAATTTTATTGACATATGTTTTATTATACATTATAGTAAAATTCAATGATACCTTTATATATTCACAAAACATAATTTGGTCTGTTTCCTTTCCATAGTGTGTGTGTGTGTGTGTGTGTGTGTGTGTGTGTGTGTGTGTGTGTGTTTACTGGGGATTGAGCCATGGGGAGTGTCTATCTCCGAGGTACACTTTTCATTTTAAAACAAGGTCTTGCTAAGTTGTTGAGGACCTGTCTTAATTGCTGAGGCTGGCCTCAAACCTATGATCCTTCTGTCTCAGCCTCCCAAGTACTGGTATTACAAGCATGTACCACCATGCCTGCCTCCCAATACTTTTTTTTTTTTTTGCGCGATACTGGGGATGGAACCCAGGGTCATTCTCTACCTCCAAGCTACACCCCCAGCCCTATTTTTAATTCTTTTTTTAAAAACAGGGTTTCACTGAGTTGCAAAGGGCCTCACTAAGTAGCTGAGGATGTTGGCAAACCTCAATTTTTTTGGTCTCAGCCTCCCAAATGCTGGAATTACAAGCATGTACCAGCTCCCAATAATCTTTTTTTTTCTCTTTTTTTTTGGTGGTACTGGGTGTGGAACCCAGGGGCTTTTCTACCTCCGGGCTATACTCCCAGACCTATTTTATTCTTTATTTGGAAACAGGGTCTCACTAAGTTGCTGAGAGCCTCACTAAGTAGCTGAGGCTGGCTTCGAAACTGCAATCCTTCTGTCTCAGCCTCCCAAGCGCTGGGATCCAGTACTCTTAAAGAAAGAAAAAAAAAAAAAAAAGACTTCCTAAAATTAGGGAGCTTTGGGATGAGCCAGCAGGATTCTTAAAGGAGTAGGATAGGGGTAGGGGAGGAAGCTTCAGTACACTCACAAGCTCTTACTGAAAACTGTGCCCTGACCCTGGCACACAATTTGCTTTGAAACAATGGCCATGGGTCTGCTGGTATGTTCTATTTCCCAAAGTGGGCAACTACTTGATAGATGGCAATGTAATAAGAAACTTCCATTACACAACCCCAAGCACTTGAAGTAGTCTGTATGTCTTGAGATCCCCTGGCAAAACTTAATATTACTAATAACTTTTCCATCCTAGCACCTCCAACAGTAGTTGACCCCTTAGAGACAGTGCCCTGAAAACACTGTATACGTGCTGAGAATATGGGGAGTTGCGCTGGGGAAGGCTTCTGGGGGAGGCGCTAATCAAGTTAGGTCATGAGTAGGAGGCAGGATGTCAGCAGCCAACTGAGAAGAGAGGCACCCAGGTAAAGATAGGATGAGAGCAAGATTCAGGAGCAGCCCGCAGGCACCCGAGACTGGGGAGAACGGGAGGGCAGCAGAGTGATGTGGCTGCCAAGGAAGACAAGACCTGGTGGGTGCTGCTAGGTTGGACCTGGAAGACAGGTCTCAAGGAAGGAGGGAGGGAGGTGATGGAGAAAGGCTGGGCTCAGTGACTCTTCTGAATTTTTTTTTATCATTCAGTTATTAGAAACTCTTGAGGTTTTTTGTTTGTTTGTTTTTTGGGTTTTGTGGGGTAGGGGAGGGCTCTGGGGATTGAACCCAGGGCTTCTTGCAGAGTAGGCGAGCATTCTACCACCGAGCTATATCTTCAGCCTTCTTTTGACTTTTTATTGATGTTTAATATACATGTGGGTGTGTGTATGAGTGCTTTCTTGACTTCTAACAGCATAGACTCGGTTTTTTAGATCACTATTTTCAAAAGAAGTAAAAGAAGTCGGCTAAGATGAGAGAAGTGGGAGGTAGCTTTAGTGTTTTGGTGTTTAGAGTTTTTTTTTGTTGTTGTTGTTTTGGCCAAGGGGTTCCAGTTAAAAGGAAGAGATTGAATATTTAAGAGGGAGAGGAAAAATAATTGATGGAGCAGGCACTGACATATATGAAGCTCTGAGTTCAATTCCTTGAATAGCTAATGATGATGATGATGATGATGATGATGATGATGATGATGATGATAATAATAGCAGGATGGTACAGGTGCCTACAGCATAAGTTGTCGGGGCATTGAGTTCATTTATATGAAGAACTTATAAGAGTAATACAACCACTCATAACAAGTGCTAAGTAAGCTTTGATGATAGTAATGACGGTTAAAGGCATTAGAGCAGAGGAGAGATGGAGTCACAGGTAGGTATATGAGGAAGCAGGAGTGAGATGAAAAGACAGAAATAAGACCCAGGAGATGGCAGGCTCCCAGAAGGATAGAGAAATAAGAAGAAAAATTTTAGTATGGGGTGGGGACAGGATGAGGATAGAGGAAATGTCCTGATAGAGGAGCTAGGGATAAGAAGAGAGACCCACACGTTGGAGAGCCTAGACCCAGCCTTCCCACTGGGGGCCGAGGGATGAGCGCTCAGTCCTTGGGATTCCCTGTCCAGAGGAGGAACTGCACGGTCAGGTGCTGCCTTCTGATCACATCATCCCAAGAACAGACCGACCCTCGGATGCTCCACCCTCTAGGCCCCGACCGCGGTGTGGAGGGGGCTTTAAAGGGGGAGGGGGCGATGCCCACTGCGAGGGCCTTGGATTCCTCTCCCGGTGGCTGGAGGGTCCAGACCGGTAACGGCTGCCACCTTCGCGCGGACCGCCAGGTGGCGCTCCCTCCCTGAATGTCTCAAGATCAATGAGGAACTCGGGGAAAACAAATCCTGGTAATCTGATTTCCAAGCAGTTCCTCGCTGCTTGGGTTTCTGCCCAGGTGTCTGCACCCAGGTGCGGGTGTGGGAGCCTTGGTGGGAGCGCTTGATGCCTGGGAGGGCCCAGGAGAAGCGGATGGTACTACGAGGTGAGACGGGCGGAGACCGAAGCTCCGAGACGATTCTCCCTGTCCCGGCGGGGGCTCCAGGCTCGTTTTTGAGGAGCCTCCCCAGGACCTTCGCGGGTCCCCAGGTCTTGCCGGTGACGTCTCCAGGATCCTTCCTCGGGTTGGGAGGGGAGAGCCCACGTAGCCAGCCTGGCAGAGCAGCAGCGGAGTTGGGCTTCCAGACGGAAAAATCCAGAGAGACTCGTTCTCTGCAAGGAAAGATAATGGGCCCGATGAGACCTTGGAATGACTGCATCGTACACATAGGAGACAGCGTTTTATTTGACTTCCTTTATCCGTGTCAGAAAAGTTGGGGCTTAGGGGTAGGGCACGTGCTGGGGTCCCTGAGGCCAATCCCCAGCACCCAAAAGAAGCAAAACAGAACAGGGTGGTTTCCTGGAAAGGCAAGCAACTAATAGCACAAGGTTGAGGTTTAGACATCTCTTATCATGTGTGTGCAGTTTAAGTGCATAAGCCTTGGTTTGATGATGATGAAGAGGAGAATGATTCATAGTTATTAATATTATTTTGCCAGTCATGTAACTCACACCTACAGTCCTAGCTCCTGAGAGGCCTGGGGCGGGAGGGTTTTTGTTGTTGTTGTTGTTGTTGTTGTTGTTGTTGTTGCTTTGTGGGTTTTTTTTTTTTTTTTTTTTTTTTTTTTGCGGGTCTGGGGATGGAACCCAGGAGCATTTGACCTCCGAGCTACACCCCATGCCCTATATATATATTTTTATTCTTTACTTTGAAACAGGGTCTCACTGAGTTGCAGAGGGCCTCACTAAGTAGCTGAGGCTGTCCGCGAAGGCCATCCTACAGTCTCAGCCTCCCGAATGCTGGGATTAGAGCGTGTGCCATCATGCCTGGCTCAGAGAGGGCCTTTGAATCCAGAAGTTCCAGCCAGCTACTGGGGAGGCATCAGATGGAGCAGAAAGGTTAAAGGAACGGGAGGGGGGCGCAGGTGGGAGCTGTGTTTAGTCAGGACAGTGCAAGAGGACAGAGGCTGTGTCCTGCCCAGTCGAGAGGATGAAGGGGGAGAAATATTAACCAATATTGGCTTCATTGACATTAGGACACAATCTGAGACATAAAAATTAAAGCTCCTCAATTATGATGAGAGCCACGCTCAACATGTTTTATAGACGTTGAAGAAGAGGAGGAAGAAGCAGCCGCTGTGTCTTAGATGGGCTGATTGACTGGTCCTTCCAACCCCATAGTTTTTTCTGTTCTACCCTGCTGATTCCCTTAAGCAGAGCGGTTCTACATCATAATGAAATGCCGACCCTCCCCCCCCCCCCCCCCCCGAACAAAGTGTGTAGCCAAAGCATCATGGTGCACGCCTGTAATTCCAGCAACTGGGGAGACTGAGGCAGAGAGCAAGTTCAAGGCTAGCCTGGGCAATTTAGGGAGATCCTGTCTCAAAAAAAAAAAAAAAAAAGATTAAAAGGGCTGGGGATATAGCTCAGTGGTAGAGTGCTTCCGGGTTCAATTTCCAGTATCTTAAAAAAAAAAAAAAAGTAAGCCGGGCGTGGTAGCATACACTTTTAATCCCAGTACTTGGGAGGCAGAGACAGGAGGATCACACAGGTTCAAAGTCAGCCTCAGCTGCTTAGTGAGGCTCTCAGCAACTTAGTGAGACCCTGTTTCCAATAAAATGTAAAATAGGTCTGGGAGTGTAGCCCAGAGGTAGAAAGCTCCTGGGTTTCAACCCTAGTACCACACAAAAAAAGTAAGTGTACAAAATCATGATGAAAGGTAATATCTTAAAAAAAAAAAAAAACTTTTGAAGACCCAATCCCTCCCCCTCTTTCTCTCTTATACACACACACACACACACACACACACACACACACACCCATTTCTACTGGAAATTCATGGCTTCTCTGTTACTGTATCCCTAGCCCTTTTTATTGTTTTTATTTTGATATAGGGTTTTGCTAAGTTGTCCAGGCTGGCCTCAAACTTTCAGTCCTCCTGTCTCAGCCTCCTGAGTAGCTGGGATTACTGGTGTGGTATATTTTAAGGGTTCAATGAGAAAATGAGTATTTGTACTCTCTGCAGTAATTGCTCGTTATAATTCTGGACAATGCTCTGCACTCAGGGCTATTAGTTATGAAAGCTTTCACTTGTTGTGGGACCTCAGCACCCACAGGAGTCAGTATTTGCAGGTTAGTGAAAAAAGACATTTTCCAGATTCTGAGCTTTCTGACTTTCTTTTTCTTTACCAATAATTGGGATAGACAGGCACAGATCTCAGAGAATCACCCTCATATACTATTTTCCCGGGTGAAGTGGGCCAGCGAGGGAAATGCAGGCTGAGATGTGGGCAGCACAGTACAGCCTTTTGCTTTGTTTTCGGATGACTGGGGCTAGAGCTGATTCCTAGATTTTACTCTGGAAATACAGAGCACGCTGCCCTCCACTTGGAGGAGCTCTGGGCCTGAGCTATGATCTGAAGAGGTGGGAGAGTAACAACTCTATTGTTGTTTAAAAATAGTTCTCTTTCAAGTTCAAATCATGTCAAATAGGGAACAAGCATAAAACCAATAAAATTGTCCACTGGATTTAACAACATTGACAAATACTTTCAAACATTTGCTTCGGAGTTCTTGTTCCCTGGGAAATAAAACAATGCAGATATAGCAATAGCCTCCAACGCTGAGCACCCCTGCCTGCCACTGTTATCCCCAGGGTTATCCACTTTAATAGGATTTGTGATTGATTCCCATGAATATTATACTTTTCTGAACAAATGTGGAGCTAAAAGAAATATGTCATATGGCTTTCTGTGGTTTGGTTATTATATTATACATGTGCTTTTCAGAGGTGCTTCTTTTTTTTCTTTTTTGTAGTACTAGAGTTCAACACAGGGACATTCTACCTCCCAACTACACCCACAAACTGTCTTATTTTTTGCTTTGAAATAGGGTCTTGCAAGGTTGCTGAATATTGATATGTTTCTGAGGCTGTCCTCAAACCTGCCATTCTCCTGTCTCAGCCTCCCAAGTACTGGGATTACAGGTGTGCACCACCATGCTTGGACTCAGAGGTTCTTTTTTTTTTTTTTTTTTTCTTCTTCTTCTTCTTCTTCTTCTTCTTCTTCTTCTTCTTCTTCTTCTTCTTCTTCTTCTTCTTCTTCTTCTTCTTCTCCTCCTCCTCCTCCTCCTCCTCCTCCTCCTCCTCCTCCTCCTCCTTCTCCTCCTCCTCCTCCTCCTCCTCCTCCTCCTTCTCCTCCTCCTCCTTCTCCTTCTCCTTCTCCTTCTACTGGAGATGGAACCCAGGAGCATTCTACCTCTGAGCAACACCCCCAGCCCTATATTTATTTTTTTTGTGTGTGTAGTACTGGGGTTCCTGGAAGCCCTTCTACCTTCGGGCTACACTCCCAGACCATTTTATACTTTATTTGGAAACAGGGTCTCTTAAGCCAGCGTGGCTGGCTTCGAACCTGTGTGATCCTCTTGTCTCCGCCTCCCAAGAGTGGGGTTTACAAGTGTGCCCCATCATGCCTGGCTTTATTCTATTTATTTATTTATTTATTTATTTATTTATTTATTTACTGGTGGTACTGGGGTTCCTGGAAGCCCTTCTACTGCCGGGCTACACTCCCAGACCTATTTTATATTTTTTTAAATTTGGAAACAGGGTCTCTTAAGCCAGCGAGGCTGGCGCCGAACCAGCGCGATCCTCCTGTCTCCGCCTCCCAAGCGTGGGGATTACAAGCGTACATCACCACACCCGGCTTTATTCTTTATTTTAAAATAGGGTCTTACTGAGTTGCAAAGGGCCTCAGTAAGTAGCTGAGGCTGTCCTTGAACCACAATCCTTCCTGTCTCAGGAACACCACCATGCCTGGCTCTCAGAGGTGCTTCTGAAGGAGGCTCCAGGCTCCTCTGCTTGTCTGGATATCTGTGCCCCAAGTTTTACAATGGTGGACATTCAGAAAGGGTGTGATTGATGACCAAGTCAGTGACTTCCTATGGCAAGAAATGCTTTTTCCATGACTTTTGCAATATAAATGATAGAAAACCTGAGATTGAGCTCTTACTGTCCTCAGTCCAGGTGGATTTTGCATGACCAATCTCATTCTCTTTTAGAGAAGGAACAAAAGCAGAAAAGAGAAGTATCTTGCTCAAAGTCACAAATCAGGCAATGGAAAAACAGGAGCACAATCCAATCATTCATTAGATCATTTACTTAACAAATATGGATAAAGTTGCCTACTATATGCCAGGAACACAGGTGCCTGGAAAAGTTCAGGGAACTTAAAGACGGATATTCTTGGCTTTTGCACATATAAGCTGAAAATGTAATAAATCACTTAATATTAGATGAGCTAAGTGCTATGGGGAAAAGAAAAAGTAGATTTAGCTTAGTGAGTGTGGGACTGGAGTGGGAAGCAGATTGCGGAATTAAATAGCACAGGTAGGCCTCCTTGAGATGACAGACTTGAGCAAAGTCTTTAGGGGAGATCGGCCAGGCTGAGGCTGTTCAATGGAGGAGCTACATCTGAATATGTGTAATGGTATAAATGTAGCATGGTTAACCTGGACACTCTTTACTGGGAGGGGGCAAGGGGAATGGGGGGACAGAGGGCACGAAGCACAATCTAAATATACACCATTTTCAATATGTTCCACATATAAATAAAATAAAGTATGGAAAAATAAATAAAAAATAGAAGAAAAAATAAAGGCACCACTTTTATCTGGGCGTGGTGGTGCACACCTGTAATCCCACTACTTGGGAGACTGAGACAGGATTATAGGTTTGAGGACAGCCTCAGCAAAGTAGTGAGACTCAGCAACCTCGTGAGACCCTGTTTTTTCTCAGCTCCAGTGATTAATCTCTGACCCACAGGTAGTGAACCGGTAGCCCACAGCTGTATTCAGAGTACCCTTTTTTAAATTGTCATATGTTGGGTTTATTAGAGTCAACCTTTGCAAATAGGAGACAGGCAGAGCAGCTGTTGAGGTGGCAGAAAGGCGAGGGCTGGGGCAGGGGTGACAGTTGTGCAGTTGGAATGAGGAGGCGGTGAAGAATCCAAGGACAGTTGGAAGGCAGCTGACCTGGGGAGGTGGGCTGGGGGCTGTGAGAGCAGATGCGAGGCTGGGGCAAGAGACCCAGGAGCTCCCTGAGCAGAAATAGGGAGGCAGAGGGGGTATGGTCTGAGAGAAAGTTGAATCTGCCTTTGCTGCATTTGAAGCAGAGAGAGGCACCCAGAAGATGCAAGTGTCTGATCCAGTAGACAAGCTCGCGAGGAACTGACCCCACTGGTGAGGCGCAAAGTAGTGTCGCTGGAGGGGACCTGATGGAAGCTCTTATTGTGGGTGGAAGGCAGGGCCTCTGGAGGAAGTGGCCAGCACCCTGGGAAAGTTAAGGACCACGAATTAGAGGAGGGGAAATTTATTTGCTCACAGTTCTGGAGGTTTCAGTCCATGATAGGCTGGATCACATCTGCAAAACTCAGAGCATAGCCACAGGAAGGAGGGAGGGAGGGAGGGGGAGAGAGAGAGAGAGAGAGAGAGAGAGAGAGAGAGAGAGAGAGAGAGAGAATGAATGAATCTCAAGGCCACACCCCCAGTGATCCATCTCCTCCAGCTACCTGCTTACTTTCCCACTCAAATAATCGATCAATGGCTTTACCCACTGATGAGATTATTATAATTCTCATGATTTGATTATTTTACCTCAACATCAATACATGAGCTCTTTCAGGGGATATTCTATATCCAAACCAAAACAGTCTGGTTTGGTTTTTTCAAGGTAAACAAAAATAAGGTTTACTTACTTTTTTGGGGGGGTACTAGGGAGAGAACCCAGGGGCATTCTACCTCTGACCTATATCCCAGCCCTTTTTTTTACTTTTCAGATTGAAACATTGTATTGCTAAGTTGTTGAGGATCTTGCTAAATTGCTGAGGCTGTTTTCAAACCTGGGTCCTCCTGTCTCAGCCTCCCACATACTGGGATTGCTGGCATGCATCACCATGCCTGGTTGAAGAGTTTATTTATACACTGATGGGCAGGTTCCAGCAGAGAGGTGGGGGTGAGGCCTCAAAGGCCGAGGAGACAGTTAATGGGATAGATATACCTGAGAAGTTCAGAGTGGCTTGGGCAGGGGAAGAGGGAAAGGGTAGGCATTGGAGGTGAGGAAAGAGAAGGCAGGTTTACACAGCTGCTCTGAAGGTAAGACGTGAGCAAGGGCCTGGGAGAGCGTCATGCAGTCAGCAGGCAGAAGACAGTCATTTTTTACTGTTTTGTGCAAAGGACTCAGCAGCTTAGGTCAGGGGTGGATATGACAGGAAGCTGAAGCTTGCTAGCCACATACAAAGGAAGGGCCAGGGCTCCCACCCTGCCTTTCCCAGGAGCGGACGGAGGTGTGGCCGAAGGACTGGTGAAACAGCCTTGCAGGTGCTGCAGTGCCTGAGATCAGGGCTTGGCAGACGTCTCTAAACCTGTGTGTGGGAACCTGAAGAGAGGGATCATCCTGAGGGCCTCAAAGCCCTGCTCAGGTCACTGGATTTTTTTTTTTTAACCAGAAGAGCAGAAAAGTATCTGGATGGTATATCTCAGAGCAGCAGCCACATTCTGAGATGCTGAGGGGGATGGGTGGAGACAACTCCAAGGGACTGCACAGGAGAGGAGCCAGAGTAACTGCAGGTGCTTGGGTCCCAGCTTAGTGTTGCCTGGGGATGCTCTGGGCAACACCAAGGTAAATGAACCACTTTAACATGGTCCCCACGCCTCAAGTGGTACCCACCATCTCCAGTGCCTCTTACAGACCAGAAGCAGTTGCCTGAAAGTATCATATTTAATGCTCGCAACAACCTGATGGGATACTTTGATGCCTGTCTTGCCAGTGAGGAGAAAGAGGGTCAGAGAAGTTGGTGGGTAATTTTTCCAAGGTCACACAGCTTGTGTATGGTGGTGGAACCCAAACTTTTTAAAAATTAAATAATACATTTAATGAGTTTGAGCTGTTCCTTTTTAAATATATACTTTTGTTGGTGCATCATAGCCCCAAACTTAATTTATCCTCACACCTTTGCAAGTTGCATGCGGTTTAAGTTCCCTGGCTCTTTGTAATAACCAGTCTTTCCCAAACGCTCACAGTTCTCTTCCTTAGGATTATCCTGACAATGGCAGCCCTGGCGGAGATGAAGACTCCCTACCACTCCCACCTGCAGAAACCTGGCTGGATGTGGCTGGAGAAAGCCTCCCGCTATAATGACTGCGTTCCCTTGAGTGAGTCGTGTGGGGCCTGGGTGATATCTGGGCTGTTCGCTTCCCATCCCCTGGGTATCTCCTTCATCCTTCCTGCTCTGACCTCTCACCTCCTGCGGACATGCAGGGTCTCAGGCCCGGCTGCCTTTTTGCGGCAGAAAAGTCTCATCTCTAACCATCAGAGGAAGAGACTGAGGCCCAGATATCAGCCCTGACCGCCTCCTGCCCCGTTCACAAGAATCCAACCAGGAGCGCATTCCTTGGGGTTTGGCAAAGGCTCCTCTGACCCTGTAACCATGTGTTCATTGTGCTCTTTGGACTTTGAGTGGGGTTCCATTCATTCTGCATTTTTTTTTTTTTTGGTGGTACTGGGGTTCCTGGAAGCCCTTCTACCTCCGGGCTACACTCCCAGACCAATTTTATATTTTTTTATTTGGAACAGGGTCTCTTAAGCCAGCGCAGCTGGCTTCGAACCTGCGTGATCCTCCTGTCTCTGCCTCCCAAGTGTGGGGATTACAAGCGTGTACATTTTTTTTGAACATGCAGAGTCGGGGCGCTGTGGTGACCATTCTCCAGGAGGGATCCCGCGGCGCTCTTCCCTGGCCTGTCTCTGTCGGCATCATTGGGAAGAAGAGGGGGACTACATTAATCTCTGAATATGTGACCTGGCTGCTTCTCCCTGGCTGGGTAGAAATGACTTGGGGTGAGACTTGGGGTGATTCGCTGCAGGCCCATCTTCTCTGGGAACACGCTGTCCCACCTCTGCCCAGGCACTGGCTTCTGCCTAAGGAGTACCTGCTACCAAAGACAAATGGCTAAGCAGCCATGCCCTGGGAGCTGGATCCCTTTGTTAAAGATCGGTGTTCCCGCCCACCCTGTCAAGGGGCACCGAGCAGTGAGTTCTAATGGGGCTCCAGTCTCTCCCTGCCAGGAGCCATCGTTCTGTGCTCAATCAGCTTCCTTGAGCTGATAGTTATTTAGGGAGCCTAAGAGATATTAGGGGGGGGGGAAGGCTTATTTTAAAGCATTGGGTTTCTAATGGCATTTGGGGCCTTTAGCTATCTACAAGGCTACTGGAAACAGATGGGCGTTTGCTTCATAGGCCACCGGCTGAGGTGACCTTCTTAGTGGTGAGCACTGTTTTTAAAGCCATTGTTCTCAGAGTTGGGCCCTGGCAGATTGAGTGTCCATAGAGACAGAGACACGGGAATGCAGGGGACTAATTCCCCAACCCCCAGGCTAGGAAAGGCCCCAGTAAGAGTCCCTCCAGGGTAAGATAGAGCAGAAATCAAGGCTGAAGAAGTACCAGTGTCCACTAGGTACTCTTGGTGGAGGAAGAGGTGGTTGCCGTGGATTTAGAGGTGGCATCCCTTTAGAAGAGTTGGCCTCCTTGTAGCCAGCCCATGGGATTCCCCGGCTATGTATGTGCTTGGCAGCCCGAGGGTAGACCTGAGTCCACAACCCCTGAGTCACAGGAAGATTCTAGAGCGGGAGCTGGTGGGCCAGGGACGGTAAAGGAAGGGTAGAGAGGCCGAGACCCGGGGTGCTGGAAGACCATGCCCTGGATATTCGTGAGAGCCAGGAAGCAGAGTTGAGGTTGGAGTTAGCTCCTCTGAAGTCACTGTTGAAGGTAGCTGGGAAGAAAGGGCTGGAAGGAGCCGACGGGGAGGAGGGAGCCGTGTGAGTACTAAGACTTTTCCCTGTTGGGTGAGACCCTGGACCCACAGGCAGCTTGGCCTTCTGAGCCGCCCTGTGCCTGGGGCGGGGAGGTCCACACATTCCTCACCACCACCTTGTCACTCCATTGCTGGAAGCCACCTCCTGAGCTCCCCAAGCTCTCTTATTGGGGCTCTCACTAGCAGGCTATGTTCTGGGGGCCTGATGCCTCCCCCAGGTCCCAGAGCTCCGGGGCTTTCAGGGGCCTGGGGCAGAAGCAGAGGCTTCTCAGGATGCCATGGACACCATGGAGGGACAGACACTGGTGCCCCAACCCGCAGAGCCCTGGCCTGGCCCTGCCAAGTCTCACTCAGGTCTTGAGCCTGGAGTTTCCACCATGATGGTAGCAAGTGGAGTCTAAGCCCAAGCTGCTGCCTTTTGAAGCCACAACTGAGTCAGCAAGGGGCAGAGGAGGGCAAGACAGAGAGCCCTGAGGGGGACCGGTGGCCAGGGGGCCGCAGGCCTGAGTCCCTCCCCACTCTGAACTGACTGCACACCTCTGCAGCTCCTCCCACTCCCTGTCCATTTCACTGAGAGAACCCATCATTTACCCTTTTTCTTTTTCTTTTTTTTTTTTTTTTTTTTTTTTTTTTTTACCAACAACCAACTATTCCATTTAGGCACAGTCCACATTCTCAGACTGTGACCCAATAAATCTGACTACACAACTTAGAGGAAAGATTTATTTCCTCAAACTTCTAGAGCATTTACGGGTTTCTTCCACATCAGACCAGGCCTTTAGACCTCAGGGGAGGGTGGTGGGAAGTAACAAGAGGGAAAGAGCGCGGCTCTGCTCTCACATCCTGGAGGCCCAAAGCGCAAGAGAGCGGGCGGTGGGGGGGGAGGAGAGACCCAAGAGAGCGGGCGGTAGCGGGGGCTGGGGGGGGCCTTACACCATGAGGCCACATCCCCAGCGGCCCCTCCTCAGCAACCAAGCTCACTTCCAACATTGCTACCTTGTTTCCATGAGGGCTTGGGGGATAGTCTGAATCCATACCACTGCAACCCTGGATCCCTGCCTCAACTTCCTATTCAAGGATAGCCTCCCTGCACACTCAACTGGGTTTGCAAGGTATTGATTTGAATAAAAATGGAGGTCTTCAGTGTCCATACGTGTTTGGGAGAAACACATCCTTCCTAGAAATTTAGGATGTTTTCCCTCCTGTATGATTGATTTTCAATAAACCGTTTTACAATGTGGGGAAAAGGCTGATGTGATTGGTCACTGCGTGTGTGTTTTTCAGTTCACAGACAGGAAAGTTGTCTCCCAGTGATAAACTTGTGTGACATAAATCATTTGAAGAGGGAATCGGTCAACAAAGATGAAAGTGAAGCAGAGACATGTAAAGGGAGGAGGGCTGGAGACGTAGCTCAGAGGTTGAGCGCTTGCCTAGAACGTGTGAGGCCTGGGGTCTCATTGCCAGTACTGGGGGGAAGTGAAGATGCTGGAGGTGAAATGTGAGTCCGCTCTATAAAGGAAGTTGTGTATTAAGCAGGTGAGCACGAGAATGCCACCGCTGCTGCCATTTGAAACCATGCAGCCAGCGGAACTTGGGGAAGGCAAACCCCGGCTCAACGTGTAAGTGGCTGAGAAGGGATGAAGCCGGCCGAGAGGAAGTGTCTGCACTTTTCTGCATTTTCTCATTTCCTTTACACTATTTTTCCTTTGTTTTGCTGTGAAATATACCATACATGCATATACCAACAAAAAATAATAATTTCAAGGAATAATAAAGTGGTCATCCTCTCTTCAGGATGTGTATCCACCACCCTGGAAGTGTGTTAAATGTACTTATGCCTTTTGCTCAAGTGCATTACTACACAGGAATTTATTCCTCAACATTGTTTACAATCTCCTCTTCTTTTTTACTTTATGCAAATAGGCTCATTTCCCATGTATATTTTGAAATTGCATGTGTTTCAAACTGTAGTTTGTGCATCTCCTCCACAGCACAATTGGTCTGGATTCTGCATCGATGGACTGAACCCATCTCTGTTGAAGGATTCTCTATTGGATTGGCTGGCCAGAGTACCTGGGATCACCCCTGCCATCGACTTCCCCTCTACCTCAGAAGGTTCTGGTGTACAATGAGAGAGCTTGTATTGTCTTACAAATAGAGAGTAATATTAATTGGCTCCTCTCATGGCTCCCCACCCTGACCCTATCAAACACTCTAACCACTAGGGTGCTTACTGGCAGATCTTACCTACCTGTCCCTGGGGAAGCCTGGTTGAACAAGGCCTCTTCCAGAAACACCCAGCATTTGGAGAGAGGAGATGGAGTACCCATGTGGCAGGCAGATGTCATGGAAGAAGCACAAAGGAACATGTCACCAGCGGCACGTGGGGCAGCTACAAGCTAGGGCTTGCTGGGGGGCACCCTGCGTGTAGAGAAGCGAGTGTACACTAGACCGCAGGCCCCATGGACCCACAGAGAGGAGGGTGAGGCCGGGAAGAACTGGACTAGATACATCACAGCACATTGTCTTAGCATTCTCACTGATATAATTGAAAGATCTGACCAGGTAACTTGGAGGAAGGAAGATGTATCTGCTCACAGTTTCCTTGGGTGGAGGTTCAGCCCATGTGAGCCAGGGACCACAAATCTCAGGACCTGGTGGCACGAAGCAGAGAGAGGAAGGGCCCAAGGCTTTGTTCTCACACTGTGGAGGTGGGAAGCCAGAGAGAGCAAGCCAGTGAGGAGAGTCAAAGGCACAAACACAGTCCCTAAGGCCACACGCACAGGGACCCACCACCTCCAGCCATACCCTGCCACCCTAGGTTTCCACTCACACAAAACTGTTGGGATGGATTCATTCACTGATGAGATTGCAACTCACTTAACTATATCAACCCTGAGCTTAATACAAGAGCTCTTTAGGGGGTATTCTATATCAAACCATGACTCATGCCATAAGTGCCAAGGACTTACAAGGATGGGATGGGGGTTATTGCTATGCTTCTGGAGCTTTCTAAGGGCAGGGCTCCTGTCCCCCTCCCCCGCCCCCAGGACATCCTGATGAGAAGGAGGAGGGGAGAGAGGGCTGCATCTTCTCTCTGAACACCACCATCCTGGGTTGTGACATTTCCACAGACCTAGGCGAGTCTCCAGCCCCAGGGTCCCTCCCTGCTCCCAAGGGAGCTCCCTGGATGTGCCTCTGTCTCTGGGCCCCAGCCCATCCTCTCCCAGGGGTATCTTTCTAAGGCCCAACTCTCCTGTGTCCCTCCAAGGCACAAACCCCTCCCATGTTTCTTCCCTGCACTCCAGCTAAAAGCCAGGACATGTCATAAAAGGCCCAAATTCCTCCATCTGGATGTCACGGTCAGTATCCATAGGCTGTGCCCCTCTGTCTACTGTGGCAACTTCCATGGCTCTCCAGACCCTGGATGGTCCCATTCATGCTCAGGATTTATTCTCATGCTCTATTTTGAAACTCATTTCCCACTGTTCACAGGCTGTCGAAATTCAACTGATGTCCTACTCCAGCCTCATCTCCAGGAAGCCCTCCTTGACTGCAGCTGTGGTCACCTCCTGTCTCCCTTGCTGCTTTCCTGGAACACATAGGCACTGGACCTCAGCACTCCAGTTGATTCCTGCTGGTCAGTCTGGAGTTCTGCCACCCATGAGGGGCTCCTTCGGCCAGGCTCCACAGCGCTGAGCTCAGAGGGGAGGGGAGAAACGTCCCTTGGTACCCCTCCTGCCGTGGCCCGGCTTGAGCAGGGAGGGGCTTGACTGCGGAGAAAAGAGCACTGGGCTGAATGTCAGGGTCCGGGGTTCTGGTTCTCCTGTGACCCCCTAAACTAACTGTTCCTCCAGGCCTCAGTTCCTAAAGATGTGAAATGGGCTGAACTAAGTGATTCCCCAAAGCTTTCACAGTTTTTAGAGGTTCAGCATCCTCCGTTGGCACCACTTCTCAAATGCCAAGAGCAGCTGTGGAATTTCTGAACAATAGCTATGCCTGAGGACAGAAAATGCAATTGGCTTGAGGTGGAGCCCTTTCACCCACCCTTAGCTCCTCAGGCTGGGCTCGGTGGCCCGCAGCTACTGGGATGCTGCTGCAGGAAGATCACACGAGCCCAGAAATTCAAGGTCAGCCTGGGCAACATAGCCAGACCCTGTCTCAAAAATGGATGAAGTTCCTCGGATGATGCTAACAGGCAGAAAGGATTGGGAACCTGAGATCCGCGGTTTGGCAGGAGTGGTCAGCTGCTTAAGATCTGCTGCCTTTGCCTGCATGGTGATGTGCTATATCCTAGTTATATCCCAGGGGCTCCGGAGGCTGAGGCAGGAGGATCCTGAGTTTGAGGGGCCATCCGTGGCAACCCTATCTCAAATGATAAAGAAAACAATCCCCCCAAACACACACACACACACACACACACACACACACACACACACACACACCCCGCTGCTGATTTTTAGATGGACATAACTAAAGCCACGTGCTGCCCCCTGGTGTTCATGTCTCTCCCTTCTGGTAGATTTCTGTATCCAAGTGTTTCAATTTGGGGACCAGAAAAACAATGAAGATAAAAAGAAAAGAAAGGAAAAGGAACAACTTGGTTTCTCTCTGACCAAGGGTTCAGAGAAGTCATACTTTCTTCTCTATAATAAAGTGAAACTGAGTCTCACAGGCAGACCGGCATTAAACATGAAAAACTCCTCCTGGGTCTACAGGCTGGGGCTAAGGGGGACTGAGAAGGCTGAAAAGATGAAGGGCTTGGGGGGGGGGGTGGGCACAGCCATGCAGGAGGTTTTGTTACCAGCAGCTGAGTCAGGGATGCAGGGAACCTGCCTGGATCCCAGCTGGCCAGATTCGGCCATCTGACTACATAAGGAACAGGTGAACGCATAAAAAGGAAGAGTGAATTGTATGCAGTTTGACCCAACTGAAGAGAAGCCGTTAGATTGCTTCTCTGCCAGTCCTAGGGAAGTAGTTATGATTTATAGAAACAAAAGCCAGGAGGTGTACACATGTAGGTTTAGCTAGGCTGTTGTTGCCATGGGGCGTGTCATTTCCAGCTTGGCGGCAGGGGATAGTATATAGTTTCCATCCTCAGTATGAAAAAGTTCAGGACCTAAAACACTTCCGAGCTTTTAATTCCAAAGGGGGCTCTGTTTTGGTTTGAGATCATGAAATACTAGGTACAAAGTGCCTACTGTTAGTTTTATTTACCAGTCACCCTAAAGTTGGGCATGATCATTTGTCTAGGCTTTGGTGATCCCTGCCCACCTCAGACTATTTTGAACACCAACTATGTTAATGGACAAACTGTCAAGGGCCAAGTGCCCGTAAGAGATTCTAAAACTCTAAATTCCTGACCACTTGATATGCACTGGAACTTCCTCTGCTTGGTTTGAGTCTCCAAAAATGTAGGTAGCTTTTTTTTTTTTTTCCTAACATAAAAGAACAGTTTTAGCAGGGTGTGGTAGTGCACGTTTGTAATCCCAGCCCTTGGGAGGCTGAGACAGGAGGATTGCACAGGTTCAAAGACAGCCTCAGCTACTTAGTGAGGCTCTCAGCAACTTAGTGAGACCCTGTTTCCAAATAAAGTATAAAAAATAGGTCTGGGAGTATAGCCTGGAGGTAGAAAAGCCCCTGAGTTCCACCCCCAGTACCACAAAAAATAGGTTTAAAGGTATCATTTGATAAATTATAATGGAATCTATATAATATTTAAAGATTTTGCGAGTCTGGGGATAGAACCCAGGAGCATTCGACCTCCAAGCTACACCCCCTACCCTATTTTATATTCTTTTATTTTGAAACAGCGTCTCACTAAATTATGGAGCTTCTCACTAAGTAGCTGAGGCTGTCCATGAAGTGTGATCCACTGGTCCCAGCCTCCCAAATGTTGAGATTACAAGTGTGCACCACCACCCCCGGCTCAATCTATATAATATTTATAAGCATAAGGAAACTTAAAAGCAGGTATGTCCTCTAGGATCAAAACTTAAAGACAAGGCTTATAGAGAGTGGAAGGACAGCGGTGGGCTGAAAGCTTCCAGTGTGTGGTGACCCCAAACATGAGCCACCTGGAATAAGCATGTTCCATGGATGGGACCAGGGTGGGCATATGCATGAAATCCCCGGTTACCTTTGGCACCAGCACTAATTATGCCATGGCTCATAGAACCAACTGCCAGTCATGGAAACTATACATTGGCTGCCTGGATGACCTCAGTTGATAAGTCATGTACTATGCTCAGATACCATCCACAGGTGCACAGCTGTAACGCAGCAGCCTCCTTCTGAGGCATCCCAGAAGGAAACCTTCTTGATGAACAGAACCTTGGGCGATGACCCCTGTTATGCACCTTGCTTAGAAGGAGATGGCACCAGATATATGACTGTACACCAATTCGTGGGCCATCGCCTATAGATGGATGACGGTGAGGATTGGTGGAGGACTGATTGATCGGTGTTGGGTGGGAATGGGTGGAGGGTGAGCAGTGGTGGTGGTGAGTGGTAGAAGGGGGGCAGTAACTTGTAACTCTAAGTTGCTGAGGCTGTGATCCTCCTGTCTCAGTTTCCCAGGTATGGGGATTACAGGTGTGCACCACCACACTACAATTCTTAATTCTGGTTATCTGTACTAATATGGAGGGAGAGAAATAATGGACATGATCTAATTACCCATGTGAAGAATGGAGCTGTGAGAAAGGAAGTGGAGGTGATGGGGTAGCAGCCATGCAGTCTGACGGGGCAGGGCTGTGCATGGGCCATTGTTTCTGGGAGGGTGGCTGGGAGGGATGGAGGTCAGATCCCAGATTTGGGAAGAGGTCAAACACCCTCCCTGGGCTCTGGAGATGTAGAAGAGAGTGGGAGTGGGATGAGGTGTTAGAATATGGGGCTAAGATGACCCAGAGGAGCTGGAGAGCAGGTGGAAGACACTCAGAGAATGCCAAGGAGAACCAGGGTAGTTTCCACAGGAGGGCTATATGGGCAGTAGGGAACAATGGGGTCTGGGAATTAGCAGGTGTTAGGGAACCTTAGCTTTTATTCTCAAGTATTGCATGCATCATTTATTATTGCTTGAGGGCATATTAATTTTGCTGGTATTGCTAAAGATTGTGTGTCTTTTGAATTTCCATGACAGCTTGGCAGGTGCCACTTCTGCTGAAGTCCAAGACATGTGAAAAGGTGAGCAGGAAATTATCTCAAGTGGTCATTTCCCTTGAATCAAGCTGTGTCTCTTGGAATGGCAGATGTTAAAGGTGTAACGTGTTGCTTGGTGGCTTTTAAGCCTAGGTTGAAAGAATTTTGCAAATGCAGCACTGAATGCGTGGCCTGCAATCAACATGATCAAGGTGATTTGTGCCACAGAGGTAGGGGTGGAATCCCATCTCCCAGATAGCTTTGAACAGTGAGAAAATTCTTCACCTTACTTTTACTTTCTCTTCCCATCTGCCAAATAAATGCAAGCCCTCCTATTTCCTGAGCTGCTGGTGACAATGAAAGGGAATAACGCATGTTAAAGCACCTGCCAGGTAAGGAGGTTCAGTAAAGGCAGGTAAGCTGGGGCATGGATTGGATAGAGTGTCCCCCAAAGGCCCACATGCTAAACACTTGGTCCCTAGCCATGGCACTATTGGGAGAGGGTGGAGCCGTCAGGAGGGGCGTCCTCCTGGGAGGCTTTGAGTTACTGGGGGCATGCCCTTGAAGGAGATTTTGGGATCCTGGCCTCTTCTTCCTCTTTAGTTCCTGGCCCTGAGTTGAACTGGCTTCCTCCACAAATTCCCGACATGATCCACTGCCTCTCCACAGCTCAAAAAGCAACCAGGCCAACTGACCATGGACCAAATATCTCAGACTGCTGGCCAAGGCAAACCTTTCCTCTGTTTAAGTTGATTATCCTGGGTATTTTATGATGGTAATGAAAAGCTGACTAACACAGAGCATGTCCTTCTGGTACTAGAGATCTGACTGGTAGACATGAGTCTTCTTGGGCTTGCTTTGACCTTGAAGCAGCACCCAGAGGCCCCCGGGGCAGCACCAGGGAGACTCAAGCAGCAAAGAGGGGGAAAGAGACAGAGCCCAACAAGAGTCGAGGGAGAACTTTCTAGTCTCAATCCAGAAAACCACAGGCTTCTTTCCTTTAGTATTCCTTTTTCTGTGGGTGGACTTAGTATACCATCATACCCAAGCTCAAACAATTTAAAACTTTTACTACTACATATCATTACCTCGGTTAACAAATGGAGTGTTCCTTCTCAGAATCCTTGATAAGTCAGCAAGCAGTACTTGGTGTTCATCTGGAGTTCTATTTTAGACTTCTGATTCCATAAAGAATGTAAGCATGTGCAGGTGCACCCAATGGACTCTGTGAAAGGTTATCAGATGCTGCTGCTTCTGGATGCTTTTGAGACCTGAAGGGCAGCAGTGTGGAACACTCTACCAGCAGCCTCAGACCTTTCCTGCCTTCTTGTCTTCAGCCGCAGAAGCTTCCAGAAATCAGAGAGAAAGACAACTCTCTCCCAGCATGCAACGTTGCTTCACACACCCAGAGGTGATCTCATCTCACCGGAGCAGTTCAACCAGATCTTCAGAGCGTCCCTTCACATTTCACCCGCCTTTCAAAATCGCGGGGTCAAACGCCACAGTGTTTGACTTGCACCCCGGATCGTTTGCTTGGGGCAGAAAGAATGCTACTCAGAAATAGTCTTTTTTTTTTTCTGCTAAAACTATCTTTTCCTCTTGAGGAGGCTGTGGTCCCCTTTGGCTCTTGTTAATTGGTAAAGTGATTTTTGGATTTTTTTTTTTTTTGGCAGTGGGTTGGGGATATAGATATTTTCAGCATCATTTTGGATGTTTGTTTAATTTGCGTAAATAAACCACAAATTATGGATGAAGTGGAGAAGAATAAACCTGCCGCTTGACAGGGCTCACGTGTCTTCTTCCAGTTATTGTTTACTGACAAGTCATTTTCCAACGCACCCTATTTCCTGATTGTTTTCGCCTTGGCTCTTTGTGCCACAGTTGATTTGAGCCCAGCTCTCTGGTGCTTGGACTGAGACAGAGTGCGTATAATCCTGGTACACTAGTTCCCCCAGGGGTTTGCATAGGTCTGGGAAAAACAAAAGGACCCTTACCCCTTTTACTGATTATAGAAATAATCAGTTTTTTCCCTTCCAAGGACAGGAAAGTATGTTTTTATTAAAGCCAGGCAGGGTGGCACACACTTGTAATCCCTGTACCCGAGAGGCTGAAACAGGAGGACCACAGGTCCGAGGCCAGATTCAGCAATTTAGCAAGAACCTGTTGGAAAATTTAGAAAAGAGAGGGCTGGGGGTATAGCTCTTTCTACAAACAAAAATATCTTGCACCCCTCCTTCTGTATGTATGACTTTATTTCAGGTCTCTCCATCCGGTTCCACTGATCTGCCTGTTATTTCTTTCACCGATGCCTCACTGTTTTGATAATTGTAGCTTTTAGCAAGCCTTAAAGTCAAGTAAGTACTCCAAAACATTTCCTTTGGAAGATTATTTTGGGTATTCCAGGGCCTTTGCATTTATGAATAAAATGTAAACTCAGTTTGTCAGCCTCTATAATATACAGACTATATTTTTGTTTCACAAATCAAGTGGACTGTTGCTTTTCCTTTGGGAGGGGGCTCTCCCCAAGGCCTCAGCTTGCTTGCTTGCTTCAGGGAGGCAGCGTGATGGACAAGAGAAGAAGAGGCGGAGCCGTGTTGTACTTCCATTCATGGCATCTCCCAATTTGGGGCCTTTGAGGATGTCTCTTGTCCTCTCTGAGACTCAACATCATTAACTATAAGCATAGAATGAGTGTGGGTAGCTATTCTAAGACCTTTTCTAAGGAGACTGGGCACTATGCTCAGAGCTGTGTAGTTATTCTTTCCATTGCGTTTAGTACTGGGAGGAGCGCGGTGATCCGTCATTCATTTCTGTGGGCAGTACTAAGCAGGGTGTCAAGTCACACACTTTCTCTTTCCCTTTTCTCCAATCGCTTTGTTAGATGATTCCACCATCCACTAAGTACAGAGCCCTTCTCTGCACTCTGGTGCTACCTAGTACACGTGGTTATTAAAGAAATCACAATATCTCATGAAAATCGAAGGGAGACCCATAGGGGGACCAATAGGAGAGACCAGAGCAAGGGAGAGGGGAGAGAAAGAGGATATACTGAGAAACAAAATGACTAAATTGTGTTATGTGCAAGTACAAATATGTAACAATGAAGCCCACTATTATGTGTAATCATAATGTAACCAGTATTGTTTCTTTTACAGCACTTTTAGGTGGAGCTTTTATCCTATTTTGCAATTTCACAATTCAGTGTGATGGATGCACAATTTTTCTGCTCAACTAGACCAGAAGCATCTTCTTGTCCCCTACTTTCTGTGTTACCTATGCAGCGCATATGCTTATAAATATGTGCTATGTGAGTGATATTTCATTAGAGTCATTAAAGTGAGTAAACAAGAGCTGTGAAGTCCAAGTACTAAGTTTTCTTGAAAACTATTAGCAGGTCCTAAGTAAGACCTATTGAAACACCAGTTTAGAATTGCAGTGGTTTAGAACTGGAGAGAATTTTTGTGATCATCCTTTTCTTCTCCCTCTTCTTAATTTGAGAAGAAACTGAAGAGGTGAGTGATTTTCCCAAGATCTTGGGTTAACAAGTACTCAAGTAGGACTAGATTCTAGATCTCTCAACTTTCTAGCAGGCAGAACCCACTCCTAGTCTTAAAAAAAAAAAAAAAAAGACCAAGGTGAAGTTGAAGTTCAGGCGTTCAGTTAGCTTGACCATGAGGTCTCATTGTAGCCAGTGTACTCTGGGGTAGCCGGGAATCAGTAAATGCTGTCTTCAGAAGACTCCAGAAAGCCCGGCATGGTATGCATCACTATCATCTCAGTACTTAGAAGCTGAGACAGGAGGATCACAGGTTTGGACCAGCCTCAGCAATTAAGCAAGACTTTCAACAACCTAGTGAGATCCTGTTTCAAATTTTAAAAGGGCTAGGGATTTAGTTCGGAGGTAGAATGGCCCTGGATTCAATCCTCAGTACTACAAAAAAGAAAAGGGAAGAGGAGGGGAGGAGGAGGAGGAGGAAGGAGAAAAAGACTCCAGCAAACCCAGCAAATAGCAGCCCCCCTCAACAAGACAGAAGTGTACATAGAAAACTTTAACACCGCCTCCCAAAATTATCAGTCATTATAATAACAACAAAATAATTCAAACGTGTGCTATGAAGTAAATGATTCATCTCTCCTCATTCCTTCCTCTGTTTCTCACTCACTTTTCCACAACTTCCCCCGCTCCCTCCCCAGGGAGCCCTTGCTAACAGCTACTTCTCCTGTCTTCCACACCCTTTACTGTGCTTTCTACACATAGATTGTACACGGTGAAAGGATAGAATGTTTTCATTTCTTCTCAAAGTCATACTGAATGATGAAGTTTGCTGTTTGAAACACTCATAAAAACAAAGACAAAAAGATGTGCAAAGCAAAGACAAAAAGACATAAAATACCATAATTTAGACATAGGACACTCCACAGATAAATTTCTCAATATGTAAAATTAATTACAATATTTTCGTTTGGTTTTATAAACTCTCTATTCCTGGACCACAGTTAGATCCAAGCAATGCCAGCTTGCCATAGAATAAAGTAGGTACCAAATATGTCTTTTCATGCTGACATCATTAGCTAATTACAGATAAAAAATAAAGTGGCATAATTAATTTCCAGGAAGTTATTTCTGTTATAATTACTATTAACATAAAACAGGTTTCAAAAATAGATTACCTGAATCAAAGAAATTCCAGTTCCAAAAGAAAGCATATTATTAAAATTGATAAGATTGTATAATTAATAGCCCCACGGATGTCTAGCACTGATTAGACATGGACACAAAAAAATCTAGCTCTTTGAAAACCATCCCTCCCCTGCTGTTACCAGCACACCTAGACGTCGCTCTATTTCTACAAGCATTTTACTTAGCAAATCCTACCCATTCTGTGATGCTCAACTTGCTGTCACAGTCCCTGTAGAACTTCCCCTCAAAGAGCCACCCACTACTTAATTAATCATTTCCACCTTTGTGCTTTTGTGACACTCCCCTGGCAACCATGTTATCCCAGTTTATCCCACTGTGAATATCAGTCAAGTTCAACTTTCTCTTGTCTGCTAAACTGTCAGCAAAATGTGCAGTGATTCCGTGTTCATTTGAACACATGGGAATGCATGCATGCACAAATACGCTGGTCTGAATATGCATGCATGCCAGCATACACATAGCAAGACTCTGAATGTATCTGTCAATTCCACTATTTGCTATCCCCAATTCCTTCTATTCTGTTTTTGCCTTATCTGTATCTTGCTTCCTCTAGGTGTAGTCTTTTCTAGTTTTAGCAGAATCTTTTATATTATATATATTTCTAATATTTCTTTATATGTTATATAATATGCTCTAATTTGAGCAGAATCCCTTATGTGTTACATATTATATATTATGTCTAGTTTGAGCAAAATCCTTTATATATTATATATTTCTAATATTTCTTCATATATTATATGTTTCTAATTTGAGCAGAATCCCTTATATATTATACATATTTTATGCATTTTTCATTCTTGTTTAATGCAGAAAATATATAAGGTTTTAAGTTTGCTGTAGGTACAGTTTTGGTTGAAAAATAAAAAATCAGCCAGGCATGATGGTGCATGCTTGTAATCTATCACTTAGGAGGCTGAGACGGGAGGATCACACAGGTTCGAAGCCCACCTCGGCTACTTAGTGAGGCTCTCAGCAACTTAGTGAGACCCTGTTCCCAAACAAAATATAAAATAGGTCTGGGGAATAGACTTCCAGGAAGATGGCGACGGAGAAAAGCGGGGCTTATGAGCCCCGCTAACAACCAATCTCTATTACCACAAAATCAGCGCTTTTCATAGCCAGAACACACCATCAGCAGAGAAACAAAAAATGTAATTACAAAGGACAGAGAAAAAGAGGGCTGAAAAAACGAGGCACCAGAAAGAAACCAGACTGCAGTGCTGCAGCCGGAGCTGCAGCGGGCGCCATCTTCCCTTGCAGCACCAGGCCCCAGAGAGGAGGGGGACTTAGATCGGAGCTCAGAGCCACAGGGGAGATACGCCGGCCTCACGCCTGAGGATGCGGCAGCAGCACCTTACTGCCAGCGACAATGCCGAGTTCACCGGATGGCACCAGACCAACACACCCAACAGCCCACCAGGCTCCAGAGAGGAGCGGCGGACAGCGAGCCGAAGTGAGCCGCTGCGGATCAGCCGAATTCTGCGGAATTCGGCAGATTTCTCGGCGCAGGGAGCATCTAAAGCTCCCAGGGGCTGGGCTCAGCACACCCTGCAGGGACTCAGAGTGGAGCTCAAAAACAGAGAAGAAATACGCCAGCCTCACAGCCGAGGGCATGGCAGCGGCGCCGTATTGCCACCGGCAGCAGCAGCAGCAAATTCACCGAGTCTGCTACAGCTCCATCTGCGCACTCAACAACAGTGAGTCAAATTGCGGCCCCTAGATGAGAAATCCCAGTACAGTACTCCCAGGGACTTGACCCAGTGGGGGAGTGGTGGTGGCAGAGATATCACACCATAGGAGAACGCCCAACCTGGCACGCCCCCATGGTCTAAAGCAGCCTCGATTGACTCCCAGGGTCTGAGACTCTACAATACAACCCAGTAAAGGAGTAGTGGTGACTGAGATACCACAGACTCGAGTTCTAGAGCACTTTAAGTGAAGTCATAGTGACCCAAGGGAAGACCCAGAGAAGGCACAAACTTCCGAAATCATGGAAAAGAGGAATAACAATGGAGCAGTGAATGCCCACAACCCCACAACATCAGAACCTGATAAAACAGAGATTCAGAGATTTCTAGATCAAATTTCTAGAAGATCAAACTGTAGAAATAATAGAGGTGTTTCAAAAAGAATTCAGAGAGAGCCAAAAAGAGATAAAGGATGCAATCATTGAAATAAAGGCCTCAATTCAAAGTACAAACAACAGATTAGACCACATGGAGAATAGAATCTCGCTCTTAGAAGATGAGCACTCCAAAAATGAACACATAGTTTCTAATTTAGAAAAAAATATCCGACAGCAGGAATCTGACATTGAAGAAGTATGGGCCCATTTTAAGAGAGCTAACCTAAGAATAATTGGAATAGAGGAGGGAAAAGAAGGTGAAACCAAAGGGATCAACAATCTCTTCAAAGAAGTAATAGCAGAAAATTTTCCAAACTTAGAGAGCAAGAGGTCAATACACAGGTCCAGGAAACTTATAGAACTCCCTTTAGACAGGATCAGAGAAGAGGATCCCCACGCCACATAATTGTCAAAATGACCAATGTGGAAGCCAAGCAGAGAATCCTAAAGGCAACAAAAACAAAGGGCCAAGTGACATTCAGAGGCAAACCAATTAGAATCACTCCAGACTTCCCAAACCAAGTCATGAGAGCCAGAAGGGCTTGGAGTAACATATTCCAAACTCTAAAAACAACTTCCAGCCTAAAATTTCCTACCCAGCAAAACTTTCTATCAAATTAGATGGGGAAATAAAAAGCTTCCATGACAAACAGAAACTGAAGGAATTTATGTCTTCAAAACCAGTGCTAGAGAAAATACTCAAAGAGATTAACTACAAAGAAGAAATAGGTAACACACACCAGAAACAGAGAAACAAGATTTTTCATCCAACAGACAACTAAGATTGGTTATCTATGGAGATTTATTATTTATGTTAGTCTTTTACCTATCTCTAAATTGTATTGTTTGCTTTTATTGCTGCCAATTTTTAGGATTTCTAGTTGGAATATTAATATACCTTCAGGTATAGAATTTGGAAATATTTTATCCCATTCTATCAGTAACTTTTAACTCTGTTTACACTGCCTTTGGATATATAATATTTTTTATTTTCTAGGGAGTTTGTTTACCCTTCTGTTGCCTGTGACATTTAAATCATATCCAAGAAATCACTGCCAATTTCAATGTTGTGAGGTTTTATGACCCAGATTTTCTTCTAAAAGTTCATAGTCTTAAGATTTAGTCTTTTATCTGTTTTGAGTTAATATTTGTATATGGTGTTAGGTAAGGGTCCAATTTTATTCTTCTTCATGTAATTATTATTTTTCAACAATATTTGGTTAAAAGATTATTATTTCCTCCACCAAATGTCTGTGGGAACTTTGTCAAAAATAACTTGACAATATATGGAAGAATTTATCTCTAGGCTTTTATTTAACTCCAATGGTTTATATATCTGCCTTTATAACAGTACTACACTGTTTCAATTATTGTAGCTTTATAACATTTGAAATCAGAAAATATACATCTTCTAGCTTTGTTCTTTTTCGAGATCGTTTTGTGTATCTAGAGTCCACATTCCATATTAGGATAGATTTTCTCTGAAAAATAAATAAATGAATGTGTAATAAAAAAGAAAAAAGGTTATACAACAATATAATGGCAACCCTTTAAATATTTCTATATTTATATGAGGAAAATATATACCTAAATTGTAATGGCGACTTGGGGAAGACATTTTTCCCCATTATATATTCCCATAAGTTACTTGTGCAATAAAAATGTGTATATTTTTAAATAGGCAAATAGAAGCCCTAATCAAAGTAATGATTAGGAAGATACTCTGATGGCCTGAATGAAAGGAAATATTAGGAATGGGGAAAATAAGATACAAGGTGCATTACAAGTGAAGACTTGATCACATAAGATATGAAAACTGTGTTAAAATTTTTTCATTTGAGCCAGATGAGCCCACAGCTATAATCCTCATACCTGGGAAGCTGAGACAGAAGGATTGAAGGTTTGAGGCCAGCCTCAGTAACTTAGGAAGACTCTCAGCAACCTAGAAAGGTCTTCTTTCAAACCAAAAAATAAAAAGGGATGGGGGTATAGCTAAGAGAAAGAACAAATGCCCTTGTATTTAATCCTCAAATGTATACATGCAATCAACATAACTGTATACATAAGTGTATACATTTGGGGATTAAATGTATGCAATTTGGTTTTATGGACTCTCCATTCCTTGGCCACATTTAGATCCACGCAATACATCCTTGATAGGATGATAATGATAAGGCTTTTGCCTTATCTGTATCTTGCCATATAGTGATGACTTTCACTTTTTCACAAAGTTGGTTGTAAAAACTGAGTAATATGAAGACCATGGGAATCATCCAAAGCAAAGTCAGTGTCCACGTTCATAAGGGTGTCTCTGATCTAGTTCTGAGAACACTCCATCCATTCACTGAAGTCAAAGTAAGGAAAAGAGGAGGATAGTGTTGCTCTTTGAGTCAATTACCTCATGATATTATGTACATGTGTGTAAATGAGGGGGTGATTATCATGCTGTTTCCAGTTTCTACAGGCCTCCCCCTAGAGGTTGTTAGGTGCTATGAATTCCAGCCCAGGGCGTCATCTCAGGACCCAAAGCACCAACTGTGAGGTCACTCATGCCAAAGGTCCAAGCATCAACCGAGAGGCATCTCCTTCAGGTGGGTTTGTTGAGGGTCCTTTGTGTCCAGAACACATCTTGTATTTAATGATTGTATCCTTCTGTCTTGTATTAACTTTATCAGGGTACAAAGTGCCCTGTATTTAGCTCTTTCTCTAAACAAATAATAAAATATTGGCAGTTACAGCTATTTTTCTACATAATAAAGCTGAAGTTACTTAAATGCAACATCATATATCCACAAATAAAAGATATAGACCATCCCATATTATCTCTTCTGCAAGTTTGGCTGAGGATAGCCTGGGGGGGGGGACTGAGAATTAATAGTCTGATTTTTCATATTCAAGGAAGGAAATTATTGTTCTTTGGTCAGTGTCCCAAGTCACAAACAAGTTATCACCTTTAATTAGGGATAACATGCTCTGAAAACATCAACTAATTGGTGAAAGACTTACAGCAATAACCACACTTCTAAAAGTTAGCAAATCACTGACAGTCCCAAGTCTCTGAAAGGCAGCCAATCAGTGGCAACCAGTATTCCACACACCAGCTCATAATACTATTCTTGAACTTTTTTATTAATAAATGTTCAGTGTACAGAAAAATAAAGTGAGTTGGACGTGACTATTGTACAAACCATTACAATGTAAATGAAACATAGACTGCAAGCCACGCGTGGTAGCACATGAGACAAGAGGATCGTGGATTAGCAGCCAGTGTCAGCAACTTAACAATGCCCTCAGCAACTTAGAGAGACCTTGTTTTATCATAAAAAAATAAGCTGGGCAGGTGGTGTATGCTTGTAATCCTAGTATTTGGGAGGTTGAAACATGAGGATGGCAAGTTCACGACCAGCCTCAGCTACTTAGTGAGGCTCTCTGCACCTTAGTAAGACCCTGTTTCAAAATAAAAAATAAAAATAGGGCTTGCGGTGTAGATTGGAGGTAGAATGCCCCTGGGTTCAAACCCCAGTACTGCAAAAACAAATATATAAATTAAAAAAAAAAACCCTGGGTATGGTGGCGCATGGGAGGCTGAGACAGGAGGATATAAGATTCGAGACCAACCTCGGCAACTTAGTGAGACCTTATTTCAACATACAAAATAAACAGGCTGGGATTGTATCTCAGAGGTAGAATGCCCCAGGGTTCAATCCTCAGTCATACACACACACACACACACACACACACACACACACACACTCAAAAAGAAAGAAAGAAAAAGGAAAAGAAAGAAAACCAGACTGCAAATATAAAAAATGTTATAGGCAAATTCTGAAATACAAGAAAACATTTAAAGAGTAATAATTTGTCAGGGAAATATAATTAAAGGTAGTTTATTTAAAAAAAATTTTTTTGTGGTACTGGGGATGGAACCCAGGGACATTCTACCTCCGAGCTACACCCCAGCCCTATTTTTTGTTCTTTATTTTGAAACAGGTTCTCACTGAGTTGCAGAGGGCCTCACTAAGTAGCTGAGGCTGGCCATGAGCCTGTGATCCTCCTGGCTCAGCCTCCCACTGGGAATGCAAGCGTGCGCCACCATGTCCAGCTATTTTTTCTTTTTTGAAACGAGATCTTGCTGAATTATGGAGCACTGGCCTCTAACCTGCAATATTCCTAGCTCAGCCAACCAAGTACTGAGATTAGAGGTCTGCATTAAAGGTAGTTTATGTGCTTATTATTTTAGATAAAGAATGAATAAGTTTTTAGTGTATGTCCTATGTAGTGTTTCTATTTTATTTCAATGCATAGGCAATTAGAAGGAATGCAAATTTAACTGGGTTTCTTGGCTATTACCGCTTGGTTCTAGTTTAATGTATTTTGGGGTTTTTGTTGTTGTTACTGCTGGTGTGTGTTGTATGCATGTTAAGCTTGGCAACCCTAACATCAGAGCTCTGAGCATCTTCTGCGAGCTACCTGCTCTGAGATCCAAGCACCAGCTGTGAGTTGTCCTCTCAGAGATCTCAACACCAACATTAGGCCCTGCTACAGCCCCAGCCAGTGGTGACCCCTCTTTGGAGCTCTGAAGTTCTATAACCTTCACTTTCCCCTCCTGTTTCCAGAGCCCTAGAGTTATGGCTGTTTCTACAATGCAGATCATAATTCCAAAGGGTACAAACCCCAAATGATGAAATTGTTTTTTGAAAGATCAAAATCCCTAAAATCTGAACTCTCCCGAATCCCAACCTTGACAGATTAAAATTCTGAATGATGAAGTTCTGAAAGGCCAAATCCTGAAAACCACAATTTTGATTTTAAAAATGCTACATAATAGGGGTAAAAAACCAGAATTCTAACAAGGGATTCAAGAGTTTGGAGTTGTATGCAGGATATGTCATAATTGGTGGAACAAGTACCTGGGATGCTGATAAAGCATTATATTTTGGGTGTGTCTGTGAGGTGTTCCCAGAGAAGATTAGCTTGTGTCTAGATAACCTTAGGAGTCATCTTTGCTCTTTTGACCTTCCACACATGTTTAATAGTTTCTTGCATCAAATCTCTTCTGAAATATCTAGCCTAGTTTCCCTTTCACCAAAGTCCTCTGATATACTCCTCAACTGTATGTTATTCCAAAAATAGAGAGGAGGGAAGGAGAATGTCCCCTTCCTGTTGACATTTCTTTCAGAATGCTTTCTGAATGCGGTGTGCCTGGTTGCTTGGTGAAGGCCAAGGGTAGTATGGAGCTGCGCAACTTACAAAATAGCTGAAGACAGCTGAGCCTGATGAGCTTGCAGAGGTAACTGGGTCGCTGATGGACAGATCGGCAGAGTTGGCCAAGAGCACAGCCTTTTTCAGTTGCAGTGGCTTCTATACATGTTGAAAGCATTTCTGGGTGGGCGTTCCTGGCCCTTGCAGTGGCTCCATTACATTGGTGGGTTAGAAAGACTTGGTGCCCATAATGTGTCTGATCATTCTTTTCGGTCAGCTATTCTTCTCTAGCTTTTGTTTCATAATCTTTTCCAAGGTTTGGCCATAGGGGTGTGATTTTACTAGTTCAGTCTCTGGGTGACCCCACAGCCTGACCAAATAGCTAGGACACTAGTGATGATTCTGTGTATGGTAACCATGGAAGCGTGCTGCTCCAATCGCCTCCTGCAGGTGGCAGAGTTCAATGACAATGCCAGCTTGCAGACCACCGGACTTTTGTTTCAAAGTCGCACTTTCCCTGGGCTGCTCCCAGCCAATAACAGAGCATAACAGGTTTTTAATGCAGGCCCATCCTGGGGCCTGTGTGCTTCAGTGAGCAGCTTTGACGTGAAGGACTCTCTCTCCTCCCAGCTGAGACATTCTCAGAGCAGCAGGTGAGTCTGAGACAGTCTGCCCAATCCCCCTTTGTGTTCTCTTTTTCCAAGTGTCAGGCCTGTGTCATGGTCTGAAGGCTACTTCAGCTCCCTCCCTTTCGATCCCTTATGCACCTTCCCACCCCCACACCAGTATCTCTTTCAAGAACCTAATCCTGTCTTGGCATTTAGTTCTTGGAGGATCCTAAATGACATACTACATGAAGGTTTGTTTCCATCAGTCTTGAAGTAATGCGTTCTATAGCCAAAAATAGCACCAAAGTCTAGCTGACCATGCAACGTGTCAAGTGTTGTGGGCCTCTGTAATTTATGACCATGGGATTTGGTAGGAGCTGCCAGTTTTACCAGTGAGCCAACTTCCCTAGTCAGATGCCAGTCTTACCAAAGGGGCCCCAGTGGGATTCACAGTGGGTGGATCTCTCTGTGTCTAATAGGTGGGCAGCCACCTGCTTCTGAAGTTGGCAAAGGTATCAAGGGAACAGGTTTGAGTTCTGGTTGCAGGTGCCATTTCTATATTGCTATAGAACTTTCTGGGTATGTATGTTGAGATACAAAGTGAAAATCTCGGGTGGCGGAGTCATCATTTTTTCCTTTCAGTGACATTTTCTTTTTCTAGAGGAGGCTAGTTTTGGCCTCAGCAGCAGAAAGAAGTCCTTGTAGGTCTGGCTGACAAAAGAGTGGCATCTCATTTTCAAAGGCTCCAGCCCACTGTGAACTTGATCACTGATATCTGTGATTCCATGGGTCTGAAGGAGACAGAAGGCTCCAGGATGTGATTGGCTGGACTGATGTTGGAGTGTTTTCAAGGTTTCTTCCATAGGTGTCCCCTCCTTGAATATAGTTACTTATCTCATCTAGAAAGCCTGTAGTAAAAATTCCAGGTGTGAAGAGTGTTGTTTCCAAAGTAGGCCAGCCAAAGGTTAGTCCTCCATACCTACAGCAATAGCCACAGTAGTAGGACTTTGTTATTCATAGAAAATAGAATGTCCCTGGGATGTGGCATGGAAGCCCCCAAGAAGTTCACTTGGGGGTGGCAGAATTATCTCCTCTTCTCTGGAAATCCATAATCTTTGGTCAACTTTTCTGAGATGAGATGCCCTGGAGTGTGCAGGGTACACTCAGTGGAGGTGTCTTCAGTAGAATGGAAGGTTCAGCTTCAACCAACAGTTCTCACATTATTAGCATTTGTTCAACTCACTGGTAATGTACTACTGAGGAATTTTGGACAGTACTGCTTGCTTGGTAGATGGTGGCAAATGGTATTGGTCAGTCTTGTCAAGAAACAATGCATTCAAAAGAACACAAAAACCAGAATTGAATTAGAAAATTAAATACAGAAAGCCGGGCGTGGTGGCGCAAGCTTGTAATCCCCGTGCTTGGGAGGCGGAGACAGGAGGATCGCGCAGGTTCGAAGCCAGCCACGCTGGCATAAGAGACCCTGTTTCAAAAATATAAAATAGGTCTGGGAGTGTAGCCCGGAGGAAGAAGGGCTTCCAGGAACCCCAGTACCACCAAAAAAAAAAAAAAAAGAAAGAAAATTAAATACAGAGATCTGAGTTGGACTAAGGAACTAATAAGGGATGGTGATATGCCCAGGCATCACAGGGGAATTGTTACCATCCCTCAAAGAGCAATGGGAGGGAGTGGCAGTATCCAGGCCAGGTGAGCTGGAGATGGGAAAGAGGACAGTTGGCATGAATAGGTGCTGCCTCTACAGAGGAACAAAGCCACAACCCACACCTCAGAGATGGAGAGTAAATATCTGACTTTCTGTTTTCGCTCCCTTTCCCCAATCTCCTAACAATTCTTCCTGTGGACTGAGCCCATACAGGCCAGATAACAAAAGCGCTCAGGTCAAGTTCATAGAGATCATTCATCAGAAGCACAAAGAAGGGTAGAGACTGACTTTTCTTCTTGGAAAGTATTTGAAAAAGCAAAGCACTAGCCCATTCAAGCCTGTGCCAAGTGTCACCAGTGTGACAGTTCTATTTCAGTTACTGCAAGGTCACTTACCTGTTTAAGCCTCAAGAGGACACGGTAAGACTCCAGACACTAGAGGTTTCCCTATCCTATAGCAATGTTGTTTTACATTATTCATTTATTCCTTTTTAGTGCTGGGGATCAGCCCAGGGCCTCCCATACTAGGCAAGTACTCTACCACTGAGCTATGTCCCCAGGTCCCTACAGGAGGATTGAACTGGTGAGTGTTGGTGTTGGGCACCGTGGCTAGTATTACATCTTGTATGAGAATACTACATTTTCTCTCAGCCTGGTGCAAAATATCATTTCAATGATGCAATCTTGGCCAGCTTTGATGTAACAGGCCATTTTTTCTCCCACATTCTTAGCCCACCATATTAAAAGCCACCAATAGGTAAATTTTAAAATGTATCCAATGGCTAGTCCCAGAAGGCTCATTCATATTCGTGGTCTGCAAAAAAAAAAATGAGAAGCATGTTGTGAACAGAAACAAAATAACCGACATTTGTTTGGTGAATTCAGGAATATTTAAAGTCTCTGCCTAAGGGAGAAGCAGACAACCAACTCTCTGGACCCAGTTTCAGTACCTTCAAGAACTGTGCCTATACATCTCTTACATCCCTTCCAGGCATCTCATTAGCCATGGGATTGGTTCTGATTTTGCCCTACAAGAGCAGCTAAATCCATTTCAGATTTCCTTGCATCATCCCATCAACCTGGCTGCCTTTCTGAGCTGCAGTAGCAGCTCCTAATCTTTGTTCTTTATCTCCCCTGCTTTCAGCATAATTGCACTCCTGAATTTTTCTGGGCTCTGCAGAGATGGTGTTTTTTTTTTTTTTAACTTATTACCAGCAGCTTTTCAGCCCAAGTTTCTTTTTAGGGAGTGATGTACATCCCAGAAAGTACTCAGTAGAGCAGGATAGTTTACCTATGGGTGGGGGGGGGCAGCGAGTTCATCATTTAGGAATCTCTAGAGCTCAGCATCTGGTGATGTCTTGTCTCCAAGATAACTCAAATCTGCTCAGGCAGCCATTTGCTAAACCATGAAAAGGAGGGAGAAAACCAGTCTCCAGGGCCATTTGGATTTGTCTATCCCCAACCAAACGGTTAGGGGGTGTGCCTCTCATCTTTTTAAGAATAGCCCAGGCATGGTGTGCATGTCAGTCGCTCACAGTCCTGAGAGCCCAAAGATATGTGTTAACTTCTGGGGGATTTATCCGAATACCCCGTGGGAACCTGGAAGCCAATGAAGCTATGATGTGATTAGCAAGAAGTAGGGTGTGGTCTGCTAAGGATTGTTTGTCATAGACAAGGTGACACTGAGACCCTAAAGGGAACATGTGCTGTCCATTCTATTCCTGAGAGAAAAAAGGTAGAGTTTTCAAAATAAATCCTACATATGAACTCTTCTTTCAGAAACTTCTGCTTTCTGGTCTACCATAGGCATTATAACAAGAAGATAATCATGTTAGTGATATTCTCCTATGCCCTTGAGAGAACAATTAGCAGACTTGGAGGGACAATTTTTCCCACCTGGGACCACAGGCTATGGAGTCCTCCTCTTCTTAAGCCTAGAAAAACTGAAGCAAGTCCTGGGCTCTCTGTACCTAACCCTTTGTTCAACCAGTATTAGGACTAGTAGGGGCAACAGGAAGCTGCAGCCCAGGAAAGAAAGGGCTGCCCTGTGTCCTGGTTGCCTGCATAGCTCCCCAAGCTCCTCTGCCTGTCCCTTCATGTCAGTACCCATCCGATGGCATCCTCCAAAGTGGGAAAAGGTATAGCAGGAACTCTGAATTCAATCACATGGAGAAAGCAAGTCCCTTTTTTTTTTTTTTTTGCCTTTGGGTGGGGATGTTAATTACATAAAAACAGATTAAAATGTGCATTTGGGATACATAGTTTTCTTTTGCTTTGGGCTTCAGTATGGCTTGGATGGCACTGTGTAATCCTGTTTTTACTTAAGAAAGATTTTAGTATTTTGTAGTCCTGTCTTAAGATTTTAGTGATTCTTTGTATTAATTTTGATTGATTTATTTATTTATTTATTTTTTGGTGGTACTGGGGCTCCTGGAAGCCCTTCTACCTCCAGGCTACACTTCCATGGGCTACACTCCCAGACCTATTTTTTACTTTTTTATGTGGAAACAGGGTCTTAGGCCAGCGAGGCTGGCTCCGAAACTAGCGCGATCCTCCGCGTGCGCCACCACGCCCGGCTTAATTTTTATTTTAAAACATTGCACTGGGCCGGGCGTGGTGGCGCACGCTTGTAATCCCCGCGCTTGGGAGGCAGAGACAGGAGGATCACGCAGGTTCGAAGCCAGCCGCGCGCGCTGGCTTATGAGACCCTGTTTCCAAATAAAAAAAGTATAAAAAATAGGTCTGGGAGTGTAGCCCGGAGGTAGAAGGGCTTCCAGGAACCCCAGTACCACCACCACATTGCACTGGAACATCATTTCTCTTGATTACTGAGTTTTTGGGCACCCTCTTAAATTTTATACATAAATTTAGAAGTTTAGAGATGTGAGCAGAGCTTATTTTATTTTGCTGGGCAGAGGTAGAAGTTATAAATATTAAAACAAAATCATAAATAGAAAATATTAATAGTATGGTGTATTGAGAAACTGGGCCTTTGGGGGGATGTGAGGGAGATCACATCTACTTATCCAAATATGGGAGAAGCTTTCTTCAGGCTAGGCTTTGGAAAAATTGGGAAAACTTGGTGACTGTTACATGTATAAAATTGGGAAATGAGTATTTATTGGGTATCTAGCCAGGTACTTGACACAAAGGGTTATTATCATCTTTAATCCACATCAGGAGTGGGTTTTAGAAATAAAGACAGGCTCATTTAACTTAGATACAGTTGGTTAACTAGCCCAATATTTCACTACTAATAAAATAAATGACTGGTGTAAAGTCCAGGTCTGTCTGACTGCCTAAAGCCCACTACCCCTACAAAGTTCCTCCTAGAAAAACAACAGAAAAGAAGAAATCAGGTAAGGGATATATTCTTTAGATTGAACTTTGGGGCATTCTACCTCCAAGCTATACCCCCAGACCCTTTTTTCTTTTTAAACAGGGTCTCACTAGGCTTCTGAAAGTGTTGCTAAATTGCAGAGGTTATTCTCCTCCTGTCTCCGCCTCCCAAGTCCTGGAACCATCAAGTCCTGCACCATCGTAACTGGCTAAGGACAGACACCTTGGTGTTTTAGTCATTATGCCCACCAGGGGTCTCAGTTCATCCCCTCACTCAATGTGGTACTTGACCCTGCAGGATCTAAGCCTTAGCCAAATAAATCGACTTGCTATACATCTCGCAGTGCCCTAATAGGCTGTAAGATAGCCTGGACATCCAGTCAGTCAGTCTGTGTTCTCACTTTGCTTGGGGGGCAGGGGCTGTGGCGGTAAAGTTATACCCTTGACGATAATTGAGGCGTCTCTGGCTGATTTCTAGCATTACCCCCTGTGGAGTGGACAAGGCAGACGCGCTGAGTGCGAGGAACACGCAGGGCCAGGAATGCTGTGGGGAGGGGAAGAGGGTTCCTGGGCCTGAGAACCAAGAGAACTGGTGGGTTCGAGGGCCAAGCAGTGAGAGGAGTTGAGCCGAGGCTTTGAGGATTCCTGGTGTAATACTGTGCGTGAGGGATTGCAGTAGGAGACTTGGGAACAAAGACTAACAGAGGCCTGGGCAACCTTGGGGGCTGGAGAGGAGGCGAGAGCCAGGCAGGTGCACGAGCTGCACAAGGTAGAGGTCCGCGGTGCAGCAAGCGCCCGCCCGGATCTGCGGCCTGGAGGCTACGCCGGTCTTTCCGCCCAGAGGCGGGACCTCCGCCAGTTACATAACTAACCTGTGCTAGCGGCCTGGGCAGCGACGGGGGCGGGGCGGGGCCGAGGGCGTGGCCAGGCCTGCGGCGGGGCGGGGCGGGGCGGGGCCCGGGGCGGGGCCAGGTCTGCGGCGAGGCGGGGCCAAGGCCGGGGCGGGGCCAGGCCTGCGGCGGGCAGGCAAGATGGCGGCCATGGAGGCAGAGTCTGTGCTGATGACCCTGGAGGCGCTGCCCACCGATCCCCTGCTGCTCATCTTGTCCTTCTTGGACTACCGGGACCTAATCAAGTAATGGGGCCGTGCTCACAGAGGGCTGGGAGCACGAGGGAGGAGGCGGTGAGGCTGGAGGGCAGGAGGCCGGGGCTGCGGGCAGGACCCGACTCCCGCTGCACCAGAAGGTGACGCCAGGGCCGCCCTTCTCCTGCAGGGCCACCCGGGTCCCGGGGAGACCGGGGCGGAGAGGGCTCGGCCCTGTGGCTCCTCCTGTCCTGGGCCCTGACCCTGGGGGAGGAGGGCCCCTGTCCCAGGCCTCCGCGAGGCCCAGTTGCAGGGAGCGAGGCAGTGCCCGGGTGTCGCCCGCCGCGCCCCGCGGACCCCGCGGGTCCTGCCCGGGGCCCGCCGGCTGTGGTCCAGCCCTGGCCGCTGTGGATTAGCCCCTGTTCGGGCCGTCACTCGTCTCTGATGGCCCCCTGGCCTGCAGAGTCCGGCGCGGGCGTGGGCAGGTCGAGCGCGCGGGGAGGAGGCGGGCGAGCCCTGATCCCCAGCTGCAAGGCGATAGCTGGCAGGGCTCGCTTGCAGACTTAGGTATTGGCAAGTTGTTTTGTCCTCAGCCTTCTGTCTTTCGGTTAGAGGTTGGGTTTTGTATATGGGTATTGACTTCCGGTGATGGGATACAGGTGACTTTCGTGCGCCTTGAGTTCCCCGCTTTAGAACATCTGCTTCAGAAATAAAACACCTGTTGCTGAGTCGATGGTTAAATGCTCAATTCTTTCGGAAATTGAGACTGTCTGGGATGGTAGAAGAGAAATGGCACTGCTTCTCCTCCCTGCCCCTCCCCCTTGTCAGGATTGTTTACATTTTTGACAGCATGGCTCTGAGTTTCTTGTCCCAAGGTACATGTTTGTAGTGGAGATAAATCACCCTCTTAGTACAAATAGGAAAGATTTGTTCATTTAGATAACCGTGGGGTTAGATTCTAGTTTGAGGATTGTGTTCTGTCGTTTTAGAAATGCAAAAATTTTTGGAGGTACAGATAGTTGCCAGTTGGCTTAACGGGTGACAGAGGGATATCTTGAGTTTCTTGCTACTACCTGTACTAGTTACCTGTTAACACTTACTTTTCTATAGAATACATTCCTCCTCTCCCCCATTCAGGCTGTACCAAAGCAGAGAAATACTTCAGGAAAGACTGATCCATATCAAACTGTTTTTGTCTGAAATGTTCTGTTGCTGTGACCTCTAGACAACCTCACTTTTGATTGCTGCCAGAGTGATCTTCCCAAGGCATACCTGGCTGTTATTCTTTTTAAAAACCTACTGTACCTCTTGTTTACAGATGGCAGCCTAAACTTCAGGAACATTTACAGCTCTTTATCATCTCACTTATTATCTAAGACCTTTCAGGCCTAGTTTCTCCCCTATTATCGCAGTTGTACAGTCCACTCCGGCCAAGTCAGGCCTCTGCCAACCAGAGTGTTGCACTCTTTTTGTTTCGTGGCTTATACTCTTGACCTTGTTAGGAATACCTTACTCCCCTCTTCTCAGCCTGGCAGGATGGGATTCTTTTAATAGTTTCCTTTTCCCATCTTTCGTCTTTTGCAGAATTTGCCATGCCAGATATATTATGCACATCTCCAATGTAAGGATGATCTTGTTTATTTTTGTATTCATCATTTATTCAACAGATTTTTTTTTTTCTGGAGTACCTGCTGTATGCCAGCTTGTTCCGTGTTAGAGATACTGTAGTGAACAAGACAGATAAGGTCTCTGCCATGAAGCTGACAGATTAGTGGGCAAGATGGAAAGTCAGACAAGCTCATAATTAGAAGAGGTGCTAACTATTATTAAGGAATGGGAAGGAAGAGACAATTCACTGGGGAAGTAGCTGCCGTATTTGAAGCACGGCATAGGGCCCACTCTTCAGTGGCAAGTGAAACTGTTCATTGGTACTGCTCAACCGCATGGCTTGATGGAGAAGTAGTAGAGCCATAAATGGAGGTAGGAAGTGACTCACAGGCCGACTGGCTTGGGATGAGGCTGGTGAGATCATGTAGGTACTTGTATGCCAAGGTGTGGAGAGCTGATTTTATTTTAAATGCTGTAGGTGGTAATCAAAATTTTAAACAGAAATGACACGGCCCCTTCATAAATCATTTAACAACTGGTTGAGTTTTAACTGATGTGAAAATCAGTTAACTACTACTGAGTTTTATCCATAGACCTGCTTCTTTCCTGCACTACAGCCCAACCTGACAAGTGTTCAGCCCATTTATTGCCAAGCCATGACAGTGTTAATGCATATTTGCTCAACTATATTGGGTGAGACTGGACTAGTCCATTAGGATTTTGGTGTAGTATCCGTTGCCTAGTTTGAATCTGAGATCAGATACCTTCTCCAATCTAGAGTGATTTATTATATGCCATTGTCTACCTCCATTCCCTGGGCATCAGAATTACCAGTGGCTTTTTTTTTTTTTTTTTTTTTTTTGTGGTGGTGGTACAGGGGTGGAACCCAGGGGCCTTCTATCTCTGGGCTATACTCCCAGACCTATTTTATATTTTATTTGGAATCAGGGTCTCTTAAACCAGCTGAGGTTGGCTTCAAACCTGCGCGATCCTCCTGTCTCAGCCTCCCAAGTGCAGGGATTACAAGCGTGTGCCACCACGCCTGGCGAGTGGCATTTTTTTAAACATACCAATGTTTAAGGTACAGCTCTCACTACAAGCCAACTGAATCTGAGTCTAGATCAGTATTTTTTTTTTTTTTTTTTTTTTGGTGGTACTGGGGTTCCTGGAAGCCCTTCTACCTCTGGGCTACACTCCCAGACCTATTTTATTTTTTGAAACGGGGTCTCTTACGCCAGCGCGGCTGGCTTTGAACCTGCGCGATCCTCTTGTCTCCGCCTTCCAAGCGCGGGAATTACAAGCGTGTGCCGCCAAGCCCCGCTAGATGAATAGTTTTTAACATTGATATGCACCAAAATCACCTCTGGTGCTTATTCCAGGTTCTTTTATGTTATTAAATTACTGAGGCAAGTAGAGGGAGAAGAACCAAGGAAAAAGGAAACAGAGCCTGAATTTATAAAACCCTTGGAGGGATTCCTATGTTTATGAAAGTTTGGATATCTCCTGAGGTTGACAGAAAAGGATGAAGATGGTGTTTCTGTAAAATTTGAAAATCAAAGGTATTGACAAACTCTGTGAGATTTAAGATTCTGCAAATTGATTAGCTATTCTTCAATGAGAACTTTGCATCCCTACTTTCTGTGAATTGTGATTTCTCTTTGGAAAGGATGGGAATCCATTTTCCTAATCTTAGGCTCATTTTTTTTTGCAAATTAGTTATGTAGAATAGCATTTATAGGCTTAGAACCCTATTGTGTTAGAAATCTCAATACACTAAGCAAATTATTTGCTTGTAATGTTTTATGTTTTGGGATAGCTAATAATTACTATAGCGACAAGTGTCGAATCAGAACTCTTATGATTCAAACGTTCATTTTAGGGGGACTCTCCAAATGTTGCTTTAATGAAAAGCATTTTGACTCTAATATTTATTTAAGAAAAACTAGAATAAAACCGGCATATGCATTTAGTAACATACATTTTACGATCTTAAAAAGTGCTTTCTTAACACATGAATAACATTTCTTCTTATATAGAGATAAGTACTGTTCTGATAATGTAGGAAAGCTCCTTGATTTGAGGTGAACTTTAATGATATATGTTTATAGACTTATGAAAGTTATAGTTGTAGAGGTTTCAGGATTTACTTATGAACTAAACTAGTTAAGATTTACTACTCACTAGGTAGTTATACTAGAAAAGTAAAAGGAATGAAAGACTAGTTAACAATGATAATTTAAATCTTTATCTTTAAATTGTTTTGAAGTTTTCTTTTATACTAACTGTGAATCTGGTTACTACCAGTTGTTGCTATGTCAGTCGGAGACTTAGCCAGCTGTCAAGTCATGATCCACTGTGGAGAAGACACTGCAAAAAATACTGGCTAATATCTGAGTAAGTATTTGGAGAACATGTATTCTTTTGTGTGTGTATGTGTTTGTATGGGGGGGAGAATTAAAAATTCTAAAGTTTTAACTGTTTTTAATTGATACATAATAATTGTATGTATTTATGATTTTAGTATATATATGTATATATATATATGCAATGTGCAGTGATCAAATCAGGTTAATTCCTGTCACCTTAAACACTCTTCATTTCTTTGTATTGGAAAACTTTGAATTCCTCTTAGTTCTTTGTAAAATATATTTATATAATAAATGGTTGTAAACTGTTGTCATCCTACTGTACTGTAGAGCACTAGAACTTATTCCTCCTTTTTAGCTGTATTTTCGTACCTGTCATTCAATCTCCCTCTAACTACCCCCTTCCCTTTCTTATCCTCTAGTGGGGAACACCTATTGTTAAAATTTGACTCTGGCTACTGTAACACTAGTCTGCCCTGATTTTCTCTAGCCCTTGTCTTTTTATCTCCTGATGGCTTCTTCTGTCAGCCAGTAAATGTTGGTGGGCCAAGGCTCTGTGTTGGTCCGCTGCTCTCTCCCTCTTTCTGTCAGCTCTCTGCACCATTGGTGCAGTTCCTGTGGCCACCTGAGTGCTCCTCACTCTCACACCTGAGCCTCCACCCTGACATCCCCGCAGGGCTCTAAGCTCATTGGTACAGCTGCCGCTGGACCATTCTTTCTCTTGGCTGTCCCACAGGGGTTAACTAGGTTCAGTTAATGTTAACAAATTTGACAGGATGAAAGTGTAGTTGACAGACGGTGGGAGCTGGGAAAGGTAGGAATAGTAATGTCTTTTCTTAGATCAAGGAGAGTCAGGTAAATACCGAAGTCAGTGAAGCAAGATGTAGAGGTTAAAGTATATTATTTAAAGCTGTAAGCATTTAGTCCTACCGAACTAAAAGTTAATAACAGCTATCAAACACTGGGGGGAAGAAGAATGGGAAAGGGGGAATTTTAGGTATTGCTGAGTTCTCATCTTTTACCTTAGGGTATCAGCAGATACATTTAAATTCATAAATCAAAAGTTAGAGGTATAAACACTTATAATGATAAATGTAACTTCTATCAAGATCTCAAGTTTTCTTTGAGGGGTTTGGATTAGAACTGGAGACTAGTTTCTTACTACAGGTTCTTTGGCACTTTTACATTTTTATTTTTTGGTTTTGCTGAGAATGGAATCCAGGGCCTCATACATGCTAGGCAAGTGCTCTACCACTGAGCTATATCCCTAGCCCAGTTCTTAGGTAATGTTTAGTTTTTATAATATGTATATGATATTTAAATTAGTAAAAAGATGTATCCCTTCTGGCTTCATTCCCTCTCCTCAAAAAAGGTTCAGTCTGATTTGATAAGACTTTCGGTCTTATCCCCATGCCTAAACCTATCCTTTTGCACTTGGTAGAAACCACTTTTATCCCTGCATCCAGCTGGAGTGAGGAATCATCTTAAACCTCCTCTTTTTTTTTTTTTTTTTTGTGGTACTGGGGATGGGACCCAGGGGCATTCTACTTTCGAGCTACACCCCAGCCCTATTTTTTATTCTTTATTTTGAAACAGGGTCTCACTGAGTTTCAAATGACCTCACTAAGTCGCTGAGGCTGTCTGCGAACTGGAATCCTCCAGTCTGGGTCTCCTGAACGCTGGAATTACAAGCGTGCGCCACCACACCTGGCTTAAGTCTCCTCTTGCTATTTCCCATATCCATTTAGTTATGAAGCCATCCTGACTTCAGCTTCTGTATATTTCTCAAGTCTTCCTGTTTATTTTACCCAGCCTCCACAGCTTTAGTTCAGTTCATCATGTCTTACCAGGACTACTGCAAAAGTTCCTAACTCCTGTCTGTGTCAGGAGTTAACATCCTTCAAATCTGCTCCTCCAACACTGCAACCACAATGCTGCTCTTTTAACCTTCCCATTAAAACCCTTCTTCCATGGTTCTCTATTTCCTACAGAAGAAAGTCCGAGCTCATTAGTATGTCATCTTAAGGCCCTCTGTGGCTCCTTTCTCCTCCACCACTTGACTCTTAAATTTATACTTTACTTTTTCTCCCTGATTAGACTATACATTTTTTAAGGCAAAAAAGTCTTATGTCCTCAGTGGCAAAATGGACACTCAGTAAATGTTTACAGCATTGTACCAAATAGAAATGTTGAATCATATTGTTATTTTGATGCTTTATGATTCTCTGGCTGGCCCAGTTTCGAGGTGCTAGATTAATAATACTACAGCACTAGACTCTTTAAGTATTCTCTAAAATTGACCAACTACACATACCTTTGAAAATTTTATTATTGATAGATCTTAGGGAGCAAGTTGAAATGTATATTCATTCTATTTTATTAATGATTATAAAACTTAAGAAAATTTTAAGTAATAAGTAATTAAAAGTCCCACCATACCAGCAGTAACTCCTATTAAAACTTTTGGTGTATCGCTTCTGCTACTTAGTCTCTCTTTGTGGCCAAAATAAGTGAAAAAGGAAGACAAACTCCCCCAAAAAGTGTACTGGTAAGTGTTGAAAATATATGCCAACATCATTTCAAAGATTTTAAATCTCATTTTTAAAATCTGTTTAGGGAAGAGAAAGCCCGGAAGAACCAGTGTTGGAAGTCTCTCTTCATAGACACTTACTCCGATGTAGGAAGATACATTGACCATTATGCTGCTATTAAAAAGGCCTGGGATGATCTCAAGAAATATTTGGAGCCCAGGTGTCCTCGGATGGTTTTATCTCTGAAAGGTACCGGGAATGCAGGGTCTCCCTTCCCTATCTTAGTTACTCTTAGTCTAAATAGATTTAAATAACTTAAGAACTCTGTCATCTGTGCGACTGCACCATCCAACCTTGTCTGTAGTTCATCATTCACTTTTGGCCAACAAAGCAGAACACCAAGATTGTTAAAAGGACCTCCACTCTGTTTGCCCTGTTTTTGCTCAGCCATGGTACCCACATGGCTATATATTAGAAGAGAAAGCTGAACTCCTTATTTTTTATATTTTTAAATTTATTTTTATTTTCACCTTTTTGTGGTACTGGGTATGGAACCCAGGGGCATTCTGCCTCCGAGTGACATCCTCGGCCCTTTTTTTTATTCTTTATTTTCAAACAGGGTCTCACTGAGTTGCAAAGGGCCTCACTACGTAGCCGAGGCTGGCTTTGAACCTGCACAGTCCTCCTGTTTTAGCCTCACAAATGCTAGGATTACAAGCGTGTGCCACCACGCCTGGCTCTATATTTGTTTTATATAAAGAACTAGTAATGCTAAGATCACTTGAAAATAACTGTTGTGATTCCTTTTTCAAAGATTTTTTGGGGTTTTGGTTTTGGGTTTTTTTGTAGTGCTACAGATTGGACCTCAACCATTCTAGGCAAATATGTGTGCTGCCCTGGGCCTTACCTATACTAGGCAAACACTCTACCAGTGAGATACACCCCTAGCCCTAAAGATTATTATTATTATTTTTTTTATTAATTTATTTTTTAAATTGGTGCATTGTAGTCATATATCAATCACATTGAAGTACAAGACTTGAGAGGATACACAAGCACACATCATCCAATTAGCCCTCCTCCAGCCCCCATCCCATTCCCTCCCCCTCCCTCCATCCCACCGCTTCTTTGGTGATTTACTTTGATACATTTGTTTATGTACCTCCTGCATTTTAAAGAGGCTCCGTCCTCCAGTATTACATACCCTCTGATTGGTCACATTAGTTGCTTCACTATAGGGCCCTTTCTATAGCTCAACCTCTTCCTGTTGCCCTTTTCCTCCTAGTTATTGCTGATTAAGAGAAGCGTCTGATTTATATTTTCTGCGATATTTCTCTGTGCATGCTGCGTTGCAAGTACCGATCCCACTCTTGATGGTCCCAGTAGTGGCCTGGCTACTCAGTGGACTGATCCAGACCTCGCTGGCTCAAGCAGCGGCCTTGCCTCATGGAAGGCCCCAGTTCTGGTCTCGCTGGCTCCTGCACCGGTCTAACCCCTAAGCTGGCTTTGGTCCCGGCCTTGGAGGCCGCAGGAGTGAACTTGCCTCACGCCAGGCTCCGATGCCGGCCTCGCTGGCCCCAGCACCGGCCTAACCCCTCATCAGGCTCCGATCCCGGCCTTGGAGGCCCCAGCACTGGTCATGCCTCAAGGCAGGCTCCGATGCCGGCCTCACTGGCCCCAGCACCGGCCTAACCCCTCGGCAGGCTCATATCCCGGCCTCAGAGGCCCCAGTACCGGCCTTGCCTCATGGCAGGCTCCGATGCCGGCCTCACTGGCCCCAGCACCGGCCTAACCCCTCGGCAGGCTTTGATCCCGGCCTCGGAGACCCCAGCACTGGTCATGCCTCACGGCAGGCTCCGATGCCGGCCTCGCTGGCCCCAGCACCGGCCTAACCCCTCAGCAGGCTCTTATCCTGGCCTCGAGGCCCCAGTACCGGCCTTGCCTCAAGGCAGGCTCCGATGCCGGCCTCACTGGCCCCAGCACCGGCCTAACCTCTCGGCAGGCTCCGATCCCGGCCTCGGAGACCCCAGCACTGGTCATGCCTCACGGCAGGCTCCGATGCCGGCCTCACTGGCCCCAGCACCGGCCTAACCCCTCGGCAGGCTCCAATCCCAGCCTCGGAGACCCCAGCACTGGTCATGCCTCACGGCAGGCTCCAATGCCGGCCTCGCTGGCCCCAGCACCGGCTTAACCCCTCAGCAGGCTTTTATCCTGGCCTCGAGGCCCCAGTACCGGCCTTGCCTCAAGGCAGGCTCCAGTGCCGGCCTCGCTGGCCCCAGCACTGGCCTAACCCCTCGGCAGGCTCTTATCCTGGCCTCGAGGCCCCAGTACCGGCCTTGCCTCAAGGCAGGCTCCGATGCCGGCCTCACTGGCCCCAGCATCGGCCTCACCCCTCGGCAGGCTCCAATCCCAGCCTTGGAGGCCCCAGTACCGGCCTTGCCTCACGGCAGGCTCCGGTGCCGGCCTCGCTGGCCCCAGCACTGGCCTAACCCCTCAGCCGGCTCCGATACTGACCTCGGAGGTCCCAGCACTGGCCATGCCTCACGGCAGGCTGCAATGCTGGCCTCACTGCCTCCAGCACCGGCCTAACCCCTCAGCAGGCTCTTATCCTGGCCTCGGAGGCCCCAGTATCGGCCTTGCCTCACGGCAGGCTCCAATCCTGGCTTCGGAGGTCCCAACACCGGCCTTGCCTCACGGCAAGCTCCGATGCCGGCCTCGCTGGCCCCAGCATCGGCCTCACCCCTCGGCAGGCTCCAATCCCGGCCTCGGAGGCCCCAGTACCGGCCTTGCCTCATGGCAGGCTCTGGTGCCGGCCTCACTGGCCCCCGCACCGGCCTAACCCCTCAGCAGGCTCTTATCCTGGCCTCGGAGGCCCCAGTTTCGGCCTTGCCTCACGGCAGGCTGCGATGCCGGCCTCACTGGCTCGAGCACTGGCCTAACCCCTCAGCAGGCTCTTATCCTGGCCTAGGAGGCCCCAGTATTGGCCTTGCCTCACGGCAGGCTCCGATGCCGGCCTCGCTGGCCCCAGCACCGGCCTAACTCCTCATCAGGCTCCGATCCCGGCCTCGGAGGCCCCTGCACTGGTCATGCCTCACGGCAGGCTCCGGTGCCAGCCTCGCTGGCCCCAGCACCGGCCTAACCCCTCGGCAGGCTCTTATCCTGGCCTCGGAGGCCCTAGTACTTGCCTTGCCTCAAGGCAGGCTCTGATGCCGGCCTCACTGGCCCCAGCACCGGCCTAACCCCTCGGCAGGCTCTGATCCCGGCCTTGGAGGCCCCAGCACTGGTCATGCCTCACAGCAGGCTCCGATGCCGGCCTCGCTGGCCCCAGCACTGGCCTAACCCCTCGGCAGGCTCCGATCCCGGCCTCGGAGGCCCCAGTACCGGCCTTGCCTCAAGGCAGGCTGATGCCGGCCTCAGAGGCCCCAGCACCGGCCTTGCCTTACGGCAGGCTCCGATGCCAGCCTCGCTGGCCCCAGCACTGGCCTAACCCCTCAGCAGGCTCCGATCCCGGCCTTGGAGGCCCCAGCACTGGTCATGCCTCATGGCAGGCTCCGATGCCGGCCTCGCTGGCCCCAGCACCGGCCTAACCCCTCGGCAGGCTCCGATCCCGGCCTTGGAGGCCCCAGCACTGGTCATGCCTCATGGCAGGCTCCGATGCCGGCCTCGCTGGCCCCAGCACCGGCCTAACCCCTCGGCAGGCTCTTATCCTGGCCTCGGAGGCCCCAGTACCAGCCTTGCCTCAAGGCAGGCTCCAATCCCGGCCTCGGAGGCCCCAGCACTGGCCTTGCCTCACAGCAGGCTCCGATGCCGGCCTTGCTGGCCCCAGTACTGGCCTAACCCTCGGCAGGCTCTTATCCCGGCCTCAGAGGCCCCAGTCCGGCCTTGTCTCATGGCAGGCTCCGATGCCGGCCTCACTGGCCCCAGCACCGGCCTAACCCCTCGGCAGGCTCTTATCCTGACCTCGGAGGCCCCAGTACCGGCCTTGTCTCATGGCAGGCTCTGATGCCAGCCTCGCTGGCCTCAGCACCGGCCTAACCCCTCAGCAGGTTCCGGACCCGACCTCGGAGGCCCCAGCACAAGCCTTGCCTCATGGCAGGCTCCAATGCCAGCCTCGCTGGCCCCAGCATCGGTCTAACCCTTCGGCAGGTTCCAATCCCGGCCACGGAGGCCTCGGTAGTGGCCTTTCCTCACAGCAAGCTCCGATGTCGGCCACTGGCCCCAGCGCCCGCCTAACCCCTCAGCAGGTTCCGATCACTGTCTCTGTGGCTATTATTTCAAAGGTTCCAGGTGTAATGTATCAGATCTCTGCCTCCCCTGAGTATTGGCCAATGGCATTGCCACTGCCTCCACCGTTTCAAATCCTTCCCAGGCTCTTTTTTCACTCTGAATGTTGTCCAGTGTTCCTAAGCAAGCGTGATGGTAGCATTCGACATTTGGTGTAATTTCTCCAAAAAAATAAAGTTGGTAAGATCCGGTTTCTGCTTCTCCTGAATACAAGTCTCCACCACCATTGCGGAGAACTGTTTCAACACCGCATTTCTCCTTGGTCTCCGCTAAACTCTCTCCTTACAGGTGATGTCTGAGATTCTTAACAATATAGAGAAATAGCAGTCCTCTTTCACGGCGAATTTTTCCATAAGTTCCAGTGCATTTAGATAAGTTTTGTCTGCATCTCCAGTGTCCTGGCATCCATAACAGCTTTCTTACCTCCTCTCCGATATTTTTCTTTATCTTTTTCTGTTCTGGGCCTGGTTTCTCCAGGAGTCTGGCGTGCTACTTGCAGTTCGGCCGGGGCCCAGAGTCCCGCGACCCGGGCCCCAGCTGGCGTGCCCCGCGCGCGACCCCCACCCAGAACCCAGCGTCTTACTGGGCCCGGTTTCTCCAGGGGTCTGGCCTAAAGATTATTTTTAATTGAAAACTTTGCCTACTGTATCAGCATCCTCTTCTACTTTCAGTACAAGTAAATGCTTGACAGTCAAATATTTGGAAACAAACTGCATTAAGAATGCATTAAGAGCAGGTGAATTCATTCAAACCACCCCCCTGTGCCACTCCTGAGTGGCATGGGGCTATAACTGTCTTCTGTATTTCTATCTTTTTAATAAACTTTAAAAAAAAAAAAGAGTGTTAAGAGCAAAGACGCTGGGCGTGGTGGTGCACACTTGTAATCCCAGCATTCGGGAGGCGGAGACTGGAGGATCACGGTTCATGGATGCCCTCTGCAACTCAGTGAGACTCTGTTTCAAAAAAATAAAGACTAAAACAAATAGGGCTGGGGGTGTAGCTTTGAGGTACAGTGCCCCTGGCTTCCATCTCCAGTGCTGCAAAAAAAAAAAAGTGTTAAGAGCAGCATATTAGAATAAGGCAAATTTTTATCCTTATTTTAATATTTAATAAGTAGTGGAACTAAGCTGAGTGTGGTGGCATACCTCTGTAATCCTAGTACTTGGGAAGCTGAGACAGAGGATTGCAGATTGGAGGCCAGCCTCAGCAATTTAGACCCTCATCAACTTAGCAAGACCATGTTTTAGAATAAAAGATAAAATAGGGCTGGGGTATGGCTCATGCCTCTGGGTTTAATCCCCAGTACCAAAATAAATAAATAAACAAATAAATAAAATAAAGCAAACTAGTGAAATTAAGATTTGATCTGAGATATATTTGACCCTAGAATCCATGCACTTTCTACTATGGTTCAATTTGGGCAAAGAATATTAACAAGTTATTTCTACTAATTTGACATGTTATTTAATGTCCAGAAAAGTACATAGATATATTGTGATGTACCTGCTTTACCCTCCAGGTATTTTCAAATTTCTCCACTGAAAGACATTGTCCACATGTTTTGGTTTTGGTTCTTCTCAAATGCTTTGCTTTTGAACCACAGCCTCTTTTAACATAGTATGCCTTTTATCTCTCATATTTCCACTGTAAATTCTCATGGAAATATCACTTTCAATACAGACCATGATTTCATGATCAGGTGCTTAAAACTGAATTGCTAGAAGGTAGAAGAAAGGATTTTAGTAGAGGAAATAGAGTAGTGCTTTGCCAGAAGGTACCCTTGATTAATACATTTTTAATAGTTTATTTTCTAAGAAGAAAGGATAGTATTAACCTGGTGTGTGGTGTGAAATATTTCAAGAAGACGATCATTCAAAAAATTAATATTTAGTAGTGATAAGTAAAATAGGTAATAGCTTACAATAGCTATTACTTATTAAGCACAGAGCTAGGTAGTAACCTAAATGTTTTGTATTATTACTTCATGTAATTTTCAAAAATCCTTTGAGAAGCCGGGCGTGGTGGTGCATGCTTGTAATCCCATAATCCCAGCATTCGGGGGGCTGAGACAGGAGGATCACGGTTCACGGACAGCCTCAGTTTCTTAGTGAGGCTCTTTGCAACTCAGTGAGACCCTGTTTCAAAATAAAGAATAAAAAATAGGGCTGGGAGTGTAGGTCAGAGGTAGAATGCCCCTGGTTTTCATCCTCAGTACCATTAAAAAAAATCCTGTGAGATGGGTAATTACTATATTAACTCTCCCTCTCTCTGTGGTGCAAGGTATTGAATTCAGGGGCACTCTGCCACTGAGCTATATCCCCAGCCTTTTTTAGTTTTTATTTTGAGACAGAATCTTGCTAAGTGGCCAAGGCTGGCCTTCAACTTGCAGTCTTCCTGCCTCAGTCTCCCAAGTAGGTGGGATTACAGGCGTGCGCCACAGCACTCAATTCTATTTTCATTTTATAGGGGATCCACCAGAGACATAAAAAATGAAGTTGTTTACCATAACAAAGCAAAAGGTAAAACCAGCAATTTAATATATAGAGCTGGCTCCAGAGCTGTGGTCTTAACATTGGTCAGAGGCAGAGAGGACCCATCCTTTTTTGTTTAACATGTTTTAGGTCTCTTTAAGAGCTAGTCCAATAGTAGAGCATTTGGAATAGGAGAATGTAGAAGTGGTTCTTATCTTCGGCACAGTTTCAGTTTCTTCTCTCCCTGCCCTTACTTTTGTGGTTGTTGTGGTTACATTGGATTTGGTGCTTCCAGGTTCTTATCTCTTACCTGTCGGTTTGAAGTGCGGTTGTCAGAAAATTCCTTGAATCTCCTGCTTTGCTACCAGGTGGGAGTTCTTGAGGGCTTGCCATATGTGGAATAGGTTAAAAACTCTTGGGTACCTGCAGTGCTGGGGACTCAAGGGACTCTAGGTTCATGGATTTTACAGCTGAGTCAGGAACCGAGCTGCTCACCTCAGGTGCCACAGTTCCTGATTCAGTTTCAAGGTCACAGAGGTAGCAGATAACATGGAATATTGGTGAACAAAGAGGCATTGGGTTTGGGACAATTTTTATAGAACATCTTGAAATTATGATACATCAGTGTTCTCATGTATCTTCAAATTTCATACTTTTGTGTTTGTTTAGAATTTTTGAGTTGGGAACTTAACAGTGATTTAGACCAAGGGTTGGCATTGAAATATTTTCATTAAAGGATTAGATAGTATATATTCTATGCTTTGTGGGACTCATGGTCTCTGTCACGGCTCTTCGGCCCTGCTATTGTTTTAGGAAAACAGCCATAGATAATATATAAGCAAATTGCTGTGAGTAGATTCCAGTAAAACTTTATTGATAGAAACAAGCAGCAGGCCAGGATTTAGCCTGTAGTCTTTAATTAGCCAGCCTCCGGTTTATGTTAATACCCTTATTTCACAGGTTAAAAAACATACCCAGAATATTTAGGTGATTTGTGCAAGGTCTCACCCGACCTAGTGAGAAAAGTCGAGCTCTAATCTAAGCTTCCTGGCTTCTGATAATCTTTCACTGTTTCCTCATTTGAGTAGGTGAAGGGGCCGGGAAATAAATGAATATTTATTGTTGGTAAAGCACTTTATTAAATTAGCACTTTATTAAATGAAGTCTTATTTAATCCTCACTATAATTGTCTCAGGTAGGTGGTATTGTCCCCCTTTTGCAGGTGAGTAAACAAGTTTAAAGAGGTGAAATAACTTGCCAGAGATCACATAGCCTAGTTGGTGAGTAGTAGAACAAGATAAGCACCCTGTCGGTCTGGCTTTCGGAATCTAGAATAGCAGGATTCTTATGTTGTAAACATCTGTTACCTTATTAATTCTCTCTTTTTTTTCTTTCTGTCTTCAAGAAGTTCTTAGTTTCTTAATCTTACATGTTAAATATCTAAACATATAGCACATAACATACAAATATAAATTTCTTTTTCTCGTATACTAATTCAGACAGCTGTTTGCTTTGTTCCTCTTATATTCAACTCCTAGTTTAAAGTAGTTTTAGATTTATGGGGAAATTGCAAAGATAATTCAGAGTTCTGTATACCCTCACTTAGTTATCCCTAAATGTCCCTATGTGGGATATTTATTAAAACTAAAATGTCTTCATTAATATGTTGCTATTAACTAAACTTCATTTGAAAGTTCAGACTTCATTTGGAAGAAGAATTAATACACCAGATTTGTATTAATGTCCTTTATCTGGCCCAAGATCCAGTCTAGAACAGCACATCACATTTAGTTGTTAAGTCTCTGTAATTATTTGTGGCAGTCCCTTCTTTCCTTGCCCCCTTCCCTTTTTTTGGGGGGGGTATTGGAGATTGAAACCAGGGGCATTCTACCTCTGAGCTACATCCCCAACCCTAATTTTTATTCTTTATTTTGAAACAGGGTCTCACTAAGTTATGGAGAGCCTCTCTAAGTAACTGAGGCTGGACACAAACCTGTGATCCTCCTGTCTCAGCCTCCCAAGTACTGGGATTACAAGCATGTGCCACCACACCTGGCTCCTTGTCTTGTATTATTTTTATAGTTCTGAGAAATATTCATGTATTTTGTAGAAAATTCCTTACATTGGTTTTGTCTGATGTTTCACTTATGATTAGACTGGATTATGGGTGTTTAGAAAGATTCCTGAAGAGCTAACGTTACTATGTTACTATATATATATATATATATATATATATATATATATATATATGCATACACACACATATACATATACATATACATATATTATACAGGAGTACATGCTGTCATTAATGATCCTAACAAATATACAGAAATGTACACAAATCATATGTAACTCATTGAGTTATCACAAGTGAACACGTTCCTTGTTATACCCCCAGATGAAGAAGTAGAGTATTATCTGTATCTAGAATCTTCCTAATATCCCTTTCTTCTTTCATAGAGATGTCCAACTATCCTGATTGCAAGTGTTATTGAGTTTTTTATTTGAATTTTATATAAATTGCGTGACTGTGTATTTTATATGAATTGCTTCTGGTTTTGTTGTGAGATTAGATTGTGCTGTGTGTATTAGCAGTGTGTTGGCTTTTCTTTGCTGTAAAAAATACCTAAGAAAAACAACTTAATGAAGAAAGGACTCATCTTGCCTCAGTTTCAGAGGTTTCAGTCCATGGTGGGCTGACTCCAGCTTATGGCAGCCTCAAAGCAGAGAGTAAGGGGTGAGCAGTAAGATATAGTCTTCAAGGGCACAGCCCCTGTGACCTGCTTTCTCCAACCATGCCCCACTTGTCTACAGTTCCCACCTCCTCCCAGCAGTTCATTCAAATTGTTACACTTATGATCCAATCACTTCCCAAAAGCTCCACCTCTGGATATTGCCACATTGGGGATGAAGTCTTCAACACATGAACTTTACAGGGACATTCCAGGTCCAAGCCATAACAAATACTTTTTTATTTTTGTTGGGATGTGGTACTCCATTATCTGAGTAGATTACCAAGCATATGTATATTTTACTGTTGATGGATATTTGGGTTGTTTCCAGTTCTGGCTATTGCAAATGATGCTCTAAATTTTTATGAGTATAGTTCTATCAGATAAACATCTAGGATTGTGTTTTCTAGGTTTTAGAGTATGCTTATATTAAACTTCAAAAGCTACTGTTTATTATCCAAAGTAGTTCCAGCAGTTTACATTTTTACCAGCATTTTAATGTTGTCATCTTTTTAAAATGGTGTTTTTCTGGTAAGTATGCAGTAGTACTTTTGATTTGAATTTCTCAAAGGGTATAGAGTAATGATAGTTAAGCCAGGCATGGTGGTGCAGGCTGTAATCCCAGTATTTAGTAGGCTGAGACAGGAGGATCATGCAGGTTCAAAGTTAGCCTCAGCTACTTAGTGAGGTTCTTAGCAGCTTAGTGAGATCTTGTTTCCAAATAAAGTATAAAATATGTCTGAGAGTGTAGCCTGGAGGTAGAAAGCCCTGAGTTCCATCCCCAGACCCCCTCTCTCTCTGGCATACACACAAAAAAAGGAAAACAGTCATTGTAATTCTGACTTTCCAAACCCTGTATATCACTAGTTTCTTTTTCTTGCTTTATTGCTCTAGATAAAACCTTCAGTACAGGGTTGGGTAGAAATGATGATGGTAGGCATCCTTATCTTTCATATTGCAGGGGGAAACTTTGAACATTTCACTTTTAAACATGTTTACTATGGGATTTTTGTTGTTCTTTATTGAAGGAAGTTCCTCTGATGTTAGTTTGGGAAGATAATTATTTGTTTCTTATCAAATGACTCTCTCAGGACTATCTTAGGATCTTTTGATTTTTCTCCTTTATTTGGTTTATGTGATGAACTACATTGATTGATTTTTCTGAATGTTAAACCAACTTTGCATTCCCAGAATGAGCTTATTCTATTTATAACATATTATCCTTTACATATATTCAGATAAATTTGCTAGCATTTTATTGAGGCTTTTACATCAATATACATATGGGAATTTGGCCTAAAATTTTCCTTTCTTGCAATATTCTTACCAGGTTTTTGGTTCCAAGATATGTTGGCCTTGTAAAACAAGTCTGGAAGTGTTAGGCTTCTTTTTCTGTTCCTTGGAAGAGTTATGTAAGCTTGGTCTCATTTTTGCATAAATGATTAGTAAAATATGCCAGCAAGCCATTCAACTCTCAAGTTTTTATTGTGGAAAGTTTTATTTATTTATTTTTGGTGGTACTGGGGTTGGAACCCAGGGTCTTTCTACATCTGGACTATATTCCCAGCCCTTTTTTATATTTTATTTGGAAACAGGGTTTCACTAAGTTGCTGAGAGCTTCACTAAGTAGTAAGGCTGGCTTCGAACCTGTGCGATCCTCCTGTCTCAGCCTCCCAAGTGCGGGGATTACAAGTGTGCGCCACCACGCTTGGCTGACATAAAAATTTTTATAATACCCTTTTTCTAACTCTCATTTAATCTATAGTGGTAATATCTTTTCCATTTCTGATACTAGTTATTTGTATTGTCTGTTTTTCTTGGTCAGTCTTGCTAGATAGCAGCAATCAATTTAATCATTTCAAACAACTAGCTTTTTGGTCAGTCCTCTTTATTGTATGTTTGTTTTGTATTTAGTTAGTTTTTCTGACACCTTCTGTTTGAGTCTACTGTGATTTGTTTTCCTGACTCGAGATGATTACTTAGATCCTGGATTTTTAGACTTTCTTTTTTTGATCAATTTAGGGCTATAAATTTCTCTGTAAGCAAATCAGCTTATTCCACAGAATTTAATATGGTGTATTTTCATTAAAATGTACTTCATAGTTTTTCCTGAATTCTTCTTTAACCCATGGTTATATAAAATGTGTTACTTAATTTCCAAAGATTTGGAGCCTTTTAGTAATCTTTAAAAATACAGTTTACAGCCGGGCGTGGTGGCGCACGCTTGTAATCCCCGCGCTTGGGAGGCAGAGACAGGAGGATTGCGCAGGTTCGAAGCCAGCCTTGCTTGGCTTAAGAGACCCTGTTCCCAAATAAAAATATAAAAATAGGTCTGGGAGTGTAGCCCGGAGGTAAAAGGGCTTCCAGGAACCCCAGTACCACCAAAAAAAAAAAAAAAAAAATATATATATATATATATATATATATATAATTAAATATATATATATATATATATATATATATAGTTTACATTTTAATTTCACTGTGATGAGAGAATCTACTCTGTGTGAGTTCTGTCATTTAGAATTTGTTGTAGCTGGGTGTGGGTGGCACATGCCTGTAATCCCAGTACTTGGGAGGCTGAGACAGGAAGATCACAGGGTTGAAGACAGCCTCAGCAAGTAGTGAGACTCATCAACTTAGTGAGACCCTGTTTCCAAATAAAAAAATAAAGTAGGGTTTGGAGTGTAGCTTGGAGGTAGAATCCCCCTGGGTTCAATCCCCAGTGATACCCACATACAAAAAAAGTTTTGTTATGACTTGTTTTATAGTCTCGTATATAATCTATTTTGATAACACTTGGAAAGAAAGCATATTCTGTAGTTGTCAGATTCAGTACTGATTACTAGGTAAGCCCTGTTAATCTTATTCAGATCTTCTACACCCGTACTGCTTTTCTTTTGTTGTCTGCTTTTTTCTGTTTGTTACTGAGAGAGGTATGTTAAAATTTCGCACTGTGGTAGGCTGAGTTTTGAGGCAGCCCCCAAGCTTCCTCCCCTGGTTATACATGCCTTGAGTATAGACAGTACTGTGAATGTAATTGAATTCATTCCTGTGATTAGGCCATATTATATGAAAAAGTAAAGGGATTTTAGAGATATGTTAAGGCCCCAAATTAGTAAAATTTGAATTCACCATTAATCAGAAGGTAAACTACTTTAAGTGGGCCTGAACTTGATCAAGTGAGCCATTAAAAGGGACTAGGGCTTCCAGAAGCCAGAGATTCAAAGTGTGACTGTCCCTCCTACTGACTTCGATGAAGCAAAAAATGGCATGTTGTGAAGGTAGCCCATGGTAGGGAGTGGGTGGCCTCTAGGAGCTGAGAGCCTCCATCCTACGACTGCAAGAAACAGAATGCTGCCTGCGTTTGAAGAGGATCCCAAGCAAAAGATAGGCAAGATGAGATAGCAGACCTACTTGCCACCATGATTTCAGCCTTGTGGGCCTAAACAGAGGATCCAGTGGAGTCATGACTGGACTTGTGGCTTGGTTTCCTGGAGGGTGGACACAGCCTACTCCACCTCCCCTCAGCTGAGCCTAGAGTAAGGACGCGAGGTCTTCACCTGCCTGTGTGGGAGAGGAGTTTAAGAAAGGAGCCTTGCCTGGGCTGTCATAGCCTTACATTTATTTGAACACACACACACACACACACACACACACACACACACACACACACACACTGTTGTTTTAAGCTGCTAATACTGCAGTAGAAAATGAATACATCCACTCTGTTTGTAGATAGGTCTTTTCCCTAAATATTTTAGTTCTAGCATTTAAAACTTTTATTTTGAAGCTGTGTTATTAGGTACATACAATTAGAATTATATTTGGATATCAATTTAACTTTTTGTCATTATGAAAAGACCTCTTTTAGCTCTGAGAAAGCTGCTTTATCTGAGGGAGGGTTTGGATTTATCAGGGGGTAGGATCTGAACTTAAATATATCATGTTCAATGTTCTTTATCACATTCTCCTCATATCTTATTCCATCCTTCCTCCTTTGTTATATTTCTTTTATTTTTTAGGAATTAAAACACATACATCTTCTACTTATTAAAGTCTAATGTAAATTCGTATGTGTACCACTTCCTGAACAATGAAAAGAATCCTAGCGTACATTCAGTCCTTTGTGTGGTGGATTTTAAGTGAGGGTGCCGTGCTGGGTATCCAGCCCAGGGCCCTCACCTGCGAGGCCAGCACTCTACCACTGAGCCTCATCCCTGCCCTCACTGGGTTGTGTTTTTTGTGAACTTAATTTTCACTGTATTAATACCCACAAACACCATTGTTTTATATATATTCAATATTATTTTGGATTCTTTCATATTTACCTTTTCTGGTTGCTCTTAATTTCTTCCTATATCTTTATTCTTCCATCTGGTATATTTTCCTTCTTGCTAAAGAATTCCTTTTTTGAGCCGGACGTAGTGGCGCACACTTATAATCCGCACGCTTGGGAGGCTGAGACAGGAGGATCGCACAGGTTTGAAGCCAGCCTCAGCTACTTAATGAGGCTCCCTCAGCAACTTAGTGAGACCCTGATTCCAAATAAAGTATAAAATAGGTCTGGGAGTATAGCCTGGAGATAGAAAAGCTCCTGGATTTTACCCCCGGTACCACAAAAAACAAAACAAAACCGCTATTTTCTTTTAAAGCAAAGTCTCACTAAATCACTGAGGCTGGCCTTGAATTTGTGATCTTTCTGAGATTACTGGCATGTGCCACTGTGCTTGGCCCTTTTTAGTATTATTTTAGTTGAGGGATTATTGCTGATGGGTATTTTCATATTTCCTTAGTCTAAAAACATATTTCATCCTCGCTGTTGAAGGATATGTTTACTGAATATCGAATTCAATTCACTGATTTTTTTTTTTACCACTTTGATTTTTGGGGTTCTTTTGGTGGTACTGGGGGTGGAACCCAGAGGCTTTCTACCTCTGGGCTATATTCCCAGCCCTATTTTATATTTTATTTGGAAACAGGGTCTCACTAAGTTGCTGAGAGCCTCACTAAGTAGCTGAGGCTGGCTTCAAACCTGCGCAGTCCTCCTGTCTCAGTATCCCAAGCGCGGGGATTACAAGCATGCGCCACCACGCCCGGCTTTTTTTTTTTTTTTTTTTTTTTTTTTTTTTTTTTTTTTTTTTTTACCACTTTGAAGACATCATTCTGCCTTGTGTTGTTTTTGTTCAGAATTCGCCCATCTGTTTTCTTTGAAGGTGCTTATGTGCCTTGGCCCCTCTAACTGCTTTTAGGATTTCTCCATGTCTTTGATTTTCAGCAGTTTCCTAGTGATTCATCTAGATACACTTTTTCTCTCTGGGGTTTATAATACTTCTTGAATCGTGGTTTGATGTTTTCATTGATTTTGTAAAATTCTCTGCTATTATCTCTTCAAAGATTGCCACCTCGTTTTTTTTTTTTTTCTTTTTCTTTCTCTTTTTTCTGGCCTTCTAGGATTCCAATGCATGAATCTCAGCCCCTTTTACTATTCCTCCCATGTGTGTTTTATGCTCTGTGTGTATTTTTCTATCCCTTTTTGTCCTGTGTCTTAGCTTCTAGTTAATAATTCCTTCTTCAGTTTTAAACTTCTAATTTGCTTTTTAACTCTTTCAGTGTATTCTTCATTTTAATTATTGTTTTATTTAGCTATCAGGTTTTCATTCAACTTATTTAATAATTTCTGGTTCTCTGCTGAAACTCACCATTTCATTTATTGAATATATCTTGTAAGGTTATTTTAAAGTCTATGTTTACTGATTCTAGTAACTGAATATACTGTGGATTTTTTTTCTTTTCTTTTATGCTTTAGTCAGATCTTATTTTTATGTTGGCCTAGTTTTTTAATTACTAGCCATTACTTGAGTTTGGGGGTAATGCTATTTTCTGGCACCTAGTCAGTGGGCAGGTCAACTCAGTCCAGTTGGGGATTGACATGGTTGGAAGCTGGGCTTTAGTCTGTGAGGACTATCCGAGTCCTAGGATGAGGCCCTCTGGATGCTAGCCAGAAATCCTTGTCTTTGCACAGGCCCCTCTCCTTCGTGGACCCTGAGCTCCCGTTGTTTTTACCTTCCTGCCCGTAGTGCTACCTACAGCATTGCTCAGCGTTGTGTTCTCTGAGCCCTATGTGTGCTTTCAGAATCAGCAAGTTCTGTAGAAACAAGGTGGCTCCAGATAACAGATTAATCCTAGTTTACCTCTCCTTTGAGGCCTCCTCTTCTCTTCTCCTTTTTGTTTTTTTTTTTTTTTATGTCTTCAAACAAAATTTTGTCGTTCAATGAGATTTGGTCCAACATCCTGGTGGGCCATTGCTGGAAGTGCATCTCTTCTCTTGGTATTTGTAGTTCATTCCTGCTTTTTAACTAGAATTCACGGCAAGTTTATGATTGTGCAAAATAGACTTCAAGGTAGTGGCCTCCTGACAGGATGAACCTACAGTTATGTTCTATAGTTCCCATAAAGAGACTACATTAGCCGGGTGTGGTGGCAGTCGCTTTTTTTTTTTTTTTTTTTTTTTTTTTTTTTGGTGCTACTAGGAGTGGAACCCAGGGGCTTTCTACATCCAGGCTATTCTCACTAAGTTGCTGAGAGCCTTACTAAGTAGCTGAGGCTGGCTTTGAACCTGTGCAATCCTCCTATGCGGGGATTACAAGCGTGCGCCATCACACCCGGCTTGGCACACGCTTTTAATCCCAGTATTTGTGAGGCCGAGACGGGAGGATTGCGGTTCAAGGACAGCCTCAGCTACTACTTAGTGAGACCCTTTGCAACTTAGTGAGACCTTGTTTTCAAATAAAGAATAAAAGATAGGCCTGGGGGTGTAGCTTGGAGGTAGAATGCCCCTGCTTTCTATCCCCAGTACCGCCAAAAAAAAAAAAAAAAAAAGCGACATTAAAACTTTAGAGAAACATCAGCTTAGAGAATTTCTGGGATTTTCAAAAAATAAACAGAGGAATATTAATGTATAAGATTTAGAGTATGAGAGCTACCCAAAGGTTTATGTTGCAATGTAATAAAATTATTGTATATCTCATAGGTGCCCCTTATCCATATTTTATGGAGTGCCATGTTTTTCTTGTTGAGAAGAAACTAAAGAATTTGCTTGGTCTGTGCATCAAACAGATTTTCAGTGAATTTCCCTGTATTTTAAAAGCAATACATTTTGGACAGAATTGACTCACCCCAAGTTGTTTCGGTGATTAGCAGATAGATTCTATTTCCTTTTGAAGTCTCTTTGTGTGTCCATAATTCATTTTTTGGTGTGCCTCGCAGAAGGTGCTCGGGAAGAAGACCTTGATGCTGTGGAGGCTCAGATTGGTTGCAAGCTCCCAGACGATTACCGGTGTTCATACCGGATCCACAACGGGCAGAAGTTGGTGGTTCCTGGGTAAGATGGTCAATGTTATGGTTATTTTTAATGATACAAGTTATTTTCTAGAATGAAAGTAAATAAATTATATTTGTAGTTATCTTTAACAAATTAAAGTAATATAGGGATTCCCTCTTTCTCCATATAGCAGTCCATAAGACAAAATCTTTAGCTTAATTTTGTCAAAATTAGTACATCTCATAATGCCATCATTTTATTCAGTACTTTTTTTGGGGGGTGTCTGGGGATGGAACCCAGGGCCATTCGACTTCTGAGCTACATCCCCAGCCCTATTTTTTATTCTTTATTTTGAAACCGGTCTCACTGAGTTGCAGAGGGCCTCACTAAGTAGCTGAGGCTGTCCGCGAACTGTGATCCTCCTATCTCAGCCTCCCGAATGCTGGGATTACAAGTGTGCGCCACCACACCCGGCTTATTCAGTACATCTTTATAATTAAAGTGAAGTCTGTTTGGGGGGTGGGACTGTGGGACCTAGGAGATAGGAAGAAATATATTTGTGAGTATATTTTAGATAACCTGTTCAGGACTCTTGACATGTGTATCTTAATATAGGTCAAGTAAAGTGTTTTTAGAGTTTGATGCAAAATCTGTCTGCTATATATATGAAAAGCAATAATTTGCTCAGAGCTACACACATTAAACTAAAGAAAATAGAGTTTTGTCATATTCAAGTACAGCTGGTAATTGGCCTCTTTACACCTGCTAAAAGATGCAGTATTCATTGTGGACCTTCTTGTTAAAAGCAGATCACGGAGCAGCCACCAAATCCCCTCACAGTTCAAGAGCAGTATGCTTGGCGTGGGCCTACTCCTTTGATATGTTCATGAAATTAGGCTTCTTTAGACACTGAGAAGTGCTAATAAGAGCCAGGGAGAGCAGTGCATTGTTCTTACTAGACTTTTGTCTTCCTTTGTGTGTGAAGGATATGGAAACCTCTGGTGATGGTTTCAGATCAGGAGTAAGTGCGTTCAGGGAGTTTCCGAGGTGATCTTGAGGAAAGTCCAAGGTGGTATTCGGAAATAGAAGCTGGGTGTGGCGTGCACACTTGTAATCCCAGTATCTGGGAGGCTGAGACAGGATAGCAGGTTTGAGGGCAGCCTCAGCTACTTGGTGAGGCTTTCTACAACTTAGTGAGACGCTGTTTCAGAACAAAGAATAAAAAAATAGGGCTGGGGGTATTGCTTGGAGGTAGAATGCCCCTGGGATCACTCTCTGGTACTGGGGGGGCGGGGAGGTCAGGACCAAATAAGCCCAAGTTACTGGTTATTTTTCCCTAGTCTGTTTTTCTACCTATTGAAAGTTGACAAAATTGAAAATTTGTCATTTTAAGAGCAGATAGGAAAGAACATTATTTAAAAAGTTGCCCACACTGACAAATTCATGACAAGCGGGTTATGAATTTTCATCCAGGGATTTTTATCCATACATAACCCAAGCAGCAAAACGGAGGATTGGAATTTCACCCACTAGAGGGTCCTCGATACTCATGCTATTGCCACATGTACCTGACAAGATAAATTTTATCCTACATATTTCAGGTTTGTGAAGATTTGGACAAGGTTTAGGCTTATTTACCTGATTTACACGATTTAGACTGATTTATATTATGTGGTTACATGGGGTAAACTAACAGTGGTATCAAGATAAAGGTATCAGAGAATTTACCCCTTTAAAAACTGGCTGGGCGTGGTGTCACATGCTTGTAATCCCTGTGCTTGGGAGGCGGAGACAGGAGGATTGCACAGGTTCGAAGCCAGCCGTGCTGGCTTAAGAGACCCTGTTTCCAAATTTAAAAAAAAGAGTGTAAAACAGGTTTGGGAGTGTATCCCACAGGTAGAGGGGCTTCCAGGAACCCCAGTACCACCAAAAAAAAAAAAAAAAAAAAATTAAACTAGCCATGGTGGCGCATGCTTGTAATCCCAGTACTAAGGAGTTTAAGACAGGAGGATTGCAGGTTCAAGACTAGCCTTAGCAACTTAGTGAGATCCTGTTTCAAAATAAAAATAAAACGGTCTGTGATTGTAGCTCAGAGGTAGAATGCCCCCTGGGTTCAATCCCCAGTACCAAAAAAAAAATTAAATTAGCCAAACCAATTAATACTGGTAAATAAGTAAATCATGGCAAGATAGATTCTTTTTTTTTTTTTTTTTTTTTTGGTGGTACTGGGGGTGAAACCCAGAGGCTTCCTACCTCTGGGCTATACTCCCAGACCTTTTTAATATTTTATTTGGAAACAGGGTCTCACTAAGTTGCTGAGAGCCTCACTAAATAGCTGAGGCTGACTTTGAACCCATGCGATCCTCCTGTCTCAGCCTCCCAAGCGCGGGGATTATAGGCGTGCTCCACCACGCCCGGCAAGATAGATTCTTAAAAGCAATAAAATTATATTTGTTTTTAAGAGTGATATTTAGACAATTCAGAATTTAAGTCAGAAAAGAGTTTGAGTTGAATGTATAGATATTAGTGTTTTTGGTATTCCCTGTTTAGAATTATTATGCTAGTCAGTACTTATAAAGCTGTTAATATGAAAGTGTTCATCAAAAAAGAAGCATAGCTATTTATTTGGCACTGCAAGATTTTACATTTTTGAGTCTGTATTCTCCTTAGGTTATTGGGAAGTATGGCTTTGTCTAATCATTATCGTTCTGAAGATTTGTTAGACGTCGATACAGCTGCCGGGGGATTCCAGCAAAGACAGGGACTGAAATACTGTCTCCCTCTAACTTTTTGCATACATACTGGTTTGAGTCAGTACATAGCAGTGGAAGCTGCAGAGGGCCGGAACAAAAACGAAGTTTTCTACCAATGTCCAGTAAGTAGGAGATGTGTTTCAGCATAACCTTCAATACATTCTGACTCATTCATGATTGTATGAATGTATTCATTAGGTTATTTTCAGGGTTGTAGAATAGGTATAGAGTATAGTTATGTTAGAGAGCTAATATTCTGACATAATGATATGGAATGCAAAAAGAAAATTTGCCATTGGATAAATAATGCACACTGTTGTATATACAGAGGGAACGCTGTGACTTTTGTTACAGTATCTTAAGTTTAAGGAAAACTAGTTATGTCTTTGAAGGATAATTTCTCAGTTTACTGTAACAGTTATAATACTATAGTGTATGAGTTTATTGTACTCAGAAGTGTCTGTCACTTTCCAGGTTCTTTATAGAAAGAGCCTCAACATAGAAATAAAAACAGGAATTGAAGTGTGAGGAATGTCTGATTACAACATCAAAGTTATTTTTATGTTTATCTGTTTTGCCTTGTTCCAGGAAAGATCTAGATAATGAACAACAAGAAATGTATTTGTATCAATTAACTTATTTGTCTTTTCTAGGACCAAATGGCCCGGAATCCAGCTGCTATTGACATGTTTATCATAGGTAAGAAAAAGAAATCATTGTTATCCCTTTTTCCTCCTGGCTTAAAAAAAAGTTAGTAAAACCTTTTCAACTATAAACAGTTGACAGTTTTATACTTTGATTTCTTTCTTTTTCTTTTTTTCTTTTTCCCCAGTACCGGGGATTTAACTCAGTGGCATTCTACCTCTAAGCTACATCTCCAGCCATGTTTTTTTTCCTTTATTTTGAAACAGGGGCTCACTAAGTTGCAGAGGGCCTCACTAAGTAGCTGATGCTGTCTGCAAACCTGTGATCCTCCTGTCTCAGCCTTCCAAGTACTGAGATTACAAGCCTATGCCACCACACCTGGCTATATACTTTGATTTCTTAAGGCTTTCTGATTTATAAAGAATTGCATGTAAACTCTCATTGGCATGGCTCTTGAACTTTCCCTGAATCCTGTTTCTGTTTGGGGAAAGAAAAAAAAAAAAACAATTGTGCTGTATATAATCTTGTGCTCTTAGTGTTTTTCTATAAATGATTGAGGTGCATAAAATTGCTGTGCATACATGCATTTTTCATTGGTCACATTAATATGTAATTGGACAAATATATCTACCAAGTAACTCTATGCCTTTCTCTTTTGGTGCTAATACTGTAGAGACCTCAGAAGCAGCAGTCTTTTTAGATCAGTATAAATTTTGTGTTTCATAAACTCCTTGGTACAACTAGTTTTCCTCAGCCATAAAAGGTTATTTCTTATGAGTTCTTTCTCCCCTCTTTAGTATTGGAGATTGAACCTAGGGACCACTGAGCTATAGTCTCAGCCATTTTTTATTTTTTATTTTGAGACAGTCTTTCTAACACTTGTGCCAAGGTCTTGCCCAGAATAGCCTCAGACTTGTGATCCTACTGCCTCAACCTCCCCAGCAGCTGAGATTGCAGGTAGATGTACGCACCTGGCTCATGGAGGTTTTGAGAACCCTTTAGTTGGTATTCAAGTGCAGCTGACCCTTGGCTATTCTTCTAATCTCATCTTAGATTTTGTTCACCCAGAAGAAGCTTCCTATCTCTTCTGTATTTGGCATTACTGACACATATGAAACATCTCATACATTAATGGTAAAGAGAAATCTGAAGTGTAGGTCAGTGGTAGATTGTGTGCTTGGATGTGCACGGCTCTGGATTCATTTCGTAGAAACCTCCAGAACAAAAATAAAACAATAGAAAAGAGGCATTGCTGGCTAAGGTGTCTATTTAATTATATCTTTTTTTTTTTTTTTTTGCGAGTCTGGCAATAGAACCCAGGAATATTAGACCTCTGAGCTACACCTCCCGCTCTATATTTTTTTTTTTTTATTCTTTATTTTGAAACAGGGTCTCACTAAATTGCAGAGGGCCTAACTAAGTAGCTGAGGCTGTCTGTGAACCGCAATCCTCTGGTGTTAGCCTCCCAAATGCTGGGATTACAAGCGTGCGCCACCATGCCCAGCTAATTATATCTTTTAAATGGAATCATAGCCAGATAACGTGTCCATTTGTCCCATATTATGACACAGTCTAAATTTATGGTATCGTTCACACTATCAAGATCTCACCATTACCTAATAAGTTATAAAAGCTCTTAAATTTAGGGCCTGCCTTTCAACTCAGTCTGGGTTCTAAGTTAAGTGCTCTCTGGAGGCTGTCCCCACGTTCACTGCCCTTGTTGGCATCTTGGCATAACACATTTTAGAAATGACCATCACAAAGCCAGGTGTGCAGTACATGCCAGTAATCCCAGTACTAGAGAGGCTGAGACAGAAGGCTCACAGGTTTGGGGATAGCTTCAGCAACATAATGAGATTCTCAGCAACCTAGTGGTACCCTGATATAAGAAGGGTTAGGGATGGAGCCCAGAGGTAGAATGCCCCTGTGTTCAGTCCTCAGTCACACACACACACACACACACACACACACACACACACACACACACACACCATACAGCTCTAGCACAGCAGTACTACTCAGTTTATGACATAAAGACTACCCAAGCAATAAGTTAAGCTGTTTTAAGGCTCTTTGAGTGTCTTCTGTTTGGTACCAGCTCATGAATACTAAGGTCTGAAGGTAGGATTTCTCCTCAAATGGGAAAGCAAAGCAAGAGCTCGAAGACTGAAATAAAGAGGATAAAGTAGCTTCCCCTATTTACCTTGATAAAACCCCACTGCCATCCAAGAAACTTAAACAGCAAGCTACCTTATAATATATAAACCGCATCCTGATTCAATAGGTTTCAGTTCTGTAGCATTTTGGGGTAACACACAAGATGGCATCTTTTGGTGTTCAGTGTGCTATTAATGGATATTTAAGAACTCTGTGGATGCTGCACACATGTACTCCCAGCAACCTGAGAGGCTGAAGCAGGAAGAACAGGAGTTTGAGGCCAGCCTGGACAACAAACAAAACTCTGTCTCAAAATAATAAGCTAGGTGTGGTGGCATATGTTTATAATTCCAGTACTTTCTAGGTCGAGATAGGTGGATCACAAGTTCATGGCAACCTCAGAAACTTAGGCCATCTGCAACTTAGACTGTTTCAAAATAAAAAACTAAATAGGGCTGGAAGGATAGCTCGGAGGTAGAATGCCCCTGAGTTCAATCCGTAGCACCACAATAAATAAATTGGCTGGAGATGTACCTCAGTAGTAGAACAATTGCCTAACCTGGGCAAGGCCCTGAGTTTGCTCTCTAGCACTCAAAAATGTAAAAAATAAATAAATAAAAATAAAAAGATGTAGCAACTCCAGTCCTAGGTATTACCCAACAAAATTGGAAACATACTTCCAAAGAATTATATACTAATGTATATAGCAGCATCACTTATAATAGTAAAAAAGTAAAAATAATAGAAATATTTATTAAGTGATAAATGGATGAATAAATTGTGATACATTCATTGAATAAAATGTTATTCAGGAAAAAATAAATGAAGTACTGATACATGCCACAGCATCAATAAACCTTGAAAACATTAAGATAAAAAAAGAGTCACTCACAAAAAAAAGACCAAATATTTTATGTTGGGAAAAAAAGAAAAAAGAAAGAACTCTGCGCTCAGTTTGAATTTAGTAGTGAATCTATTCTGCCTTTACCTTAAGAAGTATACTTTGGTATGTAATATAAATTAAGGTGCATTTAAGTTTACTATACCAAGCTGGGTGTGGTGGCGCATGCTTGTAATCCTAGTACTTGGGAGGCTGAGACAGGAGGATCACAGGTTCAAAGCCGTCCCCCTCAACCTCACAGCCTAGTGAGGCTCTCAGCAACCTAGTGAGACCCTGTATCCAAATAAGAAATAAAATTGGTCTGGGGGGGTAGCTCAAAGGTAGAATGCCCCTGAGTTCAATCCTCAATACCACACACACACACACACACACACACACACACACACACACACGAGTTTACCATGCCAGTTTCTTTACATAAACCATAAAGCCAGGCATGGTGGTGCATGCTTGGAATCACAGTACTTGGAGGTTGAGACAGGAGGATCGCAGGTTAGTGGCTAGCCTCAGCTACTTAGGCCCTCTGCAACTTAGTGAGACCATAAAGAATAAAAATTAGGGCTGGGGGTGTAGCTTGTAGATAGAATGCCCCTGGGTTCAATCCCTAGTACCACAAGAAAAAAAAGAAAGCTTAAGAAACATGTATTTCTTGACAAAACTTTCCATGAAATACTTAATATGATTTTTAAAAAATTCTTTAGTAAAAATATTAGTTCTAAAAATATAAAATTGAACAAAACAAATATAAGAATATGTGTAAAGAAATGAGTTACATGCAAGAAACAAAAAAAAATACAATAAAATGTACTTTCTCTGCTATGATTTTTTTTTTCTCTTTGTCATTCTGGGGATCAGACTCAGAGCTTTCTGTGAATTTTAATCATATTATTCAAGAGCTCCTTAATGTTTAATTCAAAGTGGATAGATGACCAGTGGTCACTGCATGTGACAGCATTTAATAAGTAATGGATAGAGTGAGCCTAGAGTAGACATTGACAAAAGAGCCAACTACTAGAGTTTACCTTCTCTCAATTGGCGCCTTTAAAATTGTAAAACTTCATATTCTCAGATACAAGCCAAATTGTATCTTCTATCACTCCCTAAATAACATAGGTAATAAATAATATAAATTTTCAGTGTGGTATAATGTAGAACTGGGTTAATTTCTTTGTAATACAAAGAAATTCATTGAGCAGCATTACTTAAGGGGCTCACATGTGCTAGACATGGAACTATATTAACAATAAGTAATGGGGGTCTGATAGAGTTCTGTTGTATCACCTGGAAGGTATAAATACAGTTCATCTAAATACGTGCATTGATTCAGTCATTAGATCATGGATATGATCTGAAGTGGTCTGTTCACATCATTTTTTTTTTCTGCTTTGAGCTGGTCACTGAAAATACAGAGGACCCACTCTACAGTTGCGTCTGTTGTACTATGTAACTAGACCACTTTAGGATTGGCCTGATACCCAGAATTATACAATGCCATGGCCCTGGTAGATGACCAGGCCGAGCCTGGTTTCTGCCAGAACTTTGAGCATGAATTTGGATGTACCTGGACTGGGATATACCCTGATCATCTGAGAATAGGTGCTGATGTTTTTCCTATAGTTTCTTCCTAGTCATGGCTCTATCTCCTTTGCTCTATATGTTTTAGAAATTATAAATAGAAGGCTTTTCATTATGGTACTAGAACCAATTATAACACATTATACATTATACAAAATACTTTCAAGGTAACTGTAGGATTCTCTAACAAGAGTTATGAAGAGGGAGAAGAGAAGAATTTCAAGGAAGTAAGGTAGAATTGAGAATAGAAATTGATCTGATAGGAGCATGGTAGGTTCAAGGTCAGCCTTGGCAACTTAGTGAGCAACTGTTTCAAAATAAAAAATACAGTAAGGTTGGGGGTATAATTCAGATTTAGAAACTCCCTTTGTTCAAGCTCAAGTACCACAAGAAAGAAGAGAGAAAAGAAAGTTGATCTTATAAAGGACTAGTAGAGTTTTATCTATAAATAAATTCTAGTTTTGGTATCACATCTTAAGCATAGAAAAATTATAGTTAATTCTATGTTTGTTTGTTTGTTTGTTTGTTTTTGTGTGTGTGTGTGTGTGGTACTGGGGGTGGAACCTAGGGGCTTTTTCTACCTCAGGGCTATACATCCAGACCTATTTTATATTTTATTTGGAAACAGGGTCTCACTAAGTTGCTGAGAGCCTCACTAAGTAGCTGAGGCTGGCTTCGAACCTGTGCGATCCTCCTGTTTCAGCCTCCCAAGCGCTGGGATTACAAGCATGAGCCACCATGCCCGGCTTATCTCTCTGTTTCCTGTGTAGACTTTTACAAAAACAATTTGTCTTTTTCTCCCAATTTTCTTCTTCCTGATTTATAGGTGCTACTTTCACTGACTGGTTTACCTCCTATGTCAAGAGTGTTGTATCAGGCGGCTTCCCCATCATCAGAGACCAAATCTTCAGGTATTTCATGTGGGGCTTTTGGGATCAAAACAATTATAAATCAGAAAAAAAAAAATCCATCACAGATCATAAGACGAAGCTTCCCAGGGGTTAGTAATAGAACCTGTCATTATCTTAAATCTCAGTGTTTTATTCTCACTTCTAAGCCAAAACACCCAAACATTTAGTCAACCAGTATTTTTCTTATTTTGAAAAATGAAGAGAGAAAACTGATTTTGATTTAGAAGTTATGGATTGATTAGTAGCTATCCAGTTTCCTTTTAAAAACAAGGTTGTATGACAATTATTAGATTTATTAAGTCAGTAACACTTGGCCAGTATTATTTATTATCTCTAAATGGAGCATTCAGGAGTTGTAATTGTTATTAATTATGACATTTAGTTCATAGTAGCCTTTGTGACAAACAGCATATTAATTACACATTAGGGGTTTCTAGAGTAGAGACAGGAATAATAGAACAATTATATATTAGAGGTGTAGTATGCCACCATTTAGCAGGTGTTAGCCAGGTGTCAGGTGTCTCCAAACTTACCTTCGAAAACTGAGATAATCTCCTTTTGATTTTCAACTAATTACTTACCCAGTATTTGAGCCACTGGTTATTGATTCTTGACTACTGTCATTACTGAGCCAGAGTTGGCAAGGTTTTCTAGTGTGTTTCTGGTTTTCTTCTAAATTTAATGCGACTTCAATTTTAAAATTTGATCCTAAAATAAGCTATTGTGCATTGTACCTAAAAACCTTTTGTAGAATCGAAGTTAGTTGCTTTTAAAAGTGTTTATTTTTTTAAAATTACCTAGATATATTCATGATCCAGAGTGTGTAGCAACAACTGGGGATATTACAGTTTCGGTTTCTACATCGTTTCTGCCAGAACTCAGCTCTGTACACCCACCCCATTATTTCTTCACATACCGAATCAGGTGAGAATTTTTTAAATGGGGTTGTTTTTCGGTTAATAGTGGGATATATCCAATGGATGTGTTACATTGCCCCATGTGACATGATATGTAAAGTACTTTTTTTTTTTCAGTATTGGGGAATGAACTCAGAGCCTAGCACATGCTTGGCAAGTATTCTATCACTGAGCTATATCCCTAGTCCTAAAATGCATTTTGTTTTTTGTTTTGTTTTATAGTACTGAGGGTGGAACCCGGGACCTTTTCTATCTCCAGGCTGTACTCCCAGACCTATTTTATACTTTATTTGGAAACAGGGTCTCACTAAGTTTTTGGAGCCTCACTCAGTAGGAGAGGCTGGCTTCGAACCTATGCGATCCTCTTGTCTCAGCCTCCCAAGCGCTGGGATTACAAGCGTGCGCCACCACGCCCGGCTCTAAAATGCATTTTGAAAGCTCGTTTCTTGTTAAAGTTTGGAGAAAGGTGGATAAATTTTCTATAATATAGTGTGGTTTGGGGTTTTTTTTTTTTTTTTTTTTTTTGGTGGTACTGGGGTTCCTGGAAGCCCTTCTACCTCTGGGCTACACTACCAGGCCTATTTTTACATTTTTATTTGGAAACAGGGTCTCCTAAGCCAGCGCGCGCGGCTGGCTTCAAACCTGTGCGATCCTCCTGTCTCTGCCTCCCAAGCGCAGGGATTACAAGCATGTGCCACCATGCCTGGCCTTATAATATAGTGTTTATAAGATACTTTGAAGCCAGGTGTGGTGGCACGCACCTGTAATCCTAGTACTTGGGAGGCTCAAACAGGAGAATCACAGATTCAAGGACAGCTTCAGCAAGTAGTGATACTCTCATCAATCTAGCAAGACCCTGTTTCCATATAAAAAGTAAAATCGGGTTGGGGGTGTTGCTGGAAGGTAGAATGCCTCTGGGTTCAATCCCCAGTACCAAAAAGGAAAAAAGAAGACTGACTTTATATTAACCTCTAAATTATTTAAGCTAGATTTTGCACATATACTCAGTATAAGTGTTGTGCCAGGTATTGTGGGAAGTTGATCATTTAGTTGTAATCATCAAAGCTCTATATTAGAGTGGTAGTACATTCTAAAAGCTTTCAAATTGCCAAACATAAAACCATGCATTTTAAATTGCATTTTACCTGTCTGTATTCAATTAAAAATCTAATATATGTCATATATGACATTAGGAATTGGGTTTGATTAAGTAAAAAAACAAATATTTTAAACTCACTTCAGTTAGAAGTATTCTGTGCAGTGACATAGAGATAAAACATTGCCCCAAGGAAATAAGGATACTTTATTTTACAGTACATTTTTGCATATTTTGTAATGTATTCTTTATAAAATATAAAATAAATTAATACTTATATTTGCTTATATTTTATACAAAAATATTTATATTTTATACATCTTATATATAAAATGCCTATATACATACTGGAAGTATTTTAGTAACATAGATTTACCCAAAAGCATCCTGGGATTTTTAGTATTATATGTAGCCTTTAATATGTCTAAGTATAGATATCAATGTTTATTGTTTTAATTGTTCAGTCTAGATCCTGCCTGGAATTGAGACATGCTTAAAATAAAAACATCTGCACATACTTAAAGGGTACTCAAATGGAAAATAAGAGACAACAAATTCCTAGAGAAAGGAAGAAATTATAGAATGGGAAAGCAGGGTTCAAGTGTAATCCTGGTATCTGCTGATGTTTTGCTTTGAGCTTTTTAGAAGCTAATAGAAGCTGGGGTGGTGATTGATGCATGCCTGTAATACCAGTACTTAGGAGGCCAGGACAGGAGGATTGTAGGTTTAAAATCAGCCTTAGCAACTTAACAAGGCCCTTTGAAATTTATCAAGACCCAAAATTAAAAACAAAATAGGGCTGGGGATATAGCTTGGAGGTAGAATGCCCCTAGGGTTCAATCCCCGGTGGCTTCCCGCCCCCTCAAAAAAGGGACACACACACAAGGAAGCTAATAGAAAAAGAACTGGGTTGTATAACTTTGTTGTGAATGAAAGACTATCAGTTTTGTAGAAGTTTTCCATGAAACTACATTTCACAAAGCATTCACCAAATGGATCTTTATTTAGAAGGCAAAAAATTGCTGTCAATATTGTGTCTGCTTATATTTATGTTGTCCTTTATATTGTTGAGCCTTACCAAAAGGTAAGTGAATAATTTGAATGAAAGCACTGGGGAAATTAAGCTAATTGAGTAAGTGGCTAACATGGACTTTAGGTTGGGTTTCTTAATTTCCTTGGAAATTTCCTTTCATAGTATTAATTCCATAGCTCTTAAAAGAAAACAAAAAAATAGTCCAGATTTGTATTTATCATCCTTCTTCCTTCACTAGAATTGAAATGTCAAAGGATGCACTTCCTGAGAAGGCTTGCCAGTTGGACAGCCGCTACTGGAGAATAACAAATGCTAAAGGTGATGTAGAAGAAGTGCAAGGGCCTGGAGTAGTTGGTAGGTAACTGAAGATTTGGGTTTGTATATCAGTTGCTTCAAAGAAAGTGTAGATTTGCTTCCATAAATATAGTATACAGAGGTCATTATCCTATCAGTTTAGTCCCTTAAGCAAATAAGCAAACTCAATTATTCAGGAACTGATGGCCCTTTCTGTGGATCATTTGAGGTTCCTTTCTTGTCCTTCTTGTGTTTTGCTGTTTGTCTTTTAAACTGGCTAACTATTCACTATTATATTGTGTAAGTATGATGGCATAGAACAGAAAGAAAATAATTTTCATATTGGCAATCCTTTTGAAGTTTGGAAGAGATGTTGAAATTAATAGCACAAATTTTTATTGTTTGGATTTCATTCACTTTAGTTCTGGTGACCATAGACATTTGGCCTTTAAAACTAGGATTATCCTAAGTTTCTTTTTTATTTATTATTTTTTCCCACTGCATTCCCTCCCCCCTCCCTCCTTTTCATGTTTGGTGCACTGGTTGACTTTGATATGTTCATGAAGGTACATCATGTACATTAGGGAATTTTCCTCCCCCCCATTACCCTCAGTTAGGTCATCTATGGTTTCTTTTTCTTAGTCTAGATTTCCTCCTATGACCCTTTTTCTCCCTAGCTTCTGCATATGGGAGAGCATCTGATTTTTTTACTTTTTGTGACTGACTAATTTCACTTAGTATAATATATTCCAGTTCCATCCATTTCCTTGAAAATAACATAATTTTGTTCTTCCTTATGGCTAAGTAAAATTCCATTGTGCACATATCCCATAGTTTTGTAATCCATTCATCTGTTGATGGATATCTTGGCTGGTTCCATAGTTTGGCAGTTGTGAATTGTGTGGCTATGAACATAGATACACATGTATTAGTTTGGTAATTTGGTTTCCATTCTTTTAGATAAATACCCAGAAGTGGTATTGCTGGGTTAGATTATATAGTAAGCTCATTTCCATTCTTCTGAGAATCCTCCATACTGTTTTCCAAAGTGGTTGCACTAATTCGCAATCCCACCAACAATGTATTAGAGTTCCCACGTCTCTACATCCTTACCAGCATTTGTTGTTGTTTCTGTTTTAAATGATTGCCATTCTTATTGGAGTTAGGTGAAAACTCAGGGTAGTTTTGATTTGCATCTCTCTGCTTGCTAATGATTTTGAGCACTTTTTTATGCATTTATTGGCCATTTGAATTTCTTCTTTCGTGAAGTGTCTATTTAGTTCACTCGACCATTTTTTATTTAATTATTTATTTTGCAGCACTGGGGATGGAACCAAGGGCAATCTACCCCCAGCCCTATTTTTTTTATTCTTTATTTTGAAACAGGGCCTCGCTGAGTTGCAGAGGTCCTCACTAAGTAGCTGAGGCTGTCTGTAAACCGTGATCCTCCAGTCTCAGCCTCCTGAATGCTGGGATTATAAGCATGCACCACCATTCCCAGCTCACTTGACTTTTCTTTTTTTTTTTTTTTTTTGGTGGTACTGGAGTTCCTGGAAACCCTTCTACCTCTGGGATACACTCCCAGACCTATTTTATACTTTTTTTTTTTTTTTAAAACAGGGTCTCTTAAGCCAGTATAGCTGGCTTTGAACCTGCATGATCCTCCTGTCTCTGCCTCCCAAGCGCGGAGATTACAAGCGTGCACCACCACGCCCAGCTAACTTGACCATTTTTTGATTGGGTTATTTGTTTTCTTAGTGGTGAGTTTCTTGAGTTCTCTGTATATTCTGGATCTTAATCCTGTATCAGAGGAATAGTTGGCAAAAATTTTCTTCCATTCTGTCGGCTCTCTGTTGAGGTTCTTGATAATTTCCTTTGCTGTACAGAAGGCCTTCAGTTTATTGCCATCCCATATATTGATCCCTCTTTTAATTTCTTGTGCCTTTGGAGTCTTGTTGGGAAAGTTTCTACCTGTGCCTATGTGTTGAAGTCTTGGACTTGTGCCCTCTTCAAGCAGCCTCAGGTCTTTGGTCTGATATCCAAGTCTTTTGTCCATCTTGAATTGACTCTTGTACAGGGTGAGATAGTGGGGTTTATTTCCATTTTTCTACACATGGTTAACCAGTTTTGCCAACACCATTTGTTGAAGAGGTTGTCTTTTTTTCAAGTGTATGTTTTTGACCTGTTTGTCAAAAATCAATTGGCTGTGTGTGGATTTGTTTCTGAGTCATCTATTCTGCTCCATTGGTCTTATGTGTCTGTTTTTTGTGCCAATACCATGCTCTTTTTATTACTATGACTTTGTAATATAGTTTGAAATCAAGTATTGTGATGCCTACTGCATGGTTCTTGTTGCTAGAACTACTTTGACTATTGTTTTTTGTTGTTGTTCCAAATGAATTTAAGGACTGATTTTTCTGTCAGTGAGGAATGACCTTGGTAATTTAATGGATATTGCATTGAATCTGTAGATTACTTTTGGAAGAATGACCATTTTAATGATACTTATTCTACCTATCCAAGAAGATGGAAGATATTTCCATCTCTTAAGGTCTTCTTCAATTTTTTTTTCAGTGTTTTATAATTTTCTTTGTAAAGGTCTTTTATCTCCTTGGGTAGGTTTATTCTTAAGTATTTTATTTTTTTGTGGGATATCCTGAGTGGAAGTGTTTTCTGGATTTCTTTTTCAGTGAATTTATGATTGTTATACAATCATAAATCTGATTTTTTAAGATTGATTTTGTTAAACTTTGAAATTCACTTTACTGAATTTGTTGATCAGTTCTATAAGCTTTTTGGTTGAGTTTGTTGGGTCTTCTTAGTATCATGCCATCTGCAAATAGGGATAATTCTTTTTTTATTTGTACTTCTTTGATTTTCTTCTCTTGCTTTATTGATCTGGCTGGTGTCTCAAGTACTCTATTGAAAAGAAGGGGTGATAATGGACATCCTTGTCTTGTTCCTGTTTTTAGGGGAAATTCTTGCAGTTTTTCCCATTTAATATGATGTTGGCTATGGACTATTATATATTGCCTTATGATGTTGAGGTATGTTTCTTTTATTCCATTTGGTTTATGGTGTTCTTTACCTCTGAGGCATCTTTACTGACATTTTGTCTAGCATATCGATCTAGCAGTGTGAGAGGAGTGTTGAAGTCTACCAGTATTGTATTGGGATCTCTGTGTGACTTAATGTCACAAAGAGTTTGTTTTATGAAAGTGGCTACACCTATGTTTGGGACATAAATGTTGACTATTGTTATTTCCTCTTGCTGGATTGTTATTTTTACCAGTAAAAAATGACCTGTGGTCTCTTCTGATACTCTTGGGCTTGAAGTCTAATTTGTCTGATATCATAGTTCTTACTCCTGCTTGTCTTCAAGTTACATTGGCATGGATTACCTTGCTCCAATCCTTCACCTTTAGATTTTTTTTTTTTTTTTTTTTTTTTTTTTTTTTTTTTTGCGGGTTTGGGGATGGAACCCAGGGGCATTTGACCTCCAACCTACACCCCTGCCCTATTTTTTTTTATTCTTTATTTTGAGACAGGGTCTCACTAAATTGCAGAGGGCCTCACTAAGTAGCTGAGGCTGTCTGCGAACCGTGATCCTCTGGTCTCAGCCTCCTGAATGCTGGGATTACAAGTGTGCGCCACCACGCCCGGCTTTTAGTTTGTATTTTTACTTGTAAGATGTGTTTCTTATAGGCAGCATATAGATGGATTCTGGTTTTTAATCCATTTTGCCACCTTATGTCTTTATTGGGGAGTTGTGAGCACTCAATGCTATGAATTTTCTTCTAAATACTCTCTTCAAGGTATTCTAGTTGTTTGTCTTCAAGTTGTGTTGTATTCAATAGTGAAGGTTAAGTGAGCCATTTTTATGTTCAGGGTGATTATTGAGAGATGGTTTTTAATTTCTAACATTTTGAATTTTAACTTCTGTTTGAGGTAGTGTTTGTTGTTTTTTGCTTAGTTGTTTGATGAAAATTATTGTTTCTCTGGTTCTGCCGTTTATTACTCATTTCTTCTTTGCAGTTAATTTTTTAAAAACTTTTTTATTGGTGCATTGTCATCATACATCTTAATGGAGTACAAGATGGTGGAGGCATACATGCACACATCACTCAATTAGCCCTTACTCAATTCCTGCCCCATTTCCTCCCCTCTCTGTTTTTTTTTTTGTTGTTGTTGTTTCTTTTTTTTTTTTTTTTTTTTTGAGGTACTGAGGGTGGAACTCAGGGGCATTCTACCTCTGAGCTACACCCCAAGCCCTACTTTTTATTCTTTATTTTTTGAAACAGTCTCACTGAGTGGCAAAGGGCCATACTAAGTAGTAGCTAAGGCTGTTGGCGAATTCGGATCCTCCTGTCTCAGTCTCTCAAATGCTGGGATTACAAGCGTGTGTCACCATGCCCGGCCCTGCAGTTAATTTCTTTGAGCAGTTTCTCTAATGCTGATTTGCTTTTTTTTTTGGTAGTACTATGGGTGGAACCCAGAGGCTTTCAACTTCCAGGCTATATTCCCAGACCTATTTTATATTTTATTTGGAAACAGGGTCTCACTAAGTTGCTGAGAGCCTCACTAAGTAGCTGAGGCTGGCTTCGAACCTATGCGATCCTCCTGTCTCAGCCTCCCAAGCATGGGGATTACAACTGTGCGCCACCACGCCTAGCTCTTCTAATGCTGATTTGGAAGATATAAATTCTTTCAGCTTCTGTTTGTTCTGGAAGATATTTACTTTCTCGTTGAATTTGAAAGATAGTTTTGTTGTGTAGAAAATTTGGGTTTGTAAGTTGTTTTCTTTCAGAGTTTGGAATATGTTGCTCCAGGCCCTCTTGGCTTTTATGACTTGATTTGGGAAGTCTGGAGTGATTTTAACTGGTTTGCCTCTGAATGTCACTTGGTCTTTTGCTTTGTTGCCTTTAAGATTCTCTCCTTGGCTTCTACACTAGTGAGTTTGATTATTATGTGGTGTGGTGAACCTTTTCTCTGATCTTGTCTAAAGGGGAGGTTCCATAAGTTTCCTGTACCCGTGTTTTGAAGTCTTTTTCTATGTTTGGAAAATTTTCTGTTATTTCTTTGAAGAGATCATTGATCCCTTTGGTTTCATCTTCTATTCCCTCTTCTATGCCTGTTATTCTTAGATTAGCTCTTTTAAGATTAGCCCATATCTCTTCAATGTCTAACTTATACTATTGAATTTTTTTTCTACATACTATATGTTCATTTTTGGAGTGATCATCTTCTAAGAGTGAGATTCTATTTTCTATGTGGTCTAATCTGTTGTTTATAGTTTGTATTAATGCCTTCATTTCAATGATTGCATTCCTTCACTTCCTTCAAGAGCTTCTTTCTGATTTCTGTTCAAGGTGTCCAATCCTTTGTTTATTTGTTCCTTTATTTCTTTTAGGCTCCCTCTAAATTATTTTTGAAAATCCTGTATCATTTCTACTGTTAAATTTCTGATTTGTCCTTCTGGTGATCTCTATAATTCTTTGTTGTCAGGTTCTGTTATTGTGGTGTTGTGGGAGCTCACTGTTTCCTTGCTCGTCCTCTTTTTTCATGATTTCAGGTTTCTTAAGTTTGTCTCTTTGTTGCTTTTTATAGCTTTCTCTCACTCTGTAGTTGTCAGCTTGTATATACAAGGACAAGTTGTATTGTATTCATTGGTGAAGGTTGAGTGAAGAGGAAGTTGATGAAGTAGTAAATGTAAGAATAGCATAAAGTAGCAGATATTCATTGAATAGAATAAGAGTTTGAGTTTGGTAAGGTAATATAGAGTAGGGATTAGAGATAGTGAATATGTAGGATTTTAGTGACCAATGTAGAGTATTTAGTGTAGTGTTGTGAAATAGATTTAATACAAGACAGAGAAAAAAGGGATGGAGAGAAGAGAGTAGATATATACAAGGAAAAACTTATAAAAGAAATGGAGAAGAGAGCAAACAAAGAAGCGTGCGTGCACACACACACACACACACACACACACCCAAAAAAAAAAACAAAACAACAAAATAATACAACCCTACAAATACATGAACACTGAGCAGACTTGGCCCCTGCAGTCCTGGGTCTGTTTGGATTCTTTCAGCTGTTTAATATTCACATTCTATAATAGGTTCTCGAGCATGTTCCACGCACTCTCATTTGCTTTGTAACCTTATAGTAATGACATCAGTTTATAGCCCCACTTTTTGGTCTCCTTCAATGATGGAGACCCTGGCCTTGTGTCCCTGGGCCAGCCCTCAGTGCCACCAGCACTTTTCCTGCTGCAAGCCCGGGTCTCTGAGCTCTCCAAAAGGACCTGTCACTGAGATTCTCTCAATCTAAGCAGGCAGCCGGTATCACTGGGGCTGGGGATCTAGTGTGAAGTGCGGGTCCCCACTCTTTCCAAGAACGCTGAGCCTTCATCAATGCCGCTGTGAGCAGACCCCGTGTATATGCAGGAGTCCATAATCTCCACAGCTGGGGCTGGTTTGGTCTGACTTCTCCCAAGTCAGAATGATTGGGTGATCTGTGGGAATCTCTGGAGGCCCTACTAGGGCTCTGAGCCCTGGGGATTGTAGGTCTTTTTGCCTGATTGGCCTTGGTAGCTGTCTGCTCATCTGCCCCTCTGCTCAGTCTGACAGCAGACTTCATTCCCATCTTTACTAGGGTGCACCTAAAGTCTCAGACCCTGCGAGTCTCCCATGTGGACAACTGGTTCACTTATGGTGTTGTTGATTGCTGCTCTAGATCTCTGCAGGATGCAGCAAGCTTGGTCACTGCTGCTGCAAGTTGTAGCCAGGGTCCACACAAGAGGAACTGACACAATTCCAATGAGCTGCAGCCTCTTACTTCATTTCAAGTCATTGACTTTTTTGCTGGGGGTCTCTGGCAGTGCCGCAATCCCCACAGCCACAGCTATTGGAGGCAGGAGGGGTATTTTCTGCTCTCTTATCTGTGTTCTAGCTATGTTTCCACCGCCTTTCAATTCTCTTCAATTCTTGGTGCATTCTCTTCAAATTTATGGTGGTTTCTTTGTTTTGTCAAGACACTGTTTTCATGACAATAGAGATTGAATGTCAGCAAAACTGCTATATGCTGCTTTCTTCAGTCGCCATCTTCCCAGAAATCACTCCTAAGTTTCTTAACTGTAAAAAAATACTTAGGTTTCAGTATGTGCTTCAGGAAAATAACATCTCTAAGCTATGTACTTCTTTTTAAAATAGTTTTCTAATATATTTCCATGATTTATATTGTACATGCCTTTTTTTTTCCAGTACTGAGGATGGAGCCCAAGGGCATTCTACCTCTGAGCTACACCCCCAGCTTTATTTTTTATTCTTTATTTTAAGACAGGGTCACTGAATTACAAAGGGCCTCACTTAGTAGCTGAGGCTGTCCTCTAACCGTGATCCTCCTATCTCAGCCTCCCAAATGCTGGGATTACAAGTGTGTGCCGCCATACCCTGTTTGTACATGCTTATTTAATGAACTTTTCTTGGACTTGAGAATCTAGTGCTAAGAAATTTTATTAAAGCCCTAATTCTTTTGTCATTTGGCATACTGATGTAAGGACTCTCACTGTGACTGTCTTCTGAATACTTAGGATGCATCTTTACCATCTTATGTTTTAGACTCTTACCTAAACAGTTGGATTACCCTTATCTCTGTTTGAGTTATTGTCTATGACACTTTGTTATTACTCATATCTTAAATTCTAAAAGCACTTTGATTGTTTTTTGTTGTATTGCTAGATATTCCCACCTGCTACATTGTAGAAAATCTGGAGAATACAGAAAAAATGTCATGAGGAATAAAGTAGTTGATCAATCCCATCACTGTTGACATTTTAGTGGGTTTTTTTTTTTTTGCCTATTTGTGCATTTACTTTCACATACTTCATACAGGGTCTTAGAGAAAATATCTTACTTACTCTAATAGAGAACTATATTTTATGCTCTGGCTTATTGTTAATGTTTTCTCTGCAGGTGAATTTCCAATCATCAGCCCAGGTCGGGTATATGAATACACCAGCTGTACCACATTCTCTACAACATCAGGCTATATGGAAGGATATTATACCTTCCATTTTCTTTACTTTAAAGACAAGATCTTTAATGTTGCCATTCCCCGATTCCATATGGCATGTCCAACATTCAGGGTATCCATAGCCCGACTGGTAAGTTAACATCCTCTAGTGCTGGTTTTCATGACTTTGTAAAATTGACTCTGCTGAGGATCTTTGTTTAGGCAGACAAGTGGTTTATAAGTGAGGTTCCAGAGAACCCTGGACATTCTGAGAAAAATATCTTGGGGGTCGTGTGACTCTGTTGGAGGAGGTGAACAACAGGTAAACTAAACTTCCTACTCTTCAACCAGAGAAACTCTACTGTTACCTGTTCTAAAGATTCAACTTCTTTTCCTCCATTTCCAAAGCAGTTTTGTGGCTTTGATGTATTAGAAAGTGAAAAGTAGAATATGAGAACTAGACCAGTTTGGATTGGCTTTATTTAAGACTGGCAAAACAATTCCTTACAGTGTCCTTGTTGAAAACTCCCGATATAGTAAAATCAGCAAATATCCCATAGAGATTATTATAAAGAGGATTGAATAGTGGATCTTTACTTTTCGTATCTCTTTCTTGGACCGTTTCTCAAGTCAAATAGGTATATTTTTTTAAATTCCATTTTGAGAGTTACTTCTTGACAGGTGTAACAGTAACTAAAATAACTAAAGGAAATTATGAAACTCCTGTTTACAATAGGAGTGGAGTATAAATTGCATATCCAAAATGCAATGAAGTTTAGTCATTGAATGTTCGGAAAATGCTTCCTAGCTCCTGGGATATCCCTGATGGGTGGGTCTGGAATAAGTCTGGGAAGATGGATATGATATTAACTTGACCCAGTGATGACACATTCTCAACTTGTTTGAAAAGAAAAGGATGATGATGAGCGTTTAGGTCATTATTATTGGGTACTGGTAAAAAAGGACCTATAGTTTTGATTTATAAAGTGAAGCTTTCTTCCCAGTAAAGGATGCTAGAAACTGTACTTCCAGTACCTGAAATTTGCCACTTCCACTAACAGATTTCCTATTTTTTAACTAGCCCAGTATCTATATGAGATTGGCATATCTTATCTTAAATGGTTGATAATCATCTGTGAAGCTGTATGGGACTAGAGTTTTCTTTTTAGGAAAAAATTTAAAATATGAATTTAATTTCTTTAATATTCATATTTTCTATTTCTTCTTGTTTCAGTTTTGGTAATTTGTGCCTTTCAAGGAATTTGTCCATTTCATCTAAATGTTGAATTTATTGGTGTAAAGTTATTTACAATATTCCCTTTATATCCTTTCCATGGCTACAAGAGCTGTAGTCATATGTCCTCTTTTGTTGTTGATACTGCTAATTTATATCTTCTCTTTGGTTTATCATGATGAGTATCACTTTTATTGATCATTTAAAAGAACATCTTTTCACTTCACTGATTTTTTTTTCTATTCATTTTCATTGATTTCTGCAGTTACCTGTTATTTCTTTCCTACTTTGGATTTAATTTGCTTTCCTTCCATCTTTTTAAGTTAGAAGTTTAGACTTGATTTTTGATCTCTCCTTCCTCTAAGCATTGTCTTAACTATATTTCACAAATTTTGATATGTTGTATTTTTGTTAACATTTGCTTCAAAGTAGTCTCAGATATCCCTTGTAAACTTAATTTGACTTGTGACTTTTTTAGAAATGTGTTAATTTGCAAACATTTGAGGACTTTTCAGTTATTTTTTGGTTATTGATTTCTAAGCTTATTGTGGTTAGAGAACCTACTCTGTATTTTCAATATTTGTAAATGTTTTATGGCCCAAACTCATGTGAAGAATTTATATATCTTGGTAAATGATCATTGTGTATTTGAAAAAGAATGTATATTCTGCCATTTCGGGGAATATTATTCTATAAATACAGGTATAACTGGTTGATTGGTTGACAGTGTTTTTCAATTATCTGTATATTGATTGCTTTTGGGGGGAGGGGTCTTTGTTTTGTCAAGTACTGAAGAGATCATTGTTGAAATCTCCAACTAAAATTATAGTTTTGTCTCCTTCCCTTTTCAGTTCTGTCAGATTTGCCTCATGTATTTTGAAACTTTATAATTGTTTGCAAACATGCTTAGTCTTTTCTATTTAATGAAGTAATTTATTTATCATTATGAAACATCTGTCTTCATCTCAAATAACATTCCTTGTTCTAAAGTTTAAAGAGCATTGCGATTTGTTTTGGTAGGAAATTGAGTTGCTGTTGAGTCAGCTTGATTCTTTTGAGGCTTGTTTTCAATATTTGTAGGATTGGTATATAGTAGTCTTTACTGAAGGACAGTGGTTTTCAAACATTTCATGACCTCCTCAAAATATTTCATGACCTCCTTAAACTTATAAAACTCATTGAGGACTTCAAAGAACTCTTTGTGGGTTATGTCAATATTGACCATATTAGAAAAAAACAGAAACTGAGAACTTTGATAATATTTACTTAGCAGTTCCTTTTTAATTACAATAAATTGTTATATGTCCAACCCTCTTTTAACTATGTATTTATTTACTTAAGAGTTTTAGTTTCCTCCTAATCACAAATAAACATAAAATTTTGAACTGCCTCATGAAAGATGTTACCTCCCAAGACTAAGAGAAATTAGTATTCTGTATTTCTAATCAACATAAAGTAGGGGGTGGGTTGTATTTGTTGACCTTTCTTGTTTATGTATTCATCTTCTTGATGTGGAAGTTTCATCATTCTTTTTTTGTCCTCTGAGTCAGATAATTTTGGAGGCTTAACATTTCCTTTTTCTTTGTATTCTGCCACTTTAAAATGCACTTTTGGTTAGCCTTGTGCCTTTTCTTGGTCTCATTGAGTTGTTTATTATACTCGTTTGAGTGAGTTAGAGGTTCCTGTTGCTTACATCTTCCAGTTTTGTCTGTGTGTTCCTCTTTTTGTCTGCCATTGGTGTATTTACACTTTCATCAAAGCATCTCCCTCTTTAGCCACATTGATCCCTTTAACAGTTTTTCCATTTTCTTCATTAACATAATAATTAGACTACCTGAAATCATGGTTTAAAATTTTTGAAGCCTTTCCCTTCTTGCCTTTTGGACTTCCCACTGAATTTTAAAAGTCTTCATTCCTTAGATTAAAAAAATATATATATATAGATATATATATTTCCAAAGATACAAATAATGGAATACCTTATAAATCACATCTGTGTATCTCTTCTGATTGTTACTGTTGTTGTTAGTGTGATAATAAATCCTAAGTGACACAATTCCTTTCTCCTACATTAATTCACTTGCTCCTTCAACCACACACTTGAGTACTATCATAAACATTACAATCAAAATCCTTGCCTTGGAATTTACATTCTAATTGGAAGAGAAACTGTAACAAATAAATACTATCTACTGTGTCAAGTAGTAACTGTGCTGCAGAGAAGAATCAAGGGATGAGTGTCTTCTTGGATTCTGATATTAAGATGGGCCCGGGAGGCCTCGATGACATGACAGTAGTAGAGGGAGCAGAGTGGCTACGTGGAAGAAGGTGTGATCCAGGGAGCAGCAGGTGTGAGGTACTGGCACAAGAGCATGCCTGGTGTGCTCGAACCCAGGAGGCCAGTGCAGCAGGAGTGCAGTGACCATGGGGGAGGTCAGATCAGAGGGACAGTGGAGTGCTGGATCATGTCCTGCCATAAAAGCCTTGGTGGAAGGGCTTTTGCTGACATCATGCCTGAAGTTTCCCATTACTGCTCAGATTACCGACTAGTTCCTGGCTGTTAGAACTCTATCCAATATAGCAACTCTTCTTGTTGAATATTAATGGTGTGAGAGAGAAAATTGGCCGCCAATTTAGCCGAGGCTTGATTAGGCACACTGCTCTAGCAGTGCTGAGGTTTCTAAGAGATGTTCAGATATTGCATGTTCTCCGACAAGTGAATTTAAAAGTAGAGGCTAAGCTGGGCATGGTGGTGCACACTTGTAATCCAGTACTTGGGAGGTTGAGACTGGAGGATCTCCGTTCAGGGACAGCCTCAGCTATTTAGTGAGGACCTCCGCAACTTAGTGAGAACTTGTTTCAAAATAAAGAAAAAAAAATAGCGCTGGGGGTATAGCTCAGAGGTAGAATGCCCCTAAGTTCCATCCCTAGTACCAGAAAGAAAAAAAAGTAGAGGCTACCTTTTCCCTACAGTGTATACAGTGTCGACTGATCTTAGTGATACACCTCTAGTGAACTGGCAGAGTGTCACTGATTTCTGAGGCTAAATTAGAAAAGGCAGGAAACATTCAGCCTGGCATGCTGTCTTGGAACATGTCCCTTTGGTGTCCTGAGCCACCGTGTAAGAAGTCCAGCTACCATGAAGCCACCATGCTGGAGAGACCAGGTAGAGACACCACATAGAGACAGAAGGAAGTGCCCAGGAACCCCAGATACCAGACCTGTGGAGTGAAGAAGCCTGGAGGTGATGACAGGTCCAGCCATCATCTGATTGCAACACCACGAGAGACCTCAAGCCAGGACCACCCATTGAGCCCTTTCCAGATACTCAGCCCACAGAAACCAGGAGAGATAATAAATGACTGTTGTTGTTTTTAAGTTACTAAAAAATAAAAATTTTTTTAAAAGTTAGAGGCTACTGATGTTTGAATTAAAACAATGTGTCTTTAAAGTAGGAGTGCAATAAAAATCTTTCAGACCTCTTGCTGACAGTGCATAAAAGTTACCAGTAGAGGTCCTACCTGATTAATATTTTCACATCCTCTTTTTTGTAGGTACATATAATAAAATTTGTTATGTAATAAATTAGAATGGGAAGTTAGTAAAACTTCTCCTTGGATCATTAGGAATGGTCTATTTGCTACCCTGCATATATTACCATCTACTTATGGAAATAGGTACTGTCTTAATGAGATATGTTTACTATTAGAACCATACTGAGCAGTACTTTTAATATGTTGTACAGTATACATCCTAGAGTAATACATGAGCATGTGCATTGTGAAACTGCACTGTTCAAGTCTGAAAATTCATATTTAGGCTGTCTGGTTATTCAATCCTAGATAAATGAGAATTTGCACTAAATGACTATAAAAAACCTGATGGATGGTCTTCTTATCAAAAGATTGTTTTCTCTTTCAAGGAAATGGGTCCTGATGAATATGAAGAGATGGAAGAGGAAGAAGAGGAGGAAGAAGAGGAAGACGATGACGATGACTCAGCAGATATGGACGAATCCGATGAAGATGAAGAAGAGGAGAGACGGAGGAGAGTCTTTGATGTTACCATTCGCAGACGCCGCTGCTCACGCCTTTTTTAGCTAACTTTCTGCTGACAAAAGCACTGAATGACTCTAGTCTGTTAAATAGGTTTCTCAATAATGTAAATAATTAAATTGTGCTCTGCATATAGCAGGAAACTAGCATGAAATATTGTTCCAGGCCCTGGGCCCCGTGCAACACTACATTAGGAATTGGATTGTTTTGGTTTGCTTTGTGGTTTTGAGGTAGAGGAGAAAATGGGACTTTTTTTCTCTCTCTTTCTTCCAGGAGCTAATGGAGGCACAGTTCTTTGGCCAAGAGACATTTATTTTAAAATATTTTCTATTTACAAAAATACAGACTGGGAGGAAATTGTTTTGAATAAGGATTTAAAGCATAGTAGAAATATCTACACAAGGATAGAAACAACATAACTGAATGATTCTCTGAAAAGACTTATTGCAGTTGTGAATTATTTAGAAATGAACAAAATTTGTAATTAGGCTAATTCATTTAGTGATTTCCCCATGTTTTGTACTCATGGGGAACTAATTGACTAAATAACCTGAATGCTAATGGTTTGTCCCTCTTAGACAATCTATCCTTGAATTTAAAGTTTTATCACTAAGACCTTGGATTTAAAGTTATCACTACAACCTTAAATTTAATTTAAAGCCTTCATTACAGTAATTTTGGATTTAAGTTAGTCTTCACAGTATAGCTTTATCATATTATTTACAGAGGCATCACTTTGAAATGTATGTAAAAAGTATGTAGTGTGCTGTTTATTAACAAAAGTCTTCACAATGTCTCATTTTGTCTAAATTTGTAAATACTGCTTCTGTTTAGTTTCTCCTTTATATACTTGACTGTCTAACTTTGTGATAAGTGACAAGAATTTTATGTTATGATTAAGGATGTTTTCCTGAAGTATGGTTTTTGTAATTATATAATTGAGAATTTGGAATGAATTCCTTAAAGTGTCAAAAACTCACATTTTAAAAACATTTCAGTTCCAATCCTGTATTTTGTGTAATTGCCTATTTTCCATAAACTAAGATTAATAAGCCTTTGCTCTTAAGATGGAAGATGGGATGTGGCTCATTTACCTGCAGCCAGAGTGCGTCCGGCCGTTCAGAGTGCTCTTTGTGTGTGCCGTCTTTTGCTCCATTTCATTTTCCCCAAGAACTGCTTCTCTGTAGAAAAAGGTAGGAAGAGGGAGTAGTGTTCCCGACTAAGCAGCTGCCATCATGGACCACGTCAGGAAACTTCCCAATCGTATTGACTCATGTCAAAATATTCTACCTCTGTTCCACATAACAGTACAGTTATACACTGCACATGATGTTTCAAGTCAACCACGGACCGCATGTCCAAGAGTGGCCTACCTCAGTCGCCTAAACTTCGTGTTTACCTCATCCCTTGAATGCTTTGTTTTCTCTTGTGCTCAGTAATCTTGTGTTTTGTTCATCATGACCTCTAAGCAAACAAAATCCACTACTAGTGTTGCCAGTAAGAGGCTAGGTCAGGTGCTGAGCTTTCCTAGGCCTCTTTTTTAAGTCTACCTGGAAATGAAATCAAAAGTCATTAAGGACTTTGGAGGTGGGAAGTCAGTGATGGTTATGCTCACTAGTCAGCTGTTCCACCATAGTTATAACCTTGAAGCGCAAGAACAAAGCGATGGAAGCTGTAAAGTATTTTCTTCATCGAAGGCAACTAGACAGCCAAAAATCCAGGATGTATCTAGATATGGAGAAGCTTCTTAGTCCTGGAGTGAAGGCCAGACACAGAGCATATCCCTTTTGGCACTGTGATGATTACAGCCAACATAAGGAGTCTGTTGGCCATGTTGAAAGGGCTGGACCTGGCTGGGATGTTGAATTCTCTGCTAATTCTGAGCTGTTAAATGATTCAAGAATTATTCTTCATTATATAATGTAAAAGAAAGGGGTAAGTCTGAGTACTGATATAAAGGCAGCTAATGAACTTTTAGAAACTAGACAACCTGATTGTGGAGGGAAATTACTTGCCAGGCAAATCCTCAATTCCATCTAGGTTTTATATAATTACACCCTATGATGTTTGCCCAATGAAATCACCTAACAGTGCAATTACCTGACACTTCAGAATGTGTCTCCATCATTAAGTGATGCATGACTGTATTATCAGGCCACTGAATCTTATGTATATTACTTTTTAAAAATATCCATTTAAGTTGCAGTTGTAACAAATGTCTTAGGCTGGGTTTAAACAATAGTTATTTATTGCTCACATTTCTAGAGCCTGCAAAGTCCAAGATCAAGGCACCATCCGATAAGGGGTTGGTGAACACTATACTATGCTTCACAAATGGAGCCTACTTGCTGCACCCTTACATGGTGGAAGGGGAAAACGATCTTCTTGTGGCCTCTTTTTCTGCTGACACCAATTCCCTTTATGAGAGTGGAGTCCAGATGACTTAATTACCTCCTATATGCCCACCTCTTAATACTATTGCTTCAGGAGTTAGATTTCAACATAGAAATTTCAGACCTTAGCATCAATCCACTTTTTTTTAAATAAACCATGCTTTTCCAATAAAGCAAGAATTGAAAACTAGTTAATAAGAATAAGCTTTCATACTCAGACAAAACAGTAAAATTCTCTCTGCCGTTAAGCTATCAGCCAACAGCTGCAGCCAATATTGACCTTGGCCAGCTAAAAGTTAACTGTTAGCCCCAGCTAAAAAAATTCTCACAGTAGTTCAAATTAAAATCAAGAGAACCCTATATTGATTACTTTTGGCCTGACAGGTGTTGGGAAGTTAATAGGAAGAGGGGGCAATGTGTGGGTATTTGAAAATGGCTTTGCTATTAATTTCAAAATGTAAAAAGTAGTCAGGGCCTGGGTGCTGTGCAGGCAGGGAGGGGGAGGCAGCTATTACCATGCAGAGTTCCCCTCAACAAAAGTGATTACCAAGTACACAAAAGAAATTTAGCCCAGGGCCTTCATATTTTTTTATTTTTATTTATTTATTTTTTTGTGTGATACTGGGGTTCCTGGAAACCCTTCTACATCCGGGCTACACTCCCAGACCTATTTTATATATTTTTTAATTTGGAAACAGAGTCTCTTAAGCCAGTGAGGCTGGCTCTGAACCAGCTTGATCCTCCTGTCTCCGCCTCCCAAGCGCCACCACGCCCAGCAGGCCTTCATATTTTAAAGACAAGTTTACATAATAACTTCTAGCAGGTAGGCTAAAAGTCCCCAAGGACACGGGAGAGATGGTATTTGCCTTGCTTGCACCAGAGTTAATGGGCAGGCCCACACCTGCATCAAGGCAGGAAAAAGGGTTTGGGTCAAGCCTTGGGATGGGAAATAGAGAATCCTCATAATCATACCAAAGGCTTACACTGGAGATAATAAGCTGGCCCACACCTAAGTCGGGTCAGGAACAGATAGAAAGATGTTGTTAAGCTAGATGGGAGATAATGAATCTTATGAAAACTGTTCTATGTTCAAAACCTCCAGTGTCTTATTTTCAAGGCACTCCAGTATGTCCCTCTGATGTAGTGCTTTATTATCCTGTCTGTTCTTTCTGCCTCTGTAATAATAAAAATTGCTTAAGCTTAAAAAAAAAAAAAAGAAAACTAGTTAATATTGATGGTTAAAACTGGCCTCAGGGTCTCTTGCCATTCTCTGCACCCTTCTCTTTTCCGGATGGCCTCTCAGTTTGCAAAGTACTCCTAGTTCCCCCAATCTTCCCTGAAATCCTGTCTAACCCTGTTCATCAAGATTAGACCTTCCAGGTTGCTTATCTTCCCACAAAAAATTCACGTTCTTTTGCTATATTGAGCAAAATCCATTTATGGCTCTGAAGTCCCTAGAGAACCACGTATTTTATATTCATTTGTCTAAAGCTGAGGTGGGATGCAACAGATACCTAAATTAGCAGTAGCTTAAATAGTTGAGGTATTACTTGCTTGTGAAAGGGCAGAGGTAAGTAGTTCAGGACTGACCGACTTGATGGCACAATTGTGTCATCAACGTTCCTCATTGGTTCCATCTTTCTGTTGCCATCTTGGCTCAAGACTTTCCTTTTCAAGTTTACCTCGGGGCTGCAAACTGGAAGCTAAAATTCGCACTCAAAGGATGATAAGAAAAGGGCAAAATGAAGTGGGGAATAAAAAACAAGCCTCGAAGCTAGAGAGGTAAAGTAGCTGGGTTTCTAGCAGTCCTGTGGGGGATAAGTGAGGAAGGGGCCAAGGATGGGGAGCATGGGGACCTGGTATGAAGGAAGCTCAAATAACTACAGACCTGAATTCGGGCAGTAGCAACAGGGGCAGAGAAAAGATGACATTGAGATACCCAGATGGTAAAGTAGGTGTGAGTTGGTGAGTGGAGATGAGGGATGGAAGAAATAAAAGTTGATTCCCAGGTTTGTGGCTTCATTTATGAAAAAAATCATAGGAAAAGCAGTCATTGGAGATGAGTTTAGATTTGTACACACTGAGTTTGAGATGTCAGTGGGACATACAAATGGAGAGTGCCAGCAGTTGGTTGGATTTGACTATGAAGTTGGGGAGGAAAAATAGAGATGTGCAAATTGTCTATAAACATATGTACCCCAAGGCAAATGAAGCAGAGTGGATGAACTACATTCTCCAAAAGAGCACAACAGAGCAAGAGTGCTCAGTTGAACCCTGGGGACAAACACTAAATTATTAAGGAGTAGAGGAAGAGAATCTCAAGAGTGGGTGGTCAGGAAATTTGGAGCAAAGCCAATGGCATCTCAGAATCCAGGGTTTCAAGGAGAGGATGGCTAATCTGATGCATGTATGATAGCACATGTCAAAGAGCTTTTAAAGCCATCACAGGAAGCAGACATACTTTAAATATCAAAGCACATCCTTCAGATATAAGAAACTACCATTTGATTAAAGGAAAACCAGTCTCTGGGCACCACAAGTGAAACTCATTCTCTGACACCCCAGAACCCATCAGAGAATCACATTAGAAGACCCATGTCAAGATAGTTATATGATTTTTCCCTGCTTGATTTTTAGCTGGTGCATTCTACCCTTGGCAGTTCAGCACAAGCAGCTCTGAGATGCAACAGCAATTTGTCCTGATCTTCAGTGTCTCATGCTCCCATCAGAGGCCCGACTCTGCAAGCAGATTTGTACTTTGGGTTGGTTGCTACCTAAAACCGATTCTGCAGTGAGTGTGACAGTTTCCAAGTTGTACAGTACTGGGGCTTGAACCCGGGGACATGCTACCTCCTAGATAGGCCCTCAGCCCTTATTTTGCTGTAGGTCTCACTAAATTGCTGAGGCTGGTCTAGAACCTGCAATCGTCCTGTCTCAGCTGCCCAAGTACTGCGATTATTGGTAGAATTTTTGTCTTGGTTCCAAAATGGGCTCTATTTTGGCTGTGATTGAAGGATATTTGGGAACTGTCAGCCGGGCTGGAAACTCAACCGGCTCTGTGGGAGTTCAGCACCATCAAGGCTTGAACACAAATTTTGGAAAACATTTAAATATAGCTTTATTTATTTATTTATTTATTTAGGTGGTACTGGGGTTCCTGGAAGCCCTTCTACCTCCGGGCTACACTCCCAGACCTATTTTTATATTTTTATTTGGAAACAGGGTCTCCTAAGCCAGCGTATGTGGCTGACTTCGAACCTGCGCGATCCTCCTGTCTCTGCCTCCCAAGCGCGGGTATTACAAGTGTGCGCCACCACGCCCGGAGAATATAGCTATTTTAAAAAGGGGGAAATCAGAAGTCTTTTAGCTTGTCCTCTCTTTTATTTTCAGTAACAAAATGAGGACACCACGAACTTTCCGACCCCAGAGTTGTATTTACTTACTTTTAAACAAAAACGAATCCTATGGATTCCTGCTGGTTTCTTAAGATAGTTCGACCGTTTGAGTATTCTTACGATCTTCTTTTAGACAATTTCCTTTTTTTGATTCTCTTTTATCGGTGTACCGTAATGGTGCATGAGAGTGACATTCGCAGTGCTACTCGGAGTGGCTGAGCTGAGCCTGCGGCTGCGGGCGCGGCGCCCTCGCCAGCGGTGGGTGCGGGGCCTTCATTCTTTGTCCCGGGCGGCCGGGGCGTGGCCGGCGTGTGGGCGCTGGGCCAAAGGAGGCGGGCGGCCCAGCGAGCCCGGGAGCACCGGCGGGGCCGAGCGCGGGAGCACCGGCGGGAGCGGACCCGAGCCCCCCAGGTAAGGCGGAGGGCGGGCTGCGGCGGGCCTGCGTCCCCGCCTGGGACCGGGGTTGGGGCTCTGGGCCGAGCGCCGGGCTCTCCACCGCCGCCGCCCTGCAGCGCTCCCGGTGTTTACCACCTAGGAAGGCCTGGAGCCAGACCCGGCTCTGCCCCGAACGCTTGATCTCAGAGAGGGAGGGGGAGATCGACTCAGAAAAAAAAAAAAAGTGCCCCCCACCTCGACGCGGTCGCCCCGCTCTTCCCTGGAAGTCTAAATTTGGAATTCCACAAGCAGAAATCTTGCTTGCTCTGTTGTTTCTCTTGGTGCGGTGCTGGGATCAAACCAGGGCCCGGCACAGACACTCTGCCACGGAGCGGGCCAGGTGCCACCTGCCCTAGACTGTCAGGGCGGAGTTAAAAAATGTTAAGCGGCTCCTTCCTTGCTGTTTCATGGTGCACGGGTGCATCTTGTAATCGCACCAAGTTTTTCAGCTCAGGAGCGTGGCCGGCCGGCCTTCCTGGGGTGGTAGAAAGGGCTGAGGTCTTTCATGGAAAAGCCCCAGCACCTGGTAATGTGGAGAACACACGTAGTTTTTCCAAGTACTCCTGTGGGCCCTCAGTCGTTTTTCAGGTTTCCCTTTGGAGGTGGGGAACCTTTCCCTTTGCCCCCTCCCAAAGAAGGCACACAGACCTCAGCATGCCGGTTGAAGGAGGTGACCCACATTTGCACAGAAGCGGCAATTGACAGAGCCTGGGTAATTTATAATGGGGAGGCCTGGGGTGGGGTGGGAGTGTTTGTAAGTGTTACTATTTGTAATAAGCCCAAACAAAAATACCCAAATGTCCAGGAACGGTAAAAGATTCAAAGCAGTAAAATAGATAAATAGAATAATATTCAGTAATAAAAGTGAATAAACTAAAACTTTATGCAATATAAATACTTCAAAGATAATATTGAGCCAGGGTGGTGGTACATGCCTATAATCCTGGTACTTTGGAGGCTGAGACAGGAGGATCACAGGTTCAAGGACAGCCTCAGCAGTGAGACTCATCAACCTAGCAAGACCCTGTTTCAAAACAAAAAATGGAAGAAGAGCTAGAGGTGTAGCTCAAAGGTAGAATGCCCCTGAGTACAATCCCTACTTGAAACTTGTGGCCTGTCCTTTCAAAAGAGGTGAGCAGTGGAAACAGTAAGGAAAGCAAAGCATCCTGTTATACAGAGGGATTTGCAAGATAAAAATTAGATTATAGGATGAGGGGCTCCCTTGGGAGAGCCAGGGAGTTGGGGTCTTGGAAATGGCAGAGAAGCCTCCTAGGGGAAATCGCAGATCTGTGTACTTTCTGTGGTTTTTTTTTTTTTTTTTTTTTTTTTGCGGGGTGGGGGGGCGTACTGGAGATGGAACCCAGGGGCATTCTGACTCCAAGCTACATCCCCAGCCCTATTTTTTATTCTTTATTTTGAAACAGGGTCTCACTGAGTTGTGGAGGGCCTCACTAAGTAGCTGAGGCTGTCCTTGAATGGTGATCCTCCGGTCTCAGCCTTCCAAATGCTGGGATTTCCAGCGAGCGTCACCACGCCCAGCTTCTGTGTACTTTCAAGAGCTCTGGAGTAACTGTCCCTGGAACTTTGCATGCTGGGAGGAGCTGCTTCATTATGATGAAGTGGTCTTCTCTTTGTCTCTACGTGCTGATGTAATTACTGTTTTGAACTAAGTAACTTAGTTCAGCTACAGTGCTGGGTTACCGCATGTCTAAGATTTTAAGGACACAGACTCCAGCCCCTTGCACACCTAGCCCTGGCCTCTGTTACGCCACTTGTGAGTTACAAGATGAGTCTGATGTGGTTTTGCAATTGTCCTGTTGCTGTGGCACAGGTAATGTCATTCCCCTCGGCCTTCATTAATTTCCTATAAAATGAGGACATTGGGGCTTTATTTTTTATTTTTTATTTTTTGCAGGTCTGGGATGGAACCCAGGGGCATTTGACCTCTGAGCTACATCCCCTGCCCTATTTTTTATTCTTTATTTTGAAACAGGGTCTCACTGAATTGCAGAGGGCCTCACTAAGTAGCTGAGGCTGCCTTTGAACTAAAATCCTCCTGTCTCGGCCTCCCAAATGCTGGGATTGCAAGTGTGCGCCACCACGCCTGGCTGGGGCTTTATTTTTTAGGGCATTACTAGTCCTGAAGTTCACCAGCCCCAGGCTCCCAGGAGCAGTGAGTATATCACGGGCATCCGTGAATCCTGTGGGAACTGCAGGTGTTAAAAGCTCCTCTTGGGCTGGGGTGTAGCAGTCAGAGATTGCAGGGTGATGGAGCCCAGCATCCCTCGGGTTCCATCCCTAGCACTGCGTGAGAGGGAGGGAGGAAAGGGGAAAAGGAAGAGAGAGAAGGAAGGGAGAGAGGGGAGGGAGGGAGGGAAGAAGGCGGGAAGGAACCTTCTCTCATGGCCACTGCAAAACTGAATGTACTTCAGAAGCTGAATTCCCAAGAAGTCTCTCCATCAGAGAGTTTATGGTTCTGAGCTCAGACCAGGGTTTTAATACTGTACCAGTACTTTCCAGTAATGAGGCTGCTGTATTAGGTTTTGCGTGGGAGTTTTTGTTTTGTTGGTTTTCACAGGCTGCTGCTATGTTACCCAGGCTGGTCTGGAATTCTGGAATTCCTGGGCTCAAGGAATCCTCAGCTTCCTGAGTAGCTGGGACTACAACTGTGTATCATTTGCCTGGGGTCTATGTGTTTGTTTGTTTGTTTGTTTCTCACCTGCAGAAATAAATCACAAGTTTAGCAGCTTAAAACAACACAAGTTTTAAGCCCGGCGTGGTGGCTCACACTTGTAATCCCAGCATTTGGGAGGCTGAGACAGGAGGATCGTGGTTTGAGGACAGCCTCAGCTACTACTTAGGCCCTTGCAACTCAGTGAGACCCTGTTTCAAAATAAAGAATAAAAAAGAGGGATGGGGGTATAGCTCAGAGGTAGAATGCCCCTGGGTTCCATTCCCAGTACTGAAAAGAAAAAAAAAAAAAACCCACAATTTTTTTAGACTTCGAGTTCTGTCCTGTCTGGAGGGGTAGAATCGCAGTGGCAGGCTGCTTTCCTTCCTGAGGGTTGCGGGTGTCCGTGCGCCTGCTCAGTCAGATCATTGGCAGGATGTCATCCTTGTTATTAGAGGGCTGAGGTCTGGTTTCCTTCCGGGGCATCAGTTGGGGGCCACTCATGGCCTCTTGAGGCTACCCGTTCACCTTGGCTCACGGAACCCTTCCTGTCTTCAAAGTTAGCGACAGCAACTTGAGTCTGTCTCTCTTGGACTCTCTTGCCTTGATCTGTTGTCACATCTCTCTGGCAGATTCTTCTGCTGCCTTTTTCTCCCTCTTTTAACGACCCTGTGATGACTTTGTACCCACTGGATAATCCAGAATAATCTCCATAGCCTTTATCTCATCTGACAGTCACTTGCCAAGTAAGGCCGTCTGTATTCCCAGGTTCCTGGAATTAGAACGTGGATGTCTTTGGGGGCCAGAGGCCGTATTCTGTCTGCCATAGTTATATAAACTAGTTCATCTCCGCCCTCAGTTTCTTCTTATACGTGGAAGCAGAGGTTACATTTATTTTATCAGATTGTTGTGACTCTGTCAAGCGCACCCAGCATAGCAGTTGGCCTGTGATATTTGCTCACTAAACAGAAGTCCACACAGAAACCAGGACTGGCTTGATGGCTTGCATTAGGTACCATATTACATTCAGTGGTGTAATCACATGGGCTCTGAAGAATAGAAGAAGCTCCTAATTATTTAATCAGAACCAACAGCTCCTTTTACAGCCCTGCTGGGAGAGGTGCTTTCAACCCTGTGTAAAGTAGCCTTGCCCTTGTTCCAAGTCACTGTAACGCAGTTGTTTTCCATGCAGGCTCTGGTCTGGCAGCATACACAGTATAGGCAGCCCCAGGGAACTGGCTAGAAACACACATTTCTGGGCTCTGAATTAGACTTGCTGAATCCAAGTTCTATGGGTTTTCTAGCCCTGCAGGCGATTTTGATGTTACGTGAAATTGTGAAGCAGTGTTGTTAACCCTCTTAAATTTATTATTCCCTGTCTTTGGGGCTTGGGGATGTAGCTCAGTGATAGAGTGCTTGCCTAGCATGCAGAAGGTCTTGGGTTCAAAACCCAAGGATCTCCAGTGGCCCTTCTTATATCTGGAGATAGTAACTCTTTCTCATACACTTTTGCAAATAGAACAGCTCTGGTTCCTTCAACTTTTTCTCCTGGCCTCGATAAATGTTTATTTTGCTATCCTGATAAACTGAAAGAAATTCAGAAACGTAGCACCTTGACTAAAAATATTATTTCTGGGTTAGATGTGAGCCCAGGACAGAGTAAATTCCAGGACTGCGTGTGCATTTGTTTACGTGTTTGTCTCTTAAATGCCACAAAGCCGGGCGTGGTGCCACACGCTTGTAATCCCCGCGCTTGGGAGGTGGAGACAGGAGGATCGCTCAGGTTCGAACTTAAGAGACCCTATTTCCAAATAAAAATATAAAAGTAGGTCTGGGAGTGTAGCCCGGAGGTAGAAGGGTTTCCAGGAACCCCAGTACCACACACACACACACACACACACACACACACACACACAAAGCCACAAAGATGTTCCAGTCTTTAAAACCTTTAAGATGTTGTACTTTAAAACCTTTTTAAAATATTTTATCTTCATATAAAATCTCTATCAATTACTTTACAAATCAGGAACTGAAGTAAAGGATTTGACTTTACTTCTGATAAATATATGTATGTATATATATATCAAAAGTTATGTATATAATGGAGGCAAATATATGCTAGAGGCAAAGTGAGATTAAAATATGTGTCACTCTTTGGACTACTAAAAAATTAGCCAGGCCTTATTTTTTATGAATATAGGGTGTGACTAAAATAACTTTAAAGACAGACATAGGAATATGTATGTATGTGTGTATGAGTGTGTGTGTTTGGCTATACACACATATATGAAACATTTTTACCTCAAAGTAAACAATTGTGAAAGGCAGTATATATATTTTTATGCTTAAGCAGGTGGGATAGGAGAAAAATAAACTGCAAATGAAATAATACATAAATACATTAATACCTCTATCATATTGAGAAATTTTTCTGTAGAAATGTTTATTATAAAAATAACATTTAAGCATAAACAAACTGCTTAAAATTCAACTACTTGCCGGGTATGGTGGCGCACGCTTGTAATCCCCACGCTTGGGAGGCTGAGACAGAGGATCGTACAGGTACGAAGCCAGCCTCAGCTACTTAGTGAGGCTCTCAGCAACTTAGACCCTGTTTCCAAATAAAATATAAAATAGGTCTGGGAGTATAGTCCAGAGGTAGAAAGCCAAGTACCACCAAAAAAATAAAATTAAAAAAAATTCTACTACTCCGTTTATCACATTCCAAAATGTATAGAAAATTTGATATAGTACTTTAATCTTTTTATGCAGATGTTTGTATGTATATTTTTTAAAGAAAAAGTAATAAAAGTATAGCTATTTTTAAATGACTTTTAGTGCCTTGTGAGATGCTTCTATTTCTGTTCTTTATGACCATGTGGTTCCTGAGCATGAGAACACGCCACGATCAGCTCCTTGTTCTTGGACATGTGTGTCCCTAAACTTCTGCCCTCTTAAGCGATGTTTGTATAACCTCCACTATTTTCTTACACCTGTGATAAAAAACCTCTTTGGAGCTCCCAATAAGAAACTCACTTTAGAGTCAAGTTAATGAGACACACAAAAGAACATGAACTTACGGCCTATGGCTGGCTTAAAGTAAGTTCCACTACCCCAGAATGGTATTTTCCAAGAGGTTCACCTGTCTTTTCTATGCATCCTATTTGGAGTGATTTTGGACAGTTTCCAATATTTGTTTAGTGTCAGAGGAAAAAGACGTGTCACTGTTTGCTTAGGGATTGCCAGTAGTGCATCCTTTGGAAGAATTAAACCTCATTGGGAACAAAAGCAATATTGTTAGAAGAGTCCTTAGGAACACACCCAGCGTTATTAATGAGTCCTGATGCATCTAGAGAGGGAGATTCTGGTGCCTTTGGGACGCGTCTCATGAGCTGTCACCCACCATCTTATCTACACTTCACTTATGGGCATTGTTTTCTTTTAATATATAATGGTGTTTCAGACCATGAGGTTGAGTATTTAAAATCTGAATCTCTGAAACAGATTTACTAAAAGATATATTTGATATGAGGTACTAAAAAGGAATTTGTTTTGTGTGAATTTTCCTTTTTTGTTTGTTTGTTTTTGTCCTGGGGGTTGAACTCAGGGGCATTCTGCCTTTGAACTACACTCCCAGCCCTATTTTAATTTTTTTTTTTTTAAATTTGAAACAGGATTCACTAAGTTGTGGAGGGCCTCATTAAGTTGCTGAGGTTGGCCACAAACCTACAATCCTCCTGTCTCAGCCTCCCAAGTGCTAGGATTATTAAAGGTGTGTGCTACCACACCTGGCTCAGTTTCTTGATATTTCTGATTATAAAAGTAATACTTGGTTTATTATAGAATACTTGTGGGTTGGTGGCAAAAGACAAAGGATCAGGAAGAAAAGTCATAAATAATCCTGTTACATGCTAATTATAGTCACCATTTTAGGGCATTTATAAAATAGCCTTAAGCCAATCGGCTAATCTTTTTTCTGCCTCCCACCCACACACACTCCACCTAAACAAGTTGCTCTTGGAAGCTCACGCTTGTAGTGTGTAACAAGGACCTGGTCTTCATGTGATCGGGACAGTACACCCTTGGCATCATCGTGCTGCCCAAGTTTGCCCTCCTGCAGCCTCAGCATGGAAGCAGCTTCAGTGACTACCCGCCAGTCGCTGCAAAGCTGAAGCTAAGTCTTAACACTCCCATCCGGCCTGGAAAGCTGAGAGCTGCGTTAGCTCTGGGGTCACGATTTTCCCTACTCTTCCAATCCAGAGTGTTTATCTTCCTTCGTCACTTACTGCTACTCTCCCCCTCGATACTTTCTTCCTCCTGGCCACACATAACATAAGGAGGGCCTCCTCAACTTAATGAGGCCCTCCACAACTTAGTGAATCCTGTTTCAAAATAAAAGAAAATTAAAATGCCAGTAGTGGCTACTTGAGGGCCTTCTTTGGCCAGGCACTGTGCTATGCGGTGACTGTGACTCCCCACATTTACTAAATGCAGAATGGAGTGACAGAGCCGGAACTATTCAAGGCCTTGTTTGGAGACCTTTGGATTAGACTCCAAAGCCTTCGCCCTTAACAAGCACACTGTTTCACTCCTGTTCCCTTGCAAGCCAGTTCTTTCTAATGCATTTAATCACAGAGGGGTTTTGGGTAAGGGACCCTGTCTATTATAAAGGTGTGTTATAAATCCAGAGCTCCCCTACCCGCCAGCGAGCACCCTTGGTCCATGGCACCCAGCCTGGGAAGTTTCCTGCTCTCGCCTCCTCTGTTAGCTCCCCTCCCACACTTCCCGAGGCCCTCCACCTCCAGCTCTTGGTTTCTGAGATCACCAGCAATCATTTGTTGTCCCGTGACAGCTCTTCCTGTCCCTTCCAGGCTCTGTGGACAGTCACAATGGGAAGAAAAGTAGAACTCGTCCTGCTCAAATTCCTGTTGGTCTTCGCTGTCCTCTGCCACACAGGTGAGTGGTCCAGAGTCTCCGGACACAGATCATTTGTCTTGCCGGCCTCTGTCATGAGCGTCCCAGGGGACTTCACTGATGCCCCTGGCCTCCATCTCTACCCTGGTCCCTCTTCCAGGGCTGCTTTCATTCTTTTGCTTCCAGAGTTACAGGTTACGGGGTGGATGACAAATTCTTCCTGTGCTGTGGCCTTGCTCTTAGTGGGGAGCCTTCCTGAGTAACAGCCCATCCTGAGTTACAGGGCTGCCTTTTTCAGGGAGTAGAAGAACTAAGCAGCCTAGCATCACCCTAGCCTGTGGTTTCCCACGGTGGTGCCGTCCTTAGACAGACGTGCAAGTGCCTTTCGGTCCCACTGTGCTCAGAACCTTTTGAGCTCAATACCATCCTGAAACTTCTTTGCTACGGCAATGATGATCACAGTGATAGTGGGAGCAGCTAAAGCTTACAGCACTTTCCTCCTTCTCCTTCTACTTCTTCTTCAGGTTGAACCCAGGGCTATTCTACCTCCCAGCTACAATCCCAACTCTTTTTAATTTTTTATTTGGAAACAGAGTCTCAGTAAGTTACTGAGGGCCTCACTAAGTTACTGAGGTTGGCCTCAAACCTGTGCTCCTCCTGTCTCAGCCCCCCAAGTACAGAGATTACAGGCAGCACCCGGAGCAACCTAGTGAGACCTTATTTCAAAATAAATATGTGAAAAACAGGTTGGGGGTGTAACTTGGAGGTAGAATACCTCTGGGTTCAATCCCTTGCACAAAGAAGAGAAAAGGAAAAGAAAAGAGAAGAGAAGAAAAGAAGAGGAAAGAAAAGCAAAGAAAAAGAAAAGAAAGAAATGTCCTTTCACATGTAAGAGTCATGTGGTGGGAAGATATTTCTCTCTGACACTAGACAAAGACGCATCCACAGAAACCAAGATTTCCTCCTTTTTGTTTCCTCAGCCTCTCCCCATCAAATGTCGACTGTAGCTTACCTTTTTCTTGTCACTGACAAATATAGTTGTTTTCTGAATTAGGGAACTGGAGGCAGTTTGCCTCTGATGTAAACTGACCCTTGTTTTCAGTATCTCTACTGTGACCAGCTGCCCCACCCACATGAGCTTAGGAGGCAGCTGTTGTCTTACCCTTGACTATTTTGTGCTTCTGGTCTTGCCTTGGCTCAATCCCTTAGCAGAGACCATATCAGTGATTAAGAAAAAAAGTTGTTAAACTTTCTGTAAAGGGCCATTTTAGGCTTGTCAGGCCAAAAGACAAAACAAACAAAAAAAGGGTATTATATAGGCTCTTGTCTAAATATCAAGAGGAAACAGATTTCCATAAAATTCTGATTGACAAAATTCACACTGTAATAATTGAATGAAATGTATATGTCAGCTGAGGAAAGGAATGGGATCTTTTTAGGGGGGTAATATTTTAATTTGTGTTCAAAATTAGTGTTCCCTGTCACCAAATCAGTTGTACATGATCATCTGTGAATAATGATCTGTAAAGATTGAACCCAGGGGCATTCTGCCTCCATGATATACCCCCCATTCTTTTTTATTTTTTGTTTTGAAATGATAAATTCATGAGAACCTCACTAAGTTGCTGAGGCTGGCCTTCAACCTGCGATGCTCCTGTCTCATCCTCCTAAGTAATGGGATTACAGGTGTATACAACTACACCCAATTGAAATTTTATCTTTGGAAACATCATTTTTACACAAATAAGTACTGCCCATTTTCAGTCTATGAGGTGCTTTAACTAAGCATGTGGTTATGGTTGGATATAGAATTTTCCCCAAGAGCCTATGTATTAGTGTTCAGAATTGACATAGTTAAGTCATTGGGGTGGTGATCTCATCAGTAGAAAAATCCATTGTAATGGATTTACTGGGTGGTAACCTAAGCAGGTGGGACACTAGCGGAGGCGGCCCCTGAGGGTGTGGCCCTGGGGACAGCGCTTGTGTTTTTTGAATCCCTTTGCTTGCTCTCTCTTGTTTCTGGTATTCATGATTTGAGAGCAGAGCTGTCCTCTTCACTCCTTTGGCTTCCACCCCCATGCCCTAAGCTTCATAGATCTGGCCTTGATATGAACGGAACCTCTGAAATCTCCAAAATTATGAGAGAATAAATCTTCCTTCCTCTACATCATATGGTCAGGTGTTTTGGATTATAGTAGTGAGAATCCTGACTGAGACACATACTCTTGCTTGGAAGGTCCTTGCAGAATTCTTACTTTATTTCTTTATATTTTCCATTTAATATGTAACTACATTGTAGACTATTCAATTCCAAGTTGCAGGTTATAAGGATATTGCTCATTAGCACAGTTAGATGGATTTTGAAATGTGGATATTCCCTTTGTACTTCCACCTGGATCCAAAATATGTTGCTGGAATGATTGTGTGAGCTTCGAAAGACTGAAGCGCTGCAAACCTGTTTGGAAATAGATGCACTCTATGAATTGCTGACTTCACCCTGTCTTTAAAATTTTTTAAAGTTGATAAATTATCAGCTGAGTGTGGTAGCACACGCTTGTAATCCCAGTACTTGGGAGACTGAGACAGGAGTATCACAGGTTTGCTGCCAGCCTAAGCTACTTAGTGAGGCCCTTTGCAACTTAGTGAGACCCTGTTTCAAAAAGAATAAAAAATAGGGCTGAGGTATAGCTCAGAGGTAGAATGCCCCTGGGTCCAATCTCTGGTACCTCAAAATAAAATAAAATAAAAATAAAGTTGATAAATCCTCTGATGGAAAAATTTGCGTACTCAGATAAATTTGCACATTTGTCACAGATTCATTGCAGGGTTCTTATTCCTTCTGCTTTTTGCCAGCACCAACATTGGTCTAGACCATCCCTCTCCCTGACTTTCTTCATTCTGTTATTGCTTTCCTTTTGCCATTTCCTTGAGGCCTTTTACTTCTCACATAGGCCATGTCTTGCAAGTCTAGGTTTGGGCTCATTACTCTTTGTGTAAAGGAATCATGTATCATGCCAAAGCCAGCTCTTTTTCTACTGCCCAAATGGGCTCTGAGTCCTAATACAAAAATGACCACCAGTGTCGGCTTGATCATTCTGGCTACTTTTTCCTGAATTTCTGTCTTGGGTACTGTTGCCTCCTCCCCAGGGTGAAGGACACGAATGGCTATTTGCTTCCTCTGCAGGAGTTGGCTGGTCATGAATGCCTGGTCCTCATAGTTACTGTATCCCTCATGATGGCAGCTGCTCCTCAGGCAGCCACGGGGTGAAGAGCTGACATCACCCCATAGTAATGGTGGTGCTGAACTCTGTTCTGCTTCTGCGGGATTCTCAGTGCTGGTTTAACAGATCCTGACAAATCTTCTTTCTGATTCTAGGTTTTAGCCTGCAGTGCTACAACTGTCACGACCCACTTTCCTACTGCAATACAACCACCACCTGTACGCCTGACTTTGATACCTGTATTGTCGCCGTTTCCAGTAAGAGCCTCCCTGTTCTCTGTCTCTTAAGCACCATGGGGTGATGATAGTCTGGAAAACTTGTGCATAATTCTCATTTGACTTGTTTTCAACAAGTCATAGCTTGTAACAGCTAATGGCTATTAGCTACTTCTTAGTAATAGCTAAACCGTTGATTAACATGAGCTGTGTATTAGGCAGGAAGTACTCTCTATACATCTTTTTAATTCCATGCTTCCCACCTACCTCTCAGGTTGATCTTTTATTCTCATTTGGTAAGTGAAGAAACTGGAGGCTCAGATACAGCCATGGGCTAAGCTCAAGTAACCAGCTTGGGATCTGAGCATGGAATTCCATCTGATTCCAAAACTAGGGCTTTTTAACAGTGACAGCGTGCTGCCTCGCACAATCTCAAGAGCCTTTTGTGTGCCTGGCCCTGCGCTAGGGGCCAGGGATGCAAAGATGAAGAAAGAACATATACAAAAATTAGCACAAAGGCCCGTTCAGATGTCACAAACAACTTTATGTCCCTACCTCATCCCATAGGGCATATAGTACCTACAGAGTCCTGAGGGCACCCAAATTGCGCTCAGAGGACAAACAGGAGGTAAGAGATCAAAGAGGGGAGTGGAGTTATCGGGAGAACCAAGCAAGGCGCTTGTGCGTGTGTGGTGGGGAGTGCTACCATGCACAAGTCCTGTCCAGTCTGCATTTTCCAAACTGGCTAGCCTATGGAATCTCTGCCTCCACAAGTTCTATTAAAATCAAATTTAAGAAGTGATAGGCAGAGGAAAGACACCAGCAAAGACATGCCTTCTGCTTTTACAGAAGTCTTACTCTAGATCGAGTAGATGTATGGGTAATTGTGATACTGGTGAGGAATGGCAGTTTCAGGGTAGTCTTGGTATACAAGGTTAACATTTCTAAGAGATAAAGGTAAAGCCGATTTTAAGCTTATTTTCACTCATAACACCCATCATAAACTCTTCCCAGTGTCAATATCAAGGAGTGGTGCCCAGATTTGGAAGTAACCAGGTGGTCTTACAGTAGATGAAGGGTAGAACTCTGGTTATCCAGATGATGGAATTTTATTCAACACTAAAAAGGAGTGAGCTATCAAGCCATGGAAATACAGGGAGGAAGCTTCAACACATACTACTGAGTCAAGGGAACCAATCCAGAAGGCTCCATACTTTATGACTCCAGCTACATGACCTTCTTAAAAAAAAGGAAAATATGAAGACAATAAACAGGTCAGCAGCTGCCAGGGGCTAAGGCAAAGGAGGGATGGATGGAACACAGAGGACTTTTAGGGCGGCTAGCTACTCTGTATGATGGTAGATGCGTATCATTATGTGTTTCAAAACCCTCAAAATTTATGCAACAGTTTGATGTTATCTCTCTAAAGTTTTATGTTTTGGAGGTTGAGTCTTCAGTGTGATGGTATTGGGAAGTGACACCGTTAGGGCATAGTAGGGTGTCCTTTGGTTACCTGGGTACCAGCCCTTAGAATGAATTAAAGTAGTTCTTGTGTGGTCACTTGGTAGTTCTTGGGAAAGGTTGTTTTAAATAAGTCTGAGCCTGGCCCCATCTAGCTCTCTCTGGCCTCTTCTCTTGAGATATGACCCTGTCACACATCCTCCTACCTTTAGGCCCCCATCAGAGGCCTGCCAATGGGGTTGCCCAATCTTGGACTTCGAGCCTCTAGAACTGTGAGTGAAATAAACTAATTACTTTATAAAGTTAGTCTGCATCAGGATTTCATTATAGTGATGGAAAACAGGTCAGTACAATATACATTAGAAGAAACTTTAATATAAACTGTGGGCTTTGGGTGATAATGATGAGTCTGTGTATGTTTGTCAGTAATAACAAATGGTACCACACTGGTTGGGTTGTTGATAGTGGGGAGGTTGTGTTTCAGGGGACAAGGGGCCTCTACTTTCTGTTCAGTTTTAACATAAAACTAAAAATACTCTAGCCAGATGTGGTGGTGCACGCTTATAATCCCCGCGCTTGGGAGGTGGAGACAGGAGGATTACACAGGTTTGAAGCCAGCCTCTCTGGCTTAAGAGACCCTGTTTCCAAATTTTAAAAAAAAAGTATAAAAATAGGTCTGGGAGTGTAGGCCAGAGGTAGAAGGGTTTCTAGGAACCCCAGTACCACACACACACACACACAAAAAAAAAAAAAAAAAAAAAAAACTAAAAATACTCTAAAAGTAGAATATACTTTTTAAAAATAAAGATAATGTAAGTTAGGCATGGTGGCACAGTAGCCCAGAACCTTCATCTTTAAGTGAACACCAGGAAGAATTCTCCCAGCTGCTCCCTCATTTCCTTGCTGCACCCTGAAGCCTTTTTTTATTTTCCAACTGCATCCTGTTGGGAAAGAATAAAACTGGTTGAATACCCTGAGGGACCCTGAGAAACTGGGAAGACCTGTCTTGTGCCCAGGGAAGGCCCAACCCAGGAAGAAGTTTAAAAGTGAGCGCATGCAGCTTGAGTGGGTTACGTGCTTCTCCTGCTCTGTACAAGACCAGCCTGGCAGTGACAGCTTGAGCAGGTTCCAAGACCCATAGGTATTTCCCTCTGGTTCCTCAAGTCCAAAGGGGACTGTTAATAAAAATAGCCTTCCCTCCTCTAGGCAAAGGTAACCTTCCCAACTTACAGCCCTCCTTGAAATTTGACTTGAGTAGAGTCATGCTAGGATAGAAATTTTATTGTTGAAATTATGAGTCTCTCAGGAAGGTATTCAGCTGCAAGGAACACATCACCCAACTTGGAGTAGTATAATCAGATAAAATTTGAATTTTCCCGCATAAACAATTCAGAGATAAACAACTGCTGGCATTGGTTCACAATTGTTCAACAATGTCAGGCTGGTGTATTGTGTTATTCTTGTTTTTTTCCCTCATTAACACAAAGTGACTATAAAAGTTCACATATTGCACCCAAATTTAAAGCAGGAAGAGAAAATAAAGGGAAAGCTTCGGTTGTTTCTGTCCTCTTGCTAGGAAAGTAAAATCTTTCCCAGGTAACTTCAGACTTTCTTCTGGTCATATCCTCTGGCTGGAAGTGTATCTTGTGGCCACCCCTAGCCAACAAGGAGTTGAGCAAAGCCTATATTTATGCCTCTGCAGCTAAAGGTATCAAGAGAAAAGGGTTTAACATAGTGATTAAGAATTGCCAGCAAACAGCATTGACCACCACAGTGGCCATTTGAAAAGCCTCCTGTTCCCGAATCCCTTAGATTGCTCTGGTCTCTGTACCATCTAAACCTAGTTCTTTGTGTGTGTTCATGTAGGGTACTAAGGATTGAACCCAGGGACATCCTACCTCTGAGCTATACTCTCAGTCCTTTTTATTTTATTTTATTTTTTATTTTGAAACAGGATTTTGCTAAATTGTTGAAGCTGGCCTCAAACCTACAATCTTCCTATCTCAGCTGAAAGTACTGGGATTACAGGTGTGCCCCACCACACCTGGCTTAAGCCTAGTTCTTAAGCTTTCAATTCCATGAGTCAACTCAGAGCCCTCCAGTAACAACCTCTCTGTGGCTAATGAACAGACATATCTGCTCTGTAAGTGTTGTTAGGATGATAAGAATCCGTAAAAGAAGTTAGTACGTGTGAGCTACAAAGTTAGCCTAAAGTAGCACAGCTAGTCTGTGCTGGTTGATGAGGCTTAAGCCCAGCTGTTCATCTTCCAGGCCTCCGAATATTCTGTTCCACTAAAATACCTATTGGGCTTCTGCTTACTTACTTAGTTAGTTAGTTAGTTACTTACTTACTTATCTATTTATTTATGTTGCAACTATGTATATATAAGAAACACATCAACCTACAAGACAGTAATAAAGGCTGGACTGCATTTTTTAGAAACTTTATTGAAAGAGTGGGCATTGTGAAGGGAGAGAGGTATGTCTGAGTCACCAAGTTCAGACCAAGGCAATGGTGAATTCGGATGAGTAATAACTTAGACTAACTTGGTGCTTAACTTGTGTTACAAATAGCTTTCAACAAGAGCCAGCCCCTTGCCAGGAAGATGGGTGGCAGACCAGAAGCCACGGAGATGGCTTTGCCCTGTGCGCTGGGGAACAGTGGGGAGGCAGGGGAGGGACTGATGAAGAGACTGGCTTCAGTGTCCAGCCCAGCTGCTTGGAACGCCAGTTCAGATACAAACTGCCCATAGGTCTTGGGCAAGTTACCCACCATGCTTCCTGTGCCTGTTTCCTTATCTGTAAAATGGGGATAATGGCAGTCATGGCTTGGGGTTGTTAAAAAATTAAATGAGTTAAGACAAGTGCCTGGGACATTGTAACTATAAGCACAATTAATTCTCTCTCTCTCTTTCTCTCTCTCTCTCTCATTTTCAGTGGTCCTGAGGACTGAACCCAGAGCAGGCAGCTACACCCCAGCCCTATTTCTTAAATAGGGTCTCACTAGGTAGCAAAGGGCCTCATCAAATTGCTGCGGCTGATAGCAAACCTCCAATCCTCCTGTCTCATCCTCTGAAGTACTGAGATTACAGGCAGGCGCCATCATGCCTGGTGTAATCCCTCTTTAAATGTCTATTATGTTTGTCCTCAGCAGGACAACAGATAATCAGCTTTTTGCTACGTCATCTGGAGGGGCTTGGTTTTCTAGGGATGGCACCCCTACTGCTCCATTCTCTTCACCTGTTCATCAGGGCTTAATGTAATCCATGTATGAGTGGATTACAGCCACACTTCAGTGAGCGCCTCCTATATGTCCCCAGTACTGCTTATATATATTTTCATTGAATACATCATCCCTATGCAGAAGATACCGTCTTGAGTTTACAGACCACAAAGTTCAGGTTAGAGAGCTGACATGCCACCCTCGTGGTCACAAAGAATTTCGATTCACACAGGACTCTGTTGTACAGTTTGAACACCCCAATGCAGAAATAGGAAACTTTTTGAGTGTCACATCAACACTCAAAAAGTGTCAGATTTGGGGACATTTCAGATCATGAATTTTTGGATTAGATATGCTCAATGTGTAAAATTATGCAAATACTCAACAAACAAACAAAACCAACCCTCCCAAATCTGAAATACTTCTGGTCTCAAGTATATTTCATAAGCAATGCTCCACCGGCATCCCAAGCCACAAGCACTGCATGCTCCCCAAAACTGTCCAGAGCGGGCAGGCATGACAAATCATGACATCACCCCAAAAAGTCTGAGCACCTGACTAAGGAATCACAGGGGATTAGAGGAAGAGCTCAAGTGCTGGAGGGAACCTAGGGAGGAACAAGAGGAAGTGCAGGAACCTCGGAAGGAAGCAGTCCGATGACTGCCAGAGCTGGGTGTACAGCACCCAGGCTCTCAGGATTCCATCCCTTTGGAAAGATGCCCAGGAGTGAGAGAGATAGCTGGATCGTTCCATTCCTAGCTTTCTTTCTTCTCTTTCTTTCTTTCCTTTTCTTTCTTTCTTCCTCTCCTTTTCTCTTTCTTTTTCTTTTCCTTTTTTTCTTTCTTTTTTTGGTGATAAAGATTGAACCCAGCGGCATTCTACCTAGGCTCTCACTCCGTCCTGGCTGGAGAGAGCTCTGGCAGTGGAGAATTCCAACTGCAGTGGCAGTGATCCAGCCTAAGTTAAATATGGAGTTGAAGTCATAGTGTTAGGAATCGCCCCCCACCCCCAACACACTCACTGGTGAGTTTGGAGAAAGAAGCAGCCAGTCCTTGGCTGTGACAGTAAAGGCCCTTTCCTGCAGTGCAGGCCGGTGGCCTTTCTAAACTAGCTCACATTGGATAGGTGAGCTCCATTTAGAGGTGCCAGGTTAGCAAGCCCACTAGCCTACCAAGTCTAGAGCTATGCTCTTCAACTGACCCTTATCCACAAGGGACGTGTGTGTGTGTGTGTGTGTGTGTGTGTGTGTGTGTGTGTGTGTACAGGTATATGTCTCAGCTGTTTCTACAGGAGGGCAGGGCACAGACGCAGTGTTAGGAATTGAATGTGGTTCCAGCAGGATGGTGCTTCTTGGGGCATTTGAGTGAGAAGCGGTGACACAGAGCTTTGGAACCTAGGAAGGAAAAGGTTCTGTTTAAGTTGGAGTCAAGCCTGCTCTATCTCTGCCTCACCAGCCTGAGTAACTTGGACATTTGTTTGCAGAAACAACCAGTAGGGTTTTGCCTGAGCTACTGTGATTTACTATCCCATGTGGACTTTACCTCCAGACCGAGGGTTATCTTAGTGTTTGTTGATTGAGGTACTTGAATTCTCTTGTGCACTTGTTAGAGAAAACATTTTTGTCATCAGTTTCTTATTTAACCCTCCATCTGTAACTGCATGGATTATGATTAAGCTATCCAGTATAAAATCTGTTGGGCTAGGCATGGTGGGACATGTCTATAATCCTAGTACTTGGGATGCTGAGTCGGGAAGATCACAGAACAGCAACAGCAATTTAGTGAGTTCCTCAGCTAATCTCACTTAGCATAATATTCTCTAGATCCACTTATTTTTACTAAAAATGACATATTTTATTCTTTATTGCTGAGTAGAATTCCATTGTCTGTAGCTGGGCGTGGTAGCGCATGTTTGTAATCCCCGTGCTTGGGAGGCTGAGACAGGAAGATCGTGCAGGTTCAAAGCCAGCCTCAGCTACTTAGTGAGGCTCTCAGCAACTTAGTGAGACCCTGTTTCCAAATAAAATATAAAATAGGTCTGGGAGTATAGCCTGGAGGTAGAAAGCCTCAGAGTTCCACCCTCAGCACCACAAAAAAATAAATAAAAATAAAAAATAATTCCATTGTTTGAATATCCCATTATATTGTAATCCATTTATCTGTTGATGGACATCTAGGCTGGTTCCATGATTTGACTATTGTGAATTGTGCTGCTTTAAGAATGGATATGCATCACTATAATATTCTGATTTCAGTCACTTTAGAAAGATGCCCAGGAGTGATATACCTGGATCATTCCATTCCTAGCTTGATTTTCTCTTTATTTCTTTTCTTTTCTTTTTTCTGTGATAAGGATTGAACCCAGGAGCATTCTACCTCTGAGCTACACCCCCAGCTCTATGTTTATTTATTTATTTTATTAATTAATTTATTATTGGTGCACTACAGTCTCACATCATAATGTGGATCATGTTGACAATGGCATCTATTCACACAGTACTTGGTGCCCTTCCCCCTCCCCTTCCCCTTTTCCCTCCCTCCCAATACTGAGTGTCCAGGTTAACAATGTTATATTCACATGTATATACACATTGGAATGTAGCTTTTCCATTAATAAACCTCAGCCTTCTTCCTCCCCTCCCCTTCCTTTCTGGCTTCACTGAGGTTTCCCATCCATTATCTGGAGTCCCTCTGGTATCCCTAATATGCTCTAGCTTGAACATATTAGCAAAAACATATATGTCCCTCTTCTTTCTGTGCTTGGCTGATCTCACTTAACATAATGTTCTCCAGGCCTTTCCATCTTTTTGCAAATGACATGATTTTGTTCTTCTTTATTGCTGAGTAGAATTCCATTGTGTGTATTTTATTTTACTTTTTATTTGTAACAGGGTCTCATTAAGTTGCCGAAAGCCTCACTGAGCCATTCCTAGTTTTCAGAGGAACCTTCACACTGATCTCCATGATAGCTGCACTAATTTGCAACCAAATTTCCCTCTTAAGCAACAACGTTCATGCCTGTTGCCTCCCCCATCCCCTCCACCCCATACAAGTTTACTGGCTAAAGACAGCTGGGTTTTCAGAAAAAGTTCCATTTAGAGGTAGCTCATCATTTACTTAATTGTTCCCCTTTATGACCCAGCTGGGAAGATTATTCTAGATCTCTCTTTTGCCATAGGGCAAGTTCCATAAATGGAGGTGGCAGGTTCAGAACTTTACCTGCTTGATTACTTACCCCTGTATGTCTCTCCACAGAGGTACAAAAAGTTCGCCAGTGTTGGAAGGATGATGACTGCAGTGCGGAAATCATAATGAGAAAATTGGGAGATACTTCGATATCCTACCGATGCTGCCAGCGGGACCTGTGTAACCGGGAACTCACTGGGACGGCCACCAGATTTGGGAAGACGATGCTGCTGGTGGCCCCATTCCTGGTAGCAGCCTGGCACCTTCATCTCTAAGTGAACACCTGGAAGAATTCTCTAAGCTGCCCCCTTGCTATATTTTCCCCATTTCCTTGCTGCTGCACTCTAAAGCTTTTTAAATTTTCTAAATGTATCCTGTTGGGAAAGAATAAAGCTAGTTGAATACTTCAGATAAGAGAGAGGGACTCTGGGAGACTGGGAAGACCGGTCCTGTGCCCAGGGAAGGCCTGCCCCAGGGAGAAGCTGAAGAGCGAAGCGTGTGCGGCTCGAGTCAGCTACACGCTTCTCCCTCTGAGCTGCAGAAGACCAGCCTTGTAGTGTCAGCTTAAACAGATTCTCAGACCCATAGGTCTTTCCCTCTGCTTCCTTGTATGTAGTTAAATAGGATGATTGGTACTTGGGAGAGAGAGGTGATTCTTTTTAAGATTCTGTTCATGAAATGTGTTCCTAAACTTCTTAGTTCGGCTGTTCCAGATGTAGTCTGTCAATAAGGAGCAACAGGATTTTTTTTTTCACTATGGTGCTGGGGATCAAACCCAGGGCCTCACACTCGCTAGGCAATTGCTCTAAGCCTGAGCAATATCCCCAGCCCAAGCAATGAGATTCGTATTGCAGAGTGATTGGAATCACCGTTCTGTTCTCCACTAGAACATGTATGGCAGGGTGGGGGTTAGCTTTCCAGATGTCTGGGCATAGAAACACACAGGGCCTGTGTTTAGAGTGATGTCAATAGCAGATATTTTAGTGTCTCTGTGTCTCTAAATGTTGTATTGGCTTTGTTGTATTTTAATCAAAAAGTTTAATTGCCTAAACCAGGGGCACGTTAAAGGTATAGCCCCCTTCCTTTTTTCCTTGGAAAGGTGGGATACCTTAGCTTTGCCACAAATAATTAAAGAATGAGCATTCTATGCCACATGACAGGGAGTATTAGGTGTTCTTATTTTAAATGTTACTAGTTTGAAGACCCTGTGTGTGTTTCAAATGAATGCAGTGAGAACAACCCTTGGAGCTATCATTGGAGACTTTTGGATGCCGTCATTCATAGCAATGGATCTGCAAGCACATTTTACCTGTCTGCGTTCATCGTGTTCGTTCCTACCTGACCCAGAATACATAATATAAAATACGTTTTTAAGGGCTATTACCATAGTCAAAAATGTTAAAAGTTTGGGAATCTCTGCCTGTTTCCTAAAAACTGGTATCTACCTTTCAAGATCCAGCAGATCTAATGATATCTGTATTCCTATATTCTTGGTGACATTTAACAGCATAGCTTGACTTCTACAGATGAATAAAGAACATCTTTGTTAATTTAAAAAAAAGCTACATTATATAATCAGACAAATCAAATGTATTATATAATCTTCTAGACACCAGTGTAATCGTTATGCTTTTCTGAATATAAAATCTAATCAAATAGATAAGAGTGGTTATTGGTCCGGATGGATAACCGCATGTGAAGTGTGCTCAGTGGTAGCAACTGAAAGAAGTCTTGGGCAGAATCATTTGTTGTTGGGGTTGCAAATCAGTGTAACCACTATGGAGATTGGTGTGAGGTTCCTCAGAAACCTGGGAATGGATCCACCACATAATCCAGCTGCACTATTCCTGGGTATCTTTCCAAAGGGACTGAAATTCAGAATATTATAGTGTTACCTGCATATCCATGTCTATAGCAGCACAGTTCACAATGGCCAAATTATGGAACCAACCTAGGTTCCATCAACAGATGAGTGGATTACAAAATTATTGGATGTACACACAATGGAATTTTACTCAGCAATAAAAAAGAACAAAATTATGTCATTTGCAGGACAGTGGTGCACCTTGAGAACATCGAGTCTAGCCAGTCACAGAAAATAAAGGTCCATATATTTTCTCTCATATGTAGAAGCTGGGGAGTGATTGGGGATACCGGGGAGATGTCAGATAATGGAGGAGAAACCCCCATGGAGCGATGGAGATGACCTAGAGGAGGGGGGATAGAGAGAATTAATGAAGGAAACACTTTTATTGATGTGACGTACATAGGTGAGAATATCAACGCCAATCTGGATGCCATGTATGGGGAAGAGGAGGGAGCTGGGGGGAATCCTACCCAGTGCTGTATGTGCCTGTATGTCACCACCTCTGAACTGATGTGGGGCTACAGTGCACCAATAGAAATATATATATATATATATATATATATATATATATATATATATATGTGTGTGTGTGTGTGTGTGTGTGTGTGTGTATCAATGTTCATCTGTTGATGTCACTACCTAAATATAGAGAAACAGAGACTTCCTTATCACAGCCTCACATAGACTTGGTGTTCCATGCTTCCTATTGGCTCAGTACTTTTTCCTAATATCACCTATAATCCTGTGTTCCAAGGCAAATGACTGGTTATAACTCTTTCAATAGGATTTTTCTGAGGAAGTACTGACCATGCCCACAGCCAGAGGCTGAGCAGAGTAGCTCATATGAGCCCTAAGAAATACGAACTGACTTAGAACATTGAAAGGGAAAGGTCTGGTATATTCCTCTTATACCCTCCTTGTCAGCCCCATGACTAAGTTTTGTGTCCTGATAAAGTAAGAGCCTGCCTAACTCACCTGTTTGGGCCTCCTGAGAGAATGAACTAGCTTTATATATCCCAGTCCTCAGCCGGTCTAGATGATTTATGTACAGTAAGTCCCTTATCAGTGTTTAAAACCTACTAGCCCACAGTGGTTTCTTTTGCTTCTGAAAACATCTACTGCTCGTGGTTCTTCTGGCTAAAGGATTCTTATGCTGAGAAGGCAGAGCTGCCTGGAGGCCATATTAATTGTGATAAGGGTGCAGGACTCTGAGCTCCCTGTCTCACGTACATTTCCATCTGTCCTCTTACCTCACTTTGCTGAAGGGGAAACTACATTTGCAAAAGGTAGCTGAGTTGCTCAGGGCCGTCAAGGTAATATGGCCACAGGGTTCATGTTCAGCTCTGCAGCTGAGTCACTATTTACCCTGCCTGTTTGCACACCATCTTTGACATATGTCAGGCCAACCTTAGAAACAACTCTTGAATGAGACCCTCATGATTTTGTGCTTTGAAAAAATCAATTCCTGCCTTCTATTTGATAGCACTGTTGTTGTTACTGTTTTACTGGAAAGTTCCCCAGCAGCTTTACAGGACCTGTAAACTGAACTGAGGTTCAGGAAGTTTCATTCTTATAATCACATATGTGTCAATCCAGGGCCTGGTCCCAGTTTGAGTCAAAACCCCTGGCTCTTACTTACCACTACTGGCTCTATAGGGGTGGAAAACTATGGTCCCTCTACCCCCTTGGTTCTTGTAGCTGAGGCCTGTGAATTAAACTGACAGATTACCAGAAGAAAAGTTTTATTATACATGCCCATGAGGCCTCACAGGAAGGAAGTGATAACGCAAAGAAGTGGTTAGTCTTGAGAACTTGAATACTATTTTAACAAAGGTGATAAATTGTGGGGAAGTGATGACAACAAAAATGGTCTGGGTTTCTGGGGATAGTCAACTGTGGAAAGGCAAATAGATGAGGACAACTAGCTAAAGGTAGAGGTCACTTAGTAAGGTTTATTATGCAGACTCAAGTTAGTACCAACCCGAGATGAGTTGTCTTCTTTTCCTGGTGAAACGGGAGTTTCTTGAGAGGAAACCTGGCGTTTCCTGGAGATGAAACGGAGTTCCCTAAGAAGGAACTCGACATTTCCTTACCGGGTTCTTGTCTACAGTGAGCGAAGAATGACACCCGCAGACCTCAGGAAGGGGAGTAAAAGGTTTATTGGAAGCAGCAGGGAATGGGGGGGAGGGTGGCTGAACACCCCAAAGGGGCTGGAACTCTGGGTCCAGCAGCTGCCTTCAGGACAAAACTTGAGAGTAGCCCAAGCCGAATTGCCTTCAGGTGCAGGCTGCTTTCTTCCAGAGTCCACGGGATCTGCCAGAAAGGAGGTATAGGTCACCCCTAGGGGCCTGGTCAGTCTTGCTGTCCAGCAGAGGCCTTCAGAGTCGCCTGAGCCACATGCCCTCAGATGCACTCTGCCTTCTCTCAGGGCCAACATGACCTGCAAGAAAGAGAACAGCTCCCCAAAAGGGGAGGGGGTCCCGAGAGGGAAAAGCCCCAATTGCTGATCCCCAAGGGTCATTGTCCACAGCTTGCAAATCTGCTTTTGGTTAGGGTGACTTTGGGAATTCTGGGAAACAGCTCTCAGGATTGGCATAGGGTATTTGCAAGTCCTTTGAAGGGTCTCATTTCCTTTCATTCAGTAGGAGTGTCCACTTGCTCTGTGCTGTCTCCTGGGTTTGTTGATTAGTAAACAGATGGCTTTGTGAAGCTCTGGCCTTCTTATCTCTGAGCCTTTGGAATTTCAGGTATTTGTCACCCCTCAGGAAACTCAGGAAATTAACTTTTTTCTACCTATTTCCTTTCTATCTCCTCACTGGCATGAAATAAGGAAAAAGGGACATCTTCACAAAGGAAAATTTATGTTTCCTTTATAAAGGGAAGTTTATGGTTTGCTTTTAGGCAGACAGGAGACTGCTGTTTCTCAGTTGCTTTCACCTCTAAATAATACTTATGCCAAAGTGGCATATTTTATGGTGGCATATTCTGATCCCCTTTAGTTCCCACCACACAACAACACTGTTTTAAAAGTTTCTAACTTTTAAAAGACTCTCTGCTTTGTTGCTGAGTGTGTGTGCACGCACACGTGCACACACACACACACACACACACACACACACACACACACACACACACCACTCAGCCTGCCTGCACACACACATGTGTATACACCGCATTCATTTTTGGAGCTGGTACTGACTCTGATCTTTACTGGCCCCACCCTTGGACATTCATACTAATGATCTTGAGGCTGAGATTCTCAAGGAAATGTACTTCTCAGTCTATGACTAACACAGGATACTCGTATATAAATAAGCAGGAACTGTCCCTGGACACAATGTCCAGGTCGCTGAGTAAGAATGGGTTAACTATTTAGGTGGGTCTAGCAGGATTTCCTTTGGGTGGTTTTTTTGTGGCCTGTCAGCTCCTGATAATGTATGTGTTCAAAAGAGAACTAAACTGCATTTCGTAGAAAACGTTCTTTCTTCAAGGCCATTACTAACTCAGACCAGGTTCCCTTTTTCTAGCTCAAGGTAGAGGTCACTTAGTAAGGTTTATTATGCAGACTCAAGTCAGTACCATTCCCAGAGATGCGTTTTCTAAAATCAGACCAGGTTCCACTTTTCTAAAATCTCCCGTGACACTGCTAAGTTTGGCAGAAACTCTGCTAAGTTTGGCTCTAACAGCCATTCTCAACCAATTCTCTTCTCCGGGGCAGGGAGAAGGTTGCCAGAGAATGTTTTTTCTCTCCGATAAAAGGGTGAAGAGCAATTTTTCTTGCAGCCTTGGCTAACTCCTCGCTTCCCGCTTTTGGATAAGGATACCTCAGACCTGGAAACCTGCAGGACTGAAGGAAGGGCTTGGAAAGAGCCGGAGGGAATTATCTGAACCAGCGCGAATGTCAAGCCTAGGGGGCGTGGCCTCCATGAGGGGCGCGGCCTGACGTCAACGGGCGAGGCACGTTATGGGCGTGGCCTCAGGCTACAGAGCCCCGCCTGTCGAGGGCGTGACCTCCATACTGCAGCACCCGCCTGTTGGGGGCGTGGCTTCTGGGCCCTGAGCCCCGCCTGGTGGGGCGTGGTCGAAAGGAAAGGGCGGGGCCGCGCTCGGGCGGGGCGGGGCCTGTGGAACCAGAGAACCCCGGCGACGCGGGGACCAGCGCGAGCAGCTGGGCGCGGGGTTCCTCCCACGCAGCCTCCCATTCAAAAGATGCCGAAGGGGCGGCGCGGCAGCCAGAGCCCCACGATGAGCCAGCGGCCGGCCCCGCCCCTCTATTTCCCGTCCCTCTACGATCGCGGGATCTCTTCGTCCCCGCTCAGCGACTTTAACATCTGGAAGAAGCTCTTCGTGCCGCTGAAGGCGGGCGGGGTACCGGCTGGAGGGGTGGCTGGGGGTGGACCCCTGACCCAGGGGTCCCCCGCCCCGGCGCCCCCGCCCGGCCTCGGTCCCCCCAGTGACCGCCCCTGTCCTCCGCCCTGGCCCTCTGGCTTGGCCTCCATCCCCTACGAGCCTCTGCGGTTCTTCTACTCGCCGCCGCTGGGCCCCGAGGTGGCCGCCTCGCCCCCGGGCCCCGGCCCTGCCGCTCCCCGGCTTGCCTCTGCCTCCCACCCCGAGGAGCTGTGCGAGCTGGAGATCCGGATTAAGGAGCTGGAGCTGCTCACCATCACTGGGGACGGCTTCGACTCCCAGCGCTGTGCGTGACCGCGCCGGGGCCACCTGAGCCCACCCCCATGGGCAGCCCCACCGAGTGGCCCTACACTCACATCCAGCCCCCCAGTTCCCCCAGGGCCCAGACACACAACCCCATCCTGGATGTCAGCTGACTCCTTCCACATCACACATCTGAACTCCTTTGGTCTCAACTACATCCTGAGCCTTTCAGTAATCTACATTCCGAGCCCCACACTTGGAACTCCACCCACCACACCCCCATCCTGAACTTTAATCCTCCCGCACAGACATACTCCACCCCCACGGTCTCTGCTCCACTTTCCACAGACAGCCCTTATCTCTAGAGACCTTCAACTTTTAATATTCAGTCTTCAACTGGCTTCCCAAGGGAGGAGGGGAAAGTAGATGGGGTCAGTTGGGGTGTCCGAAGAGGAGCCCTTCGCTGAACGCCTTGGGATGTTCCGCTTTTTAAAGCTGGAAGGTAGTCTCCTGGTGACCCTGTAGACCCTAACTTGGGTCCTGAACTCTGATCTTATGTCAGAAGTGTTAGGGTTTTATAACAGTCCAGACCAGATGTGCAGATGTGGGCAGGGATCCTGTTGGTATGCCAACGGACACCCCACCACCACCATAGTTAGATCCAGCCGCACTACCAGAAGGCTCCTTCTGAGTATTCAGTAGCCACCGCTGTCTTATCACCTATTCTGGCTAAGGCTTTTTCTTCACTACTGGAGGAAGGCAGATGGTGCTAGAAAGACCACTCCAACTATTGTATACAGCAGGTTAAATGGGTGCTTATGCCACACAGGAAGGGGAAGCATAACATATCCTAAAAGCGGAGGCCCACCAGGCCATGGGAATGGTCCCCGCTTCATCGGATGCCCTGTAACATCCCTTTCTCATAGCTGTGGAAGGAAAACAATCCCCAGAGCACTTGGGCTTTTCTAACTCCTGCATTTTTCAACTAGACGTTGTCCTTTTCAGTGTGTTTGGGCAGTTACATTCTTTCCTCCTCCCATCCTGGATGACCCATGGGTTTAGGCTCATCTAAGAAGCACAACTGCTTCCCAGAGCTTCCTTTGGAGGAGTTGGAGAAAGCCCTTCTTTCTGGTACAGCTGTTTGTTTTGCTCTCCTGCAGATAAGTTCCTGAAGGCGCTAAAGGACGAGAAGTTACAAGGACTGGAGACCAGGCAGCCTGGAAAGAAGTCAGCCTCTCTCTCCTGAGGAGCTGCCCTCCAGAGCTGGGCAGCGCCTCCTTAGGTGTTAGTGCGTAGTTAATGTGCCCCGTTTGTTGTCATTTCAAAGATGGTTATTTTCTGTTCTGTATTTACTGCCGTTCGTGTTGCTCCCAGCATGCACTTCACATATAGTACCCACTTGTGTGGTAAATCTCCTGGTCTCTCTCCTCTGTGCCACTGCTGGGGGTGGGGGAGCTCCCTCACGGGGGCTAGAAGCTGCTGCTGGGCCAGCATGCAGGGTCTCCAGACACCAGGGGAGGGGATCTCCAACACTGTCACGGTCGCCCAAACCAGAATGATTAGCAGGAGGGAACTGGCAGAAACCAAGAACAATAGATATTTGGTTTTGCTTCTCTGTCTTTGCTTAGAAAGGTTCTTGGGTGACTGGAACTAAAACTAGATGTTTTCCCCCAAGTATGTTAAATCCTTGCAGGTGTTTGGTGTTTCGTTTGGGGTTTAAAAATACTTGGGGGGGGGGAACCACAAAACTCTCTGCTGATCTCATCAAAGCCCTGATCCTGCCGGGCGTGGTGGCGCACGCTTGTAATCCCCGCGCTTGGAAGGCTGAGACAGGAGGATCGCACAGGTTCGAAGCCAGCCTCAGCTACTTAGTGAGGCTCTCAGCAACTTAGTGAGACCCTGTTTCCAAATAAAGTAAAGAATATAGCCCAGAGGTAGAAAGCCCCTGGGTTCCACCCCAGTACCACCAAAAAAAAAAAAAAAAAGAAAAGAAAAAAAAAAAAAGAAAAAGAAAAGCCCTGATCCTTCCTAGAAATTCATTTACAACATTCAAGAAATACTTATCAAATGCTACGTGCTAAGGCCTCCTCCTAGGCTCTTGGAATGGGGCTTGGGGAAGAGACAGACAGGAATACTTTAAATAAGTGAATTATAAAATGGTATCAAGGAAGATGACTTGCTAAGGGGAAGAAAGGAGAATAGGATAAGGACAGTTGGAAGATTGAAGGAAGGTGGGGCACAATTTCAAATAGGGTTTCTTAAAGAGGTAGCATTTGAACAAGGTTTGGGAGAGGGTGAGGGTCAGAGTTCATAGCCCTGTGGAAGAATGCTGGAGGGATGGATGTTGCGGGAGACCCGGGTGCAGAGGCTTGCAGAGAGAGAATGCCAGCATTGCTTAGGGGCAGCAAACAGTACCGGTGACTGCAGAGAAAGAGGGGAAAGTGATAGGGTGAATGCAGAAGGGGCCATGCCTGTACAATCGTATAGTGGTCATTAGAGGACTTTTGGCCAAGGTGTGATATAAACTGCCTTGTGGGTTAAAGGTTCTCTCTTTAGCTGTGTTGTGAATAGACTGCAGGGATGTGAGCAAGAAAGCAGGATGAGCAATTAGGAAGCGGCGGTAACTAAGAAGCCACCTGAAAAATCATGCTGGTAGCAGTGGGTATGGGGAGAAACAACCAGGTGATTAAATACAAGGTTGCTGTGGTCTGAAACCAAGACATCACAGGCGGGACAGGTTTGGGGGAGAAAATCAGCTTAGTTTGGGATACAGGAAATTTTGTTTGGGTATCTGTTGGGTTGCTGAAGGCAGTATGAGCCTGGGGTTCAGAGAAAGGCCTGGCCTGACATGTAGCTATATTTAAAGGGTGAGATCAAATAAGACCAACAAGGGAGGGAAGGTAGGGAGAAAAAGAAGAAATACAGGTAGAACATCCCTAATCCCCAAAGCCAAAATGCTTCAAAATCGGGAACTTTAAGACACCACCAGTGGAAAATTCTACATCATGAAACTTTGTTTTGTGAACAAAACTATTTAAAATGTATAACTTTCAGGCTACAGGTAATAAGGTGTAAACAAAGCAGAAATGAGCCAGCCATGGTGGCGCGCGCTTGTAATCCCAGCATTCGGGAGGCTGAAACCGGAGGATCTTGGTTCGAGGACAGCCTCAGCTACTTATTAGGCCCTCTGCAACTTAGTGAGATCCGGTTTCAAAATAAATAATATTAAAAAAAAATAGGGTAGGGGGTGTAGCTCAGAGGTTGAATGCCCCTGGGTCCCATCCCCAGACCCGAAAAACAAAAAACAAAAAACACCAGAATTTTGTGTTTAGACTTGGGTCCCTTCCCCACAGTATCTCATTATATATCCATGTATTCCAAAATCTGGAAAAAAAAAATCCAAAATCCACGATACTTCTGGGCCCAAGCATTTTGAGTAAGAGATATTCATCCTGTACTGAGCTTTGAGGCACTCAAACATCCCGAGCTGAAGAGAAGAGGAACCTGCAAAAAAGAATGAAAAGGAGTGGCCAGCAAGTCACATGCCCTCGCTGCTAAGTAAAGAAAGTGTCTAGGAAGGAACAGCAGCTCTGGCGGACAGTGCCAGAGGCCGTGAGGAGCCGGAGTGCACTCTTGGATTTAGCAGCATGAGGTTCATATTGGTGAACTGGTGATCTAGCCAAGAAAAGTTTTGGTTGAGTGGTAGAGAAACACCTAGCTGTAGTTGTGTGTGTGTGTGTGTGTGTGTGTGTGTGTGTGTGTGTGTGTGTGTGTTACTGGGGATTGAACCCAGGGACATTCTATGTCCCCAGCCTTTTAAATTTTTTTAATTTTTACTTAGGGTCTCTAAAACCCTAAATCTTTTATTTTGACTTAGGGTCTTGCTAAGTTGTTGAGGTCCTCGCTAAGTTGTTGAGGCCGGCCTTGGACCTGTGATCCTCCTGTCTCAGCCGTCCAAATATTGGGATTACAGGTATATCCCATTATATCTGGGCTGATTTAGGGTAGTTTTATGAGAATTGGGGGGAGATGAATTGGAAAAGCTAGGTGCAGATTACTCCTTAGGGGGACTCAGTTGCAAAGCAGAGCCGGGAACTAGAGCAGTAGCTGGCAGGGTGTGGAGGGGGCGAGGGAAAGTTTTTTAAGCTGGGAGAAGTAACTCTGTATTTGTGGTTTGAGAGGAACAATTGAGTAGAGAGAAATAGCAACGATGCAGGAAAGTGTAGGAATTGCTGGCATGGCGTCCTTGAGTCAGCAGGAAGGGCGAGGTCTTCATCTATTTTGTGCTGCTCTAACAAAATATCACAGACTGGGTAATTTATGAAGAATGGAATTTATTTCTCATAGTTCCAGAAGCTGGGAAGACTAAGATGGAGGCACTGGTAGGTTAGAAGCCTTGTTTCTCTTTTTCCAAGATGGAGCCTTGAATGCAGTATCCTCTGGAGAGAATGAACATGTTCTCATGGGCAGGAGAGGAAAAGAGAGGAAACCCACTCCCACTCTTGTCTTGGTGATGTTAATCCATCCATAGATTAGAGTCTGTGACTTAAACACCTACGGAAGGCCCCCCTTTCAACACTGTTACACTGAAGATTAAATTTCCAACATGAACTTTGGAAGGGACAGAAAGACTCAAATCACAGCAAAGGCGAAGGGGCAGCTCACAGTAGAGAGGCTGGCTCTGAGGGGGTACAGATGGCCTGTTGCGGTAATAGAAGTTGCATCTGTGGTGTGTGGTTGCAGATGCTGGGGAGCAAGTTGGGCGGCGAGAATCCTAGAAGTTGTGTACATATATGCAAACATTTGTGCAGCAACTTCCAGCTTAAGGATGCAAACACCCATGCCTACAAGGCTAGAAATCCTGGAACTAAGTGTAGGGAGCCACGTGGAGAGCCTGGGGAGAGATACCCAGTTCCAACTGGCTGTTGCCAAGGGCGGAATGTGGACACAGGGTCAAGTGTTTCAATCTTTAGTAATGAATTTGGATATTTCAAAAATGCCGTGTGGATCAAATAAAAACCTCTGCTGTTGGCAACCTCTGCTCCACTTATGGGGACCCTCCCACTCTGGATGTGGATTCTGGGTCCTGTTTCCACTTCCTGGAAGATGCCAGGGTGGAGCCCTAGGCTGGTTGCTACTAGAGGAGCTCTCTTGTGTTCTCAGTAAGCTTCAAGCCTGCCTTTCTAGACATGCACAGGGGCTGGGGAATCTTATGAGGACAAATGAGAATAAACCTGGCAGTAGCAAAACCCGGCGCAGAGCTCAGATGGGGACAGAAATGTCCATGGGGCCTTGTTTCCCATTCCTTTCCCAGAGTCCAGATGGTCCCACCCAGGCTGTGCTCATAAAAGTGGCTACCTGCCAAGTCCCTACGTTTGCTGGGCCCAACAGAGGCAGTTGACACAAGAGATCTCGTTCAATACCATCATCTTGTGAGATGGGTCCTCCTCTTGGCCCATTTCACAAGGGAAGAAGCGAGGGCTCACAGAGGCCAGGTGACTAGTCCACAGGCACAGAGCCAGGTTGGAACTCAGGTCTGGAAGGCGGCCCCAGGCAATTCCTCTCCAGTGGGGCACAGGCGCAGAAGGGGCCCTCGGGGAGCCATCACAAGGAAACATCTGGCGTTTCTTCTGAGGAGTTCTGATCCACTCTCATCTCAAGCATCCCTTGGTGCTCTGGGAGTAAGAGGTGTGCTAGTCAGCTTTTTATCACTGTGGCCAAGATACCTGACGTGAACAACTTGGAATGGTTTCTTTGGGTCGCAGTTTCAGAGGACTTTGTCCACGGTTGGCTGGCTCCCTTGCTCTGAGCCAGAGGTAAGGCAGAACGTCACGGATGGAGGAAAGGTGCTCGGCTCAGCGGGAAGCACAGGGTTGGGGGCAGGGAAGGAGGGAGCTAGGGGCAAGATAGAGTCCCGGGGGCATGCCTCAGGGATTCACGTCCTCCAGCAATGGCCCACCTGTCTACAGTCCCCACCTCTTCCCATTCTCCATTCAGCTTTCAGCAGGTCAGTGCACTAATGAGTGCAGAGCCCTTAGGATCTAGTTGCTTCCCAAAGCCCCACCTCCTCACACTGCTGCACTGGGACCACGCCTCCAGCACCTGAATCTTTGGGGAACATTCCAGAACCAAGCTACAACAGTGGGCGACAGGCCAGGTCATTAAGGACGGTAATCCTGGTGCCTTCTCAGCCCACACATGCAGCAGCAAGTGCACTGGTGGTAGGACCCCGCTATGGGTCTCCTGGGACAGTGCAGAGCCAGTCCTCCTTGGACAGCTGCACCAGGCAGCCACTCTTAGATGCCATTCACACTGATGGTCATCGGCCCGTTTCCTGCAGACCAGAGCTGGAGAAGACAAAGAGGTTCATGTCCCACTGGTACTTGGGAACTCTTACAGAGGGGCAGAGGCCTTGAGCGGGCTCAGTGGGCATCAGGGCCTTGGAGACAGGGGGTTGGCCCTTGTGCCACCCCTATGGCACACATCCTTCCAACCCAGGCTTGGCTTCTGGGTCTCAAGGTACAGAGAAAAATCTGGAAAGGACCAATGATGAGTTCAAGTCCCTTGAGGAGCATATAATCAATAGGACATTTCAGACAGGATGAATACATTTGGGAGATCTATTAAAGAGCATGGTAAATATAGTTAATAATCATATATCATATACTTTATTTTTTATGTTTTTGGTGGTACTGGGTGTGGACTCCAGGGGCTTTTCTACCTCCGGGCTACACTCTCAGACCTATTTTATACTTTATTTGGAAACAGGGTCTCACTAAGTTGCTGAGAGTCTAAGTAGCTGAGGCTGGCTTCGAGCCTGTGTGATCCTCCTATCTCAGCCTCCCAAGCACAGGGATTATAAGTGTGCACCACCACGCCCGGCTATCATATACTTTAAATAAAAATCGCCTGTACTTGTGGACAGTTTCTAGGTATCATGCATACAGTTAAGCTTTTCATGTGACCATCTCGGTCCTTGTAGGGTGAACTTGTAGGGTGGGGACTGCTATCCTCCTTTTCCAGGTGGCCCAAATCGAGGCGTCGATAGGTAAAGTGATGTGATTGTGTCATTGCAGCTAGTTAATAGGAGAGGTACCAGGCAGACGGAGGGCTGATGCCAGAGCCTGAGTTCTTACCCGCTAGCCACAAAGTCCCCTGTGCGCATCCTGGATGGAGCTGTGAGGGAGTGTGGATGGGGGTAAACTAGGTTCCAGCAGGAAACAGTGACATATTTAAACTGGATAATCTGGAGAGAGTTTAAAATAGTGCTATGAACTGAATATTTATACCCTTCTTTATTTTTTTTTTTCCTTCTTTTGGTACTAGAGATTGAACCCAAGGCATTCTACCTTTGAGCTACATACACTCTCAGCTTTTTTTTTTTTTTTTTTTAATTTTGAAACAGGATCTCACTAAGTTGCTGAAGCCAGCCTCAAACCTGTGATCCTCCTGTCTCCGCCTCCCAAGTTCTGGGATGACGGGCATGTGCTACCACACCTGGCTAAATTCCTATGTTGAAACCTGATCAGCAACATGAAGCGAGGGACTTTGGATGGTGATTAGGTCATGAGGTTTAGACACTCACGGATGGCATCAGTGCCCTAAAAGAGGCTCCAGAGAGCTCCCCCACCCCTTTTGTCCTGGCACCATCCAGGAATCAGGAAGCAAGCCCTCATCAGATGCGGAATCTGCCAGCACCTGGGTCTTGGGCTTCTCAGCCTCCAGGCCTGTGAAAAAGAAACCTGGTCGTTCAGAGGCCACCCACGGATGGTGTCTTTTTGTCGCAGAATGTGTGGACAAGGCATAGAAAACCACCAGCAGAGCTGTTGCAAACCCAGGGCTGTAGGTAAGAGTGGAGGAAGCAGGAGACAGAACCCAGCGGAAGGCCACAGCCAGTTTCAGGGATCTTGCAGCCAAGGAAAGGAGGGGAGCATAAGATATTGTAATAGGTGTGAATGCTGGTAGCCATGGGCTTGGGGTCAGTGCTTCCCACAACTCTCCCAGGGAGCTTGGGCTGGCAGTATTATGGTATGACAGCCAAGTTCCCAGGAGGCCCTACGCCCAGACACCCACTCACTCCTCCATCGCTCGGCCCAGCTTTGGTCATAGCACCTGTTATCAGTGGTTGGTGGGATAGGGAGCCCAGTGGAATGGAAGAGGCTGTTCCCCCAAAAGAAAGGATGTGTGGCAGGCGAAAGCCCTGGGGATGGTGATGGGGGGGGGGTGTCATGTACTAGGACCAGCAGACAAGGGCAGCGGCCTGCTTGGAGCTGGTCTGCATGGCTCCTAAGAGCCGATTGTTTAGTTTTTGAGAGCTTTGTGAGCTAGTCATTGAATACAATAATTATTAAAAATTAAACAATATCAACTCACACTTACACTAAGTGTAAAATGAAGGTATCAAATATTCACAACTCACCACTCCCGAAATATTTTGCTACGTTTTCTGTTTTCTATGCTCTCCAGGCTCTTTATGGCTCTTGTATCTGCAGAGTAGAAATGATCTATAATACTGTGCTTGTGTGAATTTCCTTCTGATGAGGTCATGTTGGCACCCCCAAATTGGCCACAGTGAGAGTACTTATGCCACAGGTATGGCAAATGTGCAAATCAGAGTTGTCTCCTCTTCTCCCAGGAGTCGGTAGTTAAACGTTTACTAGCACACGACCAACCGAACGGGGAACAAAAGTACTACTTTATTTGTGACTGAGCTAGAGAGAGTGTTGCTTTGGAGCAAAGTTTGGCTGAATTTTGTCAAAGAAATTTGCTTCCTCTGACCTGGTTAGATGTGTGACAGATAGGAAAGAAGAACCGGGTCCTCCTCTGCCCCATGAAGACAGGCTGACCCAGGTCTCCCTATCCCATGGACTCAGGGAGAGGAAGGAACAACACACAGGTCCTGACTTTTCAGATGTGATAGACGCCCGCTGCTGAGACAGGGCCAAGGAATGTCCTGGACCCTGGCCAATCAGATTAGTAACATCTACATTCAGGAAATCAGGGTAGAGGGTGAGCAGAGATAGGAGCCCAGGCACGAAGGCTGAAGTTCTCTCTCCTCTAGTGGCAACTGTTTTGAACAAAACCTGTTGCCAACCTGAGAGAAAACGCAAATGGCTATTTACATAGGATCCTTTTGTCTCTGCCCTGTTAGCCTTGAGAGAAATATAGATTCCCAGTGTGATGGGGAAACCTCCCACTACCTTATCCAAGTCATCTGCATCCACGCCATGCGCCAAAGGAACCAGACAGGACTGGTCTCCCATGGGACCTGGCCTCTGGGAGCAGGAGGAAGAAAAATCTAATTGCTGCTTTAAAGCTTTCCACCCTGCTGGAAGGAAACACTATATTGGCGCTTCAGATCACACCGGCCTTGTCCCTTCACTAGTGTCCCAAATCTGTCACTCACCAGACATGTGACCTTAGGGAAGTTACCTAACTTCTTTGAGACTCTTTCTTCATCTGTAAAACGGAGATGGCTCTCCTAGGATGGATGGTTGTTGGGTGGGGGTTTAACAAGTGATATGACAGATGTGAAACTTCCCTGGACTTATCAAACAGTGGGGACCCCTACAGAAGCAACAGCCCTGACAATGTAGGGGGTAAAAACTCCTTGTAGCTGACGTTCACAGCATCATCAGCCTCTTTAGGTTTATAGGGCAATTTGCCTCAAGATTTCTGGTCCTTAACAAACATTTTGCTATTGATGGGATCCAGCAGGTGGCAGCATAGAATTACAAGTGTGATGAACTATCCCCCTCCCCTTTTCCAGTCTCCTCACATCCAGGGCTGACATTTCTCCTCTGGTTCATTATTATCTAGAAGAAAATTCAATCTGGACACCTCTGGGGAAGGTGGAGACACTGCGGCCAGTGCAGGCAGCCATTAAAAGATAACAGAGGTGCAGCACCTGGCCTTTCTGCTGTAGGTGGTTGTCTGCCTAGAGCACGGAGTATATTCACCCCAGGCAAATGTGTTCATTTCAAAGATGGTCTCAAGGTGGAAGGTTCCGTTCACAGGTCTAGAAGAAGCTGAACTGAACTCATTGACTTATTCCTGGAGTCTGGAACGCCAAGGTCAAGGTAGCAGCTGATTTGACTTGATTCTTGGTTGGAGCTCCAGTGTCTCTTACCAATCCCATCGCGAGGGTCCCACCCTCATGACCTCATCTAGACATAATTATCATCCTAAGACTCCATTTCTGAATCCCGTCATATCTAGGGTTAGGGTTTCAATAATATGAATTTGAGAGAAACACATTCAATACACAGCACAATCTACAATGTTTTTGTTTTTGCAGGTCTGGAGATGGAACCCAGGGGCATTCGACCTCTGAACTACACCCCCTGCCCTATTTTTTATTCTTTATTTTGAAACAGGGTCTCACTAAGTTGTGGAGGGCCTCACTAAGTAGCTGAGGCTGTCCACGAACTGCAATTCACCAGTCTCAGCCTCCTGAATGCTGGGATTACAAGTGTGTGCCACCACACCCGGCTTTACAATGTATTTCTAATTGTGTGCATGTTTCTGCTATTTATCTACCCAGTTCCTATCATTCAAGTATATATCTATCTATGTAGATTATTGACTATTTGTTTATGATGGTCTACATGAGTTCTATACAAAAGAACTGTTGGCAATGACAGAAATGTCCTACATCTGTGCTCTTGAATATGGTAACCATTAGCCACATGGAGCTATTGAAATTTGACACGTGGCCAGTGCAACTGAGGAACTGAATTTTAAATTTTTTTTAATTATTTAAATTTAAGATTAGTAGCTGGGTGTGGTAGCTCATGCGTATAATCACAGTACCTGGGGGGCTGAGACAGGAGGATTGCAGGTTTGAGACCAGCCTCAGCAAAGTAGTGAGACTCTCTGCAACCTAGTGAGACACTATTTGAAAACAAAAATAAAAGAGGGCTGGGGATGTAGCTTGGAGGTAGAATGCCTCTAGATTCGATCCTGAGTACTACACACAAAGAAAGAAAAAGAAAGGAAGGAAGGAAGAAATAAAAGAAAGAACAATTAAATAGCCAGGAGGGGGTTGGAGAAAGGCTTATGTACATTTTCTTTCTTTAATTGATTAGATTATGCTGAGTTTGGAAAGAGGAAAAATTTGAGTTTTAATGCAGAATTGGTTTCCAGAGTTAACTGTTTTGGGACAGGTGAAAGTGGCCCTCTTTATAAATGGAAAGACTAAGGCTCAGAGAAGTGAAACCATTGTCTGAGATGACAGCGGGTCAGTGACCAGGTCCCACCAAAAGGCCACTGTGTAAGCCTCTGGGAGCCCAGCTTTCCTCCTTCTCTCTCCTAGAAGCCACTTAGGGCCATTTGACTACCATCACAGGCTCACTTGTCCAGCATGGACTGTGTGAGTGTGTGTGAGCATGTGTACATATGTGTGCATGCATGTGCGTATATACACGTGTGTGCATGCAAAAGTAGGCCTTTTGCAGAGATCTTGTGTCCTGTTACAGATGAACAGGGTGGTGTACAAATCGGAATTGCACCCATCCAATCCCAAGTAACAGTTTAGGTGCATTTCAAGAACAGAAGTCATTATACAGTGCCAAGACTTTGCTGCCCACTCCATCTCGGCATCTACATGTGTGAGAATCCATGTAGTCATCGGCGATTAGCCCCGAGAGAGGGCATCGTCTCTGGCCAAAAAACTCCTTCACTCTTAGATATTCTTTCATAACTATTATCCTTTTGGTAATGATTCTTTTAACTCTCCAAATGAATTGCTCCGGTGGAAAAAAGATCAGGACTGTGAGAGAAACTGAATCCATGTAAAATAATCCTTCCAGCCTTGTTCAAATGGTAATTAGATGAGCTTTGTTCAAATGGTAATTAGATGCAATGCAACATTCCAGTCCACCTTTATCTTTGACCTTCAATAAATCTTGGCTTTTGCACCTAGTAATAGTGATGCCTGGAGTTATAGCGACACCATCTGGTTAAAAATAGCTATGTCAAAACAAAGGACAGATAAAATAGATGTGTAAAGGTGAAAGAAAGAAAATATGGTGAGAATAAGAAAGTATTTTTGTATGAAGAAGAGCTTATCCTAAGATTGTCCCGAATGGGAAAGAGAGAATTAGGGTAATCAGAAAAGAAAAGAAAGTTGCAGAGGGTTAGTGATAGGAATATGGATTATTAAAAGAGGGATAGGCTTCTAATAAGTCTATCGTTTGAGGAAAATTGCTCAGCTGCTAGAGAAATATATCTGACAACTAAATCTAAAGACTTCGTGTTATTTCTTGGTGTTTACCTGCTAAACTGTGTCATGAGTTTGTTTAAGTTTTCAGACAGCGGATAGTATTGCAGACAAAATCCAGCAGACATTCATCGAAGTTCCCTAAATCATCATAAAGGAACACGGATTTTCCTTACGATAACTATATGAAAGCTGGAATCTCGGACTATGTCCCCCATTATAGATAAAGGAGGACATTGGACTAAGCCCTAGGAATGAGAGCTCTGAAAGGGTTAAAGAAAACTCTTAAAAACAAACTGGACTCTTCAAGTGATTTGGGGTGTGACTTTTAGCCAAATAGAAGCCTCTGCAGCTGCAAGGCCAAAGGGGGCTGGGCTCCGGAGCACAAGACCCACCTGAGATAATGGGACTGATCTCAATCACAAAGACCTGGGATATCCCAGGCCTTACTTTTGTCTTGTTCAGGGTTGGTAATCTGCATGTGTATCTCTCTATTGTACCTTGGGTGTTTTGCACCTTTTTACTAGACATTCACTGGGAGAGGGGAATATATAAAAAATCTTGTGTCCAAAATAAAGTGATCGATTGCACAAGAAGCATTGATCCATGTCAGGTTCTTTTTCAAAAGCGCCGATCATAGGATTATTTTCCTAGGAAAAAACCGCTACAGATAAGAATCTGTAGTACGTCACCCTGTCCTTCCCCATCTTTACTGAGACTCTCGACCGCGAGCAAACTCGCGCCCCATTGGACTAGCTGGCTTGTGACAATACAGTCTTTTAGGGACAAAGATGCTCAGTGTGACCCTTCTGACAGTGTCAGTCAGCACTGGAAAAGGTGTTTTGGGGTCTGAGCACAGGAGAGGCCAGTGAATAGAGACATTCCTGGGTTTCTCCCAAGCCCTGCCATCACACCACAACCACACCACAGCCACCAATACCAACCATCAACAACCAGTTAGTGAGGCAGCTCTGTGTGCCAGGCCCTGTGCCCAGTGCCCCATACATAGCATCTCATTCATCTCATTTATAGCTCCATCTATGGGGAAGATGTTCTCAACCCTCCTTTCACAGAAACATCCAGCTAGGTTATGGCCAAAGCCATTCCAGAGCCCGAGGTCTAAACCCTTAGCTCATTTTTCGGGTGGCTGGCTTCTAACAATTATATTCTCCCTGTTCCCTTTAGCCCACCTCAGTGACCTGATATGGAGGACATTTGAATGGACAAATGTGGCATCCACCAAGTCTAGACTCCAAAGTGAGGGTGGGCAGGTGATCTCAGATCCCAGCAATGAGCTCCCCGGCATCAGCGCTGCCCCAGCAGTCACGCCCCATAGGGCTTCTCCATCAGCTTACCATAAGACAGTGGGAACGAGCTCTAGCCCATTCTTTCAGGGCTCACCATTCCTACTGTTCAACCTTTAAATGTTCCATGCCCAGGTGTTTTTACAGGGCTGTTGGGACCAGGGTCTCATGTCCAGGGGAAATGATGGCCTAGAGGAATGACTCCCAGGGGTGATGGAAGTTATCACACACCCAACGAGTGTGGACGCCATGGAGCAACTCCAGTTGGTTCCCTTTTGGGTCCCCTCAGCGGGGGGGAGGGATTTCTTTTCACAGTACCATTCATCTATCCTGAGGTGCAAGGTTGTGGTTTATGGGCCTCCCTGGACTACTGATAGAGGAGGTTGATTACATGGCAGGTGAGGCTGGGTATAGGAGTCACTTCTAGGTGACCCATGGGTGCTACTTCAGTCCTGGGAAGGTAGCGAGTTCCCCATTGCTAGAAATATTTGAGCAGATATTACATAAATAACTGTAAGCTGTTTGCATATGGTGGTGCCTGTCTGTAATCTCAGTATTTGGGAGGTGGAGACAGGAAGATTGCAGGTTCAAAGCTGGCCTCAGGAACTTAGTAAAACCTTTGGCAAATTGTTAAGATCCTGCCTCAAAATAAAAAATAAGTAAATAAAGGTGCTGGGGATATAGCTTGGAGATAGAATGCCTCTAGGTTCAATCCTAGGTTCCAGAATAATAATAAAAGTAATCTGACATGCTCACAGAGTACCACACAGTTGTAAACTATGCACTCTCTTCTTTCCTCTCTATAGTTACTTCATTTACCAGGTCTTCTCTTTACTTCATGGATAAGGCTTAGAGAGGGGACACAAGTTGCCTAACATCACACAGCTAAAATTCACTTAAGACAACGTTCAGACCTAGGTCTGAAAGGCTCCAAACCCTAAGGTGGATGTTGTAGTTAGCACCTGGGATGTCCCCGAAAGGCCCATGTGTTAAAGGCTTACTCCCCTGCTTGGTACTACTGGGAGATGGTAGAAATGTTAGGAGGTGTTTTAGGTCATTGGGGGTGTGCCCATGAAAGGCATTGTGGGACCTTGGTTCCTCCCTCTTCCATGCGCTGGGCAGTTTGCTCCACTATGTACTCCCACAGTGATGTGTTGCTTCCCCACAGATCCAGAGCTGATTGATCATGGACTGGAACATATGAAACCAAACTAAACCTTTCCTCTAAGTTGATTATCTCAGGCATTTTGTCACAGTAATGGGAAGCTGAATAACACTGTTGGGATCCCTTTTAAATGTGATCACAGTGATCTTGCATAGATTGAGAGCCAGGGTAAGACCTTGGCCTCTCATACCACATGTAATTTAAAATTAAAACCAAAGGTTGCTAACATGCATAATACAATTTACTTTTTCCCATAATTAATACAAAGGTTTTTTTTAGAAAAAATAAAATTAAAGCAATCCTAAACTCTGAAATAGGTATATGGAAATTTAGCTGCAACCCTCCATCCCTACCACATCATGGTTTTTCTAAATATCAAATTACTGTCGAGCATGATTAGCCAATTAGAGAAAATGAAGGGTCATATGTTTTCTCTCTTAGGCAGAAGTTAAAGAGTAATTGGGACACAAGAGTGACTTGAAACAACGAATGAGACACTCCAGTGGAGTGAGGGAGGTGGTCTAGGTGAGTGGGGGCGGAGAGAGAGAATTAATGAAGGAGACACTTCCACTGACATTACATTCATATGTGAGAACACCAGTGTCAATCTTAAATATGAGCTGCATTATGATGTCAGACTATAATGCACCAATAAAAGTATAAAAAATAAAATAGATATTAAATTACACTCAAAGCCTCTCCATATTTCCCCACCTTCCCTTCTCCACTCCGTTCTCTCTCATTTTGAGTACCTGCCTTTCTGAAGCCCTAATTCTGTTTAATCTTTGACCAGGTAAGGGACATTGCATACATAGGTCAAGAGGTTTATCCTGTGATGACTTTGGGGTGTAAAGTTAGATAAAATCTCACTAAATTCCCTTTTAACTTTAAAAGTCTGAGGTTCTATCATTTTAAAAACAGCAAGAGACATCTGTTCATCCCATGGTCATGTCTAATATTCCAAGAGCACAGTAAACACTTAAGATATTTTCTGCTTGGGGAATGGAGGAGGAAATGCTATGAGAAAAGACAAACTATAGCTACAAATATCTGCTGATACTAAGGAAATAAAATTACCAGTAAGACAATGTACTTTATTTCATATGTAAATTTGCAAAGAAACAACATAATTGAGCAAAACAAACTCAGAAAAAATAATGGCATTATAGCAAAGCTCTTTCTGTTATGCCTATTCAGATTTGCTCCATAGAGCATTTCAGAGGCTAAAAACCAAAACCCGTTCATTAATAATCCACTGCATTTTGAATGGCCCATTATTGATAGGAAGCAATTCAAAACGAGGGTGCTTGGTGTAGTGTGGTTTCATTCATAAGCTATACCGTTCCTGTTGTTCTTGTCTGGGTTGCACAGGATAGCCCCCAAACTGGTTATTCCTTGTTTTACACTCGAGTTCCTGGTTTCACCAAGTGGTGATAGGTCTGAAATTTGTGTTTAATGCTTGTTGATTCTTGGAAGTTGGCAATTTGCTCTCTTCCCCCTGAGGATACTGTGGGCCTCTTGCTAATTGGTTTAAGATAACTGAGAAGTAAGCTTGATGCCTCATTGGAAGATGCAAGGGCAGAGTGTGTCCTTAGCTAAACCTAAATATTTTCAGAAAGAAGTGGCTTTGGACTTTCATTTGGCTGGCTTTTATAGGTGGAAAAGGCTCCTAATGAGCCGGGCATGGTGGCGCAAGCTTGCCATCCCAGGATTCAGGAGGCTGAGACAGGAGGATCATGGTTCGCAGACAGCCTCAGCTACTTAGTGAGGCCCTTTGCAACTCAGTGAGACCCTGCTTCAAAATAAAGGATTAAAAATAGGGTTGGTTGCAATATAAAAAAAAATAGGGTTGAGGGTGTAGCTCAGAGGTAGAATGCCCTGGTGAGCTCTGTGAGGGGCAGGAGCTGAGTCCTCCCCCCTGTGGAACCCTATCACCTAGCACGACATCTGATGCATAGTAGCTGCTCAGGAAATGTGTGTTCCAACAATGAGCACACATTTCCTGGCTCCTTGAAGGGTTCTTTCTGTGCTTCCTGACAAGGTCCAGCTAAATGAAAGATTGACGATCAGTGGATAAAGATGTGCATGCCTGGCAGAAAGACGCCCTGCAGCATTGTCCAGGGCTATCGTCAGGGCTCAGTTGTGGTGTTTGGTTCCTGGTCTTAGTCTTAGGTTTTCTCTTTTTCTAAAAATATGCTTTTATGGGTGTATCATAATCTCACATCATAATAAAGTTCAGAGTGATTTGGGACACCTGTGCACACGGCTCTTGGTGAGCTCTCACCAGGCTCCCTCCCTCAATACATGGCATTACGATTGGCATTGCAAATTTTGTATACATACATAGCATGAATAACAGTGTTTCTGCCCTCAAGCCTACCTCCCTTTGGCCCTCTCCTTGCTCCACTGGGGGTTCTTTTCTTTTATCCAGAGTCTCTCTTGTATCCCAATGTCTCATTAACTTCCACATATGAGAAAAAAAAAATATGGTCACAAAGAAGGATTTCGTGAAAGAGAAGCAAACAGTCTCCAAAGTACCTGAGCATTGCTCTATAAAGCAACTTTGGCAATTTGAAAACTCATTGTTTGCAACAGTCTTTAAGTATCCAGGCCCTTCTCTTGATGCCGCCAAAACTTGATCTAGAAAACAGATTTCTTGCAAGCAGGAATTGGCAACCAGACTCTGGATTTTTCTCTATAAATCCCAGCAGCAGGATAAGAAATCCAGCTCAATATCCAACCTACTGGTAGACCCTGTGCCCCACGCCCAGCTGTTTCTAGCTGGGTGGCAGCCTGAGTTTTCAATACGTCGTGTTGCCAACATAGGGATACAGATACAAAGGGCGTGACTTCCACAGTCCCTGTGGGTTCTGCAAAGGTCTCAGCCCCCAGGACTAAGGAACTGGGTGATGGGGTGGGAATCAGGAGAAAAGCAAGCTCTGTGATATGTCACGTGAAGGCCCATCAGAATCCAGAGGTTTGGAGAGCAAGTTGGCGTTGAAACTGTTAAGCTAGTGCTACTTTAATTCCAATGAGTCAGACGGCCTTTCTCCAGATGTGGGTTTGTGTATCCTCCAACATGAACTCTGAGATGCTGATAATAAATTATGCAAACCAGTATTGGTCATATATACCTCCAAAGGGACTCAGCAATGGTTTCCTACTGCATTGGTCCATTTAGGCTGCTATAAGAAAGCACTATAAACTGGGTGCATCATAAACAAAAATATTTATTTCTCACAGTTCTGATTTAAGTCCAAGATCAAGGTGCTGGCAGATTTGGCATATGGTGAGTGTCTGCTTCCTCATTCATGTATGGGGGAAGAAGGAATGGATCTTTCTGGGGTCTTTTTATAAGGGCACTAATCTCATTCATGAAGTCTCATGACCCAATCACCTCCCAAGGGCTCACCTCTAGTTACCCTTGATCAGAGACTGGGTTTTAGCATATGATGGGAGGGCACACAGCCTTTCAGCCTGTGGCCCTTACTGACCCTCTTTGTACATTTTACCTGCAGCTACTCCTCTCTAATGTTCCCATCTCTCCCTTCCTTCCTTTCTTTTAAAATTTACCCATTCATTGTGTGGTTGCTCTTTATTCCTTCTCTTTTTTGTTTTCTTTTTTTAAAAGTATACTTTTACTGGTGCATTTCAGTCCCACATCGTAATGTAGTTGATAGTGGTGGTGAGATCCAAGCACTCAGCACTTGGTGAGCTTCTGTCCCACCTCTCTGCCCACCCCTCCCCCATACATGATGTTGAGATTGGCATTGATAAGTTCACACATGTACATAACCTCACTGGAAGTGTTTCCTTTACTAACTCTTGGGGCCCAGTAAGAAGCGACCCCCAGCACTGCCCTTTTCTAGACCCCCTCCATCACTGGGGTTTCTCTCCCGTTATCTAAAGTCCCTCTTATAGCCCCATTACTTCCTAGCTTCCACATACGAAGGGGAAACATATGACCCCTCACTTTCTGTGACTGGCTAAATTCACTTAACGTGATGTTCTCCAGATCCCTGCATTTACCTGTGAATTACATGATTTTGTTCAGTGTTGCTGAGTGGGATTCCATTATGTGCGTATCCCATAGTTTTATAAATTCATCTGTTGATGGACATCTAGGTTGGTTCCAGATTTGGCTATTGTGACTTGTGCTGATATAAAACATGGATATGTATATATCACTATAATGATTTCAATCCCTTGGAAAGATACCCAGGAGTGGTATAGCTGGATCATATGGTGCATCCACTCCCAGTCTTCTGAGGAATTGCCACACTGATCTCTACAGCATCTATACTAATTTAAGGGTATGTTTCTTCTTGGCTCATGAGATCATACTCCAAGCCAAGATGGCTCCAGAGACCACACGGAGCCACCAGGCCTGCTCTGTTCTGTGGCAAACCCCAGCAGCATGACAGTGAGGCTGGGCTGTGAGCAGGACTCCAACACCACCGGAGGAGGCCGAATGAGAGGCAGGCAGGTTTGGGGGGTATGAAAGCCTTTGTCATTTTATTTTACAATAAAAAATTCGAACAGCATATGAACACTCTGTTCCCGGCAGAGGCGAAGGACATACAAAGTTAATTAGAAAGCAAAGCATTAAAATAACAACAGCTACATTCAAAGCTTCTGCTCAGTACTTTGCCCAAAGTATCTAACGTGGTTGGAAAGAATCACCGCAGTTTAGGCTTTTCACCCAGAGTTAAAGCACATGTACAAGAACTTACGCAGCTTCCAAATCCTAGATGATAACAACAACAGCAACTGTGTGGGGCTGGCTTCTGTGGGCAATTTTAAACTTAGGCATTTCTTAATTTTCCTCCACAAGAAGGTGTATCGTGAAAAGACTAATTTAGCAGATAGGAGGAGCTCGAATATTTTTTGCTGGCTAGAACTGAATTGTGAAACTAATATTTTAGTAAGGATTCCTTCAATTATACTTTGCAAACCATTCTGAGATACATCATGCTAAGTGCTCCTCACAACCACCACGGGAGGCAAGAAGTACAGATGTCAACCCCATTTGAAAGATGAGGAACTAAAGATTCCTTTAGTATGAGTCACTCGAGGTCTAGAATATTTACATCTTTCCAGAGTTTCCACAGATGCTCCTCTGATTCTGTTTGGTACATTTTTTTCTACTCAATTTGCCTATATGTGTGTGTGTGGGAATTTGGGGGGGGGAGGAGGGGCGAAATTTAGACATAAAGAAGAGACCAGGGAAAGTAAGGCAAGGCCATGTTTAATTTATGTAAAATACATGGATGGTCTCCCTTCATGATTTACAGAAGTCTAACCAAGGTCAAATGAAAACATAAGTTTCTACAATGCATTATATAATGGCTCTCATTAAATTATAGGTTCGAACTTTGAGGACAAATTCCACCTGATCAAATTCTGCCTTTCCTTATTTTGGAAGCCTGAAGAACCAGAGCAACTTGGTATCTTCTAAGATAACTTGTTTCTGGTACAATTTATACTCTCTAAATATTTCTTTTCAGAAACACCCTACTCATTAGCGCTTAGCACTGGGTAGTGTTTGGTTGACAGTTCACCCAAGAAATCAAGAGACCTTCTCATCCTCAGGACACTAATTTATTATATCGGGAAGGTCAGAGCCACAATAATAATACGTTTCACTTGAAACCAATTTTGTTTCAAAAGACTCTATTGAAAGGCTCATCGGTTTTTTTCACCCATGCAAGTGTGTGGTCATGAGCCACGTTAATAGCACCTGAGCTAAGATCATGCAATACAGTATACAGATATTTATTGTCTGCTGAGCAAAACATTGTGCTCACTGGGCCTTGGTCAGAAACCTCTTCTTAGGCTCAGCAGCAGCATTCGACAATTTGGTAATGGTGTTGGGGGTAGGAGGTGGCTGGGGCGATTCTGGCCAGTCTACCAGGGTCTCAAGTGCATGCATTCTCGCCTTATGCCCGAATGAGGGATGGCCTTTCCTCTAGGTGACAGCTCCAATCGGGATGGTCCTCTGAGTCCTGGCTGCTGGGCAGCATTCTAGGAGGACTGGGCAATTCCAGTTTTTAGTAGGTTCCTTCTGAAGGTCCTTCCCAGTGATGCTCCTCCCTCTGGGTACTAGTTCCCAAAAATGTCCCTGTTGAAAGGGTCAGTGCAGGGAGCTAGGCTTGTAGACAATGGCCCCGCCTCCTTGGTCACAGTTGACTGGGTAGGTGCCAAGGGGGCTCCTCCAGAGGCAGATGAACTCGGCTAATCAGATTCTCAAGAATTTGCCTGCGGAAGCACAGAGATGCTAGTCAGAGTGGTGGGCAATGAGAAGGAAGCTATGTGGAGGGGGTCCTGTGGTGGGTTTGTCAGCTACTATGCACTAGTGAGGAAGCTGTTGGCCAAGGGAAGCAAGCAGTCCTAGCAGACATGCAGAGAGAAACAGGCGAAGGCCTGTGAGGAGCCAGAATGTAAGAGTGCGAGAGCGCAGGCGTGAGGCAGCTGCCTCAGCCCCTCGCCCATGGGAGCCGAGGAGAGTTTCTAAAAAATGTCCCTGCATTCCTCAGTCGGCCCCTACACCTGAGCAATGGGGTTCTAGTCCTTGCCAAGTTCCAGGACCTTTGAGGTTGGACTAAATGGCAGAGTTTAACTTCCAACACTTAGACTTCCAGCCGTCATGACTACAAGCTAAATTATTATCATTCCTTGAGAGTCTTTGGATATGTTTCATAAGGAAAGCCCAAATTAGTCTATGGACTGTGGTGGTAGGAGGAATTTAGGGTTATGTTTGAATGCTCTTCTCCAACTTTAAAAATAACATGTTATTTTATTCACTGAACTTTGAGCACTTGTGCACTATGTAGAAAAATGGAGCTTGTTTATAGATCATAAGTATTTAAAACCTTCGATTCATTTTTCCTATTTCTGCCTGTTAGAAAAAGTGTCCCCTTTAGTTAGGTATTTAAATTCCTAACCCTTCTATTCTATACATTCTTTCTCAGTGTTTTACTTAATCATACACCTAACAATTTTCTTTCTTCCATCAAGATTATTCAGAAATTACATGCCCTTCTGCTGGGTTCTTAATATAACAAAAACACAATATAACTTCTCCTATGCTTAGGTACCGGGTTGTTACACAATCTACCCTTTAAGTGGCGACTTTCTCTCTGTGGGTAACAGTTACCACCTTGTTGCACAAGTGTCTGAAAACAGGTACCAGGCCATACAATGGACCTGTATGTTTCTGCCCCACTGGGCCACCTCCCTAGGCAGAGCAGGCATCTGCTACCTCACAGTGACGAGCTATCAGCGCATCCCTGCCCGCCTTTTTAGATTCCTGGTGCCAAGAGCCATTCATCACCATGGCTTTGAACAGCATTTCAGGACACCGTTTCCTTGATGGCGTTCTCTGAGAGAAGTCAAAATGCATTTCTCCTCTTTCCTTACTCCTTTCTCCTCCGCCTCTTCTTCCTCTTCCTCTTTTTCTTCCTCATTTTCCTTTTTCTTCTTCGTCGGGGGTTGAACCCAAGGGTGTTCTACCTCCAAGCTACACCCCTAGCCCTTTTTATTTTTTATTTTGAAATGGGGTCTAAGTTGCTGAAGGTCTAGCTAAGTTACTGAGGCTAGTGTTAAACCTGCGATTCTCCTATCTCAGCCTCCCACATACTGGGATCACAACCATGCACCTCTGCTCCCAGCTAGAATGCATTTCTTCTTCATGAATGCAGAAAACTCACATCAAAACCAGTGCCAAAAAAAAGTTTATTATGCCACAGAGGCATTGCCCTCTGTACACTTTATCTGAAGTTCCTTACATAATCAATCATCTTTTTTCTTGGCAAGAACACTATGAAGTCCCGCAGGTGACCCCTGTCTATTTAGTCAACTTCCGGGGATAGTTAAAGAACTATGTCCCAGCAAGCATACAGACAGCATGCAGAAACAGAGAGCAGGTTGGGTCATGAATCAGCAGGCCAAGGGCTTGGTCCTCGGGCCAGTCGCTCCACTCCACCAGACTTCTGCTTCCTCGCCAAGGCCACTGAGGTCCGTGATGGCTTTTGAGACTGTCTGGAGGATCACGATGAACAGAGTTCATTGCTGTCTCCTCTAGGCTCTCGTGCAACCCTATTTTCACTTCCATGAGGGCACCTTTGACCCTCTCTCTTAGAGTCACCTGTCCAGGTATCTGTCACCTCTAAGAGCTTAAGAGACTCTTCAGGGAAGGGACCACAGTTTAGTCCCAAAAGAATCAAATAATGGCTCACTACCTCCCCACTGGGGGGAAAACATGAACAGGATGAATATTTGTGATTTAATTTCCTTTCAACTTAAAGTTTCCCTCTCATTTACTTTTCTTGAACCCATGTCTGATTTAGCATGTTATATTTAGCTTTCTCAAAGGACTAAATATTGCATGGGGCTCTGCAAAGACTACAGTGATTTGTAGCTCCGTCCTCTTAGCGATCTGGAGTCATATCACTGCAAACTGTGGATTCATGGTCTCTAAGTCCCTGGAACATCCCAAGCTCAGACATTTTCTTTTGCAACATGTACACATATTTCAATCACATATAGGTCTTGAAATTTCATTTTCACATACAGTATTTCCAGGCATGTACCAAGCAGACAAAGTACTGGGTTAATATCATTGCACTGATGAAATAGTGATATCACTGATAAAGTGGGACAATGTAGCTGACTTTATCAGACTCATACCATTTGCATGAAAAGGCTGAGTTTCTTTGGCTCTTTGTTCACTCAAGTGCATCGAATACCTATTTGGGTAGACTTAGGCATCGTGTTAACCTGTCAATAAAATCTTGCACCGTCCACAGCGTTCTGCAAGCTGATTTAGGGTTTGGACTACAACAACCGGCCATTGGTAGAAATATACCATATATACACGTGAAGATTACAAAAATACATTTTATTTATAGCTGATTTCTTTTTGAGTAACAAAAAACTAACACTATCAAAGACCAACCAGCGTACTAAAAGGACACTACCTAATACCATCCAAACAAGAGACTCGTTTGGGGATTCCATGACACAGCGCCTCTAAACATTCCAGAAAGGGTGACTTGCCATTGGGAAATAAAAACAGCTTCTTGGAAAAGTCTGTGCTTCAACACTTTGAATCTCCCTTTTAATCAGTTCCATTCCTACTCTTCTTTGAACTTTTAAAAATTTCCACCTTCCTCGTTCAGTAAAGACCAAAGAAACTCATGAGAATGGAAAGATGGGCTTAGAAGGGAATGGGGACAGCTGAAGCTAGATGGATCATGGGTGAAGGCAGGACAGGACTTTGTTCTCTAACAGACACCAAGTAAGTCCCCAACACCATACGTGGCTCCCAAAGGGAGGGAGTGAAGGGCTCCTTGCCCCTCAGCTGCCAAAGTTAGTAGCTGTTCTGCTTGTGTTGCTCAATGGCTGGTGCCCTGGTGCTGCGAGGCAACGTCCTCCCCAGAGGTCTGGAGGCTGACTCCCCATGCCAGGGAGGGTGGCATGGAACCTCACCGTCACAACATAGCAGCCCTGCCATTTCAGCAAATGTCTTCCTATGACCATCGACGCCAGAGACTTGGTGAACTCCATATACTTTTTTTTTTAAAGGTTATTTACATTTAAACTCCCATCAACAGATTTTTTTTTTTAATTTTTTTTTTTACATTCAGAAGCAGAGGCTGTAGCCTGGAATGACTGTGAATCCACCGCTCCCATTTCTAACAGGAATCAATGACTATTTCCTTCTGGACCACTAGGCGGCACATGCTGGACATTATTGTTTAAGAGAAAGAGATTTTCTTGTAAAGATTGGTTTATCTATTATCACCCCCAAAGAGAGAAGCTCTGTTCTAAAGCCACTTTCAATGCAGACAAAAAAGAAAAGAAAAAAAAAAAACCTTCACAAATAGTGTTTTTTCTTTTGTAGGACCCTAAAAGCTCTTAGCACCAATTCTCTCTAAGTTAGATCCCAACTTGTAGGATATTCAGTTTCCAAAATGACAACACCTTTAAAAAACCTTGTCAACACAAATTCACCATTCCTGCTCATCTTCTCTCTTTTAGGACTTTAATTAACAGGAGAAGGGAAAAAAGAGTCGGGACTATTTATAGGCACAGCCATTGGTACTGCTTTTCATCCGATTCATTTGACTTTGAATATGAGCACTTAAAGCAAAGGGACTCAGATTTCTTGGCTGGAGTCACTGTCTCCTTTATACACTAGAGATCTTCTTGGTCATAGTCATGGCTGAATGAGAGAGAGTACAGTCTGATACTTAATTCACACTTCTGTGTTGCCTTTAACATGGAAAGAGCTAACATGCAGAGGTCACCAAAGACAGAACTATAGTCTCCCACTTCTGGTGACATATTAAAATGTGGCATTGGACAGGAATTTGTAGATTAGCTAGTGCCTCTTCTGAATAAGGCTTCTTAGGGAAATACACCCATGGTTCAAACATCCAACATAAGAGAAAATCAAATACGTGGTCCCAAACAGGGTCTTCTGGATCCACTGTCAGTCATATAAGCCAAGAATCCAGTCATCCACGAGTTTGCTCTATTTCCCAGGGCCCCACTGTTCACCTTTTCAGAAACTGAGGGTGCAATTCGCCCCATGTCTGTGTCTCAAGTCCCCACACATTAGGTGTGAGTAACCCAAAGGCTGCTCCTTGGAGTCTGGAAGCACACAGCCTTGCATGGTTGAGCTGTTAGACCTGGAACTCGAACATGTCCGTCTGCTTCTTGGCCAGCTTGGCCACCTCCTCGCGGATGGCCTTCACCAGGGCGGCGGTGGAGATGTTGGTCAGGGGTGTGTCCGGTGGGTCGTTCTCCGCCAGGCTTTGCTGTGAGGCTGCCGCGGAGGGCCCGGGAGCTTGCTCCAGGCTGGGGTGCAGGTTGGTTGGCTGGCTGTACTGGCGAGGGAGCCTGGAGGGTGAGCTCTGCTGATACCGGGACCGGGGGTAAGCCTCAATGTACCCGGGGAGGGGAACCTGCAGAGGATTTGGGAGCGAAGAGAAGGACCTGAGGTTAGGGAGGAGCTCAAGTCACAGGACACACTGGATACCAGAAGTAGGAGGGGACCGAGGGCAAGGAACGAGTGGAGAAGAAAATGTAAAGCAGAAGCCATGTATCATTGTACAGATACAAGAAAAAAGAGTTGGACGTGGTGGTGCACATTTGTAAGCCCAGCGTTTGGGAGGCTGACATAGGAGGATTACGCAGGCTTGAAGCCAGCCTCAGGGACTTAGTGAGGCTCTCAGCAATTTAGTGACATCCTTTTTCCAAATCAAATATAAAATAGGTCTGGGAGTGTATCCTGGAAGTAGAGAGCCCCTGGGTTCCACCCCAAGTACCACAAAAACATAACAAAATAAAAAAAACCCCAGAGTTCGTTTGGTTAGAAACAGGTAATTTGGCCGGGCGTGGTGGCACACGCTTGTAATCCCCGCGCTTGGGAGGCAGAGACAGGAGGATCGCGCAGGTTCGAAGCCAGCGGCGTGCGCTGGCTTAGGAGACCCTGTTTCCAAATAAAAATGTTAAAATAGGTCTGGGAGTGTAGCCTGGAGGTAGAAGGGTTTCCAGGAACCCCAGTACCACCAAAAAAAAAAAAAAAAAAAAGAAACAGGTAATTTGGGCTGGCTGAACTGCTGCCTAGAATTAAGTAGGTGTTTCAAACCTGGCTGAAAATATGTCTGAGGCAACATCTGAAACTCTCTGCCTCCCTAATTAATTTAAGCACAATCGAGCTGCCTGGACTGCAGGGGTTTCTTATTAATAGTAGCTAATACCAACAGAGCCCTGTGCTAAGGGCTTTCCATACATTATCTCATTTAATTCTCAAAGCAACAACCCAGGAGGTAGGTTCTGTTATTCCTATTTTACAGATGAGGACACTGAAGTGAAGCTTGACATCCTCTGAGGTGATGCAGCCAGTACGCCACCGAGGAACCCTTATATATATAGTGTGCTACAAGACAGGTCTCAAGTTCCTCTGTCAAAGGACACTCTCTTTTACTACGATGTCTCCTTTCAATGGCTGGCTGACATTAGTATGAGGTTAGTGAGATGGAGGCTGAGCCAACCAAACACTGGGTCTCAGCCTTCATCCCACTTTCTCCCACAAGCGTGCCAAGCAGGCAAAGTTTTGGGAGGGAATCAGCAAGGGTCTCACCGAATCGGCCCATTGGCTGGGGAGCTCATTCTCTCCCGCGTAGGACATCCAGGCCTGGCTCCTGTAGGATGAGGGAGGCGTTGGGATGAAGTAGCCGGTGAAGCCAGGTCTGTTGGCAGCTGGGATGGCAAACACTGCTGGTACCGTGTTACCTGGAGGAGGGAACCAGGAGATCAGAAGAGGCCGCACTCGGGGGCCCAGCCCCCCAAGAACCAAATAGAGCCAGTTTCATAGGCCGTCTGCTGGGCTTGAAGTCTCCTTAAATCAGGTCTGAGCCGAGTGGTACTTGCTTGGGCTGCAGCACTGACGTAGCTCTATTGAGGTAGAGTGCCCCTGGCTTGGCTGGCTGTGGCTTCAGGTCACACAGCAGTCCTGTAGCACTCCTGTAAGGCCACCATGCACAGGGAGCAGGCGATGCTCAGCTCAGGGGGTCTGGCCTTGAGGCCAGGGTGTGCAGAATCCAGTCGGCTCTCATTGCCAGGCGTGGGGTCTGCATTCACCCAGGAAGGGAAGGCTTTTGGTAATGTCAACAAACACAGCCTGGACCAGCAGTGCTCTGGACTCTCCCACCTTCCCACCCTCTACAGAGGCGGTCATGGGCTTAGCCAGCCCCAACCCTGGGATTGGCTCTAGTACGCAAACACCTCTTCCTGCAGCCCCACCACTTGCCCAGTTAGTAAGAGGGCACCAACTGCTGGACTCAGGCTTCCTATGCTTTAACGGCCCAATTCTGCCCCCACTAAGTCCTTACCAATTATCTCCTCCCCATCCCAATACCCCTGACCGCTGCTGGCAGGAGGAAACACCTTGTAGTTCAGGTGATTTCTCCCCAGAGAACCACTGTTATTTTGGCGGTACTGGGGATGGAACCCGGGGCATTCTACCTCCAAGCTACACCCCAGCCCTATTTTTTATTGTTTATTTTGAAACAGGGTCTTACTGAGTTGCAAAGGACCTAAGTAACTGAGGCTATCAGTGAACCATGATCCTCCTGTCTCAGCCTCCCAAATGCTGGGATTACAAGCGTGCGCCACCATGCCCGGCTAGAACCCCTGTGTTTTTAAAGGTCCAAGAACAAGAACCCAAAGGAATGGACATCACAAGTGGAACTCCTGAACCCCATGAACGCTATAGTGTCAGCAATTGGGTGTCTGCAGTTTTAGCCCAAAGGGTATGGTGTGAACAAACTATAAAACCAAGTAGGTCATGTACAAACCTTGCTGTCTCACTTGGGCATCATTTGTCATAGCAAAACAAAAACAAAACAAAACAAAATACTGGAAGCAACCCTTCTGTCCGTCAAGGGGGAAAAGGATAGATTGTGGCCTATCATGCAATTGAACACCATATGGCAAATGAAATGAAGGAATAAATTATTATGTGTGTGGCAACCTGGAGAAATCTTGCCAAAACAACATGGAACCCAGGAAACAATGTACAAAAGGAAATGTACAGCATCTCACTTATGTAAATTAAAAATACTAAGACAATATATACTGTTATATAGACATAGATATGTAGCAAAAAATTAAAACCCATGATATAAGAACTATGATTATCTTGGGGAAAAAGAAATGTGGTAGGGGTGGATAGCTGTATGTGTAATGCTTTAAAAACAAAACAAACACCCCTTTAAAAAAAAAAAACCTGAAAAATGTTATACAACCTGACTTTAGCATATGTTGGTACTTGGCCCAATTCAGAACTTTTAAAGAAAAGCAGCAGCTCTTCTAGTTGGAGCTAGTGAGCCAGGAGGGGACAGAAATGGGGTGGCTTTGATTTCTGAAGGTGGCAGGTGTTAGACCAAGTGGTCTGGGAGTCTGGGAGGGAGAACAGTTCTGGAGCAGGGATTGGGGGCCCCTGGGCTTTCCTCTTCTTGCTCACCTGAGTAATTTAAGGCCGACTGATCCAGCTGCGTCACGGACACGGGACCCCTGGACACCTGGGTGAACGAGGCACTGTCGTGCAGCTGGGTGGGCTCAGGCCCCGCTGACTCTCCCATTCGGGTCTTGCTGCCGATGTCTGAGGTGGAGCTGGGCAAGGCAGAGGGGCTGCGTTAGCCTGGCCCCCAGACCTCAGGCGGTGGGGCCCCACAGCCCTAACACCTTTGGTGTTGGGCTCTGGCCTCCAAGTCCCACAAGGTGGGATCTGGAGGACTGGGCTTTCTCTGGAACAATGAAGGGACTTCTGAGGTCCCCAGCCCTGCAGCAGCCGGAGCCATTTTCAGCAGCTCAAGGTCAGTTCTCCTCTAAGGGTGGTTCTCTTGCCTCTGGGTAGAACATTTTGTTAATTTCCATGGAAGAGAAACTAAGCAATTAGCACTGGGTGTTAGCTGGGAATGGTCAACCTAAGGAGGTGATGACATCATCGGCAGCCAATGAGAAGGCTCCTTTGGGAGGTGGGGGCTCTGCCTCCCTGCCACAAGCACAGGTGCCCAGGCCGCTGTGGGAGGGTACATTTGCTGCTCTTACTGGCAGGAAGAGGGAAGCCCAAGACTCTGGGAGGCAGGGACTGCCCTGGGGAGCAGGAACCAGCACTTGGTGAGCATTATGAATAAGAAAACTTGCCTTCTCTTTTTTTGGTCCCACAAACAGACAGAGAATCAGGCCCATTTAACACATCATCTTTCCACTTAGTGTTCAGTAAGCTGTGGAAGAGGCGGGCAGGTTGCCTCGGGCATCTCCTCGTCTACAGAGGGTGCTTTCTGCACACACCAGCTTTTCCTGCAAACGCAGTCCTTCCTCTACAGAAGGATGTCACAGGGGGACTTTGCGCTCCCCTAAAATTAAAATGGGAGGGAGGGAGGGAGAGGCAGCTGCAGCTGGTGGCAGGCTGCCAGCCCTCAGCGCCACCCTGGCAGACAGAGGAGTGGCTGTCACTGTAAGAAGAGAGGACAGGGAGGCAGGGGTCTGTGCCTGTCACCTCCCCTTCCCATAATCTGCCTCAGCTTCCTCATCAGCAAAACAAAAGAGGCAGACAATCAGCTCAAGGGTTTCTTCCTGGTCTCATTCTCTGAACTTATATGGAGGAAGGGGACCCCCTGATGTTTGGAGGGGTGGCAGAGGTGCAGAGGGGACAGGGTTGAGAGAAGAGGTGAGAGGGGAGTGCCCCCGTCAGCTGACCTGCCACTACGTGCGTGATGCTGGTGACTGAGCAGCCCCTTCCTTGGTCGTCCAGGAGGGTCACCGTGGTGGGGTCAGGTGGCTCAGTGTGGGGTCTTCCCCTTCCCCTCCCTCTTCTGCCTGCTTGCTCCCCAACCTGGGGCCCCACATGCTGTTCTAGCCCTCTTGTACTGTCCAGAAGGCGTTCCCAGCAGAATTCTGGGTTCTGCACCATACATTCTTCTGAGATACCTTTCTAAGGACCTCCAGGGCTTCTGAAATCATTTAGGCCATTGCCCTCATTTTACAGATAAGAACTCCAATCAGGAACCAGGGACCCAAGGGGACTCTCTTGCAGTTACAGAGCAGATCCCTGGTGGATTAGGGGTGAGAACCCCAGTCAGCTGTTTCCTACCCCACCCTGGTCTCCACCATTATCAGGGGGTGGGTGCTACATAGCTCCACATTCTAACTCACTAGAACTGAGACCAAGTTCTTTGGGAAGAGAAGCTCGTAGTAGTTTTCTTTACCATCTTCACAAAGTCCAGGCCTGTGGTCCACAGATGGGTGTGACTAGTACCCTCGGGGCAGGGTAGTGGACCCATATGCACCCAGGGCACAGTTGTTTTTCCCACCTCCAGACATCAGGCCTACCCCAACCTTTCTCAGAGCTCATGGTTTTTATATTTCTTGTCTATCTTTCCTAAAACTTGTGCTTGTTATATTATTGTAGAGCAAAGAGAATGTTTTGACATGTGTCTCCTACTGAGCTGTCCTGAGTTTGCGTGTTTTCAATATCTCCCTTTTAGCAGTCAAGAATCGGGTGGGTGCCCACCTACACCATTCCCTGGCCTCTCAGACTCTGTTCTTAAATAACAAGGAACTTCTGGGTGTGCAAACATGGCAAGAGGCACCCAGACTTGCCACAGCCACTGTGGCAGCTTTAACTGGGGACACTTTTACATGTTTAAGGTCAAGGTATGACTGCGTTTGTTTTTTGGCGGTACTGGGGATGAAACCCAAGGGCATTTTACCTCTGAGCTACACCCCAGCCCTATTTTTATTCTTTATTTTGAAATGGGCTCTTACTGAGTTGCAGAGGGCCTCACTAAGTAGCTGAGGCTGTCCTCAAACTGAGATCCTCCTGTCTCAGCCTCCCAAATGCTGGGATTAGAAGTGTGCGCCACCACGCCCGGCTGTACAACTGCTTTTGATCGTGGATTCTCAAGGACTTTCTATTTAGAAAGACCTGAGAGTCGGTCCACCCACTGTGGTCCCCACTTCCTTCATGGTAGGCCAGGTGCCCGAGCACATGGCTGTCTGCACAGATCTACACCGCAAATGGGGGCAGAGTGTGAAGAAATATGCTGGTGCTACCGTCCAAGCACCAAACGGCCCAGGACCAAATCTTTTCCAAATATTCCAAACCAAACAAAGAAAGGAAGGTGTTACCGCCTGAGAGAAGTGACAGCCACGGGGCCAGTCCGGGGAGGTACAGGAGGAGGGGGAGAGCCCATGACCATTTCAGGAAGCTGGGAAAACCTGTATGCCTGTGAAAGAGACAAACGGGGACACTTGTTAAGCCCAGTGTCGACCAGCACACAGTTTTTTTTTTGTTGTTGTTTTTTGTTTTTTTGGTGGTACTGGGGTTCCTGGAAACCCTTCTACTTCCAGGCTACACGCCAGGCCTACTTTTTATATTTTTATTTGGAAACAAGGTCTCCTAAGCCAGTGCAGCTGGCTTCAAACCTGCACGATCCTCCTGTCTCTGCTTCCCAAGCGAGGGGATTACAAGCGTGCGCCACCACGCCAGGTAGCACACAGCCTCTTAAGTAAGGGGGAGACTAATTCCAAAAGCCAGACTGCCTTTCCTTCCTCAAGCTTAGGCTTGATCTTGCTGCTCTTCCTTAACAAGCTCCGCAGACATCTCTTCACTCCTCCTCTCCCTTCTCTCCTTTGTTCCGCCATCACCCTGCCTTCAATGTGCTTAGAGCACACCATGGTCTTCCCTGTCCCGGGCTCTGGTCTGTGCTGTTCCTTCTTCCTGGGATGCTTTCCTTCTGATTCTTCCCATGGCTCCTTCCTTCCATTCATCCTGCCCCCTACTATCTATTCCTACATTATTTCTCATCACTCTCTGGCGTTATGTTGCTGCTTGTTTATTTATTACCTGCCACCAACTAGACTGTAGTCTAAGGGCTGTAAGGGCAAGGGCTTTGTTGCCAGTAATATCTTTATACCTGAAACAGTGCCTGGTATGTAAGAGATGATTAGTAAATACTACACGAATGAATGAGTAAATGAAGGACTGAGTGTGCTTTGCTTTCTCATGGAGGGATGGGTTAGTGGGGGAAAGAGTGTATTTTGGGCCAGGAGGTACACTAGGCAAGTGAAGTGGCTTCTCTGGACTCCAGTGTCCTCTTCTGAGGACTTTGATGCCCTGCTCAGAGGGATGCTCAGAAGACAGGCAAGTCATGTGTGTGCAAGGCTTTTGCAATCTATAAGGTACTATTCAAAGATAAGGAACCGGAACTGTCTTTTTGTCTCATAGCTCTGTATGCTAAGAAAGTAAAGACTTTCATCAATATGGGAGGGGATCAAAGATGGCTGGACAGAGATGGACAGGGTCAGAAAGAGCCAGCTGCAGCCTCCTTTAGCGAGAAAAAAAATCGAGAAATGCTCTCTGGGAAGACAACGCTTAACTTGTGCTTCTCATCTGTGTCTTTCTTTAGGCACCGTGCCTGCCAGATCTCTCAAAGTACAAGATGACAGCACTTTAAACCTGAAAGCTTGGGGACAAAGGGCGGCAGCGCAGGGAATCCATAGAGAGGATTCTTTAAACTGAATGAGGCCGCCCCCTCCAGCATTATGGCAGACTACCTGCTTGCAAGGGCAACCCACGCAATAACAACGAGGCCCTGGGTACAACATGATTCTTAATGCATTGTGAAAATGGCAAGATGTGAGGGAAATCTCCGATGACACTCCTGGCTGCCTCCCTCCTCCACATCTCAGCAAACCAAGATAAAACCAGGAGCTGAAACCAGAGGGGGGAATGGCAAGTAGTAAGTACATACAAAAGGCAGAATTGCCTGGGAGACAAATGGTGTACTGACAATGGATTAAGAGGTAGAGCCGGAGACAGAAAGCCGAGATACTCAGGTCTGACTTGGGTCCCTTCCTGGGGGGAGGGTAGCAAGGCCCGGGCTCAGGTGGAAGCAACTGCAAGTCCTCTTTGGAGAGGACTATCCTGAAAAGAGGCTCTCAGGATTAGCACCAACTAAGACGAGGCAAAGAGTAGCTCATAATCCAAGATCATAAGACTCTCCAGAAGAGAGAAATGAAAGTCAGGAGGGAAAACACCCACAGATACAGAGAGTTTAAAATATCTAGATGCAAAACAAAGCAAACAAAGTTATAAGAAATGGTTTTGAGCAAATAATTGACCAGAGAGATACTGCCAGGAATGATCTGTCATACTTGAAAAACAACAACTTTTAGAAGTAAAATGTGATGACTGAGATAAAAATTCAATGCAGGGGAATTAAGTAGTAAATTAATCATGGCTGAAGAGAGACTTCATAAGCCTGAAAATAGAATCAAGGAAATTACTAAAAATGGAACTCAAAGAGATGAAGAGATAGAAAATAAAAAAGTAAGTTTGGAGTGGTGGCTCACACTTGTAATCCCAGTACTTGGGAGGTGGAGTCAGGAAAATCACAGGTTCATGGCCAGTCTCAGCCACTTGTAAGGGCCTCTGCAACTTAATGAGACCCTGTTCCAAAAGAAATAATAAAATATAGGGTTGGGGGTGGGTATAGCTCAGAGGCAGAATGCCCCTGGGTTCCATCCCCATTACCTCAAAAATAAATAACTAAATAAGTAAACAAACAAACAAATAAATAAATATAAAAGATAAGCAGGGTGGAATGAGAAGGTTTAACGTGCAGCTAATCAAAGTTCTAAAGGGCAGAAGAAGAAAATGGAACAGGAAATATTCAAAGAAGCAATGACTAGAAATTTTCCAGAACTGGTCAAATAAATTAATAATTTCAGGAAGTATAATGGACCCCAAGAGAGAGTAGTAAATAAAACATAGCAGCACACATCTAGCTACCTTGTAATGAAAGGGTAGAATCTCAAAGGCAAAGAGATCTTAAAAGCAGCCAGAGAGAAAAGGCATCTTTCCTCCAAAGAGATGATGATTAGACTGATGGCTTCTTCCCACTAGCTCCAGAAGATACGGACTACAGATTGCTTAGAGGAGAGGATCACCTACCTAGAAGTATGTCAGCAATACTGACTTCTCAGGAGAATGAAGGAAAACATTTGTCCAGAGCTTGAAGTACTGATGGAATCAAGATGGAGAGCTACATTCCTCTCTCTCTCTCTCTCTTTCTCTCTTTCTTTCTTTCTTTCTTTCTTTCTTTCTTTCTTTCTTTCTTTTTTTCATTCTTTCTTTCTTTCTTTCATCAGTAAGCTATGTAGGCTAAGGGAGTATTTAAGGAACCATATATTGCAGCTAGTGAGGTCTAGCCCTGAGCTCTTTGGAGTTCGGTGACCGTTCTGTCTTCTCATTGTCCTCTTTCGTTACCAAGCAAAGTGCTCTGCACTGAAGTCACTGCTTTCTGGATACACGCTGAGTGAACTGGAGTATCAAGATCCAGTCTCTCATCTTGCTCCAGCCATTCACTCTCTGTGGATGGGTCACTCAGCCTCTCTGGGCATTGTCTTTTTGGTTTTCTTGCAAAATAAAGCATTGTCCTAGCTCATAGACTTGACAAAGTAGGCAAAACTGCCTCTCAGTGGGTTCTGGAACAAAATACAAATACTTAAAAGAACTCAAATTTATCACTGCATCTTTCTGTTTATTTGCTTCAAGAAGGTAAATTTCCTAGGGGCATTGTCTATTTTTTTTTTCCTACAAGGGAGAGGTAAGCCAAATAGGATTGGTAATCGATGGCCAACTCATAGTCTTCCAAACATCTTTTTAAGCCCCAAAACCATGCTGACAAAACCTAATATGCAGATAAAAGCAGAGCTTCTCTGGCCCATCTGGAGGGGGTGGCCTGGTCAACTGACCTTTCGTTCACTTCCATGATGATCCCCGGGGACCTCCCCAAACCCTAAGGTTTTGCAGACAGTTTCAAAATCATTTTCCAGCTCTACATTTTATAAAGCTTTCTCTCTCTCAAACAAAGAGAGGGGTTTATAGCCACTCTTTTCTCTTCTGGTCTTGCATGCTAGTCAGCAGAGGAAGCAGACAATCTATTTTTATCTCTGGTTCTTAGAAGGCTTATTCTGACATCAACATAGTTTCCCAGCCAAGTAAAAGCTTTCTCTGCCTGTCTGTCCCAAAGCAGTTCACCAAGAGATCTGGTGAAAAGTTCTGTACTTCTTATAAGCTCCATGTGGGTTCCCTTCCATGGAAGACTTTTCCAGCTTTAAAGCCTGACTGCACAGAACATCAGCAGCCACCTCTGAGCTGTACTGTGGCCCCTGGAGCAGCCATGGGGCTGAGAGACTCTTCCTACCCCATGTCTTGGTGCCTCCCCCGTGCAGGTCCCCTGTGGCTCTAAGCCCTCTCATCTGTGTTTCCTAGCTTCCTTTTTGTTCTAGATCCTTTTTGAGATCTGGCTTCTTTTGGCTGCTTTGTGACTGGGATCCCACCAGACAAAACTGTTACCAGGCTCCAAGTCTGCATTCCATGATGGAGGCTGTGAGGTGCCCAGCCTGGTGCAAAAGCTCTGTGACCAGAAAAGAGACCAGAGACTCAGATCTGAAGGCATCTTTGTAATTAAGTCTCAGGTCTCTAATAATTAAGTCTCAGGTCTCTAAGGTTGAAGGGGCCTGCGTGTGACTAGAACAGGACAATATTTGCACTCAGACAGTTAATTGTAACATAGCAGGAAGAAAAGTGACTAATCTATTCAAAGTTACAGTCCTGACTATGCTGGGGCTGGGGCAGGGGCAATGAGAAGAGGACAGCAGGGCCATCCTCTCTGGAAATCCCCGTGGAGACCTCCTTGTGCATGTGCATTTACCCTGGAGGAGGGATCTGGTAAATGTAAATCTCAAGGATGGCACTAGAGGGGCTAAAGGCTGAAGGGGGCAGCCTGCAGAGGAGCAGGTTAGGGGACCTTTAGCTTTGTCTTGGTGCAGAAGGCAGATATATCAGCCAGAGCCAACTGCCCTTATTAGAAGCTGTATTAGTCAACTCTCCATGACTATAACATACACACGAGATAATCAACTTAATAAAGAGAAAAGGTTTTGCCTCACAGTTTTAGGGATTTCAGTCTATAATTAGTTGGCCCTGTTGCTTTGGGCCTGTGAAGGCAAAACGTAGCAGAAATACATAGCAGAGTAGACAGCTCACCTCATAGTGAGGGAGTAAAAGAAAAGAAGAGACTGGGGTCCCACCATCCCCTTCAAGGGCAAGCCCCAATGACCTAAAGACCTCCCACTAAAACCTACCCCTTAAAGGTTCCACTATCTCCCAATAGCACATACATGGGCCTTCAGGGTACATTCCAGATCCAAACTAGAGTAGAAGCCCTTTTCTGGTGCCAACAAGCTAGCCCCAGGACAAAGCCTAAATCTTTCCATACCCAGTGGGGACATTGGGTTTCTGCCCCTACCACTAGTATCATGCTAACTCTGTGTCACACTGCTCCAGGCAGAACATCACCCACTTTGTTCATACCTATATCCTTGGTGCAGGATATAGAATCTTTTAGAAGAATAGCTCTTATTTAGTTGAATTCAGGGGTTTGGTAATTAAAGTCTAGCTCCAAGGTGAAAGAAAACCCAGGGAATTTCTCAATCTGTCAGTTAACCAAGTGCTATGCAGAGAGCATTATATGAGGCTCCAAGGTCTCAGAAACCATAGAAGACTCAGGCTAAAGAGAGAGCAGGAGATGCTGAGGGTGCACCTCTTACCTTAGCAGATGGGGATACTAATGCCCATGTCAACTGACTCCCAATATCACATGGACACCACCTCCTAATCCTGAGCTCCGGTGGGGTGGTGCAGAGGACACGGGCTTTGGAATCAGCCAGTTGAGATTGAATCTTGACTTCAAGTCCTTCCCAACTGCAACTGAACTTCAGGCAACTGAATTTTCTTCTGTCTGCTTTCTTGGCAGGCAACGAAGATAACAGCATCATACCCTGGCTTGAAAGGCTGATTTTATATCAAATGTTATACTTAACATTTGATGCTTGCTAGGTACTCAGTAAGTGCTATCCCCTTCCTTCTGAGGTAGGATAATATTCTGATATGGTAACTGATTGCTTGCAGATAATTATGACCTCACAGAATGGTTGTTGGATTAGAAGAATTAATGTCTATACAGAACATAGCTTAGAATGTAGTAAACAGTGACAGCTCAGTGGATGACAACTATTGTTTTTACTGTTGTCACTGTTAATTCCATCTGTAAAGAGTCTAGTGGGGACAGTGTTTACCCCCGTGCCTTTCTCAGAACCCCTTACTCTGTGGTCAACAGGAAGGCTGCCTGTTGTTTATATTCCACTTGGCACAGCCCCATTATGGCTGCTAGCAAAATTGGATTGGTCATTAGGTGACCAATTTCTTTACCAATTCAAGGGGGAAAATATGATCAGAGTCTCCTGAACGACAGTGCAGGAATCCCAAGCTGCCAGAAGTAACCTTTCCATGATACAAATGCCATCAGGCTGACCTAGTGTATTTCAACCACCAGCTTCCAGTTATCCCCTTGGCAGAGCTCGAAGCACGTCCTTTTGGGAAGTTGAAAACTAATCACAGTTATCATTCTAAATTGCCACCTTCTCTTTTGATTTCCACATTACCATAGCACAAGGGGGCTCTTTGAGAGCATGGATTAAGAACTGTCATTGCTACTCTGTATGGTTAGCTATTGTCTCTTTTCATGGAAATACAGACCTCCTGGGTTGTCAGAGAAGAAACCGTAATAATGAAAGAGCATCCACACTGTTCAGATTTGACGTCTTATTTCTCTCTAGTGTTATTTCTCAGTCCTTTTTTTATTTGAAGTGGTTTGATTTTTAAAAAATAGTCAATGTTGAGATTTTTGCCCTTCTTGGCACAGCTGCCAACCCCCAATTATGACAGACAGAACTAAGTGTTTATAAATCCAACAATAATTTTTTGGATGGTTTTATAATGGCAGTGGAATGGTTCTGAGGTGTAATGGTATCTTCTCACTTATCACTGATTGGAAGACTTGTTCTAATTGTCTAGGCTTTTTCCTCTGATGACAAGACCTTTCCCTGGATTCCTGGAAACAGTCCTCCAGCCAGAGAGCCCAATTTTTCTTGAGATCATCGTCAAACAGAAGCAGTTTCTCAGGGACCCTGACTTGTGCACTGAGTATACAGTCTTAGAAGAACTTAACAGTAGGAGGAGAGCTGTGGTCCCAGAACTAGAAGGGGAACTAACTAGTGGGTCCAATGAAAAAGAAGGAATAGTTTGATGATAATACTACCATTTATTGAATAATTTGATGTGCTGGGCATGATACCAAGCACTCTGAATAACATCAGCTACAAGCTGCTCACTAGGTACCAGGACTGTGCTGAGCATTTCACAGGAATCATCACTTTATTCTCACTACAACCCTCCTGTCACCATCACCAAAGACAGAGGAGTGAGGCTCAGAGATGCAGTCACTAAGATCTACTTCCAGGGGCATGATTGTCATATGAAGACCAAGGGGAGGAGTCAATGAGACTTAGGTTGGTGGTAATCAACACAGAATGGATATGGGTGGTCTTTTCCAGAGGCCAGCCACCTGAGTGGTACATATAGGCATGGGAAGATTAGGGTTTGTTCTAAATATCAGTGAGAAAATTCCTACTCTCCCAAAAAAGGCAGGTACCAATTTAATGTGCAATTAGTGGAACACCATAATCTTGGAAACTGAATATGACTGTCATGGGAAGTGTTCTAAGATGACAGATCTGTAAGGCCTACTGAGAATTTTTCTAACTTTTTCTGGGGAAGAAAAGAAAGATACTTAAGATTCAGATGAATGGGCATGTGCAGCCAGTGGTGGCCTCAGAGTCATGGGGATGCAGTGCTTCTTGGATGTGTCCACTAAAGTTTCCTCATGGCAGAGATAAACTTGTATTCCTGGGATCCGGGCATTTCTTCAAAGCCTATTTGATCTTAAAAATTATGTTAAGAAGATATACAGTTGGGCATGGTAGTGCACGCTTGTAATCCCAGCATTTGGGAGGCTGAGACTAGAGGATCACGGTTCACGGTTCATGGACAGCCTCAGCTACTACTTAGTGAGGCCCTCTGAAACTCAGTGAGACCTTGTTTCAAAATAAAGAATAAAAATTAGGGCTAGAGCTGGGCATGGTGGCTCACGCTTGTAATCCCTATGCTTGGGAAGCTGAGACAAAAGGACTGTGTAGGTTCAAGGCCAGCCTCTGCTACTTAGTGAGGTTCTCACCAACTTAGTGAGACCCTGTTTCCAAATAAAATATAAAAGAGGTCTGAGAGTATAACCGGAGGTAGAAAAGACCCTGGGTTTCACCCCCAGTACCACGCACACACACACAAATAGGGCTGGGAGTGTAGCTCAGTTCTTTACAAGAACTGCAGGAAGAAGGTTATGTTCCCTACCCATTTAGTTTCACAGTAGAGAATATAAGGAACTGCTCCAAGTTCTATGGCCCATGGGTGGCGGAGCTGGGATTTGAAGTGAAGCCACCTGCTCCAAGCCTATGCTCTCAGCCACAGGCAGCACAGCCCCTTCCCTGTGGCTCAGCAATGCCTTTTGATATTGAAATTGGCACTCACATTGGAAAGTGTAGGGAGCCATCAGTGGATGAAGGATGAGATCAGCCCTTTACAGGAGGGATAGTAGAGAAGGAAACTCATTCTAAAATGTGTTGCGATTGGACAGAGGGGCTTCTTATGTGCCTTACCCATGGGAAATACAGGGCTTGGCTTTGGACCATGGGGGGGATGGTGGAATGAGAGCCCAGAAAAATCTTTGTCTCCAATTCCCAAGGTAGCCTGTGACTAGGTATTCCATGCTGGTGCCCACTGGGCATGGGTCACCCAGTGAGGGCTGGAAGATGCGAAATCTGACTTACCGGCCGGGGCAGACTGTACTGGTACATTTCTGGGCGGTAGGTGGGCACCCACTGCACCCCAGCCCTGGGCCGCGTCATGGTCCCCGGAGCACTGGTCACCACCTCAGAATAGGGCAAGTGCTGTGCGGAGCCATAGGCGTCCGGGTGCCGGCTCTGGCCTGCGTGGCCCGCAGATGCCAGGCTGAAGGCCTCCTCCAGCAGCATGTGCATCTGCTGCCGGACCTCGTCGATGGAGGGCTGCGAGCTCAGCGTGGACGTCTCCGAGTGGCCTTTCACCTGCCGCGACCTGGTGTAGCCCCGTGGCTCGTGAACTCGGTCCACATTGGTTTCCTCTATGAGTTCAGGCTCGGTCTATGGGAGCAAGCAAAGTCCATGAAGGTGCCCATAATTGACTCTAAAATATTTACTCAGATTGGCCGTATTAATAGTCAGTGTCAATTTACATTACATCCTCGGTGCCCTTTCCAGGAGTTCACAAGACAGGAGCTGTCAGCTACAGTTTTGTGAGAAAGGCCACACTCTAGCTATCAGGGAGCACTTCCACTACTGAAGGTAGACCAGAAGTCTACCTTTGCTAATTAGTGATAATAATAAGAAATGGCTTTCATTGAAGAAATTAATGCTATTCTCTAAAATCTTTTATGCCTTTGGGTATAGGAATCCGGAGCATTCTTTAGTCTATAGGCAAAGGGTTGTACTTTAGACAAACTCTTTAAATGGTCCCGTGTCTAGCCAATTGGTTGGGTTGTCCCATGTCAATGATCAGAGAGTAACAGAACCCTTCTTCTAGATCACTGGTTTCCAAGTGTGCACAAGGAATCAGAAGGTCTGGGTTGGGGTCCAGCAACCTGTGCTTTAATCATCACTCTTGAAAATTCTTATGCCTGCTCAAGCTTGAGATCCACTTTTCTAGAATTTTCTCCCACCTTCCCCACTGACCCTGTCATCCAGGGAGCAGCTGCAGTGCCTCGGTGGGCAGAGAGTTGGGGCTTTGCCACCTTTCAGAGTAGGCAAGCGAAAGCTTGCTGATCCAGTGTCTGTGTTGGTTCTCAAGCTTCCCTGCCATTGTTAGCAGTGATGCGTACAGGTGCCCATTCTACCAGACAGGCCAACCATACGCACACCTCATAAGAATGCAGAAAGCTGCTGGGCGTAGTGGCACACGCTTGTAATCCCCACGCGGGGGAGGCGGAGACAGGAGAATTGAGCAGGTTTAAAGGCAGCCTCGCTGGCTTAAGAGACCCTGTTTCCAAATAAGAAATAAATAAACAAAATAGGTCTGGGAGTATAGCCTGGAGGTAGAAGGGTTTCCAGGAACCCCAGTACCACCACCAAAAAAAAAAAAAAAAAAAAAGAAAGAAAAGAATGTAGAAATCAGGAGGGAAGGGGTACTCAGGTGACACAGCCAGGGCCCTGCAGCAGACTGCCCCAAAAGCCAGATCGAGGTGAGCTGGAACCAAAAGACACTAACGATGCTGCAACCAGGAAGGATGCTTTCACTGTCTTTATTGGTAAAGTGAGGATAATGTTGCCTCAAAGGGTCTTTATAAGGATTAAATAAATTATACCTGTAAAGATTTATAACAGTAGCACATGGTAAAAACACAACAATGGCAGCTACTGTCATTACCATCATAATCATTATCATCATTTTTACTCATTTAAATGTACATATTCTTACATAATTACTATGTATAACGTACTTGGGTGTATAAAAAGAAGGCAGCAAGAAGATGTCAGTGGGAAACTCATTCAGAGAGGGAAGTTCTTCCTTCCTTAAACCTTACACTTGAAGGTCACACTGTGAAATACTTCATTTTTGAAAAATATATTTATCATGTGTGTGTGTGTGTGTAGTACTGGGGACTGAATCCAGGAGCATTCTACCATTGAGCCCACAGCCCTATTTTAGCCTTTTTCTTTTGAAACAGAGTCTAAGTTACTGCCCAATAGCCTTGATCCTGCAATCCTCCTGTCTCAACCTCCCAAACACTGGGATTACTGGCTTGAGCCACAATGCCCAGCTTAGAGAAAAAATTGAAAATATGGACAGCATAAAGAGGAAATTAAACATTTCCTTTATCTTATCACCTAGAGTTAGGACTTGGCTATGATTCAAGATCAAAAGTGAGATTCTCTATCACCTTCAAGATTAGATTAATCCACAAACATCTCTGGAACAGAATATAAAATTACCCTTGTGATAACAAGAACCCAAATGTCATGCCTGCAAGCATGTCCCTGCGCACTGGGCTGGGAGACACATGGGGGCTCTCCTGCTGTTAGGAGCTCTGTAGAGAAAGACTTGTGATCACAGGCAATCGCTGGGCGCGGCCCTGGGTCAGGCCCTGGACTAGAGCCCTGTGAGTACAGTGATTAATAATACACTGGCCCAACATGATGGGACTTTAGGAGTTTAGTTATTCAAGCTCCATTTTACAGATGAGGAAGCTGAGGCCAGGCAGTCAAGTGACTTTCCCAAATCACCCAGAGCTAGGCAGTGGCAGCGCCTGGAGCTCCAGCTCCTGTCCATGCACACCCCGCCCTACTGTCTGGCCTCATCAGTGCGAGTTGCTGCCCACTCAGAGCCCTTCCTCTTGACAGCCCTAGTCTCCATAATACACAGTGGATGCTTAAGAGCTCTGGGGTGAGCTGACCTTTGCCTTTCCCACCCTTGAGCGTCTCCACCCTATGCATTTCCAGTCATGTTGGTGGCCTAGTATTATGTGAATTTATAATTGTGCCTTACACAGGAAAGAATGCACTTCTCAGCAGTATTTTCCTACTCTTCCACTCCCCCAGGATCCCTGGAGTGGGACCGTGCATCAGAGGCTGGGGGGCTTTTTCTGTAAGGCTGGTGGGGGAGGTCCTACCTTTCACCAGGAAGTGGAAACAATTTCCAGGCTCTTCTTGCTGTCTACTCCATGATACCCTCAACAGAAATTAACCCCTACTTCTCCCCTCTGTTTCCATTCAGCATGGGATGGGGAACTTCCTCTAACTGGATGGTCTAGAGTCACAGTCCAAGCATGATCAGAATAGTCTGGCTCAAGCCATGTGCTAAAGAATTCCTGTTCACCCACAACTGGTTTCTCAGTTGGTTTTTCAGTCTCTCAGTATCTACAGATGAGACCCAAACTAGTTCTCACTACTCCCTGGCTTCCTCTCACCACACGTGGATTTGCTACATGTCTGTCTTGCCTTAAACTAGACAGTTCCTGAGCCCTTTGCCCCTGTGTTTCTTCTTAGCCTGCACAAGGCACTTGGTGTTCAATAAAGTTTTGTTAACTTGACCTGAAATCAAAAATTCTGTCCAGTTCCTCATGGGTGCGTCAGCGATAAAAATAAAAGACCCACTTTCCCTGGCACCTGCCCTCCAACACTGATGAGTTCCATTAACATAAGCAAGCTGACTGAACTACTTGGTCCTCAAATGCCTCATCTGTATAATGGGAGAGCTGAACTGTGATCTGATATTTAGTACTTCTTGGACTCCATCTGCTCTAGGAGGTGCTGTACTCTTCCTATTATCATAATCCTTGGAATAATCTGATGTCTACTCACAAAGGGAAACACCCTTCCCTGCCTGCAACATATTAGCATTTACCTAACAGACAGTTATTGGTTTTAACTCTGTGCTAGGTTCTGTGTTGGGGTTAGGAATACAATAGGTTTTAACCCAGGCCCAATGGAGCTCCCTACTGGGATAGATAACCTGTGAAGTTATACAAACAAGTCTTATTATTCTCATTTTACAGATGAGAATAGAGGCATTGAAGGATTAAATATGTTACCCATAACTGGCAGAGGTGGCAAAATGTCTGATTCCTGTGCCCAAGCTCTTACCCGCTATACATATCCAAACAGATCATCACCTTAACACATTGTGGGCGCCAACTGAAGGATCATCAGGACAGGAGATAATTATTGAGAAAATTTACCTCAAAGATGACTATAAGGGTGAAAAGCCTGAATACCTAACTGTGAAGTATGTTGAAGCACATCTGGAACATAAGCACTTAGTAACTGTTAGCTGCAATTGTTATTATTGTTGTTATCTGCTTCCTTCCATAGACTGGGGACTCTGTTAGGGTTGGGCCAGTAGATTATTAATTATTGTATTCACAGTCCCCCAGTCCATAGCTGAAGCCAGTGACTGTCTGTTAAGTGAGAGAGAATCACATAGTAGGTGCTTGTGTCTACTTGAGAACCTATGATGTGCCAGCCCTGGAACTGGGAGCTCTCATGTCTACTCAGTTTCTTACACCAGATGTGCCCATTTTCAGGTAAGCCATACCATGTCTACAGACTTGTCCTGAGTTCTTTTTTCCTCATTTGCATATTTCTGAGCATACCTTTTGCTTGGGGAGACAAGAGAAAAATCTGCCACTGTTCACTGACAGTTGGCTTGAATACAATGCCGGGGGCCATCTTTGGGATAGAGCATATATTTTTAAATCTCTTTACCTTGGAAGGTATCATACTTGCTATTCCAACCTCATGCTCATGAAAAGTGCTAGGTAATTATTTTTAGAGCCTTTTTTATATCAGTCAATCAAGATATACTCCAGTAAAAACTCTAAAAATATTAATCAAGGAATGTCTGTTTATTGTAAAAAAAAATTAGAAAACACAGATAAGCAAAACAAAGAAAATTAAAATCCACTCTAATCTGGCCATAAGAAATAACTACTATTAATATTTTGCCCTTCATGTAGGTCTTTCCAGATGTTTCCTACACATATGACAAATGACGAAGGTTATGAATTCTGGAGCACTGCCAATCTCGGTCCCTGCCTGACACCCACCCCAAAGCCCCCACCATAGGCCACAAAGGAAAATGATCCTCCCCTTTCAAGGTAGACCCATCCTTCGTCACATAGGGCTTCTGGCTTTCGTGAAGGAGAATAGGAAGTAAGGATGGGAAACCTGAGACAGGGGAATGTGGGATGCAGAATTTTTAGGGGGAATTTTCAAGAGAAGCAACTATGGTATGTGAATAGGAAAGAAATGAAGAGAATTTAAAAAGTATTGCTGAGTTTGTTATATTTGCCTTCACATACATGAAAAACATGAGTAAAGAAGTAGAGCTATTTAAAATTTTTGTTAACAAAGCTCTTTGGGTCGTGTGTGTGTGTGTGTGTGTGTGTGTGTGTGTGTGTGTGTGTTACTGAGGATTGAACCCAGAGGCATTCTACCTCTGAGCTACACCCCAGCTCTGTATTTTTTTTAATCGTAAAACAGGGTCTTGCTAAGTTGCTGAGGCTGGCTTCGAATTTGCAATCCTCCTATCTCAGCTCCCTAAGTTCTGGGATTACAGGAGTGTACCACCATGCCCGGTAGGTCATGATTTTATAAATAGAACACACACATAAGTAATAGTATACATACATACATAGGTATGCATATATACACATATGTAAAGATTTTTTTAAGGAAAGGTTGTATTAGCTATAACATTTTGAAACCTTCTTTTTTACCAAATACGATTGTAAGCCTATGTCTGTCAATAACTATGTCTGTCAATAACTATATGTAGCTATGGGGAGTAACTCTGAATAACTTTAAGTGATTTCACAGCATTTCAATGGATAGAGTTTTCAGACTATAATAGTCTACTATTTTAGGTAGCTTTTCAATATCTTACTATGTAAACAAAGCTGGAGAAAGTATCGTTATGAGTAACACTTTACACATAACCATGAGCTTATCCTTAGGTTAAATTTCTAGAAGCAGAATGACTTGTGCAGAGGATGTGCACACATTCAGGGTTGGGGGTAATTATGATGTATCATAACCCAGCACCAAAGGCCACAGTGTTTAGGAGAAATTGAAGCCATCCCTTCTCCATATCTGTAGCCATAAGCCCCTGGTCTTGTGCTTTAAGATACCCACGGGATAGTACAAGCAATTGCAATTCTTTCCGCGTTGTTTTCAAAAGAGCAAACCGGTCCCATTATACCCAGCATGGCTCAGAGTGGCTAAATGTCCATGAGACTTCAGCTTCTCTTTGAAACACCACAGGGACAATGTCGAAGATGTGGCAGCCCTGCTGGGAACCCCACAGAATTTGCTTTCTGGAAAATATTCCAGTAAACTTAACACTATTGTCCAGCCCTATGGTACATTCTGTAGCCCTAAGTCTTCTTTAAAATTATATTTTTAGAAATTAGTTTTTTTTATCAGACAACCAATGAAAAAGACAAGATACTGAGCAAGAGAAAATATTAGGGTTTGTATCCAAAATGTATAAGTAATTTCTACAAATAAATAAAAGATACAATTTTAAAATGGAACAAAGGGAAATTTGAAAAGATACATCAACCAAAGAAGATCCGTAAATTTCCAATAAATACAAAGCTAGATACTCAACACCATTAGTAAGTAGGGAAATCATAACATTTCACATTTAGTGAAATAGCTAAAATTAAAAAGGCTAATGACAGCAAATGTTGGGGAGGTTGAAGAATAGAATTAGAACTGTCATACTGCTGGTGGGAGGCAAAACAGTACAATACTTTGTAAATCTGACTGTCATTTATTAAAAAGTTAAAAGTGCACCTACCCTACAACCCAGAAATTCTACTTCTACATTTTTATCCAAGATAAATTAAAACGTATGTTCACAAAATATACAAAATATTTATAGTTTTTTCATAGTAGCTCCAAACTAGAAATAACCCAAATGTCCAACAACAGGATGGTAAGTGAGCAAATTGTGTTGGATTTATACAATGGAATAATAAAAATGAATAAGACCCTGATACATGTAATAGCATGGATAAATCTTGAGTAAAAGAAGCTAAACACAAAATAGTACATACTGAGTAATTCCATTCATACAAAGTTCAAGAACACTGATACTGCCTATGGTAGAGTGAAGATTGCCCATAAGGAGTGAGGGAATTATTTGGAGGGTGGGATGGTAAAATGTGTGTGTGTATATATATATATATATATATATATATATATATATATATGGTTTTTTTTTTGTGGTACTTGGGTTCCTAGAAACCTTTCTACCTCCGGGCTACACTCCCAGACCTATTTTATATTTTATTTAGAAACAGGGTCTCTTAAGCCAGCAAGGCTGACTTCGAACCTGCGCGATCCTCCTGTCAAAATGGTCTATATTTTGATTGGGCCGCTGACTACAGGGCATACAGATTTGTCAAAGTGCATCAATTTTTACACAAAAGATGCAAACATCTTACCATATATCAATTTTTCCATAATTAAGGAAACAAAATGGGTAAGATAACATAGCTAGTTTGGTGGGATGGTCAAAGAAGGCTTCTGAGATAATAATTTTAGAGGCCTGAAGAAGGGGGTTGGCCATGTAAGGACCACAGAGAAGGTTATGAAAAAGCCCAGAGGTGGGCTTTTTAGTAGTGCTCAGAAGTGGGAAAGAACTAGAGTATTTGAGAAAGAGAAAGAACTGTTATAGATTAAATTGCTTGCCCCTCAATATTCCTATGCTAAATTCCTAATCCGTAGCCTCTCCAAATGTGATTGTATTTGCAGACAGGGTCATAATAGAGGTGATGGAGTTAAAATACATACAATAGAATTCTAGTCAGCAATAAAGAAAAACAAAAATAGTTAACTTACAGGAAAATGAATGGATCTGAAGAAAACCATATGAAGTGAGATTAGCCAGTCACAGAAAGTGAAGGGTCATATGTTTTCCCTCAGATGCTGAAATCAAGGAGTAATTGGGATACAAGAAGGTCTTTAGATAAAGAAGGAGAAACCCCAGTGGAAGGGGCCTAATGGAAGGTGGTAGTGGTGCAGAGGGAGAATTAATGAAGGAGACATTTCCACTGAAGTTATGCACATATGTGAAATGGCCAGTGCCAATCTCTCTATCATGTATGTGAAAGGAGAAAGAGTGGAAAGGGGGCGGGGGAAGAGGGGAGCTCCCCATGTGCCCTGTGCTCGTACGTCCCTATCGCTCTGAACTCGTTCTGATATAAGACCACAATAAAAGCATATGTTTAAAAAAATAGTGAGCCCTATGTCAGTATGACTGATGTCCCGAAAAGAGGAAATTTGTACACAGGAAAGGTGACATGAGGACTCAAGGAAAGAGGCCACCTATCAGCCCAGGATGCAGCCCTGATGGCCCCTAGAAGGAACCCAACCCACCCTGCCAACATCTTGATCTAAGACTTGTGGCCTCCAGGACTGTGAGGAAATCAGTGTCTGTTGTGTGAGGACCTTGCCTGTGCCCTAGCAAATGAATACATGGACCTTGTGGCTGAAGTCCCGATTGTCAGGAGATGGACTGATCATGTGGGGCATAGAGGCCACAGAGAGAGGGCTGGACTATTTTCAAAGGACAAGAGGAAGCAAAAAACAAGTGGAGAATTTTAAGCAGACAAGGAATGTGATTGGAATTTATGGGAGGTCATTTAGGAGACTCTGCAGTAACCCAGACAAGATGAGATGTCAGGGGCTGGATCAGAGTGGCGGTGGACAAAGAATGTGGTTGAATTAAAGGTATATTTTGGATGACAGCCAATAGAATTTGCTGATAGATTAGTTGTGTGTGGGGGCATCAAGAAGGAAGGAGTGGAGCTGAGACCCTTTAACAAGAAGGGGGACCATGCTAGAACAGGTCTCCTTGATACTCCCTGAGCCCCAAACATGCATCTTCCTCTGGGTGCTTCCACATTCTATTCCTTCTGCCCACAGTGATCTTCACCTGGGAACCTGCATGGCTGGCTCCCTCATTTCAGGTCTGTGCTCACAAGCTACCTCCCTAGACAGGCCACTGGGAGCAGCCACTGGACTCCTCTAAGAAAGAGGTTCCCATGTTTTCTGCTGCATCCTGGAATGACATCTTGTATTAACAAATACTCATTAGATGCATGAGTAGAAATGTCTTAAAAGCCTGAAGAATGTCTGCTTACAGGTCTTCACAGTAAAAGACATTTCCATACCTGTCTAGAGTGAATTAGACAGGCTTATCTAGGATGGCGTTGAAGAGGAGAGATGAAGGGCTCTTAGGGCTGTTTATGCAAGAATTTCTTGAGTTCTGAGCCCTGGTGTGAACAGAAGTTCTGCAAGGCCCTATTTTCCAGCACACACGTACCACTTGGCCTCACCCTGGCACTTCATGTCCAGAATACAAGAATTTGAAGGCCTTCTCCAAAATGTGCCCTGATTTTCAGCTCAGTGCTAATCATAGCTCCATCCTACAAGGAGAACAGATTTTGAATAAAATCTGCAACTTCCTGGCAAGGGCCCGAAGACCAGGTGGGGGTTTCAGCAAGAGAAATTTCTGGGCCATCTGGCCATGATGAAATTGATCTGGCTCCATGTCCACTTTTCTTCCCACCAATTAGGGTCCTTTGGGCCACCCAGAGCTGCACTGCTGTGCTCTCTCCATCTAATGCCTATTTGGGCTACACAAGGCCTCCTGCACCTGCTGCCTGTCTCTGAGGAGACAGAGATGTATTTAGAAAGTTGCTTCCGGAAACCACATTTTAGGAAGTTCTCCCTTTGCCTTGTAGAGGGAAGCTGATCATGTTACAGGAGCCAAGGGACTCCTACAAGTGGCTTCCTACTGAGCCTATATCTCTAAAGCTTTTCTACCAATAAAGAGAGATTGGTTCTGCCCAAAATGGGCAGGGGGAGTTTCAAAGTGATAGTTTGATGACTTTTCTGCAAAAGTGTGCAAGTAAAAAATTTTTTTAAATCTCAGCAAGCTGGGTATGGTGGCACATGCTTGTTAATCCCAGTACTTGGGAGGCTGAGACAGGAGGATCCAGGTTCGCAGCCGACCTCGGCTACGTAGTGAGACACTCTGCAACTTAGTGAGATCCTATTTCAAAATATAGAATAAAAAAATCAAGCTGGGGGGTGTATCTCAGAGGCAGAATGCCCCTGGGTTCAATCTCCAGCACCAGAAAAAAATCTCAGCAAAATATCAAATTTCATCCTGATTGACTTTCAATGGATGACCCTCAATCAATGCAAGGAAGGCTTTGGGATATGAAGAGAGCATTTTCAGGTGAGCAGAAAAGGCATACTAAGGCTTCCCACAGACTTCTAAGCAAAGAGGGACAGCTCGTTTAATTTCTCTTAGTCTTCAAAGGAATGAGCCCTTAATTGTAACAAGCCCAGGCAGACAGGACAGTCAAGGATAAAGATGGCCCACCAACATCCTCAGCAATGATCCTCCTGCACCGAAAGCAAGGCATCTCCAGCCCATAGCAGGAGTCCTAGGAACCAGCCCCAGATCTTGTCATTTGCCCCAAGAACCTGCTGTTCCCACTTAGCAGTGGGAATTCAAGTCCCAAGTGGGCCACAAAATCCTGTTTGCTTTGGCTTACAACTCCTGGTTCATGCTGTGTTTGGGAAAGTGTGAGCTCAGAGGTCACCTTTGGAACTCTGGCTTTGTTCTGGGGCGATAAGGGAAAAGGCTCAGGCATCCTTCAGAGAGCCCATCCCCACTCCCATCATGCCTGGGAAAGGTATCCTTTGAGGAGCCCGGTGTTCCCTTTGGTGTGGGACGTAACTCAGAGCAAGATCTGACATGTCCACAATGCTGGGATGCAGAGGAAATGCAGGAGGAACAGTCCTCTCTCCCTCCTGGGATCTGCAGGCCAGTCACCAGAGCTAATGTTCCCTGCATATTTTACTAGCATTGACACCTTTTGTTCTCATAACAACCCCCAAAGGCAGTTACCATTTATATCCTCATTTTATAGATGGGCAAACTAAAGCACAGACAGATGAAGTAACTAGCCTAAATTCACACACCTAGTTCATAGCCTAGCTCCGGAAGCTACACCACAGCTCCTACGCAGTAATGCTTATGAATTTGAACAACAATATATAAACCATGGTCATATAATTTAAAATGAATCAACAAGAAAGGATGTCTTTTTCTCCTGGGAAGCTGATTTGCTTATTGCTTTTGAGGTGAATCATCACCTGCTTTTCCCCATCTTCTGAGCTGAGCTGGCACTGCTGGCCAAAGGGGCCCTATCCCACGAGTCAGCTACACAGCTTGCAACTCTCCACTCCACCCAGATCTGCTTTCTCCCTTCAGCTCTTGAAGAAGCCAGGCAGTTGCACAAACCCCCTCTGTCACCCCTCGAACCTCTGACTTAGCCTAGACATTGCAAGCCCACAGAGAACAATAGTCATCGGCGCAGCACCAGGCTGACCCTTCCTCTTCTACAGGTTGGCTCTCTTCGGTAAGAAATGGCTATAGTAGCAGTCCTGGCCTTCCTTTTTTTTTTTTTTCCCTCTTAACTTTCCAAGGAGTGACCCTTACTTACCCTGAGCCCAGGCAGACAGGACAGTCAGGGATAAAAGAAGAGACTCCAACTTCCTCAGCATGACTCACTGCTAGCAAAGCAATGTATCACCAGGCTAGAGCAGGAGTCTCAGGAGCCAGCCCCAGCTCCTGTCTTCTGCCCCTGGAACCTGCTGTTCCCCACTGAGCAGTGGGAATTGAAATCATGAGCAGACCACAAGATCCCATTTGCTCTGGCTTACAATCCCAGCACACGCTGTGTTTGGGAAAGTGGGACCCAAAAGTGAGAAGCTGACACAGGAGGGCAGGGTGATATGGGGGATGCTGAGTTTGCTCCTTAGAAAGTCAACTGCAGGCATTTCTACAGCAGCAAGTAACCATGATGGCTTCTGTGTTCATCTTCTCCCTTCCCTGAGTCTCAGCCAGGGGTTCTGGGTGGAACTAGGCCTGTCCTAGGTTCATCAGTGAGACCTAAGGGGGGGAAATCAATCAGTATAGCCTCACGCTGCCACAGTGATTGATATAAGTTTGGATATTTGACTCATGATAGCTGTATCAGGGTAAAACCCATAAGCCTCATTTAATAATTGGGAAAAGAGAAATTTTTCTCTTGTGTTGGTCAATGCACAATTGTACATATGAGGAAGGCTGGGGCTGCCAAAGCCATTTCTTGCCTGTGTTAGTTAACTTTTCATTGCTGTGACCAAAATATCCAACAAGAACAACTCAGAGAAGGAAAGACTTATTTGGAGTCAGTTTCAAAGGATCAGTCCACAGTTGGCTGGCTCCAAGGCAGAACGTCATGGTTGCAGCGCATGGCAGAGGACAGCTAACTCAGCTCATGGCAACCAGGAAGCAGAGAGAAAGGAGGAGACCAGGGACAGATCTAGTCCCCAAGTCCACGCCCCTAGTGGCCTGCTTCCTCCGATCACTCCCCACCTGCCTACAGTCTCTACCAAGTAAATCTATTCTAATTTTTCATGCATCCCTGAATTAACCTACTGATATGGTTAGAGCCCTCATTGTTCAATTTTTTCACCTCTGAATGTTGCTGTTACCTATTGCATGAGTTTTGGGGATACATTTCAGATTCAAAACATACCACTAGCAGGGAACCAAGCTATAGATGAAGCCCAGACATAGGGAGCACAGTGTTGCATAATGCAGAGGAATGGCTGGAGCCCACAAACCCTGCCCACATTTACTGCAACCAACACATTCCCCTAACGTTTTTAAGACAGTTTGAGTTGGGTTGAGTTTTTCCTTACTTTTAAGTCAAGGCATCCTAACTGATAACTACCGTTTAGACCGAACTTCAAAGTGTAACGTACATTTGTCTACAGCTTTGATAGTCAAAATCAAGTATCTACATGGTTCAGAGCTATAAATGCACCCCAGTTTTTCACGTCTCAGGAGTGCGCTCAGGAGTCACCTCTTCTGGTTGACACACTTGTTTGTTCATTTGCTCAACAAATAGAGACTGTGCATCTATTCTATGCCAGTTCCTGTGCTGAGTGCTGAGGTTTCAGGGATGAATAAAACACGATTCCTGCCCTTGAGGAGTCCAATGGGAAAATAATACATATAGACCAATAAATGGAAGCCTGGGGGGGTAAGGGCTCTGATCGGGAATGAGGACCATGTACTATGGGCATAGAGGACAGGCATCTACGCCAGGCCCATAGGCACAGCGGCTAGAAGTCCTGGAGAAGACAGCATTGAAACCAAGTTCAGAAAGCACTGCCCAGGTCAGCGGGTTTGCCTCCTTGGGGGCAGAGGGCAATGTCTAGAGACATTCTGGGTTGTCACAACTGGGATGGACTGCTGGCCACCAAAGGGTAGAGGACAGAGACGCTGCTAAACGTTCTATAACGCGCAGGATAATCCTCTGTACAAAGACGTACATAGCCCCAAGTGTCAGCAGCGAGGAGGTCAAGAAGGTTGATTATAGATGAAGTAGGCAGGAAGGGACATCCTGAGCTAAGCAATGAGTAAAGACAGGAGCGATGAAACCACATGGCAAGTCTGGGGAAGGGCTTTTGGGCTGGAGCCAGGGGGCGGGTTAAGGAGCAACAAGCACCAGCTAGTAGGGTGTATCTGAGATGGGCCAGACACAACGCATGAGTCCTCAGCCAGAAGTTTAGACTTTGAGTCTCATGCCCATAGCTGTGAGGAGCTACTGCAAGATTTGAAACCAGGGTGTGTGTTTTAGGATTTCTCAGGCAGCAGCTTGGTGGTCTCGGGAGTGGTGAGTAATAGAGACTAGACCGGGCAGTGGCTGTGGGGTAGATAGGGAGGAACAGAACTTCAGGGGAGTCGCTCCTCCATCCAAGTTCACTGTCACAGCATGCTGCGTGTGTCTCTACCTTTCTTCTCTACTAATCTCCAATCACCTGGGGCATGCACTAGTGTTCATACATCTTTTCCTTCTCCAGAGCCTTGGACAGGTGGGTGAAATTACATGAGAGGTTTAGATGCTAATGTAAGTAGAGAAGGTAAAAACCTTCAGAGTTAAACCCTTGAGCTGGGTGCGGTGGTGTATGCCTGTGATTCCAGTACTTGGGAGGCTGAGACAGGAGAACTGCAGGTTGAAGGCCAGCCTCAGAAGCTTAACAAGGCTCTCAGCAACTTAGTGAGACCTTAGTGGACTGGAAGCATAGCTTAGAGGTAGAATGGTCCTCAGTTCAATCCCTAGCACAACATAAACGAATGAAAGAATACATAAAATGAAATGTAATAAAAATAAAACTCTCAAAAATCCTTTAAACTGTCCATGTAGTACAGTCTATATGATTTCGTTATTATGATCTTAAGAGTATTAGGGAAAAAGAAATGTATGATGTACAATATAAACAGGATATGTATAAAAGCTAATTTTTTAGCATTGATTCAATTGTTGTTTCTTTTCAGGTCCCTCATTGTCAAATTTGCATATGTTAAATGCATATTTGAATTTGCATATGTTAAATGCATATGTTATATGTATAATGGTTCCATTAAACTCAGTAAAAATGTTCGTTTGAGGCAATGAAAGGGATAGCAATCCTCAGGGGTGTTCTCATTTTTCCACTGGCCTCATGGCTCCCATGGGGATCTGGGGGCCTTGGGTGGGCCAAGGAGCACTAGAAGTAAAAGGAACTGGTAGGCTTGACCATGCTGTTTGGGCCTGGGGGAATCGTCCCCCCCACCCGTTATCCAGTACACTGCCAGCTGCCAGCCCTCAGATATCAGCTCTTGTTGAGAACTGCCACTGGCTAAAGAGCCATACCCCAGGACACCCAATGACTGGTTCATACTACTGCTACACTCAAACCCAGGACAACTCTGCAGGGCCATGTGAGCTCCCGAGCTCCCTGTGGGGTCAGCTGGGACCTTGTGGTATCCAAGTTTTTAACTCTGTGGTCCAGCTTTGAACTCCGCCCTGCCCTTCCCCAGCAGGTGCCCATCAAAGAGCATGCCAGGGATCCTGGCTTGCAGTCAAGGGTTATGCTCGGGTGAGAAGCTGAGAGGTTGGAGGGTCTGGTAGAAGCTGGATGGAGAGGCAGGTACCCAGGGTAGGAGCAGGCAGGGCCCAGGGCACAGGGGATCAGAGAGCAGGCAGACAGCACTTCAGCAGCAGAAGGGAAGGTTTGTCCCCTGCCCGGTGGGAAACTGCCTGTGTGCGAGGGAAGCCCTGGGCTTGCAGGGGAGGCCTGACTCCAAGTGAGGGCTCTAGCTCACTCCAACCCCTCTGCTCCCTCCTGAATCTGCCAAGAATCCTGCCTCCCCTTTCCTACTTGCCAAGTGTCTCCATCATGGTGGGGTCAATAAGTATCTTTCTGGGCAGCCACCAGCCTGGTGAGATCAAGATTTTCCTACAGGCCATCTTCCCCACCAAACACCTGAACTCCCTGCCTCAGGAGCAAGCTTGATTTCCCAGGATCCATTATTTTCCTTAGGTTGGAAGCTTCTGTTAAAATACAACACACTGTAAGTGAGCTTGAGCTAACATATCAAGCTAGGGTTACTCTAGCTAGCTGAGTGGAGATGGTGGGGAGAACCAAAAGCTGAGGTGGAGGACTGTGTGGGAAAGTTCTAGGTGGGATGATAAGGTGGCGATGGTAATGGGGTTAACACGAGCACACCTGGTTTACGGGGCGGCACGCAGGTTGCTTGTGGGATAAAAGACAAAATCCCCAATCCAACCATCTGCTTCCCAGTGAAGTCAAGAGTAAATCGTACCCTGAGCTGAAATGTCTGTTACGCAGCCCCAGGACATTCCCATGATCTGTCAATTGTCTCTGACAATTTTGCCAAAGCTGTAAGATGCTGGGGCAGGGTGGAGAGTAGGTTGGCAGGGAGACTTGCATTCACAACAGGATTACAGGTGTACCCCCCAAAGACTCCGGGCTTGCTATTAGCTATTATGTGTAGTCACGGCCTTTCCAGATTACATTTCATTCCCCTGCAGGTGGAGCCCATCAAAACAACAGTTCTGGCTTCTTGGCCTCTTTCCAGTAACCAGTCCACCAGAAACAAAGGGAGCCGGCCGCCTTGTCAGCCCAAGGGCCAGCAACATAAACACCCACTGCAATAATCCAGCGCATCAGCTATCCAGTGCCTGCGGTGGAGATGGTGGACAGGCACGGGCAGCCTTTTTGTGACATGCCTTCCTGCTGTCGTGGGGCTGAATGGCCAACAGACACCTCCTAACTTTCCAAGACACTTAGGCTCTGTCAGTTTGATGCTGCTCTTGGAAGCTGGGTTATGTGGGGCTCCCTCATTTCTGGACCACACACTGCCGTGTCTTCTTAGCCACAGCAGCTCCAGGCAGCCCACTCCCCACCTCCCTGGCCTGGGCAGGAGCAGCTGCCTTTCCCCAGGGCCAGCCTCGCAGCATTGCAGGGAATTCTTCCTGTCCCCTCCTCCAACCCTCTAACAATTTTGTGAGCACCTGATTACTCTTCGTCATTTTTTTTGTCTGTTTGGAATAGATTAATATTTTGTTTTCTGCACCTGGACCTTGCCCGTCACCCCTTTTTGTGATTTCCATATATGTCTTAGTTGTAAAATCACCTTTTTTTAAAATGACATTTTAAAACATTTCTCCACAGCATGGCTCTCGAATGTGGGCCGGTAACTATGACACTGACTCTTTAGAGAGTTAATGGATCAACCACCCTTCTGAACATTCTGCACTCCACTGATCACATTTGAGTGTCAGAAGCTGTTGGCCTGGTAGGAATGCTCACATGCAGATGCCCCTGGACTTAGGACGGGGTTACGTACCAACATGCCCATTGTAAACTGATAATATTCAATACATCTGACCTACTGACAGCTTAGCTTAGCTTAGCCTACCTTAAGCATGCTCAGACACATTAGTCTACTGGGGACAAAAATATCTAACACAAAGCTCGGTTTAAAATAAAGTGCTATAGATCTCACATACACACATGGATAGGCATTTAGTAAGCACAGCAAAAATCAAACACAAAGCACAATATTCAAAAAATACTGGCCACAGAACCCACTGCAGAGGATGGGCTGTTCACTCTGGGCACCACACGCCTGACTAGGAGCTGCCGCCACTGCAGTACCCAGGAACATAAAAGGTCTTATCATGTATCGGTGGCCTGGGAAAGATTAAAATTCAAAATCTGAGGCGCAAGTTCTAGTGAAAATATTTCACTTTTGCACCATCAGAAAGTCAAGTTCTCATAAGTTGAACTCTCTTGACTTGGGGCCTACCTGTACCTCCAGTGCATGGAACTTTAGACAAGGTCCGAGAGAAAAACTGAAGCAACTTGTAATGGTCTGTCTCTAAGGGGTCAGCATTCATCTTCAAAGCCATCATTAAAAATAAAAATCCAGCCAGGCGCGGTGGCGCACGCTTGTAATCCCCGCGCTTGGGAGGCAGAGACAGGAGGATCGCGCAGGTTCGAAGCCAGCGGCGTGTGCTGGCTTAGGAGACCCTGTTTCCAAATAAAAATGTAAAAATAGGTCTGGGAGTGTAGCCCGGAGGTAGAAGGGCTTCCAGGGACCCCAGTACCACAAAATATAAATAAATAAATAAATAAATAAATAAATAAATAAATAAATAAATATCCATTTCAGAGGACTGCCCCATAGCTAAGGCACATGGCTGACTTCTTTTCTGCCATGAGTGTATGCGTGTGGAGGGGAGGGGGAATCTGGGAATTGAACCCAGAGCCTTGTACACGGTAGACAAACATTCTATATAGACTATATCCCCAGCCTTTTTTTATTTTTATTTTGAGACAGGGTCTGGCTAAGTTGCCTAAGCTGGGCTCTAACCACGACCTTCCTGCTTCAGCCTCCCTAGTAGCTGGGTTACACATGTGGATCATCAGACCTGGCCCTGTCCCAGGTTTTTAAACTCATAAACACAGACCAGGTCTGGGGATGCAGCTCAGTGGTTGCATGTTTGCCCAGCATGCATGAGACCCTGGGTTTGAGTCCCAACACTGAAAAAAAATAAAGAGAAATTAGAAAAAAAAATCCCCCCCCAAAAAATAGATCCAAGTTGAAAAGGATGAATTTTTATGCATTTTTATTTGGGGAGATATTATTTGGTTATTTCCTGCCCTTTGGAAGCAAAGTCTGCTTCATTATGCACGAACTGTCATAAATCCTTTGGTTGATATAGAAAAAAACCACTTGGGTCTCTATTCTGCCTGAGAAGCATAGTTGAAGCATCTTTTTTTATTCACTGCTTCATTTTCTACATGACTTTTATACAGAAGACAATATTTTTAAAGAAACTTGAGATATTTTTATTCTTACGCATTAAGATGACATTTTCTTTTCTACCTGCCTTATGCTAATTTAATTTCAGTGCTAAAGTTAACTTAATGATATAGTCTACCCTTTTAGGAATGGTCAGTTTAGGACATCTATTTTATTTTTATTTTATTTTTTGGTGGCACTGGGGGTGGAACGCAGAGGCTTTCTACCTCTGGGCTATACTCCCAAACCTGATTTATATTTTATTTGGAAACAGGGTCTCACTAAGTTGCTAAGAGCCTCACTAAGTAGCTGAGGCTGGCTTCGAACCTTTGCATTCCTCCTGTCTCAGCCGCCCAACTACAGGGATTACAAGCGTGTGCCACCACGCCCGGCTAGGACATCTATTTTAAATGATGAGTGCTTAGCCAGGAGGGGTGGCACACACTTGTCTTCATAGTTGGGAGGCTGAGACAAGAGAATAACATGTTCGAGACTAACCTCAGCAACTTAGTGAGCCTCTCAGCAACCTAGTGAAACCCTGTTTCAAAAATAAATAAATAAATAAATAAATAGGATTTGAGGTGTAGCATGGAGTAGAATGCCCCTGGGTTCAATCCCCAATACCACACACACACACACGCACACACACACACATGTACACACACACACATAAGTGCACACACATACATAGATGCAATCTTTTTTTTTTTTTTTTTTTTTTTTTTTTTTTGCAGGACTGGGGATGGAACCCAGGGGCATTCTACTTCCAAGCCACACCTCTAGCCCTATTTCTTTGTTTTAGTCTTTTGAGTTTTTGAAACAGGGTCTCACTGAGTTGTGAAGGGCCTCGCTAAGTATCTGAGGCTGTCTGCGAACTGCAATCCTCCCATCTCCGCCCCCCGAATGCTAGGATTACAAGCGTGCACCACCACGGCCCGCATAGATTCAATCTTTTAACTGGAGTATGTACGCTTGGAAAAATTACTACCAACGAGTCCATAGTTGCCAGTGGGAATGTCCCACGTAATAGAGTGGCTAAGAGGTTGCGAGTTGTTACCGCAAACACAGTGATCGCAAACCCCTTGAGCTTCTCCTCTCTTCTGCAGACCATCTCTTGCTCTATGTGAAATTTTGAAACAACACAGGCCGCTAAACATCCTGGGGCTAATATCTGCCTGTGTAGCATGTGTTTGTTTGCTTATATAACGGATTTGTTCATTTATTTTTATATGCAGCTTTTTCCTGTGGGACTCTAAAAGTAATCAACTTTTGATATAAATTTAAAGTTAAAGAAATCTCCGGGTTTCTACCGTGTCAGAGCTTTTTTCACCTGGCGGAAATGACTGGATATTTTGGCCTGGTTTTGAGCTCCCTAGACCCAGTAGGAAGAATGGCACATTTCCAACTGAATGGCAGGCCCACTGCTGGGCTAATGGGTTCTTTTGCCAGGAGTGCCTTGACATTTTTGGAAAATGATTGAGTTCAGAAAATGAATGCATTGTTTAAAACTATGCTTTGCTTCTTTTTCTAGCTTATTTCCTGGTCCACTTTCTGCTTATGTGAATTATCCATGTTAGGAATCCTTCTGAGACCCGATACCTGGCTACTTTCAGAGGTTCAGAAATATAGAACATATATTATGTTATGTGAGGAGGGGTGTACACAGAAGCCATACTGCATGCTGGTTAAGTGGATGGGCTTTGGAGAGCAGCAGACAAATCATGTAACAACTTTGAGCCTCAATTTCCTCATCCATGCAGTGGGCACAATAAGAGACTCTATCCAACATATAAATTCAATGAGATGATATCCGTAAAGAGACTAGACTAGGGCTTGGCCTACCACATTAGTACATGTTAGCTACTTTTCATATGATTACTATGAGAACAGTATAAAAAGCACAAGGGGAGATTCGGGTAAGCTTTTCGTTTTGTTTTTTATTTTGTTTTGAAGACAGGGTCTCACTTACTTGCCCAGGCTGGCCTCAAACTTACTATTCTCAAACCTCAGCCTCCCAAGTAGACGGGACTGTCAGACACGTGCCTCCATGCCTGACTAGCCAGTGTCATTCTAGCAGCGGTGGTAATCCGAATTCTTAAAACTGTTCCCTAGATGATCATTTTCTCTTAAGGAAGCTTTTATTTGTGCTTTTGAGATCACATGTACTTCTCAGAAAAATATGTTTTTTTTAATAAATATTCTGCTAGAATGAAGAGGGCCGCTCTAAAGTAATCTATATTTGGAATATTTGTGCATGTCTATGAAGGGCAAGCTATCGCCTTTAAAAATTTCTTCTCTCTCCCACTGCTCTAAGTAACTTAGTAACATGACATTCCACAGGTATTAGGTGAGGACTGCAAATCATGTCACATGATTAAAACTGCGCAACGTTCTTATTTTAAGATTATCATGGAAACCTCTAGCCCATCTAATCATAACTAAAAGTGTTCTAAGCTCTCCTAAGAAACCTATTAATATCAATCATTAAATAAGCTAAAAATCTTATCAAGGGGCTTGAGCAGAAAAGTTCCCTCAAACTAAGCAGGTATCTATGAATAATGCTGACTCTCGGTGGGGGTGGTTGGTTGGAAACTTAAAACCTATGATTTTTCAATAATCAGTGAATAAGTTTTATATAAGATTTTCTTAGGATGAAAAATTATCTACTAGGATAGTTTAACCCAACAGAAGAAAAAGATGTGCTTAAAGTATCTGGAATAAAAAACAAACAAACTATAAAACAGTTTTATAAAAAAAGATAAAACCCCACAAAAGATAAGACTATTACTACCAAGACAAACATCAAACTTAAATAAAAGAGATAACCTGGGGACCATGGCATATTCCTGTTATCCCATTACTTGGGAGGCTGAGACAGGATGATCCCAAGGCCAGCCTCAGCAACTTATTGAAACTCTATCTCAAATATAGGGGATATAGGTCAGTGGTAGAATGCCTCTGGGTTCAATCCTCAGTACCATAAATAAGTAAATAAGTAACCAAATATAAAGGAGATCATCAGAAATTCAAACTAGGTAGAATACCCCTGTTTATTAATTGGGCCATTTAAAAATCTCATTTAAAATTTTTGTGGCAATGAATGGCCAATACCCAGGGGAAAAATATTCCTGCCTTCAAATTAGTATGATATATTTGAGAAATCAAGGATCATATTCAAACTCTGTCTTCTCAAATTATGACAAAATTTCTCCAGACTTCTTTGAATTAAAACTCTTGTTAGAGAAAATTTTTAATCTATCACTAGAGACATATTTTAGGGGGAAGAGAAAGAATAGTTTTCAGAAAACTTGAGCGCTTATCAAGAGTCTCTGACATTCTGGGGCAGGGGGAAGCATTACTGAACATCTCAGCATGGAGTCCTCGATATGAGCTCACAGTACAGCTCCAGGTTCAGGATGTAACAGCCTAACAGGAGGCACCTGATTGCCACCCCTCATCTGGGGAAGTCTGATGCGATGAGGACTGTTGCATTTTAGATGTGCTTTGTCATATGGAATGATCACCTCACTCTGTTGGATATCGCATTGTTTCCATGGCATATTGGGGCCTTACGAAATCAGGAACAAGTCCAAATTTTCAACATTGCTATGGATTACAAGAAGCCCATTTTCAAATGAATTCTAACCTGTTTTTCATGGTTCTTACTGAGTTCCAAAGGACAGAGAGAGGAAGGAAATTAAGGACAGTTAGAGTCTCCATTGAGTTTAAGGTCAGTAATGAACAATTTGCAAAATGGTACAATCTAGAAATCATAGTCCTTTCAAAAATAATCTGTTACTCTGACACATTCCAAGTAGTCTTAATTTGTAAAAGAGGTTAATAAAAAGCAGAAATCATTTTAGTGCATTTTAAAATCCCACAAACATGCAGTAAACTGAAACATTATGGGATGCTCTAAGCCCTCTGCTTTCTTGGGAAAGCAAAGCCTGTGTTCCCCCAGTCTACCTGACACTTACATCGTATCCACTGTTCCGGATTCCACGCCGGGGTCGCTCTCGCGTAACCAGAAGGTCCATCTCGGTTTCTCCTGGACTGGGGCTGTTCAGAGACTGCCGGCTTCGGTAGACAGAGTTCTTCATCTGTTGCCTGAAGAAAATTCAACAACTGTTATGATGCAGCAAATGCCCTGACAGATGGAATTCTCCACTGATCCAAAACTCCAGGCAACCAATGAAGGCTTTGGATTTATTTGCCTCACAACTCTCAGAATTGATGGTGTTTGTTCCCTGGCCATAAGGGGTTGTAGAAAGAGTAGAATAAAGATCGCCCCCCCTCCCCCAGATGCTGTGACCATTAGTTGAATTATAAGGGTTCTTTCATATGGAAACGAAGTAACTACAATCAATTGCAACTGTGCAACCTCATCTAAAATTCTGCTGATGGCAAGACCAAGGGTTCTCCCTTGACCCTCCAGGACAGCTAACTTGGCGGAACATACTTGACTCTGCTGACTTTGTTGACTCAGCAGCCTCCTGTTCCTTTTAATCTTTTTTTATTTCAAGTGCAGGATTCTACAGCATGTTAATAAACCCAAGAGCAAGTGAGCTGCTTCATATTGTGATTGTTGATAAGGTACATTCCCTCTTGGCCCAAGAAGCTATAAGCCAAGAGGCAATAGTTTGGTTCTAAAATGTCCCCCATCCCCCCCAAAAATGTGTTGAAGGCTTGGTCCCCACTGTAACAATGTTCAGAGATAGGGCTCTGGAAGGTGTTTGGATCATGAGGGTTCTGACCCCATCAACACATCAACAGATTCATCTATTGTTGGATCATAATTTGATTGGCTATTGGGAGATGGTGGAAACTTGTTTGGGGCCTTGTTGAAGAAAGTAGGTCCTTGGGATCACCAGGTCTTTGATGGCTGTCTTACCCCTGACCCCTTTCTCTCTTCTCTCCTCCCTCCTCCCTTCTCCCTCCTCCCTCCTCCTCTTTCTCTTCCCTCTTCTCTCCTCTCTCCTCTCTCCTCTCTCCTCTCTCCTCTCTCCTCTCTCCTCTCTCCTCTCTCCTCTCTCCTCTCTCCTCTCTCCTCTCTCCTCTCTCCTCTCTCCTCTCTCCTCTCTCCTCTCTCCTCTCTCCTCTCTCCTCTCTCTCTCTCTCTCTCTCTCTCTCTCTCTCTCTCTCTCTCTCTGCTTTCTGCCTGGGACCCACGCCAACTTTCGTTTGGTAAGAACTGAATGATGTTCCTTGAAGGCTACCTTTCCTCCTGGGGAAGGCAATGGACCAATCACAGTATGATATCGCCACGGCCATATGATTAGTCAGGGTGTGTGCACATGACCTGAGTTGGTCCAATGAGACTTTTTCTAGGAACACTAGGAAAGATGCACTTTCTTGGCACTGAGGTTCCTAAGAAGATAGAGACACAAGCCTGGAGTTACCGACAGCCAGTTTGCCACCATCAAGTTATAATTTGCCTTTAAATAGGGGCAGGCAAAGAGTGGCAAGAGCAAACACGAGTGCAGGAAACATTTATGAGCCCTTGATCCAGCCATGCTGAAGCCTTGACCTTTTAATAATGCTCAATAATATATAATGCACTTTGATCCGTTGGTGTTGAATTTCTGTTGTTTGCAACCAAAAGAATCCTAATTAATATAAAAGATACACCTAATATTATAAACTTTGCCCTTTAGTTATCTGCAATTAGAGGCTTCCTTTGGGAAAGGCACCCGGCTTCAGCGGGCTTGTGAGACAGAATCTGTTCTGAGTGACTCACACTTTAGATTCCAAAAAATTTTCATCCTTGATCTAATTACAAATAATTTATTATTATTATTATTTTTTTTGCGGTACCCAGGATGGAACCCAGGGGCATTGTACCTCCGAGCTACACCCTCAGCCCTATTATTTTTAGTCTTTTTATTTTTTGAAACAGGGTCTCACTGAGTTGCGAAGGGCCTTGCTAAGTAGCTGAGGCTGTCCGCGAACCGCTATCGTCCTGTCTCTGCCTCCCAAATGCTGGGATTACAAGCATTCACCACTATGCTCAGCTAAATAATTTCTTGAAAATGCAACTTCACAACTGTCCTGAAATTGCCAATGAATCCATTTAGGACAGATTACTAAGTAGGATGATGGTGGAGTAAATAGGATTGGTAATTGACAGGTGAGTAGGTGCTTTTGTAAGTAAGAGAAATACAACAGTGTGATGGTGTAAGCCTTTTCAAGAACCATGAATGTGAGCATAAATAGGGAGTCTATTCTTCCCTCAGGGACAATGTTCCCTTGTGATACACAACTTAAAGACTATTGTTCAACCTATGTCAGCTGACCAGCCACTGGTGTGTGTGAACATCTAGGTAGAAATAAATTAGGCTCTTAGGTAGAGGAAACTATTTATTTTATTTATTTATTTATTTATTTATTTATTTTTACAGGTCTAGTTATGGAACACAAAGGCATTCTACCTCCAAGCTACACCTCCTGCGATATTTTTTTTTCTTTATTTTGAAACAGGGTCTCACTAAGTTACAAAGGGCATCACTAAGTGGCTGAGGCTGTCCGTGAACCGCGATCCTCCAGTCTCAGAGTCTTGAATTCTGGGATTACAAGTGTGTGCAACCATGTCTGGCTGAACCTATTTTAATCAAATGGAATTCCATTAGGTGTATTCATTTCTTGTTGATATTTTTCTATATTTTTGTAAAAATTAATAAATTCTGGAAAATGCAAACTTGAGCAAATTTTTTACCTCTGAAAATATTGCTGTTTGGATAAAAATATGTTTTATTTGGATTTTTAAGCACTTTTTAATCTCAGCATAGATTAAGAAAGTGTTTTCAAATTGTGTCCTATGGAATCCTGGGGTTCTACAGAGATGGCCTAGAGCTCCCTGAGAAGGAAGATTCCTCTCTTCATTCAGAGTAACTCTAACTTAGCTCAGGGTCCTCAGCTGCACACTCTATGATGATTTGAGTATAGGTGATTTACCTGGGAGGTGGTTCTGGAAAACACCAGCTGGGGAACAGGGAGAAAAGAGAAGGATGGGCAAGGAGTCACTGATGTAGAACAGACTAGCCTGTTGGGTCACCAGGGCTCACACTCACTGGAAAAGTGTGGAGATACTGTTTAAAATGTAGGTTCATTATTATTCAGGGCTGACAAGGCCAACAGATCAGGAGACGACTGTCATTGAAAAGATAGCTTGTCCTCACAGATCTCAAAAGGAGGGGACAGGCACACCACCAGGAGGCTTGGGGTGGGATGGTTTGAATAATTGTGGCAGACTCCTGAGGCATAACTGCTGTTCTCAGTGGTCAGCACCTGGCCCTGGGAGATTGGGGCAGGTGGATTAAAGCCCAGAGTGAGAGTCCGGAGAGACCATCTGAAGGAGGTGACTGGGGTGTGGGTTCTAGATTGGTTGGTTTGCACATTTGTAGGCAAATTCTCTCTTACTGATGGGAATTGGATAGCCCTGGGTTTCTCTGGAGTCAGCAAGGACCTCGCTATCAATGGATGGTTATTACAACAGCGTAGCTGATCCCTCAGAGTTCCCCTGCCTGGGGTAGTTGTCCATCAATTCCCATCTGTCATCCACTGAGGATGCTGAGCTCAACATTAGCAGCCTGACACTTCTGGCTGGTGTCTTCCAGGAAAAAGCTGTTAAGTGGGAGTCACAGAAGCTTAGAGAACACAGGACGCCGCTGGCCTGAACAGGTGCGGGGAGCGCTTAGCAGATAGGTGGGGGCCTGCAGACAGCATCTGTCTCGGGTATACCTCAAACCCTGAGTCTCAGAAAGTGGAGTGTTTTTCTGATTTTAGAAAAAAGGGCTAAATGAGTGATGTGTGCATGTATATCTCTACCATCTTGTACCCCATTAAGCTGTATGACTACAATGCACCAATAAAAAAAGAAAAAAAAAAGAGCTGCAAAAGGTATCTAGAAAGATTTAGTGAGGATCATTATTTGGACTCTAAACTTTGTCTTTTTTATTTAACTTCCTTCTGAAGGTAAAATGCTGGTTACCAATGCCACCTCTGGACTGGAGAAAGATTCCCTTGCTGTGCCCTGCTGCAGTTGGACTGCTAACAGTGGAGTCTCTGGAGGGTGTACTGTGTACAGCAATTAACAGGTAACACTAACTTGTGACAATAGATAAACAGCAGGTGGCTGCTGGAGTCCAAGGGAGAGTGAGTCAAGAATTAAACACCTCGGAGAGTCTCTCTTCTTTTTTGACAGCATTTCTCCTCCACCTGTTTCTTGTACTACTCCTATTTTCAGCTCATTCAGTTTATAGCTATTATGGTTTGGGTTGGAATGTCCCACCAGAAGCTCATGTGTTGAAGTCTGGTCCCCAGTGCAGCAAGGTTCAGAGCTGGGGAACAGGGAACAAGGCCTTGAGGACTGTATCTGTCTCTGACCTCATCCGTCCTTCCTTCCTTCCTTCCTTCCTTCCTTCCTTCCTTCCTTCCTTCCTTCCTTCCTCCCTCCTTCTCTTCCTCCTCCCCCCACCGCTGCTGCTGCTGCTGCTGCTGCTGCTTCTTCTTCTTCTTCTTCTTCTTCTTCTTCTTCTTCTTCTTCTTCTTCTTCTTCTTCTTCTTCTTCTTCTTCTTCTTCTTCTTCTCCCCCCCCCCCTCTCTCTTGCAGTACTGGTGATTGAACTCGGGGGCATTCTACCTCTGAGTTATACCTCCAGTTCTATATTTTATTCTTTATTTTGAAACAGGGTCTCACTAAGTTGTGGGTGGCCTCACTAAGTAGCTGAGGCTGGCTGTAAACCTGCGACCCTCCTGTCTCAGCCTCCCAAGTACTGGGATTACACGCGTGCACCACCACGCCCGGCTGCTCATTCTCTTTTCATAAAAAGCCATCCCTGAAATTGTTTTTTAGTTCTCAAGTCACCTTTTTTTTTTTTTTTTTTGGTGGTACTGGGGTTCCTGGAAACCTTTCTACCTCTGGGTTATACTTCCAGACCTATTTTTATATTTTTATTTGGAAACAGGGTCTCTTAAGCCAGCACGGCTGGCTTCGAACCTGCGCAATCCTCCTGTCTCCGTCTCCCAAGCGCGGGGATTACAAGTGTGCACCACCACGCCCGGCCTCAAGTCACTTTTAAAGCAAGCCCCCTTATTTGTGCAGGATAATTGATTTATTTTTCTCTGAGTGTCAAAAAGCAGAAGGAGGAAAAGAAGCTTCCAGCCCAGTCTATCAGAGACCACTGAAGTGAGGAACCTCAAAACAACAAAGGAAAAGCTGAAGCTGCCAGCAGCCTCCATATGAGAACCATATCTTTCCCCCTACAGTTATTAACATTGTAGCACACACGCTGTGAACCCTGTCATGGTATGATTCAATATCAATAGCTTGTCATATCAGCCAACTCTAATTAGAGGCATGGTAAATTAAGCTCTGGCTTAGAATTTCCTCTTTTCTTTGTTGAAAATAAATGATGCTGATTCAATTCATAAAATTTTGCCCTACCTCTCACTCGGGCTTGTGGCTTTGATCCAAGTCTGTCACATTGTCAATTTTTGCTTTTAATAAATACCCATTCAGGCTTGGGACTTCTCTATTGCTCCCAGGATATGGTGAGCACATCTGCTGTGGCTCAGTGGTGGGTCAGAGTAGTGGCAGGCTCAAAGCTGGGGGAGGTAACCAAGAAGAATGTGTACTGGAAAAGAGGTGGCCTTGAATCATGTAATGCATGAGGCAGGTGAGAAAGGAGGAAAGGCGACTGGCTGGTTCACTAGCCTGTACCTCTGTACCTGGTATGTGAGGTCATTGCTTAGTTAGCAACAAAGCTTGGAAGGCAATGCAGTGGTTGGATGCTCTTCCCCCTTTGAAACACAAGCTGAAATTTGGTTGCTGTTTGGTAACTTTAGGAGATGATACAGCCACAAAGGCTCTGCCCTGGTGGATGACATTAACCCAGTGAGTGTCAAGTTTTTTATTCTGTGACTGTCAATGAAATGGATTCAGGTATGTTAAAAAAGTTAGAACTCAAAGCTGGGCATGGTGGCACACGCTTGTAATCCCCCACGCTTGGGAGGTGGAGACATGAGGATCATGTAGGTTTGAAGCCAGACGCGCTGGCTTAAGAGACCCTGTTTCCAAAAAAATATATAAAATAGGTCTGGGAGTATAGCCTGGAGGTAGAAGGGCTTCCAGGAACCCCAGTACCACCACCACCAAAAAAAAAAAAAAAAAAAAAAAAAAAAAAGCCGGGTGTGGTGGCGCACGCTTGTAATCCCAGCATCTGGGAGGCTAAGACTGGAGGGTTGCGGTTCGTGGACAGCCTCAGCTACTTAGTGAAGGCCCTCCGCAACTCAGTAAGACCCTGTTTCAAAATAAAGAATAAAAAATTGGGCAGGGGGTGTAGCTCAGAGGTCAGTGCCTCTGGGTTCCATCCCCAGACACACACACACACACACACACACACACACACACACACGCGCGCGCGCACACACACACACAAGTTAGAACTCATAAAGTAGAGCTTATATATTATTATATTAATTAGCATTAGTTAGCATTAATAGAATTACTTAAATTACATAATTACATGAGGTTATCAATACTAACCTCAATATTACGTGCAGAGAGGGGGAGGGAATGGAGTGGTAATACATCACGTGCTGTGTGCATATATGTTTCTGTCACTCTGAACCTTATTATGAGGTATAATTACAAAATGCATCAATAAAAATAATATTAAATATTGAAAAAAGAAATGAATACAGGTATAAATAAAATAGGTTGGAAATTATGATCTAGAACTTATATGATGTTATTAATTTATATTAATTAACATTGATATAATTATATTCTATACTATAAGCTTTTATAGGTATCCTGCACCTGGGATGATAGGACACAACAGGTTAATGTCATTCCAAAAGGGCGAGTTCGGTCCCCTCTTGGCCTCTTTGTCTTTCTGCCTCCTACCACGAGAAGACACAGCAAGAAAGTCCTTGCCAGATGCCAGCACCTTGATCTGGGACTTCCTGGTCTCTGGAACTGTGTGAAAATTAACTTCTTCTCATTATAAATTAGTCTGTTATAGAATCACAGACCATATGGAGATAGATACCAACTCTAAGCCACTGAGCCCAGCTGTTCCCCACTAGGCCAGGTCCCCCTCTAGATTGCTAAAGCAGCCCACACTTCAACCACCCTTCCGGCCTGTGATTAGCATCTTGGGGTAATCACCTTTCTCTCCCATCAGACCTTATGCTCCTCCGGAGCAGTGACTGGGCTGTCTGGTCTACCACAGAATGTTGGAGGAATTGAAGGAATGAATGAAAAAAAGCACACACGGCCACGACATTGTGCAGCATCCTGATGGGTGCCTAATACAGGTGACCATAAATGTGGAACAATCAAACTGATCTATGAATGAACAAGAAGAACGGGTGTGGAACACTGGGCCGCAGCATGAGGAGCACTCACTAAGGCCGAACAGAAGGGGAAACATGAAATTTGCTTTTCTTCTGCAACCGCCATTAACATAATTGAAAAATACAATATCCCTTGATCTGAGAGCTGCGTTAACTAGGTAGGTGATAATTATTTCTCCACCCAGTTCTGAAATAGCTACTGGCTTGAAAATATCATTAGGCTGAAGGACAATTATGGTTGTTTGCCCTGCTATGTTTTAATGGCTTCAATTTTGCTCTCTACCAGGCTCATGATGGAGCATCTTCTTGCACAGGCAAGTGGGGGGCCAGATAAGCAACCTGCAAAGATCATAGTTCTGAGGCACAGATCAAGGGCCCCGAGTGCCCCCCGCCTTCATCCCACCCCAACACAGCAACCCGAAGAGCTTCCATGGAACCCGCACCTGTTTTTAGATTCGGTGAATGGAGCACACAGTTCCGGGTCAGCATCCAAAACATGCTCAATTTCCTTTGGGGCTTTTTCATACATCTTTTTTCTTTCGGTCAGACCCTTGCTGGTCTCCACTGGGGGGAAGTCATAGTATCCTTTCCTCTTGGCTTTCAGGCGCAGCTTGTTCCGATAGTGCTCGATGTCTGACTTCTGCTTCAGGGCTTTGTTCACCTGGGGAGAGAGACAGTCTCAGGCCAGTACCTGACCCAGCCTGGTTGATTGTGGGAGGCTTTCACCAGAAGGTTATCACTCCTGGAAAATCCACCCTAGGCTTCATCTCTGGTCCTTTGAAGCAGCCAGACCCACCTGTGGCCCCCCTCTAATATCAGTCCCTGAACGGTGTTGAGCCTGGCTCTAATGAGGTCACCTGAGACCTCCCCTCAGGACCTCCTTCGCTGATGCTGCTTAGGCCTAGGGCTAGGGTCCTATGAGTGCCTTTGTGGTTCCTTGTTGTAGGAGTCTCTGACCTGGAAACCCAGCTAGTTCTTCTCACTCCTGGCCTTAGCAGTCAACAGCCAGCAGCCAGCAGCCAGCAGCCAGCAGCCTGCCCAGGTCATTTAGCTGGGCCTAGATGGATGAGATGACTAGACTCTGAGGCTGGAGGGATGGGATGAATGGGGTGGGGAGGCAGAACAAATACTCTGCTCCTAAGGCCTTTCCTCACTACCAGTCTGCCTTCTATAAATCAATGTCTTTTTTGAGAGAGAGAATTTTGAATAGCCTGACTGCTAATGCCAAATAGGTCCTGTTGTATAGGGTAAAGCCAGTCTGGTGTTTCAGAAAGGAACATGGCTAGTGGCCCTGACCTGTGAAAGATAAAAGCAAGTGACGCTGCTCAATAAATAACAAGAAATAAGGAGGTTACACTCACATTTATGAACTTTTCTACATTGCCATTATGTTTTCTTTAAAATAAATTGTTAAAAGAATTTCCTGTAATTCATAAAAGAAAAATTTATGGCTTGACTTTGGTTTTTTTTTTTTTCATTTAAACCAGCCACAAGAAGAAATAAACTTATAAAGAATACAAGAAGAAAGAAAATTATAAAGCAATCTGTGTCAAGCTCAAGGCAGAAAATTACAGAGAACAAGTTCAGGGCTCTCTTCCAATCCAAATGCCAGTAAGGTCCATTTCTTTAACTACCCAAATGTAGCAAGAATCCATTTCTAGACAAGGAAAATGCTCATCTTTTCTCCGTCTGTGACAGGGTGATGGGCCTGGGAGGAAACGGGAATGGTAAGTCAGATTTTTCTCAGATGCACTGTCTGTCTCTATAAAACTCATATCATTAAGCAGGGACAAAGAAATCCAGGCATGATGGCTGGTCCGAGGATCTATAGGTAGAGGGTCCAAGTCAAGTCAGCACAATTGTGTCAACCCCAGAGCTTGCATGTCTGGTGGCAGAACTATACCCAAGCAAAGATTTTGACTGGATTTGAGAAGACATCCAAGCAGCCAAATTATAGAGCCAAGGATCATACAGTACATGATACATTAGTGATAATAATAAAGTACTTACTGAGTGTTTGGCATTGCTGTAATTACTTTGCATATATTGACCAATTCAATCCTCATAGCAGCCCTATTTATTTTTTCTTTGGTTGGTTTTTCTTTGTGGCACTGGGGATGGAACCCAGGGATTCTACCTCTGAGCTACACCTCCAGCCCTATTTTATTCTTTTAATTTTGAAACAGGATCTCACCAAGTTGCAGGTGGCCTCACTAAGTTGCTGAGGCTGACTGCAAACTTGCAATCCCTCCTGTCTCAGCCTCCCAAGTACAGCAGCCCTGTTTTTCTGGATGGAGATGTTGATGCATAGGTGAATTAACTAACCTGCCTATGGTCACACAGACAGTAAGTTGGAGAACTGGGATTCAAACCCTCACAGCATGGCTTGACAGACCACACTCTAAAGCACAAAGCTATTTTCCACCAACAGGCTATGATAAGTTACAGAGGGGAAGGTTCTCTGGGCCCCGAGCCTCACAGCTGCCACAATAACCTTCAGAGTGACTCTGGGGAGCCACTGGACCCCCCAGGCTTCAGTGCCTTTCTCTAAAATAGGATGAAATGGAAATAGATGCTCCACAATACGTGTGCCAGTTGTTTTCAAGAGTCAATGAACCTTAATCTTTAGGCCAGCTCAGAAAACAAGAGGAACTTTCTGAAGCAGGTTCTTAAAACACTTTTCGAAGTGTCCTAATGTATATTCACAATGCCCAGTAGTACAGGGCTGTGGTATGTTCCTCATGGTGAGGTGGGAAAAGACTTTAAAACTTTGGAAATCTCCCGCCTGTTGCAGGAAACAACAAATGAAACAAATGAAAGGAACAATTATCCTAAAGGCTCAACATCAGAGGAAAGCAGAAGAGTGTGTACGCAGACACATCTATGCACACATGTAATGTAAATATTCAAAGTGGGCCCCATATGCATGTCTTAAAGGTTCATACACATTTTTAGCCCACTGACCATTCTGCTGCCGAAGATGGAGGAATGGCAGGTCATTTTTTACCTGACTTCTTGTTCTCCCTTTGAACTCTCTCCCTCAGCTGCCATGGATCATCTATTATCTATCAATCACCGATCTATCAAGCATCTACCTTTTATTTACCATCTATCTGAATCTAAGCATCACTCCCTGATATATGCTAAAGATTTCAGGAGGGACCCTTAGAAAAGCTGATTCACCTCATGCTGATACCCACTGCTCTCCTTCCAAAGGCAGCCAGCAGGTTGTTTTGAGCTTGCTGGAAAAAAAAGTGTTAATTCAAAGCTGACAGTGAGCTGCATTCCTGTCCACATGACAGGATGATCTCTGCCTCTCTCTCAATTCATGCCCCTCCTGTCACCATGACAATGACATCCTAGTGGGTGTTTAAGGGTGCAAAGGAGAGAGGCAGGATCAGAATTTCTGATGTTTGTCTTCATGAGCACATTGTTTAAAAGGTTTCCTCTGGGCTTTCGGTGAAGGTAGAAAATGCTCTGAAAGCATCACCCCAAAAGGTGACTTGTGTCCTGAGTCCTTCTGCAGAGGCCTGGTACATGCAGAGGCATAAAGGACTTTGAGAGCCTGAGGTTCCTGGATGCAGGCTGAACCTGGGAGAGTGAGATATTACCCCTTACTCTGAATCCCTGAGGCCTGGTGGGGCTCTCACCTCGCCGTTGAGGACTGCAGAGGCCTCCTGGCTCCTGTCCGAGGTGGGGTGCACCACAGGGAGGGCCGTGGGTTTGATCGCGATGAGCTGCACGGACCCAGAAGATGTGTCGAAGGGATCAGGTGCCGCCTTGCCAGAGCTGTCAAAGAGGACCGCTCCCTCTTCTTCATCACTTGCAGGCACTAAAGCACAACACAAACACATCACTTTCATGATGTAGGCAGCTGATGGAGGAGGATGGTTGTCAGGGCATTACTCAAAATGACCCCAGAGACGGCGGTGTCTGGTTTAGCGCCCAGGGCTCTGGCTGCTCGTGGTTCTTTTCTAAATTTGAGATCTACGCTACTTATCCCACTGTTGAGTTCTCAGTCAGTAGGAAAGAACTGCAAAGGTTTGAATTTAAATGGCAAAAACCAATCTTCCAAAACAATGACAAAATACATTCAGAAAAGAATAAAAGTCAGTGTATCCCCTATGCTCGAGTTGGAAATGGAAAGAGTGAATTTGGCCAAACCCTGAAACTGCTCTTAAAATCTGACTATAACCAGAGTAAGAGTATTCAGTGTGACCTTTGCCGCCAAAGCCACCCGCGTTTGTACGAGATTAATGTGACAAGTCTTGGTTGTACTTGTTGCTGTAGATGTGCTTTCTTCTTTATTTCTTTCTTTCTTTCTTTCTTTCTGTCTTTCTTTCTTTTCTGAAGGCCATTTCTCCAGTGATTTTGGTTTTGGTTTCTTTCATTGGTTTAAAACAAAACAAAAAACTATGAAATAACCACCATAGAAACTAATTTAAAGCTATAGACAACTGCCCTAATTATAGACTGATTTCTACTTACACTCTGTTAAATTAATTCTCCCATCTGACAGACCATTCTGCTGCAATAGCTAAAAGACACCAATCGGCGTTGTGCCTCATAATTAAGCTGACAGAAGAAATTCCAAGGCCAGTGGTATCTTGCTGATTTACTTGTTCTTAAAACATATTCCCAGGAAGTAACCATAGGAAGGACAGCTTATTGAGCATGGCTTGGTAAGAAATAAATTAAGCCCATTCAAATAACTATACTGGTAGACAATTTAGAAGCAAAATAGGTGTTACATAAAATATGAATGTAATAGAAGTGTATTCATCTTTCCTCCTTCCTGCTCAAGAGACTGGGATGTTATTTAAATTATTGAGAAACACATAGTTTATATCATTCTGTTATCATAATCATAGATGATCTGTCAAATTAAGCAAAGTAAATTGTTATTTTTTCCAATGTGGATAAAATTCCTCAAAGTTCAACAATGGGTTATAATTGGATTTTTATTTTATTTTTTTAGTTCTGCAGACTGGTTTACAATAGCAGATCAAACAGCCAATGACAGAGGGAAATCTGTATTCAGACACGTTGCTAGGCATCTATATTTTTATTTTTATTGCTTCTGGGTTGTGACACTCTCATCTCTCACCCTGTGGATAAGATCACGTGGACAGCATAACTATAACAGGACAGGAAAATGACACCCTGAAAATTGTGTAAGCTGGAGTTCTGTTTGACCTTCAGTTTCATAAAAGTCATATTCAGGTTGGTACAACAATTCTAGATTGTTAAAAATAATTAATTACCTTCTTTCCCAAAAGACATTATGGAGAATTCATTAAAAGACAGCACATTAAATATTAATACGTTAAAATGTTGTGAGTATGGCAGTTTCATGGGAGGTTTTGATGCATAGTTAGTCCCTGAAGTTAAAAACATGATAGAATGGTAAAGGCAAGGACCACAGTTAATCTAAAGAAGTGTCTTAGGATTCTATCATGTCACAATAGGTCTCATTGGACCTTATTTGCATCAAAGCCAGGCTTGGCAAGTTAGGGAGGCCCTCAGTAACTTAGCAAAGCCCTGTTTCAAAATAAAATATAAAATGGGGTTGGGAGTGAAACAGGGTTTTGCTAAGTTACTGAGGGCCTCACTAAGTTGCCGAGGCTGGCTTTGAACCTGTGATCCTCACATCTCAGCCTCCCAAGTACTGGGATTCCAGGTGTGTGCCGCCACAACCAGTTTATACAATTACTGTTCTTTAATAAAAAATAAAATAAGAAATATTAGTCTTTACTTCATTGGAAGCTCAAAGTATGAATAAAACTGAAACTGTTTTGGAGCTAGTATTGTTGACAAAACTTCCTTTATTGTCTTAATCCCATATCTCTCCTTAAGACCCCTGCAAGAAACTGGTAATCTTTCCCCTCAACTCTCCAATACTTGTTCTGCTTGATTCATCTGCCTGTGGCTATTAAGAGGCAACATCTGATCCAGTTTTGAGCCCGACAGTGAAATCTAAGTGATGAATTGATTAGAGAGGTTGTTTGCTCTGGAAAAAAAATATACATACATATATAGTTTATATATATGCTCATATATAATATTCATATATAAATATACAATGAAAATTTTAATACACATATATACATATATGTGTATGTATACACACACATACACACACACACACACACACACACAAAATGTTTCAATCTTGAACTTGCTTTTAACTCTTTTCTGGAAAACACCTTTTCAAAGGTGACATTGGGTTTGACTCAGCAGTTCAAATGTCTATACTCAGTTGAGAAAAATGTCAACTTGTTTTTTGCTTTCAAGACCCTAGCTTTCACATCTACCTTTCCAATTTAAATATCTTCATGAAATAGACCCTAAAATCATCTTACAGCTACAGTAACTATAGAGACCACAGAGCTACAAGGACCCTTGCCAATCATGTTGTTAGCAGGCTAGTGTCTTATCCTTTTAATGTCCTTATTTTTAAAAATAGGGATATTAGAAGTTACAGATATAACAAGCCTAGAGGAAAATAAGAACAGCTTTAGAATGATAGCCCAGTACATTAACACTTGTTAATTAACCTTAGTAACCCTAGCCTCTAGAATAAACACCAAGCCTTAAGACAACAGAGTTTGAATATTCTATGCCAAAAGAATAATCTATTTTCAAAGGTCGTATTCACACAAAAAGTGCTAATTCTTTTTTGCAGGCTGGCAAAATGAAGAAAATGCACCTTTATGTTTTCTCCACAATTCTATTCAGTATTACTTTATCCCTCCCTTCCCTCCCTCTCTTCCTTCCTCCCTTCTGTTCATATTCCAACCCAATCAAATACATTAGCAATTTTACTAGCATAATACTAGCTCTCACCTAATATTATGATGTAAAGAAGCCCTTTGATAAAAAGCCCACATGGAGGTTTCATGAGCGGTTGATTCTAGAGTACTGTTGAGTCTTACATAGAATGAGCTGGCCCAAACTCATAAGCTGGAGAAAAGAGCCTTTTCAACAAATGGTGCTGGGAGAACTGGCTATCCATGTGTAGAGAGATGGAACTAAATCCTTACCTCTCACCATGCACAGGAATCAACTCGAGATGAATCAAAGACTTACAAATTAGACCGGAGTCTGTGACGTTATTAGAGGAGAGCATAGGCTCAACACTACAACATACTGGCACAGGCAGTAACTTCCTCAACAAAACTTCCAAAGCTCAGGAAATTAAAGCAAGAATTAACCAGTGGGATGGCATCAAACTAAAAAGTTTCTTCTCATCAAAGGAAACCATTAATAACCTAAAGAGGAAGCCTACAGAATGGGAGAAGATCTTTACCAGCCACCACTCTGATAGGGGGCTAATATCCAGGATATACAAAGAGCTCAAAAGACTCTACACTAGCAAAACAAATAACCCAGTCAAGAAATGGACAACAGAACGCCGGGCATGGTGGCACACACTTTTAATCCCCGTGCGTGGGAGGCAGAGACAAGAGGATTGTGCAGGTTCGAAGCAAGCCTCGCTGGCTTAAGAGACCCTGTTTCCAAATAAAAATATAAAACTAGGTCTGGGTAGGGGCTGATTGGATGATGTGTGTGTATGTATATCTCCACAAGATTTTTTTTATCCCATTAAGATGTATGACTACAATGTACCAATAAAAATTTAACAAAAAATTAAAATTATAATTAAAAAATAGAAAAAAATAGGTCTGGGAGTATAGGTAGAAGGGCTTCCAGGAGCCCCAGTACCACCAAAAAAGAAAGAAAGAAAGAAAGAAAGAAAGAAAGAAAGAAAGAAAGAAAGAAAGAAAGAAAGAAGAAATGGCCACTTAAACTGAGTAGACACTTTTTACAAAAGAAGAGATATAATGGCCAATAGATACATGAAAAGATGTTCTACATCATTAGCCATCAGGGAGATGCAAATCAAAACTACACTGAGATTCCATCTAACCCCAATCAGAGTGGCAAACATAAAGAAATCAAATAACAACAAATGCTGGTGAGGATGTGGGGAAAGAGGAACTCTTTTACACTGTTAGTGGGAATGCAAACTAGTTCAGCCACTATGGAGATCTGTGTGGAGATTCCTAATAAAGGTGGGAATAGATCCACCATATGATCCAGCTATACCACTCCTGGGTATCTTTCCAAAGGGGTTGAAATCAGAGAACTACAGTAACATATGCATACCTGTGTTCATAGCAGCACAATTCGTAATAGCCAAAATATGGAACCAACCCAGGTCCCCATCAACAGATGAATGGATTGTAAAATTATGGGAAATACACACAATGGAATTCTATTCAGCTATAAAGAAGAACAAAATCATATCATTTGCAAGAAGATGGAAAGACCTGGAGAACATTATGTTAAGTAAGATCAGCCAAGCACAGAAAGAGAAAGGATATATGCTTTCTCTAATATGCCCAAACTAGGGAGCACAGAGGACACCAGAGGGACTCCAGATAATGGAAGGGAAATCTCAGCAAAGTTTGAATGGAAACATAGGAGAGGAAGAAGGCTGAACTTGATTAATGAGGATCTACATCCAAATATGTGTAAAAGAATGAATATGGCATGGTTACCCTGGACAATCATTGGTGGGGGGGAGGGGAAATGGGGGGGTAGAGGGCACCAAGTACAGTTTAAATGTATACCATTTATCTTCAATAAAAAATAAGTATATAAAAAAAGAATGAGCTGGCCCTATGTCTCCCTGAGTGCAACACTGTGGGAAAACCTGCAAATTCACTGGGTTTGATTTCAGGAAAAGCAAAATGTAACAAGCAAGCATCCTAAGCCTGAGAAGGATGGTTTCTTAATAAAACAAATAAAAGCTTCAACCCAGTACAGTAATTGATTTTATTCATGCTCCTGTCTTTTGTTTATTCCTGAACCAATATTTAAATAATGAAAGTGACCTAAACAGAATAAGGAGGCAGACAGACAGGGTGGACAGGCAGGAACAGCAAAGGTCGGCGGGGACACTTAGAGCTGGTCATTGCCACCAGTGGGTGAGGAGTGATGGGTCAGGAACCGGCTGCTCCCTCTTCCTCTATGAATTAAATACAGGGGAGGGCAAAGGGCATCACTTTGCAAATGTCTATAGACTGCTGGAGAAGTCTGTACTTGGCACATTTTTTATGTAAGAAAAAGGGCATAGAACAATACGTGCACTGTTTCTATTTTGTAAAAGAAAACAAAGCAAGATGACAAAACACAAAGACACATGTGCTTTGTCATATGCATGTTAAAGAGGCTGAAGAAAGATGCATGGTGAGTTAAATAGGGTCATTTGAGACCTGGGTTGGGTGAGTGGGCATTTGGGGTAGTGAGTGGTCTTTGATTTGATTTTTTTAAACTTCCAGAAAATATATAAAGGGAGAGTAGATGGGCTTGATCCAGATTTGGGTGCGATACCCGTTGCATTTCAATTGTTCCTCAGGATCCTTAGGGGGTTGGTTCCAGAATGGCCACAGATACTAAAATCCATGGAGGCTCAAGCTCCTTATGTAAAATGGTATATAATCATTGTCAACATAATCCACATTTTGGTGTGAGACTATAGTGCACCAATAAAAAAATAAATAAAATGGCATAGTATTTGCATGTAACCTGTACATATTCTCCCATATAATTTAAAACATCTCTCGATGACTTATCATACCTAGCACAATGTAAATATTACATAAACAGAATGTCTGTACACATTCAGTACAGGCACAATATTCCCCCCTGACATTTTCAATCCATCACTGGTTGTATCTGAGCTCGTGGCACCCTTGGATATGAAGCGCTGACTGTAGGTAGACAAAACAACCTTCCCCTGTGGCTTCACTGTCCGTAGTCTCTGCTGTCACCTTGCTCTCTCTACCCATGTCTCTTAGCACTTTGCCCTGAGAAAAAAAGAAGTTACTAAACTCAAGTCCCCAAATTCTAGAGCTTCTATGACTCTGGAACATTCCTTATGTGCTTCCCTGTCAGAGAGCTTACAGCAGGATTTCTGGTGGTCCTAAGGATTTAAAATTCCAGAAAAATCCCACATGTCACATCCTAATCCTGATGCAGAAAGCACAATCTCTGTCTTCCAGGTCATGTAGGATAAGGGGAAGAAAAGTTCAAGAACCAAATAGGCATGACAGTTTAAATAAGTGCTTTATATAATAGCAAGAAGTGGGAAGAGGGGTTATATCTTCTCTGCAGAATACAAAACCATTTTGTGTCTACCTTTCCTTCCGTCCTTTCTTCCTTGCTTCCTTCTTTCCCTTCTCTTTCTTTTTCCAGAGAGAAAAATAAGTGACATTTGAAGACAAAATAATATTCTGGTACTAGCTTCAAGAGTCCCTGACCTCTATTACATCAAATTCCTTTAAAAGGGAAACCCGGTTAAGCAGAGTGCCAGGTTGTCTAGCTTTTCCCCTGGCATTTCTGTAGGGGATCTTTTGAAATCCAAAAGGAACTTTCCCTGATTTGAAACCAGCAGCGCTGGGTCCCTGCATTTTGGGCTCTAGTAAGCCAGAAAGACCGTGTGGCGATGGGTCAGAACAAAGGTGGGATCCGGAGGGCCAGGCTGCACAATGAGGTCCGACAGATGTGATCCACAGGTGATGTCACAGCACAGTAAGAGAGCATAGGTGACTTCGAACCCCAGTTGCTAATCCTTTATGGAGAACCCCTAATGCTAATCCTTTTGGGGGGAGGAAATGATCTGTCTGTAAGAAAGGCTAAATGGTTAAGCTTCCCAAGAGAACTAAGCAAAGTGCTAATTTTTATTTTATGATAGATCTGTTCATTGTGTTTCTTTATAAGAGAGTTATATTTGCAATGTCTGGACTCACTAGTACAAACTGAACCCCTGAAACTCACCAGAGGGATCAAGGCAAGAACTTGAAGGAAACCTCTAGGGTGGGCAGCCACTCAGAGGCCAGCTATTTTAGTGGATCTAGTTCTAGAAATAACATGAATTCACCCAAAGAGTAGGAAAATCTCTAAGCAATCATCAATTCATTTTGCAAAGGGTTTCTCTAAGGAGCTGTACAATTTCTTAAAAATGGGGGGCAGAGGAGGTAGGATCAAACAATTCAGAAAAGGGGCTATGGTGATCATCCAAGAGGTTCTTAGCTGAAAGCCGGGCGTGGTGGCGCACGCTTGTAATCCCCGCGATTGGGAGGCGGAGACAGGAGGATCGCGCAGGTTCAAAGCCAGCCGCGCTGGCGTAAGAGACCCTGTTTCAAAAATATAAAAAATAGGTCTGGGAGTGTAGCCCGGAGGTAGAAGGGCTTCCAGGAACCCCAGTACCATCAAAAAAAAAAAAAAAGAGGTTCTTAGCTGAGACAATCTGGGGTTAGAATGCTCTGGGTGTGGGTGTGTGTGCAAGCCCATACAGGGTGTGTGCAGTGCACCCATGGGAGGGGTGGGGTGCTAGGCAGGAAGACTTCTCACCATTTCTCTTCCTTGTCTCCTCCTTTGTCGCTTTCTGCTGTGCCATTACATTCTGGGGTGAGCGTCTCCCCGAGCTGGGCTTCCCTGATTCGTTGCTGATGACAGAACCATCCTCACTGGGCGACCTGCTGGAGGTAACCATAGCAACAGGGGAGACAGTAAGTTTCGACTAGAACAGCCGCCTCTCAAGGTTATTTTGTTTGCACAGTTTAATGTCTATGGCCTTTCATTCCATTACTGGCAAAAAAAGAAATGATACAGAAAAAGAAGAAAACAAAACCCACCCACACTGCCACATAGGTGAGGTGGCTGGGTGCTCTGAAGTACATTCACCCACACTGGGCTCTGTAGGTAAGTTCAGTGAGCACAGCTCTCAGGTGCAGCTCTCGGTCCCACCAGGTCTATTAGCCCCAGTGACCATGGAAACGGTGGTTGCTGCGTTCCGGTAGCATGCCCTCCTTTAACACAGAGCACTTTGGATGCTGACTGTTTGAATCACATGGGTATCCTCAGACCTGTACAAAACATGGCTTTGTTTGGCTCTTCTCTTCATGGCTAAAACCTTGACTGTAAAGGATTGAGTCATCCCACTTACTCTGTCAGTCTCTCTCTCTAATGAAACTATTCACCATTTATATTTTGAAGCAACCAACTTGAGCTACTTGTTGCTTCAGGAAACACTTTTTGGGTGCCAAATTTGTGTCAGGCATGGGACCAGGAAGATAGATCTAGACACACAGATAAACCTCCACACCGTGCACTCTCACCGAGAGCACCTTCTATGTGCCAGGGACTGTGCTGAGTGCGTCCCAAACGGGTCATTTTCATGATCCTCTGATGCAGAGACAGCCAGCCTTGTCCAGCAAATGAGAAACATGAAGTTCACAGCAGTGGAAGCGCCTTGTCCAGGGCAATGCTGGGCAGTGGCCAGTCATCCTGGAAGCAGAGACATCCTCCACCCACACCCCAGGACACCTCCTTCACTGTCTTCACAGCAGCCCCAGGTGAGGGCGAGCCCCGGTTCTTGTTTCCTTCCATCAGGGCTGGACTCTTGCCTTTTGGAACTCTGGAAAATGGGCCCTCAAGGGACCCTCTCCCATAGGGTGACACTCTCTGAGCCTCAGATCATGCCAGTCTAGAGGTGATCTGAGCACAAAAACCAACAACCTGTCCTTTTGGAAGATATCTAGGAGGAAGCTACCTGGAGGCCTCTTATTCTACTGTCAATTGTCCACATTTAGAAAGCATTGGATCTGGCCCCTATAATGGAAAATTGACCAAAATGAATGCTCTTGACCAATAAGTAAGTAAGCAGCTTCTCAGGTGAAGGCTGTGTGCTCTGTAAGTCAGACACTGCTCTTCCTCCTCCTTTCTCCTTTTTCCTCCTCTGCTGGGAATTTAGAATTCTCAGTTCTGTACACATTAGCCCCCTAAAAGCCACCAACAGTGAAAGTTGGGGTACCTATAGGATAAGGCAATGTCTGCCAAGAGCATTTTACAGATCCCTAGAGCCAAAGTTCCACACACAAGTCTAAGTTTGGAAAATGTTCAATATAGTCTTTCTTTGGAGATTCTTAATGCATGTTAGCATATAAAAGGCTCTTATAGCCGGGCGTGGTGGCGCACGCTTGTAATCCCCGCGCTTGGGAGGCGGAGACAGGAGGATCGTGCAGGTTCAAAGCCAGTCGCACTGGCGTAAGAGACCCTGTTTCAAAAATATAAAAAAAATAGGTCTGGGAGTGTAGCCCAGAGGTAGAAGGGCTTCCAGGAACCCCAGTACCACCAATAAATAAATAAATAAATAAATAAATAAATAAATAAATAAATAAAAGGCTCTGATAGGTTCTAGACTCTTCTAGTTCCATTTAATGTAGCATTTCCCAATTTTTTGGCAATAAATCTTTTACTACAAAGCCTTTTAACACACGATAAAACTAGCAATACAAGGAATATAATCTGGGAAAACATGTATCATGCATTAGTTTATTGAATGCATATTATCATTTATCCAACAGTTATTTGACCGTTGAGTGTTGACTGTACAAATACATACACCCAGAAGACATGCCCCTGGACGGTTTTCAGAATCTAATGGATAATAGCATGCACTTTCCCAGCTGGGTTTTTTTTTGTGTGTGTGTGGTACTGGGGTTCCTGGAAGCCCTTCTATATCTGGGCTACACGCCCAGACCTATTTTTTTATTTTTGGAAACAGGGTCTCTTAAGCCAGCGCGGCTGGCTTCAAACCTGCCCGATCCTCCTGTCTCCGCCTCCCAAGCGCGGGGATTACAAGCGTGCGCCACCACGCCTGGCATTCCCAGCTGGTTTTATTGGAACAGAAAGGCTTTCACTTAGGTTCAGAAGGAAAAAAAGGCCTCTTCATAATCTATTTTCTATAAGGTATTTTTATACCTTTTCCCTCATTGGATCCTGACATAATTTTCTGACTCCTGTTCTTATTCCAAGAAAAAGTGTCAATGAGTAAATTTCTGTAGAGAAATCCAACTCTGCTTTATTATTTGCATAAGTTTGTAGAGGTCTGTTTACATGGAGCATGAACTCAAAGCTTCTGGTCAAAAATGCAGTGATGGGGTGTGTGTGTGTGTGTGTGTGTGTGTGTGTGTGTGTGTGTGTGTTGAGGGCATTTTTGAAAACAAAATATGTGACACTTGTAGGGTTGCAGTTTTAGACTACTGAACTCAATGGTCCCCATTCTGAAGATATGAGTAGACATGGAGTCTAGAACAGTCTTTGGGGTGTGGACTAATTCAACTGCTGAACAACTACAGCCAATTGCCAATTTAAGGGCTGTTTCCAACTGTCTGTCCCTATGGGATTGATTCCCCATCCTGGCCATCATGATATCCCAGTCAGAGCCAACAAAATAGCATCACCAAGATCCCCAACTGAAAAAAAAAAAAAAAAGATAATATTCTTCAGGCTATCTGAAATTGTTTGAATCATCATATTTCTGTTTTAAAATAAGTTAAAAATTGAAGCATATTAATAATTGTTGATTCATTGGTTTCCTCTATTTTTCACTTGTAAAACATTTTTTATGGTATTGAAGATGGAACCCAAGAGTGCTCTATCACTAAGCTACACCCTATCACTAAGCTACACCCTATTTTATTTTTTATATTGAGACAGGGTTTTTGAGACTAAATTACTCATGCTGGCCTTGAACTTGTGATCCTCCTATATCAGCCTCCCAAGTAGTGGGATTACAGGCATGTAACACTATACCCAGCTTCATTTGTAAAACTTTTCAGGTCACTGAAGAGACCCGTTCTGGGAGGTCCTACAGCCAGTCCTTTTTTTTTTTTTTTTTTTGGTGGTTCTGGGGTTCCTGGAAGCCCTTCTACCTCTGGGCTACACTCTCAGACCTATTTTATACTTTTTATTTAAAAACAGAGTCTCTTAAGCCAGCGTGGCTGGCTTCAAACCTGCGTGATCCTCCTGTCTCTGCCTCACAAGCGTGGGGATTACAAGCGTGCGCCACCACGCCCGGCTACAGTCAGTCCTTTCTAGCTCAAACAAGGAAATTAATATAGCAAGACAGGAAAAACTAAAAACATGATTAATAATGGGATTCCTCCTGGATTCGGTGTTTAAAATCTTCCCAAATGATCTCAAACTTCTACGATCAGCTATACTTGAATGCATAGAGCTGAGGTTTCTCCCACAGCCTGGGCAATGATGCAGTCAGCCCTTAGTAAAATTATATTTTTTCTAGAAAAATAATGAAGCAAATATAAAATTCATGTAGCAGAATAGACATTTGTTATGCTTTGGATTTAAAATATTCTCCAAATTTCATTCATGCAGACAGGTTTGGAGGTGGGGAATGACTGTAGGAGGTGGGTCACTGGGGCATGGCTTTGGATATTGTATTTGTCTTTAGTCTTCTCTTTTCTCTCTCCTCACCATGAGCTAAGAGCAGTTTTTCTTCTCTGCCATGCTCTAAACCCCTGCGGCTGCCCAGTTTCTGCCTCAGAGCCAGCCAACCATGGACTAAAACCTAAAAAAACATGAATCATAAATCTTTCTTCCTCTAATTTGTGCTTTTCAGGTATTTTGGTTGTATAGACAAAAAAGAAAGCTGACTAAAACAGCATTGTTTTCTTTATCTATTGTTTTATATTTCTCAATAAAAACTTGGGAATAATAATTAAGCTAGACTCCTTGCTAATCCAAGAAGAAATGCTTGTTCTAAATTTTTTAAAATTACTTATTACACAGCTTAAATTACTCAGGTAGATGAAAAAGAATTTTTATTCTTCCTGAAGTTCTATGTTAATATCCTAATTTTAGTAATTCTAATAATTCTCTTTCTTTTCAGTGTCTTTTAATTAGATGATAAATAAGTTTTCAATATGCCTTTATTGTATTTGGCAAAGATCATAATGAGAATAATTGTTGTAGGTAATATTACTTGTAAGTCAATTCAGATAAATCATCAATGGCTTCTCTGCACATTTCAGCTCTGCTCAGGCTCTGGTAATAGCCCCAATTTGTCCATGCCTCTCTGTAACTAAGCTTGGGGAGTATTCTCCCATACTTTTTCTGAATGTGACAACTTTGGCCAACAGAACAGTACCAAACAAGTTCCAAACTGAGATGACAAAAGCTTGCATTTGGAGGCTTGTTTTCTCACAGCCCTTAGAACCCTGAAATTGCCTTGTGAGAAAGCTAGGGCTAACCTGTTGAAGTATGAAGGACCAGGTAGAGAGAGACCTCAGTTACCTGGGTCACCCCAGAGAAGCCTATCACCAGCAAGTCAGCCTGGTTGACTCAAACTCCTTCATCTGACTGGAGACGCACAAGCAAGCTCAGCTGAGAGCAGCCAAACCGGGCTCACACTGTAAGGACCATCTCACTGAGCTCAGCCAAAACTGCTGGCTGAGCTAAATAACTTGTGGCTGTTTCAAGCAATTATACTTTGGAGTGGTTTGTTATGGGTCAATAGATAACTAATGTACATGCCTTCAACCTTCTTTCCTACACAAACTGATATCTAATGCTCTGTTCCTCTGTATTCTTTCAGAGGTTCCAAGAGTTTCTGGAAGAAAATGCAGCCTTGCTGCTTGCTTCTACTACAAAATTTGTGTATTTGATGTAGATGATTCTGCCTTGATCCTCAGACTACTATCTTCTCTTGGCTTCTTGGCTTCTACTCTCTTTGTCCTCACATCTTCCTTTTTGACACTTTTCAGTTTATTTGCTGATTTCTCCTCATTTTCTGGACCTCAAATCACTTCAATGTTCCAGAGTTCAGTTCTTGGATCTCTTTGCTTCTTTATCTGTACTCTCTTAGGTGATTCCCTTCCTGTCTGATGGAAAAACCAAACACTGACAACTCCTGCAATTATATTTATACTCTGGTCTCCTCTGAGTTCCAGACCTATATGGTTATGAATTCTCAACCTCTCCATTTACTTATCTGTAGGCATCTCAAATTCTCCAAGCCCACATCCAAACTCTTGGTTATCCCCTACAAACCTCCTCCAGACTTCTCCACCACAATAAATAGTAAATTCTTCTCCAACACAACAAATAGCATAGCATCCTCCAAGTCTCCCTGTGTCCACTCTGGATCCCTACAGCCCAGATTGAGTGCTTAAGTCACACAATGCCATTACTATTTTCAATCCCCTCCAATGATTCTAGTCTTTATTCACAATAAAATTTCATTCCTAATGTTGGTCTGTAAAGCCCAAAGGCAACTTCTCTGACTCATATGCTACTACTTCCTAGTGTATGACAGTCTCCTTGACCCTCTTGTTAATTCTTTAAGCACATGGCTTTGCACATGCTGTTCCATCCACTTGGAATGTTCTTCCCACAAACATCCTCATGGCTGACACTTCAATTCAATGAAGTCTTTCACTTATCAGAGAGGTCTTTCCTGGCTCCCTGTCTAAAATAGCATCACACAACCCCGCCACCTCTCTATCCCCTCACTGTGCTGTTTTTCTTCTTCAAACTCATCACCTCCTGACCTAGCAATGAATAGACCTTACCCATGTTTCTATTGGTTTATCATCTATCTCTCCCCACCAGATTGTAAGCTTCATGAGAACAAGAACTTTGTCTTGTTCACTGAAATATCCCCATTGTCTGGCAGAGAGCAAACAATTTACATGTGTGTTTGATAAAGGGAGGGGAAGAATGAGGCAGGGAAGATGTGGCTATTCCAACCTTATTAGTGGTCTCAAGTAATAGAGAAGAAGGTTGGCAATGAGTGTTGGTTTTTCCAGCCAACGGGGCTGCCATGGGGTTCATTACCTATTTCTGAGGCCACTGCAAAGACCTTACAATGAGTCTCTTGGCCTCCAACCTGACCTTCTCCACCTCTCATCCGCCTGATGGGAATCCTTGGGAAATGCAGACTGTATGCCACCATCTCCCTAAAGAACTTTCAGTGGCTTCCCATTGCCAAGTGAATAAAGGTCCGTCTCAGCCTGGCAGTCAAGATATGCATGTCTTTCATCCATCTCTGGTTTTATCCTTCACTACATCCCAACCACAACCCCTGTGAACTCCAAGGACACTCACCATTCAGAGGACATGCCCATCCTCCTCTCTCCTGGATGAGTGTCTTTCTCTTTTCCCACATGTTCAGACCCCACTATCCTCGAAGTTCATCTGAAACAACCTTCTCCATGATGTGCCCTGGGTGGCATTGCATTTTCCCTCCTCTGTTTGCCAGCACTTTACTCAAACCCCATGCAGGTACCCATACATCGTCATGCCTGGTTGGCCATTATTATCTCTGCCTCCTCCATCGCCAGATCCTTGGGATCAGGAATCAATCTTATATGTTTCTTCAGCCCTCCTAATGCCTGTCAAAGTGCTCTGTTCATAGTAAAAACTCAATAAGTGGTTTTGACTGAAATCAGAAACTCTATTGAGCAACTGCCAGGTAAAATACAGCTATCCTGAATCAAAGGCACAACTTTTAAGGGACAATTAAAACATAAGTGTGACATGAGAGGCAAATGTGTTAGATTCAATAGAGGAGCTACCCCTCCGCTCTTGTGGTTGATCAATGAGATTGAAACCTCACAGAGTATGGCTCCTGTGGAGCAGGTATTGTGATTCTCACCATCTCCTTTAGTCTCCTTTTCAATATTCCAAATGAGCATGAAGGGGAATTTTGAAAGAGAACAGTAGCTGCTCTCTCCCATCAGTAATTTCTCTTGTTGATGCAGAGAGGCTGAAGTTGGACCCGTGCCTACCTCTTTCTCGTCTCAGTGGACTTGGCTGTCTTGATGGTACTCCCGTCCTGAACAATGTCTCTCTCCTGAGGAGCATCTCTAATGGGCAGAGGGAGGACCACCGTTTCCTGAGTCACTGGGATGACCTCCTCGTCTGCCCCTTGCTGGCCCAAGTGCTGCTTGGCGTAGTCAAATCCTTGCACGGGCTGCAAAGGTGGACACAGATTTGTGGTCATGTTTCTAGAGAAGCATCTTTAATGATGGCTATAGGGAAGAAAGGCAGGAAAATGCATGTAACAGGGCACTCTTAGTTTTCAGACGAATAAGAGTTAACTCAAACCCCATCATTATTTCTGTCTTGCAAAAATCAAAATCTTTTTAAATTCCTCTCAGGTACAGAATCTCTACAGATAAGACTTGCTCATAAAAATAAAGAGCCTAAACAAAACACACATAGGTGTATGAGAAGAAACTTCTTCTAGATACGTTAGATCATTTAAGTCAATGGATACTGCTAATTAGAAACAAGTCTTAGCTGATATGTTGATTATGCCATTACAGGTCCCTTATCATGTTCTGATTAGAAATATTTGGTTCCCCTTAAACTCTACTCACATGCAACTTTACATGTTATAGCATGTGTGTGACTTTGACAAGTCAGTTGAACAGTAAACCTTAATTTTCTCATGTGAGAAATGAAGATAATCTTATTTGCCTTACCTTTACCAGCCTCTAGTATAAAAGTGAATTGCAGCTCTGAAAACAAGGGAATATACTACCACATGTGAAGCAGCCCAATCATTAATAATGATATGGACTTTAGAGAATTGCTCTTTAGTTCAGACTTCTCCCTTAAGCCAGCTGGCTCTCTGGTAATTCATTCCTGGGAAATAAGCAAAGCTTTTATTGCACAGCCTCTGAAATCCCAAGGGGATGAGGCAACTGTGAGCAAGATCCAACAGACAGCTCTTAGTAGGGTAGTCAAATTCCAAGAGGGATGTTTAAGCAGTTTCTGGATGTGTCTTTATTTTGCTTTACGCCTCAGTGTAGTACAGAACAGACTCGAGGTGGAACGGTGCGATGAGGAAGAGCGGCAGATCTGAACACTGATTGCCTGGGCTCAAGTCCCGACTTTACCACTCATTAGCTGTGTGACCTTGGGAAAGTGATCAACATTCTCTGACATCAGTTTCCTCGTCTCGAAAGATTATAATAGATGAACTAGAGCTAGCGATAATGTGAACAGGATAAAGTGTATGTGTATGAGAGGGATATTTAACCACTCAAAAGGATTAAGTATGTAATTCAAATTCAGCATTTAGCCAAGTCACTGGGGCATAAAATGCTCAAACGGCATTAGTTATTAATGCTGCCTTCCTACTAAGTCACAGTCCAGGTAAAATGGACGTCAGTGATTCGCTTTCAGAAAATCTGGAGACGAAACTCAAGCCCTCCAATTTAGAGTAAGTGCATCAGAACTTGATACAAAAGGAGGCTCCTCCTGCAGCAACTAACTTGGCTAGGAAGCACAGCAGGAAGGCACTAGCTAGATTTAACAATCTGGAGTCTAGAACCATGGCCTAACCTGTCAGACCTTACTACTGTATCCCAGAACAGGATGGGGCCTTATTGCTAAATTCAGCCAAGGTTCTTTACTTGAGGCTGCCTACAGCTTCGCCATGGATGGTTCTCTGATTTCATGGGGAACTTTGAGACATATGGCCACTCACCTTCTCTGACATACTCTCTGACCCAAGTGTGAACAGTGACATTCTGATACCAGGACCCGGGATTGAGTTTCTGAAACAGTATCAGCTAAAGGGACAGTGTCTTCTCCCCTCAGCCCCTGGCCCTTTACCCCATGCTGCATGAAAGAACAGAGCCTCTGGCTCCTTGATGATGCCCCTCGAATACTGAATTGCCTACTCTGCCCACAGCCAACTGATCAACATTGGATCCAGCTTCTGGGATGTCTCTGGAACCTTCCCTTTTCTCCTTAGGCCTACTGATTCATTGTCTTCTTGGTCTTTCTGCTCCCATTTGGCTCCTTTCCAGGTCCACCCTGGACAAGCCTCCAAGGTTATCTCGCTGAAAACCATATCTGGCCATGTCACTCCTCATTAAAAATGTTTCACAGCAGCTGGGCATGGTGCCGCACACTTGTAATCCCTGCACTTGGGAGGCAGAGACAGGAGGATCGCGCAGGTTTAAAGCCAGCCTTGCTGGCTTAAGAGACCCTGTTTCCAAATTTAAAAAATAAAAAATAGGTCTGGGAGTGTAGCCCAGAGGTAGAAGGGTTCCATCCCTAGTACCACACACACACACAAAAAAGTTTCACAGCACCCAGCCTCTTTGGCAAGGCACCCAAGGCCTTGGTTTGGCTAACTCCTCTGGTCCAACCTCATTTCCTGTTGGTCCCTTTTCTGCCACACTCCCTAACCCTCTTCTGCCCTATTCACTTTTATTCCTACAACCCTAGCTTGTTCTGGGACTATGCTGTGTGTTGGAGATATAAAGATGAACAATAACTGGTCCCTCACCCTCAAGGAGCTCACAGACTCAGCCTTATTATTGGTACCATAGTGGGGACATCACATAAATCATGCCATTGTATCCTCACTATAGTTCAAAGAGGTAGGTATTATTGTGAGATACCATTTTACAGACAAAGAAACAGGTTTAGCGGGGTTAAGCAACTTACCAGGGACTGCACACCTGGTCTGTGATAGAACCAGCATTTGAACCTAGCACTATGTATCCAGCATCAAAACAACTGTTTTAATGAGCCCATGGTGCCCTGCCCTTCTGCAGTCACCATCTTGGTTGGGACTCTCTTTTTGTACTTGGCCTGGCTCCTGCACTAAGACTCAAGGCTGGTCTGTGGGGACTTGGAAGTCTCTAACAGCCAAGACTTCCCTGCATGAGGGGCATAAGCTGGATCTGGTCTTGTCTCCCTTCCATCCACACTCTCTCTGGACTTGACTTCTTACTCTTCACAGTGAGTTGAAGCTATATGCTGGTTACTTAAGGTGACTGGGTCTATTAAGGGTGTGTGAAAGGAGAGATATTTGGGAATGACAACTTTAAAGGTGGCCCTTGTTATTAATCATAATAATTCTTATATATGCTTGGTATTTATAGAGCACAAAACATTGGCACGTTATTTTGTCCTCACAACAACTCTATGAGGTAAGCAGGGCAAAAATCACAGTCTTCATTTTAAAGATGAGAATACAAAAGCTCAGAAAGTGTCAGTGATTTATTCAAGATCAAACAGGTAAATGGCGGAAAACTGAAGACTAGTTCCTCACTATTCTGATTCTTCAGGTAATGATCTTCAACTTACAACTTGAAAATTATGTAAGATTAATTAATTGCCCATTAGACACACTGCCAACCACCATGATAGAACACCATGAAGTACCTATGAATAGTTACTTCAATGAATTTTATAAAATTATCAAATAATTTGAAGGTAGATATATCACCAGCACACTTTTTTTTTTTGAGATACTGGGGATGGAACCAGGGACTTTCTACCTCTGGGCTACACTCCCAGACCTATTCCTATTTTATATTTTATTTGGAAACAGGGTCTCGCTAAGTTTCTGACAGCCTCACTAAGTAGCTGAGGCTGGCTTTGAACCTGCATGATCCTCCTGTCTCAGCCTCCCAAGCATGGGGATTACAAACATGCGCCACCACGCCCAGCTTACCAAGACTTTTTTAAGGAAAAATAAAAAGCATGTGTAACAATAAAAGTCAACTCGTATAGAATATTATGTCCTGGGCACAGCTCTAAGCTCTAAGCAATTTACATATACCAGCTCACTTTACAACAACTTATCCATGAATATTGTTATCATCCCCATTTTATAGTTGGGAAACTCAAGAAACAAAGTAATTTTCCTTAGCTTATACAGGTAGTATGTGAGAAAGAGGAGGCCGATGACTATTCTCAGAGGGTGGATGCCCTGCCCCAAGCCAACCACTGTGAGCTCTCCAAGCTCTATTCTGCATCTGTATATGGCCCTAACTACTTTCTCCTAAGAATGCCTGTTCCAGGGAACCATATTTTCTTTAATTATATAAAAGGGAAAACTGGGTGAGAAGGCTGTAAATCTAATGAGAAAGAATAAGAAGAAATGAATTAGGAAGAAATGAGGCAACCAAAGTCATGATGCCTGGCCCACTTGCTTTCATTATTTCCTCAGTACCCAACCTGCAGTTGCCACCTGGCAACAATGGGAGCAGGGAATATCTGTGTACCCCATCTCTGCAGAAGGGTGAGGACCCATGCCCTGGCCTCAGCTCCCAGGAAAGCCACACTCACCTCCTCTGCTTTGCACATTAAGTTTACTACTGAGTCTCAGGAAGGGTCCCCAGGACTTCCCCTGGTCAGTAGCCTGCAATCACACAATCATCCCCAGGGTCGTCCACCTAGTCTATGGATCAGTGGTGAAGGCTGACATTTTCATTCTGCCTTGTCCTTTGATGGTCACTGAATTCTGTTCACACACACATACACATACGGTTGTGAGAAGTAGCAGAGCTCCTCTCTCCAATACTGCAGTGTCCCTGGCTTGCAGCGACTGCAGGAATGCAGCAGGGAAGAGCCCATTCCACTCTGCTGGTTTCCTATGATGAAAGAGCTTGGGAAATCAAAGCACTTCACCCAGCCTAACGGAGGAGGTAGACAACCAGCAGCACCACACATAAGTGAAAGCAACCAGCTCACAAGACATCAACTCACTTGGTTTTCAGCATCAGCCAGGTAGCCCAGGAAGCACAATGCACAAAGAGAGACCATGCAGAAAGAGCTGCGGAAAGCCACCAATAGTGATCTGTCCCAACTCCAGAGAGCTTTTCAGCCAGAAGGAATGCTGCGAGCCTGTGTCGCCCAACTCATCTTGGCAGATGAGTAAGGTTTAGGTTTAATCTGCAAAACAAGGACGCCACTTGCAACCTCAGTGTGGCATGCTTTGCATTCCTGGACTGCTGCAATTAGCTTCTGGTAATTACTATCACATCTCAAAGGCTCATGTTGTAACCAAGCTAAGATGGAAACGAAACACTCCTCTTTGGAACAGTTTCGTCTTTCACTGTTTACAATTCCCCCTGTACCTTTCTCACCAACATTCTGCTGCACCTGGGAAGCAGGTGCCTTTGTGTCAACAGAAGCAGAACAATGTTCTTTGGGGCTTGGCTCTTCGGTAGACAGAGCGCCTAATTGAGATGCAGCTTCACAACAGGTGTATCGGTTTAGTAAACAGTAAGAATCCTGTGATTTCTCTGGCAGAAGCAAGGCATGGACAAGCAGAGAGAAGGAAGGTATGCATGACCCCCAGCAAGGACGATGTGAGTGCCAATGCATATGTAGTGTGAGGGGCCATTTGCTGTTTCTGCACAGGTAGATACAGAACAAAGGTTCAGAGCAGGAAGCCGATCCTCCCTGCCCAGTCTTGGGGTTTTGGTAGGTGTGTAATATAGAAAGAGCTCAAGGATGCAGATGGGGGCCTCAGTGGCACCCCTGCTGTCAGCTGGATCACTGCACAGATCTTTTGTCTTTCTTCCCCTTGGGCTTTTAGCTGTTAAGTGAGGACAATAAAACCTGCCCTGACTGTGACCTACCTCCTGGGCTGCTGTGATAAACAACAGGGTGACAGATCTGAAGAGCCAGCAAATTGTGAGGTGCTACTTCAACTCAGGTGTTAGGGTTAGAACATTTCCCTCAGGGAATATCATGAGGGCAGCTCCGTGACTGGAAGATTAGGCTTCAGACCTTCCCCAGTCCATGGCCAGACCCCAGAGCTAAATGAAGATAGGCACCAGAGATGCCTAAGCGACAGAGGACGTTTGATGTCTGCCAGGCCCCCACCCTGTGGCTTGTCGATCATGGCGGCTGCTGGAGATCAGTTACTCAACAAGCGGAACAGGGCATCTTTTGAAAGATGATGTGCCCAAAGGAGTCTTGCATTCGGAGCCAAGAGACATTGTCTTAGTCAGTTTGGGCTGCCACAACAAAATACCACAGATGGGGTGGCTTAGGAACAACAGATGTTGATTTCTCACAGTTGTAGAGACGGGATGTCCAAGATTGAGATGTCAGCATGGCTGGGCTCTGCGGAAGGCCCATTTATTGTCCGGCTGCAGACTGCCAATTTATTTTGTCCGAGGACAGCAGAAGAGGCAGTGATGCTCCCTAAGGCTTCTTTTAGAAGGTGCTAATCTCATTCCCCTGGGGCTCCACCCCCATGACCTAATTAATCACCTCCCAAATACCTGCTAACACCATGATGCTGGGGGCAGATTTCAACATATAAACACGGGGGAGCACATATTTATTCATACCATAGCACACCTAATTCTGCCATTGGTTCTGTTACTTACTGACCACGTGACCTTCAAGGAATTACTTTTCATGTATAGATGAGGAAATCTGAGCCAGGAGTGGTGGGGCATGCCTCTAACCCCAGTACTTGGGAGGCTGAGATGGGGGAGGATTGCAGGCTCCTGGCCAGCTTCAACTTATCAAGACCCTGCTTCAAAATAAAAAATTAAAATAGGGCTGGGGGATGTAGCTCAAAAGGTACCCCTGGATTCAAGATTCAATCCCCAGTATCTATCTGCCTCTCTCTCTCTCTCTCTCTCTCTCTCTCTCTCTCTCTCTCTCTCTCTCACACACACACACACACACACACACACACATATTTACAAAAAGGAGGACAGCTGGTTAAATGATCTCTAAAGTAATTTCAGGCCTCTCTAGCTCCTAGTTTTCTGCACCTGTTTCCTCGTCTGTAAAATACTGTTCCTTCCTCAAATGGATGTTGTAAGGGTTAGAGAACTGCCATGTGTAAACCACTTGGAAGCATTTGTGCAAAGACAGAGCATCAATATAAGCCTTAGTTGTCAATCATGTACCAATTAAGACATGAAGGGTCCCCTTTCAAAACGAGGGTTGTCACAATGCTCCTGAGGGCACCATGATGGTCTCACCTAGAGGGGAAGGCGGGCAGAGCCTCTCCAGGCCACGCTCCCACCCCTCGCCCACGGGCTCTGCCTACCTTGGCTCTCTGAGGCAGGTTTATCATCGTGTCTGGCTTGAAGTCGTTCTTGTTCTTCCTGCAGAGCACAGCGGTGATGATGATGATGATGACGGTGACCACGGCGATGGGCGCCAGCACCGCGGCGATGATCCACAGGTTGTTGGGCGGGTTCTTCACCACAGCTGTGGGAAAGAGCCAGTGGGAAGCACATGACCAGGAGCAGCTGGAAGAGGGAAGCAACTCACGCCTCCATCCACCTGGCCCCAAGTCTTGGGACAGGAGGAAGTGGGGTTACAAGGATTCAGAGTCAGCTTCTGCTGCTGTAGCTGTGTGACCTTGGGCAAGTCACTCATGCTCTCTAGTCTCAATTTCCTCATCTGTAAAATGGGGGTGTCACTTTGTGATGTTTGAGTGTGGTCCCTAGTCGATGCTCAATAAATTCTAGCCTCCACTATTTTAACACATTAAGTCCCAAGTTTACAACTCTGTGAATATTTCAATGAAATTGCTACATGCGCATTAAAATTGGGTGGAAGCCATACTCTAGAGCTTACATATACTATTGTTTTAGTTAATAGTACATTACAATATTACATTATATTAAATTACATTATAATATTAAATAATCATAATGTAATTGTTATTCTTACATAATTACTTTATATATCATGTCATTCTATTTAAGTTTTTATGGGTGTTTCATATGTGGGATGATGGGACAAAATGGTTTAAAAGGAGGAAGAGGAGGAAGATGAATCAGAATCAGTTTTCCTCATGGGTGATGTCCAAGGATCAAAGGGAAGAAGAAGGAAGAAATCTGAAGAGTAGAAGTGCGTGCTAGAATCAAGAGGCAAGAGCCACTCAGAGACAACTCTGCATATTGTAGTGAAGTTGCCCTGTGAGTGAGCGATGAGGAAAATGTGAGCAGATGGGTCTCCCCCGGAGTGGCTGTCTGGGAAGCTTAGAAACGCCACAGTCTAATCAAAAGGATCTGGCTGTCCTCGGAACTTGAGTAAAGAAAAGAGTAATGAAGGGCTTCAGCAGAAAGAAGATGCTAGAGAACAGCAAGTGTCTCTGAGGGGATGGGGCTGGAATGAATTAACCTGGGAAGGGGACAGGGGGAAGGTCATACAGTTGAATACGTCTGTCAAAACCCACCAAATGATACACTTAAGATCCCTATGTTTCACTGTATGTAAATTCTTAGCTTAAAACAAATCACAAACACTGACCTCCAGTCAAGATATGCATGTTCAAGGGTTTAGGATTGAAGTCTACTGATGTTGGTGATTCACTTCTCCCAAACAAGTAGCTAGGTGAATGGAGGAACAGATAAACCAACACATGATAAAAATAATAAAATGCTAATGGTGAATATTAGGTGGCGGGCACATGAGTGTTTGCTATAATTCTTTCAACTTTTTGGTAAGTTGGTTAGAAAAATGTAACATAAAGGAGGAGCGAGCCCTTGACACTAAGATGAATGAGTCTCCCCCAGGGTCATTGATGGGGATTCTTGGAACACACTTCAGTCCAATCAGAAGGACCAATATGCTTTCAAAACTGGAGTACAAAAACCAGTACCAAAGCAAATGTCTGTGGGTAGAAAAAGGGAAGGGAGTAGTATCTGCAGGAATCTGGAAAAAGAAGCAAAGGGCAGGCAAGGGCTTGCCCACACTGGGGAATGTGCTCTGCTGCAGATGTGGGCAAACTGGCCTGTGGCAGGTCTGTCTTGGTGGCTGATGAACTGTTAGAGTTTGGGGGTGCTGTTCATTACTACCACCCAAGTTGGTAGTAGCAATGAGCTTGGGGCTACTGTCCAACTCCTAAGCTGATCTGGAAATGCATGTTTTTAAATACCGTCCAAGCTCTGGTGATGCTCACTAATATATTTTCAGTCAGGACTTCTACCCTGAATTCTAAATTCCACTCAAATCTCCAACTGGATATTTATAGAGATGATAAATTCAGTATATCCAGAGCACAGCTCTTGATTACCCCCAAACCTGTTCTTCCTGGAATGGTTTTCACTCCAATAAATGGCAACTCCTTCCTTCCAGTTGCTCCAGCCCATAACCTTGCCCTCAATGCTTACCTTCTCCTTCACTCTTATCCAACATTCCATTATCAGCAAACCTTATCACTGCCACCTTCAGAGCATATCCAGGATCTTTCACTTCCTTCTGCACCAACCACAGTCTCGGCTACCAACAGCTCTCACCTGAATTCCTGTTCCTGCAGGCCCTCCTGCTTTGCCCTGGTCCCATGTGGGTGACTAACAATAGTCACCAGGGTGTGGTCCTTCACAAACTTAGATCACAACACTCCTCTGCTCAAAAAATCTTCAGTGGCTCTCACACTACTCAGAGTCCTGTAGTTCCTACAAGACCGTTTTTGCATTATCACCTTGATTACTTCTATGTCCTTATAGCCTATGGTTTGGGTTTAGAATGCCTCCCCCAAAGCTCATGTGTTGAATGCATGGTCCCCCATGCAGTAAGGTTCAGAGGGGTGCTGTGACTGGAGGAAGGGGGTCACTGAAGCTGTGGTCTTGAGGACCCTATCTGTCCCTGGCCTCCTCCTCTCACTCTCTCTCAGCATCCCAGCTGCTATGAGCCAAGCAACTTTCCTTTACCACCCTTGATGCCCCAATATTTCTGCCTTAGATCAGGCCAAGCATGGACTGAACCTCTGAAACCAGGAGCCAAAAAACCTTTCCTACTCTGTAGTTGTTCTTCTCAGGTATTTCATTAACATCAATGAAAAAGCAAAGTAACATATTGGCCCTCCCTGAACTCACTCTGCTCCCATCCTACTGGCCTCTTGCATTCCTCTAACAGGTTGTCTCAGGGCCACTGCACTGGCTAATCCCTCTCCTTAGAATATTCTTACTTAGATATCCACATGGCTCCTTCCCTTACTTCCTTCAGGCCCTATACAAGTGCCATCCCGTCTCTGCAGCCCTCCCTGAACTCTCTATATAAAATAATAACACTGTCCCCCATGCTCTGTCCCTCATCCTATTTCTTTTCTCTAAAGCCATGCTTTCAAATATCAACATACATACCAATAACTCGCAGCTCTTGTTCAAGTGTGGGTTCTGATTCTGTGGAGTGTGGGTCCTGAGATTGTGAGTTTCTAACAAGCTCCCGGGGAATTTCCACATAGGAATACCCAGGCCATTCTTGAAGTAGCAGGGCTCTAAAGCACATATCACCTGCTGATCACATATGTATTTGATCATCCTGTCACCCCTCCATCAGAATGTATCCCTGAAGAGGGCAGGCGGTCTCTTGCTCATAGCTGCATTCCCAGGGCCTTGCACAAAGTAAGTACTCAATTAAAAGCTGCAGGCATGTATACGTGAACCACCATCATCCCTACTGCCATTTGGATCCCCACAGAGATTTCCTGATTGGACAGGGTGCTGATAAGTTAAAAGTCCCATCTCTGTAGTGGTTCTAGTCCATCTTTTAAATTAATATACTCACGATCTAGTTTACATATGGATCTCTTGTAAGTCTGGTTAGCATGAGTTGGTCCTCCTGATCCTGCTGAACTCTGAAGGCTATTAGAGCTCAAATTTGAGGACTTAGACCCTGGCATATAAAGACCTCCAGGTAAGTATCACCTGGTGGAAGTCTGAGGAGCAGCCAATCTTTCTCTTCCTTCGGCCACCTCCCTCCTAATTTCAGCTGGTCCCTTGTTAACCAAGATCTGACTGTCGACTGGCTGCCTGAGGCTCAGAATACTATTAGTACAAAACCCCTATCTTCTTCTGCAGTTTTTATCAATCAGTGATTAATCACATTATTAACTTCTGAAAACAGCTCATTAGGTAATGTGCTTCTGTTGACATTACACACTTAATTGCTACTGCTTTTAGCAATTCAGTATTTATATGTGACTTTTATGCCATTAACATTTTTTAAAGCTTAGAGCTTCTGTGAAAAAATATCAGTATGCCTCTTTGTGGCTAGGCTCTTCCATCCTGATGGAGAAAAATATATAGTGAATGTCCTAAATAAATAAATAAGTACATGCATGTAAATATGCATTTCATTAGCAAGAATGAAATATATACATGTTTTGGTTCTACTCAGTTTTATTCTCTTGGGAGATGACTTTCTTCTTGGTGCAGTATGTAAGACTCCTTCACCTCTATTTTAATGGGGAGAGAATAGATTTATCTTATGTACATTTAAATTCATGTAATGGTCCAAATGACAATAAAGTTAGGTCAACTGAAGTCATCCAAACCCAATATATTCATTGGCATACGATCTAAAAGTACAAAGTCATAGGTAGAGGTGAAAAGGAATGAATGGTTATTTAAATTGCAAGATTTTTAGTAGAGGACAAAAAGGAGGAGAGGCGACGAGTTAGAGCGTCTACTCTGTGTTAGGCACAGTGACGGGTCCTTCTCCTGTGCGCTCTTCCTATTCCAATTTGTATATGAGGAAACTGAGCCCCCAGGGAGGTTGGATGCTTTTATAAAATTCATTTCTTTAAAATAGTTTGAGTTGTTTCCAAGTTGACGTATATGGATGAAAGTGTGAGGTCGTGGAGAGATCTGCACACACACACACACACACACACACACACACACACATTTGTCAGAAACAATGAAGACAAAAGATTCAAACAATCTAAACATGGAATAAATGATTCCCACATGGACACATGTTGAAATGAGAAAGAATTCACACAGAGATGTTTCCGGCCGGTTCTGTGGCCATCTTCCTATCTCAGCCGTCAGAGTCCACAGCTGGTGGAGGAGAGGAGAGTCCACCCAGGGCAGCAATGGCAGGCCTCCATCCATGGTGTTCCTCTGCCTGCAGCCTCCTGTGGCTCCTCATCCTGCTCTGGGCCCCACGAGGCCTGGTGTCTGCGGTCCCCCACACCTCATCAAACCACCCTGCCCCTCAGTGACTCCCTTGCTGCTCTCCAACCCTCCTCTTCTGTCTGGATCCTGGTCCCCAGAAGTCCTTTAGGGCCATTCCCTCAGAAGGTGTCTGAAAGGTTACTTCCTCCTTGTTCCTCTTCTTGACCCCCCAACAATGTAAAATCGCAGCATCATCTATCAGTACTGTCCACCTCTCCCTGCTCATTTAGCCTGCCCACTCAGGGTGTCAGCTACGAGGGCAGGGGCTTTGTGTGGGCTTCATTCACTGCTGTCTCTCCTGTGCCCGACACATAGTAGGTGCTTAATATTCACTAATGGAATGAACCGGTGTGAGTTCTTTTTGCAAAGCACCACTCTCTCACATCCTGAAGTGGCATTTTTTGAGCTGAATGTCTGATGGTCATGGGAGGCAAACCGCTTCCTGCTTTTGTCTCTGTGGGAGACCGTTCCCTGGCCATCAGTGGCAGAACTACTTCATGAACCTCTCGCCCCAGGCTCTGCACCTGGCAGATGCCAGCCTCCCTGGGAAGTGCAGCCGCTCTGGTCCTGGCCCTAAGACTAGTGGTTTAGAAGGCACTGGAACACAGAATGCTAACATTCTCCCTTCACCAGGACAAAATGTTCGACTATATTCAGACTCCTGACCTCAGATTAATACTGTAAATCCAGTTCAAAACGATGCAGGGAAAATGGGATTTTGAACATCTCTGCTCCTTTCCCTCACTCGCCCATTTTCTCCTATTTGTTTCTGAGGGTGGGAGATTGCTTGGAATTGTCCTGCTGCTTTCTGCTTCCATCCTTGAGCTATATTCCTTCCCCAAGCACTTATATTTGGGGGAGGGGAGTCTCTAATTCTAACTTGTGTCTACACAATTCTCAAAATCTCTGGTATTAAATTGAATTTCTTTCCTAAGAGCTATATGTGAATTCCACTCATTTTCCCAACCAACAGACTATTCTATCGACACTTTTGATATCCCAACAGGACCCCTCTCTGTCCCATGGACACCTCTATTTCCATTAATAGTGCCCCTATTATCTGTATTGCAGATAGATCGAAGGTTCTCAGCCTTCAAATCTCCTTCATCCTCTTCTCCCTCCCTCCTCTCTCTCTCTCTCTCTCTCTCTCTCTCTCTCTCTCTCTCTCTCTCTCTCCTCTCTCTCTCTCCTCTTCACTCCTCCTACCTCACAAACAAAGGAGATATTCAGCTGCCACTTACTAAGGGCCCACTAGGTGCCCTGAGACTGTCCTAAGCCCTTAAGATGATAAGTATCTCTCTTAATGCTCTGAGTAGATCAGGTAGGTATGTTTATGTCACGATTTTGCAGATGAGGAAAAGGAAGGTCAGAGAGATTTGAGAGACTGAACTCCAAGCTCCAGAGTCAGGGGGAGGAAGAGTGACCACGCGAGCCCAGGCCGCCTGGTCTCAGGGCTGCCCTCCACCTTCTGCTACAGAGCCTTCCAACCACAGAGCTCCCTCAGAGCCTGACACAGGCACTTTATGCAAGGCCCTGCCTTCAGCTTCACAAGAACAGAACCAGGCTGTAATGGGCCAGATACACCAAGGTGCATGCGTGGTGGAACCTGCTTTGAAAGTGCTCCTGAGGAGTGGAGGAAGGAAACAACTCATCATTGCCTGAAGTGATGGAGCCACGGAGCCCCGGACCCGAGGGAGATGCACACTGTGCTCAGGGTCAGGGGAGGCATTGAGGAGCGGGTGATGTGAAGACTGACATTGCCATGCAAGATATGGAGAAGAAAGGAGGCGGCCCGAGGCCAGGCTGTGCAGAGACCTGCACACAGCTGAGTGCCTGTGGGGAAGGCCATCTGAAAGAGTTTGGGTTGTATTTTGCCATGATGGAGCACCACGAATGCTTTCAAATGCAGTAGATGTAAGCCAGGCACGATGGCACACACCTGTGATCCCAGTGCTTGTGAGGCTAAGACAGGAGGATCACGGGTTCCAGACCAGTGTGTGGTAATTTTGCACAGGTCTGTCTCAAAATAAAAGTAATGATAATAAGATAAAATAGGTCTGGGGATGTTGTGCAGTAGTAGAACGTCTCTGAGTTCATCTTCAGTTATCCCCAATCCAAAAAGGAGTAGATGTGAGGTCAGAATCCACATGTTGTTAAGTCGACTCTAATGACGGTGTGAGAGGCACGTGAGTGGAAAAGAGACGGGCTGAGTGACTCGGGAAACTCTGCTGTAGTCTAAGTAGGAGAGAATGAGGACAGGAATAGACTCTGCTTTTGTGGAGTTGAAGGAGGCCCTGAGCAGCTGGGCTCGAAGTCCTGGCTCTCAAGTCACACCTCCCCACCAGTCTCATTTCCAAAGGCCACAGCCATCTAACCCGATGTGCTTCCCTCTCTGTCCCCTGTTCGCAGTCCCTTCCACTGTCCTGTCAGCCGCCATTGGCATCGCCCCTGAGCCTCTTCCCTGGGCTCCTTCACCTCTGGCTCTAGATGGGGGAAGCTCTGCTTTCCACCTCTTCCCATGCATCACAGCCTGGAGCAGAAAGGAGGCCTCAGAACCCACAGGCTAAAGGAGCAGAGGGGCTGGGGCAGAAGCCAGAAGCAATGGAAGAGACAACGGGTCAGGTGTGAAATTTCCAGTGAAGAATGGGGTCCCCCGAGGGGAGGTCTAGAGAGTTCAGTAAGGAAGGGGAGGCTCGAAGGACTGGGGATTTTAAAAGAGAAGGAGAAATGGTCCAGATGTAGCAGGCAGGCCGGGGAGCAGGGCTGCCCTGATGACCCACAGCGCGAAGAACAGACCCCGAGGAATACACGTAGAAGATGCAGCAAAACAGAAGAAGCAAGGAGTTGACCTTGTGGAGATGAAGACAGATCCCAGGAGGAGGAAGGAAAGGAAGGGGATCTTGTTCTAAGATGTCATTTCACAAACGAGATTGCAGAGTGGCCATCACCATTGCTAAGCAAAGGTGCGCCTGCGCGGATGTGCTGGCCAGGCACCATGACACGTCCAGGACCCTCATGACTTCTCCTGGAAGCAAAAATCAACCCCAGAGAAGTCGAGAGATGAGGAAGAGTGCCAAGTTCTTGAGGAACAAGGACACAAACTGGGAAACCCATGAGAAGTGACCTTCCATGACCTCCCATGCTCTGTGTATGGCCAAATGCTAAGGTTTCTGCCACAAACAATCTCTCGCCTTCATAACCAACTCCCTTTCTTTCTAGCCCTTGTTTGTGTTCTATGCCTGGGGCACCTGGTCTTGCAACCTCCTGCCACCTTAGGTGTCTTCTCCTCTCAGACACTGTTGACCAATTAACCTCTCTAAATAATGGGTAGTTCCCATGACATTACTTTGCTGCTCAGAAATCTTCAATAGCATTCCACAGCCCAATATATCATGCACCATTTCCTTCTCTGCCCTTCAAGGCCTCAGTTTCCCAAAGGATATGCCTAATTCTGCCAGTTCTCCACCTGCTTTCTCACCCCAGGCCATTTGAACTCCCTGCTTCAAGCACAGCTGATACTTTTTCCTTTCCATTCTTTTGCTAATTCCTGTTGGGATACACATTCCCTCCCTAATTCTCTGCTGAGCTCTTAGAGTATAATACAGTCAAGGACAAAGGTTTGAAGTCAGACAGATTCATATGTTGGCTACCTAAATACTGGTTCTGTGATGTGGAGCAGGTTATTTTGCTTTTCTGAACCTCAGTTGCCTTTTCTGTAATTTGAAGCCAAGTAAGTATTGCCCCAGATGCGAGTAGAAGGCGGGGAAATCTAGTAAGTGACTAGCAGAGTAGCAGCCTTTGGGGGGGATACTGGAAGGGGCAGCAATGACTTCACTACCCTTCCTTTGACCCTTCATTCTGGATTCCCCTTTGCAGCAACCCGCCACCCACAGTGGACCTGCTTGGCTGCTCCAGGCCCTTTCCTGCACTCTACCCCCCTGCACCTGCTCATCTCCCCTGCTCCTCAGAGGCAGGATCAAGGTCTCACCCACCTCTGGCACTGAGCACAGTTCATGCAGGACTCAATAAATGTTTGTTGAATCAAATTATCTTTTGTTCCCCCAGCACACAGATATAATCTCAGCTGTAGTGATTTTTCATAGCCGCTCACTAGATAATACTGAGGAGAAAGAACCGGCAGCACTTGGGGGCAGAGTAATATCATGACTGTCTTTTGGCTAGTACAAGACATATTCCTCACCCAAAACTGACTGCTTCAGACAGCACAGGAAACGCAGATGAGTGATTTAAGAGCCTTTCAAAACAGGGCTGGAGGTGTGGCTCAGTGGTAGAACACTTGGTTAGCATGCACAAGGCCCTGGGATCAATCCCCAGAAACACACACACATCCCCAGAAACACACACATCCCCAGAAACACACACACACACACACACACACACACACACACACACCCTCAGAAACACACACACACACATCCCCAGAAACACACACACACACACGAATCCCCAGCAATACACACATGTGCGCACACACACACACACAGACACACACACGAATCTTCCAGAACAGAAATCTATTTAGCGCTGACACCATTAACATGACTTTGGAGAGTCACGGCAACTAACGGGAAACGCTGAAGAGCATCATAAACAAGGAGTGAAAGGCCATTCTTACGGTCAGCTTGCAGAAGGACCACGTGATGCAGGGTCAAGGCCATCCTCTGGGAGTCGATGGTGCTCAGGATCTTGGCGGCCGCGGTCCCCAGCAGTGGCTTCCCGTTGTGCAGGGTGTAGTAAGTCAGCTCCGCTGGGTCCTTCGGTCCCGGCACGCGCTGCATCTTTACCATCTTTCGCAAACAGAGGCCACGTGTTCACAGGACATCTTGCCCCGAGCCCGCCGGCCTCCTGGCAGTCAGCGGGCCTCCTCTCCAACTGCTGAAGCCCGCTGTGGCTACATGCTAGACATTAGCCTTCACACCTCCCTACCTCTCAGGAAGCCTACTATTCCTGAGAGGAGTGGGAGACTGGGAGGAGAAAATTGGTTTTGAAAACTATGAACAAGTGGGAAGGACAATTTTCGAGTTGAAAACATGCAATAGGGATGTTGCCCAGCCTCCACAGAGCTCTGGCCTCATTGCAAAGTAGGCCTCCCGCATTAATTCAGGGCATGCTAGGTCATTATCAAACAATGTTTTTAATTTCAAGTATCTCCAATTGCCCAAAAGGAAGGAAAATCATCCTGTACTTTGAAAATTCAAAAAATCTTTGATAAAAGCAGTACTTGGAAACTTTTAAGTTCTTTTTCTAAAAGAGTCTTTTTTTTTTTTTTTTTTGCTTTTCTTCACTATAAAAGTCTTACATATTATGCACAGGAAAATTTAAAAATATAAAAAAGTATCAGGAAATAAAAAATAAAAATGATCTATTGTCCATCCACCACCAGCTAATAACTGTGATCATTTTGGTATACTTTCTTCTTCACACAAACCTTTTCTTTATTATTTTACAAAATTATTTATCATAAGTTTTATGTGATATTATATTTCACTGTTTTTACCTGTATATTTAAATGAAAAAAATATTTCAAAAGCATAAACATTTCTTTTTTAAATTTTTTATTGGTGCAATGTATTCCTACATCTTAATGGGATACAAGATGGTGGAGACATACATACACACATCACCCAATTAGCCCTTACCCAATTCCCACCCCATTGCCTCCCCCTCTCTCCTTCCCGTGTGTGTATTTTATATATTAAAAATATAGATATTGCAAAAATATTTATACCAGCTTTTTGCATCATAGTAAAAAAATTCAGAAGTCATTAATAATAGACTGATTAAGTGAGTTGTGGTCTAATCGCACTAGGGGATACTACAGAGCAGTGAAAATGAATGAACTACGGCTATTTGTATCAATCTGAGTGACTATGAAAGCCTTGATACTGCACAACAAAAACAAATCAGAGATGATAGAATTCTCAATAGGCAAAACTACATGATCTACTGTTCAAGCAAATACACATGGATGGCAAAATCTATATAAGAAGTACAGGAATGATTTAAAATGAAATTGAGAATCATGCTCTACTGCAACAGGAAAAAAGAATATGATTGAGGTAGGTACCTAAAAGGCTTATGGGGTAAGGCAAGGTTAATGTGCTCACCCTATGGGTTATGACTTTTTAAAAAGTAGTATATAAAAATAAACAAAAGTAGTATACTTTTAACCCTGCATGTTATCATTTTTTAGTGTATGCTATTTGTAATAATTTAAAAGTAAATGCACACACAACCCATTAAAACATGGGCAAATGAGCTAATGAAACACTTCTCAAAGGAAGAGTTCTAGATATTCAATAAGCACATAAGAAATACTCAGCAGGGAAACTTATATTAAAATTATGATACATTACCATCAACCCACCAAGGTGGTTAAAATAATAAGATTGACAACACCAAGCACTGGTGAGTATGTGGAGCAACTGGAACTCCATGTGCGGTTGGTGGGAGTATAAAATATTACAACCACGTTAGAAAAAGACCTGATGTTTCTTATAGAGCCAGCATGTACCAACCCTATGAACCAGTAGTTTCACTATTAACTCAAGTGACGTGAAAGCATATGACCAAAAAAAGATGCTCGTCATAGCCTGGTTTAATAGCTACAAACTAGAAAAATCCCAGGTGTCCATCAATAGAAGAATATATAAACAAACAGTACTGCAGTCTCATGGGAGAATAGTATTTAGCAATAAAAATGAATAAACTACTAAATGATGCAACAGCTTGGGCAAAACTCAAAAACACTTAGAGTTCTGAGCAAAAAGCTTTATAAAAGAATATATAGGTATGAAATGCCAGAACTTCAAAATCAATCTATGATTTGGAAGCGTATGAAATGTATGCTATGGAAATATATGGAAATGACTTATGAAATATAAAATAGAAACATGGTATAATGTTAATTGTACATGGTGAGTATATGAGTGCTCATAATTTTTTTCTCTTCTGTGCTGGACAAAATTAAGAAGATTCCTTTACTTTCATGTTTTTGTTTTTGAGTATGGGTATGCAAATGTTTTAGAAATCTTCAAAAAGTTATAAGATGCAGCCTTACCCAAACCAATTTGGCCAGAGAGCCCCTCTGTCTCCAGGTACCTCATAGAACCATTTTCTAGAATACTCTCTGGGAAACACAGTCCTCACCCTTTTGTCTTTGTGTTCACCTCTATCTCCTCCAAATGAATTTCTAGGAGTCAGTCATGACCATCAAAAAGGTTCTTGTCAATATTATTCACCAGCTTTCCAGAAAGCTCACACCACCCATCTACTCTAAAAGTACCCATTTCACTATGTGTGTATACTTACTGGTAGTAGCATCTTATTAGTCTTTGGTAGGTGAGAATGGCATCTAAATAGTATTTAAAATTTGTATTACTTTGGTTACAGATGGAGTCACGCATTTAAAAATGTTTCATGGTCAGGTGTGATGGCATATGCTTGTAATTCCAGTACTTGGGAGGCTGAGACAGGAGGATCACAGGTTTGCAGCCAGCCTCAGCAACTTATGAGGCCCTCCACAACTCAGTGAGACCCTGTTTCCAAATAAACAATAAAATAGGTCTGGGAGTATCACTCAGAGGTAGAATGCCGCTGGGTTCCATCCCTAGTACCACAAAAAATAAATAAATAAAAATGTTTAGTGGTCATACAATTTCTTCTTATGACTCTATTTTTTAATATATTAACTAGGGCAATATCTTTAAATTCTATATATTTAAATCTTCAAATTCATAAAACGAAGGTCATCTTTTTTTTTTTTTTTCAGTACTGGGGATGGAACCCAGGGCATTCTACCTCCAAGTTACACCACCAGCTCTACTTTTTGGTCGTATTATTTTTGATAACAGGATCTCAGCTGAGTTGCAGAGGGCCTAAGCATATGCCACCATGCCCAGCTGAAGGTCATCTTTTGAAATTATCTGAGTCATGAGTTTTATTTTTGTTTTGTTTTGTTTTTGCTTGCAGTGTTGGGGATTGAATCTATGGCCTTGTGCATGCTAGGCAAGTATACTACCACTGGACCAAACCTCAGCATGGTGGTATACACTTGTAATCCTAGCATTTGGGAAGCTGAGACAGGAGGACTGTGGTTTGTGGACAACCTCAGCTACTTAGTGAGGCCCTTTGCAACTTTGTGAGACCATTTTTCAAAATAAAGAATAAAAAATAGGGCTGGGAGTGTAGTTCAGAGGTAGAATGCCCCTGGGTTCTATCCCCAGTGCTGCAAAAAATAAATAAAATATTATCTGAGCATAGAAGAAAGACCTCTGGGTGGAAGGATTATAGAAGCTATGCTGAGTAAATTTTCAAGGGAACCTTAGTCACCGTTTACTTTTCTTAGTGGAAAAGGAGGTGGGGGAGTTTTAGTGCAACCAGAATGAATGTTCATTCAAGTATCTACTAATGTCACTCAATTTCAATTTAATAAAATATTCTTCTTACCAAGATTTCTTCAAGAGTAATGCCAAAAGCAATCAACAATCTCTGTAGAGTGGTTATTTGCAGAGTACACCGCTACTTGCTTCACTCTGACTTCCCAGAGCTACAGAGTCAAATGTACCAAGCACTTAGAAAAAAATGAAAGAAAACATCTCCAGGGTCCTTTTAGACATATGGGATGTGTCGGGTTTCTTAGGCTTAACAAGTAATACCAGGACTGTAGAATAGTCCTTTCTCTCCAAACCCCACTTCACGGTCTCTAACTTCCTTCCTGTCATCTGGAGAAGTGGGAATTAGAGGGCCCACTTGGAACCCATAGACAGGAAATCACCAAGTAGGTACAGGAAGTGGACTATCCCTTTACCGTGGAATGATGTTGTCCCAGACTACACAGACTTTTAGAACCAGAGCAGCATCCTAGAGGATAAGGGGACAAATTCACAGCTGTGAATAAGGGACCTGGAAACCTCAGGGGCATGAAGCTGACTCACACAGGGAGAGAGGTGGGTTGTTTAACTTTCAAGGCTGCATGGGGACATGACCGGCAGGCAGACTGCGCTCGTGTCGGCAATTTCCTTTAAGATGGTTCCTCACCGACAGTCTGACAGCGTGTGTGTGCTAGATGCCATCCCTTAACCATTGGCAGCTCATGTGCCAGGGGCGGCCTGCTAGATGCCAATTAGGCAGCCCACACAGAGGAGGCAGCCCAACCTGAGTGCCCTGTCATTTGATCTCAGGCTCAGCAGAGCTTTGTGAATTAGCATAACAAATGGTAGAGGTGGGTTCTCACTGGTGAAGTTAATAGGGTGCCAGATCTGTGGATAGGTTAGAATATGCTGGAGATACACCTACTCTGGCAGGAACTGGCCAAGGTAGCTGGGAAAGGCTTATAATTCTCCCCCGGTCCATGGCCACAGACTTGAGTAGAGCCACTCAGAAGTGGGCCCAGAGAAGAGTTGAGTGCTTGTAGTTTATTTGAGAGGTGCAAGACACTGACAAGAGGGTGAGGAGGTGATATATAGGTGGGGAAAGAGCCAGCAGGGTGCATTATTAAAACAGTTATTATAATGGGTGACTAAGACTTATTCCTGTGGGAAAGTTCTGGAGATGATCTTAAAGATACACTTCAGAATGCCCCCAGCCAAGTGAGGGGCCTTGGGGTATCTGCACCCCTGCCACTGGCTGATTCCTAGGTACTTTCAGCCAATATACACAGGCTTCCAAGTGCATCGCTGCAGTGAAGATTCACTGCAATGCTAGCTGGCATGTTTTAAAAATGGAAAGAGGCTATGGGCATTCCCTCATCTAAATCACTGTGTGGTCATGGTTCCACCGTAAGCTTAGAGGGCTCTGACTTTTCATTGACTAGATCTGGACAACAGAACTTTTCATTTCATAAACTTCTGGATGTGTATAGAGTTTGTTCTGTGACCTGCTTCCCTAATAACCTAGTTAGTAAGAACGTAGGAGGATGGTAATGACCCTCATGCCCTAAAACCTCAAAACAGCGTCGCTTAAATGGATCAGTTAGATGCTCCTCTGTACACGTATCTGTTCGGTCCCAGAAAGCACAACCCCTCCCCTCCCCCCCAGATATTAGAAAACCCCAGTGCCTTGCACACACCCACCTGCACAGTGTAGCTTCCCAGGGTGGTGGCCCGTTTAAACCTTCGGCCTTGCTGCTGGGACATCATGAACAGCTGGGCCAGGCGCTGCTCCATGATGCGGGCGAAGCTTTGGTTGTACAGGCCCACCAGCGAATTGTCCACGCCCTGCAGCACTGTGGATGCAAGGCAGAGGGAATTCTCAGTGGGCCGACTCCCTGCTCACTTGGTAACCACACTGACCATCTGCCCTGTACACACTGGGGACCACGTGCCTACCCATGTTAAGGCGTGGCCATCCTTCCCTCGCTTCACCCTGATGGCCGCCCAGGAGTGAGGAATCATCCTCCACATGTTACAGATGCTGAAGTGACTTGTCTAAGGCCACACGGCCAGCAACAAGCAGAGCCAAGGTTTAGACCTGAGCTTGTGCACCTCCAAAGCCTGGAATCCTTCCTCCAACCATCTCTAACACTGCTGCATCAACCCAAACCCTATCTAAGACAACATGTGCTGCTAAGAGTCCATCTGGAGACACAGCAGAGCTGCAGGTGAGCTGACTAGATTTCTGGTTTCTACTCCAGAGCTTTGGTTCAGGGTTGTGCTGAGTTTTTCTTTCTCAATAGCTCTGCTAAAGAATCTCAGCTCTATCCTTCCACTCAGCTCTTTATATCTGTCTATGTCCCCCCTTCTCCCTCCTCCAGGAACTCCTTTTGGTGCCCTCTGCTGAAGCTGCCCAGGTCCTCTCCTAAGGTTGAAAGAAAACAAATGTGTAGAGCAATTTGGCACAGTGCATGGTGCACGGGATGTGAGCAGATGCCTCCTCCACAGCTAGGTTTTGCTGATGCCCAGGTATATGTAATCAGCAGGCATGCACTGGTGATGGAGTTCCGGGCCATGGCTAGTACATGGAGGAGGGTTTGAATGTGCACTGGGGCCATTCTAGGACTGCTGTGGCCACTTTCTATGGGGGAAACTGCCTTCTTCTATCTACCTGCAAGGTCTAGTCTTTGTTCCACATCCCTTAGGAAACACAGTTCATCCCAAACAACAAGCAAAGGCTGCCCCCAAACACAGTCATATAAAAAACTTTAAGTGCTAAACAATGATCACCACTGTCTTAAAAGGGCTGGGAAGGTAATATAAGATTTTTCATTTAACAGAGTTCGTTCTACTGCGAGGCAGTCAAGGGTCATTAATATACCCATCCACCAGGATATGGGAATCATTTAGATCTAAAGGGTGTGTTATCATCATGGCATCCAGGACAGCAGGGTACCCCCAGGAGCATCACTAAAGATCATATTCTATACAGGGCCAGACCGAGCAGCCAACCACAGCAAGATACGTGATGGCAAGATACAGAGAGTGATGCTGAACAGATCGAGAAATAAAACCCACAGCTGGGTCTCTGGAATTGCTTCTTTGAAGCTGTAAATGCCAAATAATCCCCCTGGAGGGTATAAAGCAGCTCTCTTTCTAGGGCCCTTGTGAGAGGCTCAGCTCATCTGGCAGCCAAATTCCTAGAAGCAAAAACAAAATACTGCCACGTGTTCCCACTGAGTTGGGTCACTAAGGGGACTCTCGGGATCACTGGGGGGATTCCTACTCCCCAGACAGAAAATCCCATGAATTCACTAAGTCAGAGATAGCTCCTCTAGTAAAACTACAGACTGGACTGCTGAACGACTGCTCCTAGATTGGGTTCCCTTGACCAATGGGCAAGCGTGGGGGAGGCGACACCAGACAGCCATGCAGCATCCTCATGGATTACTTCAAAGGCAGACATCAAAGAAAGTCAACAGGTGGGAGTCCCTAAGTGATGGCAAAGTTCTGGAAATAGATAACAGTGGTGGTTGTACCATATTGTGAATCTTCTTCATGCCACTGACATATACCTAAAATGGTTAAAGTAGTATCTTTTATCTTATGTGTAGTTTACAGTATTTTTTTCTGTAGATAAAATGCCTTTAAGGAAATGCAGAAGGCCATGGGAACTGGCCAGAGGTACGGGAATCAGCACGTGGACTTTCCACATACTGCATCGCAGCACTCAGCAAAGAGAAGCGGTCCTTCTTGGGAGGCAGCTTGGGAGAGCTGGGCTGCAGGCAGGAGCTCAAGATAGTCCCAGCTCCCCTTCCTCAGTGCTCCTGGAGAAGTCAGTTTCTCTGGACCTTTGTTCCTCATCTAGGCACTGTTTACTCATGACTGTGTCATTAAAAAGAACAGATTATTCAAATTTAAAAAAAAGGCTTCTAGAGCTGGGCATGGTGGCATATGCCTATAATCCCAATACTTGGAAGGCTGAAACAGGAGGGTCACAAGTCCAGAGTCAGCCTCAGAAAAGTTAGCAGGACTCTCAGCAACCTAGCAAGATGCTGTTTCAAACTAAAAAATAAAAAGGGCTGGAGGTGTAGCTTGTAGGCAGAATGACCCTGGGCTCAATCCCAGTCACACACACACACACACACACACACACACACACACACACACACACACCTTCTAGAACAGTGCTATAAGGCATTTGATAGAATGTCAGTAAATGGTAGCTAGCTGGGCATTGTGGTGCATGCCTGTAATCCCAGTAATACGAAGGCTGAGAGAGAAGGAAGTTTGAAGCTAGCCTCAGCAATTTAATAGGGGCTCTTGGCAACCTAGCAAGACCCTGTTTCCAAATGAAACCTAAAATAGGGCTTGTAGGTAGACAGCCTCTGGGTTCAATTCCCAGTACCAATAATAATAATTAATTATTATTGTCACAATGTGGACACCCTTACCAGAGGAAGAAATGACATGAAAAGTATAGAATCTGCACAGGAGGGGCTCTGCTCCCTTCCTTTGAGAAGTGTGGCAGGCCTGACGCTCTCGGGCCCTCCCTGCCCGCCTGGAGGGTGTGGAAAGGAACATACACCTGTGTGTCTCACAGTGACAGAATCTCAGACTACTCAGCAGATCCACCAGAACCCCAGCCGTCTACCCCCAGCCACAGATGATTTGGCCTGAAGTAGTCAGGTCCCTAGCTGTGCTCAAAGGAGCTTCATCCAGAAGACTTGATGACTTTTATATCACTGTTTTCATCCTCCTCTTTTATTTACAATTACACTGGGCTCTAAGATTCACACAATCAATCAGGCCTGGTTCAGCCTCCTGAACTCAGGCGTAATTGTTTTGTTGGTGGAGGAATTCCATATATTTAGAGTTGAAAGATTCTCCGTGCTCAGCTAATACCTGTCCCTCATTCTACAAGTGAAAGCGCGAAGCCCAGAGGGCCCAAGTGACCTGCTCAGGACACACCAGGGTAGGTAAGAGAGCTGAGGTCAGAGGAGATCCGTCCACTCCTAGGTCTGGAGTATCTTGACTCTCGTGAGTGAAATAGAGACAGAAGAATAAACCCAAGATGGGCAGCAATTTTGAATATGTAAATTTTCTACCTTGTCATATATATATATATATATATATATATATATATATATATATATATATATATACTTGAATGCAGGGTCCCTGGAGGTCAGGGTAGCCCCAAGGTTCTCTGTAAAGAGGGACTGCAGAGGTCACCCAAAACCAGTATTTCCCACCAAGGAGGGACTCACTCTCTGGGAGAGGAAAAGTGTATAGTGTGTAAAAGTATATTCAATATAAGTTAATCGGAAAACAGATGAAAATGTGTCTGTGTCCTACCAATTGCAGAAAGGGAAGTGGGTGACTGGGAATCCTCTGCAGATCACAGAGAGCCTGTGCGGGCTGGCTGGGAGGAAAGGCTGGCAAATCTGCCTCATCATGAGAACCTACCTCATCTCTCAGCTCCCCATCTTCTACTCCTTCTGTAAATACTGGGGCCAGTTGGAGGTGGCCTTCTAGGGGTTCAAAAAGTGGCCATGGGTCAAAGGGAAGGCAGAGCAGCCATCCTGAAGCCTAAATCCAGCCCCTGCCAAGCACTCGCCAATTTCCCAGCCAGCCCCAGACACACCGATGGTGGTCACTCAATTTTGATCATCAACTTCAAAAACAGCAATAGTGAATGAGGTAAGTGGATAGGCAAGGAATGCCCCAGTGGAGTCCAGCAAGCAGGACTGTGTGTGGAGCTTTCTCTTGAGGCTCCGACTGGCCATTGAGGCAAGAAACAGGGAGATGAGGAGAGGGCGATGGGGTGGCTAAGGGCAGCCTGTGTGCCAGGTGGCTGTGTTATCATTGCATGTGAACCTTCGAGTTCAGAGAAGAGGGGAATATCTGCAAGAGGAAAGCGCTATCCCTCGAGGGGGAAATGCGACTCTGTAAATGTTACATAACCAGCTGGCTCCAAAATTGTGTTGCTGGGTTAGCACCGTCTCTCTCTTGGACATTAACCCTGATGGGTTTTTAATTTTTTTTTTTTTTGAAATGTGTTTCTTTAGTTTTCCTTCTTAGCAGGTAAAATAATCTCTGCATAGAGAAGTCTCTGCAGGAGGGAAAGAAATGCAGTTTTCTGTAATCTGGAAGAGGTGTGGGGCGGGCCTTATCCTAGAGAAGTATATGCTTCTTAGTTGGCCTTTCGGGCAGCAGCCCACCTGCCACTTTTTGGGGACGCTAGGAGCACGTACGTTTGGGGCAGGGAAGAAGGGAGCTCAGGACCAGCCTGCTCACCCAGGTATGGCTTCCAGGCCTTGCAGGATCTTCCTTTCTCTGTGTTGTGGGCTGAAATGTGTTCCCCAAATTTATGTGCTGCAGTCCAACCCCAAAGTGCCTCAAAACGTGACTGTTACTGGAATACAGCATCTTTAAAGGTAGGAGTTAAAATGAGGTCAGGAGGGTGGGCCCTAATCTGATGCGTCTGGTATCCCAATAAGAAGAGGAGATGAGGACAGCAACAGGCACAGAGCAGAGATGCAGGGAGAAGACAACCACGTCAAGCCAAGAAGAGCGGCCTCAGCACACACCAACCCTGCCGCCACCTTGACCCCAGACTTGCAGCTCCAAAACTGTGAGACAGTAAGCTGCTGTGGTCTAGGTGCCTGTGTTTGTGTGCTGTGCTATGACAGCCCCAGAAAACTCATATTCTTCTCCCCCTGCCCATCCCCCTGGATGGCTGGGCCGGTCACTTTTCCTCCTGCAAACATCTGTCCTCTCCCTTTGCTCTCAATTCTTGTTTTCCTCATTTTCAGAGTCACTGTCTGGCTTTTGAAAAACATCAACAGAATGCTTTTGCTGTTTTATAAAGTTCAGCTACAAAATGTCAAAGGAAAAGGGGAGAAAAAAAAAGGAAACACCACCCAAATGCCCCTTCCCCCCCACTCTGCTGTCAAGCCTCACCAGGATCGGGGTATGATAGGATTCCTGCCATGGAGAGATATGCACATCCGGCCCATTTCAGACTTTAGTTTGGGTTTTTCAAGAGAGCACAGAAAGGCCTACCATCTATAAACAGATATCCATTCCCACAGACATGCCCTAGACAGGGGGTAACTTCTAGTAGGTCCAGTTATTGCAAAGAGGAAGCTGCTGGAGGTGGGGGGACTGAAAGGCAGCAGTTTTGAATTATTCATCTAATAACCATTTCATCATGAGGTCTTACCTCTGGTCCCGTAAAAGAAACTTATAAGACAGAGCCAAAAAAAAAGTGCCAGTCGCTTCACCGAAGGGCAAGCAGTTTTAATCAGACAGAGCTGCCAATGTGAAAGTGGGGAAATAACACAAGAAGAGATTACCTGTAATCACCCAGTAGTCTCTGGTTGTTTCTGATATGTCGAGGTTGGGATACTCCAGTGCTAAAACAAACAAGAAACACATCAAATTGCTTTCATAGGCCTCATATGTACCTGTTGTTAAGGGAAACACAGAAACGTGACAAGCTAGAAGTCAGGTAAATCCTGCCTCATCACTCTTGGGATCCGTGACCAACTGTGAAAGGCTCTGGCTGTTCAGAGAACTGGGTGGCAGTAAAAGGTCAACTTTCTGATAAAGAATTTTTAGGGTCTCTGGGTTTTTGCACTTTCAGATTTTCCATCTAAACCTCATAAATAGAATGACCTTTACCAAGACCCATAGCTGCAACCTTTCTTAGCTGGAGCTTTCTCTTTAAAAGTTATCTAGCCAACCAAGTGTGGTGGTACACACCTGTCATCCCAGTACTCGGGAGGCTGAGACAGGAGGATCGCAGGTTTGAGGTAAGCCTCAGCAATTAAGGGAGGCTCTCAGCAACATAGCTAGACCTTGTTTCCAAATTAAAAATAGAATAGGACTGCAGGTACAGCTCAGAGGTAGGATGCCCCTGAGTAGTTCAATCCCCATCAACACACACACACACACACACACACACACACACACACACACACAGAGAGAGAGAGAGAGAGAGAGAGAGAGAGTTATCCGACCATCACTAAGATCATTAGAAATAATTTTTTGCTTGAATGAATTTTTTCAATGTCAAGGGCTTAAGTTTAGTAGCCAAATACTACTAAAAGGTCTCATATTGCCTTACAAATATTGTGACTCTCAGAGTTAATACATGAAAAGGACTAAGGACAGTGTCTGGCATACAGTGTGGCATACAGATATTATATCCTAGCCTTTGATTATTAAGAATACTAAAATGCTGAAAGAAAATAAATTCCACACATGCAGCCATGTGACAGAATGCCATCTTTTCTCCCTTTTTGTGGTACTGGAGATTGAGCCTAGGGACATTCTACCTCCAAGCTATACCACCAGCCATATTTTTAATTTCAAAGAAAGGTTCCACTAGTTGCTGAGGCTGGCTACAAACTGTGATCCTCCTATCTCAGCCTCCTGAGTAGCAGGATTACCGGCGTATCCACCATACCAGGCCATCTTTTAAGATAGTCTTTTTTTCTTTTTTCTTTTTTTTTTTTTTTGAGGGTTTAGGGATGAAACCCAGGGGCATTTGACCTCCAAGCTACACCCCCTGCCCTATTTTTTATTCTTTATTTTGAAACTAAGTTGCAGAGGGCCTCACTAAATAGCTGAGACTGTCCACGAACCGTGATCCTCCGGTCTCAGCCCCCCGAATGCTGGGATTCCAAGTGTGTGCCACCACGCCCGGCTTAAGACACTGTCTTTTCAGTGTCCTCTTTCCTTACTATACAGAAGCTTGAAAAGCTTGCCAGTAAACAAGCACTCAAAACAATTTTTGGTGGCTACTATGTGCTTAGTACATCATTCACATGAAATATTATCTCACTTACTTATCTAAAACTGCCATAGAAGAAAATTAAGAAACAGTTTTGCTAATTTTTTAAAAAAAAAAACCTTTTCCATTAACCTTGGGAAATGTAAGAATTTAGGAATACAAACCTTTACTTCCCCTGGCTCCCAAGTTAAGTGTTTGGGTACCAAATGCAGACTGCACTGGCATCGAAGTTTCTGCCTGCTGCATGGTAATGAGGATTGTGTAATGGAAGCATTAGAGGGAGATGAGGCTACAGACTATGGGGACCTCATCAAGGGAAGTCACGATGTTGGCTGCAATTAGGTTGCATTAAGGTATCTATAGCCAGGGCAGGGCCTGGAGGCCTGAAAACACTTGCTCATGGCAGAAGAAGGAGAAAAGCCCAGCCACCTAGATTGGCCGAGGACAGATGCCCTTGCTGGTAGCCATCGTAAGGTCAGAAGGCAGACTGCTGGGGTTCCGGGCCCCATGAGCTATGGGAGAATGGGTATCTTGTGAAACCTCTTAGAGCTTCAGTTTTCTCTCCTAATTTTGTGCCCACTTTATGGGATGGTTGGGAGGATTCAGTGGGATGAGATGCGTGAAGGGTAAAGGAACCTAGCAGGTGTTTTGTTTTATTCTGTTTTTTTTTTCAACGTGCACTGTATTTTTCATCAGCTCAACCTCCACTTAAGTGCATCTTTGTTTGTGGTTTTCTGATAGTAGAAGGAATCCATGGCTTGGCACACCCAGAGTTCTGCTTCCCAGGGAAGCAACAGGGCCCCCGTAGGCGATGTGGACGTACTCACGTTCGGCAATGGTGAGCGGCGGGTAGGTGAGGTAGAATCCCACCAGCTCTGCCGAGAGCTGGCTGAGCAGGCTGCTGGCGACGGTGCCATTGAGAAACGTGCTCTGGTTGCCCACGACGTACACCAAGGTGACGGCCTGGGAGGCGTTGGATGTGCTCACGATCTGAATCAACATGGGAGGAAAGGGAGGGGGACAGGCCAAATAAGATGTGGGTCTTTTTTCCGGAGGCTGTGGGAAGGGCGGTCTGAGCAGAAGTTCTGGGTGGGGAAGAAAGGGCAGCAGGAAACAGCGAGGAAGAGACAAGAATAACAAGGGCCATCACTAGCTGATCACCAGCCGCCTGCCAAGGCCCCATCATGTCATTTCATCCTCGCTGCAACCCTAGGTATGCACAATCATGACACCCTTGCACAGATGAGAAAATGGAGACCCAGAATGTTCCAGGGGTTTACCCAAGGTCACATAGCCCATAAGTGACAGAGTCAAGATTCAAATCCAAGTATGACTTCAGGGTGTGTGTGTGTGTGTGTGTGTGTGTGTGTGTGTGTGTGTGGTGGGGGTATTAGGGATTGAATCCAGGGGCATTCTACCTCTCAGCTATAGCCCTAGTCCTCTTTTATTTTTTATTTGAAAACAGGGCCTCACTGAGCTACTAAGGCAGGCCTCAAACTGTGATCCTCCTGTCTCAGCCTCCCAAGTACTGGAACTGCAGTCATATGCCCCCATGTTTGGCTTGATTTCATATTCTTAATCACTGGGGTAATTTTCCTGGGGACTGAGTTGTCTCAAGTGACTGCTATAATTCTGAAGACATAAAACAGATACTAGGAAAGTTAAATTTAAGGAGGGTCCAACTGTCCGGACAGAGAAGTCTTGAGTCAAGCTTGAGGTAAGTTTTCAGGTGAAAAGGCCCAAGAATATACAGTGTTTACAGTGCTGATCACCAACCTTATCATGGGCAAGGCGACTGAACCTGATTATAAAAGAAACTCAGAGATATACAATATGTTCTTTGGAGAGCAATTACATTGCCTAGTGATCCACTAATTTAATAAAAAAAAAGTTTAAAAAATCCCTGAAATGACATGGTTTTCTTCTCATATTTTTTCTAATTCAGTTTTTTAGTTGCTGGAAAATGAGGTTTTCTGGGTCAATGTATGGACATTGAAAAATATCCCACAGATGAGATTTGAAAAACGCATGGAGGAGGAAGTCATTTGACTTGAAAACACGATATTGCTAAGTTCTGTGTGCGCCTTCGCCCCCAGCCCTGAGCTCCAGATGCACTTGGCCAGCTGCCCTGGCCCTGAAGTCCTACAGAAAGAGCATGGCGGGCCACCTCCGTGGGCTCTTTTGCTGGCTGGCCTCCGCTCAAGGGCTCAGGTAGATATGGGAGAGAGGGCAGACAGACAGGGAAGATGAGGGCATCAACTAGCATAATAGGGAAATGATTTGCACTCCCTCGCTGTGGGGTCACCTGTGACTGCTCCCTTCCCTGCCCTGTCAGGGCCCAACTCTTACAGCCCGGGTATTCATCTCTGCCCACATTTCCACAAGGTGCCCTTCACTGAATTCTCCTCAAATCGCCTTTTCTTGAGTATGTTTTGTCTTCTGGGCCAGGAGGCTCACTGATATCCAGAGTTTCTCAGACCTTTGCACTCAGATGTTCATCATGCAGCTTCCCTCTCAAACCTGACCTTGAAGAAGGCTGCCAAGGACACCTCCTTTATTTTCCACTGTTTCCCACAGGTGGAAGCTCTCTTTTCAGTTCTCTAACCCAGAACCATATTCCCATGACTAATGATAAACGGAATCAACATTTCTGTCCAACTCTTCCTCTCTTCTCTGGAAAGTATTTCTAGAATATGGTTTAGCCTCTGTCTCAGGGTACCAAAAAGAAAGGTACTTCTTTCTGAACAATTCAAAAGACCTCACCATCCTGTCATCTAAAGAGATAACAAATAAATATTAGCCTAAAATATAAGCTTTTAGGGCTGGAGAAACAGCTCAGTGGTACAGTGTTTGTCCAGCACACACACAAGGCTCAATCCCCTACACTGCACAGAATATAACAATGATAAAGTTTCAGTCTTTATTGTGAATATCTTCTATCTTCCAACAAAACTAAATCTCACTGTATCTCCAAGCCTAAGTTGCAATATGGATACTTTGTACATACTACATTCTACCTGGTAAATTATATTTTTTATTGTGGGAAGATAAACAAAACATAAATTTTACCATTTGAATCATTGTTAAATATGTAATTCAGTGGCATTAAGTACATTCACAGAGTTGTACCACTATCACCAACATCCATCTTCAGAATTTCTCCGTCATCCCAAATAGCAGCTCAGCACCCATTAGACAAGTCTTAATTTCTCCTCCCCAACTCCTGACAACCACCATTCTATTTTATACATCGCTCTTATAAATGGAATCACTTATCAATTCTACAACTCTAGATATCTATCTTAGGAGAAATCATAGAGTATTTGTCCTTTTGTGACTGGCTTATTTCACTCAGCAAAACGTTCTCAAGGTTCATCCATATTGTAGTATGTGTCAGAATTGTCATCCCTTTTAAAGGGAATAATAATATTTTATTGTATGCATATATCACATTTGTCTATCAATTCACCCATGATGGACTTGAGTGGCTTCCATCTTCTGGCTGTTGTGAGTAATGCTGTTATGAATACGGGAATACAAATAGCTAATTTGAGTCCCTGCTTTCAATTCTTTTTGGTATATATGCAGAAATGGAATTGCTAGGTCACATGGCAATGCTATGTTCATTTTTTCTGAGGAACTACCATACTGTTTTCCATAGTGGCTACACCATTTGGCATCTCCACTAGCAGTGCACAAAAATTACAATTTATCCACATCCTCTCCTACACTTACTATTTTCTGGGGTTTGGTTTGTTGTTTTTGAGAATGGTCCTCCTAATTAACATGAAGAGCTATCTCATGGCTTGTTTGTGATTTTTGTTTTTGTTTTTGGTACTGGGGATCGCACTCAGGGACATTCTATCTCTGAGCTACACTACCAGCCATTTTTATTTTTTATTTTGAAACAGGGTCTTGCTAAGTTGCTACAGCTGTCCTCAAATTTGTGATCCTCCTGTCTCAGCCTCCCAAGTACTGAGATTATAGGTGTACATCACTGTGCCTGGCTTATTATCAGATAGGTTTGATTTGCATTTCTTTGAGCCTCTTTTGTAGAGCTTACTGGATATCTCTATCTTTTGAGAAATGTCTATTTTGAGCCATTTGACCCTTTCTTTCTTTCTTTCTTTCTTTCTTTCTTTCTTTTTTTTTTTTTTTTTTTTGGTAGTACTGAGGTTCCTGGAAGCCCTTCTACCTCTGGGCTACACTCCCAGACCTTTTTTATATTTTTATTTGGAAACAGGGTCTTTTAAGCCAGAGAAGCTGGCTCCGAGCCAGCATGATCCTCCTGTCTCCGCCTCCCAAGCCAGAGATTACAAGCGTGCACTTCCACGCCCAGCCGCCATTTGATCATTTCTAATAGAGCTATTTGGCATCTTAATGTTGGGTTGCAGGAATTCTTAATATATTTACGTGTTCTGAATAGTAACCTCTTATCCACTTAAATGATTTCCACATGTTTAATCCATTCTGAAGGTTGTCTTTTCACACTGTAGAGAATGTCTTTTGATAGATAAATATTTTTTAACTTTGATAAAATCCAATTTATTTATTTTTCTCTTGTTAATTGCACTTTTGGTGTCATTTCCAGAAAACTGCCAAATCCAGTGTCATAAAATTTTCCTCTATGCTATGAGCCCTACAGTTTTAGTTATTACATGTAGGTTTTTTATCCATCTTTATTTAATTTTGGTTGATGATGTTAGGTAAGGGTGGAGCTTAATTCTTTGCATGTAAACTTCCAGTTTTTGCAACTTACTGAAAAGACCATAATTTCCCACTTTGAAAGGGCTTGGCATCCTTGTGAAAAATCATTTGACCTTATACAAAAGGGTTTATTTCTGGGCTCTATTTATTCCATGGGTCTATATATCTGTCTCTACGCTAGTATCACACTATTTTATTTATTACAGTTTTGCAATCAGAGGTACAAAACCTTCAAATGTTGTACTTATTTTCCAAGATTTCTCTGGCTATTCATGGTCTCTTGAGATTCCATCTGAATTTTAGGATGGATTTCTTTACTTTTGCAAAAAGATGAAAGATAACTGGGATTTTGATAGGAATTACATCAAATCTATATAGATCCCATTGATATTATGGTATCTTAACAATTTTTAGTCTTCCAATCCATGAACATAGGATGCCTTTACATTAATTTGTATTTTCTTTAATATATTCATTTGTATAGATAATAAAAGTGTGATCATTTTTCTTGGCTATACCAGCTCCAAAATAAGTTACCCATGAACCCGAGATCAAGACCACAGAACTAGTTTGTGAGCATCATGCCTTGTCCCAGTAAGATTTACATGGTCAAATGACTCAAAATAGACATTTCTCAAAAGATAGAGATATCCAGTAAGCTCTACAAAAGAGGCTCAAAGAAATGCAAATCAAACTGTCCTTTACAGGGAGCAATTTCCCATCATATCTTTACCCTTGAGTGCTTGGAGCTTCTGGCCTGATCTCTTCTCACTCATTCATGGCACGATTCATTTAGCTAATTAGACCTGTAGGTTAATGGAGCTGAGAGCTGTTGTTTTGCTTGCCAAGTATCCATCCTTTTTTCTTCTATGGCAGCACCAAAATATTTTTTTTGGAGGGAACCACCTCTCACCTTCTTCCTGTCCATGTGCTGCCCTATTCAAACTTCAGGTGGGGGCAACCAAGCCAGGCCTAGTTTACTGGGACATTTCATCTCCTTGGCCACAGTTATTGATCCAAAAATGGGCACGGTGGGTCCAATGAGAGCCAATCCCAGTATTTTGACTCTAATGACATGTAAAAAGGCACTTTATTTCCACAAGACCATAAGCAGTGAGAATGGAATAAATCTGAAGGTGCCGGGGGCCACCTGACAGGGCTGAGGGTGATGCTGGCCCAGAGCAAGGCAAGCCAAGAGATAGAAAGAGAACTTCATGAAGAAATATTTGAAGTACGTGGATCCAGTTGTGCCTGAAATAAACAAGCTTGGGAACTTTTCAACTGCATGAGCCAATCATTTCCTCTTTTAGTGTAAGCCTTATAAGCTTGGATTCTGTCACAACCAAAACAGTCCTAATTGAGTCAACTGTAATCTATCCTCTAATGCCAAGGCTATCAAGTATTTTTTAAAGGGCATTTTATTAATGACTCTCTGAATAAATTGATTATTTACATAGTTATATCCTACAAAGGATTCAAGGCACCTTGTAAAGTATATTTAATACAATAATATAGAATGTTCTTTTTTTGTGGGTCTGGGGATAGAACCCAAGGGCATTTGACCTCCAAGCTACATCCCCTGTCCTATTATTTATTCTTTACTTTGAAACAGGGTCTCACTAAGTTACAGAGGGCCTCACTAAGTAGCTGAGGCTATCAGCAAACCATGATCCTCCAAGTCTCAGCCTCTGGAATGCTGGGATTACAAGCATGTGCCACCACACCCGGTGGAATGTTCTTAATTACAAAACTAGGCCCTAGAAAAATAGATGTTAGACAGGAAAATGGTTAGAACATAGTTATTTATGCATGACATAGGGGCCAACAGGGTTGCTAAATCTAGCCAACAAATATGGTTCTGGGATTCTTGTCAGCCAAGGCAAGAAGCAAAATGGAATTAATAAAACGATTCATCCAATTATCCATTAACTTCAATATCCTTCAAAATGGTCAAGAGCATCTAAAATTTATCTAGAGGCAATGTTCAAATCACCTGGTCTAGTCTTTTCTGAGGAAGGTTTGTTATTTGATTGACCAAATTTCATCTGATGGCGCATAACTAGTACACAACAACACAAGAGAGGCTTCTTAATGCCAAGGGCAGCTTATTTATCTTGTTGTCCCTCCTGCTGCTGACAAGTAGCAGGTGCTCAATAAGTCTGTGCTTTCTGAATACAATTAAAGTATGCTCTGCTGCAAAGCTCCAACTAGGCTTATGCACCTGTGAGAATCACAAATTCAATCAAAAAGAAAAAGATTTCCCGCAAGAAAGCTGAGTCACAATCCTTACATAAATCTTAGGTCCCCGACACATTTTTAGATCTTAGTCTAATATGAAATAAATCATAATGAGATACTTCCTTATACACTTTGGATGAGTCTAGGAAAGGAAAGCTGCTCGTTCAAATTAAATTGTATGCTTTCTACATCATATTGGCTTGGCCGATAATTCACTTATGCTAAATGTCAGTTTCAAAAGCACCAGGTCTAATTGCACAGGCTTTAGTTCAGTAGTCAAAACAGAAACATTGAACTGTAGAGTTAATTAGAGAAATCGGGGGCTGGATGAATATCATTAAAGAAGCATCTGTCCTTAGTAGGATAATATCTACATAATTGCAAAAACCGGGTCTGAGAAAGGCTGTTGCTGGTAAGTGTGTGCATGGTTATCCTGGAAGCTGAAATATTTGCCCCTGGAGTGGGATTTCCCTGGGAAAGAATTCACGTTGTTTTCAAAAAGTTTCATCGAGGGCCCCATTTCTACATTGCATGGATGCTAATAGAGGGTCACGGATAAAGGATGGATTTTTGGCTCAAGTCTTTTTTCCATTTATTTCTAACTATATGACCTTCCAGAAATTTCAGTTCCCTTTTGGTGAAATGGAGGTAAGAATATCTCAAAAAGATGTCTTAAGTATTATGTTGCAAATATCTGTAAAACACTTAGTATTGTTTCTGACATAGCAAGCCCTCAATATAAAGTGTATGGGCATAAGTGTGTGACTGTGTGTGTGTGTGTGTGTGTGTGTGTGTGTGTGTGTGTGTGATTGTTCATGTGGATATTAGAAAAGAATCCAATGCAAATCACACAAGAGACAAATCTTGATGAACTCTTGATGAGTTAATATTTAAAATGAAATCACTTATTTCATTTTATATGAGGTATTTGACATATTTTATGTAGTTGATTCTAGTCCAATTTTTAAAAATAATAAATGTATTAAAAAGTCCTGATGAGAAAATAAACCTAAAACCCCAAACTATAGCAGGTGCACAGTGACACAGTATCCTTCTTGTCACGACCAGACCCCAGACATCCTCACCAATACCATGACCTGCCCAAAGTGTGAAGTCACATTTACATGCAGCTTTGAAATGGGGAACCCAAGTCATTGTGGTTTTCTGTCAACTATACACCTGAAGCCAGTAATTCACTTATGCTAAATGTCAATTTCAAAAGAACCAGGTCTAATTGACTCCCTACCTGAACCGTCAGATTGCTCTTGGTGTTCAGAACTTTCCTCTCGGCATCCTGGAACGCCTTCTGCAGCCTCTGCTCCATGATCTGTGAAAACTTGCAGGACTGTATGTTGTCTGACTGGCTCACAAACTGCAGCACTAGAATGGGAATAATAAATCAGCACCCACCAAAGCTCTGCATCTTAGTGCCCTGGCCTTAATAGCAGTCACTATATAAAACAGCATGACTTCAGGTTAGAAAAACAAGATGAATAAACAATAAGCCCAGTCAAGGTTTGATTGTAGTTTTGAAAGTGACTCTTAAAATGATTTAAAACAGTAAAAAATTAAAACCATGATCTAACCTGAGATCCCTTCCAATGCAAGGATGTCATGATTTTATTCAATTGGAATATGTACACGTCTGCCGAAAGACTGACAAATAACCTAAGAGAGATCACGCCTTCTATTTCTATGAAGGGGAGAAAAATCAATTGACCTCCATTACCAAATTGATTGAGTGTTTCCATTCCAGTGGTTTCTTCACTTTTGTGGTTTACAAACTTTGCAAATCAGAAATCACCAAGGGTATTGAAAGAAAGAAATATTATAAAGTCTAAGCTCAGAGATTCTGATTCAGTGATGTCTTGAACCTTTTGCTCCAAACTATAGTTTTTAAATTTTTATAGTAGTAGTAGTAGTAGTAGTAGCAGTAGTAGTAGTAGTAGTAGTAGTAGCAGTAGTAGTAGTAGCAGCAGCAGCAGCAGCAGCAGCAGCAGCAGCAGCAGCACTGGGGATTGAATCCAGGGGCCTTCCACCTCTGAGTTACACCTCGAGCCCTTTTTGTTTTTTATTTTGAAACAGACTCTTGCTAAGATGCTGAGGATCCTTCTAAGTGGCTGAGGATGGCCTCAAATCTGTAGTCCTCCTATTGAAGCCTTTCAAGTTCTGGGATTATAGGCATGCACCACCGTGCCCAGTTGAAGGTATAGATTTTATAGAGGCTCAACTCTGATTAGTATCTACTGGTAATACAGGGGAAAATACAGTACTCAGTGCTTATGTGTACTCTTTATATAAATTGAGAAGAAAAGCTCCTATGATGGAACCTTTCTAAAAATGTAGGCTTAGAAAAGTTTAGCCTGAGATGGAAGGGTAGGAGACGAAGAAGGCTGAGGTTGATTAATGGAGGAGCTACATCCAAATATGTGTAAAAGTAGGAATGTAGCATGGTCGACCTGGACACTCACTGCTGGAAGGGGGAAGGGAAAGTGGGGGGTGGGAGAGGGCACCAAGCACAGTCTGAATATATGCCATTTTCAATATGATCCACATAAAAAGAAAAAAAAAAGAAAAGAAAGAAAAGTTTAGCCTGATGTGCAAGGAACTTGGACATTTGATGAGTGGGGAGTGGGGCCTTTTGAAGAAGGTACCCAGGAAGTTTAAAAGATGACGGAGAGGCTAGAAATGGAGTTTTAAAACTGGTATCCACTTGGTACTGCCCTTCATCCTAGAATGCACAGAAATCCTTTTATTTTGAGTTACTTGCCTGTTTTCAGCTGGAAATAGCCTGCAGGCTGGGGCTTCCATGGGGAGGCAAGGACTGCCACAGACTGAAGGTTTGGGGTATGTTGCTTCAGATCTGCAGTGACGTTGCTGATTCCATAAACACCTAGCATTTCCATCACAACAGCAGGCAAGTATACCAACCTCCCTTTGGTAGCATAATAACCAACCGTGACATTATGAGAATGTTCCAGAATGTCCACCTACAAAACAAATTGACACCCAGAACTTACTGTTTTCTTCTACAGTACTTTTTAAAATTTATTTTTATTGGTGCATTGTAATCATACATCACACTGGAATACAAGACTTGAGAGGATATACAAGCACACATCATCCAATTAGCCCTCATCCAGCCCCCATCCCATTCCCTCCCCCTCCCTCGATCCCATGCTTGTTTGGTGATTAACTTTGATACATTTGTTTACGTACCTCCTGAATTTTAAAGAGGTTCCATCCTCCCCTATCCCATACCCTCTGATTGGTCACTTTAATTGCTTCGCTATAGGGCCCTTTCTATAGCTCGACCTCTTCCTGTTGCCCCTTTCCTCCTAGTTATTGCTGATTAGGGGAAGCATCTGGCCACAGTACTTTAAGTCCTTCTTGTTTCTTAGAGCTACAACTGTTACTTAGCAAGGCTTGGGAATAGGATGTTATCATTCAGCAAATATTCTAACAGTCCTGTAAAGCATATCTAGATTGCTAAATTTCAAAATATCATAATACAACAAAATAAATATTTACATCAAACCTACATGGGATAAGATTATATTTGTGTTTGAGGATTCTTTAAGTGCCTTAGTATAATCTTGTGAGCACTAATTATCACCAAAAAGGCAGAGAGGAGACAATGGGCAGGAGAGTTTTCTAAAGAGTGGAATGCTGGGAAAGAGAGCTTTATTATATTTACCATGTATGAGAATTAAAAGGCAGAAGTGGTGACTTCTGTGGGGCACTTTTAGGGGATATTTCAAGAAGTAAGTCAAGTGCATTCCTCACTCTAGATGCAGAGAGAAGAGTGGAGAATGCTTCTGTCCTTGGCTAGGACTCTAGTTCAGGGCTAAGGTGGGGCTGAGCCACAGAGAGCCTCTCTCACAGCCGAGCCCTCGGGGACACTGACGACCTGACCTCTGTCTCAGTGGGAAGATTCTGAGGCTTTAGAATTCATTCTTATTTTGTTTTGCATTATTGGTGTTATATATTAACATTCAGGAAAGTGTTTTTCATTTTGTACATATTAAAGGTAATGTTTATTATAGAATTAGCATATCTGGAAGACAGAGTAACAATTTGCCTCTAATACTACTACCAACACTGTAATATAATTATACAATAACTTCTAGGTGTATTTTCTTTTGACTATTCTTCCCTAGGAATATGTGTTTCATATCTATGCACAGATACACATTCACGCTTATACATATATGTATACACACACACATATATGCACACACAGTAGATATCGCTTCAGAACCTCTTTCTTTTTTCTATTATTTATTTATTTTTGAGGTGTTAAAAACAGTTTTGTGCACGGGCCAGGTGCACGCTAGGTAAGTAAGTGTTCTACTGCTCATCTATACCATAGCACACATCCCCCCTTTTATTTTCTTAAATAACAGAATTGTCTCATCTTACAGTTCTGGCAGCTGGAAAGTGTGAGTTCCAAGTGTACTGTGGTCAGGTCCTGACCTGTAGACAGTCACCGTCTTGCAGTGTTCACCTGGTCTCTACTTCATAGGTGCTTGCAAGAGTGTTCCCGATGTTTGTTTTTGTTTTTGTTGTTTTTTGTTTTTTGTTTTTTACTGTAGTAAAATACACATCACATAATATCTACCAGATTAACCATCTTTTTTTTTTTTTTTTTGGTGGTACTGGGTTTCTGGAAGCCCTTCTACCTCTGGGCTAGACTCCCAGACCTATTTTATTTTTGGAAATAGGGTCTCTTAAGCCAGCGCGGCTGGCTTCGAACCTGCGCGATCCTCCTGTCTCTGCCTCCAAAGCGCGGGGATTACAAGCGTGTGCCACCACACCCGGCCATATTAACCATCTTTAACTGTATTACTCAGTGATATTAGATACATACATAACAGGTACAACCAGCACCACCACCCATCTCCAGAATTCTTTTTGTCTTGTAAAACTGGACCCCTATGTCAGCGTGTTTTGAACACCTGCATTTTCCTTATTCTTGCATCTCCATTAGAAGTGCCGTGGCAGGGCAGGGGACATGGCTCAGTGGTAGAGTACTTGCCTAACATGCATAAGGTCCTGGGTTCAATTTCTAGCACTGAAAAAAAAAAGTGTCACATGTATTTCCCAAAGAAAGACAACTGATTTTTCAACAGAACAGATATGCTTTGGCCACTCAACAGTGTGTTCTTATTAGTTCTTTTACTAAAGATGATTGTGAGCAGAATCAAGAAACGTTCCAGGGCAGACCATGGACACAGCCACAGACAACCAGCTCACCAGTGAGAAAGCTGCTCCCCTCTCAACCCTACTAATTACCTCAAAGAGCAAATACTTAAACAAAGGGACGCCAGCTCGGCCTTGGAACCTCCAGTAGGCCAAAACGTTCAGCTTGAATTTAGCAAGCTGTTTAGTTTTCATTATTCTCATTTTTACCATTACTTTTTATTTGTGGCAAATGATCCTGCTTTTTAAGTATGGTCATAATACCAAATACTCTTTCAAAAGAAATGTGTTTAAACTTTTAAAAGCGAGCCAGTTAGAAAAAAAATAATGCTCATTGTTACAGTGGTTTGGGGTGACATGCAGACAAGACCAAAGTTATGAGAATAGATGGAGAATGGCTGAAGTTTAGTGAAAACTGTATCCGGCAACTAACAAGAAAGGTTCAACTTTCAAGTGAAATTTCTGGGGCAGAAACCACACAAGTAATCTCTGTAATGCATTTCTTTTTCTTTTAGAAGTGTAGAAGAGAGGTTGACCATGAGCAATAAACAACATGCCAAGTCTCATCTCCAGTCCTTGGCATGATGGGGGAGGAGAGTACTCAGTGGAATACAGCTGCCAAACAGGACATCAAAGGAGGAAGCCAGAACAATATTTTTAAGTGGTGCAAAAGGGAGGCCACAGATTGCCAATCACATTTACGGCTTTAACACTTGGAATCAAACCAAAAGAGTGTAAAACAAAGCATCCATCGCTCGGATCTGCCATCGGAATCGGCCAGCAGTTGTTAAAATGTACTTGGCACTAAAGTGTTTGGAGGGAAAAAACATTTACTTCCCTGTCTGCCACTGGCAATTTAAGCAAAGTTGGACTTGATTTACAAGTCAAAGAAATATTTAAATGTCCAGAAATAAATCACTCTTTACAGTGGTGTGAAACATAAGGAAAAAAAGCAATGGTTGGTTTCTAGAGAAATTACACAGACAATATTAAATGTTTTTCCCACACAATGGGATAAGGGGCAGTTTAAAACTGTATATCCAGGCTTTAAAACAAATCGACATAAAGCAATTAGTCTCAATTTTCTATCTCAGGATGTGACCTTTTCCTCCAGCCACAGCATATTAGCTATTTACCAAAGTGAAGAACGATGCCACTTCTGGCAAAGCAGACATGGGAGCAAGGGAGGAGGAAAATAGTGGAAGCACACTCTGGGCGCCAAAGGAAGAGGAGGGTGGGTTAGCCGGTACGGAGCAAGGTGCTTACGTGAGCCAAGACGTCGTTCTGGTGGAAAGCCTTCCGCAGTGCCTGTGTCAGCCCTTTGGCTATGTTGAGCTTCAGGAATTCACCACTCTGCCCTCTCCTTTGGGTTAAAAAGAGAACTGTGGGGCGAGACAGAAACATGGTATAAGAGTGAGCTGTGAACTCATGACAGTCCCTCCTCTTCTCCCAGCCACCACCTCCTACAAACTCTGAGCAAAGCTGCTGAGCAAAGGCCACCCATGAGTAGACAGGCTGGGGTAGTGACTGTCCAACCTTTAAAAGTCCTGTGAAAAGGTCCTCGCCATTTGTGCGGCCCTGGTGGACAGGGAGATGGTATTCCGGCGGCACTTCATTTCTGACCCAGGCTGCCTGTGACCTTGAACACAGGGCTCTACAGGGCTTGCCTGATGTGGGTTCGCATGCAGTGAAATTCCTACAGCAGCACCCACTACAGGCACTGCAGTCCCAAACAACCCTGAATCTGTGGGTGCAATCCCATCTCACAAGTGGTACAGAGATAGGGCTGGGGACGCAGGATGGAGAATAGGCTCTCGTGATTGAATGTGACAGGGGCTATCAGAAGAGAAGCCCAGGATGTCACTAGAGCTTCTAATAGAAGTGTCCCGCCCTGAGTGGTGCAAGGGGCTGAGGACCGGGGAGGTTTCCATGGGAATTAGGCCCAAGGGTGAGTCTCTATGGATCACAGGAGTGGGGCAGGCCAGGGGAAGGGACTCCCCACACGCTACCAGCAGAGGAACGCTGTGTGTAAAGGCAGGGGTCAGAGCGAAGTACTCCACTGTGCACGTTAGGCTTGGTCCTGAGAGCACTGGGAAATGAAGAGTTTTAAGAAAGGGAATATATTTCAGAAGGTTCCTTTGAATTCAGAGTGGGGAACAGATTGGAGAGGGGGAGGTTCTGAAAGCAGGGAGATAAACATGGCTGATGCCACAGGAATTTCGGTGAGCGACGATGGGGGTGAGCCAGGGGCGCGGCAGTGTGAGCCAGTTAGAGTGAATGGGCTGAGGAGAGGTCGAGCTCACAGGAGCTGGTGACTGCTTAGCTGTGGCTGGGCTTGGGGGACAGTGAGGGAGAAGAGAGGTTTCTATGGGGGGCAGGAAGGGAGAGGAAAAGCATATTGTATAATTTCTTGAGAAATGGAAAGAGATACTGTATTTTCCTCTATGCCTAGTTTCACAATTTCCCATTTTAGAACAGGATATGTCTCAAGATATAATTCCATTGAATTCTTTGTGGGGTGAGGAGGAAGGCGGGATGTGAGCATTCCACATTGGCATGCTCTTTCAAATAATTTGTCTAATGCTTTTTATAGCAAACACTACCGCACTATTAAAAGCACCCTGCGCATTCTAGGCCCGCTCTGCCGCGCCTGGGGAGCAGGGCTGAAAAGACAGCATCCCGCTTCAGCTTGTTGTTCCAGTGTTGCCTCTCCAACATTTTCAAGAAAGTCTACTTTACAACATCAAAAGAAATCCCGGGCTCCCACCTGGGGTAGGAGCCATACTTTCAGTATCTGCTGATTGAGAAACCATATGACAAAAAGCTTTTCTGAATTCTGGAGCACTTTCCAAGATTCTATTAAGCAGATCACCTCATTTATTCATGCGAGACAGCACCGCTTTGCTCTACAGGCAGACCACGATGCGCATGGGTGTTCTCACGAAGAACTGAAGCCTCCTGTTGGCCTCTGAAGTCAGGACTGATCCTAGGGCTCTAATCTGTATTGCCTAAAGCTCCTTCTCTCCTCTGACACTTGATGTAGATCAAGGTTTCTCAACCTCGGCTGACTGCACTTTGGGCTGGATTATTCTTTGTTAGCAGGGGCCGTCTCATGCATTGTGGAATATTTAGCAGCATTCCCCATCCCTGTCCCACGAGATTCCAGGAGCACCCTCCCCCCAGGTGTGACAACCAAAAATGTCTCCAGACAAGACTAAAGTCCCTCAGAGGAGGGAGGGCAGGATCACCCCTGCTGGAGAACCCCTCATCTGAAGGAGAAATCACTCAGTTGCATCTCTGAGGCCAGGCTTGCTGTTCCACGCCCATCTGGAAGGACAGTGGCCTCTCACCTGTCTTTACCATGAGCTTATGGGACATCTGGCACTCCAGGTTGGATGCTACTCTGGTGGTGGTGACCATTGCAGTGGATGCAGCAGGCAGAGCAGCATCTGTGTTTTCTGCTTGCAAAGGTGGCAGCCGGGTGGCCTTTCCTGACGCTGTCATGGACGTCAGCGCGGCTGTGATGGTCAGCGGGCGAGGGGTGGGTGCTCTGGGTGTTTCCAGCCTGGTGGGGTTTGGGAGGCCGGTGTGCATGGCTTGTGGTTTCCTGGGGAGGTGAGTTGTGGATGACAGGCCAGAGGCAGTGCCTGTGTTCCCTTGCATGGCTGTATGTGTGCCCGCAGTGTGTGCCGTCCTGGCAAACATGTAAGTTGGTGTGAAGGGGAAGGCTGTATGCATTGCCCCTGCTGTTGCCTTTGGACCAGATGCTGCCTTGGTGACATTTTTAGCTAGAGCAGTGACCACGCTGCTCTTGGCTAAGCCGCTGCTGCTAGTGCCCTTAGCAACCAGGGCAGCAGACAGTGCCGGTGAACTCGATTTCCTCAGAAACAATGTGGCTGCGGCGGCGGCTACTGTTGGTTCTATCTTGGATGACACTGAGAAGTCCACTGTAAAGAGAAAAAAGGCAAAGTTTGTCATTGGCCCAGAATGTACTCATCCCTTGTTCTGATGATGAATGGATGCAACTTATGGGTTTGCTAGGGTGAGCAGCGTCTGTACTCTGGGTTTGCAGCAGGTGGAACTCAGGTACATTAGCTCTAGGCTCATTAAGTCAATTAATCATAATGAGAATGCCACTTACAGCAAAGCCACTTGCAGCAAAGGACACAGATTTTGAGTGCTTTCCAAAACCGAACTGGACAGAGGATCAACAACAGGTTTATTTGGGGTAGCTATCTCTTGCTCCTGAAGGGGTAGGGTATGTGCCTTCGGAGCAAAGCTGGGTATCTGTGCTGAGCTTGAAGATGCTTTCTCCACAAAAGCAATCATACCTGTTTTGGGGGTGCCAGAAAACAAACTACCTGCATTAGTGGGTGCACCTGTCCATTTCTTGGGGCGCTGAGAAGATCGCAGCACTTTGAAGGGGGTCCTGGGAAAGGCACTGGTCGATTTAGGAGGAGATTCAGCAGCTGAGTGATATCCTAGAATGCTCTGGAATGGCGTGGAAGCATTTATTCCAGGTGATGGATAGATGTCACTGGAAATCTGGGAACCCGTATCCGTCCCATCTGAAAGCATGTCCTGCAAGCTATCGGTAGAAGTTAGACTTGGCCAGCTTAGCCAGAGAGGATGATGGGCTGGCTGGGCAGGTGGCTGCGAATAGGGATGTGACATAGAATGTTGACTCGTGGGTGGGTAATAGTCAGCCTTTGCTGTTTGGATGTTTCTGGAATGGTTGTTATGGCTTGTGGGCCAGAGGTCTGTATAGTTTCCAACCAAGGCCCCTTCTGACTGTTGTCCAGGCTGATCGGTGCCTGTACTGAGCACTAGATCCTGAATGGTAAAGCCTTCTGCAGCCACCAAATGCCCAGCAGGATCTTTGAAATCCTGAGATTTTACTGCATTGGCAGCTGAAGTTAAACCAGTGGGAAGGGAAGTCGAAGCTGAACTCGTGGAGTTAATTGTGTGACCATTTAGATCATAATTTGTTTGCTGCTGCGAGCCAGATATTGTCGATTCTGTGGAAAGGGATCCAGCTTCTGCTGAAAGAGAACTCCAGAAAACATCTGTGGTTGCTGGCTTCCTCGTGCCTCCCATTGTTGAGAAATCATAGACATCGGTGGAGGAGGGAAATGCTGTCACCTGTTTGGAAGCTGAAGCTGGCAATTCAGAAGGGCCCCCAGCAGCTGCATGAATCTCGGGCACGGTGTTGGAAAAGCCCGGAAATGGGGAAAGCGTCTGGGTGGTTTTCATGGTGGACATGGATGGTGTAGGTGATCTTGGAGGAAGATGGCTTACTCCTGGCATCGTAATGATACCAGAGACAGAAGATGAAATATGACCAGTGCTAAAATCTGAGGTGAATCCCTGTACAGTGTGAAGACTCAAAACTTCTTTACTTGGAAGGTCCTGGAGAGGAATGGTCTCGTTTGCCTTTTCGTTTTTCTCTAAATAGCCTGTCATGCTGACCTCTTTTTGCAGGGGAAGTGTCCACGTTGTGGAAAGCGGATTTGGGGATTTGCTCTCGAGGGGGAAGCCCGTGGCTACAGCAGGAGAGGACCCATCTTGGCCTTCTTCATGAGGAGTGGGTGTTTCTGCCACAAGGGATGGAGAGGCAGGATCCTTTGCGGGCTGCAGGACAGTAATCATGGAGGGAAGGTCACCTTTCCCATGCAACGGTGATGCGGGAACTGCCCCAGAAAGGATGGCTTGCCCTTGACCCGGCGTGGCGAAAGGTAGAGAAGGAGGCGCCAGAGAGGAAGATGGGTGTTCTGCCGAAAGGGTGGGCCCTCTGGAATTCTCCGGAGCTGCTGACAAATGCGGCGGGTTAGCAAAGTCATTTGCAGGAGTAGCAGAGGCTAGCTTTCTGCTGCTCATTTCTACGCCCACTGCTTCTGCAGTCTGGGAAAATGAAGGCTCAGACTCACGGGTTGCAGCTGCTGTGCTCTTAAAAGTCGGCCAAGACACCCCTTCGCGCGCTCTTTTAGCCCCTGTAGCGTGGACTGGCTGGGTGAATGCAGGACTTGAAGCTACATCCAGCATGGACTGTGACAGGGTCCCACCTGGAAGCCGAGGCCCTCCATGTGCTAGGATAGGGGGAGGCAGGTGGGCCGGTTCTGCCATGGGGCTCAAATCCCCAGGTGTGGATGTGCCTGCTGAGCGGGGACCCTCTGTTGAGGATGGCTCAGAGTACTGCTTTGTCGTGGATCCGGTAAAACCTAGATGGGGGACATCCTGGGCATTTGGGGATGGAATGTGGTTTATTTTGTTGGAAACTGAGTTGAGGACATTAGCTACAGCCTGACCTCTGGAGGTTTCAGCTGGAGCTATTTGGGGAAACAAAGGCACATGGGTAGGCCGCTCAGCCGGCTTAGAAAAGGTGATGGAATGAGATGAGTGAGGGGCCGATGAGGGGGATGAAGGTGGAGGGAGAAGTGGCGGCACATCCAACCTCGGGGGGTGCTCTGAAAGGGAGGGAGGCCCTACTTGTGGCCGCGATGGGGGGACCATGGACTGTGGGGACAGCATGCGGGTGTGAGGCAAACCTGACATGTCCGCTGCTTCTCCTCCCCCTTCAGGCCTCAGCTGGACTAGGGACTCGGTGGAATCCTTGGAAGGCTCCAGGGAGGCGCTCTGTCCACTTCCTTGGTAAAAAGAAGAAGGGAAGTCCACATGTGCCCTGGTCCTACGGTGCGTCCTGGACTGAAGTGTCCGGGGTGGCTGCAGCAAGCTCGTGTTGTCAGGGGGCCATCCCAGTGCGCTCTTGATCCCGTCTGCGGCTGAGGAAGACTTGACTTCAGAGAAAGGCCATGTTGGTGAAATTGGTAACAACTTCCCACGAGGAAATGACTCCAGGGTTGGGGTGACACGTATCTGCAGATTATCTGTTCCTAAGAAACAAAAGTATCCACAATAAGGTTTCTGAATCCAAACGGTGCCGGAGATTAGGGGTGGGCAGGACGGGACCACAGAGCTCCCACGCATCCCAGAGGACACTCAAAACTACTCGAACAAGCTAAACAAATGCCATAGCCACTCCCACGCCCCCAGGGCAGGCTGGTGAGAAGCAGCCTCTGATGAAGGAATATTTATTTAAGAGGCTTGAACCATAAGATTCATAACCAGCCAGGCGTGGTGGTGCACCCTTGAAATCCCAGTACTTGGGAAGCTAAAACAGGAGGATTGAGGTTTGTGGACTGCCTCAGCTACTTAGTGAGGCTCTCTGCAACTTAATGAGAGCCTGTCTCAAAATAAGGAATAAAAAATAGGGCTGGGGTGTAGTTTGGATGTAGAATTCCCCTGGGTTCAAAATCCCCAGTACCGTAAATATATACATACATACATATACACACATACATACATATATACATACATAAATACATAAAAATTTACAACCTAAGAGATCAGATTAGAACTTTTTTTTCCTTTTTACAGTGCTAGAGACTGAACCCAGGGCCTCAGGCATGCTAGAAAAGTGCTCTCCCATCGAGCCATGCCCCTAGCCCACAACCTAGAAAAATCAAAGGCAAATGTGGCCACTTGCCGTGGCCACTGACACCAAGAGAAAGCTTCATCCAAGGACCCAAAGTGCATGACACTAAAGAAGGTCTGTGCATCCAAGGGTGAACCTTTTTTTTGGGTACCAAAGGCATCCCAAGCAAAATACCTGTGGTTGTCTATGTTTGGAAAGATGACTCCAATGAAATGTAATTCTCTGCCTGGTTTTAAAAGATTCCTGATGCTATCATTCACACTGTGTCAAGGAGCAAAGGCAATTTCTTTCAGATTAGGCTATTTCAGAAAGATAAATGATTCACATCCAACCTAGGACAGGAGACACCTCTCATGAGGCCTGGTGTCACTAGAAGCACCTGCAGAGACCAGAGCTGTCAGCACTAATGTGCGAAACCACAGGCAGAGAGGCAGCAGGAGGAGAGGAAGCCACGGGAAAGCTGGGAATTTCACGCATCTGCAGGATGTTTTCCCTCCCCATGGCATAGGGGTGGGAGTATCCTTAACTAATCCCTTAAATTAAAAATAAAAAGAAAGCAAATACACTTCTAGAGTTTTCTATATTATTAGCTGAAATCATAGGACCACCTGATAGAAACAAGCCAAGAGGTGAAGTCAGAAGCTCTAGATCTGCATGTAACCTCGGCTACCTGGAGCTAGCTGCGTGTGAGTATCTGGGCTGTAGTCACAGGCAGTGAGGACAAGGAGCTCGCCTGAACTTCCCAGCCAGCTGTTGCAAGGAACAAATGTGATGGTGAAGGTGGAAGGACAGACTCTCCAAACAGAAAAGAACTAAACAAAAGAGCTGTCGTTCCTCGGGTTCTACGCCCGAGAGAGGATGCTGGAGACCAGAAGACAGACGGCCTTGAAGCAAGTCTGGACATGAAGGCTCCTCACTGCCCCTGAAAGGCTTCCTCTCCACACTGCTTTCTCAAGCTGGTTCCTACTCTCCACTCCACTCCTGTGATATTCTGCCAGCCAAAAAAGCAGACAACCAAAGCCGAAGTCCTACTATACTAGAGCTTTTAGAATAAGCAGTGGTCTCTGCAGTCACAAAAGCTAAGCAGTGATGGTTTTCAGACAGACTCTTTTTGCTTCTCTTTTGTGAGACTTGGAAAAGTCAGGACAGAGGGCGTCTTTCATTCTGAGTGAGGGAGCATGGGAGGAAAAGTTCCTGATTCTTTGTTGTCTTGTTTTTAAAATTCTTTGTTCTTGAGATTTACAGATGTCCAAGAAATGGGCCTCAAGTTCTTTTTAGAACAGCCAGGGTGTAAACCAATACTATATCTATCCTCAACGGGCCTTTGGCTCCTTTGTGTAAGCAAGATCACGCCCTTCAGGGCCAGCCATCCTTATTAAGCCCCACTCAGCCTGTCTGGCTTCGTATATCCAGATCAGAGTCATTAGGGTGTCCAAAACTCCTGGCTTCTGCTAACCAAACACCCCCTTTAGTAGAAATCAGTGGTAAGATGTGCATAGCTCCAGGACACCCACGCCCACACAGTGTTACAGTCAAACACCTGCACCCTGGGGAACTACTTCACAGTTGCAATGGTTGGGTTCCCGCCTTACCACATGCGCCCTCGGGAGGCACTGACCCTTGGGTCTTGTTTTACCAGGAAGGCGGATACTGCTTTCCTGCCCAGTCCTTCCCGTGGCCGTTGCATCTCTCCTACATAGCTTGCCTCACGCTTTGCCTGCATTCTGCTTATGTATATGGGTGATTATAAGATCATTTTGCATTTTGATGTTTTCTGGGTACACTTTAGAATCCATTTTTATTCCTTAGATGTCAGACAAAATTTATGTAGCATTTCCTCTTTTGTACTTTCATTGAAATAGATTCAGCCATGGGCTCAACTGAGGGATTTAAGAGTCAAAACAAATTCATCTTATTTCAAGTAGATGGCCTATGGCTCAAAAAGGATGCTATGAGCCAAATAGTTTTTACTGTCAGCAAAAATCTTTCATAAAAATTTTGCAAACAGAATGGAAGAATGAATGTTGGGTGGTCATAGGAGTGTGATTTGTATCTAACTGAGTAGCTGTGACCAAAGGAGGCGGATGGAAAACTCCCCAGTGAAGTGGAGTCAGATGGTCTTCCATGGATTTGCTTCTACTGGACCTGTTGTTGAAACACTATTCCATAGGCCTCACAAAGAAAGGTTTCTATGAACAATTTTCAAAAGTGTTGCATACTATACTCCCATGTGATAGTATTTCTGTTTCCCTACATTCTGAGCCCATGAAGTGGTGAAGCTACATGAATGAACTTCTTGGATGTCTTTGGTGCTGGCTGAGGACATGTGACTGGTTCTGGCCAATGAGGTGTGAAAGGAAATGACAAGTGAAACTTCCAGGATATAACATATAAATCCTGAAGGCAGGAGGATGGCAAGTCTGAGGCAGCCTTGGACAAGTTAGCAAGGCTCTCTCTCTCAAAAATAGAAAGGGCTGAGGATGTAGCTCAGTGGAGAGCACTCCCTTCCTAAAACATTCAGAAGAAGAGTTAGCTGTGTTCTCTAATGCCCTATAAACAGAACCAGGACTGGAGAAAAGCTACAAAAAGAAACCATAGCTTGATAATGAAAGAGAGAATTCTCTAGTTATTAAAACTATGGAGCCGGGCATGGTGGCACATGTCTGTAATCCTAGCACTTGGGAGGCTGAGACAGGAGGATCTCAGGTTCAAGGACAGCTTCACCAATGAAGTAAGACTCTCAGTAACCTAGCCAGACCCCGTTCAAAACAAAAACTAAAAAGTGCCCCTGGGCTCAATCACCACTACTACTACTACTACTACTAAAAACATAAACAAAAAATAAACAAAAACAAAAACCATAGGAAACAGAATGAACTAGCTTGAGTTACACATTGACCACCACTAGAGGTGCCCAGAGGTGCATATTTTAGATTGATTCGCCTCCACCTTCCCTCCTTCCTTCCCTCCCTCTCCCTTTCTTCTGTCCAATGGCAAATGTTATATGCCAGACACTAGATTAAGCAATGTCTTAAGGAAAAAGATACACATGGTCTCTGGCTTCATAGAAATTGCAGTTCTGTGGGAGATATTAAAGCAAACATTATCACAAATGTAAGAATGATGAATGTTACAGATGAAAGATGCAGAGTCTCTAAGAGCATGCAACAGGAGGATGTGACTTAGTCAAGGAAGAGAGAAACCACATCACCAAGGAAGAGACTATCAAGATCCAAAGGAGTAGAAGTTAACCAAGCAAAAAGCATTCTATGTGCAAAGGACCTGTGTCAGAGAAAAGTATAACAAGTCAAAGGAACAGATCAGGAAGATCACGGGGGAGGGGGCATGGCATAAGTTAAGGCTGCAGGGGCGGGTGTTGGCCAGACCACTGGAGCCCTGTAGGCTTTAGATTGATGGAGAGCATGGGGATGGGTGATCTTCAGGAGCAAATCTGTATTTTGGAAGACTCATTCTGGCTCTAGAGTGAAAAAGAGAGCAGACAGGGGCCAAAGCAGTTGGCAGCAAATAGTTGGGGAACACCTGCAGTGGTCTAAGCACGAGAGGCAGGGGGGTTGTAAGCAAGAACTGAGCCAGAGGTGGGAGATGGAAACAATCATTTATGGTCCCTTTTGAATCTCAGAGTTCAGGAATCTAGCATTCTCTTAAATATATGTCTTTATACATGTGAGGGGTTTGGGACTATCTTTTGCGGACAAAAATGATAACAGTCTTCAAAAAAGAGCCAAGCGTTGTGGTACACACTTGTAATCCCAGCATCTGGGATCCAAGCATTTGGGCTGAGGCTGAAGGACTGTGGTTCATGGACAGCCTCAGCTATTTAGTGAAGCTCTCCACAACGTAGTGAGACCCTGTTTCAAAATAAAGAATAAAAAATAGTGCAGGTGGTATAGCTCAGAGGTAGAATGCCCCTGGGTTCCATCCCCAGACCCCCCCACACACACACAAAGAAAAAATCCACAGAAAATAAAGTTCCTCATGCAAGAGAGAGACAGTAATGTTTCCTGCACAAACCCCAGCCTGGCCACCCTTTTGGAATGTTTATGAAGACCCCCTTCCATGGACAGGCCAAACATTCCCATCTGTTTAGACAACATTTCCCACTGACAATCTAAATGTACAAGGGAACAGCTTAAATGGGAAGAGATTTAAGGAGGCGATGAGGAGAAAGAGATGGATTTATGTTGGAAAAAAGAATGGAAGCAGACTCTCAAAATAATGAAGAGATAAGTTAAAATGAGTCATCTTTCCCCATCTCAGGAAACAAGAATAAGTGCTCACACAAAACCTGATTCAACAGACAATTAATACACATACATGTAAGTGTGTGTGTATGTGTGTGTGTGTTGTCATTGTTGTTGTTGTTGGAGATTGAGCCCTGAGCTTCACACATGCTAGGTAAGTGCTCTGCCCCTAAGCTATATCGCCAGCCCTACACATGTATTTTAAACTAAGCTTATTCAACCCAAGTTTAAATAAAACCATCCTTCTCAAAGCTTCTAGGAAGTGATGTCACTCCTCTAAGAACATCAGACTTACTAATAACTGACACACATCAGGTCAGCAAGCATAAGTGCACATGCAGCCTAAGTGCCAAATGTTTCTGTGTGCTTAGCAAGTTTGCATAGTCCCATGACACTCGAGGTCCGCCTTGAACTACAAGTGTCAGAAAGTAATTCATTAACATGGTGAAATATAAAGAACAGAAAAGAGTGCTGGGCTAGATTTGAACACAGAGAGTCTGTCATTGACTAGCATAAAAAAAATGCAAAGCCGGGTGTGGTGGTGCACATCTAGAATCCCAGTACTTGGGAGGCTGAGATAGGAGGGTTACAGGTTCAAGACCAGCCTCAGCAACTTAGTGAAGCACTTCAGCAATTTAGCAAGATCCTGTTTGAAAAGAAAATGACAAAATAAAATAGGGCCAGGGATACAGCTCAGAAGTAGAATGTCTTTGGGCTCAACCTTCAGTAGCATTAAAAAATATAACTTGTGCAAATTGCCTCCCCAGGCTCTTTAGACCTCTGAGCCCCTCACGGTTCCACCCAGGTGCACACAGATGGATCACAGAGCAGCTACTTTATCATCCTCTGTAATGTGCATAATACACAGATACGGGCAGTGAGGCTCCTTCGCTCAAATGATCCCTGCCACAGGCAAAGCAAACAGAACTTGAACCTCTAAAGAGTGTCTAGGTTTCTTGGGCTCTTCTGTAGCTGCTCCCTTGTCTCCAAGCTTCTCTCCTGAAGCCCCTGTGGCTGTATCAGTGCCCTGCTTAGGGCTGGTTTTGTCCCAAACTCTCCCCCCCCCCCCGCCTTCCTAAAGCCATCTGAGCTGCAGAAGTGTTCGTTCAGGTCAATGCTGCCCTGTATTGCTTCCTGGTTTGCGCAGAACTGTCCTATTGCCTAGCCACAGCTGCAGTCTTCCCTGATCGGCATTGTTCTTTCTCTGACTGTGGAAGACACCAAGGAGAAGAAAGCCTTCCAGGCCAGCCCGGGCATAAGAAGGGCTGTGTTCCCAACCACAGACATGACACCGGCTGCTTCGCCCCCTCCCTTCCTACCTGCAGACTTCCTTAGTTGTGACACACTTACACACACATCCAATCACTGACAAATTGTTAGTGCAGAAAACTAAGGCAACCAGTGAATAAATGTTAAAAAAAATATGCCAAACCCCTCTTCCTTGTGTGTCAGAGCCAAACCCCTCTTCTTGTGTGTCGGAGAAAAAAATCTGCCTATTCCTGTAGTGACCCAGAGTCCAGCCACCTGAACACAAGCCCCAATCCTCAATTTGCTAACTGTGTGAATCTGGAAAAGTTACTTAATCTCTCTGTGCCTCGATCTCCTCATCTATAAAATGGGAACAATTACAGTACCTACCCTATGAGGTTGTATAAAGGAGTAAAATGAGGTGACACTCGTAAAGTCCTTAGAACAGTGCCTGGCGCACAGCACTCAAAATGCTAGCTACTATAGGTATCGTCTTTATCATTATTTGTTCAGCCTGGGATAGGCAAGAATGCATGCAGAGGTTCCCCAGAGGGCCAGCTACCAGCGACGCTCAGAAATGGCTGCGATGATGTACAATCGAATCCTGTGCGTTCACACATGCTTCACAGTTTGCAGAATATTTTCATGTCCATCATCCTGCCTGATTCCTTACAGTACATGAAGATTATCATGCCATTTACAGGGGAGGAAACCAGGGCTCACAGAGGTCAGGTGCTGGTCCCACCAAGGGGTGCAACTACAGCAATGGACCCCTTTGCCCCCAGCTCCCAGGCTCTCTGCAACACGTGGCAAGGAATAAGTAATCCTACACGTCCAGGCTTGGGTTGGGCTCCACCTTCCCAGAGTGGCCTGGACAGAGGGAGCCCACAAATGCCCGCCCCATTCTTCTGAGTTTGATGACACATCTCCTGTGTGCTGCTTTGGGAAGCATTACTGAGCACGCACAGCCCTAAATCACCAAGACCTGCCAGGCTTCGACTCCCAGAAGGTCAAATGAGATGGATTGAAAGCCATCGCCGTGCAGAGACTTCCATCCCACACCCGACACCCACTGATGCGCCAAACCCTCGCAAGGAGAGTAAGATCTGAAGTTTGGCGCCTGGAATGTTCTTGCTGAAGATGATTCCTCTTGGGGCTTTTTAAAACGAAATGCACCAGTTAATAGAATCAAATTGCCATTCCTTGAAGCGTTGCCAGCAAAAAGAAGGTTCTGTTTGCTGCATCCACAGAAGCACTTTAACTTTCAAAGCTCTTTCATGGCCACTTACTTTTAAAAAGTTTATTGCTAGCCGGGCATGGTGTTACATGCCTATAATCCCAGGACTTGGGAGGCTGAGACGGGAGGAGGCAGGTTTGAGACCACCATCAGCTACTTAGTGAGACCTTCAGCAATCTAGCAAGACCCTGTTTCAAAACAAAAAAATAAAGGTGCTGGGGGTGTAGCTTTGAGGTTGAATACTCCTATGTTCAATCCTCAGTACAAAAGGAAGGAAGGAAGGAAGGAAGGATGGATGGATGGAAGGAAGGAAGGAAGGAAGGAAAAAATTTACTGCTTTCAAATCCTTCATGAAACAGGTTTAAAAATAAAAATGACCCCTCTCCCTGATTAGAAGAATAATACAGATTTAATTTTCATCTCTATAAACCTGGGTTTACATGAACATCACAGAAAATTTAGATAAGATAAAAAGTAAAAAGAAAAGCAGAAGAGTTTCACTGGTCCTCTTCCCTTGCCACATGCATGTCTTACCACATCGAGAAGAGACCATGATTCATGCTGTAGTGAGCTACTTCCAGACTTCCTTCCTTCCTGGAAAGCCTCTGGTGTGCTTCCTTTACAGACTCATGATCACACTGCACACCCAACTACGTACTGTTTGGGTTTTTTAACATTATATTAAAAGCATTTTCCACATTGAATAAGGCTGCATATTATTTCCACGAAGATGTGGCATTACAGTTGTTTTAACCATCCTCTAACTGTTACAACACGGGGTACTTATCATGCTCAGCACTATCAGTAGCGCCCCCACCCCTCCTAATGTTGACACTGTGACCTCCATGCAGCAGGCAGGGCGGACACAACACGCATTTCCTCTGGACTAGAGCAGCACATGCTCAGGACACTTTTGTAGAATACCGTCTCTATCAAGAAAAGTAAATCAATGAAACTGGAAGGTTTTCCCTTTCTCCCTCCCCTGACACCTTTCTGATGGGGTCACTAATCAATTGAAATTCAACCAGACGAAACACAATTAACCACCAATAACTGACCTTCAGAACCGGGACAATCCTATTAGCAAACCGTTCTAAAGTTTCATGTTAAGTTTTTACTATTTTATGCTAATGGCCCAGTGGGGAGTTGAGTCCATTTAGATCCATTAGACAAGAAAGATTTGGGGATAGAGGAAATTCTGTGCCTAAAGAAAGGCAGTAACAGAGGCATAGAGAGATGGGTAAAAGGATAAAACATACGACTAGGCTTCAAAACATTTTGTAGAGGTTTGAATATAAACCTTTCTAAGTGATAGCCCCATAATTAAGATGTCATTGTTCCCCCAACTCTTTATTCTCAGCTCTATTAGAATACTCTTCCAAGCTGGGCATAGTGGCACATACTTGTAATCCCAGTACTTGGGAGGCTGAGACAGGAGGATCGCAGGTTCAATGCCAGCCTCGACTACTTAGTGAGGTACTCTACAACTTAGCGAGACCCTGTTTCAAAATAAAATTAAAAATAGGGCAAGTGGTGTAGCTAGGAGGTAGAATGCTCCTGGGTTCAATCCTCAATTCTGCAAAAACAATACTTTTCCTTTTCTGCTTAGTATTATAGCCATTTATCTCAATTATTTGCTCATTTATCTCAGTCATTTATGCCACACAACTGTTTGTGGGATCCTTTCTCTGAAGTCACCCCCTCACAAAGATTAACAAGCTGCGATCCTCTCCATGAAGCTGGGCAAGAGTCACAGTTCAGGGCTCCTGGCCCTACTGTCTGTTCCGGGCTGTACACTTAGGCAAGTTATATACCTCCCCATGCTTTGTCTCCGCCTTCTAAGATGCAGATACTCCTATTTGTCTCCCAAGGCTGCCTTGAGAGTTAAGGGCATTAATCCACATGGAGTATTTGGAACATAATCTGGTCCATGGTCAGCAGTCAATACATGTTAGTTATTATGATTATCACAAAAGAATGGCAAATCTAATTAAGAGGCTTAGGAATTCTACCTCTTCCCTAAGTTATGATGATAGTTTGTGGCCAAGTTTTTCTTGAATTTTCTTTGGACTTGTTCTCATTTCTTATAATGGACCCTTTTTCCCCAACATGAGTACCTGGGTAATCTACCTAGCTTTTGTAGTATTAGCAAGACTTGCTTCTGCACTAGATTTCCCCCCAAAGTCTGCATGTTTTCATGAGCAATCAGGTGATTTGGGAGATTATTTACTCAGCAAGTTTGTAAATGGAACACTCTCCCACTAAGATTCTGCACAAATCTAACTATAGCTTTAACTGAGATGCAGAGAAGAGACAGAATAATAAAGGCACACATGTATTCTATGTATGTCCTTTATATTTTTTATTTCAAAGAATTCATAACACTATGATAATTTTTTAGTAGGAACACTAAAAGGGATATCCTGATGTTTTCTTTCTAAAATAGAAATAATTTAAAGGAACTTATTTTTCCTATTTAAAAATTAAAAACAAAAAGAATACTCTATTCCTTCAAAAAATTGGAATTAATAAAAATAATTTTTGGAACTAATGACTATAACACAAAAAATAGACAAATGAATAAATTTAAAAGTTGGCACTTTGGTATTTTAGAGAAAAATAGAGTAAAATGGGTAAATCCTTCATAAATCTGATTAAGAAAAACACTAGAGAGAGCAGAAGTATAAAACACTAGGAAAGAGAAAGAGATGATAAAGAAGAAATTATATGATTAAGTAACAAACATAAGAAAAAGGAACCACTATTGAAAAGGACACCATGCCAGGTATATTCAGCTGAATTTCATGTAGGTTTCTAAAACAAATAATTTCAATGTTTTTAAACAAATTCAGGCCCTTGAAGTGTATGGAACTTTCCCTCAATTCAGTTTCTACAACCAGTACTATTTCAGTAACAAAATTTAATAGAGATATATTATTAAAAATTAAAAATGATCAAAATATAGAAATGAATACAGAGCAAACAAGCAAAACCATGTAGTTAGGGGTGCAAAATATTATGATTATAGATCAGAAACCTATGTAAACTGTAGGATAACATTTCTGAATTATATAAAAATTAAGTATGGATATAATAGTAAATTATTTGATAATATGTAACTCCTCTATGAAGCACTAAATATTTTGTAGTCACAGCAGCCAACACAAACAAGAGACAGGCATGTATATATGTGCTCAAGTGTATGCGCGCACGCGCACACACACACACACACACACACACACACACACATACAAGTACCATGTGAAACTTTTAACTACATTTAAGGACTAAATGGCATGATCTAGACCACTTTCTGGACTCTTCAGTGAAAGTATGTATAACCCCAGTCTGGCACCATTTACACTGTTAAAAGAAAGACAGAGAACTCTTATTCATGTTGTACCACAGAGTATTTTGTTATATTGAAAATAATCCTTTTATAGCAGGGATATCAAGACAAACTGGCATTTTCTAAAACTGACAATAAACAAAGATAACCATGTCTTGGCATCTGTTCCAATAATCCCATTTGAGGGGGGAAAGGGTTCTCTATTCAACATCATTCAGGAAATCTCTTATGGGAAAGACACAGTGCACAAGAGCACACTAAAAGCTCTGGAGTCTTGTGGTAAACAAAGGTTCTGTTTAACCCACAAAATCCCCAAAGAAGTCAACTGAAAAGCTATGTTCTTTTTTCTTTTTTAGTGTGTGTGACACCAGTTAACGTATCAAGGAACCACCACTCTGAAGAACACCAGAAGAGAATTCAAGCTCAGATCACTTCAAAGTTGATGCCCTTGATCAATATCAGACATTGAGAGTGAAAGAAAAACAAGGAACTGATAGGTTCCATTGTGCAATTAGAAAACATGTTCTTTGTCATTCTACTGCTGGCAAATTCTTTTACTTTTGCTTACTTCACAGTATATTCTATCAGGCCATTTATGAACTATGAATGCATGGTGGAAACATGAGGATGAGCTTAACATTTAACATAAGTTAACTGTAAAGTGCTACACAAAGAAAGGACCAGCATCATACTGATTGGCTTTGCTTCTTATGGCACTAATTTAGGTAAGATGATAATGTCAATACTTGCTTGTTTTCCCCCTCAACTGGAGACATGCAAGAAAGCTGGTGTTTTCATCACTTTTTTGGATATTGTGACCAAAATACCTGACAAGAACAACCTACAGAAGAAAAGGTTTATTTGGCTCACTGATTCAGAGGTTTCTGAGGTTCAGTCCTAAGTAGGCCAGCTCTAGCACATAGACATCATGGTGGCAGGGCATGGCGGAGCATGACAAAGGATAAAAGCATCCCAACTCATGGCAGCCCAAAGCAAAGGGAGAGAGGATGGGGCCAGGGACAGATAGAATCCCCACAGCCATAGCCCCCCAGTGACCCCCTCCTCCAGCATGTCCCACCTCTGAATCTTGCTGCATTACCTAACACATGAACTTCTCTGGGGACATTATATCTCCAAACTATAACAAATCATCTCCTGAAAAGGTGATGCTGATGTTCTTACTATTAGATACTAAATGCCTGCAAGTATCTATTTTGGGGCCAAAGAAGCAAGATATATTGCTGGCATTAGTAACAAATATTATTAATTCTTAATTCCATATTCACTGATGACAAATCAGGCATAAATTTTACTATAGAAGCCTAACTCTGTTAATATGAATAAAACTATTTGGGATGTGTTGATTCAGATTCTTTTTATAAAAGGAAATTATAGTAAATGTATTAGGACTGAAAAATGATTAAACTGATTGTCTCTAAGATAAAAAACAAGAGAAAATATTTATTTTAAGTAAATAATTTCCAAGATATTTAGAAGCATCCAAACTCAAAAAGATAATATGTTCATAGTAAAATAAAAATTTCATTTATAGTTTATTTGCCTCAGGTGATTATATATGTGGTCATCTCAAACTAGCATTTAATTTTAAAATTCTGTAATTTGATACTTCGCTGAGGCTACATTTTTCTTTCATTGAGTTTAAATTTTTAAGCTCTGTTTCTATTAAATATACTCCACCAAGAAAAGTTCCATTTTGATCTCTGAAATGCTTCAGCTTACCTAGTAATAACCAAAATCATTCTACATGATTGGACCAGACAATCCAGCTCATATTAGCAATAGATTTTCCTTTATCATTCAAGATACTTCAGGACAATCCTCTGCTTTTATGGCTTGGCTTATCCAGCAAAAATACCATTCTCTTCTAAGAAAAGCCTAGAACAAAGTGTACGCCATTTAATACGGGAGGAAATGCCATGCATGTATGCCAAACTACCACATACTTGAAAGACAAGCATCCACAGTCGAGTCTTTCCACCATGTACACGAACTTATCCTTTTTACTCTCATCCAGCAAATCTGATGAGTGTCTACCATGTGCCAGACACTGGCACTCACTGAACATTCCCTACAGCCTAGCATTCCTCAAAGTGTTTACAAAAGTGCACACATTTAAGCCTTGCAACAATGCTAGGAGGGAGATGTTCATTTATAACCTCATGTTTCATTTGTGGATGAAGGCATAAAACTGTTAAAAAAAATCTTACCCAAATTCATACAGCTTGTGACTTTAACCCAGGCAGTTCAGCCCTGAAGTCTACATTCTTAACTCCAAGGCTATCCTGCCTCTCTACAAAACAGAAAATGACAAAATGTCTCTACCTCAAAGTGTTAAACATGTTTTCAAAAACTTGAAAAGAACGCACCTTTTAAAGTTGTTGCTTTTTAAAAAACAAATGGCTTAGCACAAGGTTCCCAAATGCAAGTCCAAACTGCAATCCTTGATGCAGAGTTTTTGTTCAACCAGGACAGGAAAAATAACCATGAGAGTGTTGGAGGTTTGCAGATATGTATCCACCAAGTCCCTTTCTGGGACAAGTGGATAATCTTCCATTTTTAGTGTTAACATTCCCTGTTCTTTTTAAATAATGGCATCATATGCCGTTATTGTTTTGTGTATGCCCTTACATGATAAAATTAAAAGTCAACAAATCTAAACTGGCTTTCCAGTTTTTTTCATTCTTACTGGTTCATGAGCTCTCCAAGTCTGGAAATCAGTGATTTACCTTTTTAAATACATTATGCTAAGTGAAATTAACCAATAAAGAAAGACAAAGACTGTATAATCTCATCTATATACAGAATTAAAACAGTCAAACACATGGAAGTAGAGTAGAATGATGGTTTCCAGGGAAACAGAGAAGAGGGAGAAAATGGGGAGAGTGTTGTTTAAAGGATGAAAAGATTCAATTGTACAAAATAGATCTGGAGATCTGTTGTACAACAGTGGGCCTAGGATTAACAATACTATATTGTATATTTAAAAACTCACTAAGAGGCTTGATCTTAAGTGTTATTACCATGAAAGGGGAAGAAAGGGGATGGGAAGAAACTTTTGGAGATGATGGATAGATTTAAGGCATTGATAGTGATAATGGATTGATGGTTCACAGGTATATATTTATTTCCAAATACATTCAGTTGTATATATTAAATATCTTTAGCATTTTGTATGTCAACCATACCTCAATGGAGGATGTAAAAAAGGATGACAACCTGATATTTCCTTGGATAGGTAAGTGCCACTGTGGAAGGTGTTTCTTTCATACCTCTTACTGCTTGGGTAGAGGAGACTGGCAGGAAAGGTGAAGAGGGTCTGGCATCAGAACAGCAGCCTCAATAGAATATTTTGGTTCAAAGGGTTGTGAGGACTTTGAAAGGGGTATACTTGAGCTGGGTGTGGTGGTGCGTGCTTGTAATCTCAGCATTCAGGAGGCTGAGACCGGAGGATCACGGTTCACAGACAGCCTCAGCTACTTAGTGAGGCCCTCTGCAACTTAGTGAGACGCTGTTTCAAGATAAGAATAAAAAATAGGTCAGGGGGTATAGCTCAGAGGTTGAATGCCCCTGGGTTCCATCCCCAGACCTGAAGAAAGAGAGAGAGAATGGGATGGAGGGAGGGAGGAAAGAAGGAAGGAAAGAAGGAAGGAAGGAAGGAAGGAGGGAAGGAAGGAAGGAGGGAAGGAAGGAAGGAAGGAGTATACTAATCTCCTCCTCTGATGGCCCCTAAATAAAGAATATCTATTTTGAGGACATATGTAGCTTCTGATTTTCCATACCTCTTGCTCCAGTATCTTAATACATGCACAGCATCTTTAAGCTAAAAACATAGACTATTACCTTCCCGACGAATAACCTACAATTCTATCTTCAACCCTGAAATAATTGTTAACTATTATTTTCAGAGTGAGTAATTGTTAAAACCATTTACTGGTGAAATAGTAGCATGTATTGTTGAGTGCCTACAAATACCAAGCAAAATTGAATGTTTCTTGTGGCGCATTGGTTGGGTTGGTAATTACATGTAATTGAGCCTGAAACCCAGCTCTTCTCAAAAATACAAATAATTAAGCTGAGCATGGTGGTGCACGCTTGTAATCCCCGCACTTGGGAGGCAGAGACAGGAAGATCGCGCAGGTTCGAAGCCAGCCTCTCTGGCTTAAGAGACCCTGTTTCCAAATAAAAATATAAAAATAGGTCTGGGAGTGTAGCCCGGAAGTAGAAGGGCTTCTAGGAACTGCAGTAACACCAAAAAAAAACCCACAAATAATTAATAACAAACATATGCCACTGTAGCATATAGAAATCAGCATTTCTAACAAATAACCTACTTTAAAATATATTTTCTCTCAGAAATTTGAACTGAAATATTGAATAAGTAACCCTAAATTTATTTCAGTAGGCTAAATCTGTTGGCTAAATTTCATGCATGGAAGTAATACATCTTTATTCAGAATTCTGATAATTTAACTGGTTATTTTTCATGTCAACCTACATCAGAGTTCCCATTTTTAAACCATCCAGTCTATTTAAGAATGGATTCCCCAAGAAAAAGTGGTACACATGAGAAAAATAAGTAAATTAAATCAATGCCAAAAGAACTATTGTGGAATTTTTTTTATGATGCTGGGGATTGAACCCAGGGATGTTTTACCTCTGAGATACACCCCTAATGCTATTGTATTGTTTTGTTTTGTTTTGAAATAAGGTCTCACTAGGTGCTGAGGGTCATCCTGCAATCCTCCTATCTCAATCTTGCAAGTACTAGAATTACAGGTAGGTACCACCATGCAGGCAGGGAAAACTGAAATTAAATAGAAAAGATAAAAATTATTTTATAGTTTTAATTGCAACTTCATAGTATTTTAATAGCATTGGATTATGAATCTGAATTTATAATATCAAAGTAAGTATAAAAAGCAAAAGCATAGCTTTACTCTGTGAATCCGAAAGTCAGAGAATGTCACAGATCCTAGGCTAACAGCCACTATGCAGAGACAAAACCAGAGCCAACTTTTCTTGAAAAGCAATTAACAGAGCAGATTAACACAGAGTAGTCACGGTATGTAAGTCCACTCTACAGTGATTTTGTCTACCTCAGCAAACTCAAAGATAAAGCAAAGTGTGCTACAGGATCAGGATCATACCCAGGGATACTGAACATATCACACAGGGACCAGAGGATCTGGACTATGACCACAGTTCCCTCATCTGTTCCATTTTAAATCACCTCGTCTTTCTGAACCTCAGGATCCTCATCTATAACAAAATAGGATAAGAGTCACCTAGAAGAGCCTGCTAATTATCATGTAACCTAAATCAAGATTTTTATTTATTTTTCTTTTGGTGCTGGGGATTGAACCCAGGCTCTCAGGCATGCCAAGCACAAGTCATACCATTAAGCTATACGCCAGTCACAAAAAATAATTTTAAGTAGTCTATCACCCTGGATATAGATTAATCTTGCCCCCCCCCAAATTCTTTGGTATGTCTTTTAAAGCTCTTTTAATCTCTGGGTTCTCCCCTTCCATTCCTGTGTTCTCTTACAATGTGCCTAATAATGAACTTGGGCCCTTTAGACAGTAGAGTATCCCTGTTCACTTTTTCATTTCCATGACCAAAATACTCGGCAAGAACAACTGAGAGGAGGAAAGGTTTATTTGGTTCATGGTTTCAGAGATTCAGCGGCTGGCTGGTTCTAAGGCAGAAACATCATGGCACCAGGGAGAAGTAGAATAAAGCTGCTCTGGGCTAAAAGCAGAGAGAACAAGTAGAGGGGGCCAGTGACAGATACAATCCCCAACATCATGCCCCCAGTGACACACTTCTTCCAGCCACACCCTACCTTGCCCACAGTTACCACATAGTAAATGCACTCAAATAAGTAATTTATCACTGATGAGATTAGAGACCTGAGTCAATCATTTCACCTCTGAAAATTGTTGCACTGCCAACACATGAGCTGTTCTGGGGGATATTCCATATGCAAACCAAAATAATCCCACAGTCTGGGCTGTGCTGGTGCATATTCATGATGTAACTCAACATGTGCCTCTTTTCTTTCTTGCAAATGGAAAGTTGGTTCCAGGAATGAGAACACCTAAGCCCTCATATTTATTAGCATAACATTTTTAAGTGGTAAGTAAATAATATTAATAAGCACTTATGTTCAGACTGTAAAAGCCACCATATGTACCCTCTCTTCCTCATTTGCCTAAGACACAATCCCTTTCCAAGGGGGAATAAGGTATTATAATAGACACCTTTTCTACCAATGCCAAAGATTCTTTGTACTAGAAAGCCAACTTTGAGCTTTTGTACATTAGAGATTTTAATTTTATCCCAGCTTCAGTCCTTACAAGTTTTCCTTCACTCTCCTCTTAGTCTTTTTTGTTCATAGACCTTTAGTTCCCCCACCTACAGATCTACTAGATAAAGCATCTCTGCCACATGAAGGCTGCCCCGGATGATATTCCAGGAGGCAGCCCTCCAGCAGAAATAATAGAAATATACTGCCCACAAAGTATAAGCCCATCTTTCCTGGGCAAATAAACTCCATAAGGAAACTTCAAAAACAGATTAGCAGAAAGAGAAAGCTGTTCCCTAGCATTGTCATCGAGGAAACCATTCGCCACCAGCCATTACAGCTGCATCATCTGCAGAAATGAGTTCTCCACAGACAAAGCAGATGCTCCAAAGCTGTGCCATTTGTAAATATAGATGAGAAACCTGAATTGATGATGTGACCTCACTCGATATCATATTTGAGAGTAACAGCAATTAGGCACATTGAATATAATTTGAGCTGAGAATGCAAGGATATTTCTTCATTCTAAATATAACTGCAGAAAGCATATTTTCAAAAAAATAAAACGACTCTCCCCGTTGCCTGCCACCACGCAGTTGCAACATAAGACTGTCTACTTTGAGGGTGTTCGGATGAACATGACTGACTCCATACCTTGGTTAAAAAAATAATCAATTCTTTAGTCACAGGAGACATTAAAGGCTAAATTTAATGGAGGTCAAAGCACAAACAAGGTTTTAAAAATAATAATTACTTTTAGGAAGAATTTATTTACGAATAATCAAAAAGAAAAGGGCAGAGAAGAACATTTGTTTTCCTTCACAATTTCACGTATCTCCATATCTGTGAAGAAAGAGGAAAAAGGGTTGGTAGACATGTGGGCTTTGATTTCTTGCTCAGAGATAGTTATTTGGTCATATCTCAAGAGTTTCCTCAAACTAATAAGTAGCGGCTACCTGGGCTGTTGTGAAGGGTTCTAAGTGCAGTTCTAATTTAGTGGGAAGGATTCAGTGATCAATTAGAAATGTTTGCTATGAGTGCGATATACTGAAGAATGGCAGTCGTAAATATATGCAGATATTTAGCATCCCTGGACAAGGTGATCTCTATGGCTTCTTCCAGCATCTAGTCCAGCTCTATTCATTTCCAGAAGATGAACCCGGGGCCAAGAGTGGTTCTATGACTTGTCCAAGGTATAGCACCAGAACTAGAGATTGGTCTTAGATTCCCGATGACAGTGCTTTTTCCACCACAATAACAGATGCATAGTGTTACTTTTCTGAAGCATCGACTAAGAAATAGAGGAGACAAATGAAGTCAGGAGAAGCAAAGGGAAGAAGTTAAAGAATTACTGGGGGACTATGGGAAAAAAGAAAAATATCAACAGAACTGAGAGATGGGCCCAGAAACAGATTTGCATTCCAGGCTGCAACTTCTATGAATATAATCTCAATTGGTGAATCAAAATCACTGACAACTTCCTCTTCTCCACACACCTGAGAAAATCTACTTGGAGCCCCCACACCTACCCTGAGCATCTGCTCTCAAAACTTTGGCTGAGCAGACTGCTGGTCATGTAAGTGTGGCTTCTTGGCCACAGATGCTTGGAGCAGGAATGAATAACTAATTGGTCTACAATGGGCTAGTTGGACTTTTCCACTGGAATTTGAAACTGGGACCTGGAGATGCTTGTTGTTTGATATTGGATGCTTAACTGGGGAAGTGATATAAAACGGGAAGTCATATTTGGCTCAATACATGCCAAAATAGAGAATGCCAGTTTGCAGAGAGATAGAAGGAAATAGATACAAGGAGCTACAGGAATAAGAGACCGTGCAACCTTAAGAAGAGAAAGTTAGAGAGATTATATGCCTTGCTTCTATACTTTTGGAGGGACCTAGCCATACACCAGAGCTCTGGCTTCCTTAAGATATCTTTTTCGGATTCTCAAAATTCAAGCCAGTATTCTTCTACTACCTCAGGTAGGTTCTGTTCCTTGAAAGCAAATATGACCCCCAGGTGGAGCCAGCTGAACCCTGGTTGTTTTTCACTTTTTATGGGCACAGTGACACTGTTGTGCAGGAGGGAAAGATAAGAATTAATGGCCTAGTAGGAATTCATATTCTCAGAAGACCCAAATTAATATGTAAACTTGTTCAATAAAATACTGCCTTCCATTCACCAAGTAAGTATTATGGAAATAAATCAAATTAAATCAGCTACTTAAAATCTATCTTGATGATTAGCTTTGTAAACAAACATGAAACAAGTTCATATCATTACTATGCATTTCACGCACAATGATCCTAGGGTTTAGGCTGCAAAATCCTAAAAACATGGCTTCCATTTGCTTTTCACAAGTTACTAAAAATCCCAGATGGCAAAGCCTTTAAAATCAACTTCAGGAAAAATCAGTGTCTGTCTCCTGAGCGTGCTTCTGAGACTACAAAATTGGCTGGCTGGTGTACGAAGAGCTCACTGTGATTAAATAGACACCAGGAATTGTGCAGGCAAAGTCTATTGAAAGGCTGTTCTATGGCCTCCTTGTATGAAAGCACAATGATATGAAGTCATTTTAGGAGATGAGTAACTTTTGTAAGGCTTGGATTCTCAATGAAGTGTTCCAAATCAAGTACAGAAGATGACAATGTTGTAGGAAACCCTACTGAGAAGTCGCCAGCTCTGGTCAGAGTAGACCTAAAAAGAAGGTGGCTTGTAAAGGATTAATCAGCATGTGGTCTCCACCACAAATACTGGGAACATAATTTTTCAGATGAAATTTTTCATTGTTTCACATTTTTCATTGGTTTTTTATAATATACTACTCTAGTTTTGTTGTTTATTCTTACTCTAATTTGCTCCAAAGCCATAATTAATATTTACTCCCCAAAGAGATAAGCCTCTGCTGCTCTTCCAGTGGCCCAATTATCTCAAAAGAGATCTCTGTAATAGTGAGGAGGGGCAGTGTAGCTCACACTATAGCGATGTGGACATGTGGCCTTTTCAAGTGAGGTTCCCTTGTAACTGTGCAGAGGACTGCCACATCATCCTGATTTGTCATTTACCTCCTTGGATATCAACCTCTGTGGATGCCTTAGGTTGGAGCATGAGCAAAACAATCTGGGGAGAGTCAATGCTCTCTTGATTTTAATTTTTAGACAATAGAGGGTCTTGTACAAAATAGATGACCAATAAATGGTCCTCATTTTATCTACTGGTGTCCAATGATGTCTATAGATGATGCCATTTGGAGCATGTGTCTAATACTTTGCCTCTTCTTCAACAAATGCCCGATCCCACAAAGATTAAGTTTGGTCACTACCATCTCTACTGCTGATTGGCTCTAGAGTAACCCTGTGCCCAGGAGGCATCAGTCACTTCTGGTCTCATAGCAATCGGATTGTCCCTGGGCCACACACAGCTTGAAGTAGTTGTGTGTGGAATAATGAGATCCCTGCTCCCTTTTGGGTTGGGCTTTTGTACCCATGAACCTAGAGAAAGTCTTCAGATAAGCATAACAGAGAGAACCAGAGAGAGATGAAAATGTGAGAGAATTGGGAGGCGAGATATGGAATTGGAAGGCAGAGACAGAGAAAGATATAAAATAGAAACACAGATAAATGGCTGACTGTTTTAGTCTCTTTTGTTACTGGAATGAAATATCTAAAGGTTTAAAGGCATAGTGCTGGCTAATTTGATTCCTTAAAACAAAGGTGTGTGTGTATGTGTGTGTGTGTGTGTGTGTGTGTGTGTGTATGAGAGAGAGAGAGAGTGTGTGTGTGTGTGTGTGTGTGTGTGTGTGTGTGTGTGAGAGAGAGAGAGAGAGAGAGAGAGAGAGAGAGAGAGAGAGAGAGAGAGATATCACACTTCAAAATAGGAAGAGAGAGTGATTCAGGGGTCAGCCTTGGTCTTGGAACAAATCATTCTCATGAGAGTTCAGGAGTTCTAAGACAGCCAGTATGTATGTATGTATGTATGTATGTATTTGTCTTGGATATTGAACTCAGGGGCATTCTACCTCTGAGCTACATCTCCAGCCCTTTTTTACTTTGAAATAGGGTCTCACTAAATTGCTGAGTATCTCACTAAATTGATGAGTCTGGCCTCAGATTTATAATCTTAATCTAAAAACAGCACCTTCTGCAAGACTTAATTACTTCCCACTAGGCCCTGCCTCTCAAGGTCCACACTGAACCCCTAACACCACTTCCCAACATCCCTCACCTGAGGACCCAGCCTCCAGTTCATGGACCCATGGGGGACATGCGCAAACCATACATAAACCATAGCACTGACCCTATACCTGATGGCTCTTTTCTTACCAAGCCCACTTGCACTCTTTCTTCTTGGCTTCCATGCTGTACCCTTGAAGCCTTCCAATAAAATTCTGTCCTGATTCAGCTAGTATGAGTGTTAGTATCCACCAAAGACTCCCAGCAGATGACAGCAACCATCGAATCCTGATGTGCATTTGCAAACTCACCACTACTACCCCAGTGAGGACAAATGTCCCTTCCTCTAGGATGAGACTCCATTCTCTGCCGCAGGATTTTCTATTTAATTGACATGAATTTGATTTTCATTTCATTCTATTTTGTAGTACATTCAGTAGAGTCCCAAACACCTCATAACATGAAAAAGTTATGCTATTCTTCAAGAATCTGGATGTCATTCTATTTAAAATCTACAGAATGAAAGTTTCCCAGCCGGCACTACTGACTTGTGTTTGGGGAGCACCTGAGAGAAGGTGCTGTGCATGTCCTCTGTCCTCATGTCCTGAGGTCAGTTACACCTCATAAGCAAGGGAACTCTGGTGAGAGGGGACTGGAGCAATGTGACACTAAAAAAGGTCGCAGGCTCTCACATTTCCCAGCCTTGTGCAATTTTCTCTTAGCCTTCTTTTCTCTCTTTGATCTCAGTATCAATATGAGCCTGAGAATCTGACAGACATACATTAAAATCCTAGCTCTTCAATTCCTAAGGAAAGGTACTAAGGAGTGGTATGGCTGGGTCATATGGTGGTTCCATTCCCAGTCTTCTGAGAAATCTCCGCACTGATTTCCATAGTGCTGTACTAATTTGCAACCCCCCCCACAACACTGTATAAGAGTTCTCATCTCCCTCACATTCTTGCTGGCATTTACTACTATTTGTATTTTTGATGCCTGGCATTCTAACTGGAGTTAGATGGAACCTCAGTGGAGTTTTGATTTGCCTTTCCCTAATTGCCAATGATAATAAACTATTTAAAATGTATTTATTGGCCATTTGTATTTCTTCTTTTGAGAAATTTTGACTCAGCTCAATTGCCCCTCTCTTTTTGCAGGAAAATGAATGGAACTAAAGAATTACGCTAAGTGAGATTAGCCAGTCTCAGAGAGTGAAGGGTTGTATTTATCTCTCATCTGTGGAAGTTAGAGAGAAATTAAAAATCAAAAGGGACTTCCAAGATGAGGAGAGAGACCAGTAGAAGAGTAGAAGGGGATGAGTGAGGGAAGTGGAGAGGAGGAAAAGAGACTTGATGAAGGAAACAGTTCAAATAATGCCATGTACATATAGGAAATTATTAATACTGATCGCAATGACATGTACAGGGAGGAGGAGGAGTGAGGTGGGATCCAGAGGTAAACACACCAAGTGCTTTGCGCATTTGGTTCTCACTCTGAACCTCATTATGATTATAATTATAATACGCCAATAAAAGTGTGTATTTTTAAAAGTCCCAGCTCTACGCTTTCTCACCGCGTGACCTGGATGTCACTTTGCCTCTCTTGCCTCAGTGTTCCCACCTACAAACTACCCTCCTTATGTATCTGACATATTAACTGAGGTAATTAATACAGAGAAAGGTTTACCACACTGGCTAGTCCATAGTAGTCATTTTTAACTTAGCTATTGCATCAATTAATCTTTATTGTTTCTATGGCCTCCTCGAAGTGTAAAAATGTTAAGAAAAGGTCAGTCAATTTCAAAAGTTTAATTATGTTTATAAAAAAACATGAACTCCCTGCAGCATAATCACTATGTCCACTGGCTTGTTAAACATCCACTTATCACCTTGTTCATTTTTTAAAACTACAAATCAAGCAGGTTGCAGTGAGTGCACCTATAATCCAGTGCTTGGGAGGCTAAAGCAAGAGGATTACAAATTTGAAGTCAGCTTCAGCAACTTAGTAAGACCCTGTTCCAAAATAAAAAGTGCTGGGGATGTAACTTAATAGTAGAGTGCTCCTGGGCTCAATTCTCGGAACCATAGGTAGGTAGGTAGGTAGGTAGGTAGGTAGGTAGGTAGGTAGATAGATAGATAGATAGATAGATAGATAGATAGATAGATAGATTAAACTATAAATCTGATCATCTTTTCTGAGGTATTCTTAAGTAGCAAATTTTTATTACTGCATTGTAATTGTAGTGAACTTCATAGGAAATCTGATCTTCTTTTTTCTTGTGGTACTGGGGATTGAACCCAGGGGCACCAAGGCATTATACCTCCAGGCTATATCCCAGCCCTTTTTTAAAATTATTTTTTGTTTTGAAACAGAGTCTCACAAGGTTGCTGAAAGTCTTGCTATGTTACTAAGAGTCTTATGTTTCTGAGGCTGTCCTCAAACCTATGATCCACCTGTCTCAGCCTCCAAAGTACCGGAATTATGAGGGAATGCCACCATACTGGGTGGAAATCTGATCATCTTCTAATGGAAAGCTCTCACACATAATATAACCAATGAAATAACCCGGCCACTGAAATTTTTCTTGACCATCTACACTGTTAAAACTACAATAGTCTAGATAGGCATATAGGTCCAACAGTATACTATAAGATTATTCAGGAAAAATAGGAAAGTAGCTGGGGAAAAAAAAATCTGAGGCAAATTTATTCTTTAAAAGAAGCTCAGGATAGCTGAGTATGGTGGTGTGTGCCTGTAATCCCAGTACTTTGGAGGCTAAGACAGAGGAATAACATGTTTGAAACCAGCCTCAACAACTTATCAAGACCCTCAGCAAATTATTAAGACCTTATTTCAAAATAAAAAAAGGGATGGGGGCGTGTACATTGGAAGTATAATGTTCCTGGGTTCAATTTCCAGTACCAAAAGGAAGAGGAGGAAGAAGAAGATAAAGAAGGAGGAAAAAGAGGAGGAGGAGGAGGGGAAGGAGGAGAAGGAGAAAGAAGCTGCTTAAGAGTTAAATGATAACTCTCAAGCTAAGCACAGTTGACATTTGTTGTATCATACTTGCCATGTGCTGGGCTAGACCGAGCTTTTCCAATGTATTACCTCACCCAACCCCCACTACGAGGTGCTACAAGGCAGGTGCCCTTGATACCCCACATTACAGATGGGAAAACTGAAGTTTGGAGACTTGAGGTTACTAACCTAGATAGAGAGGGCAACATTTGGCATTGCATTTGTGCAGTCAGCGCCCAGAGCCCAAGCCCTTGACATCTGTCATCTGGGCAAAGAGATTCTGCCCATGGGCTCCACCGAGCACCCAGTGCCAGTGTGCATTTTAGTCTTTGACTTTATAGCCTTCCAGCCTGGCTGCCAAGGTTTTGCATTTGTGGTATGGGTGGCCAGATAGCACATATGCGCCTGGGCAACCAGGAATTTCAATGATGGATGGAACTGCACACAGGTGCCCAGTAACACTGTGTGGCCAATCCAAACGGTTGCACTCAGAGCATTCTAGTTGAGAAATTAGTTCCCTTCCAAAAATAAATTAACTTTACTGAGCACCAGTACTTACAGATACCTGACATACGTTATCTTCTTAATCCTGCCACTAACACCTTGAGTAACATATTATTGTCCCCATGGATCTGTCAGACTCTCATTGTAGAGAAGCCAGAATAAGCAGAAACAGGGTTACCAGGGATAATCAGTGGCTTAAGGAATTTGTTGAGAGGCTAAAGAGATAACTTCCAGAGATGAAACTTACAGGAATAAACCCCACATCACACTAAAGACACTGTGGCAGGAAGCCGTGTCGCCCCAGCTGCTCCCACTAGACAAGCAGCAGCCATAGAAGACGGGCCTCCATTCCTAGGAGTGGTGGAGACACAACCCACTGGCCCACCCTAGCATACATCAGAGGCTTCACTGAGGCCAAAGAAAAGTAGTGCTAGCTTTCCAGCCTCAGAGGCTCAGAAGAGGTGCTCAGAAAGAGGGGAGAAGAAATGGAGTTCCCAGTGGCAGTTTGTGGTCCACGCGCCTCCCGAGCGCAAGCTTTCCCCAGCACCATTCCTCCCAATTGCTCTCCCTTCTGCATGCTTCCATCTGGGCACTTCTCAAAGCTGTGTCCATGTCTGGCCACATGCACTGCAGACCTACTGAATCAGACTGACCAGGGCCTGGGTATTCTATACTTGGAAAGGAACAGCTCATGGGGGACCCCTGCACTGACTTTATCTTGTTTCTTACTCCCTGAAAGATAGGAGTTTTACACCCCCACATTTCAGATGATCTTCACAATTGTCTTGACCTGGTTCCTCTCCCACAATATCCACCTACTGGCCAGCATCATCATGCTTTTTCTTTAGAGGAAGGCTGCCCCAGTTCTGGGAGCCCTCAGGCTTCCAATGAGCATCCCAGAAGCCTGAGGGCAATATTAGTGTCCTCAAAGCTGGAACACTTTGGAGACAAAAGTTCTGGGATCCTAGAACTAAGCTCTGTCCTGCTCTATGCTGTCCCTGCCAGCTCCCAAGACATAAGCAAATGAAGGTGCTGTTGGCATTTTCTTGGCCCATTCTGATTACCAAAGTGCCATAAGCAGCCAGTTTCCAAACCCTCCTTCCTAATCCATGCTCAGCTGATGCTGCATATAGAATTCTCTCCTGTATCAACATGGCAGCAGTTGAGCAATTACTGGAACAGAGAAATGAGTCCCCAAAGGTGAGAGGAGGAGAATCCAGAAGAGCCTGCTGGGGAGTCACTTCTCTTCACTTCTGGTTTCTGAGAATGATCAGAGTGACATTATTGAGGGCAGCCTGTGATGGCAGAGGTGGCTACATTCATTCCAGACACAAATCACACCATGTCCTGGCTATAAATTCCATCGGCAGCAGGTGTGTGCTTCAGAGGAATGGCTTCTGCAATTAAAACAGTGACATTTTAATGGATTATGCAGATCAGCTAAGGTTCTAAATCATAAACTTCCTGCTTTAGATGGAATCGAGAGTGCAGGCCAAGCAAGAAGAGACAGCATAAACACCGTGAACATTTTACAGCTCCTTCCGACCTTTTCATACTGTGTAGTGAGACTGAATGTTAACCTTCACTTCCACAACGGCTCCTCTCTGCTGCCTAACAAAGGCAACACTTCATCTTTGTGATTGCATGGGAGCCGGATGGCTTTGTGCTTCTCCAGCATCCCAAATACTGTCTGATGTGGTCCCATTACCACTGGAAATAAAAGAAGCTGCCTTTTTGGATAGCAGAGTGAGCAATGAGAATCAACATGGAGCAGATACAAAGCTTTCTGGAGGTCAAATGCACAAATAGAAACCAAAGCAGGGCTTAGAATATGGCTTTGGTATTTATTTTTTATTTGCAAAATCATGGAGGGGAGGCTAGGGTTTTCCTCTAAGGGCCTAACGTTAAGAAAATAAGAACAGGAAAGTCCTAGCTTTAGAGACTATAAGGAAGACAGAAGTGGTAATAAACCATTAAAAATACAATGCAATGGATACAGAAAGTGCTAGAAGAGCAGTAGAAATTAAGTAGGTAGGAACTCTATAATGGGGTGTGAGGTCAGAGAAGCAGGTGTACTCCATTGGTCTCAATTCAGAAAACAAGTCACCCTCCAAATGTTGCTTAGAAGTTGACTTTTTCCAAAGAGATTATGGAACCAAAGAGCTAAAAGGAAGCCATAGGGAACATATGCCCCACCTTCCAGTTTTATACACAAATAATTGAAACCAGAGGTTAAATGATTTAAGGTTACAGAGGAGAGAACTGGGCAACTCTAAGACAGAAAGCCATACTTCCATGCTCTTCCCATACTGAGGTGTCTCTCTAAAGTGGGAAAATGAGTCCCCAGTGGGCTTTCAAGAGGGTGGTGGGAAACGGCCCAGATGCCCTGTAGATGGACCTGTTCTCATGCAGCTCTGTGATGTGGCATGGTAAATGAAGGAAGGAAGAAAGAGTAGGTGAGTCAGGAGTGGTGGGACATGCCTGAAACCCCAGTCCTTAGGAGGCTGAGACAGGAGGATCACAGGTTCAAAGCCAGCTTCAGCAACTTAATGAGACCTTGTTTCAAAATAAAAAATATAAAGGACTGGGGGTGTGGCTTTGAAGTAGAAGGTCCCTGGGTTAAACTTTCAGAACCAATGAAGGAAAGGAGGGAGGGAAGGAAAGAAGGAGGGGAAAGGAAAGGAAAGGAAAGGAAAAGAGGAGGCTGAATATAGCTGTGGTAGAGGGGTAGGAGAAGAGGGAGGTGAGCTATGTCTGGGATGTTCTTGGAGAAAAGCACTTTGCCCAAGCCCAGGGTAAGTAGAAAGAGAACAATGAGCCTGAGTGGGAGCTCAAGTGTAATTTTTCAACTCTGGTGCTCTGTACATTACACTAACAATCATTAATCTTCACCTTTTGTCTTTGCTCTGTAAAGAGCAAGTAGAGCAATTTATTTCCCCCCTCTCTCCGCCTCCGTACCCTCAGAGGTTAGGAATCTAATGGGCAGTAAAATGATCAGGGGAAGGAGCAGAAGCCAGCACCTGCAGTTCCTTGTCTATGAAGCCACCATGTCTGGGGGTGAAATCTTTGCAGCATCTTGTAGTGGATTACATTAGTGGGCTTGCTCAGCACCCAGCCCAACTCCCTTCTAGCATGTAGAAACTGGGAAACCAAAAACTATACTACCCCAACGATCCTACAATGAGGTTTTATATGCAAATTGTGTTCCATCCAGCAGACGCGTTGCACAGGATTTTGATTCAGAGCTAAGTTGTGTGCAGAGAGAGGCAGAGCACAGCACACCTATCTTGCAGCTGTGGGTTGTGGCCACAGCAGAGTGGTTTCTGGGACATCAGCTATGATAGTAGCTTCATAATTGTGCAGAGGTGGCAGCTATCTTGGTACTCTAGTTTTTCAAGATGGGTTTGAAAGTTATTCTTGAATATTCTCCTTAAAATCTATTATTCAACCTTCTCATGATTCAGTGAGCAAATTTAGTATTAACACAATACGTTCCATTTGTGTATAAACTATCTAAAGAAGACTCAATTCTCTGCAACTGAGCCCCAACAGAAACATATATTAACTCAATAATTTTATTTATTTAAATAAGCCTTGCTCACCAATAAAATTTTTTTAAATTAATAAAAAAATAAAATAAATAAATAAGCCTTGCTTTGTGATAACATATGAAGAAAAGGAACTAACAGTTTAGTACTTACCCTGTATGGGTATTTTATACATATAACTCAAATTTACCTTGGAAGGTAGGGATGAGTATCTACATTTTATAGAGAAAGACTGCATTACACAGTTGATAAGCTACTGCTAAGAGTCAGACAGACAACCAGAGAGGCCAGGTCCACCTGCACAGCTTACCATCCGCCAACGTGACTTCATGGGCAGGACTGCTTACTCTACTGACTTCATCAACATGATTTTGATGTTCTAGGAAATGTCCAGGAAGAAAAAAATGGCAAACACAATCAAACCAAGACCTTCTGACCAAGACCTCTGAAGATACTGCCTTAATAATCAGCAGTATTTCTCGGTGTGGTGGTGCACACCTATAATCCCAGTACTTGGGAGGCTGAGACAGTAGGATCACAGGTTTGAGGACAGCCTCAGTAACTTAGTAAGGTCCTCAGCACTATAGTGAGAATCTGTTTCAAAATTAAAAACATAATAGGACTGGGGTATAACGCAAAGGGTTCTTGGGTTCTATCTCCAGTAACAATAATAATAATTGTTATTATCTATAATTATTGTTATCATCTGTTATCAGTAGTATCTTCAGAGGAAATCATTAAGAGATAGGGGAATCACATGGAGTCAGTTGTCAAACTTCATCAAAAGCAAACAGCTGGAAGGTTAAGAAAAGAGAGGCAAACTAACAGCCTTTCCCCTAGATGAAGCTATTAAATATTTCAGACTTTGCCTCCTTCGGGAATGAGCATCTGATGTCTATGTTCGAGTTCCTGATGGGATCTGCCACTGATCCAACAATGGGCTGCCAGCCAGGTGACAAGAAGTCCAAATCCCTCAAGATTCAGGGGAGGGGTGTGGGGGATTGAAACAGACTACCTCTAAAATAGGCAATTTCCTGATAGCTTCTTTTTCTGCATCCCCAAATCTCCTCCTGCTGAGAGTTAAGGCTGAAGGGCAGCCCTTGCCCTGGCCTGACAGACTCCAAGGAAGCTGAGACCTGGCTGAGCCAGATGGGCTCTTTAGCTCTCAAAAACCCCATGTGTATATTTCTTTTCCCACTTACTGCCTCTTCTCTTATGAAAGCTTCTCTTGCCCTGGAGTTCCCCAAAGGTGGAGATTTGAAACCAGCTTCCTTCAAAGCTGACTTGAATAAAATCTATTTTCCTGACCCCCCCCCAAAAAAAACTCTTGCCTTGCTATGTCCATTAATCATAATCTGTTACAGCGTGCTTCTCACCCAATCCTAATCATGACCCCCTTGACCCTCATAAACAGCCCAACGTAACTCCACCCTCTGGGACACTAAGACTCTATCAAGGGGGTGCTCAGCCTGGGTGCAGCAAGCAAGAAACCCAGCACTCATTTACCCTCCAGCAGCGGGTGGTGTTTGGGGGAGTCCTCATTCAACATTATACCTTCTCTTTCTCAATTAAGTTACCAGCAACTAGAGATTTCCCCTGAATTAGGTAGCTCAGGAATTTGGTACAGAAAACTGAGCAGGGCCAGTCCCCACTCCCTCCTCGGACCTTCGTGTTCCATCTGCGCCACTTCTGGGCCCTGATTCTAGGGCGGTGGGGCTCCCGTGACAAACGGAACTTTCTGACATCAGTCTACTTCAATAGTGATGTATGAAGGCAGAACTCCAACCTCAAGTGACGCCTAATTCCAGAAGCCCTTCGAATATTTTTAGGCTCTTTCAATGGGCTTTAATCTCAGTGATTTTAAGAGTCTGGGTGGAACAGAAATGGTGATGAACAACCCCTTAGCTCAGAAGAATATCGGATGGCTTTTACTTCAAGTGCTTTGCAGTCCCCTCCTGTATTCTGGATCAAATCTAGACTAACAGAGGTCACCTCTTGAGGGCAGTAATGTGAAGAGACAATACTCATCACGCTGCGTCTAACCTAGGCTGACTCGCTCATAAAACAGTTTAACATTAACACACATACTTTTATTCAGTGTCATGCCAACTCAGCCTGTCTTCATTTTACAAATAAGGAAACTGAGCATCCCTCTATTTTAAATGACCAGGGAAGAAAGAGCAGGGCAAAGGTCCATCCAAATTTCCTAACTTCAGATATGGAGCTCTTTCCAGAACCTAATGCAACCACCCCTGGGCAGGGCAACAGAATGAGAAAACGTAGTTATTAGAGTAAGACAGCCTGGGCTTAAGTCCCGGCTTTGCCACTTTTAAGAGGATAGCCATGGGCGAATTTCGTCTCTCTGCCTCAATTTTCTCATCTATACAATGGGAAACATAAAAGAATTCACAGATTGTCATGTTGAGAAAAATATGTCATATAATAGATATAATCCGCTGTGAATAATCCCTAGCACATGGTAAGTACTCAATAAATGTAAGCTATTACAACTGTTGAATTAATCTTAGAACCTTTCACTCTGCTAATGAAATACTTTATAGTCCTCAAATCAAGTTTCAAGATGCCAAAAAATCTGGCCATGAAAAAAACCCCTGCAGAACTGTAGCTACAGGTGGGAAGGATTAAAGAAAAATTCCTTTTCACTAATTGTTACAAATATTGCTACATTAACCTCCCAGAGAGCACAGATGGTGAAAGGCAGGAGTCTTCCCTATTGCTTTGCTCAGACAGGAAACAATAACAGGAGAAGGAGCAGACATAATAAATGAAGGCTCAATCCAATGACAGTGGGAACAAGATATAATCAGAGGAAAATGGAGAGGAGCAGGACAGGACTGGGCACTGGCCTGGATTTGTAACACACACACACACACACACACACACACACACACACACTACTGATTTGGAGTCCACTGTAAATCAGCTGTGGGTATCACGTAACAGGGAGAGGAGAAAAAGGCTGGGTTGGCAGCAGAGTATTGAGTTGGTGAGTGAGGAGAGAGGAGACAAGGAGCTTACGGTTGCAGAGTTTTCAACAGTCATTGACTAAAAGCACAGATAAGAGGCATTTAGTGGAGGTTCCCCTGACAACGGACCATGAACCTGAGTGAACAGAACACTCGAATGTGGAGGTTCACTGTGAAGAGTCCGGGGTGTGGGTGCTTTTGTCCCTTGTCAGGGAAGTACCTCTGTGGGGGAAGCAACAGAGATGAGAGGAAGGAAATAGCTCTGACATTGGAGCACTGTGTCAGCACCTCAGTCCCTGCACTTGAAGACTGTGTGATTTGGGGCAACTTAACCTCCTTGTGCTTTGATTTGAAAGGCTGCAATGGCATCTTTGTAATGGGCTTGCTATGAAAATCAAGTGACACCAAGTGACTCACTCTGGCCACGGTAGGCAGATAGAAAATGATGGGAAAGACGGAAGATAATGACTAGAGAGATTCCAAAATAACGATTCACTAGACAGTTTTGAAAGGGAAATTTCATGAATGTAGTTGGAGCTAAATAATGATCGTGGGTGTCCCCTGTGGACTATTCCTGCTGCGTATGGAAACCAGAAGCCAAGACTCAGTGAGAATAAGTAAAGAATTTAAGGGTTACACTCACAGAAGGGAGCACTGAGAAAGCTTGAAATGAGCACTGGAAACTGTGGAAAAGCCACTGGTCAAGGCTCTGCCAGGTGTGAAGTTGTCAGGTGACTTTTTGGTGGCAAAGAGAAAGTAAATCCCAGGAAAAGGAACTCTCAGAAATACAGTTACAAACACGATCACATATGCTTTACCTAATATAATGGGAGTCTATTACCCAAAGTGTAAATTACCAATAAAATCTTGGCAAATAGATTCATTGGGCAGACATACTAAGTCACTTATTGGAAAGTCACTTATTTTCAGGCATATTTCTTTGTAAAAGGAAAATGAAGAAGTGGGACCACTTTATAAGATTATTTGACAGTGCCTACTGAAACTGAATATATGTATATTTTATGGCCCAGCATTCCTAAAAATATTCCCAGTAAGAATATATACAGATACAATTAAAATAACTATACATACTTATCAAAGATACGTACTGGAATGATGATTAGCAGCAAAATCCATTAATAGCTAAAAAGAAAAGTATCCCAATGCCCATTGCCAGTAGAATGGATTAATACATTATAATAGATGATACAGCAATGAGGAGGACTGATTTATAAGTACAAATATCAGCATTTCACATGCATAACATTAAGCAAAAGAAGCCAGAAAGAAAAAGGGATGCACTCCCTAATCCCATTCACATAAATTTCAAAAGATTTAAAACTTCCCTGTGATAAGGTGAGGTAGTGAAAGGAAGGAGGCATGAGAGGACTCCAACTGGCCTAGTCACGTTCTGCTTCTCAATCTGTGTGCTAGCTACTTATGTGTGTTTGTTTTTGAAAATTCTTCAAGTTATATAATTGGGGTATGTGCATTTTTCTTATTATATATGTTATACTTCAAAGTTTATAAGCTGGGTGCAGTGGTGCACACTTGTAATCTCAGCATTTGGGAGGCTGAGACAGGAAAATCGCATTCACAAACAGCCTCAGCTACCTTGAGGCCCTCCGCAACTTCAGTGAGACCCTGTTTCAAAATAAAATAATAGAAATAGGGCTGGAGGTATATCTTGGAGGTAGAATTCCCTGGGTTCCATCCCCAGAACTGAAAAAAAAACAAAGTTTGCTTTTTTAAAAAAAGAGATTAATAAGCCTTTACTATTGGTAGACATTATACTAGAAAGGTATCTGCATAATCTCATTTGGCCTTGACAGATGATTGTGTGAGGTTAAGCATTATTCCCATTTTAAGATGCAGGGTGACCAAGGCTCTAAGATTATGTAATTTTCTAAGGACATACAGCTCATATGTGATATCTGGGGTCTAGAACCAGGTCTTACTGACTTAGAAGCTCATGTTCCTTCCATGAGACCACATTAGACTCCACAAAGCATCTTTGGGTAATAAATTGACTCTGACATATCTTCAGTTGGCATTTGTTAGGTTCCTTTAGCATTTGAAGTGAGAGATACCAGTATTCTTACTAGATGTTATTTTTTTTTTGAGAACCTTGTCACTTAATTTGTTTTTTATTTTTTTATTGCTGCATTGTATTTATACATCATGATGAAGCAAAAAATTTATGTCTATTGTGTAGACATAAATGCACACATCACCCAGCCAGCCCCCTCCCAGTCCCCACCCCACTCCCTCTCCATCCCTCCCTCTCATGCTTGGCTTAGTGGTTGACTATGATATGAATTAGTACATCGTGTGCTTTAAAGAGTTTCCTTATCCCCACTCCCATCCCCACAGTTAGGTTGCCTTATTTGCTCCTCTATAGGATCTCCTTTTTCACCTGGAGTTCCTCCTATGACCCCTTTCACCTTAGCTTTCACATATTAGGAAAAGCATCTGATTCCTTACTTTTTATGACTGACTAATCTCGCTTAGCATAATGTCCTCAAGATCCATCAATTTCCCTGTAAATGCTGCAATTGTGTGTGTGTGTGTGTTTAATGGATGAGTAAAATTCCATTGTGTACATATCCCACAGTTTTTTAATCCATTTGTCTTTTGATGGACATCTTGGCTAGTTCCATAGTCTGGCTATGGTGAATTGTGCAGCTATGAACATTGAAACACATGCATTAGTTTGGTAGTTTGGTTTCCTTTCTTTTGGGTAGATACCCAGAAGTGGTATTGCTGGATCAAATGGTAGATTCGTTCCCATTCTTCTGAGGATTCTCCATACTGATTTCCGAAGTGATTGCACTAATTTGCAATCCCACCAACAATGTTCCCACTTGTCCACATCCTCGCCAGCATTTGTTGCTGTTTATGTTTTGAATGGTTACCATTCTAGTTGGGGTAAGGTGAAATCTCAGGGTAGTTTTGATTTGCATCTCTCTGATTGCCAATGATGTTGAGCATTCATACAGCATGGTACGGGCACAAAAACAGATACATAGACCAATGGAGCAATAGAAGACCCAGAAACAAGTCCACACACTTACAGCCAATTGATTTTTGACAAAAGGGGCCAAAAACATACACTGGAAAAAAGATAGCCTCTTCAACAAATGGTGTTGGCAAAACTGGTTAACCATATGCAGAAAACTGGAAATTAATCCCACTTTCTCACCCTGCACAAGAGTCAATTCAAGATGGATCAAAGACTTAGAAATTAGACCAGAGACCTTGAGGCTCCTTGAAGAGGGAATAGGACCAACACTGCAACACATAGGCACAGATAAACACTTTCTCAACAAGACCCCAAAGGCACAACAAACTAAAAGGCGAATTAATATGTAGGATTACATGAAACTGAAGAGCTTCTGTACAGCAAAGGAAACTATCAAGAACCTCAATCAAGAGCCAACTGAACGGGAGAAGATTTTCACCACCTACTCCTCCGATAGAGGACTAATATCTAGAATATACAGAAAACTCAAGAAACTCAACACTAAAAAAAAATAATCCAATAAAAAATGGGCAAGCAAACTAAATAGACACTTCATGAAAGAAGAAATTCAAATGGCCAATAAATGCATGAAAAAATGCTCAACATCATTGGCAATCAGAGAGATGCAAATCAAAGCTAGATGTTATTTTTAAAATATTTTAAGTAAAATAAAACTCCATGACAAATGGAAGCCCATGAAATAAGCTTCACAATTACTCTGAGAAATGAGAGAGGTCCAGAAAGTAAATGTGCCTGAGAACAGACTAGGTACAATCCAATTTAGGTACCACCAGGTTTCCTTCACATGAAAGAAACATAAGCTGGAGAAGTGTTAAAAGCTTTCAATACAAAGTGCTCCATAAACCAAACTGACACTCAGTCTCTTTCCCCATCTCTCAAGTTCCTCTCCAAGCCTGAAAGTACCAACATAAAAATCCCCAATTAAAACTGACTTCTTATGAGTGATGGGATGTATCTCTATCCAGAAGCCAGTAAAGCAGAATCTCATTAGGAACCAGATCCCAGCAATAGAATCACTGGTAACAAGAGAGGGAATGAAGACTGATTCATGAGGAATAGGAAGCTAACCTCTGCAAAAGCATGAAGCAAAGTTCTATTTGAGCTTCTCTGAAAACCTTCCCTCTCCCAGGGCTCTGAAATCCTCCACCCATGTGCTTGGAGACCTTGCTTTCCTCCTCTTTTTCCCGCACCATCTTCTTCTCTCCCTCAGTACTGGCTTCTGGGTACCACAAATGCAATTGTGTTTGCAGGCAGCCTCAGCTGAGTGAGGCCCTCCGCAACTTCAGTGAGACCCTATTTCAAAATAAAAGAAGAGAAAGGGCTGGAGGCATAGCTTGGAGGTAGAATGCCCTGGGTTCCATCCCCATAACTGAAAAAAACAAAGGTTGCTATTAAAAAGAAGAGACTAATAAGCCTTTACTATTGGTAGACATTGTGCTAGGAAGGTATCTGCATAATCTCATTTGGCCTTGACAGATAATTCTGTGAGGTTAAGCGTTATTCCCATTTTAAGATGCAGGGTGGACTTCCGGGAAGATGGCGACGGAGGAAAGCGGCACTTACAAGTCCCGCTAACAATCCAACTCTACTACCACAAAACCAGCGCCTTTCAGAGCCAGAAAACACCACCAGCAAAGAAATAAAAACGGTAACTACAAGGGACAGAGAAAAAGGGCTGGAAAAACAAGACACCAGAAAAAAACCAGCCCGAAGTGCCGCGCCCGCGCGGCGCTGAGCGGCCAGAGCCGCAGCGCGGATTGGGGGGAGCCGCAGAGTGGAGCGGCCTGCCGCGTCGCGGAACCGCCAGAGCGGCCGGAGTGGCCAGACCCGCGGTGCAGAGCAGCCGAAGCCGCGGTTCAGAGCAGCCGAGTAGAGCGGCCAGAACAGCCAAGCAGAGTGGCCAGAACAGCCGGAGCAGCCAGAGCCGCAGCGCGGATTGCCTGGAGCGGCCGCGCGGAGTGGCCAGAGCCGCGGAGTGGAGCGGCTGGAGCAGCCGGAGCGGAGCGGCCAGAACAGCTGAGCGGAGCGGCCAGAGCAGCCGAGCAGAGCGGCCAGAACAGCCGGAGCGGAGCGGCCAGAACAGTCGGAGCAGCCAGAGCCGCGTTGCGGAACGGCCGGAGCGGCCGGAGTGGCCAGACCCGCGGTGCAGAGCAGCCAGAGCCGGGCGCAGAGCGGCCGGAGCGGAGCGGCCTACATCTCCCCTAGCAGCACCAGGCTCCAGAGAGGAGGGAGACTCAAAACAGAGCTCAAATCCAGAGAGGAGGTACTTTGGCCTCGCGGCCTAGGACGCAGAAGCAGCGTCTTACTGCTGGCGGCAGTGGTGAGTTCACCGGACGGCCCTAGACCAATCCATTCAACCAGCCACCAGGAGCCTGAGAGGAGCGGTTGACAGCGAGCTGAGGTGAGCAGGTGCTGAACAGCCGGGCGGTAGTCAGCAGTTTTGTTGGTGCAGGGAACATCTAAAGCTCCCAAGGGCCGAGCACAGCACAACTGGCAGGGACTCAGAGCGGAGTTCAAAACCAGAGAAGAAATACGCCGCATCACGGCCAAGGGCGTGGCAGTGGTGCCATATTGCCAGTGGCGGCAGCAGCGAATCCACCAAGTTCACTACAGCTCCATCAGCGCACTCAATAACCGTGAGTCAAATTGTGACCCCTAGGGAAGAAATCCCAGTACTGCGCTCCCAGGGACTTGCGCAGATAGTCTCCCTGGGTCGGAGATTTTAGCAGTGCAGCCCAGGGGGGGAGTGGCAGTGGCAGAGATATCATACCATAGTCACAACTCCCCACTGGAGAACGCCCAACTTGGCACTCCCCACGGTCTAAGCAGCCTTGATTGACTCCCTGGGTCTGAGACTTTGTGATACAAACCAGTTAAGGAGTAGTGGTGACTGAGATACCACAGACACGAGATCCAGAGCATCTTAAGTGAACTCGTAGTGACTCGGGGAAGAACCCAGAGAAGGCACAAACTTCCAAAATCATGGGAAAGAGAAATAACAATGGAGCAGTGAATGCCAACAACCCCACAACATCAGAATTTGATAACACAGAAATCCAAAGATCTCTAGAAGATCAAATTAGGAAAATAACTTTAGAAATAATAGAGGACTTTCGAAAAGAATTTAGAGAGAGTCAAAAAGAGATAAAGGATGCAATTAATGAAGTAAAGGCCTCAATCCAAAGTATAAACAACAGATTAGACCACATGGAGAATAGAATCTCGCTCCTTGAAGATGATCATTCTAAAAATGAACGCATAGTTTCTAATTTAGAAAAAAAAACCCGACAGCAGGAATCTGACATTGAAGAAATATGGGCCCATTTCAAGAGAGCTAACCTAAGAATAATTGGAATAGAGGAGGGAAAAGAAGGTGAAACCAAAGGGATCAACAATCTCTTCAAGGAAGTAATAGCAGAAAATTTTCCAAACATAGAGCAAGAGGTCGATACACACATCCAGGAAACTTATAGAACTCCCTTTAGACAGGATCAGAGAAGAGGATCCCCACGCCACATAATTGTCAAAATGACTAATGTGGAAGCCAAGGAGAGAATCTTAAAGGCAACAAAAACAAAAGGCCACGTGACATACAGAGGCAAACCAATTAGAATCACTCCAGACTTCCCAAACCAAGTTATGAAAGCCAGAAGGGCTTGGAGTAACATATTCCAAACTCTGAAAGAAAACAACTTCCAGCCAAAAATTTCCTACCCAGCAAAACTATCCATCAAATTAGATGGGGAAATAAGAAGCTTCCATGACAAACAGCAACTGAAGGAATTTATGTCTTCAAAACCAGCGCTAGAGAAAATACTCAAGGAGATTAACTGCAAAGAGGAAATGGGTAATACACGCCAGAACCAAAGAAACAAGAATTCCCATCCAGCAGACAACTAAGCAAAGAAGAATAAACAGTATCTTAAACAGAAATAAGATCTTAACATGTTGGGAATTAAAAATTATCTCTCTATAATCACACTTAATGTAAACGGCCTCAACTCCCCAATAAAAAGACATAAAGTGGCAAAATGGATTAAAAGCCAGAATCCATCCATCTGCTGCTTACAAGAAACACACCTTACAAGTAAAGATAGGAACAAACTCAAGGTAAAGGGCTGGAGCAAGGTAATCCATGCTAATGGTACTCGAAGACAAGCAGGAGTAGCAACTATGATATCAGACAAGTTAGACTTCAAACCCAAACTTATTAGAAGAGACAAAGAAGGTCACATCTTACTGGTAAAAGGAATAGTCCAGCAAGAGGAAATAACAATAATCAACATCTATGCCCCAAACATAGGGGCAGCTACTTTCATAAATCAAACTCTTTGTGATATGAAGTCACACATAAATCCTAACACAATAATACTGGGAGACTTCAACACACCTCTCACAATACTAGACCGATCTTCCAGACAAAGGGTCAGTAAAGATGTCTCAGAACTAAAGAACACCATTAACCAAATGGACCTGTTGGACTCATATAGAATATTTCACCCAACTACAGCAGAGTTTACATTTTTCTCAGCTGCTCATGGAACCTTCTCCAAAATAGATCACATCCTGGGACACAAAATGAGCACTAGCAAATTTAAAAAATGTTACATACTTCCCTGTGTCATTTCAGACCATAATGGAATGAAACTAGAAATCAACTATAAGAAGACTCAGAGAAACAACATAAACATGTGGAGACTGAACACCACACTTCTGAATGAAGAATGGGTCATAGAAGATGCAAGAGGTGAAATCAAGAAATTTCTAGAAACAAATGAAAATAAAGAAACAACATATCAAAACCTCTGGGACACTTTGAAGGCAGTATTAAGAGGAAAATTTATAGCACTGAGTGCTCACATAAGAAAAACAGAAAATCTTCAAATAAATAGCCTTATGACACACCTCAAAGCCCTTGAAAAGCAGGAACAATTGAACCCCAAAGCCAGCAGAAGACGGGAAATTATTAAAATTAGAGCAGAAATTAACGAAATAGAGAATAAAAAAACAATACAGAAAATCAACAAAACTAAAAGCTGGTTTCTTGAAAAAATTAACAAGATTGATAAACCATTAGCCAACCTAACTAAAAAAAAGAGAGAATCAACCCAAATTATGAAGATAAGGGATGAAAAAGGAGACATTACTACTGACAGCGTAGAAATCCAGAGGATTATCAGAAACTACTTTGAAAAACTATACTCCAACAAAATGGAAAACCTGGAGGAAATCGACAACTTCCTAGATAAATACAACCTTCCTAAACTGAGTCAAGAAGATATAGAACACTTAAACCAACCAATAACAATTAAAGAGATTGAAACAGCAATAAAGAGCTTACCATCAAAGAAAAGCCCAGGACCAGATGGTTTCCCAAGTGAATTCTATAAAACCTTTATAGGAGAACTAATCCCAATACTACTCAAACTATTTCGGGAAATAGAAAAAACCGGGACTCTCCCAAATACATTCTATGAAGCCAACATCACACTAATACCCAAACCGAATAAAGAGAGTTCAAGGAAGGAAAACTACAGGCCTATATCTCTGATGAACTTGGATGCAAAACTATTAAACAAAATACTAGCAACACGCATTCAAAACCACATCAAGAAAATCATTCACCATGACCAGGTAGGGTTCATCCCAGGGATGCAAGGCTGGTTCAATATACGAAAATCAATCCATGTAATTCATCATATAAACAGAATCAAAGACAAAAACCACATGATCATCTCAATAGATGCTGAAAAAGCATTTGATAAAATTCAACATCCATTTATGATAAAAACACTGCAGAGAATTGGAATAGAAGGAACATATCTCAACATTATTAAGGCAATCTACAATAAGCCCACTGCCAACATCATATTAAATGGGGAAAAACTTCAAGAATTCCCCCTAAAAACTGGAACGAGACAAGGATGTCCACTATCACCACTTCTCTTCAATATAGTACTAGAGACTCTAGCCAGAGCAATAAGGCAAGAAAAGGAAATCAAAGGAGTACAAATAGGAAAAGAAGAACTCAAGCTTTCACTATTTGCAGATGACATGATACTATACTTAGAAAACCCAACAAACTCAACCAAAAGGCTTATAGAACTGATCAACAAATTCAGCAAGGTATCTGGATACAAAATCAATCTTAAAAAATCAGAAGCTTTCCTGTACACCAACCATAAATCCACTGAAAAAGAAATTCAGAAAACACTTCCACTCAGGATCTCCCACAAAAAAATAAAATACCTAGGAATAAACTTGACCAAGGAGGTAAAAGATCTCTACAAAGAAAATTATAAAACACTGAAAAAAGAAATCGAAGAAGATCTTAGAAGATGGAAAGACCTTCCATGTTCATGGATTGGCAGAATAAATATTATCAAAATGGCCATACTCCCAAAACTGATCTACAGATTTAATGCAATGCCCATTAAACTACCAAGATCATTCCTCACAGACATAGAAAAATCAGTCCTTAAATTTATCTGGAATAACAAAAAGCCCAGAATAGCCAAGGTAGTTCTCAGCAACAAAAACCACGCAGGAGGAATCACAATACCTGACTTTAAACTATACTACAAAGCCATTGTAATAAAAACAGCATGGTACTGGCAAAAGAACAGATATATAGACCAATGGAGCAGAATAGAAGACCCAGAAACAAGTCCACACACTTTCAGCCAATTGATTTTTGACAAAGGGGCCAAAAACATACACTGGAAAAAAGATAGCCTCTTTAACAAATGGTGTTGGCAAAACTGGTTAACCATATGCAGAAAATTGGATGTTAATCCCACTTTTTCACCCTGTACAAAAGTCAACTCACGATGGATCAAAGACTTGGAAATTAAACCAGAGACTTTGAAGCTCCTTGAAGAGGGCATAGGTCCAACACTACAACACATAGGCACAGACAAACATTTCCTCAACAAGACCCCAAAAGCACAACAAATTAAAAGGAGAATCAATACATGGGATTGCATGAAACTGAAGAGCTTCTGTTCAGCAAAGGAAACTATCAAGAATCTCAATCGAGAGCCAACAGAATGGGAGAAGATTTTTGCCACCTACACCACTGATAGAGGACTAATATCTAGAATATACAGAGAACTCAAGAAACTCAACACTAAGAAAACAAAACATCCAATAACAAAATGGGCAAATGAACTAAATAGACACTTCACAAAAGAAGAAATTCAAATGGCCAATAAATGCATGAAAAAATGCTCAACATCACTGGCAATCAGAGAGATGCAAATCAAAACTACCCTGAGATTTCACCTAACTCCAACTAGAATGGCCATCATTCAAAACACAAACAACAACAGATGCTGGCGAGGATGTGGAGAAGTGGGAACTCTAAGACATTGTTGGTGGGATTGCAAATTAGTGCAACCACTTTGGAAAACAGTATGGAGAATCCTCAGAAGAATGGGAACAAATCTACCATTTGATCCAGCAATACCACTGTTGGGTATCTACCCAAAAGAAAAGAAACCAAACTATCAAACTAATGCATGTGTATCTATGTTCATAGCTGCACAATTCACCATAGCCAAACTATGGAACCAGCCAAGATGTCCATCAACAGATGAATGGATTACAAAACTGTGGGATATGTACACAATGGAATTTTACTCAGCCATCAAAAAAAACTCAATTACATCATTTTCAGGGAAATGGATGGAGCTGGAGGACATTATGCTAAGTGAGATTAGTCAGGCACAAAAAATAAGAAATCAGATGCTTTCCCTAATATGTGAGAGTTAGGGAGAAATGGGTCATAGGAGGAACTCTTGGAAGAGCATCAGTAACTTTTAACTCTGTTTACATTGTCTTTGGATATACAATATTTTTTTATTTTTTAAGGGAGTTTATTTACCCTTTTGTTGCCTGTGCCATTGAAATCATATCCAAGAAATCACTTCCAATTTCAATGTTGTGAGGTTTTATGACCCAGATTTTCTTCTAAAAGCTGATAGTATTAAGATTTATATTTAGGTCCTTTATCTATTTTGAGTTAATATTTGTATATGTGTTAGGTAAGGGTCCAATTTTATTATTTTTCATTTATTATTATTTTTCAACAATATTTAGTTAAAAGACTAGTATTTCCTCCACCAAAAGTTCATGGAAACCTTGTCAAAAATAACTTGACAATGTATGGAAGAATTTATCTCTAGGCTTTTATTTAGCTCCAATGGTTTATATATCTGCCTTTAGAACAGTACTACACTGCTTCAATTATTGTAGCTTTATATGGTTTGAAATCAGAAAATATACATCTTCTAGCTTTGTTCTTCTTTGAGACTGTTTTGGGTATCTAGAGCCCATATTCCATATCAGGATAGATTTTTTTTCTGAAAAATAAATAAATAAATGTATGATAGTTTCACCTAAAAAAAAAAAAAAAGAAAAAAAAATATTCTCTGGTAAGAAAGAAAGCAAAAAGAAATATTGAAATGTTATCTTTAAGTCATCAAAAGTTTGGTACCAGACAAATGAAACTGTTATGTGAGATTATCAATGTTAATATTGTATAAATTGCTATAATACTAGATGTCAACCACTAAGCCAAGCGTGGGAAGGAGGGATGGGGAGGGAATGGGGTGGGGATCGGGTAGGGGCTAACTGGGCGATGTGTGCATGTATGTCTACAAAAGTATCTTATTTATACCACTATGATGTATGAATACATTGCACCAATAAAAAATAAATTAAAAAAAAAATTTCGAAAAAAAAAAAAAAAAAAAAAAGAAGCCATATCTGGATTTTGAGCATGCCCATTGGTACTGAGCTCTCAGTGCTTTAAGGCCCTCTTAATATGTATATTTTGAATAAAAATTGTGACCAGTTGTTGGAAAAAAAAAAAAAAATTAAGATGCAGGGTGACCAAGGTTATAAGATTATGTTATTTTCTCAAGGACATACAGCTCATATGTGAGATCTGGGGTCTAGAACCAAGTCTTATTGACTTAGAAGTTCAAGTCCCTTCCATGAGACCACACTGGACTCCATGAAGCATCTTTTGGTTCTGAAACCAAATTTTCTGGGCTCCAATATCAGCTCCACCACTGACTTACAAAATGACCTTGGACAGTACTCAAGCTCTCTGTGACTCTGCTGTCTCACCAATAAAATAGGAATAATAGTTGTACTCATGTCATAGAGTTGTAGTTATTAAATGAGCAAATGCAGGTGAGGCGGTCAGAATAGTGCCTGGCACATAGCACTAAGTAAATGTATTATTATTATTAATATACAATATTTTATGCAATATAATTCCTTAAAAATATATTTTTTATAATTGCTGGTTTTTCTTTATAGTACTTATTAATGTTCAGAGTATTTATATTTATTTATCTTCAGTCTTCTCTCACAAAAAATGTTATCTCCATGACAACTGCAACCTTAGTCTTCTTGCTTGCTACGCTAGTCTGATTGCCAAGTACAATCCCTGGAACGTAGGAGACTCAATAAACATCAGAATAAATGAATTGTAATCACAACTATCCTTCATTATATAAATTATTTCAATTTCTGAGATTGAATAAAAAGTTTGGACAGTGAGAGACACTGTATTATCCAAATCTGTTTAATTTCTGATTTTTCTGAGAGCACCAGTAGCCATAGTTCAAAGAGCAAGGGATTTATCTGAAAAAGTATTTGTAGCAGTTTGATTTCTGATTTTCAATGACAAAGGATGTCTGTATTTGAAGATAATGGCAAACAAAGGCCCCGCTTCCTTCTCCCTAGAAATTTCTGTAAGAAAATAGGCCTTCCCAATGGCTTCTATCCATCTTACCTCTGTCTGAGTGGCCTCTCTTCTTTGTTACCACTCCTAATCCTGACATTTAGATCATAATTCCTGAGAGTAGTGATGTTTCAGCACCACGGACAGAGGTGTATAGTAATGAGGTTTTGACTGCTTGAATTCAATTGCTCACATTAAAGGAAGACTATCTATTATTTCCTTTACCTTACTATAGATTGCATTGAGTTTTTTGTGTTGTTTTGTTTTGCAGTACTGGGGACTGAACCCAGGAAAATCCTACCTCTGAGCTACATCTCCATTCCTTTTCGTTTGTTTTGAAACAGGGTTTCATTAGGTTGTGGAGAGCCCTATTATGCTGCCGAGACTGTCTGCAAACCTGCAATCCTCCTGTTTCAGCCTCCCAAGTACTGGAATTACAGGCACGTGCCACCACACCCAGCTCTGCATTGCATTGAGTTTTAAAGTGAATAGTTCATACATGTGTTTTTGTTTGCTTGCTTTATTACTGGGGAATGAACTTGAATTTTCTATATGAAAACACAGTTTTGAGTGTCTTTATATGCCAGGCAATACTGTGTTTGGAAATTATGTATCCTCAATATATATATATATATATATATATATATATATATATATATATATATATATATATATATCACTGAATTTGAATTTGGAACTAGAAAACCCTAGATTCAAATCCTGACTTCACATCCAGGTGAGATGGTACACACTTGTAATCCCAATAGTTGGGAAACTAAGGCAAGAGGATTGCAAGTTCACAGCAAGCCTTGGCAACTTATCAAGACCCTCTGCAACCTAGTGAGACATGTTTCAAAAAAAAATAGGGCCGGGGACTTCACTCAGAGATAGAATTTCCCCGGGTTTGATCCCCAGTTACACACATACACACACACACACTAAAAAAAACCTGACTTCACCTTGGGAAAGCTACTCAATCCCTATACTTCCTTTTTAATATGTGAAATGGTTTTACTGCTATCATCATGAAAAACCTGCACCAAAACTCCTCTTCATAAGAACCCTCAGAATTTTTATATGTAAAATTGGGATAGCAACTATATACTAGGTTGAGTGGGAGGTAGGAGGTAAGCTACACTAAGAAGAGAAAGTGTGTCAAACCTGTGACCTAGTGAGAAGACTGTCCTTGACCACTGAAAGGAGAGGGATGGGATATGAAAAGTGGGATACATGGGTGGGGAAGTGCATGAGCTAATTTCCAAAGGGCTGTGAAATCTAATCAAAATATTAAAATTTACCCAAAGCCTTGAAGAACTTTTATAATGCCCAGGACCATGACCCTGTTTTCCATTTCTTTCTTAATTCACCAGTCCAAATAGCAGCTACCATAGGGCTGGCTCATAGTAAGCGCTAAGCAAATGTACATTTATCAAATGAATGGTTTTGATGAATCTCAGACAGAAGCTAATGGTCTGGGTGTCATCCAAAAAGATTGTCTGCTGCAATAATGAGCCCATCTAATGGGCAGAAGCAAGATAACTGAGGTCTTATAACTTAGTCCAAAAATGAATTGCACAAAACTGGGATAGAATGGGGTTTGGCAGCACACTTCTGTAATCTCAGTACTTGGGAGGCTGAGACAGGAAGATCACAGGCTTGAAGACAAACCTCAGAAACCTAGCAAAACCCAGTTTCAAATTTTAAAAAAATTTTAAACGGTTAATGGTATGGTGTAGCTTAGAGGTGGATGGCCCCTGGGCTCAATCCCCAGTATCAGAAAAGAAAAAAAAAAGCAAGATAGAGAGATGAGGGTGTTTGCCCTCATTCCATAGAAGAGTAAGCCTCTGTGTATATCACTGTCTTCACTCAAGTCTATCAACAGTTATTCACTAAGCACCTAGTATGTGCCAGGCACTCAGCTGAGCCACCGGATGAGTCAGATCCAGACCTTATCTTCAGTAAAGTTTGCATTCTAGTGTGGAAACACATATCCCACCCCAAACCACCTCAATAAATAAACAGCAAGCAACATCACTACTTAAACCTATGGGTGCCTGTGTGTGGGCCTGGCTAGTGAGGGGTGCCGCCCCGCATGGCAGCTGCTTTCCAGGCATCATCATGAGAAGAACCAAAGTTCTTGAGTAGTCAACATTCATATAGCAGAGTTTGCTTAACAAGTAACCAGTTCCTGAGTTTGGATAGAGAGGCTTGCTTGCTGAAATAATCTGAATGAAGAAAACAACCAAGAGAAGGAAGACATTTTCCATGCAGCAGATGTCAAGTAAGATTTTGTGTTTTAATTGCTCAGTGCTGTGGCTCAGGAAAAAAAAATGAACACAAAAGGCTCTATGCTTCCATGTTTAAGTTCAAGAGCTACTACCTGCGAGGCTCCCTACATGGACCCATGTGGGTGAGGACCAAGGCCTCCCACTTTTATCCTCCATGGTTAAAGCAGGAAGAGGATTAGGACCTACCAGCGGTGATCTTGCAGGACTGCACTGTGTGGGGAGTCTGCCCCCTCTCCTCATCTCTTTTCATGAAGGGAATAGACACTTTCTCACTGTGGTAGGTCACCTCCAAAGAGGGCTGCCCACGTCCCATCTTTCCCCAAGTACCCAGACTCCATCAAGAAGTGGGGTCTCCAGCCTCAGCTACTTAATGAGGCCCTCTGCAACTTAATGAGAACCTGTTTCAAAATAAAGAATAAAAAAAATGGGGCTGGGGATGTAGCTTGGAGGTAAAATGCCCCTAGCTTCAATCCTCAATACCACACAAAAAAAGAGGTGGAGTCTCTTTCTCTGCCTTTGAATCTGTGTTCCCTTGTAATTTGCCTAGACTAATAAAATGTGATGAAAAAAAAGTTCCAAAGTTCCAGTGACTTCTGTTTTCTCATTGGAAGGAAGTCAGCTGTGATGTAAGAAGTATGACTACCTAGAGACCTCCATATTATAAGGAAGACTAAACTAGCAATGAGGAGAGACCAGGTGGAGGAGAACCAAAAAATGAGTTTTATGGTTCCATCAAGCTGTCCAGGCTGGTCCTCAGCTGTTGAGACCATTCCACACAGGATGAAGCATATTCTGGTCGTCTCCATCATGACTGAGGCATAAAGGGACCAGCCAGCTGGATCCTGAGCAAGTCCAGCCACATACTGTGTTCCTATTAGTGCAACCACCTCTACTGAAATTTCTATCAGTGTAGCCATCAGGCTGAGACTAAGAAAAGATGAGAAAAAAGGACAGAGGGCTGAGTGAGTGTGGGGTGGGCTTCGTGGGTAGTGATGTAGACACAGAGTATAGTGAAGTTTCTTAGAGAATCCCTGGATTATACAAAGATGCCTTGGCATGATTCCTAATCCCACTAATAAGAGAAATATATTGTGCTGAAATTAAGCCTAGATCTACCAGAAGCCCAGAAAGGTTCTAAATTCTTCCCAGGCAGATTTTCATTCAGTTCTCACAATGGATACCACAAAGTCACTTATATTGAGACTTCCAATTCATAGCAGAGAAGACAAAGTTCAGAAAACACACATGACTTGTCTAAGATCACACTGCAATAAACAGCAGAGCTGGAATCTGAATCCAGGACAGTCTGGCCTAATCACTCAAATCAGCATCAAGATCTGGCAGCTATCAGAAAACAGCTGTTACTTTAATTGCATGTTTAAGTTCTAATGGACCTTTACTTTGTATGCACATATTACTCAACACAAACTTAACTGGTGACTTTATAAAAAGGTTAAATATAAAATGTCTTTATATTGATGGGTTACTGCCTTGCTATGTTGTGTTTTTTATATTTTAATTATCAAGATGTATTTTGCAACATGCATGGGGGGGAGAAAGTATTAATGAATAGGTTGCAATCTTCCACCCCTGGAGATACTAAAAAAGAACAAAATTAATTAAGAGAATGTTTAAAATGTTTTACAATGAAGCCAGGCATGGTAGTGTACACCTTTAATCCCAGTACTTGGGAGGCTAAAACAGAAAGATTGCAGATTCAAAAGTAGCCTTAGTAATATGGACAGACCTTCAGCAACTTATCAAGACTCTTTAAAAATAAAAAGAGCTGGGGTGTAGCTCAGAGGTAGAATGCTTCTGAGTTCAATCTCCAGTACCAAAATAAAAATAAATGAATGTTTTATAGTGCCTTGGGGTTTATACTTCAAACTTCAGTAAAGATTCTAATTTCTTTTTTATTATTTTGTAGGTTAGAGTGGTGTTTCTTTGAAAGTGACATCATACCTAAATTTGGCTCCACGACAACTGGGCTATGTATGAACTTTAATAATGGTATTTTAGTTTTCTCAAAGGGAACAGCACTTGCTTCTTAATAAAGTTACATATTTGAGTGTGGCAACTTAAGTTACTGGAATGTTGGGGCTTTGCTCTGGGGTCTGCTGCCAACCACTTTGTTCTGGGAAGCATCCTAAATACTGGAGGCATAAGGATGGGTTTCTTAGAAAGTCCCGGATTTCATGGTATTTAAGTTCTAGTGGGAAAAATGAGTTGAACAGGAGAGGAAATTGAGAAGTCTGTGAAGGGAAGGAAGTAGAATAATATGCGAATGAGGCCCAGGCAACCTTTAATTGGGTAGTCAGGGGAATCTTCATTGAAGAGGTGACATTGGAGCTGAGATCTGAGTGATAAAAAGTAGCCAGGGTACCTCTGGGAAAAAGATTCTAGGGAGACAGAAAACTAAACCCAAGGGTTTGATGGTAGGAGCAGGGATGGTGAGAAGGGACCAAAAGAAGCTTCTGTGCCTGGAGCATGATTTGCAAAGGGAAGAATTATACAAAGAGGGATTGGAATGAAGGTAGGACTAGATTTGGGGGCCATACGGAGTTTGGAGTTTTATTTTATTGAAATGGAAAGTTGTAAGAGGCCTATAAAGGTTGGGAGTATATACAATTTAGGTTGCATATATAAATATCGCCCTGGCTCTAGTGTGGATAAGGAGCTGTGGTGTTGTTGAGAGATGGGCAATGGCAAGGGTGGACACTAACTGTTAGGAAGTTGTGACAGTGGCCTGGGAAGGAGTGTGTTGCTTGAACATGAGGAGTGGCAGGGGAGACGCCAACAAGGGGTGGTGGGGTTGGGAACCTTCCACTCAGAGACAGGAAGCACATGTCTAGGGAGAGGATTCTAGAGCTGCATTTGGGCATGTTAGTCTGAGTGTGTATGAGACCGGAAACACATTTGCAGCAGTGATGCCAGGCTGTGAAAAATGGCTGCTGTTGATGTCTCTTGGTGCCTTCCAAGCCAGAGACTCTGGGTCCTAAGCCCTGCCTCCTGGACAGTAGAACAAAGTCTGGCACCTTCAGGGTTTATTGGTCTATAGGTGGAATGAGAAACAAGAGTTTTAAAATGGCAATTGCCATCTGACTTCTGATCTCTAAAAGCAGCTTAAGAGGGTTAATATGCTTGACAAGAATCCCCCAAGACCAAGATGCTTGTGGATCATTTTTACATCAAAGGATCACTCTCCTCTCTAAACATTTAACAAGGAATGTATTTCTTTCCCATCAACATCACTGTGCGTCACATTTGACCATGATTAAAAGCACTGAGACTATGAATGCAGATAAATTATTCATGCCATGGCCTACCAAATTGCAAAGTCTTTCTTCTCACACAAAAGCTGTGTGTGACGCCTCTGCACCTCTGCCTAGAGCCTGAAGTTCAGCTGCACACCCAGGGGAGAAGCATCCAGCCAAAGGGACTTTATCCAGATTTGCAACACAATCAAAATGAAATTTTGGCTTTCAGAAAAGTTTCCTTTTTTACTGGCTACTTATTACCCTCCTTCTGGAAAATATGGTTTGCCTCCCCGTGATGCCAACTGGAAAATCTAAGGCACTGAGAAACTCTTAGAAGGTCCAGAAAGCCCTTGTTGCCAACCTTCTTGAGAAGTGCCTGTAACATCCCTGCTTTACACAGGTTGGCTGCCAGTAAGTAGCTCTTTGGCTACATATTAATTTATCTCTATCAGAACTAGAGAAGGGGAAAAGGAACATGTTGGTATTTAGAGTGCCCTTTTGCTTAAGCCTTCCAGGGATTCTTAAATTTTTTTCCTAACACCATGCAAATCCCTGGTCATTGCATTAGTGGAATGATGAGCTTACCTTCCTTGAGTGGATTTGGCTTTCCAGTAGGAAAGGAGGAATATTTGTTGAATTTAAGCTATCAAATCCATTAGTATGGGTTTGCTTGGGAAGACAGCTTGCTTGTATTAGGTTTATAGTAAAGCATGTCCAGGGGCTGGGGATGTAGCTTAGTGGTAGAGAGCTTGCCTGCATGCATGAAGAACTGGGTTTGACCCCCTGCACCACCAAAAATTTTTTAAAAGGAAATATTTAAAAACATATAGACCATGTCCATATAACTATTTTTCATTTTTAATGTTGGGGTAATCACTACAAGAAACAAACCCAACTCTGTTTAACTGAAGTAATCTGAAGATTTCAAAGAAGACTTTTAGGAACACACAAGATCTACAAGCAGGGAAAGGAGAGCAGCTCTGGAGGCTCTGGAAGCAGCCTCATTGGAGGCACACACTACTGCTGCACAGTGGAATCACTGGCGATTTAAAGCTTTGGGTTAATATTAATATCTTGAGCCCATTCTCTGAGATACTGGTTCCACGGGCCTGAGATGTGCTGCCCTTGTGGTCACTGCTGTCCACAGTGACCATGCGCTAATTATCTTTGCAGTTGCAGAGGGGGAGAGTTCTCTGGCTCCATTTGACTCACATCCCTGCCATTTGGCTAGAGGAAGACAAAGCACCTGGTTACCAGACCCAGAAGACTACAGCACTAAGGAAGGGGTATATCTCAGACAGAAGACTGTCTGGGGACCTCTTGGAGGAGGAGCAAATAGGAGTTGGACAGCCAGGCTTCCAAAACACCAGTTCTCCATAACAATTTGTAGCTATATTGGCAATAATTTAATTGATACAAAAGCACATGCTCTTTTTCCCTCCATGGGAAACAATCTTTCATTTTGTTTTTTTTTTCCAGAACCATCCTTTCAACAGAGCAAGAACTTGGGGCAATAGATATGAGATGCATCAGCCTAACGTTAATGTGAACAGCCAAGCTCACCACTGTCCCAGCAGCAGCTCAAATGAAGAGCCTCTGCTGTTGTCCTGAATGGGGAGACACCAAGAATTTCCAACCTCACTTTCCAGACCTGGAGGTGCAGCTCAGACAATGAGAAATCCTGTTTTTCCTACCACTAAATTAGAAACTACAATGACTACATATCCTCACACTACAGGGAAACACTGCATCTCCTAAGGATGGGGACAAGCTGTATGGCCCTCCCTCCCCCTCTGCATTACTCTGCAAATACTGATGTTAATCACACAAATAGTTACTCCAATTGGCACTGGTTCCATCCACCAGCATGATTTGGTATTCATCTGGTGACAGTACTGCAGGCAGATAGAATAATGAGTAGAGCGTGCAGGATAGCTCTTGATAGGGAACAGTGTTCCCGTGCCTGGGCAATAATAAATCTGATCTCGCTAAGGAAGCAGAACTAACACAGTGACCTATGCAGCACAATGACCACAGCTGTTGGCATTGCTGATTGTCCCTGAGATCATTCCAGTATTTGGAAAAGAAGAAGCCAAGTGGCTTCTTCCTCTGAGTCGCCTAAATATCAAAAGGTGAAACCATGTCCATAAGAGAGAGAGAGAGAGAGAGAGAGAGAGAGAGAGAGAGAGAGAGAGAGAGAGAGAGAGAGAGAGAATGTCTCTACATTCTGACTCATCTTACCCACACATTATTCTTCATCTCCCTCCATTCCAAGGGCCCTTTCTGGTGTTCAAGGACATCCTGAACTCTCTGGAATCATATGCAAAAATTTGCATTTATGCACCTTTCTGGGGTAGAGGTGCTACAGGTCCTATCAAGTTTGTAGGAGCATCAGTGACCCACAAAAAGGCTTAGCCCCACTGTTTGATAGAAAATCTACCTTCTCCTCCTCACCTATTCTAACAGCTTCTGTGGACCTCACCCTCTAGAGACAGATCTTGTCTCTAAGTCATTCAAACATGTGACAGTCACCACCTATCTGCTCTAGCACTTGACAGCTGTGTCCTCCTTGTCCTGGACACTGGTTTGTTACCATTCAGAATTGGGGAGACAACGGCTTCAGATAGCCTCAAGGGCTCTGTGCTTGGGGGCAGAGGCGTCTTTAACGAAGTGGGCCGACAACCCTTCCATTTAGAGACAGCTATGGCCCTCAGCAATTTAGATCTCTTAAGAGAAATAAAAAGCACTCTCTGTAGAAAAAGAAAAAGAGGGAAAGTGTTGTACTGGAGAAGAATTTATGTTCTGGTTATTGGGTGTTTTAGCTGGGGTTGCAAAAGTACTTTCAGATTCAAAGTCTGGTACATCAAAGAAAATAGCCAACTAGGAACTACAACTCATTACTATTGGCTGGCTGGGACGCTATGGATTGTGTAGATCACATTCTTTTTCCCATCCCCCAATTAACCTTAGCTCTCCAATTACCTATACCTCCCTCTACTCTTTTGTTTTGCAGAATACTGTAGTGCCATAAAAATAGTGCAGGACTCAAAGAATCAAGGCCCCGTGCAACTGCTGATGGCTACTGAACAGTTTTCATGTAGAACACTGTAGACGCCATGGCCTCAGCCATGAGTACCTGGAGACCAGGCTTCCATGAAGTATCTCATCACACCTGCACATGCAGTCCTTAGTCATATATTCAAGACACACAGATTTGGCAACTCTTAGGAATCAGGCACCAAGCCAGACATAAAAGTCTCAATTATAAAACGTCTCAGCCCTCAAAAAACTCAAATTCTGGCTGTGGAAATAGGAACTTCTGTACCTAATGAATTAGCTATAGTGCAATACAATAAATGGAATGACAGATAGGAACAAAGTGCTAAAAAAAAACAAACCTCAAGGTGAGTACAGACTGATTCTATTTGCTGTACAAGTGCCGATACTTGTTATTCAAAACGTGGTTGATGAGCCTGCGGGCATTATGGGTGGACATTATCTGCAGGCTTGTTAGGGAGGCAGAATCTCTGGCCCCTGCCCAGACCTACTGACGTGCAATTTGCATTTTAGTATGACCATGGGCAAGCCACCCATGGCCATATTAGAGTTTGAAAAGCATTAAATGTCAGTGAAGAAAAGGCAGGCACCTGGGTCCCTTGCTTAAATTCCTAACTGCAGCTGCAGTGAGAATGTGCCAGGAATCATCAGGGAAAGACATTTTACAGATCTGTAAATGTATATGGATAAAGGATTTAGAAAAAGCAGGCTACTTTGAAGTAAATTAAGTAGTTCAGTCCCCTACACCAGAGAGCCTTGGAGAAAAGAAAGATAATCAGTTGTCTCCAACATTCTTAGCTGCCTGATCACCCAAGTTGTGTCGCAGTATTAATGGCAAAGCAAGATGGAAACCCTGCTCTCCTGACTTGCACGGGGAAGATATAAAACTTTCCGAGCAACCATTCAGTATGAGTACTGACTCGAGTTACCATCTATCTTTATGACCTTGGGCAAGTCACTTAATTTCTCTTACTGTCTCTCAGATTATGCTCCTGCAAGAAGAAATACCTATCTCAAAGACTGCTATGAGAAGCTGTTGAAATAATAGTTTATAAGTTGTCTAGCTCGCTGAGTGCTCATCCACATAATAATCCTTAACATTTGATTATTATTATTATTATTTGGTTTCATTATTACCAGCTGCCATGGCAAAACCTGGCCAGTTGTTCATCAAACCTGTTTTCCTCCATTTCTGAGAAAATGGTTAGGCTGCAATTTTTCAGAATTCCATTCTCTTTGGAGTGGCCACAGGGTGTCCTGGCCAGTGCAACATCATTGGAAGAGACAAATGCCACTTGCAGGTCTGGCCCATAAAAATCTGTTTGATCTTCCATTTTCCCCCTATGTGCCACCAGATGTTAAAATCTAAGGTAGCTTTGTGAACTATGAAATTTAAACCACAGTATCTCCATTAGCCTGGGCCCCTGAGTGACCACACGGAGCCAAACTGTATCTCCTCCATTGTAATCACCTTCACTACTGACTGGTCTGTGTGTGAGTGGGAGAAAAACTATCGAATTATGGACTGAACGTTCATATTCCCCAAAATTCATATGTTGAAGGCCTAACCCTTAATGTATTAGTATTAGGAGATGGGGCTTTTGGGAAGTAATTAGGGTTAGACTGAAGAAGGGTTGTGATGGGATTAGTGGCCTTAAAAGAAGATACCCTGCTCCCCACTGCACCCCTTGCGTGCATGCACCAAGGAAAGGCAATTAAGCACAGAGCAAGAAGGCAACTGTCCAGGAGAGAGACCCTAGCAGAATTTAACCATGCTGGCACCCTGATCTGGGACTTTTGACCTCCAGAACTGTGAACAATAAATCTCCACTGTTTAAGCCATCCTTCCTGTGGCATTTTGTTATAGCAGCCCAGACTGGCTGAGACATGTTATATCAGAAATTCTAGGGTACATCTATTACAGTGGCTAGTGTCACATAACTACAGCTGGCCAGTACAACTTTTAAAGTTTTCACAGTTTATCTCACAGGGTCAGGGCAGGATTTAACAAATATGGTAATGTATTATAAACTGTGAGGTGCTATATAAATATTTAGAGAGATGAAAAAGCATACCAGATTCAGGAGTCAGGACCCACTTCAAATCCAAGCACCATGAAGTGCAAACTGGCTGACCTTGCCTAAATCATTCACACTCTGAGTAGATCTATGAAATAGAGATAACTAACACAGTACTCTAAGATGAATAAACCTAAAATTAAAAGTGAGTATTCAAGAAGTGATATGAAGAACCAGTCCTCCTGAGTTCAAACCTCAAACCTGCTACTTCCCAGCTAGTAACCTTAGGCAAGTTAATTTGCTTTTATGTGTCTCTGTTTTCATATCCAGCCAGGCATGCTGGTGAATGGCTGTAATCCCAGGACTCGGAAGGCTGAGACAGAAGGATCACAGGTTCAAGGCTAGCCTCATCAACTTAAGCAAGGCTCTTGGCAACTTAGCAAGATACAGTTTTAAAATGAAAAATAAAAAGAGCTAAGGGTGTAGCTTGAAGTTAGAATGCCCCAGGGTTCAAATCCCAGCACCAAAAAAAAAAAAAAAAGTTTTCATATCCAAAACACTTGGGATAATGATATAGAATCTACCTCATCTGGTTGTTGTATTAAATGACTTGATAAACACAGCGCTCCTAAAATAGCACCTGCTACACTGTAGCAATTAATAAATGTTGTTACCTATTAGTATTAAACAAGATATAAAAATTAATAAGCTTCAATTAGCCAACATTTCCTGCTGTGCCCATTTGACCTCCCTTCCCCTTCAAACATACAGTATTTGATGGATATACAAATAGTTGGAGAACCAAAATATTACACTAAGCCCTTTGCCATCTTTTAATATTTGTTCTTCAAGAAAATTGAGAGGAACATACCCGTGGACGGGTTGTCTCACATTCAGAAATGACCCACAGAGTAGGTACGGGGGGAGGTAAGTGACTAGCACGTTAGCTTTATTCATTTTCTTCACACTCAGTGTGAGCAACGGAAACTACATTGACCCACAACTGCACGAGTGGCTCAGCACCCAAGTCCACATTTACCAAACCATATTTAGAACCAGGAGAATTCTAAAATTCAAAGTCGTCACAAGGAGGAAGTTGAGAGCCTGAGGTGTTAGGGAATTTGGTCGTGATCACAGATAAGATCACATCCATAAACTGAGATACAAAAGGAACTTCAGACACCGGAAGAGAAGCCCCAGTGGAGCGGCAGAAAAGGGAGGTCCAGGAAAGGGAGGTGGATTGGGTGATTTAATGAAGGGAACACGATGTGCATGTATAAAATTATCAATTCCAAGCCCTATATCAGGTACAGGGAAGAGGAGGGAGTGTGGCAGAAGCCCAGGAAAGCTCCCTAAGTGCTGTGGACATGTAAAGCTCTGAACTTTATCATGATGCAAAATTATAATGCATCAGCAATTTTATTTAAAAAATTAAATATATGTTCTACATTAAATTTAAAAAGTGTGCATTAGAACCCAAGTCTCTCAATGCCCAGTTCCTGGATCACTCTAACATTCTGCCTCAAAGGAACAAAAAAAGGGAAGACTAAAAGCAAAGGCAATTTTTAAAAATATCTTTGAAAGATGATTCCAGGAGATTTGATTTCCAAGACTTCACACACCATGATGTAAGACACAGTTCTCACCAGCAGTCTGCCAGCCCGCCCCGAGCTTCTGAGGCTCTGAACACCCTCATCTGGGTCCTTCAACCTTAGGCTGTACCCCTTTCTGGGGGTTCTCAACCCTGAGTCTACGCTGGCATCATATGAAAAGACTTCTGAAAAACAGCGAGACCTGAGTCAGACTATTAAATCAGAAGATAAGAGGATGAGGCCCAAGCATTACTTTAGTGAAAGTTCCCAGTGATTCTAAAATGCATCCATGGTTATGAAACAAAGCTTCAGCTCATGGACTTCTAAGAGCAGAGGGGAAGAATGAGCTGCCAACCCTGAAATGCCAGGGCTTTGCGAGAGCATCCCACCCCTGGAGTTCCTCGGCATCTACTCAGTCACTCCGTAAACATTTGTGATGCTCTGTATCCTAGGTGCTAAAATTACAAAAGCAATAGACTCTGTCCCTGCCTCGGGGCTTCATGATATAGCAGGCACCTGAATCCAGTGAACTGGACTTGCTGGGCAGTACATGGCACCTCCCCACAACACACCCCTCCCCTCCAAAATGGTCTCCGTGGCCCACAAGGTGATCTACAGGCGATGCTTAGAAAGAGAGATGATTAAAAAACTTCTCAAGCCGGGCGTGGTGGCGCACGCTTGTAATCCCCATGCTTGGGAGGCGGAGACAGGAGGATTGCACAGGTTCGAAGCCAGCCGTGCTGGCTTAAGAGACCCTGTTTCCAAATAAAAAAGTATAAAATAGGTCTGGGAGTGTAGCCCGAAGGTAGAAGGGTTTCCAGGAACCCAGTACCACCACCACCAAAAAAAAAAAAACTTCTCAAATGAGATCGTCCTTGCTAGAAGCTGATCTCTAACATTTGGCATCTAACAAAACAGCCCGCCTTTTCATTATTAGATGTTACTGATTTCACCTCAGTGGGCCTCCTAAAAGTCACGGCAGAGTGAAGGAATGCTATTTATTTATGAGTGAGAGAGTAATCAATTACCGCAAAGATCCATGTAATATTTCTTGATATTCCTCATGTATAGCCTCTGCTGAAAATGCTGAAAGCCACTTGGTTGCCTGGGTCCATGAAGTTCTCCTATAATTGAAACTATGGAGAACTGGCAGGTTAAACTAAGTCTTGGCTAGAACAAACCTGAGAATACCTACACATCATCAGAAATTGAGTTCTGCAGGCAGCTCATTCATTGAGCTATTCAGATTTTTTTTAATCTGAAAAGACCTTGACATTTGAAAAATGGTAAAAGAACTGCTAGACGTGGGCAACAATTCAAAGGATAATTTGTCCTTCATGAGATAACAAATAAAAAACGTTTTGTGGTATCTCTCCTATCAAAGATCATTTATTAGCCTTTAATGAAATATTGTTCTGGTATAATATCACCTTTAACAAAAAATTAATTAATTAACTATAGTGTAATTTCACATATCTAGCATATGCATATGTAGTTAATTTTTTTTAAAGCCACGTCCCCAGGAGCTCTCCTCTGAACCAAGTTTGAAAAAAAAAGATGTATAAAGAAGATGTATAAATGCCTTAAACCAAAAGAAACAATAATAAGACAAACAGATAATCCAAAGCCATGCTTATAAAACAAAGATGCTCAAAAGCTTGTGGTGTCACAGGGCAAATTGACAAGATGACCAAATGTTCTACCCCTTGGTCCAACTGTTCCAACACCCGGGCTAGGCTGGAACAGGGAGTCCTCACCTGAGTAGATGGACAGAGCCCAGGAAGCCCCAACCTGGGACCTAAGGCTGAATATGCTTGAACAAAGAAAGAGGCCATATTTGTACCTGGACAATGATATCTATCAAAGTCAGGGGGTGAAGAAAGCTTTCGTACCTCAGGAGATAGGAAAGAAACCCAAGCATATCAAAATTAAATAGGTGAGAGGAAGGTATTTCTAAACACTGGCTTTGACTAGAATACCCCAGCTTAGTGCTTTTTGAAGGCCAGAAGAATCATCATACACATCTACATACTTTCAAAATGCAAGAAAAAATAAATTGTCAAAGCAATATTAGACTGTAAAGAAACCAGAGTGAACTTGTAAATTCTAAAGTGGGACTAAAATAAAAAAGAAGGAAGATACAACATCGATCCGGTGGAAAACACAAAGAACCACAGAAAAACTAATTTACAGCTTCACCACACATGTAGACTCCAGCAATAGAGCTATAGCAAGTATTTAAGGGACACTGGCCTGTGTTAGGAATCGTACAAAGCCCTTTATGTCAATAGTCTCATTTCGTTCTCACAACTCTGTAAGGAGCAGTGGACACAATTCCCATCATACGAGTTGGAGAAGGCAAACCACATCACAGTTAAGTGACCGGGTAAGGTCACTCTTCAGTCAGTGGTGGAGCCAGCTTTAGAACCCACGTGGTCTGGCTACAGAGTCATTGCTCATAACCACACTGCCTTCAACACAGAAGAAACAGCCATGACTGTGGGCAAAGAATTAAGATCCACACCATGTGTCAGGGGGAAGGAGAGGGGAAACAACACTGCAGGGCTGAGATCATGGGAGGACAGTGATTAGAGACAACACTCCCCAGCCAAAGACCATATGCACGCAGGTGTCAGTGAGCTGGGCTGCAGGGCTGGGCTCAGAGCCAAGGTCAAAAGAGGGTTTAGAGACTTGCATCTATTGGGTTCCTAAAACTGAAATTCAAAGAACAGATTCATGACCTGCTCCAAAATTTTGTAATGGAACTAATAACAATAAAAATAGTGAAAAATAATAACAGGAACAATAAAAAGAATAGGATTGCAGCTTTTATACTTGGGACAAATAAAAGGGTCTGGGGAAAAAACCCACCCCAAATGAAGCCATAGGCAGCCCTCAAGGCATGGGCAGTATCTGACCACAATTATATTTCCTAGAGTCATAAGACAAGACCAATGACCATGTGGATTCCTTGTTTGGAATGATGAATAGGGGAGAAAGGAGGCCTGGAGAAAGGAGGCCTAAGACCAAAAGCATTTCTTGCCTGGTGTACCCAGATGTAAGTGGAATCTGTTCCACCTCTACAAGGTCTGTCTCACCATCTAAAAGTGTCATGGCCACCATTCCACACTGGCTACTGTTTAAATCCTTGAATAGTGTGCCCGCCCACATGACCCCCTCAAAATCAAGTCATTCTACCCAAGTCTAGACTATTAACCTTTGCAAAGGGCACGCCGAGTGTAGAACTCTCCTCAACTACTTCCAACTGTGTCCACCCTCAAATAAGGCATCTATTACCATTGGACTCCCAGGAAAATTTCTCCAAGCCTTTTGTTTTATAAAGGCCACTTGTATTCAAGAATAATGGTATGAATAACTAGGTCAGTTTATGAAGCAAAAACCTTAATTTCCAAATCTGACAAAGACAAAAATATTGTTAAAAGTAAAAATTATGTCTTGTGCTTAAAGTCCTGGACATGCAAAATAATAGATTACAAACAGAGCAATGGATTATGTATTAAAAGTATCTAAGTTGTATTAAAAATGAAAGTGAAGCAAAGAAGAGATAATGTTCTCACTATTAAAGAAGTAGAAAAGATCAATGGATTTGAGAAGTAAACAAGATGTGAAAATATGACAACATAACTAATAAGTTTTAGCATGTAAAACACAAATATAAAGAACTGATATAAATATGTACAAAACACCCAGATTCTATTCATTAAGTGAGCCAGAGAAGAGTAGTCCACTAAACCTAAAGAAAATCTAAACAGGAAAAGAAATGTCGTATTTATAGCAACTAAAAAAAACTAAACAGCTTTAAGACATCACTGAACACATTAAACTAAAATAATTACAAATAATAAAATTCAATGTTGGCGCCATTCTATCACTCTATGGAAAAAACGAGTAAGCTGCTGATGGTAGGTGAAGTGGAGGCTGGAGGTAGGGCCACCTCCCTTGAGTAACAGCCAAAGCAGATTCTCACTTTTGCATGAAATCCTTGAAGAAGGCTGGGCACCTGATGGGGATGGAACAGAGCCATAAAGACCCAGCTTTGGCAAGAAGGGGCGATCCCAATGCAGAGTCTAGCACTGGGAAGTAAGAAGACAGAGGACTAGAAGAACCACTAATTTTCAAATGGACCACTAGACCCAAGCAATGAACATTATGGGACCGAAGACAAAAGATCCTTCCACAAAATCTCTAGCAACCTCTTGTAGCTGTGTTACTACCTTGGGATAATAAAAAAAAAAAAATCTCAGGAACTATACACTGATTCACATAAAACTTGCCCACAAATGTTCACAGCAGCATTACTCATAATTGCCAAGTGGTGGAAACAATCCAAGTGGCCATCGACTGAGGAATGGGTAAATTAAAGAAGGCATATCCAGACAATGAAATATTATTCAGCCATTAAAAGGAATAAAATTCTGCAATAAATACATTCTGACATGGATGAATCTTATAAACAGTCTGCTAAGTGAAAGAAGCCAACTGGCTAGGCAAATCCATAGAGAGAGGACGTAGACTGGCAGTTGTCTAGGGCTGACAAAGTCAGGGGGAAAGAGAGAGTGACTACTAATGGGTATAGTTTCTTTTGGAGGTGATGGAAATGTCCTAAAACTGGTTATAGTGATGGTCGCATAACTATGTGAACATACTAAACGTCACCAAATTATATACTTTAAATGGGTAAGATGTATTATATGTGAATTATACCTCAAAGCTCTTCTAAGTCCATACATACCATTAACATGAACCTCCCTCTAACCCTCTTAAAAGGCTTGGAAACAAATTTACCTTGATTTAGAAAAATAAGCTAACAGGCCATTTCTTACAGCCCAGCCTTTTGAAAAAAGTCCCTGCCTTTTAAACCTTACTTTTGTTTTTGTTGTTGTTGTTGTTGTTGTTGTTGTTGTTGGTGGTGGTGGTGGTGTGTGTGTGTGTGTGTGTGTGTGTGTGTGTGTGTGTTTCCAGTACTGGGGATGGAACCCGGGGCATTCTACCTCCAAGCTATACCCCCAGCCCTATTTTTTATTCTTTATTTTGAAACAGAGTCTCACTGAGTTGCAAAGGACATAAGTAGCTGAGGCTGTCCACGAACCGCAATGCTCCTGTCTCAGCCTCCCAAGTGCTGGGATCACAAGCATGCGCTACCACGCCTCGCTAAATCTTACGGTTTTTAAATGGAACCCCCAGCCTGTTCTGAGCTTCTCTTCTCTACCCTTGCTCAACCCCAACAGTCCCACCTTTTCTTCTTTCCTTCTTTCTCTTTGAAAATCAGTTTAGCCAGGCGTGGTGGTGCACGCTTGTAATCTCTGTGCTTGGGAGGCGGAGACAGGAGGATCGAGCTGGTTCAGAGCCAGCCTCGCTGGCTTAAGAGACCTTGTTTCCAAATAAAAAGTATAAAATAGGTCTGGGAGTGTAGCCCGGAGGTAGAAGGTCTTTCAGGAACCCCAGTACCACCAAAAAAAAAAAAAAAAAGAAAGAAAGAAAGAAAGAAAGAAAGAAAGAAAGAAAGAAAGAAAGAAAATCAGTTTAATTCTCTATCAAAATGTGACCAGCAGGCCGGCCATGGTGGTACACAGTTGTAATCCCAGCATTCCGGAGGCTGAGACAGAGGCTCCAGGTTCGAGAACAGCTTTAGCAACTCAGTGCGACCCTGTTTCAAAATAAAGAATAAAAAATAGGGCTCTGGGTAGGGGTGGGTGTAGCTCAGAAGTAGAATGCCCTGGGTTCAATCCTCAGTACTGAAAAAAAAAAAAATGTGATCAGCACTGACTCCTACTTTCCCTCCCAACAAGTCTTCCACTAAACATACACACCTCAATTCAGTTTCCAGACCTAAGGCTGTGTTCTTACCAAGAGAAGAACCACAAGTGTGCATGCTCTTATGCCCGTGCTCTCTCTCTCCTCTCTCTCTCTCTCTCTCTCTCTCTCTCTCTCTCTCTCTCTCTCTCTCCTCTCCCTCTCCCTCTCCCTCTCCCTCTCCCTCTCCCTCTATCCCTCTATCCCTATCCCTATCCCTATCCCTCTTCTTCTCCCTCTCTGTTTTATGGCAACACAACAGAAAACCTCTCATCTGCCAATGCTGCTTTCATTTCATAACAAATATCAGATTTTCAAATCTCACTTTTAAATTCCCCACCGGTTCTCTACTTCTGGCACTTCCTACCCTCTCTCTGGCTCAGCCCCGTGGCAGGCCAGCTTGTCATCTGTGCCACCCAGACCTCCTGTCCACTGCGGCCTGACTTCGTGGCTGAAGATTCATTTCACCCCTTGCCAACTGGCTTGCCCTGGATGTCCCCCAATCCCCTCCCTCAATAAGCCATTTGTAAATCCCACCTTCTGGCTTCTCTTCCTAACACCGGCCAATCACAGCTGACCAAAGGCCAGGTGGTGGCTGCCAGGTGGTCTGTGCACCACTTGAACACCCTCCGGCCTCTCCTCAGAGCGTCCCTGGTGGCCACAAGTGCAGCAGAGGCTTGTACCCCGGGAGCCCCCAGCCCAGCCGGTCCAGTTGGCAAAGCCATGGAAGACTTCCACTTCTGCTATCCTGGCTTGGCCTCTTCCCCCAAACAAAGACAAAAGAGGGCAAAGACAGCAGCACAATCACTGGGGACAAAGGAAAATCTGAAGAGACAGATTTGCACCGCTTTATGTCTTTTGTGTCTTTACCTGCCTTGGGTTCAAATGCTGTCATTTACTAATCAGGTCACTTTCAGGGACAATGTGCCCAGGTTTTAGCTTCCTCATTTGTGAAAACATGGATAATAATAGTAGCTGCTCATCGGGATATTTTGAGGATTAAATGAGACGTTTCAAATGAAGAGCTTTGGGGACTGCCGTCGTTCTATTAGTCCACATAAAGTAAAATTGTAGATGACTCTTCACATGAGGGACAATACAAAAATCAGATGGGAAAATGCTCTTACTATCTGTGATCAGCTCTTTAAAAAGATAGAAAAGGAAGGCTCCTCCCTGTTGCTAAGCAGCCTTCTGCGGGTGGAGCCTTAGCTCTGAAAATCATTCCCTGTGGTTTTAACAGCTCTGAAAAAAAAAAAAAAAAAACCTCTCTCCTCTCTCCTCTGTTCCCCTTCCTCCTTCCCTCCCTCCCTCCCTCCCTCCCTCTCCCTCTTCCCCTCCCCCCTCCCCCCCTCCCTCTGTTTTTCCCCTTGACTGGCTCAGGACAATCTGTGTTTTTCCCCCCAGAGACAAAACTGCAAAGCCTGCAAGACACAGCTCTGCTGAAACCTTTGCCCATCCTGAGGCTGCAAAGCCAGCCATGCCTCTCAGGCTGAAACAAAACTCCCTCTCTCTCAGAGCCCTGTTAGGATGGCTTCTGCTGGCAGCTCTGCCACAGAACTGCATGTGGTGGTGTAATCGATACCTCATCAGCAGCATCATGAGTTCAGTCGGGGAACTGGAAGGCCACCGGATGCAAGGATTTTAATGTTGCTGGGGTCCCCCCCCCCCACCAGTGCCTCTTTACTACAGGGAAGTAATTCTCAGAAAAATTCTAGCCCTTTTTTTATGTGACAAGCCAACAACCTCCCCGTCCACCCCAGCTGGACCATAACCTCCTGTCCGAATGCCATCCACCCAGGTTACCTGCAGCCTACAGGTCTGCATACCTCACCCTGTTTTAGTAGAGCAGTTTCCCTGTGCCCCTGGGGCTGTTTCCTGATTTTATGAACTTGGATAAAACTTAAATATGTTCCTATGATGACATGAATTGTACATGCATTTTTGGATTCAGTAAATATTTACTAAGCACCTCCTGTGGGTCAGGCACTGTCCATGCAACATGGGAGCTCACACTTTTTTTTCAGTACTGGGGATGAAACCCAGGGGCTTTCTACCTCCGAGCTACACCCCCAGCCCTATTTTTTATTCTTTATTTGAAAACAGGGTTTCACTGAGTTGCAAAGGGCCTCACTAAGTAGCTGAGACTATCTGTCTCAGCCTCCCAAATGCTAGTATCACAAGCGTGCGCCACCATGCCCAGCTGGGAGCTCACACTTCCCAGGGGAAAGGGAGGAAGCTTATAATGGATAGTCCCAAGAGAATAGGAAGTGCTTGGACATAACCATATGAAGGAATCACTCTACAAGAGCCCGTGATCCAGGCCCTGGTGCTTCCCAAAGTGAGCAACACCTTCAAGAGTCTCACAAAGTGAGGAGTGAGCCAAAGAAAACCATGTGCCAAGGCATGTGTGCAGGCACCTGCACTCCATGGAGACACACTTCACCACGGATTATCCATCACAGGGCCTCTCTTAAAACTTCACATTAAACATCTTACATCTTGAAATTTATTGTGTTCCATCCCATTGGGCAGAAGGTCAGGGAGAACATTTCTGTGAGTCATACCTCACTGGATTTCTACATCTTGTTAAATGTACGGCAACTCTTTCTGAAGTGTCGGAGACAGGCTGCCCAGCTCCCCGCCTCAGTGCACCAAGGGGTCGTTCCACTCAGACAGACACATGCCTTCGCCTTGGGCTCGGGGCCGACCAAGGAGGCTGTTGGGAGACTCCTCCAGAGAAGGAGGCAACAGCTGTCTTCTAGCTTCTGCAGCTCTGCGGTCCCTGAGCAACAACCTCCTCGCCTAAATCCTGAGGAGTTGTAGCCTCTGTCCTGGTCACTGACTCCAAGTCATTAAAACTTCACTCTGAGTCCTGGTGAACTGGCTTGAGACCTGGAATCTACGTCCTCTCGGCTACTGATTGAGCGCTCACTCTATGCCTAGTGCCATTCCAGGCTCTGGAGATGCAGAATCCAACAGGGTACACAGGTCTCACTCTCAGGGAGCCTGAATTCCCATGGAAGAGATATATACTAGATGAGCAACAAGCAGTAAATGAGAGATGCTTTCTTCACAAGTTCTATAAAATAGAAAAGATAAAACAAAAAAGATAAAACAAAAGCGGGGCGTGGTGGCGCACGCCTGTAATCCCCGCGCCTGGGAGGCGGAGACAGGAGGATCGCGCAGGTTCGAAGCCAGCCCCGCGCGCTGGCTTAGGAGACCCGGTTCCAAACAAAAATATAAAATAGGTCTGGGAGTGTAGCCTGGAGGTAGAAGGGCTTCCAGGAACCCCAGTACCAATAACAATAATTAATAATAATAATAATGATAATAATAATAGTAACAGGGTGATATGTTTCAGGTAGAACGTACTTTTAACAAGGTGCACACGGTGACATCTGAGCTGAGACTCTAATGATAATCAGGACCCAGAGCGTGTGTGCATGCATGTTTGTGTATGTGTGTGTTGGCACAGGGGCTAGGGATGGTGAGTGTAGAAGAGGAAATCCAAGGTCCTGTGTTATAGTGAGCTTGGTGGATTCCAAGGCTGGCAGCTGGAGGGTAGTGATCTTGGAGAGGTTAGAGAGGCCACAATGGGTAGGTGCCATAGGCCATTGTGTGGTGTCTGTATCTTATTCTAAGAATAATGGGGAATTCATTGGAGAGTTTCAAGAAAAAGGGTGATATGCTCTAACTTATATTTCTAAAAGATGACTGCATCAAAGTGCTCTGAATTCTGGCCCTATAGCATCTACCTTGGCCTCCCTCAAATAGCCTCTCTGAACTTGACCTTTGGCTTATAAACTCCAGGTCCTCTAGTCTAATGCCCCACCCCAGCCTCTGGCTGTTCACAGTAATAGACACAGGTGAGCCCTGGCCGAAGCCCATTCCCCTCAACACCCTCACCGCATTCATTCATCTAATGCCTTTCCCATAATCAGCATGGCCTTCTTGCTTATTAGCCACATCCTTGATTGCAGAGTGAACTTTTTCATCAAAACTGCAGAGCCTCCTTGCTATGAGAGCAGCCAGCATGGCCGGTTCCCCATTTCAGCATGGTAACAGATTCCTGCCTGGCATTCAGATTGGCCATGGTTCCCTCAGGCTGCCCCCAAAAACAGTTGTGTGGGGTTTCCAGGTTTTAAAAGACTGTGTGGGGGATATAAAGCAAAGTTCCTCATGCAAGGATGGGCGTGCCTAGAGAGTATTCAAAGGATACAGATATGGCCAGACCCACTTGGGATTTAACAAATTACAATGGGGTTGGGAAGGGAAATTGTATTTTTTAAATATGCCAGCCAATTCTGATATGCATCTCTGTTTAAGAGCCACTAGAAGCCGGGCATGGTTGCACATGCTTGTAATCTCAGCATTTGGGAGGCTGAGTCAGGAGGATCATGGTTTGCAGCCAGCCTCAGCTACTTAGTGAGGCCCTCTGAAACTCAGTGAGACCCTGTTGCAAAAAGAAAAAAAAAAATAGGGCTGGGTGTGTAGCTTGGAGGTAGAATGCCCCTGAGTTCCACCCCCAGTACTGAAAATATAAATAAATAAATAAATAAATAAATAAATAAATAAATAAATAAGATCCAAGCCGGGCATGGTGGTGCACGCTTGTAATCCCCATGCTTGGGAGGCTGAGACAGGAGGATTGCGCAGGTTCAAAGCCAGCCTCAACTACTTAGTGGAACTCTCAGCAACCTAGTGAGAACCTGTTTCAAAATAAAAAAATACAAATATAGGTCTGGGTGTATAGCCTGGAGGTAAAAAGCCTCTGGGTTCTACCCCCAGTACCACACACACACACACACACACACACACACACACACACACACACAAAGATCTATTAGAACTAGGAGGAATCAGCTCTATTTATTAGCTTACCACTGCAAATTCTTTTTTTGAACAAGGCTAAGTGAAAAATAATTTTGTATTCATATACTTGCAGCAACAGTACCAGAGGAGGCTAGATGATCCTCCTACTTCTATGCATGTGGCTACTTCAGAAGAAGAAGGGGTGACGAGTCAGATGTTGGTGGGAATAGTCAGCCTGGATTCTCAGCTCAGCAAATGGTCGCAGGAGAACGAGAAGTCTCTCCTTCATGCTCATTGCTGTAAATGTTCACAGCTCCACAGGAGCAACCAGCAAATGCTCACACCCGGGGGTCTCAATATCACGTTCTCTGAAAATACATATTCTGCAAGGCTTTCAATTCCCTTGGAGATTCCCCTGAAGGGTTAAAATATTGCAGACCCCTTTAATTAACAAAAAACCTTATAGCACCAAATAATTATAACTCCTGCGTCCTTCTTTGCTCTACAGTGTTTACAAAGATGACAGGCTCCGTCCTGGAAGATGCAGGACCAAAACAAACTGAGAAGCAAGAGACTGGAACCATTTCATTTGGCAGGTGTTCACTGAATACCTACTGTGTGCCATTTTCTTTATGATACACTCTACTTGTGCTATTAACTTAATTGTCCAAGCCATTTCCATAGCAGCAATTGTTATCATTATCTCTCTTTCACAAATGAGAAAGTTGGGAGCCCAGGGAGCTTGATAAAGGCGGGGGGCCTTCCCCAAGGAACAGCATTAATGCCAGAGTCAAACCCAGACATGAGTCTAAAGAGAGCGCTCTTTCATGTGGCTCTCAGAGTCTCATACAAAACATGCACTGTGGGTTTGCTAAGATGAACCAGCCTTACACCCCCACCCTCCAGCCACTCACAGAGCAATGGCAAAATAGATGGGTGTGTGATTAATGTTTAAGACTCAATGTGATCAGTGCTGCAAAATGAAAGCTGTGCGCTCTGGAATCATGGAGGAGGGCAAAGTTAAATCCAATTCAGGATAAATTTACAGCTTCACAATCTTAGTTAGCACTTCCCAAGAGAAGTATTTAACTAGTGAAAAAGTCAGGACAGAGTTATTCTAGATGGACCTTAAAAACAGCCAAGATGAAGAATGGGGAACATGTTCAGGGAATGGAGAATAATTCAATATGACCAGAAAATCAAATTAACCACATAGCCTGTGTGTGTGTGTGTGTGTGTGTGTGTGTGTGTGTGTGTGTGTGTTACTGGGGATTGAGCCAGCACATCCAGTCTACCTCCAAGCTACATCCCCAGCCCTATTTTATGTTTAGTTTGAAACAGGGTCTCACTAGGTTGATGAAAGTCTTACTACTTTCTGAAGCTGTGTATCTTCAAACCTGTGATCTTCCTGTTCCAGCCTCCCAAGTACTTGGAGTAAAAGCATGTGCCACTATGCCTAGCTTCCAGATTAATCTCTGAATTCCTCACTCAGAGATGGGGACCAACTTTATACCAGAGGATTACTCAGAGTCTATCTAAAACAGGGATTTTGAGAAGAAACTCTATTTGGGCCATTTTAGACTGCTGACAGCTTCTCCCGCCAATGAGCCTTCATACATGCTTTTCCTTCTCTTCAGTGTGATGACTCCTCCACAACCTTCACCTTTGCCTTGGTCATCACCTCCACCAGGAAGATTTCCCTGACCTTCCAGTACTGGGCTAGGTGCCCCTCCAGTTTGCTTCCTTGACATCCAAGTTTGACCCTGCAACACTTAATATCCTGTAGCTCTGCCCCTCCCACCAGATGGAATTTCCTGGAAGGGAGAAACTATGGTTATTCATCCTTGGTTTTTCCAAAGATTCCTGTCACCTAATAGTTGCTTGGTCAGTGTTAGATGGACTAAACACTCCAAAAATAAAGCCTTACATTCATGATGAATCCATTTTCAACAAGGGCACTAAGACTATTCAATGGAAAAAGAATCATCTTTTCAATGAATGGTGCTGGGACAACTAGATATCTACATGTAAAGCAATGAAGCTGGGCCCTACCTCATACCACATACAAAACTCAAAATGCATCAGAGACCCAAATGTAAGAGGTAAACCAATAAAACTCTTAGAAGAAAATATAGGAATAAATCTTCATAACCTTGGGTTAGACTATGGTTTCTTAGCTATAACACCAAAAGCACAAGCAACAGAAGAAAAAACACATAAACTGAACTCCATCCAAATATTTTAAATTTTCTTCAAAGGAGGCCACCTTCTGAAGGGGAAACTCCTTCAGGAAACCTGAATAGAAGGGATGCACCTCAATGTCATTAAGACAATCAACCCGAAGCCAACATCATATCGAATGAGGAAAGACTGCCTGAATTCCCTTTAAAACCAGGAACAAGACAAAATGCCCACTATCACCAGTCCTTTTTAATACAGTCCTCAAGACTCTTGCCAGACCAATAAGACAAAAGAAGGATATCAAAGGAATTCAAATGGAAAAGAAGAATTAAAGTTATCTTTATTTACAGATAACATGGTCCTATATCTAGAAGACTAAAAAAACTCAACCAAAAGACTACTAGAGCTGATTAACAAATTCATCAAAGTAGCAGAATACAAAATCAACCTTAAAAAAAAATCAGTAAATCTCCCTTTACTCATGGATAGGCAAAATAAATATTATCAATTACCAAAAGTGATCTACAGAGCCAATGTAATCCCTTTCAAAATACCAATATTATTCTTCATAGACCTAGAAAAATCAATCATAAATTTCACATTAAAAAAAAGACCCAGAAGAGCCATAAAACCATGCAGGAGGCATCACAATTCCTGGTTTCAAATTATGCTACAGAGCTATAATAATAAAAACAGCATAGTACTAGCACAAAAATGGACACATCAACCAATGGAATAGAAAAAAGATAAAGAAACAGATCCACATACTTACAGCCAATTGATTTTCAACAAAAGTATCATATACGTAAGCTGGAGAAAAGACAGCCTTTTCAATAAATGGCGTTTGGAAAACTGGTTATTCATTTATAGAAAAATGGAACTAAATCTTTACCTCTCACCCTATACAGGAATCAACCCAAGATTGACCAAAGATCTAAAACTTAGACCAGAAAATGTGAAGCTTTAGAGGAGGGCACGGGTTCAACATTCCAACATATAGGTACAAGTAGTAACTTCCTCAACAAAACCCCCAAAGCTCTGCAAATTAAAACAAGAACTAACAAGTGGGATGGCATCAAACTAAAAGGTTTCTACACAGCAAAGGAAACCATCTAAAGAGAAAGCCTACAGAATGGGAAAAGGTCTTTTGCCAGATATCCCTCTGACAGAGGACTAATATCTAGAATATACAAAGAACTTAAAAGACTTTACACTAACTGAATTGAAGAGACACTTCACAAAAGAAGAGATACAAATGGTCAACAGATACATGAAAAAGCATTCATTATTAGCAATCAAGGAGATGCAAATCGAAACTACAGTGAGATCCCATCTAACTCCAATCAGAGTGGCAAGCATAAATAAGTCAAATAAAAAGCCGGGTGTGGTTGCACACGCTTGTAATCCCAGCATTTGGGAGGCTGAAACTGGAGGATCACAGTTCGCGGACAGCTTTAACTACTTAGTGAGGCACTCCGTAACTTAGTGAGACCCTGTTTCAAAATAAAGAATAAAAAATAGGGCAGGGGTGTAGCTTGGAGGTCGAATGCTCCTGGGTTCCATCCCCAGCCCCCCCCACACACAAAAAGAAGTCAAATAACAATAAATGTTGGCAAGAATATGGGAAAATAGGAATTCTTCTACACTGTTGGTAGGATTACAAACTAGTTAAGCTGCTATGGAGATCAGTGTACAGATTTCTTAGAAAACTGGGAATGGGTCCATATGATCCAGCTATACCACTCCTGGGTATCCTTCCAAAGGAGTTGAAACCAGAAAACTACAGTAATATATACAAAACCATGTTCATAGCACAATTTACAATAGCCAAATTATGGAACCAAGCTAGGCGTCCAACAATAGATGAATAGATTACAAAATTCAAAATTATGGAATATCCACAAAATGGAATTCTACTCAACAATAAAGAACAAAATTGTGTCATTTGAAAGAAAATAGACAGACTGGAGAACATTAAGTGAGATTAGCCAATCACAGAAAGTGATATGTTTTCTCTCATATGCACCAGCTATGGAGTAATTGGGCTATAAGAAGGACTCCAGATAAGAGAGGAGAAAGCTCCGTGGAGCCAGGGAAGTGGTCTAAGGGAAGTAAAGGAGGAAGACCGAGGTTCATTAATGGAAATACTACCATCAACTATGTGTACATATGTGAATATACCAATGAAGAAGAGGGAGAGGAAGAGGAAGAAGAAGAGAACCCCAGCTAGGTGTAGTGGTGTACACCTGAATCACGTACTTGGGAGGCTAAGATAGGAGGATCACAGATTTGAGACCAGCGAGTGGTAACTTAGCAAGACCCTGTCTCAAAATAAAAAATAAAATAGAGCTGGGGGTGTAGCTGAGAGGTAGAATGCTCCTGGATTCAATCCCCAATTTCAAGGGGGCATGCACACACACACACACACACACACACACACACACACACACACAGTGAAACCCATAGACTGGAAAAAAATGTTTGCAAACCATTTAATAAATCAGAACTTGTATCTAGAATATATGAAGAACTCTTCCAACTAAGCAACAAAAAGACAAATAATCTTAATTTGAAAATGTTTGAAGAGGGAAAGAGATATAGTTCAGTGGTAGAGCACATGCATGGCATATGTGAGGCCTTAGGTTCAAACTCCAGCATCAAAGAATAAAATAAAATAAAGCAACCAGAGGATTTTAATATACATTTTTCCAAACAAGACATAAAAATAGACAATAAGCTCGTGAAAAGATGCTCTATATTATTATCCATTATGGAAATGCAAATCAAAACTGGAATGAGATAGCATTTCACATATACCAAAATGGCTAATAATTTTAAAAAAGAAAGTAAGAGTGTTGAAGAGGATATGGAGAAATTAGAAACCGCCATTACTGGTGAGTTTGTAAAATGTTGTAGCCACTTTGAAAAACAGTATGGCAGTTCTTCAAGTGGCTAAATACAAAGTTGCCATATGAGTAATTTCACTTCTAGGTATACATCTAAGAGAATCAAACCAAACATTCACACAATAACTTGTACATAAATGCTCATAGCAGCATTACTCACAGTAGCCAAAAGTTAGGGGGAAAACACAATCATATAATACCCAGTTAATAGATAAACAGAATGTTGTACATTCATACAGTAAAATAGTAAATAAAATAGCAAAAGAGAAATGAAATATTGGTATCGTTCAAAATATGGATGAAAGCTGAAATCATACTAAGTAAAAGAATCCACACACAACAGGCCATGTATCATATGATCTTATATAATACATAATATCTAGAAAAAGCAAAACCATGGAGAAGAACGTAAAGTAACAGGTAGATTGACTAAAACTTTGTACATATATATTAAGGTTAGATAGTGGTGATGGTTGTACTATTCTACGAAGATACTAAAAAACCACTTAGTTGTACAATTTAAATAGGTAAATTTTTTTTTTTGGTGGTACTGGGGTTCCTGGAAGCCCTTCTATCTCCGGGCTACACTCCCAGACCTATTCTTACATTTTTATTTGGAAACAGGGTCTCCTAAGCCAGCACACGCGGCTGGCTTCGAACCTGCATGATCCTCCTGTCTCTGCCTCCCAAGCGTGGGGATTACAAGCGTGTGCCACCACGCCCAGCTAAATAGGCAAATTTAATGATATGCAAATTATATCTCAATCAAGGTACTACATAAGAAACAAAAACAAACAAACTATAACCTCCACTTGGGACCACTTTTTCCCAGAGCCAACCCAGCCCACAGCACATTGCTGCACCCTTTCCAACGCTTACTTTTCCTACCTTCCTGGAGAGATTTTAAAAACTATTTGTTGTTATTCCTACAACATTAAAAAAAAAACTCAAGCTTACTATCTTCATTCCACTCAGGACTAGGGAGCAATAAAGTATACTTACAGAAATTACAATGGCACAGAAGCTAGAATTATGATTATGGAAAGCCATATTTTAGCCGAGAAGGGTTCATTATAATATATATTTTTAAAGCAGTGCTGAGAATGCTAATCAACAGTCACAAAATTTAATCTTCTCACTGCATACATGATGTTTTTCTACCCAAGTTTATAAATAACCAACATCGCTTGCCAGGACATAAAAGGGGATGGTCAAACAGGAAGGGACGCAGGATCAAAGCACTAGGAGATCCATGCCCTGTCGACACAGCATCATTCCGGATGATGTGACGGTGACAGAACTGAGTCCGCAGGTGTGTCCTAGGTCTGGGGTGACACAGAGGCATCCTGGAGGCACCACCACAAGTGCCAGCCGGTGACTCTAACCCTTTTTGCCTGAGCTTAGTATTTTCCTATCACTGCAGTGATTTAAAACTAATTCTCTTTGATGGTTTTGTTTTACGAACCTCGTGTCACCCTTAGAGATCACTGGAGCTACCCTGGGGCATCAACTGCAACACAAAATCTTTGGCGCCATGGAAACTACTGACGGGAGAAAAAATATGAAAACGTATACCCCTGTAAAATTTCCAAATGTGCTAAAATCAGCAGTTCTCTTTGGAGAGCAGGAATGGAATACGTGCCAATCGATCTGTTTTAGAATCCAAATGGCTTTGCTCAAACTGCGATAGCCCCACTGGGCAAAAAAAGCTTTGGCACTTAAAAAATGATTAAAAACTCCCTGCTATTTATAATGATGGAGAAATGTCACTGAGAATTAAATGTTTTGTCAGTAGAATAATGTGGCTGTCTGGAAAAGGCTGTAGATACATGCAGGGAATTAATGACAGGGTTGGGGGGACTGCAAACAATGCCCTACTCCTAGGAACACACAAAAAAAACAAGTTTTTGTTGGGGGTTTATTTTCTCTTACTTTGTTTTAACTGCAAGGGTCCCCCCTTCTCATTCACCAGAACTCTGAGTGACAGGAGACAAGCAAGGCAGATTTCTAGGTGTGACCTTCTGTCGTTGCACAGTGTCATCCTTATTTTTCCTCTGAATTCTCAGAATAAATTCATGCTCTATCACTCATTAAGGTACACACACACATGCAGATACACACACACACACACACACACACACACACACACACACACACACCAAATCTATTACGCTACCCAGACAGAGAAAGCAATGAAGACTAAACACAAACGGCGGCACTGTTCTTGGGATCGGATGTTGGGGATTCTGATAGGAATCCAAATAACCACGGAGTCAGGACAAACTACTCAACCAGCAGCCAAGACGCTGCCACAGGCCTCAACAACCTTCCTTTTCCACATGGAACTTTCACATCTACTAGCAAATCTGCTCACACACTTGGCCTCTACCATTGATTTCCTGCCGCATGAACCATCCCTAAGCTGAAGCCTTCCCTTTGCTCATGGAAACTCTCTCTGCCAGACATGCTTTTCTCCAGAAACGTTTCCTTGTTTCATTAGCACGAGCGTGTGCTTGCCTTCTGTTTCCTACTTGTTAATCCCAACGTGCTTTATTATAGAACAAAAGATCCTGGCATCGTCATCTCAATAAATTCTAGACTGCCTTTCCTACCCCTCCCCTCTTCCTCTGACTGCTGATGCTTCTCCAACATTGCAACCAGCGCTTGTGCAGGCACTTGCTTGGTATAGGTGTACTTGCAGGTGTTAGCCATGGAAAAATATAAGGACAAAAGTTAACCGTTTTGCAATGCATACTTTTACAAAGGTATAAATGGTTCCTGTTTGCTTCATATTGATATATGAATTTATGATCCGCTCACTCGATGATGTTTAACAAGTGCCGACTAGGTGCCAGTCAGGGCACCAGCCGCTGAGGAGAACAAGGTTAGCCCCCTGCCTGGAAAGCACTTAGAGGCAAATAGAGGAGACAGATGCATCTTCGTTGGGTTTGGATGTTGGGACTGTGCCGTTGAAAAGCCATACAAGAAGTGTTCCAACTAGGGCACACATACAGGATGGGAACGTGCTGCAGGACCTCTGACCAAGCAGGGCTCTGGGGGCAGAGAATTCTCCCCACAGGGGCTGACAGTGGAGGAGGAAAGGAAGACAAGCAGGAGCTGGGGGTTTGGGGTGGTGATAGAGGAAGAATGCTGTAGGCAGGGAGAACATCTCTAGCTCAGAGACACTTGGCATGCTTTTAGATTTCTTAGGTTTGCAAAATATTCACTAGAATGGGATCAAAGACTTGGGGGTGTGGGAAGAGGCAGGGCTAAGAAGTCTGGGCTGAAGTCTAAGAGCATCACAGAAATCCCATAGAGCAGAACCAAGGATTTCAAGGTGGAAAAGAGGCAGGACCATCCAAAAGGGGCCAGTAAGCCCTGCTACCGTATGTAGATTTTTTGCTGAGGCCACAGAGAGTCATCAGGAAGTTTTAAGCAGGAAAGTGATCTGAGCAGATGTGTGGCTGGAAAAATCACTCTGGCTGTAACTTAGAGAGTGGATCTAAAGAAACATATCGGGTCAGGGAGAAGGGAATGCCAACGTATGTAAATGTCACCCAGATAAAAAGACACACACACACACACACACACACACACACACACACACACACCACCTCTGCAGCCAGTCATCTGTTGGCTCCTCTGCATCCTAAAAGGGGACACCAAGTCCCCTTTCCACATCTTCCAGCTTGACACACAGCAGGCGACTAACAAATGCCTGCCAGTTGGATGAATGGTAGAGCGCCTGGGTGGATGAATGGAAGCATGAATGAACAAATGACAGAGAACGAGGCCTTTGGGAAGTGGCCGTGGCTAGCTTATAGGCCACAGAACCAGGCAGGACTTCACTGAAATCCTAGATCCAGGATTTACCAGCAGTGTGATGTTGAACAAGTTACATAACCACTTTGAGATTGTTCCCACATTTATAAAAAGAAGATAATATCTGTTTACATAGGATTAAATGAGACCCTGGGTGCCAATTGTCAAATGAGGCTGAGGCACAAGCCAGGCACTAAACAAATATACCTCTGCCCCTTTCAACTTTCTTTGACCTCCTTCCACATGGCACTAGTATGGGTTTCCAGAAATACAGAAATATAGCTTAGGAGAGAAGAACGATGAAGGAGATTTTCCTTTGAGGGAGTACTGGGGATTGAACCCAGAGGCCTTCTATTTCTGAGCTATACTCTAAGCCTAATTTTTTGTTATTGTTGTTTTTAGTTTTTAGTTGGGGTCTAAGTTGTTGAAGGTCTTATTAAGTTTCTGAGGCTGGCCTTGAACCTATGCTCCAACTGTTACAAATACTGGGATTAGAGGCATATGCCACCACATCCAGCTTATAGTAGACATTCTGAAACAATGTAAGGAAACGTAAGGCAATGTGAGGCAATGTAAAAAAAATATATGTTTTAAAGTTTTCTTCTTAGCCAGGCATGGTGGCACACACTTGTAATCCCAGCATTAGGGAGGCTGAGACCAGAGGATCACGGTTCGGGGACAGCCTCAGCTATGTAGTGAGGCCCTCCACAACTTAGTGACACCCTGTATTAAACTAAAGAATAAAAAATAGGGCTGAGGTTGTAACTTGGAGGTCAAATGCCCCTAGGTTCCATTCCCAGACCCACCAAAAATTTTTTTCTTCTTGGTAATAAGAGAACTGGCCATGCTTCATTCCAGCTACTCAGACAGTAAACAGCAGTACTTTAAAAGTGTTTAAAGCCAGGTGTGGTGGCACACACTTGTAATCCCCGCGCTTGGGAGACTGAGACAGGGGGATCGCACAGGTTTAAAGCCAGCCTCAGCTACTTAGTGAGGCTCTCAGCAGCTTAGTGAGACCCTGTTTTCAAATAAAATATAAAATAGGTCTGGGAGTATGGCCCGGAGGTAGAAAAGCCCCTGGGTTCCACCCCCAGTACCACAAAAATGTGTTTATAGAGCAAAGACGTTAAAGTGCTTAGGAAGGGTGTCATAAACAGTAATATAAAATGGCATAGGACAGTCCTCCCTACTCATGCTCTGCCGAGTAGGAAAAGATTCAGGCTGTGTGTGACCTACAGCTACCAACCAGACTGATTTCAACCAGCCATCTTTCAACGGAGTCCCTGAGATTAGCCTGAGAACGGATGTCATTTCTTTCCCTGTGGCACAAGAACCCATGTGTATGGAATGGGCTGTTCTTTTGCACTAGAGGTTAGTATTCAGTGTTATTTATTAATTATTCTGGGTGGTTTCACCTGGTGGTCTTCATCACTAATGCATCCTACAACACCATCTACATTTTTGTTTTCTGCAATTCATTTACATTATCTTTCAAAAGAGATGAGCCAAACAAAATGGGTAATGTCGAAATACGGGAGAGAATGGTTAAGAGGAGGAAGGCATGAGTCAACAATAAGGATGACTATGTTTCCCAAGACTGCATGTAGAAAAAAAAAAAAAGAGGGTACTGACATTTCCTGGCACTCGTGTGCTGAGTGGTATATATACATGGTACCTCCTGTGGTTCTCATAATAACCCAGTGAGGTAGATGCCACATTTAAATCAATGTGAAGCATCATTAAAAACAGAAAAGGCTGCCCACTAAACCATGACAAAAACACTTTAATTCTGGATATATTAAAATATAAAAATATATAGCTGAGGAAATGTGGTATTATCATTTCCATTTTACAGGTAGAGAAGTTGAAAAACAAGGACCTTGCTGAAGGTTACTGGTCACGGAGGAGAAGAACTGGGTTTTGAACCCAAGCAGTTTGGCATCCAGAGAGCTCAGAATATACTGTCTCTGAATATCCTGTCAGAATAGACTGATCTCTAAATATACTGTCTCCCTCATGCTGTTTCCTGGAAGCATAATAAAGATGGACATAGGTTGACAGTCCAGGTGGACATAGGCTGAATTACAATTCTCATTATTTGAGAAACAAACAAATTAGCTTCTCAGGGAAGCCAAAGCTTTTACTAATCCAAAACTCAAGAGGAAAATTTCTTACAGACATTATGTAAGGGGGACATGGCATATGATTTTATTGAGACCTTCAAAAACAGTTGGAAGGCTAATATATAAATATATCCTAATGAAAACTATTTTTCATATATGACTAAGGTCATATAGTCCGATAATGTCACCTTCCCACAGCCTACTATGACCTGTGGATAAAAGCAGAGAAGTAGAAACTATGCTCCTTAAATTCTGCTCCCTAAATACCATTGATTTCTATCTGGCTCTTACTAGAAACTGGTTTATTAGACAGAATACTCTCTGGCAAAGAGCTCTGCTGATTAATAAATGCTGTCTATTTTGTGTTCCATTTATGAATTAGAAATTTGCTAGACACCAAATGAGTCAGACACTCTTTGGGATTCAGCACACACAATCCATCTTCCAGAAAGAGTCTCCACAGGCTGGCTTCAGCAAGATGGAGACAGAGACTTTCTGCAGCATCGTGTCCTGAGGAGGCACTGAGCTTCAGAGTTGACACCTAGACCTGAAACCAGCTCCAACACTCTCTACTGGGTGACCCTAGGCAAGATGAAATCTCGATGCCTCAGTTTCCATGTCTGCAAAATGAGGACCGTAATAAGCCCTGCCTCCCAGGGCTGCTATGAAAATGTAATGAGACAATTCACATAAAAGACTTAGGACATCTGGCACATGATGAGCATTCTGTCCATGTGGGCTGATTTTATTATCTGGGCAGGCTTTTTTTTTTAACCAGATAATTAATTTAGCAATAGTAACACTCAGGCCCTCTTGAGGAAAAGCTGCACAGGTGTGAGCCATTTTGCTCTTCAAGCATGAGGAACAGTGAAATGCCTGGGGACTGCCATGCAAGGGACAGCAAACACCTACAAGATCCCAGCTCAGTGATCCTGGACGCCTGCGCACATGGCAAGAACCAAATTTCAGATCCCAGCTCAGTGCTCACCTGCTCCAGGCTGGCGAGCCTCTTTGTACCCTGAGGACAATCTCTTCCCCCATGCAGCAGGGCAGTAACTTGGGTGACCTATGTGAAGTGCCTGGCACACCACAGATACTTACTCTATAACATACACCATTGGTATGCCCGCCTGTTGTACTTTATTTAGGTACTGGTTTTCCTCCTTACTTGCAGGGTGGTCTATAATAATTTCGCTTTTTATGCCACCTGAAGTGATTCCTTTTCGTAGAGGTCATTGATATTTGTCTATTTTTTTTAAGCTCCAAAAAATAAAATAGTTGCCTTGTGAAGGAAAAAGGGAGGTGGTCTATAAGACTGCTTTGTTCTATTTTAAACAAAACAGGTCTATTTCTTATGAAATAGAACTGATTATTCTTCAGATAAAGAATTATGTATATAAATCAACCCTCCAATTCAACCTTCACATTATTCTTACCTATTTTTAAATATCTTGACTAAGCAATTTCACTGCAGAAAAATTAGAAGATACAGATAAAGAAGAGAGGAGGAAGAAAGAGTGTGCCCGAACTCCATCATACAAGGATAAGCACACACAGCATTTGGTGTCTACTCTCCCAGGACATTTTTCTCTGCTCATACACATATACACGGACCTCCATGTTTAATAGTCTCCACACAGCAAAGACCAGGAATCCCCCTCCCTCACTTTACCAATCTCCGCAAGGAACAAGATGTATATGCTTAAGAGGGATTTTTGTTTGGGTTCTTAGCATAAACAGATAGGTAACCAAATTATTTTTAATTAAACATACTATCCCAAGGCTGACAGTCTCTCTCATATGTGTATCTCCTGGTCACCAACATTATGTAATGAGTGCCAGGAAGACAAATACCCCCACAGTCACAAGGAGATGCCCAAGCAGAACAAATTCTGAGACATATGCCTACTCAAGCAAGCTGACCACAGGAGCGGACATGTCAACACACATACACCACTCCATGGTTTTAGCCAGGAGATGACTCCAATATACCATACACCCTTAGCTCGCCCCTCCTATACAAGTGCACACCTACAGAAGTCCTGACAAATACAATGTTCTCCTTTCCGCATCTCCATCCTCACAATCCAGGCAGCAGGTTTGGGCTGCACTGCTGTGTAGTGACTGGTTCTTTTGTAGGGGGGTAGAATCCAGAGCATTCTACCTCTGAACTATCCAGAACTATTGTTTGAAAATAGTGTCTCACTAGGTTGTTGAGAGTCTTGCTTCATTGCTAAGGCTCTCCTTGAACCTGTTATCCTCCTATCTCAGCCTCCCAAGTACTGGAATTACAGGTATACACCACCATACCCAACTGTGACTGGTTCTTCAAAACCAGGTGCATGCAAGTTCACCGCACTCCCTGTCCCCACCTCCCCCAGTCTTAAGCTGCCACCCCTCCCACCAAGAGGCACTCCTGAAAAGCCAAGTTTCTATTTCCACTCCAGTGAAGCCAAGGTCCCTTCCCGAGGCCAACAAGCACTTGGGACTGGTTGTTATTTGCTATGTTCACGTGATACAGGAAGCTCTGTCCAAAGCAGCCACAGTCAGCAAGGTGCTCATACATTCTAATCACTGTCTTTGAAAGGCACAGCCCTGGTGAAGAGGAGAAAGCATGGTAAGGAACACAAGAGGCATTCTATAGGTTGCTGATGGAACCAAGACAGAAGGAGCAGGTGGATGAAGGCTGTTTCTACCAGCTGCAAGAGAGGAAAAGGCTGATGGATGGGGCGAATGGCAGCATAACTCACAATCAGCTTTTCATATCCTCCAAGACACTGTTTCTTCAACTCCTTCCTCTTTTTATAGTGACAAATAAAAAGTACTATGTTACGCTGCTAATAGGGCATCAGTGTACCAAGCACACAGCCCTGGGCTGAGCATAAGACAGGACTTATGACAGTGTACAAAGGAGCAGCCAAAGGCGATATGACGTTAGGTGGCAGATCTGTCAAGTCATGGCTTTACATGTGGGATCATTTCCAAAGTAATGGATGCAAACATCCCATCGGAAAGACCTGCCATGCCCGCCTCTCTCCCAAAACACACTCGTGAAGACAGGGAGATGGACCTCTGAGAGGAGGGCTTGGGTAGAGGTCCAAGTGGATTGAGATGTGACCCCATGCTCCAACGAGGCCACAAACAGCAGTGTCTGGCTAACTGGGTGAAGCCAAGCATTCTTTTCCACTGCAGCCAATTTGAGCTGCCTTAAAGTTGGGGAGGGGAGCCTCTGCACTAACATCCAAATGCCCAAATTCATAAATGCAGTCCATTAAAAAAGCCCAGCTCTGAGCAGCTGGCAGTTGCAATCAAAACTGGGAGATTTGGGGTTATAAAAAGCAGTGTCAGTAATAAACATGTTGTTGAAAAGCTTGAAACTTCGCATCTTGCCACTCCTACCACCCCAGCTGTCACTTTCAAATACCACTATTTCCCAAATTCTCAGTCTTGGGCTTGCAAATTCAACACTGTTAATTCTATGCTTCCTCCTGCAGGGGACAAAAGTACCAGCTTGGTGGTCACCTGGAGCTCTCATCCTAGCACTACAGTGACACCTGTCACTTGATCAGTGCAATCATTATCGCCAGGCACACCTGGGTAGGGGCCACCTGCCCTTTGTTCCTTCTTCAATTTCTCTTTTATGCAGTTGCCTGTGCTTGGAATGCTATTGGTCTTATAGTCAGGAAGAACAGTCAAGCTTTCAACCAGGAGCTATTCATTCTCATTCTCCTCTTCCTCCTTCTTTCCTTCTCTCTCTCTCTCTCTCTCTCTCTCTCTCTCTCTCTCTCTCTCTCCCCCTCCCTCCCTCCCTCTTTCTCTTGCAGTACTGAGAATGAAACCCAGGAGCATTCTACCTCTGAGATACACCCCCTGCCCTATTTTTATTTTATTCTTCATTTTAAAACATGGTCTCACTAAGTTGCGGAAGGCCTCACTAAGTAGCTGAAGCTGTCCACAAACCGCAATCCTCCTGTCTCAACCTCCAAAATGCTGGAATTACATGCCTGTGCCACCACGCCTGGTAACCAGCAGCTATTCTCAAGTGCTGCTCCATGCAAGCGTCCAAGATAGGCCCTGACACAGCTTCCCTCAGACACTCTTAGCTCCCCACCCACAGCCGGTTCCATCTCACCAACTGAGCCTCCCTGTAACTGCAGGTTTCACTGAAAGAATCCGGAAGGATTCTTGGATTCCTTCCAAATTAGAATTCTTTCTTAATGAGTCCACTGCTACCTTCAAACTCCTGTGACCCAGAGTCATGCAATCACCCAAATTAATGTGTTTACATTTAGTCCCACTCCTGACATTTGCAGAACCAGGGGCAAGAGGACAAATGATGGCCCACAACTTGTTAAAGTATGCTTTGTCCTTGGCTCCTTCATAATGACCTGGAAGTCAAGCTTTGAACTTCGATTCCAGACTTACTCAGCCACTGCTTTGTCACCCCTTGGGTATAAAGGTACACACACTGATAGTGTCATCTGCTCTTGGAGGGAATGAGGCCCACACAAGTCATGGAAACAGACATGGACAGGGAATTCCAGGGTCCTGCATGCCCAGAGCAGCCCATGAGTTCTCAATTCTAGAAGGCAAAGCTGGGCGTGGTGGCGCACGTCCGTAATCCCCGCACCTGGGAGGCTGAGACAGGAGGATCGTACAGGTTCGAAGCCAGCCTCAGCTACTTAGTGAGGCTCTCAGCAACTTAGTGAGACCCTGTTTCCAAATAAAATATAAAATAGATCTGAGAGTATAGCCCGGAGGTAGAAAGCCTCTGGGTTCCACCCCTAGTACCACCAAAAAAAAAAAAAAAAAATAGAAGGCAGGGCATGGGTCCTGAGTTGACCTGGTCCACTGACTCTGCATATCCTCTGCCCCATAGAAGAGCACCCCTATTAGCCAGACCAAAGATGATACCGCTCACCTTTGTGGACATCTCCTATTCTCCTTTCAAAACCTCTGAAGACATTGTCACCCCCCACCCCCACACACGAACTCTTCCCTGTCCAACACCCCTGACTCACTCCAGCAGGCTCAATGAATGCTTGTTAAATGGACGCCCTGGAAACACTCGGTCTTTTCCCCCAACAGAGATTTAGATTCTGTAGACAATGGCCATGTTGAGCTGAAATGCCATGAGCCCCTAGGCTCCTCACCAAACACATGGGAAGTGGGATTCATAGCTGAGAAGTCTGTTGAACGTGACCTCTCCCGACTGAGAGGTCCAGAGCTTTGGCAACTGGAAGATAAAGGCCCTTTCCTTTGTGGCCTGAATTATTGAGCTACATAGGACAAAACCATTCCACAGATCCCAAACCCCTCTTACTTTGTACCATCTTCCAAGGACTTACTAAGCACCTGAGATGCCAACTCTACCAGCTTAAACTCATATCCAAGCTCTGTAAGAGAGAAGGAAGAAATCATTGGAAAGTTAAAGATATCTCTCCAGAGAAAATTACCAGGGTTCTTCATATTTGAACACACCCTCATCCACCTACCCTGGAGAGAGGACTAAAGTGTTTCCTTCATTAAAAAAAAAAAAGAAGTCCCAGTGATGGGAATCTCAGAGAACCCTCAAAAGTGTCCCAGACCAGACATAGTGGTATACACCTATAATCCCAGTACTTGGGAAGCTGAGACAGGAAAATTTGAGGTTTGAGGACAACCTAGGCAATTTAGCAAGACTCCTAGCAACCTAGTAAAACCCTATTTCAAAATAAAAAGTAATTTAAAAAGGGTTGGAGTGGCCGGGCGTGGTGGCACATGCTTGTAATCCCCGCACTTGGGAGGCAGAGACAGGAGGATCGTGCAGGTTCGAAGCCAGCTGCGCACACTGGCTTAGGAGACCCTGTTTCCAAATAAAAATGTAAAAATAGGTCTGGGAGTGTAGCCCGGAGGTAGAAGGGCTTCCAGGAACCCCAGTACCACCAAAAAATAAAAATAAAAAATAAAAATAAAAAAGGGCTGGAGTGCAACTCAGAGGTAGAATGTCCCTGGGTTCAATTCTCAGTAACACACACACACACACACACACACACACACACACACACACACAAAGTGTGCCAAAACCAATCAGCAACAGGCCTTGATATCAAACTACAATGTCCAGAGCATCATTCCTCATCCATAATCTTTGACCCTTCTCTCGCACATCCCTGCAACAGCCTGACTACACAGCTTAGAGGAGAGGGGAACACAAGTGGAAAGGAAGCCCACCTGCACATCCTCCTTCCCCGGTTTTCATTCCTAGACCAAGGGAGCCTGGACTTGAGCCTGGGGAGGTTTAGACTGGATGAGTGAGTATGTTAAACCTGATTTTGATATTAAATTAGACTGATAATTTTAATACCTAAAGAAAGAGACTTATTATTTTATTCTCTAAGAGTAGTTAGAAAAGCTAAGGGACTAAAAAGGGATACAAGAAATAGCAAAGTGGCCTCCTACAGGCACATACCAAGTCCAACATGTTCAATAAATCAGTCATCAACTCACATGTATAAAATCCCTAGACAGCTAAAGACACTCACTGACCGTGAGGTCATTCTCGTGACCCCGCCTCCAATAGCATCAGCTGCCTTGAGTGGGGGGATAAATTAGGTCATCAATTTGAGTTTCATAAGATTGAAAAAGTCCTTTTCGTTCCCTGCCCAAATTATAAGTCACCTATTAAAGTGACTTTAGTTTCTCCTCTTCTCATTTTCAATCCATATACATCATGAAGACTATCAGCCAACTAACGAGGAGTCCCCTTGGTCAGGAATTGAATGCCTTTATTCCACCTGCAATTCACTGATCTTCCACCTTTCCTAAGAGATGACGTCTTTATCCTGACCATCACTCACAGATTGGACTATGGGTGAACAGATCAGCATTTCCTTCTTCAGTAACTTAAAACATAGTGTTTTAGCTGAATGTGTTAATGGAATACCTGGTTCCTTCCAACATATATCTAGCAAAATGAAATTTGAAATTAACCAAGAGCCTTATGACTTCTGTGATTCTTCTAGAACCTTCCATATATTCAGAAGTTTCACATAAGCAAATAACGTTTTTGGCTGCCCTCAAACTATGCAGAAACAATACACTCAGGAAATCATCGAGACACAGCACTGTTTAATGTTTCTGGTGCCTTGCAATTTTACATTATATTGGAGTACAGAGTATCAGACAAATACATGCACACAGCTCTTGGTTTCTTCCTACTGGACCCCTGTACCTGCTTCACTCTCCTCGTGCATGCCTTTGATATTGGAATTGGTCGTTTTGTATACATTATGAGCATTATTTCAACTAATACGCTCTTTATGACTTCATCTCCCTTCCCTAGTCACCCTCAGTCACAACTATCTGATGTCGCCCTTATTTCTAAATCTCTCTCTAGCTTCCACATGTAAGAGAAAACACATATCTACTCATTTTTTGAGACTGATAGAACCACACTCAGACATGCAAACAACATAAGCCAAATAAGAAACTGAGAGGTAGATATAATTATAAAATTATATATTACATATTTGTATAATTATATATTGCATATTATATAATTATACTATATATTAACATAATTGTGTGTTATATAATTATATAACTGCATATTATATTTATATAATATATGATATAATTATGCCATTTATATATTTATAAAATAATATATAATTATAAAAACAATTACATATAAATATATAATTATATAATTATTATGCTGTATATAATTATTACATATTTTATGTAACTACATAATTATATATATGAGATATATATGTATATGATTGCTTAAATCCTCACATAAAGTCTTTCTGATTTATTCCAGCCCGTAGGAATTGTGTCTTCTCCTAACTTTCTACGGTAATAACATCCGAAAGAAATCTCTGCAATAATGGAAATATTTTAGAGCTGCACTGTCCAATATGGCAACCATAGCCACAAGTGGCTAGTGAACATTTGAAACGTGGAGACTACAACCGAGGCCCTGTATTTGTCACTTTAGGTGTAAACAGTCATCATATGTGACTGTAGCTATCATTTGGGAAGGACAGTTTGACAGCATTTGTCATTGCTGGCAATTGAGAGAATTCCCTTTGAGGCTGGACCCTGTAACTGTCCAAGCTTTTTGGAAAACTAAGGAACAATTACTAAACCTTTGTTTCTCCAGATAGTTTTCAAAGTTTCTTTAGACAGAAATTCCTTTTTATTTTATTTCTCCTTAATTTTTGAAAAGATATTTCTCCTATGACAATACTATTGTTGTAGAGATTAGGATAGGTGTCTTTCTAAAATGGCTTAAGAAAAAACAAAATACACCCATACAGCTTCTTAAGCAGCATCCACTGAGTATAATTTAATCTTTCCTGCAGGCCTCGGGGTCATTGTTATGGGCACGGGCTATCAGACTCAGAAGGAATACATCAATTACTATAATGTACCTTAATGCAATGAAGCCCTCGGGGTCACGAGCTCAGTGGGACTATTTAGACCCACCCCAGGCACAGATTTTTATAGCTTTCTGTCACATCTGTTGTCTAGCTATTAATGTCAAGCCCTATTACTGTCAGGATGTCTGCCTATATTTATTTATTGCCTACCTTGTTTCAAAAAGGTGGTTGCTTGTGTCAATGAATGAAGATATTAGGTTTTGATATTATAAAATCCTTTTGTTTCACATTTGTTGCCCTTGAGTTGCTAATATTGAGATTGTAGACCTGGAATTAGTTGAGCATTTTTGTAAAATAAAAATAGTAAGGGTACAAATGAGGGTGTGTAGAATTATCAGTGAAATTCAGTTTCAATGCCAAGACCAGGAAACATTTCTTAGCACAGAGCTTCCTCTGCTTGCTTCCTAATTCTGAGCAGAAAGCTTGCAATTTAACTTTTTATTCAGCATTATTATTTTTTCTAAATAGAATACAAGTATTTTTGTAACAGGAGCAGGAGGAAGAACCTAAGGAAATAGAGGAAGATAGAATATACTCTTATTTTTACTCCCTACAATACATCTCCTAGCATTACTCACATACAAAGAATCAACTTGTTATGTTAGGTGAATTAATAATGTATTTTGCTTTTGACTTTATTTTCATATCTCTTATGTATAATAAAAAAGGTTTTCAAGTTAAACACTACTCCAAGCAGAAACTGTAGATGCTCAACAATGATAAAGTATTGATAATTCTTAGATATTATCATTTGATTTGTTAGAAATTCAAGTTGAAACTTAACTCTCTTGGCCATATTCAATTTCATCTGTAATAGGATCAGGTGCCTATATCCCCTTGACAATTGTTGCTTTTGAGCCCATAAAGGTGACCCAGAAAGACTCCTGAATTCTCTAAAAACACAGAATTGAACTAGTGAAATTCTAGAAATGAATCCAATACTCCTTCATACTTGGGGATGCTGGAAGATGCTACTAGAGTATACTAGAGCAACGCTACCCCAGGGAGGCCACTCAGAATGCATGGGGCTTCCCGGGAAACAGATCGGCAAAGGGATCTTAGCAGTTGGAGTCTGGCTGGAAAGATTCTTTTTAACCTTAAGCATGAGAATATGTTGGCCATGTGTGAGTCACTAGAATGGGCAGTAGGAAAGAAAAGTCTACTTCATAAAGAGATTAGCTGGGAGCATTGATCCCCAACTCCACTGCACTCGCCCCAGCCGGCAGGTCCTTGCACAGCCGGGTGATACAGAGGGGCCCCACAGGGAGGACTGAGGGCCCCTCAGAAATGCCTAACAGGTGAACTATGGGAAAAGGGGCAAAACCAGCTCATCGACAGCTAGTCACCACAGGGCTTCCATTGTGGGGGGAAAGGACCTACTCCCCTCTCTCCCTCCCATACCTGTTAGTGAGATCGGTAGTGACACCTTCAAGTATGGTCGTAGCATTATTTGAACTATTCCCTTCCTCAGTCCCCACTTTTCTCCTCCTCACCTCCCTTCCCACTATTCTTGGAGACTATTTTTAAAGCCCATAGAATTGGGAGGTATTTTGTTTTGTTTCCCTTTGTTTTCTCTGAATGAAACGGCCTCTTCTCTCTCATTGGGATCTTTGTTTTGGAAGTAGTACAGCACAACAGGAAAAACAGTGGGTTTTCTTGGAGTCGGACAAACTGAGATGTAAGTTCTTGCTATGTGATCGTGGCCAAATTATTTGCTTCTTGGCCTTAGTCTCTTCATCTGATATTGTGAGAGAATCTGAGATAAATATACATAAATGCCTAGGACAGACTAGGCACTTGATAAATGGTAGCTAGCTGTTTTGAACTCTATAGGAACTCCAGCAAGGCCTAAAAGAATGAAAGGAATCAAGAACTGGCTATTTGGAGGTTAGCCCGAGAGAGAGGAAGGTCTTTGCTTTTAAGGCTTTTTCCAAATTGTGCTTATTCAGTTCCCTGTGTTGGGATATGTTCTGGAGAGAAGTTCGGTCCACTACTGAAGCGTGGCTATCAGGAGAGTGAGGAATTGTCACAAGGAGACGCTTCTGTTTTCTATCTTCCAGACAAGATCAGAACAGCCCTTTAGCCACAAAGAAAGCAAACTAGCTCAAAGTGGAAAGGAGTGAGCAGAATTTAATGTGTATACATGATAAATTTGCTGCCGTATGCACAATAAATAGAAATAATCTAGGGAGGAATGGCCATATGTTAAAGAAACTTCAGGAAAATAAACATGTTTCTTTATGTGTGTGTAGATGCTTATAAATATATCCAGGTAGGTTGTTTATGTTGTCTTCTTGAAAAGAGTTGAGATTCAGGCCCATAACATTTTATACCTTCCCTGAGGCAACATCCACTTGTGATTTTGTAAAATCTACTTGTATAGGGTGTCTTACCTGCCCTTCTAGGGCTAAGAATTCTTCAAAGGAGAATTCATGTCTTCTGCCTTTTTGAACCTTCAGTGAGCTGCCCATAATCCTTATAAAGAAAACTGCTAAGCCAGGCACACCTATAATCCTAATACTTGAAGGCTGAGACGGGAGGATTGCAGATTCCCAGCCAACCTCTGCTCCTATAGTGAGGCCCTCCACAACTTAGTGAGACCCTGTTTCAAAAATAAAGAATAAAAGATAGGGCTGGTGTATAGCTTGGAGGTAGAATTCCCCTGAGTTCAATCCCTAGTACCACACACAAAAAAAGAGGATTGTAAGTTCGAGGCCAGCCTCAACAATTTAGTGAAACCCTGTTTCATAGTATTTTTTTCTAATAGGGCAAGGGGTATAGCTCAGAGATAGAATGCCCCTGGGTTCAATCCCAGGAAAAGAAAATTGCTAAAGAAATGGAGAAAAGGAAACCTGATGGATTATCTATAAACATGTGTGTGTATATGTGTGTATGTGTGTGTGTGCGTGTGTTTTAAGATGGCATTGTTTTATTACCACCCAGAAGGAGTGGTCTATATAGGGTGGCAGATGTGCTGGGCTCGGGGTATGCATGGGCTGTGAAGAGTAATGGAGATTTGGAGGTTGCACAAAGTAGGCCAGGTCTAAGCACTCCTCAGACCTGCTGTGGGAAAGGCCAGCCATGACGGAGTTATGGCAAGCCTCAGCCAAGTCACCAATAACATTAAGGAATTCTTGGAAATCTAACAGCACATCACAGTTGAGGCTCCATCTCTTCCATACACAGTCAAGAACACTGGGGTCTTTCTGGTGCTTGGTGAGGGCAACCATATCTCTATGCTTAAAGCCTCAGAGTCCCTGCTTGGAGGGTTTACTGCTGTTAGGATCTGTCCAGCACACTTCTGGAGAGAGCAAGAAAGGACCTGCTGCCCTATCCAATTCAATGGGGCTAGAGATTTGTCATATTGGAGAGAAGTGAAGGACCTGCCATGACTTGGGAGTGGTCCAAAGAGCTCTCCTGAGGGTTTTCCGAAGAGAGCCTGTTGATTGTACCAGGATCAAATAACTATACTCATTTTCATCCCAAGAAAAATCAAATCATGGAATTTTCTTATATTTGTCCTTTATCTTCAAGATAAGAATCATCTGAGGTTATAACTTAATGGGGCATTCAGTTATGTAAGTATGATCTGACCCACTATGTTAACTCTGAGATCTTCCTCTAAGGAAAAGCTACAAGCATACCATTGGGCCATGCCACCAGCAAGCCTCAGGAGCTGCTTTACAAATAGCTTTTGCTCAAGACAGTGATGTGTGGCTAGTGGGTTGGCTGAAAGGCTGGCTCCATCCACTTCATCACCTACATGTGCTTTCTGCAGCATTTTCAGAGCCCAGGAGTTCTGAAAATTGGTGAGCTGGACAAATATGAAGGGTTTATTTTCAGCCTTGTCATACTTTTACTCAAAGCTGCTGCCTTCTTATTCTTCCAGATCTATGATTCCATCTGACATGTCCTATAGTCATCTGGTTACCTTGGGCCAGGTACAGACAGTATCCCCACAAACCACCCGATGTTTGTACTTCTGGTGGGAAGAGGATGTGACCATGAGGTCAGAGGGGCTGGTCAGACCATGGTCTGTCAAAAGCACCACCCAAAGGGCACATCAGCACACTTGCAGACACCTGCCAGGCCACAGCTGGGCTTGGTAGCCTCACAATGGCCAATAACAGAGAAAGTTACAGAAAAAGAACTCGTCATTTCTAGACTTCCTTGATAGGAATTGAGAGGCATGCTGTAGGGAAGAAATATCTCCTCTTGGCAGCCTGACTCAGCCTTGAATGATCTCAGTGGTTTCATTTCCTTGGCTTTCTCTGTCTTTGCCCTGCTAACTTTCCTAAGCGAAGTTTTATTTAAAAGTGCTCGGCTGAAGGGTATAGTTTAGTGGAATAGCTCTTGCCTGGCATGCATGAAGCCCTGGGTTCAATCTTCAGGACCCACACATACATGAATGTAAGAATATTCCTCTGCTATTTGAAGCTATCTCTCAATCCACCATTGTTGGCATTATAAAGTAGACTCCAAAGAGGAAAGTGAGTGAGGAATCAGGATCCATTTTGCAAATTCATCTCTAGAAATCACCATACAATCCAAATGTTGAAGAGCAAAATTTCCAAAAATGGTTTCTTGGTTTAAACTTCCCATTATTAAAAAAATACATAGTTACTATTGATATTTTGGAGAAATGGCAGAAAAAAAAGAGAAAGAAGAAAAATACCATAATTCCACCACCAAAACAGTTACTTGTAATTTTTTATTCCAATTTAAGATCAAATTTTAGTTTCTTTATTTTCAGTAGAACCAGAAATTAAATGCCTTTGTAAAAATCTAAAGGCTTATTCTTTGATTCTAAAATTTACATTGCTAAATGTGAGTAGATAATAAGGGGGAAAAACTCATAGAGCTAACTGAGGTGGAAAACTGGGGACCCATAAAAGTTCTTGTACCAAGTTGCTTCCTTTGAAATAATTGTCAAAGATTGTGTTAATACTTTCAGATTACCTGAACATGACTGCCACAGAGGAGAAGTTTCATAACAGCAAAACTTAGAAATTTATGCAGGTTTTATCTTTCCTCTGGCTGGCTATTTCCTGCAGTTCATAGAAAAGGGACGCGCAGGGCGCCACAGGAAAACCTTTTCATGCGCTCTCACATCCCTGCACTGAGAAAAGGCACTGGGAAATCAATAGCCCAAAGATCTCCAGCTGGCCCTAGAATAACACAATATAAACGGATTATGAGTCAAACTATCCTCATTGCAGACCTGAAACCTCCTTTACTGCAAAATATCCTGGACTATAGCTTTGTCTAGCACCAACCCGACATCTTCAACTTAACAGAGATACCAAAAACCACATCTCAGGTCAACTTCATAGAGAAGGCTAAATGTCTCACCACTGTAGCATGGAAACATATTTTAAGAGACAGTCACAGGAATATATCTTAAGAGACAAACACGTATTTTAAGTATTGAGGATAAGTCTCAAAGTTAAGAAGGCCCTGCAACTCTGGTACTGGTCTTTCTGAGAGTGTTACAATAGAGCATTTTCAACCAGCAGAGTTCTAAATTCAGAAATATCTCCAAAGAAGGCTTCTTTGAATGCAGTTTTATTTTTCCTGTGGCACTGTGGATTAAATACAGGGATATTCTACCTCCAAACTACACTGCCAGCCTTATTTTTTTATTCCTTATATTGATACAAGGTCTCACTGAGTTGCAAAGAGCCTCACAAAGGAGCTGAGGCTGTCTGCAAACCACCATCCTCCTGTCTCGGCCTCCCGAATGCTCGGATTATAATCATGCACCACCACGACCGGTTTGAATGTAGTTTTTAAGAATATAAGTTGTAAAATAAAGCAGATGCTAGAAGATGCTCTTTTTGCCTTGCAATTAAGCTTCTGGTTTCATACACTGTATAGAGAGGAGCACCATGAAAACCAGACCTGCTCTTACATGTCTCCAGTCCCTGCTCACAGACCTCCTGAGTCTTGAGTGCCCATCCCCAAGTCGCCATCCCTCTGCCAAGCTTAAGTCACACAGCAGGTACTCAGCCAAGCCTACTCTAATCACCTCCTCCCCTACCCCAGGAAGACCTGGAGGTTTCTTCCCCTTGAATTCCCGCAGCACCTTCTGTGTGCTTCTCCCACCTCACTTCACTCCAGTATCCAATCACCTACATATTCGTTGAGCCCCTGATACGTGTCAAACATTATTCTAGGCACTAGGGGCGCAGTGTCATAAACACAAGGTCTCTGGCATCCTGGAGCTTATATCTAGAGAAAGACACAAGCAATCAACATGAAATACAATGCCAAGTAGTGATTAGTGCTATGAAATAACATGATACAGAGGATCCTAAAACGTGTGTGTGTGTGTGTGTGTGTGTGTGTGTGTGTGTGTGTGTGCATGCAATAGATATTGACTTGTTCTATGGGTGGTTTGGATGGACAGAAGCACAGACATCTATGTATGTGAGCTTTCCATCACTATGACAAAACAACCTAGGATAATCAAGTTAAAAGGAAGAAAGAGACCCATTTTGACTCACAGTACTTCATGGCCGCAGGAATGTGAGATGGAAGAGGCTGCTCATCCCGTGGCAGCCAGGAAGTAAAGAGAGAAAGCGGAAGGGGCCGAGGTCCCTTCAGAGGCACAGCCCAACAACCTAACCTCCTTCCTTTAGGCTCAGCTCCTGAAGGTTCTGCCCCCTCCCAACACTGCCACAGGCTGACGACCAAGCCCTCAGCACACAGCTATGAGGGACATTTAAGTTCCAAACCATAACTAGCATCCTAAATACCACAAAGATGTATTAGAGAGCAAATCCTTGGAGAATTTTAAATCATTTCATTGGTTTATGAATATAATATTACACAAGTGTAAAATAAGAGAGTCAGGATTTGAACCCAGGAATCTGAACCTACGCTATCATTTTTAACCATTAATTAATTTACTTTTTGGTGCCAACCTACATGGGGGCAGAAGACCTACCTAATTCTTCTCTGCCTCCCTAGTAGGATGCAATACCTTACTAATAAATGCTGAGTGAACAAATGAACAAGTGAGTGAGCATGGCCAGACATCCTTTCACACTTGATTACAAATCCCCTCAATTACTGACACTAAGTGTTCCTTACAGCCTTGATATTAACCAGCTTGTCTGTTTCTTCTGGATGAAAATTAAATTCTAAATATAAATTGGATTTCATTCTTGAAAGGCATTGTGAAATTTCACTAAACTACTGCTGTTATCCAGCTTCTCCCGAGTCTCTCCCACCTATAGCTCCCACCCTTCTAATGTTGTCTTCTCCAGCGCCCCCCCCCCACACCACACAGAGTATTGGGGATAAAATTAGGATGTCAAGGAGTACTGCTCCCAGCAGACTCGGTCCTTCTTGGTTTTGCTTCAACACCAAGACCCTTCCCTCTGCCCCTCACCCAGCTGAGAACTTCCAGGACATGGGTTCTGGCTGTGTTGTCTGCTCCGCTGTAGGAAGTCTGCTGCTTATTTCTGCATCTCTAGAATTCACTCCCAGAAGGCTCCAGAGTGATTTACTCTTTCACCATTCACTGTAGGTCTGCTCTGTGCCTAGCACTGTGTGAGACACACAGCTCCAAGAGTCACAGGCTACAGAAAGGAGCAAAGAGAGAACATGCCGCTATAAAACAGGACACGGATAGCATAAGCAAGAAAGCAGGACCCAAGAGACACACACAAGTCCCCGGAGCACCCTAAACATCTCCGCCCCTGAACTTGAGTATCAGCTGGTCTTATTCTCAGCAGGCATAGTTGTTGAGAATTTCTTTGTGGCGCACAGAGTGGTGTACTGGTGAAACAGGTTACTTGGCAGGCTTAATTAGTACACTTCATAGACTTTCCTTTCATTTCAATATCAAGAGCTGCCAAAGGCAAGGCCAGTTCATTGTTTAATGAATTAATTGGAACGCTGATACATGCACATGGCAAGACATTCAAACAGATAGATAGACAATGAAAATTAAGTCTCTTCCTTCTTCTCCCAGACCTCAAGTTCTCTTCCCAGAAACTATCACCACTACCAATTACCAGTGTCTCTTTCCAGAAATATCACGTGCTTTATGAATGGATAGGACTTACTATAACTTTCTTTTTCCACTGAATGACATATCCTAGAGTTTGTTCTATAAGAACAAATCTGTCTCAATTCCTTTCAGTAGCCACAGGACTTTATCACATGGATATAACAGAAGGAACCACTCTTCTAAGAATGCTCAATTAGACTACTTCTGATGATTTGAAGCAGTTTGATGTTTCTTAGCTACTAAAAAGAACAATGAATGAATAACATTTCATTCTACTGTGCCAGTTAATAAATAAATAAATCACAACTTTCCAAGATGAACTGATTTCATTCATTTTTCCTCAGTTTTGCTTGAATTTTAGATCATCTTTAATATATATATAATATATATTATATAATATATATTATATATAATATATATTATATATAATATATATATATTTTTTTTTTTTTGGTGGTACTGGGGTTCCTGGAAGCCCTTCTACCTCTGGGCTACAATCCCAGACCTAATATATATGTGTGTGTGTGTGTGTGTGTGTGTGTGTGTGTGTGTGTGTGTGTATGTATATATATGCATGTATGTGTGTATATATATATGTATGTATATATGTATACATATATGTATATTTTAAATTTGGAAACAGGGTCTCTTAAGTCAGCGCAGCTGGCTTCAAACCTGCACGATCCTCCTGTCTCCACCTCCCAAGCGTGGGGATTACAAGCGTGCACCACCATGCCCGGCTCTTTAACATATTTTTTTATATTTACCTAGGGTAGAAGCTGGGCATAGAAGCACATACTTGTAATCCCAGCATTTGGAAGGCTGAGAAAGGAGGACTGCAGGTTCTTGGTCACCCTCAGCTACTTACTGAGGCTCTTTGCAAATTAGGGAGAACCTGTTCCAAAATAAAAGAATAATATAGGACTGAGGGGTATAGCTCATCTCCAGTAGGAATGATGATGATGATGATGATGACGACGACGACGACAACTCTAGGTAGAACTGATTTTGCATAATTTTATACTTTACTAGAAACTCTTTGGGTATTAAATAGCTTAGGATATTCCTTCCCAAGTTACCCTGTTGTTAACACAGCAAAAAACACTTTATACAAATATACGTGAGAAGCCTATGGACTCACAGTGCCACAGTGTAGGTAGCTGGTGCCAGCTTCATTTCCTATTTTAAAACACTGAAGCAATAAGTCATCTCATAAACCACCTTTTTTCCATAATGAATGGAGATAAAATTTAAATATATTACATAGATTAATAATCTGGATACCTTCTTAGGGTCTGAGAGTAACTCATGCTTTAGTATATATGGTTTCCTTTACAAGTCTATAGATTATGTTTTTTGTTTTTGTTTGTTTATTTGGTTGGTTGGTTTTTGGGTGATACTGGGGTTCCTGGAAACCCTTCTACCTCCAGGCTACACTCCCAGACCTATTTTATACATTTTTATTTGGAAACAGGGTCTCTTAAACCAGCGTGGCTGGCTTCAAACCTGCAGGATCCTCCTGTCTCCGCCTCCCTAGCGCGGGGATTACAAGCGTGCGCCACCACGCCGGTTTTAAGTACTAAAATTATCATTCTGAGAAGGATCCAAGAGCTTTTCCAGACTGCCAAAGAGGCTCTTGGCACCAAGAAGGGGAAATTCTCTGGTTACTAGTGAGATAAAGTCTATTTGGTCACCAAGACAAATCAGCTACTTTGAAAATGTCTCTCCTGAGAATCTCTAACCAAAAGCCCCATTCATGTATGTGTAGGGATAGCATTCACATCACCAGTGTAGTTTAGAATAATAATAATAACTTAAGCTGACAATGTGGTTAAAGCAGCCCTGGGCTTGCACTGTCCCATGGCTGGACCAAATGCAAATTTATTTTTTTCTGGAGAAAGTCACTATCCCCACAGGAAGAGTTTCTAGGAGCATGAGCTACCAATCAAAAATCACTAAAAAAGCCGGGCATGGTGGCGCACGCTTGTACTCCCTGCACTTGGGAGGCGGAGACAGGAGGATCGCGCAGGTTCAAAGCCAGCAGCGCTGGCTTAAGAGACCCTGTTTCCAAATAAAAATATTAAAAAAAATAGGTGTCTGGGAGTGTAGCCCAGAGGCAGAAGGGTTTCCAGGAACCCCAGTACCACACAAAAAAAAAATCACTAAAAAAAAAAGAATAAACAAGTCACTAAGTCAAAGTCAACAGAAAACTGGAGATGTTGCAATTATTAGATACAGAGTATAAAAGAGTTAAGTTTGATACATATAAAGGAACAATAGACCTGGGTATGGCGGCACATGCCTGTAATCCCAGGGGATAACAAGGAAGCTGAGACAGGAGGATCAAAGGCCAGCCTCAGCAACTTAGCCAGACCCTCCACAAATTAGTGAGACCCTGTTTCAAAACAAAAAGTAAAAAAAGGACTAAAGTATAGCTCAGGTCAGAGGTAGAATGCCCCTGGGTTCAATCCCCAGTATGAAAAGAAAAAGAAAGGAAGGAAGGAAGGGAGAGAAAGAGTGAGAGGGACAATTAAATCAACAATTTTTAAAAGCACCAAACAGAAATTTTGGTAAATAGCATATTTACTCAACATCATGAATTAAGGTAAAAATACATCTTCATATGGTGAAAAAAAATCACTATCGATCCAGATTAATATACCCAGCAAAAGTATATATCAGGACAAGAATAAGATAAAGACATTTTCAGGAAAACAAAAATCATAAATTCATTACTAACAGGGCCTCACTGAAGGAATTTCAAAAAGATATACTAAAAAAAGAAGGAAAGTGATTCAGGAAAAAAAATGTCTGAGATGCCAGAAGAATACTTATGCAAGGAAGACTATACATTTGCACAAATCTAACTTAATGTCAATTGTATGGGATTTTAATACAATTGCTGATTAATAAGTTTTAAATTACTTTAAATAACTTTAAATTAATAAGCTAAAAATTACTACAGGAAAAGACTAGCAATGCCATATATATTCGTTTATTTTATGTTACTATAGCAAAACACCAGAAGCTGAACACTTATAAAGAAAAGAGGTTTGTTTAGCTCACAGTTGGAGGATGGAAATCCAAACAGTACAGAGCCAGCTCTGGCAAGAACCCCGATTGCTGTAGGACCTCGTAGCACATGGTTCACAATGGGAGGAGCAAGATAGAGATCACGGTAACAGAATCCACAGCAAGGGGGCGGGGCCAGACCTTTACCCTCCCTCTTACAGGTCTCACCACCTGCCAGCATTGCCAACCAGAGGACCAAGCTTCTGACACGTGAACCCTGTGGGGAAACCACGTCCAAACCATGGTACCCTGTTCAGTCAGGATGAGGAAAACTGGATTCTAAGCCCTTTCTATGAACTGTGTGAAAAGATGGTAAAGATATTTAAATAACTCTAGACCTTATCAGTACATATGTTAACATTTCTAGGCTAACGACTAAAAGAAGAGAAGCTGTATTTAAACTAAACACAAATAAGAAAACAAAAATAAATGAGAAAATTATCCAAGTGAAGAGAAAGGATACAAAAAAAAAGACAAAGAGAGGGCACATAATACAAGACAGTCAGAAGTAATATGGCTGAGGCCGGGCGTGGTGGCGCACGCTTGTAATCCCTGCGCTTGGGAGGCGGAGATAGGAGGATGGCGCAGGTTGGAAGCCAGCCGCACTGGCATAAGAGACCCTGTTTCCAAAAATAAAATAGGTCTGAGAGGGTAGCCCAGAGGTAGAAGGGCTTCCAGGAACCCCAGTACCACCAAAAAAAAAAAAAAAAAAGTAATATGGTTGAGAATAAAAGGGTTTTTGAAAAAAAAAAAGATATATTAAGAAAATCCCAGCTGGGCGTGGTGGCACACATCTGTAATTCCATTTGGGAGGCTGAGACAGGAGGATTATAGGTTGAAGGCCAGCTTCAGTAACTTAGCTAGGCCCTCCACAATTCAGTGAGACTCTGTCTCAAAATAAAAAATAAAATAGGTCTGGGGGTGTAGCTTGAAAATAGAATAACCCTGGGTTCAATCCCCAGTACCACACATCCAACATAAAAGTTGAAGAAGGGGAAAAAAAAAACAGCAAAAATCCAATAAAAGTAGAAGAAAAAACTTTAAGTAACAGTAAAAGCAGAAAGTAATGAAATAGGAAATAAAAAGAAAGGTAAGCTGGGTACTTAAGGAAAGTCGGTCTTGTAGGGACTTAGAGCTGTATGTTAGGTATGGTGACACACATCTGTAATCCTAGCTGCTTAGGAGGCTGAGGTAAGAGGATCACAGGTTTGAGGCCAGGCTTGGCAGCTGAGAGATCCCTTTCTCAAAATTTAAAAAAAGAAAATAAAGGAATAGGAATTTAGCTCAGTGGTAGAGCACCCCGTGTTCAATCTCTACTACTGAAAGAAAAGGAAAAGAAAAAGTAAGAAAGAAATGCATCAACAATCAAAATGTATGGATGTTATTTGGATCCTATTCAAACAGAAACAGTGTGACAAAAAGGGCTTAAGTCAATAAAAGATATATGAATTGGTTAAATATATAAGAACAGTGTTCATTTGTTTTAGAAGGTAATAATATTGTGGTTATGGTCTTTTAAGAGTTCCTATCTTTCAGAGATATATATACTGAACATTTACAGATAAAGTTATATGATGTTTAGAATTTATTTCAAAGTAACTTGGAGGTAGAAGGAAAATGTACTAAGATTGGCTATAAACTGAAAATCATAGAGTCTGAGTACTAGGCGTATGAAGATTTATATTCCTTTCCTTCTGCATTTGCCTAACTTTCCATAATGAAAGTCAAAACAGAGGCTAGGGGCTTAGCTGTATACTATATTGCACATGCTTAGCACGCATGAGGCCCCGGGTTCAATCCCTAGCACCAAAAACAGACACAGCAAAATCAAAAGATGTAGTAGAAATGGGTCAAGCTACAGTTAAAAAACTAAAATGGACACACCTCTGGACATTTTTTTTTAAGTTTAAAGAACAGGCAAAAGTTAATTAGGGACTAAAAACAGTACAAAACAGAAGCAGCAGTTTAAAAAGTAATGAGGAATATTATTTGTAACTGTACACTAACTTAACATGTATAAATTGAAACATTTCTAGAAAAATTAAAATGACCAAAATTGACTCAAAAAGAAATGAAAATCCTGGAAGAACTTAGAGAAAATAAAAAAAAAATTAAAGTAAAGCTGGGCGGGTGGCATATGCTTGCAATCCCAGTACTTGGAAGGCTGAGACAGGAGGATCACAGGTTCATAGCCAGCCTCAACTATGTAGTGAGGGTCTCTGCAACTTAGTGAGACCCTGTTTCCAAATAAAGAATAAAATAGGATTGGGGATGTAGCTTGGAGGTAGTATTCCCCTGGGCTCAATCCCCGGTACCACAAACACACACACAAAAAAAATAAATTAAAAATATTAAGGTCTTTATATAAAGGAAACTTTAGGCTCGTAATTCTACAGCAGAGTTCTGGCAAACATTCAACAAATAATTCCATTTGTATAAAAACTCTTTAAAAGAATATGAAAAGAGAGACCATCTCCTGATATAATCTTATCATTTGCCAAAATATGACAAGTCAGAACAACAAAGAAAACTAAATCTAGTAACATATGAAATTGAAAACTTAGGTCATGGCCAAGACAGTTGATTCCAAAATACAAACCTGGTTCAATTTGAAAATTTTTCATGCAGCTCAATCATTAGTTGACTAAAGAGGAAAAAACATATAATCACTTTGAGTGCAATAAGAGGTATTTAAATAAAATTCAGCCAAGCGTGGTAGTGCATGCTTGTAAGCTGAGACAGTAGGACTGCAGGTTCAAGGACAACGTAAGCAGTTTAGTGAGGCTCTCAGCAATCTAGTGAAACCCTATTTCCAAATGAGAAATAAAATCAATCTGGGAGTATAGTTCAGAGGCAGAATGCCTCTGGGTTCAATTCCTAGTACCACACAAAAAAAATATTCAGCAACCTTTCCTAATTTTTAGCAAACTAGAAATAGAAAGGAACTTCCTTAATCTGAAAAATATTTATCTACAAAAAATTATAGAAACATAAACCTTTTTAACATTTGAAAATAAGAACTGCTTTCTTTAAAACCAAGATTATAAAGATGGTCATAGTCAGAACAAAAATACAAGAAAAATATAACAATAAGAAAATAAAGGAATTGAAAAGGAAGAAATAAAACTATCATGTAGTTTCATTTATATGTTATCATATTAGTTACATTGACATCCAAAAGAATCTACAAATTATTAGAAATATTAAAAGAATGTACCATGTTTCCTAGATATAAGATTAATGTTTGCAAAAATTGAATTTCTATATTCCAGCAAGTGTTATGTGACTACAAACACCAGACTTTGACCACAGAATGGGGTCCCCTCTATAAGAGGATTAGTCTGTGGCTAAGCTTCCTTCCTTGGAATTCCAGCTTGGGCTTACAGGTGGACAAGTCTGCCCACCTGGTCGAGTCAAACTTGCCCAAACTATGCTGGCCAGAAAGCAGAGGCCAGCTGAGGACGTAATGCTCACAAAGGGGATAGATACACTAGACATGGCCAACCATGAGCTACTCAGCTGTGAACTGTTAGACAACTTACCCTTTCATTTTAATTCAAACTGTAATTGCTATGATTTAATAAGGCAACTTCACAATATAACATCTATAAGTGCATATGTGAGCAAAAGGAAATTCATCATGGTAAACACCAAATGTTAAATTTTTCAAGGGAATGGTGATATTGCCAAATGCAAATTGTGAGAGGTGATGATCAGGCCCCCTTTTGTAATCACATGTTAAATAATTTCTACCTTCTATTTAAGACTTTTTCGCTCACAAATAAATGGCCTGTGGTGGCCCAAATGGGCCTGCATGAAACAAGAATGTAGTTTCTAAGAGTTCCAAGGCTCCATCTTCAAAGACCTTCAAAGTCGGGCATGGTGGCGCATGCTTGTAATTCCCGCGCTTGGGAGGCTGAGACAGGAGGATCGCACGGGTTCGAAGCCAGCCTCAGCTACTTAGTGAGGCTTTCAGAAACTTAGTGAGACCCTGTTTCCAAATAAAATATAAAAACGTCTGGGAATATAGCCTGGAGGCAGAAAGCCTCTTGGTTCCACCCTAGTACCACAAAAAATAAAATAAAAATTAAAAATAAAAAAGCAAACAACAAAAACCTTCATCTCCCTGCACTTCATTACAAAGGAGCAGAGTCAATAGAGGAAAAACACTTCTCACCCCATAAAAAGTGCTTTCAGGAGCTACAGCCAAGCAATGAGTGCCTTCCCACAAAAAGCAGAGATTGGATCCCTAGAATGTAATTCTGTCAAAAAATTCAGTGCTAAATAGGGCTGGGGGCGTAGCTCAGAGGTAGAATGCCCCTGGGTTCCATCCCCATTACCGCAAAAAAGAAAAAAAAATTGCCTGGAGTCAACCAATTGGTGTCATGCTTTCAAACACTGCCTCCTTGTTGGCTCGGAGGCCCAGGCATTGCCTGCACCACTGCCTCCCTTCTCCTGGGCCTCTTGGCCAGCGTGACCATTGTCCCTGTACTCAGGGCACCCGCTGGAAGCAGCCGTCACCTCCAGCACATCTGCATCTTGGCTCCCATACACCGAAGTTGCCAGATCCAGCAAAAACAAAGACAAGTCCTGGGTTCAAGAGAGTTCTGCTGTTACACACCAGGCAAGAAACAGAGGAACCAGGGTAGAAACCAGGAACGGGCCATCAAGTCTCTATCTAACCTGACTGCCAGCTCAACTGCTTTGACTAAATACACCAGTCCAGTGAAGCTATCACTAACTCAATAGAGTCAGAAAGCCACCAACTTAGAAATAACCAGGAATTTGATGCCATTGACTGAACCTACTATCTCTTCTTGAAAGAGTATAGCTCCTTCAAAACTGATCCATACAATACAATTCCTTGTCCAAAAGAAAAGCAGGAAAAGATTTTTTTTATTACCCATTTTGACAGCAACAGTTGGAAGAAACAAAAACAGAGACATCTCAGGGGGGAGAGGTATGGACAGGGCTAGGAAAGGGTAGGCGGGCGACAGAGGGCAGCCAGGCATTGCAGGTTCAGAGAAGGAATCCAGTATGGAACCAGGAACCAGGGAGGAGGGCCTTTATCATTCTGGGCACGTACTGCAGGGCGAGGGTCAGATGATTTGCCTTCCACACCTGGACCAGAACCACAGGATGGCTTTCCAGCTGGCCCACTGCTAGGGACACAGATCCTAATCAGCAGTCAGGTCTTATCATCAGTGCAGCAGCTGATGGGAAAAAGCGGGCCTGGTTAAGGTCTTTAGAAGGCACAACTCAGGGCTGGTGACCTCAGGCTCCAGGAGGAGCTGGGGGATTTGTAACAACTGCTATCTGTGCCACACACTGGACACCTGTTTCTCATCCTCACAACCATCCTGTAAGGTACAAAGTGTAATTCCCACTTAACAAATGAGAACAGTTACAGAGAAGCGACATGTGTATCTCTTTGGCAGGAGGCAGAGCCAAGATTCAAACTCAGAACAGTCTGGCTTCAGTGCCCTGTTTCTACGACTACACCTCCCAGTCCAGGGCTTCAGATCTCCATCAGGGCTGCCTCCCAGGGATCACAGCATCGAATAACCACGATTCCCTCCTCCAGAATCTTCTCATATCTCCTGGTTTTCTTTTCTAATCTTGGCTAAGAGGCAGTAAAAGCTTTTCTGTTTTTTTCATTCATATCCACGAAAGGCTATAACCCCAGAGTAAATCCACTTTATCAAACTAATCAATTTTAAAATTATGTGTATATATAAGAGTGCTCTAAAAAGTTTGAAGTGCTTTAGAAATGGAAGATTGGGTATTAAAATAATTACCATACTTGTCCAAGCAGGAAAACAGAACAGAGAACATCTTAGGACTAGAATATTACAGATATACGTTACGATGCGGTAAGGTAAGCAGCTGAACTACTTACTGCATGGGGTACAAGTCACCAACACAGGTGTTCACCTTTCTCCTTTGACAGGCAAAAATGTCTATTATATGAAGTAACCATGGAGGCTGGGCCAGATGTCAGAAGACTTAGGTACAAAATCTCAGATGTGCCTCTAACTAGCTGACGCCCTTAGCACTCTATAGGATTCCCTCACTTCCCCCTTCCTGCCTTTCCTTCCCCATCTGTTTTATCAACTGAAAGCTCACTTACCATTCCAAATAAGAGTGAGGTTCTGGGGAGCCAGACCTCCTGGCTTTGTTTGTGTTCTGCCTCCACCATTATTGGTACATGATCTTGGCCACGTTCTAATACATGTATAATTTTGTGTCTGTATTTCCTCATCTATGAAGGCATTAAAAACAGTACCTACTTATGGTGGTTAATTTTAATTTTATGTGTCAAGTTGACTGGCCACGGGGTGCCCAGATGGTAAGCTGAGTGTTACTTGTGGGTGTATCTGTGAGGTTGTTTCTGGGTGAGATTAGCATATAACTAAGTGAAGTAGGGAAGGGCTCCTGCAACCCATGGGAGACCAGATTCAAATAAGAGAGCCATGCCTCGTAAATATGTACTTTCACGGGTGACAATTTAATTTTTTAAACAATAAGATTATAAAGCAAAACATAAAAAACCCACAAAACCTACAGAAGCAAAAGATTCTTTTAAGTGAGAGCCTCAGAATTGTAACAATTGAAGAAACCACAAGTTTCTCCAATTTTCCTACTCTAATCCATGTGTGATTTACAGAGACAGTAACTATGGTGATAGCTAAGAAAAACTACCAAAAAAAACTGACGCCAGGGTCCAAATCCAATTCCCTCCTCGCCTTTGGTGTTGGCCCCTCTCCCTAAAGCCAGTGTCCATCTCGTCCCTATTCAGGTGGCCTTGGAAGTGGCTGAACTTACACAGTGTTAGTGAAGGCGCTAATAATGAACACTCGTACTCAGAGCTAATTAGCCATATGTGGTACAATCCATTTCTCTGTACAAAACTGAGACATGCTCTTGGAAAAGCTAAAAGGAAAAGGTACGTCATTCTGGGCTCAGGAGAGTGAGCTGAAATACCAAAATCTTGGGCTTTTCCAAATGATCTTTTAATTTTCTAGTTTCCAGAAACAACACAGCTTTTCTTTTGACCAGTTCTAAGAAATAAAATGCCAACCTGCAATATACATCGGGGGCTGACATCAGCCCTTCTATCTTCCCCAATTCAGAAGAATACACAAACAGCTCATCAGAGTGGCTTTCTTCTGGGAACGCTGACGACACAGAAGCTCTATTACTATTATGGTGGCCTTCAAATTAGATGTCCAAGTGAAATCTTTTTTTAAAAAAACCATTTATCATAAATTGCACAAAGTACCTAAAGAATCTTTTCAAGAATGTCCACATTATTGTTTTGAAGCTAGATGATGAAAATAGGAGGAAAAGATACTTTGATTTCCATTCAGAATCTCAGCAGTTTTATAGAGGACAAAAGTATCCTTATGCACAGGAAAGGCTAATTTTCTCATTTTTGAGACCTATTTGAGACTGCATGCTCAAACACATTTTCAAAGAAAATCTGCCAAAACTGAATGCTAATGCTATGTTATCAAGAGGCAGGACCAAGCCAAGTGAGGCTCCCCAAGTGTCACTTCAAAGGTTCGTTCAACAAGTATTCATTGTTCACCTATGTTGTGAATAGCATGACGTTAGGTGTTTGGGTCTAAGTGGCCAACCAAACAGAAATGCCCCTTGCACTTTCAGAGCTGCTTCTGATAGGCTCAAGATGAGCCAGGCACAGTAGCACACACCTGTAATCCCAGTACTTGGGAAAAAGAGACAGGCTAAATTGCAGGTTTGCAGCCAGCCTCAGCAACTTAACAAGGCCCTCCACAACTTAATGTGAGACCTTGTTTCAAAATTTAAAAAGTCTTGGGGTGTAGCTCAGAGGTAGCATGGCCCTATGTTGTGCTCGCTTCAGCAGCACATATACTAAAATTGGAACAATATAGAGAAGATTAGCATGGCCCCTGCGCAAGGATGACACGCAAATTCGTGAAGCGTTCCATATTTTTTATTTAGGAACACCGGTATCTGCAATGCCATCCGTGCAGGGCTTCACCATCAGGTGATTTTTCCTTCTTCAGAACTTTTGGTGGAGGGTTTCTGGTGTGTTGAGATTGTGTTACTCAGGATACAAGGGCCCCCAGGCAGTTTGTCTCACCTGCTTAGCTTGTCTTTGTTTCCTTCCATTAATAAACTAATACAGTGATATTTAAAAAAAAAAAAAAAAGAATGACCCTATGTTTAATCCCCAGGAACACACACACACACACACACACACACACACACAAAAAAAAAAAAAAGATTAGTGTAGTCCTAGAATATGACAGTAGCTGCCTGTGAGACCTGCAGAATGCTGATATCCCAAAGGGTACAGCAGGGATCCACTGGGAAATAGACAAAAGCAGAGACAGAACTGTTTCAACAGGTCCAGCTCCAGCAAGAAGGCCTTTAAAATTGCACTTTGTCTCGCTTGTGAAGATGAAACTATGCAAAAAAACTCAAACACAAAAGCACTTTTCAAAATCAAAGAAGAAATCAGTGGCTGGATCTTACCTAACAAGCCATCAAAGAACAGCCTCAGGTTAAGCTCAGGCCTTTCGGATGCAGTTTTCCCACACACTGTAAGGTTTTATTAGTCAAGGGGAAAAAAAAACTCAGGTTATATAACAATCACCCCACCTACATCACCCCAAACATGACTTACTGCAGATGAGTGCCTTTTTAGCCTTTCCCAAAAATATTCTGTGAAAAATAGACTGTATGGAGGGAAGGAAAAAATGAAGAAAGGAAAAAAGGAAGGAAGAAAGGAAGGAATAGGATGAGGAGAGAGGAGGGAGTGGGAGGGGCCAGAGGGGAAATGGTGGAAAGGAATATTACAAAAATATCTTCCAAATGCCAGGCATGGTGAAACAGGCCTGTAATCCAAGTATTTGGGAGGCTGATATAGGAGGATCACAGGTTCAAGGCCAGTGCACAGTAACTGAGGAAGACCCTGTTTCAATTATTTTTTTAAAAAAGGTCTGAAGGTGTAGCTCAGAGGTAGAATACCCCCTAGGTTCAATCCCCAGCACCACACCCGCACACCAATTACCCTTAGAGATTCAAAATGAACGTCAGCACATTACAAACTCAGAGATGCCTGAGAATCAATGTTTTATATCAGGCACAGCTATAAGTATGATGCTACAGCATACAAACAAAAAAATCCTTACATTCACTGACATTTTAATGAAGGAAGGCAATCAATAAATAAATGCTAAGGAGAAATATAAGGGAGATCCTGCTGTCTTATATAAGTTAGTCATTAGAGACCCCGTTGACAAAGAGACATTTGAGTCAAGGCGGGAAGGGGGAAAGCCACATGGAAGAGCACTCCAGGCAGAGGAGTCTTTGCAGTCTGTGCAAAGGTCTGAGGTAGAAGTGTGTTTGGCAGGCTTGCAGCACAGACAAGAGGTTAGCATGGCTGAAGTGGTATGAACAAAGGGGAGAGCGATAGGAGATAAGATGGGAAAGGATGCCAGAGCCCAACCAAAGAGAGACTTTGGCACAAATGTAAGTAAAATGAGGCACAACTGAAGGCCTTGGAGCAGAGCTGTCACGTGTCTAACTCATGTTCTAACACTCTCTGGTGGCTGTGATGCACACAGACTCAGAGGTGGAGGGGATGAGAAGGGGCTGGAGGACCAGTTAGCAGGATATTTCAAAATCCCGGCTGGCAAACAATGTGTGGAGGGTGTCTACAGTGGGAGTTGTGAGCAGTAATCAGACCACAAAGAGGGAAGAGGAAAAGAGAGAGGGCAAGGGCAACTGTACGACCTCTGGCCTGAACAGTAGAGGGATGGGGTCTCCCGGAGGAGTGGAGGCAGACAGAGAGGACGTCTGTGAGCCGAGCCCTGAGCATGTCTGCCGTTTGGATGTTGTGAAGAAGAGAGGGACCTGCACAGAAGACAGAAGAGACAAGAGATGATGGTGCCTGAAGCCACGTGACAGAGCACCCCAAGAAAGAAGAGGTGAGCCTTCCTTAGGCGCTGCTAGGAGCGCGGTACAGTGAGGACTGAAGGGGGCTGCTGGACAAAGTGGAAGGCCCCGGGTGGCCTTGACCAGCACAACTCTGTGACATGGAGAGGAGGAAAGCCTGGCTAGAGTGGGCCCAGAGAGAATGGGGAACTCAGAAAGGACAAGACAAAGAGCCCAATCTTTAGATGGGCCATGGGCTCGGATAGGCATTGCCCTGAAGATGCACAAAAGTGACCGTTAGCACAGTGCAAATCAATACCATGGTGGGACACCACTGCACACCCACAGGGGGGCTACAACCAAAGCACCCTGGTAAGAACAGAAGGAAGGCAGAGTCCTCACACATTGCTGCAGATGTCGCTCAATAGTGCAGCCAGGAGCCAGAGGTGATATGAACCAAGTTATCCTTTGAAAGAGGACTCTGGTCGGACACTACAACACGTACACTGTGAAGGGAGATTGGGATCATCAAAGAGGTGATTATAATATTACAAAAAGAGATATCCTAGGCCTGACGGAGAAGAGAGAGGCTGACTGATGGTCCAGGGAGTAGAGCTATGTTGTCCCATGTGCACAGCTGTCTGGAAAATCAAAAGAACTGTCCCTGACAGGAAATGTTGAACTAGACTAACTAAATATACATTTTGTATTACGCAATTACTGAAAATAGTGTTTTCAACAGCTTTGTAATAACATGAGAAATGTTTTGTGCTATTAAGTGGAAAAGCGCTACACAAAATTATATAGATTTATATGCGGATTATTGCAAAATAGATGGTGCAGCCACTTAATCCAAGCTGCCAGTTTGGCAGCTCCTTAAAAAGTAACCATCAGGGCCGGGCATGGTGGTACATGCTTGTAATCCCCGCACTTGGGAGGCGGAAACAGGAGGATCGCACAGGTTCAAAGCCAGCCATGCTGGCTTAAGAGATCCTGTTTCCAAATAAAATATATATATATATATGGGTCTGGGAGTGTAACCCAGAGGTAGAAGGGTTTCCAGGAACCCCAGTACTACCAAAAAAAAAAAAAAAAAAAAAGTAACCATCCGCCAGACACAGTGACATGTGCCTATATCCCAGCCTCTTGGGAGACAGAGGTGGGAGAATTGCTTGGGTTCAAGGCCAGCCTGGGCAACACAGAAAGACAGTCTTAAAAATAAAATTAGAGTAAGACTCTGGGCCCTGGGTCGGACCACACGTAGCACGCCAGACCCCTGGAGAAACCGGGCCCAATAAGACCCTGATCCCGGGCAGGGATCGCACGGGGCATGCCAGCCGGGGCCCGGGTCACGGGACTCTGGGCCCTGGGCCGGACAGCGCGTAGCACGCCACACCCCTGGAGAAACCAGGCCCAGTAAGACCCTGGGTCCCAAGCAAGGGTCAGGCAGGGCACTCCGGACCCCGGAACAGCCGGGCCCGGGTCGCAGGACTCTGGGCCCCAGGCGAAGTAGTGCGGAGCACGCTGGACCCATGGGGAAACCGGGCCGGGTCACAGTGCTACTGAGTGCCTGATCCCACAACCTCCTCAAACCACACATATTGTCTTCTCTTATTAAAAAAAAAAAAAAAAAAGGAAAAGAAAAAGAAAAAAGAAAAATATCAGAGAGGGGTTAAGAAGGCCGTGGTGGATGCCAGGACACTGGAGATGCAGACAAAACTTATTGAAATGCACTGGAACTTATGGAAAAATTCTCTGTGAAGGAGGACTGCTGTTTCTCTATATTGTTAAGAATCTTGGACATCACCTGTAAAGAGAGAGTTTAACAGAGACCAAGGAAAAAGGTGGTGTTGAAAATGGTCTCCGCGATGGTGGTGGAGACTTGTATTCAGGAGAAGCAGAAATCGGATTCTACCAACCTTATTTTTTTGGAGAAATTACACCAAATGTCGAATGCTACCATCACACATGCTTAGAAACACTGGACAACATTCAGAGTGGAAAAAGAGCTTGGGAAAGATTTGAAATGGTGGAGGCAGTGGCAATGGCAGTGGCCAGTACTCAGGGGAGGCAGAGATCTGATGCATTACACCTGGAACCTTTGAAATAACCCCAGAAGCAGAGTGCTACCACCACGCACCCTCGAGAACATGGTACAATTGGTTGGGCGAAGAGGGTGCTCGGATTGGAGCCTGCCGAGGGGTGAGGCCGGCGACGGACACAGCAAAGCTGGGTTTGGAGCCTGCTGTGAGGCAAGGCTGGTGCTGGAGCCTCCGAGGTCGGGATCGGAGCCTGCTGAGGGGTTAGGCTGGTGCTGGGGCCAGTGAGGACGGGATCAGAGCCTGCTGTGAGGCAAGGCCGGTGCTGGAGCCTTCGAGGCCAGGATCGGAGCCTGCCGAGGGGTTAGGCCGGTGCCGGGGCCAGCAAAACCGGGATCAGAGCCTGCCGTGAGGCAAGGTCACTACTGAGGCCTCCGAGGCCAGGATCCGAGCCTGCTGAGGGCTTAGGCTGGTGCTGGGGCCAGCGAGGCCGGCATCACAGCCTGCCATGATGCAAGGCCGGTGCTGGGGCCTCCGAGGCCAGGATAAGAGCCTGCCAAGGGGTTAAGCCAGTGCCAGGGCCAATGGCCAGCATCAGAGCCTGCTGTGAGACAAGGCCGCTACTGGGGCCTCCAAGGCTGGAATCAGAGCCTGCCAAGGGGTTTGGCCGATGCCACGGCCAGCGTGGCCGGGTTCGGAGCCTGCTGTGAGACAAGGCTGGTGCTGGAGCCTCTGAGGCCGGGATCAGAGCCAGCCGAGGGGTTAGGCCAGTGCCGGGGCCAGCGGCCAGCATCAGAGCCTTCCGTGAGGCAAGGCCGCTACTGAGGCCTCCAAGGCCGGGATTGGAGCCTGCCGAGGGGTTAGGCTGGTGCTGAGGCCAGCGAGACTGGCATCAGAGCCTGCCATGAGGCAAGGCCAGTGCTGGGGCCTCCGAGGCCGGGATCGGAGCCCACCAAGGGGTTAGTCCAGTGCCGGGGCCAGCAGCCAGCATTGGAGCCTTCCGTTAGGCAAGGCCGCTACTGAGGCCTTCGAGGCTGGGATCGGAGCCTGCCGTGAGGCAAGGCCGCTACTGGGGTCTCTGAGGCTGGGATCAGAGCCTGCCAATGGGTTAGGCTGGTGCTGGGGCCAGCACTGTTAGCATTGGAGCCTGCCGTGAGGCAAGGCTGGTGCTGGGGCTTCTGAGGCCAGGATAAGAGTCTTCCAAGGGGTTAGGCTGGTGCCGGGGCCAATGCCCAGCATCGGAGCCTGCCGTGAGGCAAGGCTGGTGCTGGGGCCTCGGAGACCGGAATAAGAGCCTGCTGAGGGGTTAGGCCAGTGCTGGAGCCAATGGCTAGCATCGGAGCCTGACGTGAGGCAAGGCCAGTGCTGGGGCCTCCGAGGCCGGGATCGGAGCCTGCCGAGGGGTTAGGCTGGTGCCAGGGTGAGCAGCCGGCATCAGAGCCTTCCGTGAGGCAAGGCTGGTGCTGGGGCCTCCGAGGCCGGGATCTGAGCCTGCCATGAGGCAGGGCCAGTGCTGGGGCCTCCGAGGCCGGGATCAGAGCCTGCCAAGGGGTTAGACTGGTGCCAGGGCCAGTGTGGCCAGGATCAGAGCCTGCCAAGGGGTTAGGCTGGTGCCAGGCACAGTGTGGCCAGGATTGGAGCCTGCTGTGAGACAAGGCCACTACTGAGGCCTCCGAGGCCGGAATCGGAGCCTGCCAAGGGGTTAGGCCGGTGCTGGGGCCAGCAAGGTCGGCAGCGGAACCTGCAGTGAGGCAAGGCCGGTGCTGGGGCCTCCGAGGCCAGGATAAGAGTCTGCTGAGGGGTTCCGCCAGTGCCGGGGCCAATGGCCGGCATCAGAGCCTGCCGTGAGACAAGGCCACTACTGGGGCCTCAGAGGCTGGGATCGGAGCCTGCCAAGGGGTTAGGCCGATGCCGAGGCCAGCGGCCAGCATCGGAGCCTGCCGTGAGGCAAGACTGGTGCTGGGACCTCTGAGGCCGGGATCAGAGCCTGCCGTGGGGTTAGGCCGGTGCTGGGGCCAGCAGCCAGCATTGGAGGCTTCCGTGAGGCAAGGCCACTACTGAGGCCTCCGAGGCTAGATCAGAGCCTTCCGAGGGGTGAGACCTGTGCTGGGGCCAGAGAGGCCGGCATTGGAGCCTGCCTTGAGGCAAGGCCGGTGCTGGGGCCTCTGAGGCCAGGATCAGAGCCTACCGAGGGTTTAGGCCAGTGCCAGGGCCAGCATGGCCAGGATCGGAGCCTGCCGTGAGTCATGGCCGGTGCTGAGGCCTCCGAGACCGGGATCAGAGCCTGCAGAAGGCTTAGGCCGATGCCAGGGCCAATGGCCGGCATCAGAGTCTTCTGTGAGGCAAGGCCACTACTGGGGCCTCCGAGGCCAGGATCGGAGCCTGCCGAGGGATTAGGCCGATGCCAGGGCCAGCGAGGCCAGGATGGGAGCCTGCCATGAGACAAGGCCAGAGCTGGGGCCTCCGAGGCCAGGATCAGAGCCTGCCGAGGGGTTAGGCCGGTGCCAGGGCCAGTGGCCGACATCGAAGCCTTCTGTGAGGCAAGGCTGCTACTGAGGCCGCCGAGGCCAGTATCGGAACCTGCCTTGAGGCTAGGCCGGTGCTGGGGCCAGCAAGGCTGGGATCGGAGCCAGCTGAGGGGTTAGGACAGTGTCGGGGCCAGCGAGACCAGAATCGGGGCCTTCCATGAGGCAAGGCCGCTGCTTGAGCCAGCGAGGTCTGGATCAGTCCACCGGGTAGCCAGGCCACTACTGGGGCCGTCAAGAGTGGGATCAGTACTTGCAACGCAGCATGCTCAGAGAAATCTCACAGAAAATAAAAATCAGATGCTTCCCTTAATCAGCAAAAACTAGGAGGAAAGGGGCAACAGGAAGAGGTCGAGCTATAGAAAGGGCCCTATAGTGAAGCAACTAAGGTGACCAATCAGAGGGTATGGAATAGGGGAGGATGGAGCCTCTTTAAAACGCAGGAGGTACATAAACAAATGTATCAAGCATGGGATCAAGGGAGGAGGAGGGAATGGGATGGGGGCTGGATGAGGGCTAATTGGATGATGTGTGCTTGTATATCCTCTCAAGTCTTGTATTCCAATGTGATATATGATTACAATGCACCAATAAAAAAATTAATTTAATTAAATTAAATGAGCCAGGCGTGGTGGCACACGCTCATTATCCCAGCATTCGGGAGGCTGAGACCGGAGGATTGCTGTTCGCGGACAGCCTCAGCTACTTAGTGAGGCCCTCCACAACCCAGTGAGACCCTGTTTCAAAATAAGGAATAAAAAATAGAGCAGGAGTTGTAGCTCGGAGGTGGAATGCCCCTGGGTTCCAACCCCATACTTGCAAAAAATAAAAAAAATAAAAAATAAAATGATATGAATTATCATATGATCCAGCAATGCCACTTTAGGGCTAATCTTAAAAATATTAAAAGGCCAGGCATGGTGGCGCACACTTGGAATCCCAGAATTCAGGAAACGGAGACTGGAGGATCATGGTTCACGGACAGCCTCAGCTACTTAGCCAGGCCCTTCACAACTCAGTGAAACCCTGTTTCAAAATAAAAAATAAAAATAGGGCTGAGGTGTAGCTCGAAGGTACAGTGCCCCTGGGTTCCATCCTCAGTACCGAAAATAAATATATATATCAGGGCAGAGAGTTCAACACTCTCCACTCAGCTTACTCAGATGTTAATATATATATATATATATATATATATATATATATACACACACACACACACACACACACACACACACACACACACACACAGACACTTGAACATGAATGTCCATAGCAGTGCTGTACACAATAACCCAAAGGTGGAAACAATCAAATGTCCATCTGTGGATAAATGAATAAGCAAAATGTGCTATATATACATACACTGGAATATTACCAAGCCATAAGAAAGAATGGAATTCTGATGCATGCTACGATGTGGATGAATCTTGAAAGCATTATGCTGAGTGAAATAATGTCACATATTGTATGACTCCATACACATAATACAGAATAAATGAATTCATGGAGACAAAGAGGGCTGTGAAGGCCTGAGGCTGTGGGAAGGGGAGAACAGGGAGTGACTGCTTATCAAGTATGGGGTTGCTTTGGGGATGATTAGAAGGTTTTAGAACTAAATAGAAGTAGTGGTTGCATAACGTTGTAAATGTACTGAACGCCACTGAATTTCATACTTTTAACACCAAATGGACAGTTTTATGTTAAGGGATTTCACCCTCATAAGAAAGAGAGAGCTGGGAAGAAGGGAACTGGAGAGTCTGCAAGAAAACTCTTTCAAGGAGGTTTGCTGAAAAGTAGGACAGAAATGCAGGGCAGCAGCGATGGGGAGGTGCCATCCAGAGGGGGCTTTCCGAAGGCGGAAGATGAACCTCAGTGCGCTGATGTATGCTGTGGAGGACCACAGAGGAAGGAGCACTGCCGGCAGGAGGTCCCTGAGGGGAGGAGGGGAGGAAATCTTTCAGGAGAATCAGAAGCAGCTCCTCCTTTAAAGAAGAAGACAGGATTCAGACAGTCAGGTCAAGGCAGTGGTGGGGGCTTGTGGGAAAAAACCCTCTCTGGACTCCTTGCTCTTTCTTGGGAGATGGGGAGATTCTAGAAGGAGGAGACAGTTTGAAGCAGTCACCCCAGAGAGGAGACAGGTTGCTGGGTAGGGAAACAGCTGCATTGCTAGGCAGTATCAAGAGCCAGAGGCCCCTGACATCAAACCTAAGAGACTGGTCAGCCTGGGCTAGTGATTTTCTCCAGCCACACTTGGTTGCCTGGTAAAGGTGTAGAGTTGCTGAATTCATTGGCCCCTAAGTTCCCCTAAATATATTTGATCATGGAAACCTCTAGCAGTCCCAACTAGCCTGCTTAAAATGCTAGCCAATGAAAATATCCAAAAGATCATGGAGGGGCCAGGTCTGGAGCCCCAGCAAGGGAGTGCAGGCATCAAACTGGTTGAGGTGCACACACCAAGAGACATGAAAACCAGATTGGTACAGCTGTCAAAACTCAGCTTGAGATCAGATTTGCACTTCAGCAGAGTAATCTTGGACCAGTGACTCTCTGAGATGCATGATAAAGTGGGGGTGGCCCTTCAAGGATGCTATGAGAATTGGCAATGATTGGCTCTTGATAAGGAGCATCTGGTTTGAGGGGGTCACTGCCATTATTAGCCAGTCAGCTCTGCCACATCAGCCAGGAGAAAGGTGTAGACCCAAAACATCATCACATGCAGGTCCCCTAGCACCTGCAAGCAGGTCAGCCTCTGGCCATCTTGGAGTTAACACTCTTTCCTCTGTCAGAAACTTGATCAGTCTAACTGCTTAACTGCTTTGACTCAAGGATACATTTGTATTTCTTGCCCCTGGGTTCCTGTGCAGCCAGTGAGGCCCCATCTGTTTCCTATGAAACAGGACACTTCAGAAATGTTTCCATATATCCCAGCATCATGTTTGTAACTTATGAGATCATTTCAGATTTGTAGAAAATTATAAAACAGGGCAGAGAGTTCAACACTCTCCACTCAGCTTACTCAGATGTTAACATCTTATATAACCTCAACACAATCACCAAACCAAGAAAATAATGCTGTTATTTTGCCATTAACCACACCATACACCTTATTCCAATGTTGCCAGCTTTGCCTCTAATGCCCTTTTTCTGGCACAGAACTCAATCCAGGGTCTCACACTGCATTTAGTTCCCAGTCCCCTTAGTCTCCATCAATGCAGCAGTTCCTCAATCTTTTTTTTTTCTTCCATGACCTGGACATTTGTAAAGAGGCAAGTGATCCTTCCTCAGTGACTCTCAGGTGTTTTGATTTGTTTGTCTGATGTTTTCCCCACGATTAAACTGAGCCTGTGCATTTTAAATAAAAATCCCCCTGAAATGATGTTGCCCCGCACGTTCCTTCTTACTGGTGAGCAAACCTTTGGTAATTTAGTTAAGGTGGCATTTACTGGGTTTATCCTTTGATATTATACCTGATACAGAGTGAAACAGAATCCCAGCCTTTGCTCATAAATGGTTGTTATTGTCTATGTACAGCCAACGAGATTTAGAGACTTGGGTTCCAAGTTCAAATGCAGCCTTCTTCCCACTCTCAAGAGTTTACCTAATGTCTTTCATATATTTATTTCATTCCAAAGCTAATTTCCCATGAGAAAATGCTATAACAAATCATTATTTTTTCTTGCTAGTTTGTTTATTGGTTGGTACTGGATATGGGACCCAGGGATGTTTTACCTCCAAGCTGCCTTCCCAGCCCTTTCTATTATTAGAGGAGTTCTGAAACAGGGCCTCACTAAGCTGCTGAGGCTGGCCTTGAACCTGTGACCCTCCTGTTCAGTCTCCCAAGTACTGGGATCTTTCTGCCTCAGTCTCCCAAGTTGTGTGCCATCATGGCCCAGCTCCAAATCATTTTTAAAAGCCCAGAGTTTCTCCAAGAAAGCTATAACAAAAAGTAAAATCATGGCTGTTAAAAAAAAAATCCTAACAGAAAGAGCTCTTGATGCCTCTTGGTGACTCAAGGACACTTTCAACACCTGCACTTCACTTGCTGAAAACACAGAGGGCAAATCAGCTGATAAGGAGCCAACCAGGAGAACCAAGAACTTCCTAATTGATAAAAATCTTAAACAGGCCTGGAGGACCAAGAAGAAGAGCTATAAGAAACATAGGGAAAGTTTTCTCCTCCTCTAGGAAATAACATAGGCAAGTATTCAAATCAATTAACTCACCATAGGCTCACACACTCTCCCTGAGATAGAATTAAATCACATAGTAACATCTCTGCTCTACAAATGGAGCAAATGAGACAGAATGAAGTGAAGATTTCCTATGGAGATCAGTGTAGAGGATCCGCAAAGGCTAGGAATGGAACCGCCCTATGACCCAGCTATGCTACCCCTTGGTATCTTTCCAAAAGAATTAAAGTCAGAATGTTACGGTGATGAGCACTCCCGTGGACATTTATGTACATATGTGAGAACACCAATGCCAGTCTCAGGGTCTTGTATGGGGACGGGGAGGTGTGGAGGAGGGCACTCACCAACGGCTGTGGGTGTGTCACGATCACTGCTTACCACATTAGGATGTCAAACAATAAGCTATTACTCTCTACCAGTAGAGTAGAGGAAGGGGACCAAGGGAGGGAGGAGGAGAGAGTAAGAAGAGGTTTGGGGAAGGAAACAGACAAAATAACGTTAGGTGCATATATGACTGTCTTACTATGAATCTCACTCTCATGCACAATTACAGTGCACCAATAAAAAAAGTTTTAAGAGGTAAAGAATTTGAGACTGTACTGAAATTCAGCGTCAAGATTTCATTCATTCATTCACTTACCCAACAAGCACTGACTACTCCCCACCTGCTTTTTTTCTAATAGCTGAGGACGCAGAGATACTTACTGTGCCTCCGGCCTAGAGGAGTTTAAGCTTCCCCTGCATTCATCTCATAGACAGTCCAGAAAGGCAATATTTTCCCCAACACCATCCCCTCCCCCATCAGAGTCTACAAACACCGGGAGTGTACAGAAGTGGGCTGGTTCTGTGGTACTCTTTGGGGCGGTGACACTGGATTTAAAGCTTGACTGGAGATTCTCATTCTCCTGGTTGAGTCTCTTCTGTTTGTCCTTCTCCTCAGTATCCATAGCAGAGTGTGGATTTCCACATTTATTAAATGACTGAACTGGAAAAGAAATGGTGTCAACCTCACCCTCAGATAAATGAATCATGCTGATATCATTCAACTAATTGAGCACTTACTCCTAAGCCAGATGCACATGGAACAGAACCGAGGAGTAGTAGACAGTCTCAGAAACCCCAGCCGGTAGGGCTGCAACCACATAGAGACCGAGGGGCTTTGTGTTCTTGTTTATCATGACAATGTCCACTGACCTTCACCTCTTGTTAAGCCATGTGCGCCACATACTCATAAATACAACTCAGAAAGAGAAGGGGAAGCCAAGCGTAGTGGTGCACACTTTAATCCCAGCATTTGGGAGGCTATGACAGGAGGATCATGGTTCTTGGCCAGCCTTAGCTACCTAGTAAGGCGTGAGGCCCTTTGCAACTCAGTGAGACCCTGTTTTAAATAAATAATAAAAAAAATAGGGCTGGGGGTATCTCTCAGAGATAGAATGCCCCTGGGTTCCATCCCCAGTACCACAAAGAGAGAGGGGGGGAGAGAAGGGGATGTGGGGAAGGGTGGATAAGACAGATTCCAGTTGCTCAAATGATCAAGACCAACATCTCAGCTTTTAAAAGCTCCTTTTAAAAGCATGATCTAAACAAACAAAGAAAGGAAGAGTGATGGTACCCGCTAAGGCAGTCAGGGTAGTCTTGAGGCAGAGGCAGCTCCTGAGGAAGACCTAGAGGGATGGAGGACACCCAGCAGGTGAGAGAGAGCTTTCCTAGTGCCACAGTGGCACCAGAGAAGTGCTGGAGGCAAAGCAGGCATGGTGGTACACACCTATAATCCTAGTACTAGGGAGACTGAGAGAGAAGGATCACAGGTTTGAGACCAGCCTCAATAATTTAGTGAGACCTTGTTTTAAATAAAGTAGGACTGCCGGGTGTGGTGGTGCACACTTGTAATCCCAGCACTTGGGAGGCTGAGACAGGAGGGTCGCACAGGTTTGAAGCCAGCCTCAGCTACAGAGTGAGGCTCTCAGCAATTTAGTGAGACCCTGTTTCCACATAAAGTAAAAATAGGTCTGGGAGTATAGCCCAGAGGTAGAAAAGCCCCTGGGTTCCACCCCCAGTACCATAAAAATAAAGTATGATTAGGTATAAGCTCAGAAGTGAATGCCTCTACATTCAAGGATACATGGATGGATGGATGGATGGATGGATGGATGGATGGATGGATGGATGGATGGATGGATAAGTAAGAGGATAAGGAAAAGAAAAAGGGCAAAGCATGTCCCAGGAACTAAAGATGTGCTGTGTCTGGGAAGAAATGCTGGGGAGACAGCTACTTATCACATGTGTGTCTCACAGCTCTTGGGAAGCTTATGAACCATTCTGTGCTCCACTCTCAAGATTCTGACCCAGAGGTCAAAAGAGTAGATCCTGAGAGTCCACCAGTGCTGATGGCTCTTGAATGATACTTTGAGAATCAGTAGTAAAAAAAAAAAAAAAAAAGGCAGGATGAGAGGCCTGGCAGAAGAGGCTAAGCCTAAATAAGTTTGACTACAGAACATGGGCTCCATGGGGGGAAGGACAGCATAGGCTAGTGTTGGGCAACTGCCGTGACCAAAGTAACTCTCTCAAAGTGTGATCCCCAGAGCAGAGAAGTAGCAGCATCACTTAGAAACTTGTTAGGAAGGCAATTTGTTGCCAGGTTTGGTGTCACAGGCTTGTAATCCTAGCACTTAAGAGGCTGAGACAAGAGAATTGCAGGTTCACGGCTAGCCTCAGATACTTGGTGAGGCCCTTTGCAACTTAGTGAGAACCTATTTCAAAATAAAGAATAAAAGGCAGAGCTGAGGGAGTAGCTCAGAGGTAGAATGTCCCAGGTTCAATTCCCAGTACCTAAAAAGAAAAAAGAAAAAAAAACAAGCAAATTCTCAAGTCTACTGAATCAAAAACTCTGGAATGGAGCCAGGCATGGTTGCACACACCTGTAATCCCAGCACTTAGGAGGTTGAAACAGGAAGATAACAGGTTCAAGGCCAGCCTCAACAAATTAGCAAGACCCTATTTCAGCAGGGCATGGTGGTGCATGCTTATAATCCCAGCTTTTGGGAGGCTGAGTCAGGAGGATCATGGTTTGCAGCCAGCCTCAGCTACTTAGTGAGGCCCTCTGCAACTCAGTGAGACCCTGTTTCAAAATAAAAAATAAGGCTGGGGGTGTGGCTCAGAGGTAGAATGACCCTGAGTTTCCTCCCCAGTATTGCTAAAAAAATAAAATGACTCTATTTCAAAATAAAAGATAAAAAGGGTCTGGGGGTGCAATTCCAATCCAAGTAATTCCAATCCCTGCTCAAGTTTGAGAAGCACCACTGAGTTCGTACCGGTGATGATATGTGATAGCTAAAATTATACCAAAACTCCCACCAAGCCCATTCCAGGCCAAATTCTCTTTATCATTGACACTGTTGCTACTCGGCCCTTCTGTCCCCTAACACGAAGGACTGACTGCAAACCACTATGTATCTGAACGACGTATCTGCTTTATAAACCACTGACATTTCATGCTTGATCAGGTTCTGTAAATGTATTAAAAGGAAGCATTAGGCCGGTACATCTCAAGCTTTAATGTGCATACAAACCACCTGCAGATGTTGCTAAAATGCAGATCTGAAGCTGGAGGTTTGAGGTCAGGTCTAGAATCCTGTGTCTCCTCCTCCTCCTCCTCCTCCTCCTCCTCCTCCTCCTTCTCCTCCTCCTCCTCCTCCTCCTCCTCCTTCTTCTTCTTCCTCTTCTTCTTCTTCTTCTTCCTCTTCCTCTTCTTTTCCTTTTTTTTTTTTTTTTGTGGTACTAGAGGTGGAACCCAGAGGCTTTCTACCTCCAGGCTATACTCCCAGACCTATTTTTTTACATATATTTTATTTGGAAACAGGGTCTCACTAAGTTGCTGAGAGCCTCACTAAGTAGCTGAGGCTGGCTTCGAACCTGTGCAATCCTCCTGTCTCAGCTTCCCAAGCGCGGGATCACAAGCCTGTGCCACCACGCCTGGCTGGATCCTGCATTTCTATTGGTTCCCAGGTGACAATGTGATGCTCCTGGTTTATGGTTCACACGGTGAGGAGCAAGCCATTGCATGACTCTGGGAGCCTGAGAGCCCCTGTTGTGGGACACCATCTCCCCACCAGCTGGGCTTTCCTCTCAGATCTGCCCCAGCCCACTGTCTGCTGCAGCAGCCCTTCTGCCCAGACCCCTCCTCACACCCAACCCCCACTGCTTTCACTTAGGTAGCCAAGGAGTGAATACTACCTCCTCCATCAACCAGGGGATGCAGCAGGGCTCCTGTGCCCGTAATGCCAGCAGAGGGAATGAGTACACGTCCCCCAGTGCTGGCCTGTGCCTCCAGAGGGACCTTTCCAGGGGAGAAGATCCAGCCCATTTGTTTGCAGAGCTAAGTATCCATTATTTTAAACACACACACCATTAGCTTTAGTCTCATCTGGGGCTACAAATCAATAGGCATTCCTCAGGGCCAGAAGGACACCTGTCACCCTCCCATGAGCACCATCAGACAAGAATAGCTGAAATCCCACCAGGGACCACAGCATTAGTTCAGTGAAAATATGTGATGCTTGGAGACAGCGCATCCCTAACAAGCAGGGAGCAGGGCTTCAACCTGCTATATAACACACTTGTCGCCCGCTCCACCAGCTCATCGAACATTCTGCGGTTACAAAGCATTTATGCTAACAAATCTGCAGAGTTGCAGCTTGAGACTGAGCTGTAAATATTTACTAACCGTGCCCATCAAAACTCAGTCTTCTCTTTGCCTTCAGGATCCATTGTCTGGTTTTCTCTACAGGGCAGTTCAGTCCCCACTTTTTATCCCTCCCTATAAAGATAGTTATCACATAAAGCTGTTTGAGGAAAATCCACATGACCTCTTGAGAACAGCTCAAGTCAAATTAATGAAAAATTTCTGAGATGCACGTCAGAAGTCTTAACACTTGAGCTGCATGTGCAGGGAGTAGCTTTGAGAATGTGCTTTCTGTGCACGAGATCAGAAGATGACATTTTAATCAATGGGGAATATTTATCACAAATAGTGCCAGATGATGTATTGTAAAATTTATGTAGCTAAAAGCTCAAGCCTACAATAGAAAGAGATTCCTCTGCTTAATACATGGAAGCCTAATGTTATAACGAGTACTCTTTGAAGTCTTCCTTTTGGAAAAAAAGAAAGCCTTTTACTATGTTATATTTAATATGTACATTCAACAAAGGAGAAGAAAAGATAACACCATTCTGACAACTCTCTAAATAAGGATGGGAGAGAGCCCAAGGAATAATAAATCTGACTATAAGGAAAGATGAGAGAGAGTAAACCGAGACTAGAGACACTTTGTGCCTTCAAAATGAATTTGAAGCCGGGCGTGGTGGCACACGCTTGTAATCCCAGCATTTGGGAAGCTGAGACAGGAGGACCGCGCAGGTTCCAAGCCAGCCTCAGCTACTTAGCGAGGCCCTTTCCAAATCAGGGAGACCCTGTTTCAAAAAAATAAAGAATAAAAAATAGGGCTGGGAGTGTCACTCAGAGATTGAATGCCACCAAGTTCCATCCCTAGTACTGCAATAATAATAATAATAATAATAATAATAATAATAATAAAGGATTTGAGAACCACCAACATATCTATAGCGTAAGTGGAAACCATTATGTATAAAGATTGGCTAATAAAAATTTCAAGGTATGATTACAATTAGGTAGCTACCCACCAAACTCATGATGCTATGCTCATAAATCTTGCTGTTTGGTGCTGATGCCTTAGTTTTTAGGCTGGCCATTTTAATTTCTCTGTTGAGAGGAAAATGTAAAGAAATTCAGGAAGAACATCTGCCTTGGGAGATAAGAAACTTGGACAATAGCCTCAGACTCTCCTAGTGTTCACAACACAAGCTAAGATCAGGTACATCACTAACACACCAGGGCTTCCACGTAAAACTCTGTTTGAGGTTATTTTCTTGGATTTGCAAGCAGCCACTGTTCCCACATCTTTTGTATTTTGAAATATACAAAATCTCCACATGACCGATCTAGTCACTCATGTATATCCAGACCACAGGACAGGTCTTTGGATGCCCTTGGACCAACCCAGTTCTCCCCTTTCTCCCCTATAATTCTAAATAACAAATGTAGCATGTGCTGGGAATGAAATATCTTGAAACACAAAAGGACCAGAGGCACAGCCCAGACTCTTTTCCAGTCCCCCCTAGAAATAGAATGGCCTTTAATGGTTTAGCTCAATGAGCCACAACACCCCAGGCTGCTTTCGGGGTCCCTCAGCTACACAGCAGTGGGCTCTGCCCACCCAGGGCTGCGCTCCTGAGCCTCAGACAACGGGCTTGCAATGACTCCTGGGCTTTTGCTGTCCCTTGCTGCCTATCTATAAGTAATAAATCTACTTCCCGACACCTGTGTGCATGAGTGTTCTGTCTCACTGGACTCAGACAAGTCACCAACCAGTGCACAATGAACCTGCTTCATATCACTTCCTTCCTGGACCCAGACATAGCAGAGGCCCAAAAGCCAATGAAATGTTCCAAGAGGGTAGAGACTTGTCTACCTTCTCCTCTAGCATATCTCTTCTCAGAACCCAGAGCACATACCAGGCCATGAACTCACTGTCTCCAAAGGAACAAATGAAAGGTTCCAGAAGTCTCCATAATGAGCAACCTGAGTCAGGTCACGGTTGGGCTTTGTCTGTTCACTGATTCAACAAATGTATACTAAACGCCTCTCCAGGGTGCTAGGGCATGCCAGCAACAAAACAAGTCCCTGCCCTCGTGAATGATTTTCTAGATGGGAAGGTACACAATACATAAACAGTCATCCCTCGGTATTCATGGGAGATTGGTTACAGAACCCCCTCCCATAGCAAAATCTGTAGATGTTCAAGTCCTTTGTATAAAATGATCTACCCAGTGATGTGTGCATGTATTTTTGTCACTTTGAATCTCATTATAATGTATAATTACACCACCAATAAAAGTATTAGAGATAAAAATAAAATGATCTAATGCATATGTATAACATATGTATATATCCCACATATTTTAAATCATCTCTAGATTACTTGTACTACCTAATAACAATGTAAACACTACATTATTTAGAAAAAGTCTAAACATGTTCAGTACAGATAGAATACTTTTTTCAAATACTTTTATTTTAGATGCAGAACCTATAGATACCAGGGTGGCAAACATTGCTATAGAAAAATAAATAAATAAAGAGTGCTGGGCATGGTGGCATACACTTGTAATCCCCGTGCTTGGGAGGCAGAGACAGGAGGATCACATAGGTTCGAAGCCAGCCGCGCTGGCTTAAGAGACCCTGTTTCCAAAAATAAAAAAATTGGTCTGGGAGTGTAGCCCGGAGGTAGAAGGGCTTCCAGGAACCCCAGTACCACAAAAGAAAAAGAAAGAAAGAAGAAAGAAAGAAAAAGAAAGAGAGAAAGAGAGAATGAGAGAAAGAAAGAAAGAAAGAAAGAGAGAGAAAGAAAGAAAGAAAGAAAGAAAGAAAGAAAGAAAGAAAGGAAAGAAAGAAAGAAAGAAAGAAAGAAAGAAAGAAAGAAAGAAAGAAAGAAAGAAAAGGGCTGGGGATGTCGCTCAGAGATAGAATGCCACCAGATTTCATCCCCAGTACTATAAATTCAAGAGAAGTCTAGGAATGCAGGAGAAGGGAAACGTGGAGCCCTCCATGGTCGGGTGATTGCAGGAAAAAATGTCTGATGAGCAGAAACCTGACCAGAAGTGCAGCCACGAGATGACAGAGGGAAAGCACGTCAGGCAGAGGGAACTGAGCGTGCAAAGGTGCCGTGAAGAGGCCTGACTCAGAGAAAGTGGGCTAGGTAAAGAACGAGGCTAGAGCTGGGTAGGTTGCGTAAGGCAGTGTTCTTCAACCCGAGGAGACAAGAAATCAAGTTAGTGTGTCAAAGCAGCAGCACCTTTGAAATTGAGTGAGGCGTGATGGCACACACCTGTAATTCCAGCTACTTGGGAGGCTGAGACAGGAGGATGGCAAGTTTAAGGACAGCCTGAGCAACTTGGTGAGACCCTGTCTCAAAAAAAAAAAAAAAAAAATAAGAGAAGGGAAAGGAAGGGACTAGTGTGTGCTGCCGATAGGAAGGCTGAGTACGTGTGGTGAAACTTCGGTGATGTGTGTGTGTTCACACAAATGTACATCTATGCTGTGATGATGTACAAAATGTGCTTCCTACAGTGAGCTGCAATCAAAAAGTGTGAAAACCATGAACACAGTGCTCTATAGGTCTCACTGTTCATCACATTATCCACTAGCCATGTGTGACTATTTAACAAAATTTAAAACTTAGTTCCTCAGTTGCACTAGCCACATTGCAAGTACTCAATAGCCACATGCGGCCAGTGGCTACCAGACCAGATGGAGCCGAGAAGAAACATCTCCCAAAACACTGAACACTCTCTTAGCTAGGCATAGTGGCGCACGCTTGTAATCCCAGCATTTGGGAGGCTGAGACCAGAGGTATCGCGGTTCGCGGACAGCCTCAGCTACTTAGTGAGGCCCTCTGCAATTCAGTGAGACCAGGTTTCAAAATAAAAAATAGGGCAAGGGTGTAGCTCGGAGGTCAAATGCCCCTGGGTTCCATCCCTACACCCACAAAAAATAAATAAATAAATAAATAAATAAATAAATAAATAAATAAATAAAAATAAAAAACACTGAACTCTCTCTTGAAGAGCAAAGTTACGCTGCTCACTCGCTGGTTCCCTCTTCCTCTCTCTGACCTCTCTGGTGTCCCCTCATAGAATTACAAGTGTGTCCACAATAAAAAGGTAAATGAATTTTCTGAATAGAAGGCTCTGGATTTATATTGTCTCACAACCCAGCTGGCATCCAGGTGGAAGTAAAACCAAAATATACTGGAAATCACCTTAACATCCGCCAGTTGTACACATGGGCTAGCAAGAGTTAGAATGCCTTGATTTCCTCCTCCATACAGTGACTATTAATAAATAATCACACACTGTTTTTTGGGTTTTTTTTTTTGTTTTTTTGTTTTTGTTTTTGTTTTTGTTTTTTGAGTAAGAAGACTTTACTAGGGGGAAGAAACTACAAAATTTATAGAATCCCAAAGAATAGCACTTCAAGATTGGTTTTATTTACCTACAGTGTGATTTTTTTTTGTGTGTGTGGTACTGGGGGTGAACCCTCCAGACTATACTTCCAGACCTATTTTATATTTTATTTGGAAACAGGGTCTCACTCAGTTGCTGAGAGCCTCACTAAGTAGCTGAGGCTGGCTTCGAACCTGTGTGATCCTCCTGTCTCAGCCTCCCAAGTGCGGGGATTACAAGTGTGCACCACACCTGGCTTATAGTGTGATATTTTTTTAAAATCATTTCCAGGCCTTGAACAAGGGCTGAAACCAAATTGAGTGAAGGTAAAATACTGCAACATGGGACTCTAATGATTATCAGTGTTATCGTGAGGAATCCTGTAGTTCAAAAAGGCAGTGACACATCGCGTGGAGGGTTACCAGGGCACCTGCTTTAGGGTGAATGCCTTCAGGAGAATTCCTCAGCCAGGGGGGTCCAGGGCAGGCTGCTACATGGAAGGGGTCTTTTAAATGCAGAAAGATCATTGGGGTTTGCTACTTCTTCACTGTGGCTCGTTCCCATAGCAACAACGTAAATGAAGAAGCCCATGGAGGTAGGGGTCCTATCTTGGGCTTTTACTTAGCAGTCAGCTTAGGAGGATAAAATGGCTGTGCCAGCATGAGCAGCAGGAACCACGAAGAAAGGACAGATGGAGAGATACCCAGCTATTCCACTGCGGAACCTTAAACGGAAGTCAGAAGTCACTCCCTCTTGATCAGAACCAGAAGGCACAATGCTCAAGTTCACACCTTCCCCTGCAGCAGGACCTTGGCCCCCTTCCAGCTGCAGGCCTGGATGTCATATGTAACCTTCTAGGTGCAAGCAAAGAAGGACCCCCAGTGAGCACACAACCCAGGGATGGTGCACCCATACATTCTGCAGCCAAATTCAAAACAGGCCATCTGCTGCATAAGACTAACAATAGGGTGGAATATTTGGGTCAGTTTGTGAAGACCCATAATACATGAGCACCATATCCATGCAACCCAGTTGCACATCATGAAATCCAGTGTCTAATACAGCACCCAGAACATGGAGAGTACTCAGTAAAGGCCTTTCAATGAAGGGCTGCAAATAAAATGTATAATGCCCTGTACTAACCTAATAAGGCCACCTTCACTTCTCTTTCTGAATTGAATCAAGGTGCAGGGAAAGGTAGGCCTGCCTTGTCCAATATTTCATGTTTTATCAATAATGCACAGAGGAAAGAAACTATAAAGGAAAAGATTCACTGATGTGGCTATATTAAATGTCAGGCATTAAAAATCATAAAAATTAAAAGGCAAATAATAAATCGCTTGCTAATTGGGAGAAATGCCTGCAACATATAATAAATACTCAATATTATGACTCTATAAAGAGGTCATAACAACTGAAAACATGAAGCACATTAGTAGAAAAATGGGCAGAGGACACCCCACACTCCTCGCAAATAGCTAATAAAGGTATGACAACACAAAATTCAAGCCATCCATTTGTATTAACAGAAATGCACATGAAAACAATATGATGCCATTTTTCAAATTGGCAAAGGTCTTTTGTCGACCGTCATTTTGTTCTTTAATGACAACACCCAACACTGCAAGGATGGGGAGGAAAGGGCTCCCTCCCCCACTGCTCATCCACTTACAGGGACAGCTTGATAGAGTGCCAGCGTCTTCAAAATGTGTGCCCCTTTTGATCTAGTAACTCTATTCTAGAAATTTCTCCTAGAGAAATCATCAGAGTTATAACCAGTGATTTATAGAAAAGGTTTCCTTCACGTGTTTATAGTAGAGGCAAAGAGAAGTCATCTATAAATCCATCAGGAGAAGGAGGAGTTAGTGGACTACATTACAAGCCGATGAGAGATGCTAGGCATCATTTTTAAAGGCCCTTTGTAAGATTCTCTAATCATCCATGGAGTACTCATTTAGCAAAGTGCCATATTAAAGAACATATACAGTGCTAAACCCACACTGCCCAAAGCTTAATTTTTGTATGGTTCTGAAGACACTTAGGGATGATGCAAAGCTCATCTGAAGTTATCTTCATATCTATAACTTATATTCTAGTAGACTTATGGCTTGTGTGCTAATTGAAAATGGCAGTTAATAAAAATACTAGGCAGTGAATTTGCTGAATTCAGAAATTACGTCACACATGCTTTCCAATGGCTCATCTTTCCAGGACATTTCTAGGAAATTGAAAATACCCCATTTCCATAAATCTCCAGATTCTGGTGATATTTCTTTCTGTAGTTATGAACACCCTAACTAGAGACATAAGACATACTCAACAGTCTCATGCTCTGCAACAAACCCTCCAAACAGACCCACAGGTGAAGACAGATGTGGCTTCTAAATGTCAGTACAGTGTACAAGGCCAGGCCCGCAGTTCGTGTGGACTCTGGAGACTTCCAAGATTTTCATAATTATCTCTTTGTTTTTCCAACTCTTAAAATAGTGCCTGGCCTGTTAATAAGGACAAATCATTTATTCACTAAATAAGATAATTATTTTCATAGACTGTACTATTATGAAAAAGAATGAAGTTATCAGAAGTTTTAAATATCATCTCATTTGGTAAGTAAAAATATATAACATCCTAACTTAGGATTGTTAAGAGGACATATCTTCTCCTGGAATTAATTATTCTAAATCTAACAAAATTATATCCCTATAGACTACATTGCAAGGAGTTAAGTGATACTCTTAATAATATGATTCCATTTTCATATATTTGGGAAATTCTAGGGAATCCTAAGTAAAACTGTTTTTTTTTTTTTAATTGGTGGTACTGGGGTTCCTGGAAGCCCTTCTACCTCCGGGATACACTCCCATGGGCTACACTCCCAGACCTATTTTTTACTTTTTTTTATGTGGAAACAGGGTCTCCGAACCAGCGTGATCCTCCTGTCTCCGCCTCCCAAGTGCGGGGATTACAAGCATGCGCCACCACGCCCGGCATAAAACTGTTTCTTTGCTGCCAAACTTTTCAAGTTCAGAAAGTGAGGGTACATTGTTTACCTGTATTTGCAGTGTTTCCCTAAACTATCTGAAAACAAAAGGGCTTTATTTTTAGTGTGTGTGTGGGGGGGGGTGCTTACGGATTGAACCCAGGAGCTTTTTACCTCTGAGTTACACCCCCAGCTTTATCTTGAAATAGGGTCTCACTAAATTGCAGAGGACCCACCTGTCTCAGATTCTCAAGTACCTGGATTACAGGTGTGCACCATTATGTCCAGCTCTGAAATACCTTTAAATGGGGACTCACATGAGAGTCAAGTTCCCTAGAGTAGGCTCAGGAAAATATTACCCCTATTTCTTCTTAGAAAAACTTCAAATACACCAGGACCATGCATCACTTTCTCAGTGGAGCATGTTAGTCAGGACTAAAGCTGAAATCAGACTTCCTGGGCTCAAATCCCATCACCACTACTTACCAGCCAGGGCAAGTTATTGAGATTCTCTGAATCCCAGCTTCCTTGTTTGTAAAAAGGAGAGGATAATCACACCCATCTCATAGCAAATAACTATGTACAAATGTTTGTACTAACATGCCATTGGCTTACATAACATTTCAACAAGCTAAACAATCATAATAACAAGTTGGACAGACATCAACACGTTTAGGAATAAACATAACTGATCCACCCTGGTGGGAGAAGTTATCTTTTTAGCCAGGGGTGGTCAGTGCACCAGGCCACGGGTCATAGAGCAGATGACCAGCACACTGAACGCAGCCGGCTGGTTAAGCCGAAGTGTGCTAGTTAAGAGACTCCACTGCACACTGCTGACTTGAGTGCTCGTCTAGAGCAAGGCCCACAAATGCCATTTCTTGCCTCCTGGTAGTCTGAGCATAGTCCAACCCACACAGTCGTATTTATAGCACGTCTGTAAGGGTGTTAGTAATTCAGGGAATGCCTATATTAGCAAGATTTAGCCAGCACACTTAGTCTGCAAAACAAGCCCCAAGAACAATATGCCTAATTCTTTTCATAATTTGGATACACATAACAGAAGTTATTCATCTAATAACCCAAGAAGACAAGTTTCCAATAGCTACTGGATATTATGTTGGGTAAACATATAGATTTTTCTTCTGTATACTTCATATAAAATATTCATGTAAGAAAGAGAACACTAACTGATTTGAACACCACCATTTTTATTGGCTATAACTAAGGCTTAGAAACCTTTAAGTCTAATGGAAATTAAGTGCTTTGTGTTTAAGGCGTTGCCTGTTTTGACCTTTAAACACTAAAATAACTAGAAGCAGCACAAAGCAGATATGAGACCTTTTCACTAATATAATACTAATGATTGAGACCTAAAATTGTCAGTAAAAGAGGTTTCACCTTCAAGGTCAGAAAATACAAGATATCCTGATGGCGGCTAGAAGGGAAGGCACTGATGGACCACAAGGAGGACCGCCTCCCACGGAAGGGAGGTGGAGAAACACCCAAAAGGAGGCTGTCCTGGTGCTTCACATCCATCCAACCTGAGCCGGCTTCTCAACAGTCCTCAGTGGTACTTGTTTTGAGAACACAAGAGATCCTTCCTGCATACAAACACAATGCTCCTTAAGACGTACCTTCGCTGAGTGGCAGCTGGAGAGCATGAGGAGCATTGATTCTCTCAAATTAACACTACAAGAAACTCTCCTCTGTCTTCTAAAAAGGTGCCTGCACCTGGGTCCCTGCCTCTTGAACTTACAAATCAGTGAAGTACAAACTAAATTTATTTATTTATTTATTTATTTATTTATTTATTTATTTATTATTGGGTTTTTTGGGGTTTTTTGGTGGTACTGGGGGTGGAACCCAGAGGCTTTCTACCTCCGGGCTATACTCCCAGACCAGAGATTGTGGTTACTTGCCTAGCAACATGGCACTAATATCTCATTTAACCCTCCTAAGAACTCCCTGAGGAACATAAGCTGTCCCCAGTCCAAACACAAATGCAGCTCTCATCAGCGAGGCAGTTAAGAGAGTGGCCCAAAGCTGGGCACGTACTTAGGAGGCTGAAACAGGAGGACCTCAGGTTCAAGGACAGCCTCAGCAACTTAACAAGGCTTCTAGCACCTTAGTGAGACCCTGTTGAGTGAGAGAGAGAGAGAGAGAGAGAGAGAGAAGGAGAGAGAGAGAGAGAGAGAGAGAGAGAGAGAGAGAGAGAGAGAGAAGGAGAGAGGCGGGGGAAGAGAGAGGGAGAGAGAGAGGGGTGTTTAAGAGCACTCAGCTAGTAAGTGGTTGATCCAGAATATGCAACCACCCTTTTGCAATCCCAAAGCCTATGAGAAATCTCTAGGCAGTAATCCATTGCCTCCTCTAGTGGTAATTTCTCTAGCCCACTTAGCTTCCTTTTCCAAAACTGAGGAGTTGCCCTGAGTGACTCCAAATCTGACATTCTCCAGGTCTACAAAAACAGATGGAAACAGCCAAGCAATGATGGCACATACCTGTAATCCCAGTACTTGGGAAGCTGAGACAGGAGGATTTCAGGCTAGGCTCAGCAACTTAACCAGAGCCTATTCCAGAATATAAATAAATAAATAAATAAATAAATAAATAAAAGGGCTGGGGTGTAGCCTGGAAGTAGAATGTCTCTGGGGTCAACCCCCAGTACCAAAAAAGAAAAAAAGAAAGAAAGACAGAAACAGAAGTAAAGACACAGCAGAGGACCATGAACAAAGACAAAGAAAATGAGCAATATTAGACACAGTATTAGGTACAGTAGCAAAGACAAAATGTTCTTTGTGGCCCCCACCAGCCCAGACTCCCTTGGGTTTATTCCTGGCTGTTTCAAGTATTCTTCCCACTCTGAGATGGGTGTAAGGTAACTTTATATTGCATTGAGTTTTCCTTCCAATTATCATCTCAAAATGCCCTGAGGACGTAGAGAAAACCAACATGGAAATAAAAGTACAGGGAGAGAGAAGGGCTGGGGGAAAAGGTGAGAACACACCTGAGAAGCAAGCTTTTGGGTTTCCATTTTAAATTGAGAAAGGGGCTAGATGATAATGATCATGTGAAGTCACCCAAGTAGGGTGTTTTCCAAAGAAAGAGGGTAAATGAGTGAGGCGACAAGATGAGACGGGAAAGGCAAGCAGAATGACCTCGATCTAGCAGCTCATCGGCGCTCATTTTCTTTTACCTTCTTGCTTGATTTTGGGAAACGTCACAATCCAGCGCGTGTGACGGTAGGGCCTCCCCTTCATGAAATCAGTGGATTAACACAAATGTCCATGAAGCACCAGGAAGGAGGGAAGTCTCTTGGGAGAAACGCTATCTCCTTTCATTACTAGGAAAGCCAACGAGAAAAAACGGAACTCAAAAACTTTCTCCGTGGTCAGTGTCATCCGTGTCCTTTCCTACCAAAGGCCATTTAGAGAACAACTCATTCTGAGCCATCACTTTCCTGACACCTGACGAAGGATTTTGCAAAGCCATCAAAACAATTCTTCCATACCCAGAACCTTAAAATGTCTACAGTGTCATTGTTGACACCGTTTTTAGTGATGGAGGCACAGTTTTGAGACTTTCTCCAAGATTTACAAAGCCTTCCAGAAAATACAAAAATGAACAAATATAAATGCCATGCCACCTGCTCCCCTCCCAGAATGCACTTTACCTGGCTGTTGGGTTGTTTTAAATAAATAGGAAATTTTTTCCTGCATACACAGTTTAGGGCCTTTTTCAGAGATTCAGATTAAGGGTGAGACGCATAGTCTCAAGACAATGTGAAGGAGTGGGGCAGACAAGTGCCTAATGGAGGAAAGTCTGATTCACCTCAGGCAGGTGGAGCTGGGGCACAGAGATGCAAAGACACTTGCTCCCAAGGACATCTGTGTCTTGAAAGCTTTCCTAAAGTTTTAGGAGATGGAGCTCCAGCATCCCCCACACATTCTTCCACTGGAAGGCAGGCCTCAGGGGAGCTGGCAACAATCTAAGTAGGGCTTGCCCGGCCAAAAGACCTCATCTGACACCTGGGTATATAAAAGCATAGGTTAACAAAAGAGTTGCCCAAAAGATGAAGAATACAAAGAATCATCAGCAAAGTAGCTGTTTCCTGGGAGGTGCAGGATCCTTTTCAATTCCACTGGTGAAAAAAGGCAGGAGCTAATCCCTTTGGGGCAGCATGGAACTTGAGGACCAAAGGAAAAAGCAGTGTGGGGCAGAGTGCAAATGTGAGGCCTGCCCTGAATTTCAGGGCGCTCTGCTCTCTGCCTGGATTACAACCCAGCATTAGCAGAGAGGGTTTAAGCCTGTGCCCAGCCCCCTCACTCGTATTCACCTATCTCTAAATACTATGAGGTCATATGATTTAGACCAAAGCTCACTGGAACACAGAGGCACCAAATGGAAAGCCCGGGGGTCAGGGCCACCCCCACCCCACTCATGCACGCTCGTGTTGCCATATGGCCCGTGCACGTGGGCAGCACAGGCACCAGCCCGCAGGAGCCCCCTCCCCGCCCGCCAGCCTGAGAGCCAGCCAAGCAGTGAAAGCAACACTCTGTCCTCCCTGGAAGGCAGACAGCAGGTGTGTTGGGACCGCAGGGTTTTGGATATTTTTCCCTCTTCTCTGCAAGCCTGTTTTGGGGAAGCCGCATGGTTTTGTGTCCTACTTACAACAACAAAAAACATAATAAAACGTTAATCGTGTTACGAAAGCGAAAAAGCAGGCTCATCACAGCGGCCATTTTTCATCCTCGGACAGTTGCAAGAATGAGTTTGCTTTGCTCCAACTAAGTCAGTCAAAGGAGATGCACACGGGCGATGATAAAGAGTCCGGCTTGAAGGAACCGTTAACTTCCTGTCGCAGGCCAGGCCCAGAAGCCTGTTGACACAGAGCCTTCCTCTCCTAAGAACGGGGCCAATGAGTCCTAGAAAACAGATAAGATGCTGTTCCCAACATACCTGTAAGGAGGGACAGAAAGATGCAGGGAGTCCAGGAGAGATGTCACTCGAGGCTATTGAAGCCTGACATATTTTTTACATTTCTTACAAAAGTTTCATTTGTATCTTTAGTTTTCATTTGTATCTTTAGTTTTATGGTACAGGGATTGAACCCAGAGGCATTCTACCTCTGAGGTACACCCTAGGCCCTATTTTATTTTTTATTTGGAAATAGGGTCTCACCAAGTTGCGGAGAGCCTCCCTACATCGCTGAATCTGGCTTTGAACCTATGATCCTCCTATCTCAGCCTCCCACGTACTGTGATTACAGGAGTGCATCTCCAAGCCTGGAAAACCACTATTTAATCATTTTTGTGGCTCAAAATGACATTGGCTGCCTTTTAATGTCTTTACTGCTGTCTCCATTCAAACTCACTCCCAAAATCTTAAGGTATCTGTTGTATATTTGGGCACTAATGTATTTATGCTATCTATTCTACTTACGTCAATGCTTTGGTGATACTGTTTTTTATTTCTCATTCTTCTTTGGGGCATTGAAAGTTTGTGCAAGCAAGAAGATATCTTCTGCTCACCACTCTTTTTTTTTCAGTCTTGGGGAGTTGTTATTTTATCAGACTTTATTCTTTTTCCTCTTTTAAGATAGCCTCTATTTTCATTATTCTCATAATTTAAAACATTCTATGCAGTTTTTGTTTAACGTGAATTCTAAAGTATGATCTATTCCTGACCCTAATGTCCTTTTCTTTATATTGTGCCTTTTTCCCCTCTATGAATTCTCTGGACTTAGCTGGCTGTAAATGAAGGTTTTATTAAAACTCCTTCACCAAGTAAATTCTTTTTATGTGCCTCGCCCAGCTTGTCGGCCTCTCATGTGTACAGGATACTTAAAGGTTCTATCTCACTCTCTCTGAGATTCTACAAATGTCAACTTCATTTAGCAACAAGCAACACAGGACACATCAGAGATCTAACACAAAGGACCCACCTTCAAAATAATCATCACTAATTTCTTTGCCTGGGGTGCATAAACCTGGAGATTTCCAATCCCATTGAAAATAAAATAAATAAGTGGTTATAAAATCTGTTTTCATCTCTGGTTTCGTTTTCCACTCTGAATCCCTGCAGCGTGTGCTGAGCTCAGCCACTGGGAGCTTTAAATGCTGTCTGCGCCGAAAGATCCCGCCTGGCTGTTCCGCAGCGGCTCACCTGGCTTGCTGTAGCCGTCTGTTGAGTTCGCCGCTGCCGCCGGCAGTATGGCGCTGCTGCCGCGTCCTCGGGCGCGTGTGTCTCCTCTGTGGCCCTGAGCTCTGTTCTCAGTCCGCTTTCTCTCTGGAGCCTGGTGGTTTTTTTTGTTTTTCTGGTGATGGTGTTTTCTGGCTATGAAAGGCGCTCTTTTTGTGGTAATGGAGATTGGTTGTTAGCGGGACTCTTAAGCCCCGCTTTTCTTGGTCGCCATCTTCCCGGAAGTCAAAAAATACGCCAGCCTCATGGCCAAGGGCGTGGCAGAGGCGCCATATTGCCACCGGCGGCGGCAGCAGCAGTGAATTCACCGAGTCCAGTACAGCTACATCTGCGTACTCAAGAACAGTGAGTCAAATTGCGGGCCACAGAGGAGAAATCGCAGTATTGTGCCTCCTGGGACTTGACCCAGTGAGGGAGTGGTGGTGGCAGAGATATCACACCATAGGAGAACGTGCAACCTGGCACCCCCCATAGTTTAAAGCAGCCTCTATCGACTCCCTGGGTCGGAGACTCTGTGATACAACACAGTAAAGAAGTAGTGGGGTCTGAGATAATACAGACTCGAGATCCAGAGCACCTTAAGTGAAGCCATAGTGACCCAAGGGAAGAACCCAGAGAAGGCACAAATCTCCGAAATCATGGGAAAGAGGAATAACACTGGAGTAATGAATGTGCACAACCCCACAACATCAGAACCTGATAAAACAGAAAATCAGAGATTTCTAGAAGATCAAATCAGGAAAATAACTGTAGAAATAATAGAGGTGCTTCGAAAAGAACTCAGAGAGAGCCAAAAAGAGATAAAGGATGCAATTAATGAAGTAAAGGCCTCAATTCAAAGCACAAACAACCGATTAGACCACATGGAGAACAGAATCTCGCTCTTAGAAGATGAGCAATCCAAAAATGAATGCATAGTTTCTAATCTAGAAAAAAATTTCCAACAGCAGGAATCTGACATTGAAGAAATATGGGCCCATCTTAAGAGAGCTAACCTAAGAATAATTGGAATAGAGGAGGGAAAAGAAAGTGATACCAAAGGGATCAACAATCTCTTCAAGGAAGTAATAGCAGAAAATTTTCCAAATATAGAGCAAGAGGTTGATACACAGATCCAGGAAACTTATAGAACTCCCTTTAGACAGGATCGGAGAAGAGGATCCCCACGCCATATAATTGTCAAAATGACCAATGTGGGAGCCAAGCAGAGAATCTTAAAGGCAACAAAAACAAAGGGCCAAGTGACATTCAGAGGCAAACCAATTAGAATCACTCCAGACTTCCCAAACCAAGTCATGAGAGCCAGAAGGGCTTGGAGTAACATATTCCAAACTCTGAAAGAAAACAACTTCCAGCCAAAAATTTCCTATCCAGCAAAACTTTCTATCAAATTAGATGGAGAAATAAGAAGCTTCCATGACAAACAGAAACTGAAGGAATTTATGTCTACAAAACCAGCGCTAGAGAAAATACTCAAAGAGATTAACTACAAAGAAGAAATAGGTAACACTCACCAGAACCAGAGAAACAAGAATTTCCATCCAACAGACAACTAAGATTGGTTATCTGTGGAGATTCATTATTTATGTTAGTCTTTTACCTATCTCTAAGTTGTATTGTTTGCCTTTATTGTTGTTAATTTTTAGGATTTCTAGTTGGAATATTAATATACCTTCAGATACAGCAATTGGAAATATTTTATCCCATTCTATTAGTAACTTTTAACTCTGTTTACATTGTCTTTGGATATACAATATTTTTTTTTATTTATTTTTTAGGGAGTTTGTATATTCTTCTGTTGCCTGTGCCATTGAAATCATATCCAAGAAATCACTGCCAATTTCAATGTTGTGAGGTTTTATGACCCGGATTTTCTCCTAAAAGTTTATAGTCTTAAGATTTATATTTAGGTCTTTTATCTATTTTGAGTTAATACTTGTATGTGGGATTAGGTAAAGGTCCAATTTTATTCTTTTCCATGTAATTATTATTTTTCAACAATATTTAGTTAAAAGATTATTATTTCCACCACCAAATGTTCGTGGAAACCTTGTCAAAAATAACTTGATAATATAGGGAAGAATTTAGCTCTAGGCTTGTATTTAACTCTAATGGTCTATATATCTGCCTTTAGAACAGTACTACACTGTTTCAATTATTGTAGCTTTATATGGTTTGAAATCAGAAAATATATATCTGCTAGCTTTGTTCTTTTTCAAGATCGTTTTGGGTATCTAGAATTCATACTCCATATTAGGATAGATTTTTTTCTGAAAAATAAATATATAAATATATGATAGTTTCACCTAAAAAAGAAACAGAAAAAAATATGCTCTAGTAAGAAAGAAAGCAAAAAGAAATATTGAAATGCTATCTTTAAATCATCAAACGCTTGGTATCAGACAAATGAAACTGTTATGTGAGATTATCATTTTTAATTTTGGATAAATTGCTATAATACTAGATGTCAACCACTAAGCCAAGCATGGGAAGGAGGGATGGGGAGAGAATGGGGTGGGGATCGGGTGGGGGCTGACTGGGCGATATGTGCATGTATGTCTACAAAAGTTTGTATCCCACTATGATGTATGAATACAGTGCACCAATAAAATAAAATTAAAAAAAAAAAAAAAAAAAAAAAAAAATCTGTTTTCATCACAGACCTCATGGAAAGCAGAGAAAGTTCCTCACACACAGAAAAACATAGGTATGGTATACACTAAATTTAATCATATAATTTCAAGGATTTATAGAAACCCCATATACAACATATGTTTCAAAGTATGGGTTGTAATCCATTAATGATTCATGAAATTGATTCAGTGGGTCATGACCAGCTTGAAAAGAAAAGGAAAAAGAACCAGGGGAAAAAGAGAGGTAATATTAAGTATTATTTTCTGATTTTTTTTTCAGTGTTGTGAGGGGGTGCATGTCCTGGTCAAATGTAAAATGTAAGCCAGGTGTGGTGGTGCATGCTTTTAATTCCACTTGGAAGATGGAGACAGGATTGCAGGTTTGCAACCAGCCTCAGCAACTTAGTTAGGCCCTCTTCAACTTAGTGAAACTCTTTGAAAATAAAATAGGGATGGGGTCTAGCTCAGAAGTAGAATTACCCTGGTTCAACCTCCGGTACCCTCCTCACACACACAATGTAAAATGTAATTTTTCTTGTATGTTGCCATCAGAAAATTTTAGAAGAGATTACTCTACAGGTTCAGGGGTCTCTGATATAAATGGTTATGGATGAAACTGTCATCTCACTTGGTTGCCCCGATCCTCAGAAAAAAATCCTGCCTATCATCTTGGGCTGTAGGCAGAAGAGAAGCATGTGTCAAGATGGTGGTGTGAAATAGAATGCCACATCTGAGGTCCTTCAAGAAATTAAGCTCTACCAACACAAGCACTAGAATGGGGTCCCTCGCAATTTGAGGAGGTGAAACTTCAGGCTACAAGTCAAAGGCCCATGACTTGAGTGCCTCAGGAGCCAGGTGGGGGCACAAGGGGGTCGTACACCTGGGGAGTGGATCTGTGACTACCTGTAGAGTGCCCATCACCCAAGGGGCACAACCATCCCTATGCTCCAGCCAGCTGCTCCCAGGGAGGAATGCAGAGCTCAAATCCAGGGCTCCTGGTTTTCAAAGATAAACCACTGATCTGGATCTTTGTGTAAAATCCTGTGCTCTTTAATATAAGCAAGTAAAGCCAGAAGAAAATTGTTCTTAAACCTAGTGCAGGCTAACACTTTCAGTGAAATAAAACATGTCTATGGGCTGGATCCAGTCAGAGATTTCTTCCCTGGGCCAAGGCTACAGGAGGAGGGTGTGCACAGGAGAAATACCCAGGAGTCAGAACTGTCAAGACCAATTATATGTGCAGGATGGAAGAAGAAAAAGTCCATGGTGACTCTTGTTTCTGGCTAGAGTGGCCAAGCAGACAGGCTGCATTCACAAAGACTAAGTATTCAGCAGGAGGACCAGGTCAGACAAGCAGGCTGGGAAACAGCTGAATGTGAGGTGACCACCGCTAATCCACCTGCAAGTGTCCCTGAGAGAGGAGAGCAGGGCAGGAACATGCTGGAGATGTATCGTTGTGAGTCATCTACACCTCAGTGTGGCTGAAGCTAGAAGAGAGGAACTAAGACAGAACCGTGGGCACACCCACACTGAAGGGGTGTGATAAAGAAGGTGCTGCAAAGGCCATGTATTGGGAAGAAAAATTGGATATTAGAAGGCTCAGGAAGTCACCTGGAAGAACCATTTGGGGAGATGGGAAAGGGTGCTGATGAGGAATTCATGAATGGGTTTCAAGTGGCGCTGAAGACCCTGCTGAGATGAGCAGTGCTGGACCAGCTGGCCCCAAGGATGCTGGAAACAAGAACCATCAGGGCACCAAACTGCCAGCTGCCTGTTTATATATTCAGCAGCATGTGGGTAGAGGTAAGAGTGGAGACTATCCCAAGGCTGAGGACAGAAAGACGAGGAGGCTGAGACATGCATGGGGGTGAGGCTTGTCAAAGAAGGAAAAAGAAGCATGAGTGGGGAGGTGGAGTAAGACAAAAGTCAGAGGTGGGCAGGATGGAAGCCTCAGAGAGGCCAAGATGAAGGCAGAGGGGGAGCAAGGCAGTGTGCTCCAGAATGCTGAGGCTATATAAGGGCAGGCGGAGATTTTAGAAGTGGTACAGGTTCCTGCAGCAGCTAGAGTGTAGCCATTGGGAAAGGATGGATAAATAGACATGAAGACAAAGGTGGTTCCTATTAAGAAAGTCAAGAAGCTTTGAAGCTGAAGATGGATGGATTACGCAACATGGATCCTGGTGGTGCTTGAATGGATGGGCAGGATGGATGGATGTTGGGAGCAGTGTTATGCACCTGTAATCCTACTTTGAAGGCTAAGACAGGAGAATGAGAATTTCCAGGCCAGTCTCCACATGGTCAGCATGGAGAGACAGACTTTGAGCAGTGTCAGATTATCAATAAATGAAGGTAGGTGCCTGCAAAACCAGAAGGTGACAGCAATAAGGAGGGAGACAGCAAGAAGCCCGATGGAAGAGGAGGCTTTGAATGGAGGTGGAAGAATAAAGGTAGCAAAGAGGACCAGAAAAATTCAAAACAGCTTCCCACCCGCACATTCCAGTCAGTGCCAGAGAAAAAGCAACCTCATTGCAGAACTCAAAATATATCTACCAAGTCCTAAAATACCATGCTGTTCACCCGGTATGCTCCTCCACTTACAATCTGTCCTCTCCCTCTTTCTTATCCTCGATGCCTGGGCCTGTCAATGACACACAGGACACTGCTCCAGACAGGATATGTGGACAGGGTGACCGGACACTCGGGCCCTGTCCAGTCCGAGTGACCGTAAGCATGTCATCCCACCTCTGTGTGTCTGAAGTTACTCTTCTAGAAAATGGAGTTTATGAAACTTATTCTCTCTGCCCAAGTTGGTTGTTTGGAAAAATACAAGAATCAAAGCAAGAAAATACCCTATAGGGCAATTTTATTCTTTAATTCTATTGGTGATACTTAAAGAGGTCATGTTGGGAGTGGTGGTACATACCTATATTCCTACTTAGAAGGCTAAGACAGGAGAATGAGAAGTTCCAGGCCAGTCTCAGCAACTTAGCAAGTTCCTATTTCAAATAAAATGAAATAAAATAAAATAGGACTGTGAGTGTAGGTCAGAGGTAGAATCTCTTGGATTCAATCCCCAGTACAAAAAAAAAAAAAAGAAAAGAAAAGGATGATAACCTTTAAAATATTAGGAAAGAGTCAATATTTCTGGTTACTTAATTTGACCAAACATTTTTTTCTTTGAGCTTCAGTATTTTATCTGTAAGACAGGAAGATAGATTAAATGTTTATACCTATTTACCCAGTATTTACTTATTTGGTTGGTTGGTTTTCCTCTAAGGAATTCCCCTGCTTCAATGTCTGGTGGTATTTCTTGGACTAAGATTCTCTCAGACCAAAATTTAACCTAACATATTACTGATATTTATGACTATTCCCTAAAACTTAACAATCCCTACAAATTGGCATCCAGCAAATGTGTGCTGGGTAGATGAGCACTGCAGGTCTCCAAGATATAAGTAGCAGCCACCATGATAAACTGGCTGGAAAAAAAGGAAAAGTGCATCTTTGAGTCATGGGAAACATAGCTCCCACACACAGTAGACACTCAGTAATTAATGTGAAAACTAATGGTATAAGAAATTTATTGGAAAATTTTAAACTGAGTATATAAATGTAGGAAATCCTAACATCCATCTCAAATGTAGTTCTCAGGTATAAATGTATATGAATCCATAAAAGGTAGCTGGAAACTAAAACATTATTTTTAATATTGCTGGCATGAGTGGCCACCAAGGGCAGGGAAAATGACAGGTCCCCAGGACAATTCATATTTCACCAAGCTCAAAGGGCAAGTTCAGGACCATATCCCACAGATACAATCTCAATTGTATTTAGATGTGGCCACAGAGTGACTCAGGCCTGTGTGGTTTTTAAGAGTCTGAAATAGGATCAAAGCACAGTTGATTCTATCTATATGTGAGCTTTGAGGGAGTCCATAAAAATTCTTTAGAATTCTTACCAGTGTAGTTGAATCTCAAGCACTATGGAGGAGGAGGCGGAGTGGATGTGAAACCCAATCTAGCCCATTCTCATCCCCAATAGTAGCAGATTGGAAATAAACATCGTTTATTGTGTGTTTGAAATCTGAAATAGGAGAAAGAAATGTGGACATCCTCCCAGCCATGGCCACACATAGGCACACCCTCTCTCTGTGTGGTTAGATGATACTACAGAGGTGGCAGACTTGGAAGGCCTTCGTAATACAGACAAGAAGAAGCACCAAGTGGGTAAACCCACTTTATCACACCCTTGGGCCTGGGATGCAACTCACTAGGCAGAGAAAGAACAGGCAGTCACAGAAAGCACAGAGCACAGCTGTGCACAGGAGCCCGGGCCTTGGGTTCAGAGGGACAAATCGAATACTGTGACGTGTGGGCCTGGGCAAGTTTCATCACCCCTCTAAGTCTCAGCTACCCCATCTACAAAATTTGAATAGTTATAGTTCTTCCTTCATGAAATGGTTGTGAAATTAAACCCCACAATAAGCATGTCAGGCACCCAGCATGCTGTTAGGAGCACAGTAAATTCCGACAGAATAAGTGGAAACTATTACTATTACTTTTACTATACCTTGGAGGTAGATGTCACAGAATTGTTTGGTAAAGACAGTCTACAGTTCTAAGGCAATTTGAGTAAGAACAGTTCAAACTTCCACGGTGTGTTGTAGGCTATAGGTAGGTAGATAGATCTATCGATCTCCAAAGCAAGATGGCAATTTTTTGTGTGTGTTTAGAATTGAACCCAGAGGCACTCTAACGCTAAGCTATACCCTTACCCCCTTTTACTTTTTATTTTGAGACAAAGTTTTGCTAAGTTGCCTGGCACTCTACCTCTGCCTCCTGAATAGCTGGAATTACAGATGTATGCCACCACACCCAGCATCAATCTCTCTTTTAGACATTCTATTGCTGGTGCATGATTCTCTAAGCCCAGCTTTGATAAAAGTCAACAACTCAGATCTCCTGGGAACCCCTCACACAATCCTAAAACCACGAGATCCCAAATCACATACATTCAGTATCTGTTTCTCTTTCAGACAAGTTCTTAGCATCAGGGACCCCAGTAATCTATTCCCATTATAACCCAGGGCAAAGTAGATGCTAAATTTGATGGTTCAGTCCATGAGGAATAAAATGAGATAAATTTCCTTCACATTTATTCTCTGTACCATTTATTTTGTACCTGAATATTTTCCTTACCTATTCAACTTGCTGTTTGCATTCAGTTATATTTTTTTAATATTTCTCTTCAAAGCACTACAGGTACCACTTTGGAAACCTCATCTAGCAGCGACCTTACTTATCCCACAGTGCATGTTGTATAAATATATGAGTGGCTCATTTCTACACACTTGCAGATACCCTTCACTCTTAACAATGTGTTATTCACAAAAGGTCAGAGCTAAAAAGACAAGACTGCCCTAACAAGTATTTTTCTATCAATTAATACTGAATTCAGAAGACAATTATCCATCTTCCCTAAAGAGGGCTTGAGTTAATTATGTAACTCTTGAGGAATCAAAAGTTGGTTTCTACCAGCATGAGTGGAGTTAGCCTCTTTCCAGCATGGGCTGGCTTCACAATACTGTCTGCCAAAAAAAGCTGAGCCCATGTGGTGGGTAAAGGTGGAGTGCTACAAGAATGTGACCCAAACACGGCCCTCTCCCCTTCCTCCTTCAGCTCTGTCGTTCTGAATTCACATCACGGAGTGAGTGCAATCTGGAGCCATTTCCAGGGCATGGAAAGAGATTTTTAACAAGTAAAAAAGACCAAGGTGGGCTCAGGTGATTCAGGAGCACTCTCATTAGAGAGCGTGCAAAGCCAAGGTAAACCCTGAAGGGCAAGGGGAACAGATGGCCAGTGGGCAGCGGGCAGAACCAGGGGGATTCGGAACCATGGCCCTGTGGATGGCATCCCACCATGGGAGATGCCTATTTGTAGGAGGTAATGTCCACTTCACCAGATGGCCAGCTCACCGCCTAGGGTCTCAACCACCAGGTAAGCTTGGTGACATGGAAGAATGTTATCTCACCTAAGAAGGAAAAAACTAACAGAGAATTTTTAAAAATTGTATTTATTGCAACCCTTGAGGTTAATAAAAATAGAATGTGAAGATGTAAAGACATTTGAATTATTTTCTCACAGTTGCTTGGCTGCATGGCAAGTAACTACAAAATTGAGAGTAGAGAAGAAAAGTGTTCCCTTTCTATCCCACTAAAAGCAAAATCTTAAGACATGATAAACACCAACTGGAGCTAAGGGAGCTGAAATTTCCTAAAAAGAGAGCCAATTAGGAGACATAATTGATAGTTAAATCTTTAACTCAGGCTATGTACGAAACACAAAAATTGTGCATAATATGTCAATTATGAACATGCATCTAAAGATCCAGAAACCATAATGCATTAGGGTTACAAACGCAATTGCAAAAGACATGTACACACAAGAAACAAAAGATGAAACAATGAAGGAAAGACATCGGTCCTATAGATGGTGGTGCTTGGTCATGAGGATGATGGGTGATTCTTCTTCTAACTAGGCTATGAACAAAAGAATGATAATACTCTCTAAACACCTTAAAATTGTTTGTTTGTACTTTCCAACCCATCACCTACCAATTTGTAAGTCTACAGCCTATGTTATCTGCCTCTAACCACATGAATTCAATCACACCCAAACTGGTCTCATTCTTGCTTTAGGGGACAAGCCCACCAGTCATCCACCCAGACAACCCAAGGATGTCTACAGTAATTACTACAAACACTGCTAAACTTCTAGGTCCTATACTTAACTCACCACAGACTGGTAATGAGCAGGATGGACCAGCAATGCTGGTGTAGAGTGGATATGAGTCTGATCTGATGTTATCTCTCTCTCTTTTTTGGGGGATGGGGTGGGGTGGGGGTAGAGATCAAACCCAAGGCTTTGAGCATGCCCAGTGCATGCTCTACTCCACACTGCACCCTCAGGCCCTGATGTTACTGTTCAATAGCTAATAACCAAATTGGATATTTTAGTGTTCAAACTAGATAAAAATCTGTATGAATGAGACATTCATATAAGTAATATATAGATGATTTTATTCTCCCCTCAAAACTCTATTATTGTTTAAGTTGCCATGCAATAGATTTTTTCTTTTTTTTTTTTTTTTTTTTTTTTTTTTGGTGGTACTAGGGGTGGAACCCAGCAGCTTTCTACCTCCGGGCTACACTCCCAGACCTATTTTATACTTTATTTGGAAACAGGGTCTCACTAAGTTGCTGAGAGCCTCACTAAGTAGCTGAAGCTGGCTTCGAACCTGCGCGATCCTCCTGTCTCAGCCTACCAAGCACAGGGATTACAAGTGTGTGCCACCACATCTGGCTGCCATGCAATAGATTTTGAAGACAGAAGAATTGTTTTTCACTTTTAGAGAAATTATGATGAAATTATGGAAAACGGAGGGGGGCCTGATGCAAATATTAATTCAGTAATTGAAGCTTTTAGAAGAAAGAGAAAAAAATGAAAGTTAGTGCTCACTATATATTAAAGGAAACAAAAAGTGGGTTTTACTGAGGCCCTCATTCACTCCCATCCACCTGGTTTAGGGTTTGAGTTGCCCTATATGGCTAGAACAATCCACCACATCAAACTTCCCACTCACAACACACATTCAAAGTCCTTCAGGTGAACCCAGTCAGGAATTCCACCAGCACCGTCTGCCTGAACCCATTCCTTTCTCAAGGCCTCTGGGAATACCATAAGAATTGATTTCTTCCAAAGATGTGTTTACACACCTCTATTTTTATGTCTTTCCCATCCTCTCATGAACATTTTTCTGACAAAAGGAACTGAAGTGAGTCTGGGAGAAACACCACCAGCAGCCCCCTTCAATAAATGGGGTGTTGGTCCTGTAACAGGATACACCTCCTGCCAAGGTAACCACACTTCCTACTGTCCCGACCCACCCGCTGTCACCTCAGACTGCTCTGGTCCTATAATAACTAGCAAAGATGCGGCACCAGGGATAACAAGACATGGGCATTTTCCTTATATTCCTACAGAGAAGGAGGGAAATAGAATTAATTCCTTCCACTTAGTCTCAAACCTGCCCCCAAATAAAGCAGAGTCACAGCAATAATAACAAAAAGTCACTTCAAGAGTACCACAAGCAGGAATTCAAGCTGTAGGAAAACTATTAGACTTCTGCAGTCCATGCTAAGAGGCATCAAGGTGACTTTGAAAAGTAAAGCTAACTTTTTTTTGACAGAAGACAGCAGATCATAATCCATTTGAAGTACGGCTGAGTTCAATATAATTGGAATTTGTTTCATACAGGAAAAAAAATCTTACCTTGAAGTAACAACCATTTGTCTACCAAAATTATAAGAGGTTGAAAACAATTGTTTTTTCACCCTAGCGGTCGGCCAAGAAGAAAATATGTGGCATTTTCTCATCAATATATCAATGGAAGGAAGTATCAAAAAATACTGAACGTGCGTGAGAAGAAAATAATGAAAATAATATTCACATTTACCTTCTTTCTAATCCTGTGGCTCCCTCACTGCCCAAATCTTAGCACCTTTTCCCTGAGATAACACCCAGCCTACTAATAAGACTTAAGTGCCTAAGAACCACTAAGTACCCGGCATGGTGGCGGACACCTGTAATCTCAGTACTTAAGAGGCTGAGATAGGAGGATCGCAGGTGTGGGGACACCATCAGCAACATAGGGAGACCAGCAGCCACCTAGTGAGACTCTGTTGTAAACAAATTAAGCAAATAAATAAATAGGGCTGGGAGTATATAGCTCAGAGCTAGAATGTCCCTAGGTTCAATCCACAATACCACTAAAATAAAAAAAGTTAAAAAAAAAGAGGAGACGAAAGAGGAGAAGGAAGAGGATGCAACACTAAGCTGTGGTTGAACAGGACCAGAAAAGTGAGTCATTCTGGTAACCAACAAAGACTTATGAAGCATCTGCTGCGTGCCCAGCACTGCTCTAGGCTCTGTGCATTCAGCAACGAACAGAGCAGATGAAATCCCTGCCCTGCTGAGCTCACATTTTCTCCTGGTTCATTGCTGTTAAACCAGGGCTTGCAACTCAAATGCCTAAAGAAGCCAAGCAGACAAAATAAATGAGTTGAATCAGATACCAGCTGGCTTGTTTTAAAACCGTTTCCTCTTCTTTGCGGGCTCCCTCTCAGATCCCGTGCCCCAGCCTCGCTCTGCGAGTAGATGTCGTCCAGGGGCTGAGCACTTATCTCTGGGACCTGAGTCGATGATGCCCATCACTTTCAGACCTGTTTCCATTTCTCTTCTGCCTTCCATCTGCCAGATGCAGACAAGCACAGCATCCTCGGCAGCCCCAGGCTGAAGATGGTATGACCGTTGTATGAAAGGACCCTGGGTCCCATGAATTACTGCCTAGCAGAAGCTCTCCACCAACCAGAAACTCTGACTTGGTCTTTATGTGAGTGAAAATAAGACATAGAGCCATTATAGATTTGAGGGTGGGTTTGTTATAACAGCTGGCTCATCTTAGCCAGTTAGACAGATGTCCTGTCTAAAGAGGCACATCTCAGCTTCTGCCAATTGTTGCCATGCAGGAGCCTGGATCCAGAGCAGTCCATTTTCTGATTATCTCAGGAGAACCTGGAATTCCTAATGGTTTATGAAAATGCTCTTGATTTTTAAATGATTTTTCATTTTTAAATTAGTGATAAAGCATTTGCCTAGCATGGACAAGATCTCAGGTTTACGCCCCAGTATGTGCGTATGCACTGCACCCACACACACCTTTTTTAGTACTAAGGATTTAACCCAGGGGCATTCTACCTCAGAGCTACATCCCCAGCCCTATTTTTTATTCTTTATTTTGAATTTTTTGTACTGGGGATGGAACCCACGGGCATTGTACCTCCAAGCTACACCCACAGCCCTATATTTTATTTTTTGTTTTGAAACAGGGTCTGAGTTGCTGTCCATAAACCATGATCCTCCTGTCTCAGACTCGCAAGTACTGGGATTACAAGCATGCACCACCATGCCAAGCTGTGTTTTTTTTTTTTTTAAACAAGGTCTTCCCAAGTTGCTAAGGGTCTTACTAAGTTGATGAGGCTGGCCTAAACCCTGCAACCCTACTCTCTCAGCCTTCCAAGTACTGGGATTATAGCTATGTGCTACTGTACTCAACTAAAATAAAAACCATGTTTTATTTTGTTTGACAAGTGTTAATTTTTGAAAATCTACCTGTGAACCTGTCTGTAATCCCTTAACTCCATCTCACCACTGGTACTATGCTATTCATACTTATTTGTGGGCAAAAAGGTCAAGAAAGTCCAGGAATAATACAACAGGCTTTATGGATATATTACCCTGTATCTATTATGTATATGCAATAACATGTGCTAAGATGAATAAGATGTGATCTCGACTGTCAAGAGAGGAGCTCTCACACTCTGGGCTGCCTGCAGACTTTCAGATTCTAGCACTTCAGCTGACTGCAGCCATCCCACCTTGAACAGCTCAGCTCCCCTGAGCAGTGCCTTACATGCAGAGCATCCTGGTTGCTCCCTGGCACTAGCTTGACTTTATCTTCTCTCTTTCGCTGAACAAGTTGTCTCTCTGCCACTCAGTCCATTGCTTCATCTAATAGCTACAATGGAACATGTCCTCAAGTACAACAAAACTAGCTTTTACACATTGATCCAGCTGGGAGAGGGGCCCCAGGCCCTGGGTGTCCCTTTGAAGGACCACAGCTCCCAGGAGTTCACAGTCTGAGAGAGGGGAGAGATCAGTAGAGCAGGATCCAGACGGGGGAAGCAGAGAGGACAGCAGCTGGGCCTGCGGTGGGGGCAGAGTGAGTGCCAGGAGGCTGGCTGAAGCAGACTGCGCTTGAGCTGGATCTTGAAGGAAGAGCAGGTGCTTACCAGGCAGACAGGACTGGAAGGGCTTCCCAGGCACAAATAATTGAATGTAGGGGCATGGAAGGGCTTTAGGGAGCTGTAAGTCTGCTCTAGTGGCGGGTATGAGTTGGAGGTGGTTCATTCATAAAGGACCCAGATTGCTAAGCAATAGAAGTAAACCAGGCTACGAAGTGGGGAGCTGTACTGAAAGGTTTGGACAGGTTTATGTTTTCTAAGAAGCTCTGGCTCGGGGTTGAAGTTGCTTTGAAAGCCACTATCTCTCTCTCTGGTTCAGGAGTGACCCGCACTCCTTCCCACCACAGAGGACAATGTCTGCTTCTCCCTTTGCCCCAAAGCCCAGCCATCCTCCTGATGTTGGCTCAAATGTCACTTCATCAGGAAAGCTTCCCTAGCTCTCCTCCCCACTCCCCAGGGACAGTCCCTGCCTCCAGCCTCCCCAGCACCCTGGGCCTGCCCTCAGAACACACACCTCTGTGGACACTCATGCATCCTTGAAGAGATGACTACCGTCACAGGTGTGATTACCTGCGTGAGCTCGGTGAAGGGGGCAGCCCAGAAACTGCCACACTCCAGGTGCTCAGGAATAATTAATGTATTTAAGGAAAATCAATTCAGAAGCAATTGACTTCATTGTTTAAGACTTCACAGGATACCATGACTGTAAGAAAATTATTTATCTTAGAGGAATAGATCTCTATTGTGCAGTGGAATGGATATTCATTTTTATCTTTGCTGCAGAACAAAGAACTAGCAATTTATAGAAAAAGACAAGACTGGAGATGTAACAACAGCAACATCAAAGCATAGTATAAAAACTAAACTGGCTGGGCATGGTGGTGCAAGCCTAGTACTTGACAGACTGAGGCAGGAGGATTACAGGTTCAAGGACAGCCTCAGCAACTTAGCAAGACACTCAACAACTTAGTGAGACCTTATTTCATAATAAAAAAAAATCGATCTGGGATGTAGCCCAGAGGTAGAATGTCCCTGGGTTCAATCCCAATACTGCAAAACAAACAACAAGAACAAGAACAAAAAAGAAAATTTAACTGTCATAAATAAAAAAAACTGTCAATGGCTCGGGGAGGTTTATGGGGGTGGTATATAGAAAGTAGAATGTCTAGAGAGAGGCAAAAGATAATCTCCTTTCTGGGGTGATGGTCATGTGCTATATCTTGACCAGGGATTTTAGTTACATAGGTGTATACACTTTGTCAAAACTCAGGACTAATTAAAGTCAACCACTAAGCCAAGCATGGGAAGGAGGGATGGGAGGGAATGGGGTGGGAACTGGGTAAGGGCTAAATGGGTGATGTGTACATGTATGCCCACACAAGTTTTCACCCCAATATGATGTATGAATACAATGCACCAATAAAATATTTTTAAAAACCTCAGGACTATATACCTAAAACTTCTTTCACTGGATGTAAAATATACCTCAAAAATAGCCATAAACATATTGAACCCAAATGAATAAAACATGTGCTGAAGTGTTTAGAAGTGGCAGGTACTGAGGCCTGCGACTTACTTTGAACGTATCAAAAAATAAAATGGACAGAGACAGATAGATATATGACAAGGCAAATAAAAAAGATGTTAATTGTACCATCCAGCTGGTGGGTATATGGGCAGTCACTCTTTCAACCCTTCAGTTCTTCCAACTCTTCTAGACGTTTGAATTTTTAGTAAAATATGCAGGAGCTATATGGTACAACTAAAAATATATGTACATTGAAGTTAGATCTACTTTCAAATCCCAACTCTATCATTTAACTGCAATGTGTCCTTAAGCTAGTCAGATTCTTCAATGCCTTCTCAATCTTAGCTTCCCCCCTGGACTATATAAGCAAGAGCTCTCCAACTGTGTTGTCCTGGGGATTAAATAATATAAAAGTCCTCAATCCAGTGACTAACACATTAATAGCTATTTCAGAAGTCAATAGATCCACAAACTAGGGCAAAAATTCTCACTAAAGCAGCAAAGAAGAATCTTGTAACATTTTTCTCCTACTCTATCTCCAGGGAAATTAAAAGAATAAATTAATTGTGCTATTTTTATAGGCAAAGACATGACCTTTCATCAGTAGGACACATGGAGTTCCACATGTAAGCAGAGTGACAGATCCACACTGTTGACGCTTCCTCACTCTGTCTCCCAGTGGCCAGCACCATCGTTTCTGAGATGGCTAGGGTTAGCAACACGGTCACATCAAAAGGAAAGTGCAGAATATCGGTGGAATTGGAAGTAGCACACAGAAGCCAAGATGCCCAGTCTCCTTCCCAGATGTGCAAGGGAAAAGAGCCAGCCAGACAGGCCTCGAATCTGCAAAGGTGTCTAACACATGGTCAGAGGTGCTGGTCAAGGGGTTATCTTGGCTTTTAACATAATTGCATGAACAGAAAGATGGCCTCATTCTCATAAATAATGCCTCTGACTGAAACTAATCATGTGCATTCTACTGAAAGACATCTAAGAGGCCACCATATGAATGTCACATCTCTGGTTTGAAAAGTAGAAAAGAGGAAACTCGCTCATGATAATACCCATGAGGAGGTGCTGTCATCTGGTCCCGAGAAAAAATTACACCTTTCCATGCCAGAAAGCAAAACTGATGCCTATCTGAGAAAATAAGATTTGGCATGTTAAAATCAGTGGAAGGGTTAACTATATGTCACAAGTGGGATGTTACAAAGGAAATTGTGATTTTTTTATTTTGGAAAGCATTTCTGTGGGGCTACTAGACTGCACATCTAGGACTATATATTGAAAGCTATTTTAGGCTGTTTCCACCGTCTCTACCTGGAAATCTGATTCCCATTGACATCATTAAAGCACCATTAAGCCCACCTAGTGGACTGGCCGATTAGCTCCATGCAAGCTGCCCTGTGTCCAGCCCCTCTGCGGGTGGGAGCATCTCTGTGCAAGGGCCTGATCACATCACTGCTGAACCAACTGGGGGCATCACTTCCCAATGCCACTGTCACATTTGTAGCCTGAAATCAGCCACGGGGGTGGGGGGGTATTTATACCATGAAGTTGGCCAACACTATAAAGCCAGGCTCATATCATTGTTATTTTTCATAAAGCCAGCTAACCAATGCATGAAGTTGCTTTTTTATTGCCCTGAGGGAAGAGATGGATTTGGGGGAGCTTGTCCCTCTCACACTGTCTTAATTAAAACTGACCTCTGGTTGAAGGAGGGGGTCAGACTATGAAGGCCATTTTTCTCCTGCATATTTCTTCTTCTGTGGCCTTTGTTGATGAGATGAAGGGTGGACCCCCAAAGCCACTGCAGCAGCCTGATTCCCCTCCTGGGAATGTGGAACCAGAACAGAGATTGGATGGTGGGCACTCAACCCAAAAAGTCCCGCCACCTTCGCTGCAGTGAGCAAACGCCCCCTGTGAGCATTAGTTACAAGGAACCAAAAGCTTCAGGGAATTAAAGGAAGCCAGTCTGCAGAAAGAGGCAGAAGGACAAACCCAGCCTTAGGAAGATGGAGTGGGGCCATGAGCCACAAAGCCACAACCTCTTCCCACCCACGAAGGCAGTACAATGAAGCAGAGGATGTGAGTCAAAGGGCCTGGGTTCAAGTCCCACCTCTGACACTTATCTAAGTGACAATGGATGAGTTACAATGAAGTCAATCTGTGCCTCTGTTTCTTCATCAGAAGCAGGGGGAGTAAGATCAGGACCTGTTTATATAGGGTTGTTGTGAGACTCAAATAAGGAAATACAGAAGGTAAACACTCAAAATTGTTAGCTCTTACTTCTACCAATTAAGTATAGTATCTGCCTGGCCCAGTTATATTTCATTTCTATTCTGAACATGTCACAAGTGATCCCCCTGTGGTCCAGAGGCCCAGACTTGAGCTACTTGTGTAGCGAGGCAATCTGTCTCTGAATCAAATAATAATGGGAGGGAATCCCTGGACCACCATGCAAACTTTAGCAAATGACTTCCTCCCCCCTCTTTCAGGAGTGACGTGAGATTCATTAGGAAAAGACACAAAGCTTTAGCAGCTGTGATGCATCAGACCAAACTCTGGAGATTAGTGTCCCTGCAGAGAAAAGTAAATATGTTACATTAGCCACAAGAATGGAAAAACATTTGTTTAAGATATTTTTAATCCTGAATCGGAGACAAGAAATACTCCTCCATCCCACTGGAAAAAATATTTAAGTTCAATGTCTGTAGGATTCACCAGCTTGTTTGGTGTGTTCATCTACAATATTAATAAATTAATAACAGGAAACTGTCAAAGACAGCTCTATGGAGCTGATTTTGTTTTTTTGGTACTGGGGATAGAACCCAGGAGCATTCTACCTCCAAGCTATACTCCTAGCCCTAAGTATTTTTTATTATTCTTCTATTTATGTCTCACTGAGTTTCAAAGGGCCTCACTAAGTAGCTGAGGCTGTCCACGAACTGCGATCCTCCTATTTCAGCCTCCCAAATGCTGGGATTACAAGCGTGCACCGCCACGCCCGGCTTAAATGAGGCTCATTTTTAATACGCTTTCATCCAGTTCAATTATATTCAAAATAATACTCCTAATCCAGACCCTCCTATTCTTTTCAAAACAAAGACTCAGACTTGATAACGGAGTATGTAGGTTTGGAGATATTTTTGCTTGGCCCTTTTTGATGAGGACTTACAAGCTACACTATTAATTTCAACATGCTTTCTCAGACTTCCTATTTTCTTTCAACACTTCTGGGTTTGCTGTTGACATCTGGTCAATGAAAAGACACGTGACAGAGGAGGAGCACTTGTTACTAGGAGCAGAGGTGGAGGTGGAGGTCTGGGAGTCCTCGTTTCATTCCCCGCACTTAATCCTACATTGCAAATGGAAAGGGAGAGCACAGATGTGTTGCAGACCTTCCTATTTACTGGTACTGCATAAATACCAAGGCCATTTTGTGTTTCTGACATCAGGGGGCTTTCTTTCAAGCTAAGAATAGATTGAATATGTATAAATAAAACTAAATCAAATTCCCCCCTCGTGGTCAGGATGCATTAGACAAAGCCTCTCCTGAGTGGACAGAAGGCAGGTGTGCAGTGTCCCTGGGCAACAGAAGCCGCTACCTGCCCTCGTTTACATCTACATTAGTTGGTGCAAGCATAGGTTTTATCCCTGCACCACATGGTGTTCAAAAGGGTCCGTGATTTTCCTTAAATATCTCTAGGAGAATTTTCTAAGGAAGAAAGCCAAGGAGTAGGGAAAATGGAAGAAATATCTTAAGGAGATGTTTTAACTCTAGGTTTGAATTTCATCTTTGGTCTTAAAGTGAATCTCTTTTATAGTAAAAGGCTTTTCCATGTTTCCAAGAGAAGTTAAAATTCTCTTGTGATAAGATTTAGCTAGCATGGAGAGAGGGCCACAATACAGTGTTAAGTGAAAAAAGCAAGGTGCTATTACACCCTTTATATCTTAAAGAAGAATTACATGAGGCTATGGATATGAATGTAAAAATGTGTGAGAAAAGAGGTCTAGAAGGACCCAGCACACACTCTTGACAGCAAAATTCTAGGGACTAGCAATGAAGCCTAAATGGGGCCTTTTGCATTTTATAATATTGTTTGAATTTAATAAAGTATGTGCTACTTTTATAATTTTTTAAAGGCCAATAAAAAACTGAAGACAAGCCAATATTTATCTGGGCTTCAAGTTGGAACCATGACAGCAAAAAAAAAAAAAAAAAAAAAGGAAAAAGGAAAAACTTTCCCGTTTCAAAACAAGAAATCTTTTTTATTTTTTCATTTTTTTATTGGTGCATTTATAGTCATACATCTTCATGGAGTACAAGATGGTAGAGGCAGACATGCACACATCACTCATTTAGTCCCTAAGACACATGATGCACATTCACAAACATCAATCACTAAGCTAAACATGAGAAGGAGGGAGTGGGGAGGGGTTGGGGTGGGAATTGGGGAAGAACAAGAATCTTTGACTGAGCTTCCCATGAATGTAAGAAAGGGTAAATGGCACAGCAGGTATAATTCCACCAAACTCATCCCCAGGAGATGGGGAAAGATGGGAGAACCTTGAAGCTCTTATTCACAGGTGAGAAACCTAAGGGCCTGAAAAGTGAAGTGACTGGAAACCAGCGGCCCCAGCTGCTAGCTCGCCCAAAGCAACTTCCCTCACCCAGCAGTTCTTCCTGGACCTTAAACCAAACTGCTGCCGTGTCTACTGGTGGCCCTGAAAATAAGGAAAAAGGCAACCAACATTTTTTTTCATTTTAACCAAAGAAACCTTTGAGTTATCTTCATTCTCATCTGTAAGACCATAGAACCTAAGGGAGAAATAATATCATTTCTATAAAAACACTTCCATAAATACAAGAGGAAATATTCCCCATAATTGTATAGACCCAGAATTACCCGCATATAAAATTCCACCCAGCTAGGCATGATGGTGCATGCTTGTAATATTTACTTTTCCCATTCCCATTTAACAATGTATTGAAATTTCTGTCCAATGCAATAAGGCAAGAAAAATAAATAAAAGGCATACAGATTTGAAAGAAACAAAACTATCTTCAATCATAGGTAACCTAATTTTCTTTATAGACAATGCCAAAGACTACAAAATGCTGCTATAACTAACATGAGTTTAGAAGGGTCATATGATAGATATTACATTAATATTTTAAAATCATATTTCTATGTACTAATAAAAATTTTAAGTAGTTTACAAAGGCTTAAAATACATATGTATAAATTTGTACACTGAAAACCAAAAAAAACTACTAAAAGAAAAAATATACCTAAATGTATAGAAAGAGATATCATGTTCACAGATCAAAAAATTCAGTATTGTTAAGTTACAGATCCTCCCCAATTGATCTAGAGCCAATAAAATTTGAATAAAAAATCTAGTAGGAGTGTGTGTGTGTGTGTGTGTGTGTGTGTGTGTGTGTGAGACAGAGGATCGAACCCAAGGACATTCTATCTCTGAGCTATATCCCCAGCCTTTTTTCACTTTTTATTTTGAAACAGGGTCTTGCTAAATTATCACATACTGGCCTTAAACCTAGCCGAATTTTTTTCTTGGATGGGGTACCACAGGTTGAACCCAAGGCTATTCTACCTCCGAGATACACTCCCGCCCTTTTTCTTTATCTCAAAACGGAGTCTTACTAAGGTGCTGAGGGTCTTACTAAGTTGCTTACCAAGTATTGGAATTACAAGTGCACACCATCATGCCCAGCTCAGTAGGGATTTTTTAAATAGAGACTGACAGGAAGATACTGAAATCTATCTGGAAAAGCATAAGACCTAAAATAGTAAAAAAAAAAAAAAAAAAAAAAAAAAAGAAAGAAAGAAAAGGAACAAAAAGGAAACTGAATGAAATAAAGAACAAAGTGCACTCACACTACTGATTTCAAGACCTCAACTGGAGGGTGAGCTCAACTCTTGGTTTTCACAAGTGGGGAAGAAAAGAATTATCGGCACCTACTAGGCAGCAGGAAAAAAAATATCCTACAAGGCACAGAATAGCCCCACAACAAAAACTTTTAAGCCCAAAGTGTCCGTAGTGCTAAGGCTAAGATGTCCTCAGCTAAAGAAATAAAGACAATACCGAATTGGCAGGATGAGAGAAGTGTAGATCAACAGAACAAACTAGTTCCCAGAAATGAATCCACACAAGTGTGGTGTCAATAGAGCAAGGATGGTCTTCCCAATAAATGGCCCTGGAACAATTAAACAGCCATATGAAAGAATCAACCGTGACTCTTACCTTGCACAACATAAAAAACTTAGCAGAAAATGAATCATATACCAAAAAATAAAAATATAAAACCTCCAGAAGACATCATAGATATTTCTGACCTTGAGTTAAGCAAAGATTTCAATGTGAACACACACACACACACACACACACACACACACACACACACACCACCTTTAAATTAAAATTTTGATAATGGAAAGCTAGTCAAAATTTAAGATGTTGTTCTTTGAAAAGCACTACTCATAAAAGAAAAAAGAAAAGCCACAGGCTAGAAGAAAATATTTGCAAAACATCTATTTGATATAAGACGTATACCCAGGATATATAAAGAAAGCTGAACACAATAATGAGAACATAAACAACCCAATTTTTAAAATGGGCAACAGATTTTAACAAACACTTCAAAGTGGAGATACAGTGGCACTAAAGGACATGAGAAGATATTCAACAATAACATCATTAGTAATTAGAGAAATGCAAACTAAACCGCAATGAGATACCATTAAATAACTATTAGAGTGACTAAAATTTAAATTAAAAGGAAAGAAAAAAAGCTGACAATACCACATGTCAAAGAGGATGCAGAGGAGCAACTAAACTTCTCGTGCATTATTAATGGGGAAGCAAAACTATATCTATAGCCAGTTTGGAAGAGAGTTTGACTGGCAGGATTCTATAAGGTTCAACACAGACCTAACATAGGACCCAGCGATCCCTCTCCTAAGCATTTACTCAAGGGAAAGAAAATGTTCACACAAAGGCATTTCCCAAACTGGACACAACCCACAGTCCATCAGCAGGTGAACGAAGAAGCAAATGTGCTGCAGTGGCATATGACTTTGCCGTGAAGAGGGTGGGACTGAGCCACACGTGGTTGTGAAAGTAAGTCATCCCAGTCCCTGGAAGGCTGAGACAGGAGGATCACGGGGTTGGGACCAGCCTTAGTAACTTAGCAAGACCCTATTTCAAAAAAAAAAAAAAAAAAAGGAAAAAAAATTAAAAGAGCCGGGGGTACTGTAGCTCAGAGAGAATCTCCCTGGGTTCAAACCCCAGTACAAAAAAGTGGGGGGGGGGGAGCTGAAGATCAAAGCAAAAACCTGGCTGCTTCTCAAGAACATGGTGCTAACTGAAAAAAGATAGACTCAAAAAGCTACATACTGAAGCCAGGTGTGCTGTGCACGCTTGTAAACACAGCATTTGGAGGCTAAGACAGGAGGATCATGGTGTGTGGCCAGCCTCAGCTACTTAGTGAGGACCTTTGAAACTCAGTGAGGCCCTGTCTCAAAATAAAAAATAAGGCTGGAGTGTGGCTCAAAGGTAAAATGCTCCTGGGTTCCATCCCCAGTACCACACACACACATACACACACACACACACACACACACACACACACACACACACACAGAGCAAAAACTAAAACTATTGAGACAGAGAATTTAATGGGGGACTGACCACAGAGGTGCAGGAGTGAACTTTGGGGGTGACAGAAATGTCCTACATCTGGGTTGTGCTGAGAGCCCCAAGATACAGACTTCTGTCAAAACTCATCAATACAGTACACCCACAAAGGTGAATTTTAGTGTATGTAAATTATTCCTTAATAGGCTTGATTTTTTTTTCATTTTTTAGTACTGGGGATTGAGCCCAGGGGCATTCTACCTCTGAGCTACACTCCCAGCCCTATTTTATTTTTTAATTTGAAACAGGGTGTCACCAAATTGCTTAGGCTCTCTCTAAATTGTTGAGGCTGTCCTAGAATCTGCTATCCTCCTGTCTCAGCCTCCCAAGGATTACAGACGTATGTCACTGCGCCCAGCAATAAACTTTTTTTCTTTTTTGGGTAGCTTATGGGTGTGTTTTCTTTGTACAGCATGACATTTCAAAAATCTGAATTAGTTGGTGACCTTTGAAAACAAGGAGATTCTCAATAAAGATCCAAGTTTTCCCCAGAAGTCAAACTCCAGCACCCTGGGCCCTGGTCCCTGGCAAGCTGCCTCTGGCCAGCAGCTGCCCCCTGCACAACACGGGCACTTTTCTTCTAGCCCCATCTCCCCACGTGACCTAATTCACAGAGGTGCTTTACCAACCTGCCCCTCCCTCTGCACAAGGGTTTCTTGTCCTGAGCTCCCAGGTGCTCAAGGGCAGGGAGCCGGGCCTGGCTCGTTCTCTGTTCTCCACTAAGCACTGGCTTCTAGAGAAGAGCCTGGCACCTGCCAAATCCCTGCGACTCTGCCACCTTCCCACCAGCTGCAAAAACTGATGGCTGCCACGCCCAGACTGCTGGCTGCCCCTTCGGCCCTCAGCTCCCCACGAGAGTCACCAGCCATGGCAGCCAGCCCACACCCTAGAATAATGTGTCCCTCTGTGTGTTTAGAAATTCCCTCGAACATGTTGTCAAGCAACCAAAGTGCTTTAGGTCATTCCAAACATTCATTTTTGTCTAGAGAAGAGTAGAGTTGTTGTTTGTTTGCAGGAAGAAAAAGAAGAAGAAAAGAAAGAGAAAAAGAGAGAGAAAGCAAACCACAATAAAAGACTGAAGGTTAATGAAAATGAAAAGGGTGCACATCCACTTGGCATCTCCTCAGATCATACTCTGGTCATTTAAGATTTGACCTAAGTAAGTTCCTGAGGGGTACTCTAGTCCTTGGCAGAATTCCAGGATCTCAAAGTTTCCACAGCGATGTTTGGTTTGGGGAAAGGATGTGTGGCAAGGAGGGGACACCTAGTATCTGTTTTATATCAAAATTAAAAGTACACAGTGTGTGGTGTATACTGTAATTCTAGGACTTGAGAGGCTGAGATAGGAGGACTGCAGGTTCGAGGCTTGCCTCAGCAGCTTATTAAAACCCTCTGCAACTTAGACTCCATCTCAAAATAACACACACGCACATGCACACGTGCGCACACACACACACACACATACAGCACCACACAGTAGCACAAGACTATAATCCCAGTACTCAGGTAACCGAGACAGGAGGATCACAGGTTCAAGACCCTAAATTGTTTCAAAACTTTTTTTTTTTTAACCAGGTATGGAGGTGCAGTTGAGTGCTATAACGCCCACTGTAAAAAGTACAGTGTTACTGATTACCAAGATTCTCTTTACTTTGTAGGGAGTGAAGATTATAGGGGAGGCAAGGTCTGTAACATTTTGCCTCTGTGTGTGTGTGTGTGTGTGTGTGTGTGTGTGTGTGTGTGTGTGTGTGTTTTACTGGGGACTTAGCCCAGGAACATTCTATCTCTGAGCTATAATCCCTGACCTTTTTTTTAATATATATATATATTATAGAGAGAGAGAGAGTACTGGGGTTCCTGGAAGCCCTTCTACCTTGGGCTATACTCCCAGACCTTTTTTTTTTTTTTTTTGAAACAGGGTCTCTTAAGCCAGCGCGGCTGGCTTCGAACCTGCGTGATCCTCCTGTCTCTGCCTCCCAAGCACGGGGATTACAAGCGTGCACCACCACGTCCAGCTGACCTATTTTTTAAATATATATACTTTTATTGGTGCATGATAGTCTCAATCATAACCAGACCTTTTTTTTTTTTTTAAACAGGGCCTCACTGAGTTGTGAAGGGCCTTGCTAAATTGTTGTAGCTGGCTGTGAACTTGCAATCCTCCTGTCTCCGCCTCCCAAGTCCTGGAATTAGAGGTGTGTGCTACCCATTCATCTTGCAAGTATCTTTGAAGAGCTAATAATTAATATATAGAGAGAGAGCAAGAAGTTCAAATACAGGCAGGCATGGTGGCGCAAACTTGTAATCCCAGTACTCAGGAGGCTGAGACAGGAGGATCACAGGTCCACAGCCAACCTCAGCTCCTTAATGAGCCCCCTACAATTTAGTGAGACCCTGTTTTAAAATAAAAAATAAAATAGGGCTAGGGGTGTAGCTCAGAGGTAGAAAGCCCCTGGATTCAATCCCCAACACACACACACACACACACACACACACACACACACACACCAAATATATTTGCTTGGACCATATATTTGGAGAGAGAGGACATTCTTGTTGTTTAACATTTCAAAATGAGAAAGTATGAATATATGTCACTTTATTTCCATCCTAACCCTCCATTGATCTGCCTCCCATATTACTCTTCTTTTCCCTCTGGAAAAGACTTTAATGGAGTTGTTCCGTTTCCTGTCTGGCTCTCTCTTCTTCCTTTCCTTCTTGAATGTACTGTGATGAACCTTCTGTCCCCAGTGCCCTCAGGAACACCGAGCGCCTCCACATCTGCAACCCCAGCGGGCCCTGCCAGCCCCCATGTGACCCCGCTCTTAGCAGCATTGGGGAAACTGATCACTCCTTCCTTGGACACGCTCTTCACCTGGCTTCTGGGGCACTGAACACACTTCTTCTCTTCTACCTCTCTGTTGGGTTTTCTCTGCTCTTTTGTTTGTCCTGCTTCTCCTGAATCCATAAATACCACAGGAGCCCAGGCTCACTGCTCAGATCTCTCTTTTTCTTTATTTTTATTTTTATTTTTTTGGCGGGGGTAGTGCTGAAAATTGAACTCAATGGCATTCTACCTCTGAGTTACACCACCACTTATTTTTTTAAAAAAAAAACAGCATCTCACCAGGTTGCTGAGTCTCACTAAGTTGCTGAGGCGGTCTTGGGTCTTGAATCTGTGACCTTCCTGTCTCAGCCTCCCAAGTTTGGGTATTATAGGTGTGTGCCACTACGCCCAGCTTCACATCTCTTCTTGACACTTACTCCCCAGGTGTCTCATCCAGCTCCGTGATGACGGCTCCCAAATTTATATCTCTACACCTGATACCTCCCTGGAACAACTGACTGCTTGATATCTCATTCCAAGTTTTACACACCCCAAATGGACTCTGTGTTCCCTACCCCAAATCTGAACTTCTTACAACTTTTCCCATCTTAGTACTTCACCTTCCCAACTGCTTAATCCAAAAATCCTGGCACTGCTACAGCATCTCGTGCAGGCTTGAGCAAAAGCTCAGTCAGGGGACTCTCAAAAGCCTCCCCCATGAGCATGATTAACATCTCCTTCTTCAGGCTTGAGCAAAAGCTCAGTCAGGGGACTCTCAAAAGCCTCCCCCATGAGCATGATTAACATCTCCTTCTTCAAAAAAATTATTTTATATTTTAAAATATAAAAATATATAATATATAAAAATATATAATATATAATATAAAAAGTATATATATATATATTAAATTATATATATATATATTAACTAAAATAGATAAGCAGCGACATGTAAGAGACTGAGTCAACAAAGATCTTTTTTTTCCCAAAGATAAAGTTTGGGCCAAAGATTAAGTTCAAGCTGACCCTAGTTTGGGCCAATATATAAGATTAAGTTCAAGCTAGCCTTGTGATATGAGACAAAACATACTTTCTATGATTTATTAAATGTGTAGCACCCTGTCCTGAAGTCTGTTAAGGACTTTTTCTGTCCTTAAAGTTTCTGCTTACATGACTGTGGCTTTGTCTACTCTACCTATATATATACAAACAAATCATTTTATATATATATATATATATATATATATATATATATATATATATTCCTAAATAAAGTTTAAAAAGCTGCCCTCTGGTCTCATGTGTCAGAGCCTTCTCTCACTGGACCTCGACTCTTCTCTCACCAACACACGCCCCCCGACTCCTGCTAGGGCTGGACCCCGGCATATTCGTTCTTCTCCCGCAGCCCTTTTACTTCAGCAGATTACTCTACTAGCTCTGTTTTCAAGAGATGCCTGCCAGTCTAACCACTTCTCCACCTCTCCTGTGGCTGCCCTAAGCCAGCCTCCTCTGCTGACTGGAGTGCTACACCAGCCCCCCACCTCGCCTCCCTGCTTCCCACGAGGTCTTTTCTCCCACAAAAGCCAAGGTGATCTTATTGCTAAACCAAAGCCAAATTAAGTTGCTTCTTGCTTGGGTCACCTTCTCATTCAGAATCAAGCCCCAGATCCTCACCATGGCCGGCAAGTCCTACATGATCCAGCCCCTGCTCCCTCTTCAACATGACTTCTTACCACTCCCGCCCTCTTCGCCCTCTTCGTGGACTCCACAGTGGCCTCCCTGCTGCTCCTCAACCACCTCAAGCCTCTGCACTCGCTTTTCCCTCCACCTCGAATATTCTTTCCCAAATAGCCTCTCATCCCTGAGGCCCCCTGTGGTCCTATATAAACAAGTGCATTGTGAGGACGATGCTGGACCCACCCTGACTTGTCCTTCTTCGTAGAACCTAGCACCAGCAGACCCACGTTTACTTGTTTTCACTTGCTACTCAGATGGGGGTCCATGGACAGCATCATCAGTATCACCCAGGTACTTGTTAGAAATGCAGCGTCTCGGGCCTTATCCCAGACCTGCTGAATCAGAGCCTGAATTTTGACAATCGTCAAGTGAGTTGTACATATGGTAAAGTTCGGGAAGCACTGGGCTAGTTTCTGATTGCCAGGAGAGCAGGAAGGAGCGTGTTCCTGTTCCTTACTGAGACTGAGATGTTCAGAACATACTGAAGAAATGGATGAAGGGCTGAGGTGTGGAATCTGTGGCCTGGGAACCCAAGTAGATGGTGTTTACAAGGAGGTTGGAGAGGGCAAGAAAGACGTCGCAGATCAAAAATTGTCTCCCCATATACTGTGCCAAATTGGAGATTATCTGCTATCGGCAAGCCCTCCTTTAAATATGCAAATGTACTTCCTGAACCAATCAGTCATTCACAATCTGCTGTCAATTACTTACAGAAAACAGTATTTTAGCATCTAACACAATCAGCCAAACTGAGGGGAAAAGAGTGTAAGAAAGCTGAACAGATTCCTGTTCTGTGCTGGGCACTCTCACGGGCAATGGGCAACAAAGAGGAACCCGGAACTAAACAATGGGCTGGAGACATGAGCAGTCCTGAGCCCCAGGAGAGCCAGTAAGCCCCAGGCAGCCAGAGACTGGGTGCCCCTCCCTCCAGCACCCTGTGCTCCACCCACAAAAAACCCTGGGCTTTTCCTCAGACTGGAAAGCCACCATTAACCACTACTCATCCACTGAGACCTTTGCTCTCCCAGAATGAACTGTGGCCTCATTTTATGAGCTCCAGTTACACACTATCTGGGTTCCAGAGTCAGAATGCGCTCTTCCTGAGGGGCTTCTCAACCTGCCTTATCCTTACTCACCTCTGTATCCCCCCACCAGCACAGCCCCTGGACCAAGAACAGTGAGTCCATTTCTGCCATTTTATGACAACAGCTAGCATTCGTGGAGATCTACTGTATACCAAACTGTTTTAAACACTTTGGGTACGTTAACTTACAACACGTGACCCTCACAACAACCCAATGAGCCTAGAGTTCTTATCATCCCCATTTCACAGACGGAGAAGAACTGTGTGGCTGTCCACCAGAGGGGCAAGAGCACACTGTGTGGCTGTCCACCAGAGGGGCAAGAGCACACTGTGTGGCTGTCCACCAGGGAATGAGCACCATACCTGCACAGAGCAGCTTCACTAAAAAAGATCAGAAAGTCAATTTGTGTGTGTGTGTGTGTGTGTGTGTGTGTGTGTGTGTGTGTGGTACTGGGGATGGAACCCAGGGGCATTCTACCTCTGACCTACATCCCCAGCCCTATTTTTTATTCTTTATTTTGAAACAGGGTCTCACTGAGTTCCAAAGGGCCTAAGTAGTAGCTGAGGCTGGCCTTGAACCGCGATCTTCCTGTCTCAGCCTCCCAAATTCTGGGATTACAAGAGTGTGCCACCATGCCCAGCTGGGAAGTCAAATTTTTCCTGGGGCCTGGATGGCAGAAGAGAATAGAGGGTGACCAGCACTTGCTGTTGTAAAGAACCTTCTTTCCCACACCGATCTCCCACATCCAAAACAGAAGCCACAGCCTGTGAGCAAGGGTTCCCAGACAGCATCAGCCTTTTCTTCAGTGGTAAAGAAAAGGCCCTCTGATTTCTTGCGATCGTAAAGCAGAAGAGCCTGGGGTGGGGTAGGTGGAAGCAGACTTGGAACATGCTGCAGGAGCCCCAGGATACAGAGTGCTGAATAATCGCAACAAGTATTTTCGATCAACAAATCTATTTTTTGCCCATCTTTCATCCAAGTCAAAGATCCGGCTTAGTCTTGCTTAGAAAATAAAGAACAGCTGGATGCAATGGTGCATGACTGTAATCCCAGTGGCTGAAGATATTGAGGTGGAGGATTGCAAGTTTGAAGCCAATCTGGGCAACTGAGACCCTGTCTCAAAATTAAAAAAAAAAAAAATGCAAAGGGCTAGGGGTGTAGCTCTGTGGTAGAATACCCTTGGAAAGGAAGGACGGAATTCTAAAAGGAAGAAAGGAAAAAAAGAAAGAAAAGAAGAAAGAAAGAAAGAAATAAAGAAAGAAAGAAAGGAATAGCAGCAACACAAATGTCATGGCCATAGCAAGCTAGCACTTTAAGGAAGCCCTTAATCATCACCAGACTTACAGCTGAGCATCGGACAGTCTGCAGTGAGAGACGGCAAGGAACTGCAGTGCCCATGAGAAAAAGTTCCAGTCTAGGTTCTTTGCTGGAAGCCCAAGGTCTCTGGCAAGGCAAGTATCATCTGTTCTGCTTCCCTCCAGACACTGCCTATACACACACACACACACACACACACACACACACACACACACACACCATGTGTGATCCCCAGGACACCCACCCACCCCGGAGTGAAGCTGCTACAAGTAGAAATCAGAAAACAAATGAGAGGGAGGAGGCAGGACAGGCAGCCAGGGTTTAACTCTTCCATTGAGAACCCAGTGTGAGACAGAATTTGGCAAGCTGTGAGCTCAGAAGCAGGCAAGGGACCCACAGGTGGGCTGGTCCACAGGAAACGGCTCACCAAGGGTGACAGCAGCAAGGGCACCCTACAATCACCAGGGAAGCAACAAGTCACTCCAGTGAGAAGGCGCTGGGGGACAACATGCGCTTTGATGCTTTTTGCTACCATTTACCTCAAAGCATCTTCCCTAGCCCTGGGTCCTCATGAACACCATGCTAAGACGACAAGAAGAAAGAGGACACACCAGGCCTAAAATCAAAAGATGTGCATTATAGGTCTGCCAGGTCTGGCTATGGCTATCTGAAAGAGGAACCAGGCAAAGTCGCAGATTCAGAAGGGTCTGCGCATAAAGGGCAGAAGGGAGACCAGCAATTCAAAGCCTCTCAGAGGAAATCATTAGGCTGAATGGTAACAATACATGAAAGCCAAATTTCACATATTACAGATGGTTGCACAGTTTTCAGTATCTGCACTCAAATGAACAACACCCAGAAGTCGAGGATCTCCAAAGCAATTTACAAAATCATCAAGGATTGATACATTTTAAACAGAAACTGTGTTTCTGAGCCAAGGGATACTAAGGTATTACATGTATCTTATTCTGGACTTGTCTTTCAACTAGAGTATCAAATACACATGATTCAAAACCACTACAGATTAAAAATTGGGTGCTAAAATTCTTCAGCAACATGAGTACTGAACTTCGTAACCACTATAATCAACAACAGAAAATTTCTTCTTTGGTCACTTGCATGGATACACCTCATGTCAATGACCCTGCAAGTCAATCTAAGGAAAATGGCCTTTGAACTGGTGAAGACAAGAAATATTTTTAACCTGAAGCCCTCTTTTCTAAAACAGTGAACTCCTTCATAATTAGGCATTTTAATCTAGTTTGGGGCGTGCCAGGAAAGAAGCCCTCGGTCCTTTTGCTAAAACCCACAAACTGCGGGAGCAAATTGCCTGAAGTGAAAGCTATTTTCTTTGATGAACTAACTGAAGGTACCAGGAGCTCAGAATTCCATCACAAACACAAAAACGTGCCCTTCTCAAGCGCCACAGCAATCATTCCTATTTCAAAGGCCATTGCTGACTACACAGTGTAAGTTTGGAAGCACTTGTGCAGAATAATCCCATCCAGTTACAACAGATTTTGCCAAAATGCCCAAGGAATCAGAGAAATCTCTTTCTTAGTGATTTGTCTAAGGGAAGTCTAAGAACCAAGCGTAGTTGTTCCTTAACTACCCTCTTGCAGACAGTGGACTATACTCGGCCAGTGCCTCCATCTCTCTTATCTGTCTCAAAAGAAAAGGGATCCGCTGTCCACGCAGAAGGGGAAACGCTCTGGAGGAAGCCGACACGGAAAATTGCTCACAACTCTCTCGCCATCCCATGCAGTTAAGGCGAAGTGAGCACTCCCAGCCGCAAACCCAAATGGAGTGGACCGTCCGCGCCCAACGTACCCTGCCCAGACGCAGCCCGGGCACACCCTGTCTTTACCGACGCGGAGCGCGCCCGCGGGGCCACCGGCGGCTGCAACTTGCCCAGAAAGAACCGGGAATGAACGGGCCTCTCCCCGCCCCGGCGCCCCCGGGAGCCCGGCGCTCACCCGCGTGGGCCCGGCCGGGCCCGGGCAGCGCGGCCAGCAGCAGGAGTCCCAGCAGCGGCGGCGGCGGCGGGCGGGGCGCACGGGCCGCGGGGCCCCCCTGGCCGGGGCAGCCGCCGCGCCGCGGGCCCGGGGGCTTGGCGAGCTGCGCAGCCATGGGCGCCGTCACGCATCCAGGCCGCCGCCTCGCTCCGCAGCGCGCCGGGCGGCGGGGGGCTCGGCGCCCCGGCGCTCAGCGGGCATCGCCGGCCATGCCCCGGCCGCGGCGCCGGCTTCACGCGCGCAGGGCCGGGGGCCGCATGGGCGCGGCGGCAGCGAGGGCGGGGCGCGCCGCCCGGGCCCCTCGCGCGCCCCCAGGTGCCCCGCTCCCCTCCGCGCCCTCCGGCCGCCGGGGTCCGGGCTCGGCTCGGGCTCGGCTCCGGCTCCGGCTCCGGCTCCGGCTCGGGCGGCGAGCGCTACTGCAGCTCCGAGCGGCGCCTCATTGACAAAGGCGGCACGTCGCGCCGAGCGGCGAGGGGGAGGGGGAGGCGGCCGGCGCGCGCACCCCCGCGCTGAGCCCCCGCGCGCCCCCCGCGCCCGCGCCCGCCGGACCCCCGCCCCGCCCCGCCGGCCCGGGCAGCGCCCCAGCGCGGGAGGGATGGGGCGAGCGGGAGGGTCGCCTGACCCGGGGGCGGGGGGGGGGGGCTGGACGGGGTCACGGTCCACGTGCCGAAGCCGCGGGGAAGCTCCTGAGCGTGGATTTGGGGAGCTCTTTGTAGATGGGCGAGAGCGCTTTGTGCTGGCGGTTCGCTACTTCCCTGAAGACACCTGCCAGCCGGTGAGGGATGGAGGCGGCTGTGGCCTGTGTGCAATAAAGCACCGGCTGAAAGTATATTATATAGATTTCTTGCAGCCATGCTGCGTGCACAGCAGTGCACTGGGGATTGGAGGACCAGGGAGAAGCTCTTTCCAAGGGTCCCTCTCCAAAAATAGGAGAGTTGGGCACACACTACCTAGGGGGACCAAGGGCCACAGATGAGCGGAATTGCCCTCCTGCTCCTCCCCTTAAGCAAGTTACCCAGTTCATAGGCACTTGGTGCATTCGTTCAGTCAATAAACACTTATTGAGCAGCCACTGTTTGCCAGCTACTGTGGTAGCAGTAGGTACCATAAGCAGTAAGGAAAATATGCCCCCCCCCCAAGCTGGCGACTCGCAAGCTTTATTCACCCAACAATATGTATTCATCCAGCAATACTGTCTGTTGTGTGTCGGCCTGTTCCAGACACTGGGACCACAGCCATGAACAAAAATTCTATAAGTAATAGCCAGAATATCAAATGGGGATAAATGCTCTGGAGGAAACTCCGTGTAAAAGAATAAAACGGAAGCCGGGCGTGGTGGCGCACGCTTGTAATCCCCGCGCTTGGGAGGCGGAGACAGGAGGATCGCGCTGGTTCGAAGTTAGCCCTGCTGGCTTCAGAGACCCTAGTGTAGCCCAGAGGTAGAACGGCTTCCAGTAACCCCAGTACCACCAAAAAAAAAAAAAAGAATAAAACGGGATGCTGCAATGTTAAGCAGGGTGAAGGATGCTCACCCAGAAGGTGACATTTGAGCCAAGACCTGCAGGAGGTAAGCGGACAAGGTGCGCCAGGAGAGTACTCCTGGTAAAAGGAGCCGCAAGGGCAAAATCCCCGAAGAGGAGCCAGCCCACCAGGTGTGTTCGAGGCTCAGCAAGCCAAGGATTAGGGCTGGAAAAGTGTTTAACCTCATTTATTGTACACTCGTAGAAGAGAAATAACACCGTGTTTCATGTAAGTCGTGTGGGTGTTTTTTTTTTTTTCACATGCTAACTTCTTGGACTCAGATGTGTCCAGTAATGAGTCTCAGACTTGTTGAAATATAATGATATGGATTGAGCATCCCTAATCCAAAATCTGAAATACACCAAAATAGGAAATTCTTTGAGTATCAGGACAACACTCAAGATGTTACAGATTTTAGGAGATTTCAGATTTCAAATTTTCAGATTAGAGATGCTCAAAAAGTAAAGCTTACACAAATATTCCAAATTTTAGGGAAAAAAAAAACTCCAAAGTCTGAAACACTTCTGGTTTTAAGGAAAAAGGACCTTCCACACTGGGGCTATGACTTAATCTTGCTCTTTGATTAAATGAGTTAGTTCTGCTGTTTGGGTTGGATGTTAAAACTTGCAGTCTAGCTGAAGCAATAAAGCAAGTTGGAAACGCAGTTTGAGGAATGAAGAGAAACCCAGTTCATGGCTGAGTCAAGGAGCTCGAGTACTCAAGAGATAAGACAAGGGGTCATCCCAGAGGCAAGGATGGGTAAGGGCGGCCGACAGTGGCTGAAGGCGCCAGTAGAAAGGCTCAGAGACGGGCAACGCTGGACTGTCCAGGCAATGTGGCCTGGAGCAGGTAGGAGTCCAGGGCCACGGAGATAATAGACATGAGCTGAGCAGAGGTGAGAAGGGCTGCAGAGAGATGCAGAGCCGGCACCATGGGGCTGCTTGTTTGAAGCACAGTATTCGTGTTAGGGGAAAGTAGGAGGCAGAGAGGGAAAGGATGTCAAAACCAATTTTTTTTTTAACAGTCAAAAGTTTTTATTGAAATTATATTTCATCTATAAAATTGATACAAGGTGATTCAACACCTTAAAATCTTATCTTGCAGTCAATGAACATGGTATATCTCATCACTTATTTAGATCTCTTAAAATGTCTCTCAGTAAAATTTTTTCTTTTTCAGGGAGATTTTCTTTTTTTTTTAATAACAATTTTTTTATTGAACATAAATAGTATACATTTACACTATATTTGGTGCCCCCCCCGCCCACATTCCCCCCCACACACACACCAATGGTTGTCCAGGTTAACCCTCCTGGGTATCTTTCCAAAGGAGTTGAATTCAGAGAACTACAGCAACATATGCATACCTATGTTCATAGCAGCACAATTTGTAATAGCCAAAATATGGAACCAACCCAGATCACCATAAACAGATGAATGGATAGCAAAACTATGGGAAATACACACAATGGAATTCTATTCAGCCATAAAGAAGAACAAAATTATATCATTTGAAAGAAGATGGAAAGCCCTAGAGAACATTATGTTAAGTGAGATCAGCCAAGCACAGAAGAAGAAGATACATATGTTTCCTCTAATATGTCAAAACCAATTTGTAGAAGACACATTTGCACTTTTCTCCAAAGTGGAGGAGAGGGAGAAAAGAAGTCAGCCTCAAGAACACCAGGCTCTCGCTTAAGAACTGAGGGCCACAGGGGGCCTGTAATCCCAGGATCTGGGAGGCTGAGAGAGGAGGATCACAAGTTCGAGACCAGCCTCAGCAACTTTAAAAGACTCTTGGCAACCTAGCAAGGCCCTGTTTTTAAACAAAATAAAATAAAAGAGCTGAGGGTATACTTCAGAGGTAGAATCTGCTGGGTTCAATCCCTAGTACCACAAATAAGTAAATAAATAAGCAAGCCGGCAATCTGAAGATGCAAAGGTGAGTGCAACACATGGAAGGACAGAGAGTTGTTGAACCAAGAGATAGAAAAGATCCGAAGGGGAGAAAGCTGCATGTGCAGCAAGAGACACAAAACTCACCACAGCCAGGTTCTCCACACACAAGAGTGTGGGGAGAGAGGAGAGAGATTTGGGATTGCCGTGGGTTGAGAGGTAACACATGCACATCTCAGGAAGGTTCCCTCTGGGTTGGAAATGAAATATCCCCTCCACTGTTTTTGCCAGACCTAGACAATATGTAAATTGCTTTTCAGGTTTTGATTATTAGACTGGTGCTTAGGTAAATTTGCTCGCATAATAGGCTGGCCTCAAGACCAGACACCAACCTTTTTCTCAAGAAATCCACAGTCCAGTGAGTGGAACAGCCATGCGCAGAGACACCTCTAGAGCCACAGGATTAAGTGTGCAGTGGAGGTATGTGTAGACCTCCCATGGCTGTGGGGATTTAAGAAAGGGCTATCCATTTCTGCCTGGAGGATGAGGAGGAGGAGGAGAAGAAAAAGGAGGAGGAGGAGGAGGAGGAGGAGGAGGAGGAGGAGGAGGAGGAAGAGGAGGAAGAGGAGGAGGAGGAGGAGGAGGAGGAGGAGGAAGAGGAGGAAAGAAGGAAATGTTCAAAATTGAAGTGCACCAGGCACCGCAAATGGCAAGATAGACAGACCTGAAAGTTTGCAGTCTTGCAGGGAAGGGGAAGGTACTGGAGAGGGTGGCACAGAGGGGTCTTGGGAATATCCTGCTTCAAGGCAGGGGAGCCAGGTTGGAGGCAGATGCAGAGAGCCCTGGATGCTCTGGACCCAGTGTGTGCTTCATCTTCATTCAGTAAAAGCAACACTGGAAGGGTTTTCTACTGGAGCCAGGAGCTAGGTACGAACCTTAAATTCAAGCTCCACCACCCCGTAGCTGTATAAATTTGGGCAAATCACATCATCTCTCTAAATCCCATCTATAAAACTGAAATGATTAAAGTAACTTTCTCATTGGGTTGTCTTAAGGATTTAGTTGATATATGCCAATCATTCAGAAGTGTAGTGGACACAGTAAGTGCTCAATCAATCTTATATATAATATATAAATATATGACAGCTGCAGCCGTCTTAAACCATAAGCCCTTTTGTTCATTTTAGTCTATTTAACTAGGGCTTTGGGACTTTCCCTGCATGCAGGTTCATTGCTACATAGCTTTAAAAAGCCAGTGTCTTTCGTGTAAAGCTTTTCATTAAGCCTGGAGCGGCAGAGAGGTAGTCAGTCTCTGGGTAGTGATTTCAGGTCCTCCATTGAAATTTTTGACATTACTCCATGGAAGGAAATATGTGGGCCTCTTCTTTCATTCTTTGGGCAGTAAGAAGACGCTTCTCCTCTGGTCCTCATCTCATAGCTAACACTCCTTGCAGTTCTATACTGAATTCCTTCCATTCTAAGCTCTAGAGCTCTAATCTCTAGGGTTTCCACAGTGAGCAAGTTTCTACAGTGAGTGTCTCTCCTCACCAAGTTCAGTTCTTTCAGTCAGTGGGGAGATGAGTAAACATACAATTATGCCACCACTCAGAGGAGGGGAAGGATGCTCCCGTTGAGGAGAGTGCTGAGAGAGGCGGAATCAAAAGTATCTTTAAGTCCAACATGGTGACACAGGGCTGTAATCCCAGCACTTGGGAGGCTGAGACAGAAGGATTGCAAGTTTGAAGCCAGTCTCAGTAATTTAGCAAGGATACCCCCCAGCAACTTTGCAAGAACCTGTTAGAGAGAGGGGGGGGAGGGAGAGGCTGGTATTGTAGCTCAGAGGTAGAATGTCCCTGGATTCAATCCCTAATACAAAAAAAGCATCTTTTATAAATATTGGTGGTCTAAAGTGGGATACATTTCAATAAATTACAATGGGAGAAGCTGAAAATAAAAATTTAAACATGGTTTTCATTTCTTCCAGTGCTGTTGAGAAAACAATGCCTACAATGGGCATGGGGCCCTTGCCAGCCCTTCCTGCATCTCCCTGTCCTGCCCTGGGGCAGTGTTTATTAGGCATGTGGGCACGCTCAAGATGGGAACTGCCCTGGAGGGCAAAGGACACAGTTGCATTGTAATGCCAGAGGGCAGTACTGAGTGTGTTCCAGGAAGGTCACCTTGAACCTCATACAGAATGGACCACAGGAGGCCAAGGTAGAGAGGAGAAAGTTGCTGCGAAAATGCCGGCCATCACAGGGCATTTTGCTTTGCTTGCTTGTTTGCTGTTTCTTTCCCACTGCTGTGATTAGAACCTGGTGCCTCAACCAAGCACTCTACCACTACCTTCACAGCCCTTGGTTTCCTTTTCCCCCCTCAACCTGTCTCTCTAAAGAAGTTTCCCAAGATTGTCCCAAGGCCCATGACAATAGGTCCAGCAAGTAGGTGACAGCAGCGAGGGCCAGTTTCCAGCCACCAGGTGGGTGAGGCTCATCCTGGTCCTCACAGAGGTCCCCAGCGGCCCAGCAACTCAGTGTCTGTTGACTGACATGAACTCGGTTTCCATGGATGGCATTTCAACACCTCCAGGTTCTAGTTAATTAGCCTCCAAATCCTCTAATGGGACAGATTTCTTCCCCCCAAGTCATCAAGAGCCAATTTTTCTGGCTACTATTTCTGTTGCTTCTGGGGCTCATTCAATCATAGAGCAGGAATATGGCCCAGCCTTTGGCACTACGAGGCTAGCTCCTTTTAACCGTATCTCTTTGCCCTCCAGTTCTTGCTTCACTATGTTTAATCATTTCCTCAGACCCTGCAGGATGGAAGCTAGGACTGGCCATTGAAAACCTCAGTGATTTACAATCTGAGTTCTAACTCCATTACCTAATAACTGGTAACTTTTTTTAAAAAAGTTTAGAATTCTGCATCTCAGAATCCCTTTCAGAAATCAAACCAGAGATATCTACCATCTAACCAAGATACATAAAAACATAGTCCTCACAAATATTTCTGTGCAACTAATTGTAGTAACATTTTTTATAATAGCCAGAAGGTAGAAAAACCCCAAATGTTTGAAAACTGGTGAGAAGACAAACTTAATACAACAGAAGACTATTTATTCCTCAATAAAAAGGAACAGGGTATTGATACGCATTACAACACCGATGAACTTTTAAAATATGATGCCACACAAAAGCCAATCTCAAAAGGCTACATGCCATATGATTCTGCTAATGTGAAATGTCAAAAAGAAACAAACAAACAAAAAAAAACCCAGGCAAATCAAAAGACACAAAAAAAGTACATTAGTATTTGTCAAGGGCCTGGGGAGTAAAAATGGGGAATGACTAAATGGGCAAAAAAAAAAAAAAAAAATTCTCTTTAGGGTGCTAGGAATGATCTCAAATTAAATTGTGGTGTTGGCTATTCAACTCTGCAAATATACTCAAGCTCATTTTATGCTTCAAACTAGCGGATTCTATGTTATGTAAATCATATCACAATTAAATCTGCTCTAAAAACAATAACTGAACCTGGCACGTGATACTCAATAAATCTGAGGTATTACTTTTTTTTTCTTTTTTTAAAATTTTTTATTGGTGCACTGTATTCATACATCATAGTATTACTTTCATATAAAGTCTTTCTCAAGCTCATGAAAGAAAAGCAACTTTACAATTAAGTTTTCATTTTAAAGGTCAATAAAAGTTTTAAAGGTCTATAAGAAAGTATATTATAAACACTACATATTCTAAGATACTAGCATTCTAGCAGTAAATGTTAGTCCCTCAAACGACCAATGTTCCTTTTTATTTGCTAAAAGTACTTTGTGAGTATGTGTGTTGGGGGGGTACTGGGGATTGAGCCCAGGGTAATTCTACTCTCTGAGATACACCCCCAACCCCAGTGTGTGTGTGTGTGTGTGTGTGTGTGTGCGTGCGTGTTACTGGGGACTGAACCCAGGGGCATTCTACCTCCAAGCTACACCCTCAGCACTATTTTTTATTCTTTATTTTGAAACAGGTCCTTGCTAGATTATTGAGGGCCTCACTAGGTAGCTGAGGCTGGCTGTGAACCCTGGATTCTCCTATCTCAGCTTCCCAAGTACTGAGATTACAAGCGTGCCCCCACCACGCCTGGCTTACTTGTTCTTTTGAAATGAGGTTCTCACTAAGTTGCCGTATGCTGGCCTTGAACCTGTAATACTTCTGTCTCAGCCTCCCAAGTACTGGGCTTACAGATGCATACCGCCACACATGACTAAACACTTCCAGGATGCTCAGTGGCTGCATCCTTACACTAGAGGAAAGCGTCTTTGGAGGCAATATGCACAGTAATAGAACGTTTTCCATCCTGGTGTGCCTGTGGTGGGCTTGACAGTAGATACTTTCTGCATGAGCCCAGTCACTTCTGTCATTTCTTCAGGAAGCCTGATTTAACCTTTACTCCATTCATTGGACAACCTCTGCGGAGCGCCTGCTGTATGTCCAAAACTCTGCTCAACGGGGCTATGGAGATGAACTAGACAAAATCCATCTCCTCAGGGGTCTCTGGATGTAGCTTAGGGAGAAATAAAAATTTAAAACAGTTATTTATGCTGTAGGTGAACAGGGCATAAGGAAGGGAGAGCAAATCTCCTCCTGGGTCAGGCAAGGCTGACGGAGGTGACACCTAAGCTGCAACATGACAAGCAGACATGAGGAGGGCGAAAGGGGGCATCTCAGCCTTGCAAAAATGCAGAATTACAGATCCACAGGTATCTTCTTTTTTTTTTTGTGGTGGTACTGGGGTTCCTGGAAGCCCTTCTACCTCTGGGCTACACTCCCAGACCTATTTTATACTTTTTCTTACTTGGAAACAGGGTCTCTTGAGCCAGTGTGGCTGGCTTTGAACCTGTACGATCCTCCTGTCTCCGCCTCTGAAGCGCGGGGATTACAGGTGTGTGCCACCATGCCCGGCCCACAGGTATCTTTGAAAGAGATCAGGTTGCTAATATGACGTGTGTGTGTGTGTGTGTGTGTGTGTGTGTGTGTGTGTGTGTCTAGGAATTGAACCCAGGAGCATTCTACCTCTGAGCTACACCACCAGCCCTTTTTAGTTTTTGTTTTGAAACAAGGTCTCACAAGGTTGCTGAGAGTATTGCTAAATTACTGAGGCTGTTTTTGACCCCGTGTCCTGGATCACCCTCCCAAGTCCTGAGGTTATTGGTATGTGCTGCCACACCCTGCCCCTAATATGACTCTTTAGTGCAAAGAACAGTGAGTGCTTCCACTGATGAGGCAGCTGAGAGATGTCAGAGAGGAGTTAACCTGAGACCCTATTTCAAAATAAAGAATAAAAATAGGGCTGGGGAAGTAGCTTAGAGATAGAATGCCTCTGGGTTCGTTCCCCAGTACCAAACACACAAAAAAATTAAGGTTTTGACTAAGTAGGTCTGGGACTACCAAGAGTCTGCAGAGTGTGTGTGTGTGTGTGTGTGTGTGTGTGTGTGTGTGTGTGTTACTAGGGATTGGACTCAGGGACATTCTACTTCTGAGGTACACCACCAGACCTGTATTATTTCTAATTTTGAAACAAGGTCTCATTGAATTATTGAGGCTGTCCTCAAACCTGCAATTCTCCTGTCTCAGCCTTCCAAAGACTGGAATTACAGGCATACACCACCACACTCTGCTTCCTTTAGAGTTTCTAAAGGAACTTGCATTCCTTTGAATGCAAGTTATCGGTATGGTTTAGCAAATACCAGCCTTGGAATGATTGGTTGTGCTGTTCTTCCTGCAAACTTAAGTCACAGCCCCTCTGCCACCAACATAACCAGAAATACCACATGGCTTATGGGGTTTTGCAGTAATGGGCTGGATCTGCCTCGTACCCATTTGTGAGAGTGATTACTAAGTATTCAGCCCTTGCTGATTACTGAAATTTATGAACTAGTTTTTAAAAAGAGTCATTATTTTAAGATCAAATTATATAAAGTTATAATGAAATTGTATGTGAAACTGATTAATATGTGGCCACAGTTTAGTGAAATAATATCAGTCTACCTAAAATACAGCTCAATTTTTAGTTGCTACAGCATGGTAACTATGAATGACTGCCTAAAGTACAAAAACCTTCACTGGGCATGGCCTTGCACACATATAATTCCAGTACTTGGGAGGCTAAGACAGGATTGTAGGTTTGAATCCAGCCTTATCAACTAGCAAGACCCTCACAACTTAGCAAGCCCCTTTTTCAAAATAAAAAGGGCTGAGGGTGTAGCTTGGAGGTAATATGCCCAAGTTCAATCAATCCCCAATAACAAAATACACACACACACACACACACACACACACACACACACACACAGTACAAACTTCCTGCTAGTCCTTCATGAACAGTCCCGTTACTTCCTTCAAAGCCATCACCCATCACTCAGCTCACGCAGAGAGCAAAGCACGAGGTTGTGTTCCTTTCTTGTCTTCCTGGGACAACCCACATAACATATTATAAAACCGTATAAATAAAAAATTAGCTGGGTGTGGTGGCACACGCTTGTAATCCCCATGCTTGGGAGGTGGAGACAGGAAGATCGCGCAGGTTTGAAGCCAGCCACACTGGGTTAAGAGACCCTGTTTCCAAACAAAAATATAAAATAGGTGTCTGGGAGTATGGCTTGGAGGTAGAAGGGTTTCCAGGAACCCCAGTACCACAAAAAAAAAAAGAGAAAATTGGCCTAAGGAGATGAAAGTGCAACAAAGAAGTGAAGATTAAGCCAGGTACCGTGGCGCACAGCTATAATCCCAGTACTTGGGAGGCTGAGACAAGAGGATTACAGGTTCACCGCCAGCCTCAGCAATTTAGCAAGGTCCTCAGCAATTTAATGAGGCCCTGTTCCAAAATAAAAAATAAAATAGGGCTGGGAGTGTAATTCATAAAGATGATAATGCTGACAGGAAAACTGGACCCAAATGTTAATGGAGTTATAGAATTAAGGGCTAATGGCAGGAACGCTGGCATGTGTGTTGTCCAGGAGACTGTACAGATGCAGCCAGAGAACTCAGGGAAGACCGACTTCATACAAATGAGCAATGTTGTTCCGACAAGAAGGATGGAGCTATCCCAGAGAGGATATGCTCCGAATTCCAGAGATATGTTGAGACATTCACAAGACAAACAATAAGATACTAGGAGCTGATTCAAACTCAGAGCAGACAATTTGCCAAGGTACAAAAAAGGTGCCTCTCCAGTTACATGATGAGAAAAAAAAAGGAATCAACTTCTTTTTTTTCCCCAGCACTGGAGATAGAATCCAGGGGCATTCTACCTCCAAGCTACACTCCCACCCCTATTTTTATTTTGAAACAGGGTCTCACTAAGTTTCGAAGTGTCCTCACTAAGTAGCTGAGGCTGGCCGTGAACCTACATCCCCCCCCTCAGCCTCCCAAGTACTGGGATTACAAGCGTGGGCCACCACGCCCAGCTAGAAAGCAACATTTAAACTATGAGTAAGGTGTTGTTGTTTGTTTGTTTGTTTTTACAAACTAATTAAGCATTTTAGTTCTCAATGTTTCTAGTGTTTAAACTACTCTACTATAAAAAAAATTAGCCTTACCAAAATTTCATTTCTTATATACTTATAACCAATAATAAGACTTTGTACATTAACAAAAGATGTAAAGGTCATGGACCTATTGTACTTTTCCATTAATTATGATAACTTTGCAGAGCTCCAGCTGCACAGTCATCTTCATGGTTTCATATGACTATCCAAGGTGAGAAGTGCTTGTGCTCAGAACTTTTCCCACTTCCTAGTTATCCTACACCTTTAACTGTTATCTGCAGGCTCTTAATTATTATTGTCTATATAATGGTGCACGTCTCTTGCCAACTCTACCTTCAATGGTAAGTAGTTTGAAATTGTGCATGATGGAAGCATTTATACCACGGGAACCGGCAAACACTACAGACTGGGCTTGATCTATTGTTCTGTGGATGGTCTAAACTTAGGAAAGTGTGGAGAAAAATATTAATGCAAGTTAGTGCCGGGGTCCAGCCCTAGCAGAGTTGGGGTTCATGTGAAGGGGAGGGGGAAAACCGAAGCTGATGAGAGAAGACGACACACGACTCAGATTCAATCTTCTGCCGGGTGTGGTGGCGCACGCTTGTAATCCCCGCGCTTGGGAGGCAGAGACAGGAGGATCGCGCTGGTTCGAAGCCAGCTGTGTGCGCTGGCTTAGGAGACCCTGTTTCCAAATTTAAAAAATGTAAATATAGGTCTGGGAGTGTAGCCCAGAGGTAGGAGGGCTTCCAGGAACCCCAGTACCACTAAAACAACAACAACAACAAAAACCAAAAAAAACCAGATTCAATCTTCTCCATTTTATTCAGGATTTGTTACAGTTTTTATACTTTATTTTTTGGCAGAAAAACAAGAGCATAGTCATGCAAGCAGGATTGCCAAGGACAGTAAAAATTATTATTTGTTATAAAGTTTAGGGCAAGGGTGCTGGACATAGTATATTTTGTCTCACTACACAAGGCTGTCTCAAACTTAATCGTATACAGTGGCTCTAACTGAGGTCAGCTTGAACTTAATATTTGGCCCAATATTTTTATCCTTGGGAAGATATCTTTGCTGCCTGAGTCTCTCACAAGCCGCTCCCCATCAGTTTTAGTTATAATTTTTATACATAAAATTCCAATTATACATATTAATCCAAATAATCCTAAAATAATTTTATGAAAGAAAGGAATGCCAGACATACTTCATGGGGGAATCTACGCCGTTGCGGATCCCCTGATCGAGCTTTCTCAAGATCTACATGAAATTGCTGTGGCCAGTTAGGTTTAAGTGCTTCTTAGTGGCTTGTGCTGTAAGTAGGGAAAATGAGGGAAGGAATATACTTCCAGTTTTGAAAAGTATCATCAAATTACGCCCAGCATTTGCCCATGCCACTAATGAACGAATGAAGCTTCAACACACACCTTTGTTGTTTCCCTTCAGTCTTAAATGCACGTAAAGGAAAATAACCATAAACATTCGTGTCAGAACTATCTTTGTTCATCAATAACATGAGCGACTTTGTTAAATCATATAGTAACTAAGCATTTGTCTGATTTTGTCCAATTATGGCTGTCTTATAACCTCAGACTGCCTATAGACACAAGGGTCTGGTAAAACTCAGTCAATTTCCTCTGATTCCATTGTTTGAGAGACAATAAGGAACTTATAATTAAAAGTGTTGAATACATCCAGACACAGTGGTGCACGCTTGTAATTCCAGTATTTGAGATGCTGAAACAAGAAGTTCACAGGTTTGAGGCCAGCCTCAGCTACTTAGTGAGGCCATCTGGAACTTAGTGAGAGCCTCTTTCAAAATAAAGAATAAGCCGGGCATGGTGGCGCACACTTGTAATCCCCGTGCTTGGGAGGCTGAGACAGGATCGCACAGGTTCGAAGCCAGCTTCAACTGGCTTAAGAGACCCTGTTTCCAAATAAAATATAAAATGGGTCTGAGAGTGTAACCCAGAGGTAGAAGGTCCCTGGATTCCATCCCGAGTACCACCAAATAAATAAATAAATAAATAGAACAAAAAATAGGGCTGGGGGTGTAGCTCAGAGGTATAATGCCCCTGAATTGAATCCCCAGTAATACCAAAAAAAAAAAAAAACCCACCAAAAAACTGTTGAATACTCTGGTATCACTTTTAATGTGCTACCACATTCTTTATATTAATATAATTATAATGAACATATAATACATATGCATATATCCTCTCCTATCCCAGTTGGTTGGTAAGCATTTACCAGCACTGGATCGAGAGACTGGAGAAAGGTCTTGCGTCCACAGGGACAAAATTTCACATCAATTTTTTTCTATGTAATCATAAATCAACTACTGATTATCTCTGTCTTCTTCTGTAAAATAAAGATAGACATATTGTTGGCACAGGAAGGGTTTGATGTGAACATAAGGCTCTGAGACCATCTCTGTTTTGAGTGATTGTTACTTTTTTCCTCTTACCTTTTCTAGTGCTGCCAAATCCTATGTATTATTTCCTCTGATGAGAATAAAAATGATCTACATATTTTAAGGTATATGGCAGTGGAATATTGGGTAGATGAATGATGTCCTCCTTTGAATCTGGGATAAATCAATCAATCGAAGGAATAATTTAGTAATTTGCTGAGGCTTGGACATTTTTCACACTTTAAAATATATTTATATAACTTAGACAATTTTAGCTGGGTATGCTGATGCATGCTTATAATTCCACCACTCGGGAGTTTGAGACAGAAGGATTGAAGACTGGAGACCAGCCTCAGCAACTTAATGAGAATCTTAGCAACCTAGCCAGACTGTTTTAAAACAAGGAAAAAAAAAAAAAAGGGCTGGGAATGTAGCTCAGAGGTAGAATGCCCCTCGGGTCAGCAAGTGTGGTGGCGCACGCTTGTAATCCCAGCATTCCAGAAGCTGAGACCGGAGGATCGTGGTTTGCAGACAGCTTCAGCTACTTAGTGATGCCCTCTGCAACTTAGTGAGACCCTGTTTCAAAAATAAAGTATAAAAAATAGGGCAAGGGTGTAGCTCAGAGGTCGAATGCCCCTGGCTTCCATTCCCAAATCTGCAAAAAAAAAAAAAAAAAAAAAAATGCCCCTTGATTCAATACACAGTACCAAAAATTAAATTAGAAACTTCTCATAATGTATTATCAATGTTCACAGAACATAGCCTCCACCATATGTACACCTGCTTTCCTTAAAGTTTCTACCTTACCAAACTTGAAAGAACAATAATTAGTCTACTTTCTCCCTCTGCTGGCCAAAATACAATATAGCTGCAGAATATTGAACAATTACTGTAACGTATCAAAACAGAAAGGAAATTCAGTATCCCGCAAATTGGACACTCACAGACTCACTCATATTTAATATATTTACTTGTTTAAACCTTCAATGACTGGCCAATATTTGTTTTTAAAAAAAAACTAGAAATTGGCCAAGCGTGGTGGTGCACACTTGTAATCTCAGCATTTGGGAGGCTGAGACAGGAGGATGGTGGTTTGCGGCCAGCCTCAGCTACTTAGTGAGGCCCTTTGCAACTCAGTAAGACCCTGTTTCAAAATAAGGGATAAAAAATAGGGCTGGGGTGTAGCTCAGAGGTAGAATGTCCCAAGGTTCCATTCCCAGTACCGCAACACACACACACACACACACACACACACACACACACACACACACAAAACCTAGAAATTGGGCTGGTGGCACATGCCGCCTGTGATCCCAGTACTTAGGAGGCTCAGACAATAGGATCACAAGTTCGAAGCCTGCCTCAGTAACTTAATGAGGCCCTGAGCAACTTAGGAAGACCCTGTTTTCAAAAATAAAATAGGGTTAAGGATGTAGCTCAGAGGTGAATGGGATCGGCCATCCTGTGTGACTTCCCAGTTCTTCTGCATGAGATATTTACTCTCCACTCTGCTACGATCCTCACTCAGTCTGCTCCACTTCCTTTTGCTGCTGCCCTGTGTGCAACCCCACACTCTCTCATTCATCAGGGAGTAAAGTGAAGTCCAAGTTTAGCTGAGAGTGGTGACACACACCTGTACTCCCTGTACTTGGGAGGCTGAAACAGGTTGGATCACAGGTTTGAGGTCAGTCTCAGTAATTTAACAAGAGCCTCTGCGAGTTAGCAGGACCCTGTTTCCAAATTAAAAAACAACAACAACAAAGGTTAGAGGTGTAGCTCAAAGGTAGAATGCCATGCCTCTGGGTTTAGTTCCCAATACCAAAATAAAATAAAATAAAATAAAATAGCCTAAGCTTGCTTAAAATCATTTTACCTAATTAATTGCAAAACAGTAAAACTGGGCTTCCATTCAATTTAGAATTGTGGATTTTATTCACTTATTTAGCAAATATTTTAGTGACTATAGTGGTCAGGCACGCAGAGAATGCCAAAGACACAAAACTTACAAGAGAAAAATACTGCAATTCAGAGCTTATAGTTAGTAGAATGAGCAGATAGGAAATAATGAAAGAAGGCCAGTTGTGGCAGCACATGCTTGTAATCCCAGGACTTGGGAGGCTGGGACAGGAGGATCATAGGTTCATGGCCAGCCTCAGCAACTTGAGGCCCTCCACAATTTAGTGAGACCTTGCTTCAAAATAAAGAACAAAATAGGGATGGGGTGTAGCTCAGAGATAGAATGCCTCTGACCTCTGGGTTCAATCTCTAGTACTGAAAAAAAAAAAAAAAAAAGCATGACAGGACATGTCACAGGTTGAAAGATTCACTATAGGAACTTCTTAACAAAAGACTGGTATCCACCCACCTCTTCCCTGGACCACTTTGACAACACCCTTTGGTTGTCCAGCTTCCACTTGGCCCTGCGATCTCCAATCCATGGGACAGTCCCTTCTTTAAACTGCACAGGGGTTGCCGGGCGTGGTGGCGCACGCTTGTAATCCCCGCGCTTGGGAGGCTGTGACAGGAGGATCGCGCAGGTTCGAAGCCAGCCTCAGCTACTTAGTGAGGCTCTCAGCAACTTAGTGAGACCCTGTTTCCAAATAAAAAATATAAAATGGGTCTGGGAGTATAGCCCAGAGGTAGAAAGCCTCTGGGTTCCACCCCCAGTACCACCAAAAAAAAAAAAAAAAACATAAAAAAAATTAAATGCACAGGGTAGTTCACATGGGTTGCCTGCTCAAAGCTTCCCCTGCCACAGGGAATTAAATCTACACTCTCTCCTTGCGCTACCCACAAGCTACACTCTAGCCTCCACTGTGCATCTCCCTTTCCTCCCACTCACACGCTGCTCTGACCACACTGGGCCACTTTCCTGTTTTGCTCATATTAAAAGCTCACTGTTAGCTGGGTGCACACCCGTTATCCCAGTGCTTGAGAAGCTGAGACAAGATCATCACAGGTTCAAAACCAGCCTCAGCAACTTAGGACCTCAGCAACTTAGCAAGACCGTTTCCAAATAAAAAGTAAAATAAGGCTGGGGGTGTGGCTCAGAGGTAGAATGTCCCTGGGTTCAATCCCCAGTACCACAAAAACCAAACAGAACCCTCGCTGCTGAGGTAAGGCCTTTGTACTTGCTGCTTCTCCCTTTGCATGGCTGAAGATCTTTCCCCTTGTCACAGTGCAACTGGACCCAAGATATCCTGACATGCCCTCTGCAGCCACTTTATCATACTCTGTTCTCTTCACTTACTCTACCTGAACTTACTTGTTTACTTTCTCTCCCGCCTTAAGTAAGGTCCATCAGAGCAAAGGACTTTGTTTTGTCCAATAATAAATGCCCAACATAGAATGCTTGAAGCACAGATACTTCATATTTTTTTCATAAATTTTTCTAATGACTCAGGACAGACTCACAATGCACCAGGCCCTGTACTGCGTATCTGGATGATTTAAATGAGTTGCTCGAAGACCTTTTTTTTTTTAACTGTATTCATCCCCTTTAGAAACTTTTTTTTCTTAATTTCTAAACCTATTTAAATAGCTGGGTATGTCTTAGTATTCCCAATAGTCCAACTTACTTTGAAGTAAACAGCAAAATCTGGATTTCATCTGTATGCAGCATTGGTGCTTTGGCCTAAATAATAATGTTCATATTGTTTTTTTAAGAACTTATCCTTCACAACAAAAGACACAAAAAAGTAGGTGTTTGTAAGGATATAAGGCAACTAGAACTGTCATATACGACGTGTAAGTTGAATAGTCAAGGACTCTGGAATAGTGTTCAGCAAAACTAATGAAATAAAAGATGTATACGCTATGACCTAGCAATTTCATGCCTACATATATACTATACAAAGGAAAGGAAAGCCTGTGTTCAAAAGATATGGACAAAAACATTCACTGCAGCACTATACAGAATGGCTGAAAACCAGAAACTATTCAAATGGCTATCAAAGAAATAAACAGTGGTGTATGCACCAAAGGAATACTCTATGACAATAAACATAAATGAACAGCCATGCACAAGACAAAAGCGCCTTACAAATAAAATGTTGAACCAAAGAAGGCAGATCCTGAAGAGTTCACAGATCACATTCCCCCACCCCCAGAACCTAGGGCTGAACCCCGGGGCATTCTACCTCTGAGCTATACTCCCAAACTGATTTTTTATTCTTTATTTGAAACAGAATCTCACTTAGTTGCAGAGGTCCTCACTAGGTAGCTGAGGCTGGCTGCAAACCTTTGATTCTCCTGTCTCAGCCTCCCAAGTGCTGGGATTACAAGCATGCACCACCACGCCCGGCTTCATTTGTCACATTTCATTTAAAAGTTTACTAAAAGAAAAAGTATGGGACTTCTGGGAAGATGGCGATGGAGAAAAGCGGGGCTTACGAGCCCTGCTAACAACAAATCTCTATTACCACAAAATCAGCGCCTTTCATAGCCAGAAAACACCATCAGCAGAGAAACAAAAAATGTAATTACAAGGGACAGAGAAAAAGAGGGCTGGAAAAACGAGACACCAGAAAGAAACCAGACTGCAGTGCTGCAGCCGGAGCCACAGCACGAAGAGGAGGGCGCCATTTCCCCTTGCAGCACCAGGCTCCAGAGAGGGGGGAACTCATAACGGAGCTCAGAACCAGAGAAGAGATACGCCGTCCTCACGGCTGAGGACGCGGCAGCAGTGCTTTACTGCCGGCGACAGCGGCGAACTCACCGGATGGCACCACACCAACACACTCAACAGCCCACCAGGCCCCAGAGAGGAGCGGTGGACAGCGAGCCAAGGTGAGCCGCTGCGGATCAGCCAGGAGGAATTCGGCAGATTTCTCGGCGCAGGGAGCATATAAAGCTCCCAGAGGCTGGGCTCAGCACACCCTGCAGGGACTCAGAGCAGAACTCAAAACCAGAGAAGAAATATGCCAGCCTCACGGCCGAGGGCGTGACAGTGGCGCCATATTGCTACCGGTGGCAGCAGCGGCGAATTAACCAAGTCCACTACAGCTCCATCTGCGCAATCAACAACAGTGAGTCAAATTGCAGCCACTAGAGAAGAAATCCCAGTACTGTACTCCCAGGGACGTGAACCAGTGGGGGAATGGCGGTGGCAGAGATATCACACCATAGAAGAACGCCCAACCTGGCACCCCCATGGTCTAAAGCAGCCTCAATTGACTCCCTGGGTCTGAGACTCTGTGATACAACCCAGTAAAGGAGTAGTGGGGACCGAGATACCACAGACTTGAGATCCAGAGCACCTTAAGCGAAGTCGTAGTGACCCAAGGGAAGAACCCAGAGAAGGCACAAACTTCCTAAATCAAGGGAAAGAGGAATAACAATGGAGCAATGAATGCCCACAACCCCACAACTTCACAACCTGATAAAATGGAAATTCAGAGATTTCTAAAAGATCAAATCAGGAAAATAACTGTAGAAATAATAGAGGTGTTTCGAAAAGAATTCAGAGAGAGCCAAAAAGAGATAAAGAATGCAATTAATGAAGTAAAGGCCTCAATTCAAAGTACAAACAATCGATTAGACCACATAGAGAATAGAATTTCGCTCTTAGAAGATGATCATTCAAAAACTGAACGCATAGCTTCTAATCTAGAAAAAAAAATCTGACAGCAGGAATCTGACATTGAAGAATTATGGGCCCATTTTAAGAGAGCTAACCTAAGAATAATTGGAATAGAAGAGAGAAAAGAAGGTGAAACCAAAGGGATCAACAATATCTTCAAGGAAGTAATAGAAAATTTTCCAAACATAGAGCAAGAGGTCGATACACAGGTCCAGGAAACTTATAGAACCCCCTTTAGACAGGATCGAAGAAGAGGATCCGCACACCACATAATTGTCAAAATGACCCATGTGGAAGCCAAGCAGAGAACCTTAAAGGCAACAAAAACAAAGGGCCAAGTGACATTCAGAGGCAAACCAATTAGAATCACTCCAGACTTCCCAAACCAAGTCATGAGAGCCAGAAGGGCTTGGAGTAACATATTCCAAGCTCTGAAAGAAAACAACTTCCAGCCAAAAATTTCCTACCCAGCAAAGCTTTCTATCAAATTAGATGGGGAAATAAGAAGCTTCCACGACAAACAGAAACCGAAGGAATTTATGTCTTCAAAACCAGTGCTAGAGAAAATACTCAAAGAGATTAACTACAAAGAAGAAATAGGTAACATACACCAGAACCAGAGAAACAAGATTTTCCATCCAACAGACAACTAAGATTGGTTATCTGTGGAGATTCATTATTTATGTTAGTCTTTTACCTATCTCTAAATTGTATTGTTTGCTTTTATTCTTGCTAATTTTTAGGATTCCTAGTTGGAATATTAATATGCCTTCAGATATAACATTTGGAAATATTTTATCCCATTCTATCAGTAACTTTTAACTCTGTTTACATTGTCTTTGGATATACAATATTTTTTTATTTTTTAGGGAGTTTGTTTACTCTTTTGTTGCCTGTGCCATTGAAATCATATCCAAGAAATCACTGCCAATTTCAATGTTGTGAGGTTTTATGACCCAGATTTTCTTCTAAAAGTTTATAGTCTTAAGATTTATATTTAGGTCTTTTATCTATTTTGAGTTAATATTTGTATATGGTGTTAGGTAAGGGTCCGATTTTATTCTTTTTCATGTAATTATTATTTTTCAACAATATTTAGTTAAAAGATTAGTATTTCCTCCACCAAATGTTCGTGGAAACCTTGTCAAAAATAACTTGACAATATTTGGGAGGATTCATCTCTAGGCTTTTAGTTAACTCCAATGGTTTATATATCTGCCTTTAGAACAGTACTACACTGTTTCAATTATTGTAGCTTTATATGGTTTGAAATCAGAAAATATCTGTCTTCTAGCTTTGTTCTTCGAGATTGTTTTGGGTATCTAGAGTCCATATTCCATATCAGGATAGATTTTTTCTGAAAAATAAATGTATGATAGTTTCACCTAAAAAAAAAAAAAAGAAAAAATATTCTCTGGTAAGAAAGAAAACAAAAAGAAATATTGAAATGTTATCTTTAAGTCATCAAAAGCTTGGTATCAGACAAATGAAACTGTTATGTGAGATTATCATCGTTAATATTGGATAAATTGCTATAAAACTAGATGTCAACTACTAAGCCAAGCATGGGAAGGAGGGATGGGGAGAGAACGGGGTGGGGATCGGGTAGGGGTAACTGGGCAATGTGTGCATGTATGTCTACAAAAGTTTTTATTATCCCATTATGATGTATGAATACAGTGCACCAATAAAAAAAAAATTGCAAAAAAAAAAGAAAGGTAAAAAAAAAAAAAGAAAGAAAAAGTATGGTGTGTTCTGGCCTAGCATGTGGGAGACCCTGGATTCTTTCCCTAACACCAAAATAAAAAACAAAAATCTCTAATCATTAGTGTGCTATGGTGGAATGTCCATTGTTCCTGTCAATGTTTCTATGAAGTTAGATCCTTGAAGTATAAAGTGGTATTTGAGGACAGAGTTTAAATTGGCCTACTACAAACTATGTTCTTTTGAAGTCTCATATTTCTTATTTTAAAAACTAATATGGAGCCGGGCGTGGTGGCACACACTTGTAATTCCAGTACTTGGGAGGCTGAGACAGGAGGATCGCACAGGTTCGAAGCCAGCCTCAGCTACTTAGTGAAGCTCTCGGCAACTTAGTGAGACCCTTTTTCCAAATAAAATATAAAATAGGTCTGGGAGTGTAGCCCGGGGGCAGAAAGCCCATGGGTTCCATCCCCAGTACCACACATACACACACACACACACAAAAAAAAAAAAAACCCCAACTAATATAAATCCCTTATCCTCATCTATGTATACTAAACAGAGAAATATGTGAAGTTTTCAAGAAAATGAACCAAGGTTAGCCTGTGGCTGCAGGTACAACTGGTGGAAAGTGGGCTTGGTCATAGTGAAACAGCCTAGTTCAGGCCTCAGATTTACACTCAGGGCAATTCAAACTGGGCAAGTTACCTAAACATGCTGTGTCTCTGTCCTAATCCATATAATATTACTATCTCACAAGGTAGCTTTCAGAGTTAAATGAAGTGATGTAAGTTATGTACTCAGAACCGTTAACCATTTCCTTCTGTACCCTGTAAAGCAGTGCTGGAGTGGGGAAAAAAAAAAGCCAACAAGCTGTTTGCTGCAATATATATATTTTAATTCAAAGTGAATCAACAGTAATACACCATAAATTCTTATTTTGACACTCACCAAAATAGTCACCTGGAAAACCCGCTTTTTGTGACAAAGTACAGAAGGCTTGGTCACATTTAAATCACTGAGAACTAGAGAGAAATACTATCGCAAACTGTAATAGACATTACATCCATAAAAATTTTCCCAGTCCTTATTGTAATATTGCACAGTGCAATTGCTACATGGCAAACTAGTGTAGCATAGAAGTAAAAGCAAAAACAAACAAATCAAAGAAAGAAAGCCACAAGTCTAAAATTGTTAAACAGTTAACAGTTCAAACTCAGTAATCAAATCTATATCATTGGGTTCATTAAAACAAATCTCCCTACACCTTGCAGTGTATGATTTAACTTTTACTTAACATAAACCAAGTTTAAAATTAACCACAGAGATTTTTAAAATGAAAAGGTTCTGCTAATATAGTAATATGTTTAATTAAACACCCTGAAGGAAAAAAAAACCCACTATCAGGATATTTGATAAAAAGTAATTTAAAAATTAAAATAGTATGCAAATATGCAACTTGAAAATCATGCAGTGTTTTATTTAAGAAAGTATTAAAACAAAAAAACGGATAAAAATGGTTTTAAGAGGGTAAATATCCAGATTCTTTCATCAATATGCTAAATTTAGACTTCAGCAGGGTTTGAAATGTCTAAGTTTTAAATACTTTTTAAAGCCATGATTACAATTAAAAGCAGTGTATGTAACTGCACTATGCCTTCTGACGCCCTGCGTCAAACTTCAGCTTCAAAAGATCCAGTGGAAAGTAGATTAGTTATGGTGAGATGGTCCAAGCATTTCTATTGTGGCATGGAAATGTTGACCTTCGCCGTGTCAATTTAAAAAGACTTGAGTCTTGGAACTGGAATACAGAAAATATGCCATTTCAGGGTAGTCAACACAGCCCTGAACAAAAAGAAAACTGCACCGGTTTTGAACCTATTGTGATATAATCAATCTCTTGCACTTGGTGTTTCTAAAACATCCGTTGCCAACATTGATTCTTTTCCAAGAAGTGAGCAGATACCAGTAATCTGCCAGACCATATAAATAAAATTAGAAGGCTGTGGAGGGCAGCAAACTTACTTAAATAGTAACTCCATAAATGAGACATCTGTAAATAATCTTTTAAATTAATCTTAGTCTATTCCTTTTTATGTGTATTATATATATATATTTCTATTTATATAAAATGCATAGAATTGATTACTAAAAACACTGAAACTTGTGGGGAAAATTAAGTCCTTCATTTTCAGTGTGACTAAAAATGTACTGCTGGTTTTTATGATCTAATACTGTAATTTTTAAAATCAATTTCAGGCACATTTATTTCATTGATGGTTATTAAATAAAACACTGCTTGTGTTAATGGAGTAAAGAAAAGTTTATCCATTATTAGCTTATTGTCAACGTTGTCCTAGAGCTGTACTAGTGGTATGCAATCCATTTATTAAAGAAATGCTGTAAATCCAAAACATTTGAAGAGTTTTACACTCAAAATACTTTGTACTGCTTATTCCAGTAAATGCTATGAGTATATTCCAGATTTTTAAAGAAAAAAAGTTAAGTCAAGCCTGCAAGATACAGCTTTCTCAAGTGTCTACAATGCCAGTATGAAAATAAAAAATTAAGTTACATTGATAACATCCAAGTTTTTTATATGCAGTGATGAGCACAAACATTAATAGAGATAAAATACTGATGCAAATAACACACCCCAAAATAACATATGCAATTATTCTCCATCATTTACAATACAGTAGTTACAATGACACTTCAAACAGAAAAGCAAAGTAAAAAATCAAAACCCCAACTTCTATTTCATGTAATTAGACTTATACAGAAATTAGAAGGCTAAATAACAACTAGTTAATCACCTAATTTCACAGCTATCTGAAGTGGCAATCGTTATATAGCAGCTTATCTATGATACATTCAAGATAAATGATACAATTTATTACTTGCTTGTAAGCTAAAACACAGCCTCAGTTTAATACCTTTCCTTAAACTCCACCTCTACACTACAATATACTTGAGGTCTATGCAAAAAAGTAGCTACCTTTTATATAGGAAATGGATGATTAAGTCTTTGGTGCTGTAAAAGCAACTTCATTTAAACATCACCACCATCACCACCAAGGGGAAAGGGGTGGGGGAATCCAAGACACACTTCCTAGGAAAAAAAGCATGTAATTTCTGTCCCTGACGGAATGTATTAAATAAGCAAACACCACCAACAAGCAAAACAAGTACTACAATGTAAAAATACTTAAAGAAAATCCAAAAAAACCCTCTCACATGCATAAATGAAAAATTGCACAGAAAGAACTCACATCTTTTCAAGCTTCAATAGTAAATATTCTGCTACTATTTATTAAATACTGCATGGTTTGCCCAAGCTAAGATGAAACCACGTCATGAATCAATGAGCATTTTGCATTTTCTTTCATTAGCTACTCAAAGTCATGCCTACTGCACCTCTAAACATTTTATTAAGTCCAATTATACAGCAAACACTTCCAAAATAAACTTAGATTGTATTGCAGTTTCACTTAACAGTATATAAAATGCTGTGCTGTGACAGTTATCAACTATCCATTAGATACTGTATCAATTTTTCTTAAGCACTACTAACTGCTCACTTTTCTTGAAGCTAGATCATTCTGAAAAATCAGACAGCAGAATTCAGCTATAGCAAACATGCTGCCCTCTTAAGGAAAAAACAGCTACTATCTGAAATCATACCACACAGACCCCAAAAATGAACATTAATTACTCTTATCAAAAGTAAACTGAAGAGTAGATCTGAATTTTAAGTGCTGCAGTCCTCAACATTTATAGATAGGTAATAACATTAACAACCTCAAATATTTAAGGCACTATGTGTGGGAACGGTTTACAATGCAGCTGAGATTATTAGAACAACATTAAGAGCAAAGTCTAGGCAACATTTTGCCCATGCAAAGACACATGCAAATGTAAAGAACAATAGCTCAATTTCTTAGGTTAAGTGACCCAACATTTATACACTAAGACACAGATAATACAATTCACTTGTATGCTGTAATTCTGACACATGTGCATCTGTTGCTCTAAGTCTGTACACAGAATGGCTTCCCAAATGTGGACGTGTCTTGCACTAGTTAGAAGGCAATTTTATAAAAAATAGCAGGAGCAAAACTGGACTTCTGCTCCCATAAGTCACCTGTCTAGAGTTACTACATAAGAAGATAACATGACCAAAGACAAGTTATACCAAATGTGCAAAACACATTAAAAGTGAGATTTCTTTAAAGCTCAAAGTTGTTTAAATTGCACCCAAGTCTACATGATTCAAAAATAATTTTCTTGTGCCATGGCTAATATTTATTAAATACCATGTTTTTTATTTTTAATCAAATGTTTGTATCATTGAGCTTCCTCAATATACTATTTTTGTTTTTTCACATATATGGATACTGGCTGAGTTTTGTTGGACTCAATGGAAATCCAGTATATGCAGGTGATGCTGCAATGTAAGAATGTGGTGGGAAAATTGGTTTGTATTGAGTCTGATGAATTGTTGGGGATGGTAACAGACGGGGATTTATGCCCACTGGAACTTGGTGAACTATGCCACTGGGATGGGAGAGATTATAAGTTGGATGATGTAACATAGGTCTTGAGGTACATGGAGAGGCTAAAAGGTGGGCCACTGGTGCAGCACTACTGAGGGTGGCGGATGATGGGTATGGAAGTAGAGTCGGCTGTCCTCCAAGGTGCGTACTTCCAGCCAAGTGTGCATGTACTGCTGTGTGGTTAGGACTTCCATGAGAAAGAGTAAATGGATTACTGGTAACACTAGTAGGGATATAAGCTTGCTGTCTCCGATGCCCAAAGTTTCCATTCCACTCTTGATGGCCAGATCCAAAGTGCTGAACCTAACCACAAAGGAAAAAAATGACTAAATAACATATTTTATCACATCAGAGGAAAGGAAAAATTAGACTGTGGCTGATAACTCACAGTGGATCTCTCAGAGTTTCAGTTTACACTAAGATTAGCAGAAGAAAAAGTAAACAATTTTAAATATATTAACATTTTCATATTTATTACTACATAGTATTAAAATATTAACACTATTACTGTTCCCAGCACTGATAATAGCTATCATTTGTGGAGCACTTATTATATATAAAGGCATACTTTTTTTTTTTTTTGGGTGGTACTGGGGTTCCTTGGAAGCCCTTCTACCTCCGGGCTACACTCCCAGACCTATTTTTACATTTTTATTTGGAAACAGGGTCTCCTAAGCCAGCGCGCGCGGCTGGCTTCGAACCTGCGCGATCCTCCTGTCTCTGCCTCCCAAGCGCGGGGATTACAAGCATGCGCCACCACGCCCGGCTAAAGGCATACTTTTAAAATAAATAAATATATATGACTTTAATAAATTCCAAAATAATTCCATGATATAATTCTTACTTATTTCCCATTAACTGTGGTCTAGATGTGTTGAAGGAACCTGGCCAGAGTAATGTATCACTATATGAAACAAATAGGATCCTTTCCCCACATGAAACCCAATTTCTGAGCACAGTATCAAATAGATGAAAGTAAACACTAAGTTCAGCTGATGACCTCTCAACACAGAAGAAACATAGTCCCAATCCATTTTATGTTCTGATTTAAAGATCTGAGACAACAAACACTAAACAATTGTCTTAGACCACTGGGGACAGATGTAACTCAGAGGTAGAATGCTGGCTAACATGTTAGCATGTACAAGGGCCCTTGGGTTGATGTCCAACACACCCCTCTCCCATCTTCCCCAAATAACTAAGAGAATTTGAGAACTTACCAATTTCTTTTATACTCTTATTGGTACAATAAGTGTCTATCTAATGAGATTCAAAGTGATACAAGCATACATGCATACATCTCAGTGCATTTCTCTCGATATACCTTCCCCTGCATCCCTCCCCTTACAAGTTAGTGAGAGTGGAAGTGAAGCCTTGGAGGGACACGACGTTATTTGAACAGTTCCTTTCCCAGTCCTAGTTTCCCCTCCCCAACTCTGTCCTCAGTGCCTCCTCCCATTCTTCTGCTGTTCTCTCTCCTCATTCTGCTGGTCTCTCCTCATGTGACTAAAGTCCCTTTTGCTTCCTATTTTCATTCAGCTTCCACATATGAGAGAAAACATACAAACTTTGAATTTCTCTTCCCTTCTTAAAGAAGAATAAAAGTGCTATGAATAATTTAATTATCCTATTAGGCAGATTATTCTTTAGTCATGTGGGTCATGAAAAGGCGGAAGTTTATTAAGATTGCTTACAGTTTCGGAATTCTTTTTCCTCCAAGTAGAAAACAGCTTCTATATTTGGATCCCAAAGACTCTTAGAAATTCACAAACATACCTGGCTGAAATTCAAATGCTGCTGCTGGAATGCTGATGTCAATTTTTGCTGACGATTACCCACTGCAGAAGGCTGGTTTAATCTTCCAGGGGCAGATCGGCCTTTTATTGATGGCTGGCATGTAGAATCTAACAACCAACAAAATATCAGAGAGTTGGTATTTTCCCTTTCCTAATAAAAGTTTTCAGTTTTTACATATGTAACACAACAGTGATTTGGGAACCTTAAAGTTGAATAGAAAAGACAGCTCATGGTTTTCAAATACTGGATATTGGAAGAGATTTCTTCTGTATCACAGACAGGATAGGGTCAAGGTGGAAACTCAGAGATGACTTCTTAACAATCCTGTTCTCTGATGTTCCTTATTTTGGACCTTTCAAAAGACATAGGAGAAAAAGGGGACCCAGCTTACCTGTATGTGCCATTTGCTCATCTGTGTTTAATCCATTTTCTACTCCCATTGGTGGCACCACCACTGTACAAACGGCTGGCTTGGTGTCTGTGTTGGCAGAGGTTACCAGTTCTGGGTTTTGATGCGTGTCCTCCACAAAACTGCTTTCTGCAAATGGACTGTCATGCCCTGAAGAGTCCGAAGTGGGAGAGCCATCCACAGTATCACAGCCACTTTCTTGCTCTTCATCTGACATACTACAAGAAAGCATTTTTATGAGTGATATTTTTTCCAACACTAAATCTGATGTAAAGTAATATGTAGGCTCCAAAACTGATAAAACTCTTACTCTTACTATTTAACTATTTTTTTCCCTTGACCAGTAGCACTTTTTCATAGAATTTCTAGACCCCTGAATTCATTCTCTATTCACATTGCCAAACCTAATTCTGTCCTGTTTCAGGAACATCCTTTTGGGCACTTAATTTTTTTCTCTTTTTCCTTCCCTCTTAGTCAGTCCTTAGCAATGGTTCATAAAACTTCTCTTTATAAATTTTAGATAGTTTCATCCACAATCAAGACAACAAAAGCACTGTTCTGGATAATTTACATAAAATGTATAACATAAAACCCTGTGAGTTGGATATTTCAGATTAGATTCTAAAGCTAGAAGACAAGCCTTTCTGAAAATATTCCTGACTGCTCTGTAGGCCTACCCACGGTTCCAAATGTCTTTTCTTCCCCTGATATTCTCAAGCCCTGACAAAATCTCACTTCATTTCTACAACATTTTATCTGCCGTGTGTGTGTGTGTGTGTGTGTGTGTGTGTGTGTGTGTGTTTTGCTGAAAATTGAACCCAGGGGCAGTCTATCTCTAACAGTCTATCTTTGAATTATAACCCGCAGCCTTGTCTGTCTGTCTGTCTATTTTGCGGGCTGGGGATGGGACCCAGGGGCATTCGACCTCCAAGCTACACCCCCAACCCAATTTTTTAGTCTTTATTTTGAAACAGGTCTCACTAAGTTGCAGAGGGCCTCACTAAGTAGCTGAGGGCTTCACTAAGTAGCTGAGGCTGTCCACGAACCATGATCCTCCAGTCTCAGCCTCCCGAATTCTAGGATTACAAGCATGCACCACCACACCCAGCTTTTTATTTTTATTTTGAATCAGGATCTCATTACATTGATGAGTCTCACCACTTGCTTAGGCTGTCCTTGACCCTGTGATTTTCCTGTCTCACCCTTCCAAGTACTGAGATTACAGGTGTGGGCCACCATGCCCAGCTGATTACTGTCTGTTTTTGTTTTGTTTTGTTTGTGGTAATGGGGATTGAACCCAGGGGCATTCTACCTCCAAGCTACACCCCCAGTCCTATTTTTTTTTTTATTCTTTTTTTTGAAACAGGGTCTCACTAAGTTACAGAGGGCTTCACTGAGTAGCTGAAGCTGGTCACGCACCTGCACCTGTGATCCTGTCTCAGCTTCCCAAGGACTGCGAAAACAAACATGCACTACCACACCCAGCTAATTACTGTCTGTTTTAATCACTCATTTCATGTTTACAAAAAAAAGAACAGAAGAATGTATTAAAATTTAATTGTATTTCCCACAGAGCTTTGGCTGTAAGTACTCGATACCATAATTCCTAACTAATGAAAAAGAGAAAACAAATGAATTTCATGAACATTTTTGTCGCTTATGTCTTAGGTGATAGTAGATCATACTGATTAAAAGAAGCTTACTGTTTTAGTTGTAATGTATGTCCCTGATCAAATGAGGGCAGGCAAGGACATATGGGGGAAAACGTGCAAAAAGCTGAGCAGAGGCAAAAAAAAAAAAAAAAAAAAGAAAAAGAAAAAACAATCACAGTGTTCATTCTATAGACAGTGGGTCATTCAGTACTTCATTGTGCAAAAAACTTTTTTTTTAATTTTGCCAAAGCACATGCTTTTATTCCAAATTTAAGTTATAAGAGTAGTTTGTGGAGTTCAATTTGAGAATATGTCTTTTCCTGTCTTTTTAAAAATAAATGAATCTTTAAAAATCTTTTCATAGAAATTCAATTTTTCACTTAGTTATTTTATAACAATGAAGAAGATAAGTACAAAAAAGCTGAGTCTACAAAAAGCAATCTGGTTCAAAACTTGGGTTCAAGAGAGAGGTCACTATGGTAAGCTGGCACATTTATTAATTTATACACTGATAGAAAGAAATCAAAGGCATTCTAGTTGACTATCTATACATACTGTTGAAATTCCTTTACCTGTTGGGTCTCTTGCAAGGGGATGGGCTGGACTGTCCTGAGGAACTGGTGCTCAGAGTACTATCAGGACTGCTTAATGAACACATCCGATCAATATTCAAAGTGCTCTGGCAAGCTTCACAATCTAGACTGCCTTTACATCTAGTGTAAGAGGGAAGAGGAAAATATGCAAAAAATGAGAACATATTCTCAAGGTAGCCAAAATTTTACATTCTTTATTTAATTACAGAAAACAAGGCCAACACTTAAAACTTATAAATACAGGGAAAATGCTATAATAATCACACCAAATCTTGTTTGGAAGTCCCCTGTCCAGAATCTGATCATCTCATTTGAAGAGTTTACTCCAAAGGACAGTGACAGGAGTCGATCACAGGAAGGTGCTTTGGCCCTTCCGAGGGCACGGCCATTATTCCTGAGCTGGGCTGGCACTTACTCTCTGAGTGAATGCCTTGGTGAGGTCTCTTCCTCGTCTGTGTCACTGCTGATAGTGATCACACTCACTGCAGGACTTGGGGAGTCAGCAATGATGATGGTTTGTCGTTGTTTGTCTGAAATCGATAAATCCGATTCCTGTCTGACAGTTGCTTCACAGCAATTTCTGGCCTCTCCTTCTGAGTTACGATTGTCCTGTGCTTCTACACAACTTACTTCTTCAACATCTTTCACATTTATTATCTTTGGAGAATTAAATGTTGAATGTGGGATATTGGTATTCTGCAATGAATTACTCCTGTAACCAAAGAAATAATTTGTAATTTCTATAATCAAAGTAAGAAAATATTTTCTAAGATATCTGATTAAACTGAATGCAAGCCATCACTTGTTCAAGTCCATGTATTTAACACTGACATATTCCAAGTTTTGTGAAATATAAAACATTATCTATAAATATATTAGTGTAGATTGCATTTCATACATTTAAATGGCCATTTTTGGTAAATGTTATATCTGAATGTCTACAATTGCTACATTATAGGTATATAATAAATCAAAAGGGCAATAAAGACAATCTTACCAACTGAAAGCATTTATTTCCTCTCTTCCTGGCTCCCATTCCATTAGTTTTACCAAAATACCTCTGAGAAATTGAGAAGGGAGCTCGCTTAGTGTTTGTAATAAAGCTATCAAAGAGGTCATTTTGAATACAACAGAGTGACCCTTTAGTGTACATGCAAAATTCATTTTAAGACTAATTCTCAAAATGCAGAGGAAAGTTAAGACACCAATACCAACCTGTTCTGGCACAGTTTGTTTTTCTTGGTACTGGCAGGCTGAGGCCAGACAACATGTGCAATGCCCACGCTAATTGGCTGAGGGGCTGACAGAGTTATCTGATTGGTTAGAAGAGGCTGCGGCATCACTGAGTTGTAATGATTGCTGTGTGAAATCATTTTCCTATGGAGAAAGTTTAAAAACTTGAATCTCCTCTTCATCAGTATCTATTTTGCAGACTATTCACAAAGATGTACTTTGTTTTGAACTTACCCCCAGTCTCCAAGCCTCTGTGAAGCAGCCACACCCTCAGAAGTTAGTGTAGCAGTAGCAGGAGCCACTGGTGTTACCTGCTGCCAGGCAGGTACAAGCATCTGCTGCGTTCTGCCAGACCATGTCTGCTACATCAAAACAGAACCACAAAACAAGAGACACTGAGTTACAGAGCATACATCTCAAACTTAAAAGTATACTAAAGTAGCAACTAATAATTATAAAAGTTCAAGGCAAGAACATACAAAAAAAATTGAATCCTCATGCATATTACTTTTATTACTTCCTAATAGCACCGGCTACTGCTGGGCCAGGTGGTGTATGTCTGCACACCTGTAATCCAATGCTAGGGAGGCTAAAACAGCAGGATCACAGGTTCAAAAGCAGCCTCAGCAACTTAGGGAGAAGACCCTCATCAATTTAATGAGACCCCAATTCTAAAATGGAAAAAAAAAGGCCATAGCTTAGTAGTAGAATGTCCCTGGGTTCAATCCCCAGTACAAAAAATTTAATAAGTAAGCCGGGCGTGGTGGCGCACGCTTGTAATCCCCGCTCCTGGGAGGCAGAGACAAGAGTATCGTGTAGGTTCTAAGCCAGCCATGCTGGTTTAAGGGACCCTATTCCCAAATAAAAAAGTATAAAATAGGTCTGGGAGTGTAGCCCAGAGGTAGAAGGGTTTCCAGGAACCCCAGTACCACCAAAAAAAAGTAAAAAATGGATTATGACCAACCTGAGAGAGAACTCCTGGCCGGATCTGAAGTGGCTGAACAGCTGGGGCCTGAGTTACAAGTGGAACTGTATTGTCTACCCTTATTGAGTAACTGGTAGGTTTACCATGTGCTGTAGGAATACCTGTGGAATAGAAGAGTTATTCAATAAGACCAAAAAAAAATCTGACTTAATGTATAAAACTATTTAAAATACAGATACACACTGATTAGAATTAAAAAAAATCATTCCCTCCATAAAATGTTCATAACTTTTAACAAAGTAATCTATTAGGAAAATGAGGCACTTTCTGTCTACACTGTGGTACATCAGCCCAGCCCAAAAATTGTTATAAAGCTACTCTTGGTTTTAAAATGCATGCTACACAAAGCTGAATCTTTTTTTTTTTTTTTTTTTTTGTACTGGGAAGGAACCCAGGGGAACTCTACCTCCGAGCTACACCCCCAGCCCTATTTTTTATTCTTTATTTTGAAACAAGGTCTGAGTTGCAAATGGCCTTACTAAGTAGCTGAGGCTGACCATGAACCACGATCCTCCTGTCTCAGCCTCCCAAATGCTGGGATTACAATCGTGCGCCAACACACCTGGCTTGAAAGCTGTCATTTCTGAGGCAAGCACTACATTATAAACCACTCATATACTTGTTACCTTATATACAGAAAGGTAATCTTTTATCAAGTTATAAGACATATAAAGATATAAAGGATTTATCTAACCCCACTGAAATGTTTTAAGACTGATGTTCAACCCTATTTAGAAATATACCTGGTATAGCTGGGCATGGTGGCACATACTTGTAATCCCAGCATTCAGAATGCTGAGACCAGAGGATCACAGTTTCTGGACAGCCTCAGCTACTTAGTGAGGCCCTCCACAACTTAGTGAGACTCTGTTTCAAAATAAAGAATAAAAGCCGGGCGTGGTGGCGCACGCTTGTAATCCCCGTGCTTGGGAGGCTGAGACAGGAGGATCTCACAGGTTCGAAGCCAACCTCAGTACTTAGTGAGGCTCTCAACAACTTAGTGAGACCCTGTTTCCAAATTAAATATAAAAAAGGTCTGGGAGTATAGCCCGGAGGTAGAAAGCCTCTGGGTTCCACCACCAGTACCACCAAATAAATAAATAAATAAATATTAAATATAAAACAGAAGACATTCTTTCAATTTTCTATTTATCTGAAATTCTTTGAATTTCAGGTAGAGAAAAAAACAAATATAACAGTATCTTTATACTCTAGGCATTTTTATTAATTTTTATTAACTCTAAGAAACTAGCATTAGAGTTACTGTCACGGATATTCAATACTACCACTGGGCTACAATTTCATCTTGAGAATCAACCAGCTAATTCGTCTCTCTTCCTTCATTCCTTTCTCTCTGCCTCTCTCTTTTTCTTTTTCTTTTTTCTTTTTTTTTTTTTTGGTACTGGGAATTAAATCTAGGGGCATCTCCCCCTCCCCAGTTATACCTTCATTCCTATTTCTATTTTTTATTTTCAAAGAGTCTTGATAAGTTGTTAAGTTTCTCTCTAAATTACTGAGACTGACCTCAAACCTGAAATCCTCTGTCTCAGTCTCCCAAGTGCTGGGATTACAGGTATGTGCTCATCTGGCTGTAAATTGCCATTAAAAAAATACTTTCTAAACTAGGTATGGTGGCGCAAGCTTGTAATCCCAGCATTTGGGAGGCTGAAACAGGAGGACCGAGGTTCGAGAACAGCCTCAGCTACTTAGTGAGGCCATTTGCAACTCAGTGAGACCCTGTTTCAAAATAAAGAATAAAAAATAGAGCCGGGGGTGTAGCTAGGAGGTAGAATGCCCCTGGGTTCCATCCCCAGTACCGCCAAAAAAAAAAAAAAAAATGCTTTCAGAGCTGGGCATGGTGGCACACACCTGTAATCCCAGTACTTGTGAGGCTGAGACAAGAGACAAGAGGATCACAGAGGCCGGGCGTGGTGGCGCACGCTTGTAATCACGGTGCTTGGGAGGCGGAGACAGGAGGATCGTGCAGGTTTGAAGCCAGCCTTGCTGGTTTAGAAGACGCTGTTTCCAAATAAAACTATAAAAATAGGTCTGGGAGTGTAGACCAGAGGTAGAAGGGCTTCCAGGAACCCCAGTACCAAAAAAAAAAAAAAAAAAAAGAGAGAATCGCAGGTTCAAGGACAGACTCGGCAAGTAGTGAGACTTATCAATGTAGTGAGACCATGTTGCCACATTAGAAATAAAATCGGAAGCCGGGCATGGTGGCACACGCTTGTAATCCCCGCGCTTGGGAGGTTGAGACACGAAGATCGTGCAGGTTCGAAGCCAGCCTCAGCTACTTAGTGAGGCTCTCAGCAACTTAGTGAGACCCTGTTTCCAAATAAAAAATAAAATGGAGCCGGGCATGGTGGCGCACGCTTGTAATCCCCGCGCTTGGGAGGCAGAGACAGGAGGATCGCGCAGGTTCGAAGCTAGCGCGCTGGCTTAGGAGACCCTGTTTCCAAATAAAAATGTAAAAATAGGTCTGGGAGTGTAGCCTTGAGATAGAAGGGCTTCCAGGAACCCCAGTACCACCAAAAAAAATAAAATAAAATAAAATAAAAAATAAATAAATAAATAAAATGGGTCTGGGAGTATAGCCCAGAAGTAGAAAGCCTCTGGGTTCCACCCCCAGTACCACCAAAAAAATAAAATAAAATAAAAATAAAATCGGGCTGAGTGTGTCACTCAAAGGTAGAATGCCTCTGGGTTCAATCTCCAAAAGCACAAAACCAAAACAAAACCCCTTTCGTTCATGCATAGTGGTGCATGCTGTAATCCCAGTAGTTGGGAAGCTGAGACAAGAGGATCACAGGTTTAAAACCAGCCTCAGCAACTTAGTGAGGCCTCCACAACTTAGACCCTGTTTCAAAATAAAATATAAGATAGGACTAGGGGTGTAGCTGAGAGATAGTGACTCTGGGTTCAATCCTTAATACCCCAAAAAAAATACTTTCAAAGAACTGAGCTCTTACACACTCTAATGTTTAGTAATGACAGACAGATAAACATACCTAAACAAATAGAGCAATAATATATATTTTTTTCATTTAGGGTTGGAACTCAGGGGCATTCTACCTCCAAGCTACACACCCAGCCCTATTTTTTAATTTTTATTTTTGAAATAAATTCTTTCTCACTAAGTTGCAGAGAGCTTCACTAAGTAGCTGAGGCTGTCCTAGAACCTGAAATCCTCTTGTCTCAGCCTCCCAAGTACTGGGATTACAAGCAGGCACCACCAACACAGCTTCTTTTTTTTTTTTTTTTTTTTTTTTTGGTGGTACTGGGGTTCCTGGAAGCCCTTCTGCCTCCGGGCTACACTCCCAGACCTATTTTTTTACATTTTTATTTGGAAACAGGGTCTCCTAAGCCAGCACACGCGGCTGGCTTCGAACCTGCACGATCCTCCTGTCTCTGCCTCCCAAGCGCGGGGATTACAAGCGTGCACCACCGCGCCCGGCATAACACAGCTTCTATTAAGTTATTTTATCATCCTAGATGCTACAGAAAATTTGTCATGCAATAATTTTACTAATGGTTAGAATGGAGCTCTAATCAAGAAATAAGTGTCAGCCAGGCATTGTGGGTGTCCATCTCTAATTGCAGTATTTGGTAAGCTGAGATAGGAGGATCACAGGTTTGAGATCAGCCTCAGGGACTCAGCAACCTAGCAAGACTTTGTTTTTTTGTTGGTTGATAAGTCCTGTTTTTGTTTTGTAGCACTGGGGATTGAACCCAGGGACATTTTACATCTAAGCTATACCCCAGCCCTGTTTTTTATTTGGAAACAGGGTTTTGTTAAGTTGCTTAGGGTTTTGCTAAGTTACTGAGAGCCTCACTAAGTTGCTACAGCTGGTTTCAAACCTAGGATCCTCCTGTCTCAGCCTCCCAAGGTACTGGGATTACAGGTATACACTACCATATCCAGCTAAGACCTTGTATTAAAACAAAAAAAAATTTTTTTAAGGGCTTTTCTTTTCTTTCCTTTTTTGTGGTACTATGGGTAGAACCCAGGGGCTTTTCTACCTCCAGGCTACACTCCCAGACCTATTTTTACCTTATTTGGAAACAGGGTCTCACTAAATTTGCTGAGATCTTCACTAAGTACTGAGGCTGGCTTCGAAGCTGTGTGATACTCCTGTCTCAGCTTCCCATGCGTGGGGATGGAACCCAGGGGCATTTAACCTCTGCGCTACACCCCCTACCCTATTTTTTTTTTTTTTTTTTTTTTGGTGGTACTGAGGTTCCTGGAAACCCTTCTACCTCTGGGCTACACTCCCAGACACCTATTTTTTAAATATTTTTATTTGGAAATAGGGTCTCTTAAACCAGCAAGGCTGGCTTTGAACCAGCACGATCCTCCTGTCTCCACCTCCCAAGAGCAGGGATTACAAGCTTGTGCCACCACGCAGGGCTTTTTTTTTTTTTTTTTAATATTCTATTTTTTTTTTTTTCTTTTGCAGGTTTGCAGGTTTGGGGATGGAACCCAGGGGCATTTGACCTCCGAGCTACAACCCCTGCCCTATTTTTTATTCTTTGAGACAGGGTCTCACTAAATTGCAGAGGGCCTCACTAAGTAGCTGAGGCTGTCTGCGAACCACGATCCACTGGACTCCGTCTCCTTAATGCTGGGATTACAAGCTTGCATGCCCGGCTATTCTTTTTATTTTTTAAAGAGGTTAGGCTTGGAGGTAGAATGCCCCTAGGTTCACCCCAGTACCAGGAAGAAGAGGGGAGGGGACTGGGAGGTGATGGGAGGTGATGGAAGGGGAAGGAAGGGGAGGGGAGGGGAGGGGAGGGGAGGGGAGAGGAGAGGAGAGGAAAGGAAGGCTGGCTCATTGTCTAAAGGCTATTTAGCAGTTTAAATTAAAAATGTAGCATTAAAAGAAAAATATATTTAATGAACAGATGCCTATACTTGTTTAAAAATAATGCATATCTATCTTAAATTTACAGTAAAATTTGAATGAATGAGTACCTTGGAGAGCTGGTGGACAGATAATCAGTGTCTGCTGAAAAGCATCACCACAACCAAACTGTGCAGTCCCTGCCTGCAGGGGTATCCCATGATGCACAACCGAGTGAGCCGATGATGTCAGTGCCTGAAACAGTCAACGCAGTGCTCATTACACACAGCAGTCTCCCAACTGCTACATACATGCTGCATAAATAAAGAGAATCCACAGATCCTCAAAATCATTGTTCTCCAATAAAAATGGACTCAAAAGATGAAAACAAAAGCAAACTGACCAAAAAAAAAAAAAAAAAAAAATTAAAACCTGATTCCAGCGAACTCTACTTTTGGTAGAGTTGTGGCAGAGAGGATAAAAGTGAAGGTATAGAGAGGATGAAAGATGAAAGGAAAAAATGAATTTGAGTAGATATATTTCAATTGTTACCCTGAAATCTTAGATTTAACAGAACAGCTATACTTAAATCCTCTCCTGACCTTACCTTTTACAGATATAAATCTCTGTGTATCTCAAAGCAAAGAAAGAAATCATAAAAATGTTCTAGGAGTATAAATTATTAACTACTGTACGTTCTTACCTGGCTTCTTAATGTTCCAATTTTAGTAAAATTTGCCGTCAGTGCAGCAGTACTTGAAGCAACTGGTCTTAAAAGTGATGTTTTATTGTGATTACTTGGGTCACATGAATTTGGATGAGACTTACAAATATCCATAATATGAAAACAAGACTTTACACTGCAAAAGACAAAATTAAAAGTACTGTAATATTATTTTAAGTGCCTAGAATAGTTTAAAATTAAAGTATATTAACAAAATTAAATTATTCAAAAAGAATAAAATTCTATGACTTGCACTTAATGTACTTATTTCCAGTTGTTATTCTAATAGGAAATCCTAGAGGAAACTGAATTTCAAAGCAAGTAAAAGTATTACTATTACCTGCAATATATTTTTAAGACAGCAAAACAATGAGGCATTTTTTGGTTAGTAAACAACATTTTTAAGAACCCTACCTTTAACATTTTTTTCCTAAATTTTCTAGATCTCCACACCACTAACAAATGGTACCAAGGATATGGTTACCATGTTATTTTCAAGGTGGTTGTCTATGGCAACCAGTAGGACATGTTGAGGCATTTAGGCAGAAATGTAATCAAGCTTTATAAAAGTATCAATTTTAAGGACAATTCCCAGTAATGAATATTGGTTCATCCCTATTCTTCTTCATTTAGGGGTGTGTGTGTGTGTGTGTGTGTGTGTGTGTGTGTGTGTGTGTGTGTTTAACTAGAGACTGAATCCAGGGGTATGCTACCTCTCACTAAGTTGCGGAGGGCCTAAGTAGCTGAGGCTGGCCACAAACCTGCAATCTTCCTGTCCCAGCCTCCCAAGGACTGGGGTTGCAAGTGTACACCATCACACCTGGCTTCATTTACTCTTTTAAAAGCAGTAAATGAAGCTGTTTTAAGTCATTTACTTTATTCCTTTCATCTCATAAAAAAAGAGGGTGGGACTCAAAAAATTGTTAAGATTTACCAAAGTAATCTTTGATAAAGCCTTCAGAATTTGAACATATATTTTTCTCTATGAGCCTCTTTTTTTAACCCACTTTTTAAAAATTCTTTTTCTTCCAGAATGCAGAGGTGCAAAAGAAGAAAAAAGAAAAGCAAAAGGTGTAAAGGAAAGTTTGCAGTATTCAAAAGAAGTTAGGCTCTAAAGTCTGTGAAAACTGAAATATGACTTGAAGAAGAAACTTAACATTTCTTTTTATATATCTTTTGTTGTTATGGTAAAAATGTCTTGTAAAAGCAAAACCACTCATTCTTATTTTTAGTGTGGTATTTTGGGGAGAAAAAATACTGGACTACAATTCAAATTTGATCTAGTTATATTCTGCCACTTACTAGTATGTAAGTTGGCCAAAGTTAGTTCAACTTCTTTTTTTGTGTGGGTCTGGGGATGGAACCCAGGGACATTTGACCTCCGAGCTACACTCCCTGACCTATTTTTTATTCTTTATTTTGAAACAGGGTCTCGCTAAGTTGTAGAGGGCCTCACTAAGTAGCTGAGGCTATCCGCAAACTGCGATCCTCCAGTCTCAGCCTCCCGAATGCTAGGATTACAATCGTGCGCCACCACGCCTGGCTTCAACTTCTTTTGACTCATTTTACTTATATTTAACAAAGAAAAACCGTTTACCTAACAATGATTTTCTATAGTGCTATAGTTTTTTCTTCCCAAGAACCAATTTAAAGGATGATAAATTGACATACTGGTTGCTATGAGGGAAATCTAGAAGATGTTTCATATTAACAAAAGGGTGGTTCAGCGTCTCAACTGGAGTAATTCTTAAGTCTGCATCAATCAGCAACATTTTCTTCAACAAACTAACAAATTCTCTTCTATCAGCTTTCTCAGCCAAAAGATCACTTCCTTCCAAATCCATCACTGTGTTCACCTAGGAAATCAAAATTTCAAGACATCAAATAAACACAAGCTACAGAGAGTAGAGTATGCTAAAATTTCAGTTTAAAAGAACACAGAGAATAGGGAACTGCAATTATTTGACATTAAGAGTAACAATTGAAATGAACAAATCCTTAAAAATCTTTCAAGGTATCAAACAGGATTCAAAGCAGGGGGAAAAACATTTTAAGTAAACATGTATCCATTTCTAATGAGATGTAGGATATAGATGTCTGCTTGCTAGAATTTTTCTTTTATATAAAATACTTTTTACTAAGCAACAGGATAGGCAAACTAAGACAAATGCAATTTAGCTCCTAAAAGGATGAAAACCTGAAGTCAATCTCTTTTTTTTTCTCTCTCTCTTTATTGTGGCACTGAGAAATGAACCCAGAGGCGTTCTACCTCTAAGCTATACCCCTAGACCGATTTTATTTCTTATTTGAAAAAGAGGTCTCACTAGGTTGATGAGTCTCACTACTTGCTGAGGCTGTCCTCAAACCTTCCATTCTCCTGTCTCAGCCACCCACGTTTTTGGATTACAAGCATGTGTCATCATGCTCAGCTCAAATCAATTTCATTTTAATAGCATAAAATCAGCAAGCACTCTATGGCCTCATTAGAAAATGAGTAACATAGCCAGGTGTGGAGGCGCACGCTTGTAATCCCTGCACTTGGGAGGCGGAGACAGGAGGATCACGCAGGTTTGAAGCCAGCCGAGCTGGCTTAAGAGACCCTGTTTCCAAATTAAAAAAAAAAAAAAAAGTAGCCGGGCGTGGTGGCACACGCTTGTAATCCCCGCGCTTGGGAGGCAGAGACAGGAGGATCGTGCAGGTTCGAAGCTAGCCCCGCGTGCTGGCTTAGGAGACCCTGTTTCCAAATAAAAATGCAAAAATAGGTCTGGGAGTGTAGCCCGGAGGTAGAAGGGCTTCCAGGAACCCCAGTACCACCAAAAAAAAAACCAAAAAACAACAAAAAAAAAGTATAAAAATAAGTCTGGGAGTATAGCCCGGAAGTAGAAGGGTTTCCAGGAACCCCAGTACCACCAAAAAAGAAAAAGAAAACGAGTAACATAAGACATCTGGCACCTGTGGCATTTAAGACTACCATCTTAAATTAAGCACATAAGATTAACAAGTGTAACTATGGTACTCACATGCACTATATCATCCAGACTGTTGAATATGTATTTTCTGGCTTCTTTAGATTTCATTCCTGTTTCTGCCTCATGTTCTTCCAGTGTCTTATTGCATTTATCAAAGAGGAAAATAATATATAATTATTCATCACTTATAAACTTTTGTTTCTTAATCCTGGTACATTTAGTCTACATTGAGTATCCTAAGGCAACAGTTGTTTTGAAAGAGTAACTATCAAAAATACATTTTCTAGCCAGGCATGGTTGGGCACATGCCTATAATCTCAATGCTTCAGGGCTGAGACAGGAGATCACAGGTTCAAGGCCAGTCTTAGCTATTTCATCAACTTAGTGAGGCACTGTTTCAAAAAACAAAAATAAAAAGTAGTTCAGAAGTAAAATACCCCCGGGTTCAAACCTAGTACAAAAAATACATATATTTCTAAAAATACAAAAATTAAAACACCATAATTTGGTTTAGACAAAGAAAAATATTATATATATAACAAACTCCTTTGAAAAGTAACTAATTGTAAAGTTAACCACTGAGTATTTCCTTATCCCCCAAAATCCTAATCTCACACACTTGGGATATGTATTAAAGTGGCTAGATTCAGTCCTTGTCCTATAAAGCTTAATAATGTAGAACTAGGTGGAAAAGACAAAAATACAATGCAAATGTAGGTATACAGAGTACTTAAAAATCACTAAAAATGAGTTAATTATGTTGTCAAGTCAGTGAATGAGCTACAATTCTGAAGGAACTTTCTTCTTAAAGAGGAGTCAGGGGGCTGGGATGTAGCTCCATGGCAAAGCATCTGCTTTGCAGGTGTGACGCTCTGGGTTTAATCCCCGATTCCAAAAAGAAAAAGAAAAGAGAAACCCTTTAAAAAAAAATAAAGGGAGCCAGGCGTGGTGGCACACTCTTGTAATTCCTGTGCTTGGGAGGCAGAGACAGGAGGATTGCGCAGGTTCAAAGCCAGCCTTGCTGGCTTAAGAAACCTGTTTCCAAAAATATATATATATATTTAAAAAATAGGTCTGGGAGTATAGCCTGGGTTTCCAGGAACCCCAGTACCACAATAATAATAATAATAATAATAATAATAATAATAATAATAATAATAATAATAATAATAATAAATAAAGGATAAAGGGGCCAGGATGTAGCTCACTGGCAAAGCACCTGCTTTGCAGGTGTGATGCTCTGGGTTCAATCCCTGATTCCAAAAAGACAAAAAAGAACCCCTTTAAAAAAAAAAAAAAGAGGAGTCAGAAATGAAACTTCAAAGGATATTTCAATAAAATAAAAATGGAAGAAATTATCCATGTATACTGAGAAATCTTAGAAAATCATTTTTCTAGTTTTTTTTTTTAATGAATTACCTTTAATCTCCAACCAGAATGAGACATATCTGTTTCTCTGCAAAAGAATCTTGTGGATTTTGTACCCACATTTAATAGCTGTTCTCCTGGTAAACCTTGAGTTTGAGAAATATATCGAATCTGAAAAATATTCAAAAAAGTATTTATTCTTTCATGTAATTGACATTAACTGAACATTCATATCAGATATCATGCTAGATGTTAGGTCAAAAATGAAATATCACCTCTTGCCCTCAATAAATTCATAGTTTAGTGGGAAACATACAAGGAAACAATTACAATACAGAGTTCTAAGTAACATGATATGTGTGCTTTACAGAAAGACAGAGAAGGCATACTTAAGTCACTGTCATGAAAGAAAGATCCTTGAAAAAATGCTGATCCAGACTAGAGTTATAGTAGATGTAAATATGGAAAATTAAAAGAGCTTGTCCTGACTTCAGGCCTGAAAGTACAAAGGGTCACTAAGGGAGAAATGACAAGAGATGAAATTGAACTGGCAAGCAAAAGGCTTTACTGGGTTAAGAAGTTTCTATTTTGTTCTAGGAGGTGATAATGGGAAAACACTATAAAATTTTAAGCAAGAAATTAACAACTTGTTCCCCCTTTCTCCATGATACTAGGAACTAAACCCAAGGGCACTTTGCCACTCCATCCTCAGCCCTTTTAAAAATAGTTTTCATTTTGAGACAGGATCTTGCTAAGTTGCCCAGGCTCATCTTGACTTGACATCCTTCTGCTTCAGGCTCCCAAGTCACAACTTACATTTTTAAAGTAATGTCTAAGAATGGATGAGGGGATGAAACCAGAGGAAACATGAAGAGGAGTCTGAACAAAGAGACTGAGTGGGGTCACAGAGGAAAGAGTGGGTTGAGGGGACATTTAGATTGACAGGCTGATGGATTACCAGAGAGGCAGTTTGGAGAGGGAACGTCTATGAGTCACTGGCACATGTGTAGCTTTCTATAGAGAAAGACATGATTACAGATGAGCTGTAAACTCAAGCATTAGAGTCTATGAACTTCATGTTTCTTCTGTTTGGAATACTTCTCCCAGATACCCACGGAGCTCTCTATGACTTCCTTCAGCTCTCAGATCAAATATCACCTTATTCATGAGTCCTTCCAGGACTTTATTGGCTTCCTTCCAAGCCAATAAACACTAGCCAGCTCTGCCCTTCTCAGCAACCTCCATCCTCCAGGCTGTATCTGTCCCTGCTTTGCGCTGTACCAACTGACACCCAATTCATTAACTTTCTGCTTCTTACCTCACTTTCCATTAGAATCTACGTTCCATGAAAGGAGGCACTTTATTTTGTTTACTAATGTATCATTAACACTAGTGACAGTGCCTAGTACATAGCAGGCCCTCAAATATTGGTTCTTCCCCTTAATGACTTAGGCAGTATAAAATAAACAGAGTTTAGAATGGAAGATATATTTAAATCCAAAACTTTCCTTCCCTCTTCCTTCTTATTTTAACCTCATGGGTATTCTGCTTTACCAATCAGTCCATCCTCTCCAGTCTATTTCTTCCTCTCTATAAGCCCTTTACAAAAATAATGTTCCATGTTTTCTATTTAAAAAAAAAAAAAGAACAAGACAAAACCTTCCTTTACTTAAATCTCTTTCTTTACTCAGAGAAAAAAAGAGCTGAAAATAACAGCCTATTATTATTTCACTTCCCATTGGTCTCATGAGGTACCAAGAAATGCATTTTTATAATGGACACATCTAATAGCCACATATAAGTCCTTATCTTACTTTGGATACTAATGGCTTCTACCTTTTTACTTTAAAACTCTATTTATTCAGCCAGGCATGGTGGCACACACTTGTAATCCCCACGCTTGGGAGGCTGAGACAGGAGGATCGCACAGGTTCAAAGCCAGCCTCAGCTACTTAGTGAGGCTCCCAGCAACTTAGTGAGACCCTGTTTCCAAATAAAATAGAAAATAGGTCTGGGAGTATAGCCCGGAGGTAGAAAGCCTCTGGAGTCCACTACCAGTACCACACACACAAAAAAATCTTTTCTTTGGCCATATCAACCAAAAGTAATTACTTTCCTTCTTTGCTATCAACACACTTAGGACATAATAATGCATCTATAATACAATTACCATGTACATTATTTATCACTACATTTGAGCTTCCTGACAAAAGTCTAGGTTTTATCCACATTTGTAACCAAATTTTATATAGACAACTAAAATCTCCACATTACAAATTAGCTTCATTTCATTTTCATTCTGGGCAAACATTCACACAGTGTCTATTATGTGTCAGATGCTAAAGATATGCAGATGAACAAAATATGGTGCCAATCTTCAAAAGCACATAATTCAAAAGAATAGATAAGACATATTTCAGTACATCATTTGCAATTAAGCTAGTAAACTTACCATTGTAAAGAAAAAAACAAAGTGCAAAGAGAACACAATGAAATGAGCATGTCAAGTAGCTGAGAGATTGGGATGGCACTAGAAAGCAAAACAAAATCAAAGTGGCAAGTGAAGCTCTGAGTTCACAGTGGTCACATTTTTGCCAGTCTTTTAAGGAGACAATGCTCCATCTATAATCCTTCATACAGGAAGTAACTGGCCCTTTGTTTCCCTCATTTCCCTGGATGAAGAGTAGAGACCTAACTCATAAGCTAGTAATTAAGATTGGCCCTGTGAACTCAGCTAGAAATGAACTATGCAAAGTAGATTTACAATGTAAGACACAAAGTAAGAAGTGCGCATTAGTGTTGAGACACAGCTGAAGGGTTACAGACAGAACTGGAATTTGACGCCCATGTAACTCTTAACCAAAGGTAAGAGTGAGCAGACACTTTGAGTATCGAGTTAGGATCAGAATAGATAAAAGCAGGTGAAGAGCAGCCAAGTTGCATAAATGGCCAGCACCAAAGTAAAGCTCTACCAACAACTAGCAGTGCCTCAAATTCCAAAAGCACCTCCAACTTCAAACTTCACAAAACCCCAACACAATTATAGCTCCATTCTTGATTTTTGTGGCAGTCCACTTATATAAATGTCTCCTACATGATCCAGATTGAGCAGGTTTCTTTGCCATCCAAACAATCTAATAAATGTTGAAAACATGAAAGACATTTCTGGGGAGGTAGAGAGGTGGAAGTAAAACACTAAACTTTTTTTTTTTTTTTTTTTGGTGGTACTGGGGTTCCTGAAAGCCCTTCTACCTCCAGGCTACACTCCCAGACCTATTTTATATTTTTTATTTGTTAACAGGGTCTCTTAAGCCAGCAAGGCTGGCTTCGAACCAACACGATCCTCCTGCCTCCGCCTCCCAAGCGCAGGGATTACAAGCGTGCAACACCATGCGGATTACAAGTGCGCACCACCATGCCCAGCCTGAGCTTTGTTTTTACGTAAGACTTGACATTACAAAATATAATTTGAATATACATTCAGAATGTTACCTCTTCTGCATAAAATTCTGTCTAAACTCCAACATTTTAGAGCAACAATCAACATTTACTGTCTGTCCATCTATAAATACTAATTCCCTGGAATACTTCTGATATTTTCATGGTAAAATGTAAATTAGGCACTGTATATAGATTACTCATAATGCAAAATATCTAAAATTAAGACAGGAAGGAATCCAAGTACTATAAAAATTGGTAGTCGAGCCTCCTTTAAACTGACATGTACAAGCCAGGCGTGGTGGCACACGCTTGTAATCCCAGCTATTCGGGAGGCTGAGACCAGAGGATCGCGATTCGCGAACAGCCTCAGCTACTTAGTGAGGCCCTCTGCAACTCAGTGAGACCTGGCTTCAAAATAAAGAATAAAAAATATGGCAGGGGGTGTATCTCAGAAATCATATGCCCCTGGGTTCCATCCCCAGGCCCACAAAAAAAAAAAAAGAAAAGAAAAGAGACATGTACATATGAATAGAAATGAAATGTACATATGAGAAAACATGACCTATGATAGGATTCTAAGCATGGTCAGTACCTATTTTGATTCAGTACCTGAAATGTAAAATTCAAAGAGAATGTTACCTTAGAAAGGCTTCAGAACATGATAACGATGATTAAAGGACTAGAAAATAAACCCCATCAATAAAAATCAAAATAATTTGAATATTTTTCCTAGAGACTCGTGTGTGTGTGTGTGTGTGTGTGTGTGTGTGTTATTAATGATTGAACCCATGGACATTCTTCCTAAGCCAAGCCTCCAACCCTTTTTGTTTTCATTTTGAAACAGTCTCACTAGGTTGCTGAGAATATTGATACACTGAGGCTGTCCTTAAACTTGCAATCCTCCTGTCTCAGCCTCCCAAGTAAGTACTGGGATTACAGGTGTATGTCACCATGCTCACCTGGCTCTTACATATATTATAATCATAGTTCTGCTGTCTTTTTCAAGCCAAGCATGGCACACGCTTATAATCCCAGCATTTGGAGACTAAGACAGGAGGATTTTGTGTGTGTGTGTGTGTGCACACGTGCGCGAGCACACACACACACACACACACACACACACACACACAAATGTCCATGAAATTTTATTCTTTTGTTGGCTAGGGATTAAACCTAGTGTCTTACACATTCAAGGCAGATATTCTACCACAGTACTATACTCCTAGGCCCTATAAACATTTTAATAAATGCAAACGATCATGAGAATCCAAACCAATTTAGGATTTTTTTTTTAAATCTCATTCATTGATTGATTGATTTTAGTGCTGGGGATTGAACCCACAGTGATTCTCCCTCCAAGCAACACCCCCAGCCCAATTTTATTTCTTGTCCCAAAACAGGGTCTTAATAGGTTGCTGAGATCCTTGCAAGGTTGCTGGGGCTGGCCTTGAACCTGTGATCTTTTTATCTCAGCCTCCCCCAAATACTGGGATTACAACCATGCACCACCACACCCAGCTTTAAAAAAAGTTTTTAAAATTAGAAATAGAAATTTATGTTTAAACAGACATTTATCAAGGCCTATATTCTAAATATCGTACTTAAAAACAAGTTTACGACTTAAGATTGAGACCAAATCAAAGAGCCTATACTTTACTCCTATTCATTTGCATTCATGTATTTTAGAAAATCACTATGGTGAAACACTGAACTGAAAGTTGTGTGACTACTGATGGTGTACAATAATCAACTTTTTCAATCTCTTTGGAGTAAAGTAACATATATTCTGAAAATATTATTAATCTAATATATTCTGAAAATATTGTTAATCTAATATAACACTTGTTCCCAATTTTTGTGTGTTTGTTTAGCAATCGTTATATTGAGAAAAGTTGGGTTTGGGTCAGGCTTTGTCTTTAAAATTACCATTGTGGCTTGATAAGTCAATTTACTGTGTGGGGCCCCAGTTTTCTCTCCTTTAAAGAGTAGGAGGGAGGACAGTAAATAGATAATATATATGGTCCTTTTAAGATCTGTAAAGTCTTAGTCCAGAGTAGAATAACAAATCAACCTGAAATTGCCACTAGATGGTGTTCTCCTCCACCATCCTTTGTCTATAAACAAATTCCACAAAGCCAAAGGTATAATTGTAGCAGTTGACTGCTTCCCTGTACTTTAGCAGCCAAGGAATTTGGTGCCTTTTGATTAATTACCAACTATTTCAGAACTAACAATAGTCTAGCATCTGTATCAGCCAGAAGTTGGAGAAAGTCTGAACAAAGAGAAAATGTATAGAAACTGTCTTTTAAGGGACTTCTGATAAGAAAGGAAAGAGATCGTCAGAATAGTGTAAAGGAATGAAAAGAGAAGTGGGAAGGGGGAAAGGAGGATTGAAGAAGGAAACAGAGCAAATATTATGTTCATATAAGAAGGTATCATACCAATCTCACTAACATGTACAGGGAAGGGGAGCGGCTGGAATATGGAGGGAAACCCACCAAAAGATGTGCACATACACGAATTATATCACTTTGACTCTCAAGATGATGTGCAAGTACAATGAAACAACAATATTATTTTTAAAAATAAAAAATAAATAAAAGACAGAAAGATGTAAAACAAACAACAACAAAAACAGTTGTCCTAAACATGAAGGAGAAAATGGCTAAGAAACCTGACCTAAATGAAAAGGTTCCTAAATAGGAAGTCCCTGAAAGATAAGACATTAAAGTCCATGATAACATCTAATGTAATAATAAATATTAAATGACTTTAAAAGTCATCCTGGGAACATTTATGTGTCACTCAAATTAATTGCCTCTTATATTTCTTTTGATATAGAAAACTAAGCCCTAAAAATCAAAATTAAGGTACAATGTATACATAAGTATGTCATGTGTGCTTTATTAAAATGTTCTATTGTCCTTTTTTGCTTGCTTAAAAGTTAAATAGTATATCATCCAAATATTTAATAATCTAATGTAAACCTATTACAGAAAAACAGAATTTATAGAAATTTGTTGTTTTTTTTTGTTTTTTTGTTTTTTTGGTGGTACTGGGGTTCCTGGAAGCCCTTCTACCTCTGGGCTACACTCCCAGACCTATTTTTTATATATATTTTTTGAAACAGGGTCTCTTACGCCAGCGTGGCTGGCTTCAAACCTGCGGGATCCTCCTGTCTCCACCTCCCAAGTGCGGGGATTACAAGCTTGCACCACCACGCCCGGCATGAAATTTGTTGATTTTAACTAACATTTTCCATTAAAATAGCAATTGATTTATACCAAACAAATATTTGTTTTATGAGTAACAAAAACCAGTTGGGAATGTAATGGCAAAAGTAAAAAGGAGGAAAAATGGAAAGGAGAAAAAATATAGTTTTAAAATTTAGAAACTTCATTATCCATACCCTGCCAGGTCTTAGATAAAAAGCCCTTAATAGGCCACACTTGTAATCAAAATGGCCTATCGCCTTACCTGAAATTCCTGTGCTTTGTGCTAAACTAAAAAATTCATCCCAAAATTATGACTTTGGGTGGAGCCCAGGCCTCACCCAGCACCTGACCATAACAGCAGGACCTTGCATAAGAGATGAGCTAACTGCTCATTTCTGCTTCTGTAAACCTTCTTGCTCAATAGATAGCTCACCCCCTTGTGGTTTTCTCCCTCACAAGCCCCTAACCCCAGCCAGTCAGCACAGCCCTCCAGTCAGATTTCTGGACTGAGGGTACCGCAGCTGGCCAGCTAATAAAGGCTTTAATTGGGACATTAAAAAAAAAAAAAAAAAACCAGCAATTGAAAATCTTGGTGTGGTGCCAAATGCCTATAATGCCAGTACTTGGGAGGCTAAGATAGGATAGCAGATCAAAGTCAACCACAAGAACTTAGCAAAGACCTCAGTAACTTAGTGAGACCCTGTTTCAAAAGTAAAAAAATAAAGTTGGACTACAGGTGTAGTTCAGAGCTAGAATGCCCCTGAATTCAATCCTTAGTACCTCAAAAAAAAAAAAAAAAAGAAAAAAAGAAAAGAAGAAAGAAATTGAGTGTATAAAGAAGGCTCTAAAAGAATAATAAGTAAAAAAAAAGATAATTTCTCTAAAATACAATCTTTGTATTTAAAAAAAATTCAAAGCACTAAGCAAACAACATTGTCTAGTAGCTAATGAACATACCTAAAATCTACTATGAAAACTATGTTTCATACAACAATGTGCTGGTTTCTACTAAGAATCATTAGTTAAACTAGACTTTCAGTATCTTTTTTAAAAAAACAGCTAAAAGAAACTGACAATGAATGGAGTATATTTCAAGTGACTAAGGTACTTCTTACCACCAATAATAGCTGTTGGTTTAAGATAAAAAATTATGATGTTTCTTAAGCATCTGTATACCTTGAGAGGGACTGAGATTTCATATCATCAAAGTTTGTGACCCAAGCAAGCAAAACATGATTATTTAAATGGATATAATCCAACCCTTTATATATCAATAACATAAAATATAATGCAAAAAATTCTCTCAAGCATTTTTAAAATAATGATTTAGGGTCTGGGGATTGTAATTTTGTTTAAGAAAATATAATTCAGCAGCATTATAAAAGTTATTAAAAATCAAGAATTAATGTTAAGATCTTGAACCTAAATTCTATAAAATCCAAGGTCTTGGCCTTTTTATATAAAAACATTTCATGATTTGTATACCCGAGGCCATTATTCTCTACTTCTACCAATTCAACTAGATTCTTAGAATGGTTGTTACCTGATCATACTCCAAGGCTCCTGGATAGAGTGGCCATCCAAGGAATAATTCTGCAATCACACATCCCAGTGACCACATGTCTATGGCTTCACAAAATGGCAAACCCAATATAATCTCTGGAGCTCTGAAATAAAAAAAAGATCAGGAGACTTTTCACTTAAAATTATCTATTTCATGTAACATTCTAAGAAATGTTATAAAGAACAGGAAAAAAAAAGTCAACTTCTACTTATAGAAGCTTCACTTTCAGAACTCTTTGAAACCTAACTATAATCTGGAATTAAACTGAAAAGGGAACCAGGAGTACACACCACAATGATGAACTTTCTTCACTAGTCCTTTCCCCTTATAATTTCATTAACATAATGCTTTAAAAATGAGATAAAATATATATTTTGTTTTTCAACTATAGCAGATCAGAAGAAATAACATACTAGAAAGAAAACTGGCAAACGATTAAATACTTGCTCTATGACTTCAACTGAACTGAAAACCAGATGGTGAGAAATAAGACCAAAGGAAACAAAACAAAAATTCCAAAAGCTAAAAGTGGACCTAGACCTAGATACTACTTCAGAACACAATAATAACGAATGCTGACCTAACTGGAGCCATTAGTCATCCAAGAGACACAAAATCAAGTTCAATATCTTCTTTTGAAAGGTAGAATCTGTGCGTGGAGACACACACCTGTAATCCCAGTACTCTCAGCTGAGACAGAAGGATCAGAGGTTCAATGACAGCCTCGACAATTTAGGAAGACCCTCAGCAACTTATTAGATCCTGATTCTGAATAAAAAATACAAAAGGGCTGGAGATGTAGCTTTGAAGTATAATCACCCTGGCTTCAGTTGGGAGGAAGGAAGAAGTATATAAGATGCAACAAAACAAAAGTATTTCAATACTCTGAAAAGCTTTGGTTAGTTGGAAAATACCATCCATGAAATATATCATTCTCAGATAGATTTTTTTTTTTTTTTGGGTGGTACTGGGGGTGGAACCCAGAGGCTTTCTACCTACGGGCTATACTCCCAGACCTATTTTATACTTTATTTGGAAACAGGGTCTCACTAAGTTGCTGAGAGCCTCACTAAGTAGCTGAGGCTGGCTTTCGAACCTGCGCGATCCTCCTGTCTCAGCCTCCCAAGCACTGGGATTATAAGCCTGCGCCACCACGCCCAGCCTCAGATAGATTATAATGCTAATGTACTCCATGAAATATATCATTTCTAGATAAATTATGCCACTATTTCATAAGACTTTCCCATGAGAAGACTCTTATAAGAGAGCACCTGTATACAGCTGTATAATTGCAAAGAAAGTCACATACATCAAAGTTGTCCTAGATCTGTGTGTAAACATTTAATTTTAAAACAATCTTAATAGCCAGGCGTGGTGGCGCACGCTTGTAATCCCCGCGCTTGGGAGGCTGAGACAGGAGGATCGCACAGGTTTGAAGCCAGCCTCAGCTACTTAGTGCGGCTCTCAGCAGCTTAGTGAGACCCTGTTTCCAAATAAAGTATAAAATAGGTCTGGGAGTATAGCCCGTAGGTAGAAAGCCTCTGGGTTCCACCTCCAGTACCACCAAAAAAAAAAAAAAAAAAAATCTTAATATTACAGAGAAGTGGCAAGAATTGTACAATGAATATTTTCCCTTAGACTACTTGAGATTAATTTGCCACACTTGTGCATGCCTTGTCTTTCTTACAAACAGGGATATTCTCCTATATGACCATAGTGCAATCAACGCTGATACATCTCTACTATCTATGCCTCAGCTTCCAATCAAGTTTGACCAATTACATTAATAACATCCTTTCTGGCAAAAGGACCCAATTCAGAGCCAATCACCCATTACATTTAGCTGTCATAGCCTTTGAGACTTTTCTCCACTATGGAATAGTTCCTTAGTCTTTCCTTTGATTTCCATGACCTTGGCATAAAATATGTCCCATGATCTGGAGTACCCCAAAAAGTCTCATGTGTTATAAGCTTGGTACTGGTGCAGCAATGTTCACAGGAAGATTTTGGGGAAGTAAAATCATGTTGGTTCTAATCTCATCAACGGATTGATCTGAAGAATTCATAGCTGCATGGACTATTGGGAGATAATGAAAAACGTAGGAGATAATGAAAAATGTAGGAGATGGAACCTAGTTAAAGGGAGTAGACCTGTGGTAGTGATCCCTTGAGGTGTGTGTGTGTGTGTGTGTGTGTGTGTGTGTGTGTGTGTGCGCATGAGCGCGCGTCTGCTTCCTGGTACCCACAATGGACTGAGATCTCTGAAACTATGAGCCCAAATAAATCTTTATTCTTTTCATTTGTGTTTCCCAGGCATTTTTCACAGACACAAAAAGCTGACAAACACCTTCCATTAATAATAATTTTTAGCAAAGTGTGGTGGCGCACACTTGTAAATCCCAGCATTTGGGAGGATAAGACAGAAGAGACCTCAGTTCCTGGACAGCCTCAGATATTTAGTGAGGTCATCTGCAACTCAGTGAGACTCCGTTTCAAAATAAAGACTAAAACATAGGGATAGGGGTATAGCTCAGAGGTAGAATGCCCCTGGATTCCATCCCCAGTATTTAAAAAAAAAATTAAAATAATAATAATTTTCACTATGATCACTTGATTAACATGGTACCTGCTAGATTTATGCACTAAGTTCCTCTTTTTCCCTTGTAATTATTTGTGGGGTTTCAACTTGAAACGATATAAATAATCCATCCCTTACTGAACTTTATATTTATTCACTATTGACTTCCATGAGCACAGTTTGATAGATTCCCATTTTTTATTCAGTGGTTAATAATTGATAATTTTGGTACTCAAATATTCCCAGATTTGACCAGCTGGAATTCCCTCCAAATTTTATAATATTTCCCCATCATTCTCTGGTCATTTCTTTGTTTCTGGCATGGCACAATATTCTATGGTAATATTGTTCTTTCCCTGCTATAGCCCTAGAAACAGCTATTTCTCGGGTATTTCTTTCAGTGGTGAATAGTACTTTCCAATGAAAATCAGGGAACTAAGGTCCCCATTACTGGAAAGATGGTTCCGAGGGCTCCTCTGTAGTTAGAAGAAATAAACTCAGTCGGGCATGGTGGTACAGGCCTATAATCCCAGTAGGTGGGAGTAGAAGCAAAGGTTCAAGGCCATTCTCAGAAACTTAGCAAGATTCTGTTTGCAAAAAGCGGGGAGGGGCTTTGAAATATGCAGCATGACAAATTCATAGGATTTTAAATTTGTTAGTGTAGAAAATCTCGATATTGCAGTTGGCAAAGAAAAGTAACAGAATGATAGCACCTTGGATATACAATTTAAAGAGATGAGAATTACTTGAATTCTAGTTAAGAAATTTCTGTCCAATCAAACAAAAATAAATTGCCATCTGTTACCATCTAATGAATGAGCCAAGTTTCTAGCTGATAGTGACAATATGGATACTATTACAAAATCTTGACCAGAAATTAGAGATAGCCACTTCACATATAAAAGTTACTATTTACAGAAGCAAACTCAAGTTTCTAATTTTAAAATATGAATGAATTTTAACTAGAATTTTTATATAAACTCATCATCTTTCTTGTGTTAGTTCAGCTCCTCTGAGGAGCAAATCAGACATGCCAGAAATCTGCTGGAAATGCCTGCGAGGAATTACAGGAGGAGGAGGTAAGAATAGGTGAATGGTGCCCTAGGCCTTATGAAGGTCTGATACCAGCAGAAAAGAGGCCAAGAAAGAACTGAGTAGAAAGGAACTCCTCAGCAGAGCAGCAGCACCCTTATAAGAAAGCCTTTCCTGGGCCAATGGGAAGTCCCCAAGTAAAACTTACCCCTTAGAGGAGCACCCACACACATACCCCAGCAAGAACAGTCCAGCTGTGGTATACCAACCACATGCAGTCATTGGCTGGGGGTAGCGGGGGTGGGGGAGAGTGTGGCCTTAACCCAAACACCAAAATATATCTGCAGGATCCTGTGTGGAACATCGGCTATTCCACACAGGAGGTTTCTAGAGTTTTTTTGTGTCTCTTTTTGGTGCTGGAGGTTGACCCCAGAGACATTCTACCTGTGAGCTGTACCCCTACCACCCTTTTTTTTTTTTTTTTTTAACTCTGAAGCAGAGTCTTGCTATGTTGCTAAGGTTGGCCTTAAACCTGAGATGGGAGATGTGGAATATATACATTCTCTTAATCTCCTGTTTATACTCCTCCTGTCCTGATCTATTCTCTCCTCAAACCTCCACCAACTTCCCATCCTTACTCCTCACTGTTGTCCTTGCATTCCACTTTATTGAAATAAATAGGTGTAACTGAAAAGCCAGTTTCCACATTCTCCTCACATGCACCAGCCTGCTTCCATATGTCAGTAGGCTGCTCCTGTGGCATCCATACTCACTTACTGAAGTACACAGCTCCAACTTCCACTCTTACCGCCCATATCTTCCTCTCTGCAGAACAATTCCCTATATCCTATCTTAAAGCAAGAAGAAATTCTCTAGATTATACATCCTCCTTAGGCTCCACCGCTTTCTCTGTTCCTCCTTACTCCAATCCTTGAAAGCACTGTTCCCACAAGCTGCCTCCAATTCCACTTACCTTGAACTCACTCTAATCAGATTTTCACTGCCTTCTCTCAGGGTCACCACCAGCCACTACATGGCCACATCCTCAATGTACTTGACTGGCATTATTTAGCACAGCTGCTTATGCTCCCTAGGACTAGCTGCACTTGGCTCGAGCACCACGAGGACTCTTCTCCTTCCCACCTCCTAAGCATCCCTTCTGAGGTCCTTCACTGTCACCACTTCATTTCCCACCTCCCCTCCCCTCCAGTTCTGCGGACTCAGCAGGCAAACTACCACTGAGCCCTTTCCTCACCTTCATTTTCCCAACTTTTACACTCTGGAGTGTTAGGGATCAGACTTTGGACTCATCTGTCTACATCCACGTCCCCCTAGGTGATCTTTTACAATAACAGTTTTTGTTTCTGGTACTGAAGGCTGAATCCAGAGGCATTCTACCGCTGAGATAACCCTATTTTATTTTCATTTTCACCACCATGCCCGGCTTAAAGAAATGTTCTTATTACTTACATTGTTCTTGTATGACGAGATTAAAAAAGAAGAAATCTGGGTAAACAGAACGTTCCAACTCAAGAACTTCAGAGTTGAATAAAGTCAACCCATAAAACCATGAGAAATTATAAATAATTGTTCTTGAAGCAAATAGGTTTTAGAGGTTGTCACATAGCAACAGATAACTAATGTACTGCCCAAAGTTCCCCAGAAAGTAGTGGAACTGAGGTTTAAATAACTGATTTCTAATTCTCTTTGTTTTTCTCTATACCAAAACACCTCAAATTATAAAAACGATTTGGCTCAGAAAAACACAAGATGCCAAACTAACAGGAAACCTAGAAAATGACCCAGAAGTCATTTTTAGCAATTCAATTAAGCTAGCTCTCATTTTATTTTTTACAGAATAGGACAATGCTATCTGACCTCTGTTTCTAACAGTTCCGTAATATGAGAAACCATTTTATAATTACTTGGTGCTTAGCTTCCTAGAACAACAAAAAGAAAAAAATTTAGAAAGAAAAAAATATGATAAAGGTGTAAAGGGAGAGGAGGGAGAGGAAGAATGGAGAGGAGGAAGAGGCAGAGAATTTTAGTGTTAAGAATACTTTTTAAAATATACAACAGGACTTCCGGGAAGATGGTGACGGAGAAAAGTGGGGCTTACGAGCCCCGCTAACAACAAATCTCTATTACTACAAAATCAGCACCTTTCATAGTCAGAAAACACCATCAGCAGAGAAACAAAAAATGTAATTACAAGGGACAGAGAAAAGAGGGCTGGAAAAACAAGACACCAGAAAGAAACCAGATCACAGTGTTGAGGCCGGAGCCGCGGCACGGAGTGGCGGGTGCCATCTTTCCTTGCAGCACCAGGCCCCAGAGAGGAGGGGGATTCAGAACAGACCTCAGAGCCACAGAGGAGATACGCTGGCCTCACGGCTGAGGAGGCAGCAGCAGTGCCTTACTGCCGGCGGCAGCGGCGAATTGACCAGGTGGCTCCAGACCAACGCACTCAACAGCCCACCAGGCCCCAGAGAGGAGTGGCGGACAGTGAGCCGAGGTGAGCCGCTGCGGATCAGCCGGGAGGAATTCGGCAGATTTTTCAGCACAGGGAGCATCTAAAGCTCCCAGGGGCTGGGCTCAGCGCACCCTGCAGGGACTCAGAGCAGAACTCAAAAACAGAGAAGAAATACGCCAGGCTTACGGCCGAGGGCGTGGCAGCAGCGCCATATTGCCACTGGCGGCAACAGCAGCGAATTCACCGAGTCCACTACAGCTCCATCAGCGCACTCAACAACAGTGAGTCAAATTGCAGCCACTAGAGAAGAAATCCCAGTACTGCACTCCCAGGGACTTGACCCAGTGGGGGAGTGGCGGTGGCAGAGATACCACACCATAGGAGAACGCCCAACCTGGTACCCCACATGGTCTAAAGTAGCCTCGATTGACTCCCTGGGTCTGAGACTCTGCGATACAACCTAGTAAAGGAATAGTGGGGCCTGAGATACCACAGACTCGAGATCCAGAGCACCTTAAGCGAAGTCGTAGTGACCCAAGGGAAGAACCCAGAGAAGGCACAAACTTCCTAAATCAAGGGAAAGAGGAATAACAATGGAGCAATGAATGCCCACAACCCCACAACTTCAGAACCTGATAAAACAGAAATTCAGAGATTTCTAGAAGATCAAATCAGGAAAATAACTGTAGGAATAATAGAGGTCTTTCAAAAAGAATTCAGAGAGAGCCAAAAAGAGATAAAGGATGCAATTAATGAAGTAAAGGCCTCAATTCAAAGTACAAACAACCGATTAAATCACATGGAGAATAGAATCTCGCTCTTAGAAGATGATCACTCCAAAAATGAACGCATAGTTTCTAAATTAGAAAAAAAATTAGGCAGCAGTAATCTGACATTGAAGAATTATGGGCCCATTTTAAGAGAGCTAACCTAAGAATAACTGGAATAGAGGAGGGAAAAGAAGGTGAAACCAAAGGGATCAACAACCTCGTCAAGGAAGTAATAGCAAACAATTTTCCAAACATAGAGCAAGAGGTTGATACACAGGTCCCCCTTTAGACAGGATCGGAGAAGAGGATCCACACACCACATAATTGTCAAAATGACCAATGTGGAAGCCAAGCAGAGAATCTTAAAGGCAACAAAAACAAAAGGCCAAGTGACATTCAGAGGCAAACCAATTAAAATCACTCCAGACTTCCCAAACCAAGTCATGAGAGCCAGAAGGGCTTGGAGTAACATATTCCAAACTCTGAAAGAAAACAACTTCCAGCCAAAAATTTCCTACCCAGCAAAACTTTCTATCAAATTAGATGGGGAAATAAGAAGCTTCCACGACAAACAGAAACCGAAGGAATTTATGTCTTCAAAACCAGCGCTAGAGAAAATACTCAAAGAGATTAACTACAAAGAAGAATTAGGTAACATACACCAGAACCAGAGAAACAAGATTTTCCATCCAACAGACAACTAAGATTGGTTATCTGTGGGGATTCATTATTTATGTTAGTCTTTTACCTATCTCTAAATTGTATTGTTTGCTTTTATAGTTGTTAATTTTTAGGATTTCTAGTTGGAATATTAATATACCTTCAGATATAGCATTTGGAAATATTTTATCCCATTCTATTAGTAACTGTTAACTCTGTTTACATTGTCTTTGGATATACAATATTTTCTTTATTTTTTTAGGGAGTTTGTTTACTCTTTTGTTGCCTGTGCCATTGAAATCATATCCAAGAAATCACTGCCAATTTCAATGTTGTGAGGTTTTATGACCCAGATTTTCTTCTAAAAGTTTATAGTCTTAAGATTTATATTTAGGTCTTTTATCTATTTTGAGTTAATATTTGTATATGGTGTTAGGTAAGGGTCCGATTTTATTCTTTTTCATGTAATTATTATTTTTCAACAATATTTAGTTAAAAGATTATTATTTCCTCCACCAAATGTTTGTGGAAACCTTGTCAAAAATAACTTGACAATATTTGGAAGGATTCATCTCTAGGCTTTTATTTAACTCCAATGGTTTATATATCTGCCTTTAGAACAGTACTACACTGTTTCAATTATTGTAACTTTATATGGTTTGAAATCAGAAAATATACATCTTCTAGCTTTGTTCTTTTTTGAGATCGTTTTGGGTATCTAGAGTTCATATTCCATATTAGGATAGATTTTTTATCTGAAAAATAAATAAATAAATGTATGATAGTTTCACCTAAAAAAAAAAGAAAAAGAAAAAAATATTCTCTGATAAGAAAGAAAACAAAAAGAAATATTGAAATGTTATCTTTAAGTCATCAAACGCTTGGTATCAGACAAATGAAACTGTTATGTGAGATTATCACTGTTAATTTTGGATAAATTGCTATAATACTAGATGTCAACCACTAAGCCAAGCATGGGAAGGAGGGATGGGGAGGGAGCGGGATGGGGATTGGGTAGGGGCTAATTGGGCGATGTGTGCATGTATGTCTACAAAAGTTTTTTTTTTTTTATCTCATTATGATGTATGAATAGAGTGCGCCAATAAAAAAATTAAAATAAAATAGTCAAAACCAGAAAAAAAAATAAAATATACAACAGTAATAACATCAAGCATTTACATAACACTATGAACCAGGAACTATTCTAAGTGGCTATATTAGTTCAATTGATATTAATACAAATTCTTTTCATAGATGAAGAAATATACACAAGAATAAATGACTTTTCTAAAGTCACATAGTACAAAGCGCAGCTGAAGGTAAATTCAGGCTTTATGCTTCTAGAATTCACGCTTTTAGTGTTTTTAACTACTACATATCTAAATAATTCATAGGATTATTAAATCTGGACTTTTATCTTACTGGAAGTTCCACACTCTGATGCTATATTCTTCTTTAACATGTTCTTTTTAATCATTTTTAATTTTAACCAGAAAAGTAAGATAGCTACATTTATGCTAAAAGAAATCTCACTGACATTTTACTGATAGCTTTTCATGATGTTTAAGCATTTTACTCATCCCAGCCACAAAGTACCTTTCACATTAAATAACATAGACATCCTTTTGGATACCTCAGTTAAAATAAGGCTCTTTGCCTGCTGAGAGGTTAGGCTGGTGCCGGGGCCACTGGCCGGTATCGGAGCCTTCCGTGAGGCAAGGCCGTTATTGAGGCCTCCGAGGCTGGGATCAGAGCCTGCCGAGGGGTTAGGCCGGTGCCGGGGCCAGTGAGGCTGGGATCGGAGCCTGCCGTGAGGCAAGGCTGGTGCTGGGGCCTCCGAGGCCGGGATTGGAGCCAGCTGAGGGGTTAGGCCAGTGTCAGGGCCAGCGAGGCCAGAACCGGGGCCTCCCATGAGGCAAGGCTGCTGCTTGAGCCAGCAAGGTCCACCGGGTAGCCAGGCCACAACTGGGGCCATCAAGAGTGGGATCGGTATTTGCAACGCGGCATGCACAGAGAAATATCACAGAAATTTAAAACCAGATGCTTCCCCTAATCAGCAATAACTAGGAGGAAAGGGGCAATAGGAAGTGGTCGAGCTATTAAAAGGGCCCTATAGTGAAGCAACTAAGGTGACCAATCAGAGGCTATGGAATAGGGGAGGATGGAGCCTCTTTAAAAAGCAGGAGGTACATAAACATATGTATCAAAGTTAATAACCAAACAAGCATGGGATCGAGGGAGGGGGAGGGAATGGGATGGGGGTTGGATGAGAGCTAATTGGATGATGTGTGCTTGTATATCCTCTCAAGTCTTATATTCCAATGTGATGTATGATTATAATGCACCAATAAAATAAATTTAAAAAAAATAAGGCTCTTTATGTGGGAATCATTGTGTGCTTAAATATGACTGACTATACCATCCTTTTATAGAGGCAGTTAGGAAATGAGCTTGACCAGGTATGGGGGTGTATGCCTGTAATTTCTAGTGCTTAGGAGGCTGAGACAGGAAATGGAAGGTTCACAGCCAGCCTTAGCAACCTTGTGAGGCCCTCTGCAACTTAGTAAGATCCTGTTTCAAAAATAAACAATAAAACAGGGCTGGGGGTATAGCTAAGAGGTAGACTGCCACCTCTGGGTTCAATCCTCAGTGCCACACACACAGAAAAAGAACTCAACAAGGATGTGACCATCTACTAGCCAATGGAGTGATTATTCATAAGAACCAATTCCACATTAATAAAATCTTAATCTTATAAATTAAAGTCCTGTATGTGACAAAAGACAAAAAAAAAATCTGAAGTGGACGGATCACAGGTTCACATCCAGCCTCAGCAACTTGTAAGGCCCTCTGCAACTTAGTGAGACAGACCAGACCCTGTTTCAAAATAAAGAATAAATTAGGGTTGGGGTAGAGCTCTAAGGCAATATGACCCTGAGTTCAATCCTCTGTACGACACACATACAAAGAAACTTCTAGAGCTGATAAGGAAATTAAGCAAAGTAATTGGATATAAAAATCAATTTACAAAAATCATTAGCTTTTCTATATACAAACCATGAATCCACAAAAAAAAAAAAAGAAAATTAGATCCCCATCTCTCACTCTGTGCAAAGGTCAACTCCAGATGGATCAAAGACCTAGATATTAGACCAGAAAACTATGCAACTACAAAAGAGAGAAAAAGAAAGTGAGAAAGAAAGAAAGAAAGAAAGAAAGAAAGAAAGAAGGAAAGAAAGAAAGGAAGAAAGAACTGACTCTTCAACATATAGGCACTAGTTAAGACTTTCTCAATTAAGATACCCAAAGCTCAGGAAATAAAAACAAGAATCAATAAATGGGATGGCATCAAATTAAAAAGCGTCTGTAACGTCGGGCGTGGTGGCGCACACTTGTAATCCCCGCGCTTGGGAGGCTGAGACAGGAGGATCGCACGGGTTCAAAGCCAGCCTCAGCTACTTAGTGAGGCTCTCAGCAACTTGGTGAGATCCTGTTTCCAAATAAAACATAAAATAGGTCTGGGAGCATAGTGTGGCGGTAGAAAGCCCCTGGGTTCCACCCCCAGTACCACCAAAAATAAATAAATAAATAAAATAAAAAAGTGTCTGTATAGCAAAGGAAACAAGGGTCTGAAGAGAGAGCCTACAGAATGGGAGAATATCTTTGCCAGCTACTCCTCTCATAGAGGACTAATATTTATAATGTAAAAATAATTCCAAAACTTTTTTTTTTTTTTTTTTTGGTGGTACTGGGGGTGGAACCCAGAGGCTTTCAACCTCTGGGCTATACTCCCACACCTTTTTGTATATTTTATTTGGAAACAGGGTCTCACTAAGTTGCTGAGAGCCTCACTAAGTAGCTGAGGCTGGCTTCGAACCCGTGTGATCCTCCTGTCTCAGCCTCCCAAGCGCGGGGATTACAAGCGTGCGCCACCACACCCGGCTATTTTCTAAAACTTTTTTAAAAACCCAAATAACCCAATAAAAAAATGGGTAGCCGGGCATTGTGGAGCATGCTTGCAATCCCCGGAGACAGGAGGATCATGCAAGTTCAAAGCCAGCCTTGCTGGCTTAAGAGACCCTGTTTCCAAATAAAAATATAAAAAATAGGTCTGGGAGTGTAGCCCGGAGATAGAAGAGCTTCCAGGAACCCAATACCACCCAAAAAGGGGGGGGGGTGTATAACAGAATAGATACTTTAGATACTTCTCAAAAGAATAAATATGATCAGCCAATAAATATATTTAAAATGCTCAAAACCCCTGGGCCATCAGGGAAATGCAAATCAAAACTTCCCTGAGATTCCATCTAATTTCAGTTAGAATGGCAATCATCAAGAATATATACAACAACAAATATAGGCAAGGATATGGGAAAATAGGAATTCTTATACACTGTTGATAGAATTGTAAATTATTACAACCACTATGGAGATCCATTTGGAGGTTTGTCAAAAACCTACGAATGAGCTGGGCTTGGTGGTTGATGCTTGTAATCCCAGTTCTTGGAAGGTTGAGACAGGAGGTTCCAGACAGCCTGTTACTTAGTGAGGCACTGTTTCAAAATAAAGAATAAAAAAAATCAAACTAGGGGTGTAGCTCAGAGGTAGATGCCCCTGGGTTCCATCCCCAGCATGCACGCACGCACACACACACACACACACACACACACACACACACACACACACACACACCCTAGCAATGAAACCACAATATGACCCAGCCATTTCTTGACCTTGTTCCTAAAAAGTCAGAATACTCTAGAATACTCTAGGGATACACACATACCCATGTTTATAGCAGCACAGTTCACAATAGCCAAGTTATGGAATTAACTCTGGTGTTCATTAACAGATGAATGGATAAAGAAAATGTGGTAAATACACACAATGGATTCTACTCAGCCATAAAAAACAAAATCATGTCATCTGCAAGAAAATGGATGGAACTGCAGAGTATTATGCTAAGTGAGATTAGTCAGTCTCAAAGTCAAGAGAGGTATGTTTTCTCTGGTATGTGAAAGCTAAAGGAAAAATAGCAAACATAAAGGACATTAAATAACATAAGGAAAGACTTGTAGAGTAGCTGCAGAGGTTTAGGGCAGGGAGTTAAGAAGGGGAAAAGAGAAAAGGAAATATAGTTCAAAAAATACTATGGCAATATGCAAAGAATTACTCTCAATCTCATTAACACATGTAGGCAGGGGAGAGAGGGTGAGATGTAGAGAGAAATACACTGAGAGCTGTGTACATGCATATTTTCATTACATTGAATCGCACTATGATGTTAAATGCAATGTACTAATAAAATATTTATTTATGCATTCATTCATTTATTCATTCATTCATTTTTTAGTGCTAGGGATTGAACCCAGAGGTATTATACCTCTGAGCTACACCTCCAGTACTACTATATTTTATTTTGAAACAGGGTCTAAGTTATGGAGGGCATCAGGAGGTTCCTGAGGCTGGCCACAAACCTGTGGTATTACTGTCTCAGCCTCCCAAGTACAGGTGTGTGCCACCCAACCCTGCTAAAGTAATTTTTTTAAAAGAATACACTCAAGCCGGGCGTGGTGGCACACACTTGTAATCCCAGCATTCGGGAGGTGGATGGGAGGATGGTTGTTCAAGGACAGCCTCAGCTCCTTGAGGCCCTTCCCAACTCAGTGAGACCCTGTTTCAAAAATAAAAGACTAAAAACATAGGGCTGGGGGTGTGGCTCAGAGGTAAAAGGCCCCTGAGTTCCATCTCCAGTACCACAAAAAAAGAAAGAAAAGAAAAAAAAAGAAAAGAAAGAAAGAAAGAAAAGAAAAGAATACATTCAGCTGGGTGCGGTGGAGCACCCTTGTAATCCCAGCATTGGGGAGGCTGAGACAGGAGGATCACAGTTCACTGACAGCCTCAGCTACTTAGTGCAGCCCTTTGCAACTCAGTGAGACACTGTTTCAAAATAAAGAATAAAAAAATAGGGCTGATGGTATTGCTGGGTTGGCCTCAAACCTAGGATCCTCCGGTCTCAGCCTCCAAAATTGGAATTACAGGAGTGTGCCACCATGCCCAGATATACTAGTTACTGTTATTAAAAAATGTTAACTGACTTGTTATAGTCAGATTCTTTACTAAACATTTTACACTGGGACTGGGCGAGTAGTTCAGTTGTAGAGTACTGCCTAATATGCAATAAAGCCCTGGGTTTGAACTCTAGCACTGGAAAAAAAAAAAAAAGTTTTACACTGATTACCTCAATCCTAACAAAAACCCTCTGAGACAGCTTCTACATCATCTCATTTTAGAGACGAGGCGGCAAAAGCATGGAATTAACTTTTAAAGGGCTGTCAGTAAGGGGAGGGGGGAAGGTATAAACAAAGACCAAGCGTCTCATCGCTATGCTCAAAAATCATTTTTGTTTTATAAAGTATGAGATGTTGCTATGAAACACATTGTTTAATCAGAAGCCCACAGACATACCTTACTAAACACATGGGCCATTAGACACTGATTCATCACAGGATGTCTCAGAATTTCACAGGCGAAGGAGCACGCTGTTTCTTTTACAGTTCTAAGGATTGACGCCAGACTTCACACTTGCTAAACAAATGCTCTACCACTGAGCCACACCCTTAGTCCTTTTTATCTTTTATTTTAAGAGAGTCTCACTAATTTGCCCAGGCTGGCCATGAACTTGCCATCCTCCTGCCTCAGCCTCCCAAGTAGCTGAGATTACAGGCCTGTTCCACCATGCCTGGTAAGTATATGGCTTCTTTTTTTTCTTTTGGGTGCTTTTGTTGTTATTGTTGTTTTAGAATACTATTGGGCATTGAACCCAGAGACATTCTACCTCTGAGATATACCCCCCTACACTCTATTTTATTTTTTTCCATAACTGGGGATGGAACCCAGGGGCATTGTAGCACCGAGCTACACCTCCAGCCCTAATTTTTAGTCTTTTTATTTTTGTAACAGGGTCTCACTGAGTTGCGAAGGGCCTAAGTAGTAGATGCTGTCTGCGAACTGCAATCCTCTGGCCTCAGCCTCCTGAATGCTGGGATTACAAGCATGTGCCACCATGCCCAGCTTCCAATTGTTTTTTTTATTTGGAAACGCTCTAAGTTGCTGAGGGCCTCGCTGAGGTTGACCTTAAACCTGTAATCCTCCTGGTCTCAGCCTCCCAAATCCTAGGAATACAGGTTTATGCCATTAAATCCAGCTAGCACACCAATTTTTTTAAATTCATTTATTTTGTACTGGGGACTAAACCCAGGGGCATCCTACCTCCGAGCTACACACCCAGGCCTATTTTTATTTTTATTTTTGAAACAGGGTCTCACTATGTTGATGAGTCTCAGTACTTGCTGAGGCTGTCTTTGAACCTGGGATCCTCCTGTCTCAGCCTCTCAAATACTGGGATTACAGGTGTGTGTCATCATGCTCAGCTAGCGTACCAGCTCTTAAAGGCAAACTTTTTTTTTTAAACAGATCAACAAATTTACTATTTTTCTTTCACTATTTTTCTGCATAACAATTTATGACATAATGTTAAATGTCTAGAAAATTTTCACAAATAATACAAAGTATTCATATAATGCTCTGAACAACATTCCCAAATGTTAACATATTATTCTACTCCTTCTCTCTCTATTCTATACACACAAATATAATTTGTCAGAAAAATTACATATTTCTGAACCATCTCATATTTAAGTGGCAGACAATACCTTCTTTACCCCTAAATGTTTTATTTAGTGTGTACTTCTTAAAAACAAGGGGACTCTCACCTAACTACAGTAGATTCATTAAAATCAGAAAATTAAACCAGGCATGCTAGCTCACAACTGTAATCCTAATACTTGAGAGGCTGAGACAGGAGAATCGCAGGTTCATGGCCAGTCTCAGCTGCTTATGAAGCCCTCTACAACTTAGTGAGACCCTGTTTCAAAATAAAGAATAAAATAGGGCTGGGAGTGCAGTTCAGAGGTAAAGGCCCTGGGTTCAACTCCCAGTACTAAAAAAAAAAAAAAAGGAAAATAACATTAGATCAATACTATTATTTAAACTTTACCAACTGTCCCTTCATAGTAAGGAACAAACTAAAAAACTGAATCCCAGACTCCTATTTCTTTAGTTTTGCTTATCTTGAATAGCTCTTCAATACTTCTGTATTCTTAAAAACACAACAACAACAACAACAACATCATGAAAGTCACAGATCAGTTGTTTTATAGATAGTGGCTCAATTTGTGTTTACCTATTATTTCTTCATAAAAAGATTTAGTTTAACTATACCAAACATTTCCTCTTAGGAACACCAGGGAAATGACACTCTTGTGTATATAATTTCTAAAAGTACATATCAAAAAACATTCCTACCACTAATTTTCAAGGAGCACTTTTTAATGCTTCTCTAAATAAACTGTTATATGCTGGTATAATCAAATAAATGTAGAATTTGGAGTCACAGAATTCAGGTCCCAACTCTGATAGTTACAACCTGTATAAACTTTATTACAGCCTCAATTAGCAAACGAGGGCCTGCTATGGTTGGATATATTTTGCACTCAAAGGTTCATGTGCTGCCTGCTTGATCCCCCGGGTGGCAATGTGGTGGTAGTGGAACTTTTAAGAGGTGATGCCTGGTGGAGGTGATTAGGCTTAGGAGCACTACCTTCATAAAGGGACTAATACTGGCCTGTAGAAAAGGGGTGGGTTTGTAGAAGTGGATTCTTTCTTCAAGAACAGATTGTTAGAGAAAGACCCAGCCTGGTACTCCTTAGCTCCTGCTCCCACACTGTCCCTCCACGCGGTGCTGGTTCCCTTTCACCTTCCTGTCATGTCATCACACAGTAAGGGAGGCCTCTCCACAATGCTAGTACAGTCATGTCTGGGTATCTTCCAGCCATCAGAGTTGTGTGGCAAAGAAACCTCTTTACTGATAGCAAAACAAAATGGACTAAGACAGGGATATACTTGCTTTCTAGATTATTGTGCCAAAAAAATTAAGTAAGCACTGGGCACATAATTAATCTCTTACCCGAAAAACTTCTAAAATTAAGAGTGTTTGAGCCGGGCGTGGTGGTGAATGCTTGTAATCCCCACGCTTGGGAGGCAGAGACAAGAGGATCGCGCAGGTTCGAAGCCAGCAGCATTGGCTTAAGAAACCCTGTTTCCAAATAAAAATATATTAAAAAAAAAAATAGGTCTGGGAGTGTAGGCTGGAGGTAGAAGGGTTTCCAGGAACCCCAGTACCACCAAAAAAAAAAAAAAAAAGTGTTTGAGTAATTTTCCCAGGGTTAATAAATGACAGCAACATAAGAAAAACTTAGGCTTAAATTTTAAACCTTATGAGAAATAAAATAGTGCTGATAATATTTACATGTGTGCCTCATCTCCTCTATTAGGAAGAGTAGAACCGGACATAGTGGTGCATGCTTGTAGTTCCAGCATTTGGGAGGCTGAGACAGGAGGCTCAAGGTTCACGAAAGCCTCAGCTACTACTTGGTGAGGCCCTTTGCAACTCAGTGAGTCCCTGTTTCAAAATAAAGAATAAAAAATAGGGCTGGGGGTGGAGCTCAATGTAGAACACCCGTGGGTTCCATCCCCAGTACTGCTTTAAAAAAAATAATAAAAGCCAGGCGTAGTGGCGCACGCTTGTAATCCCTGTGCTTGGGAGGTAGAGACAGGAGAAACACGCAGGTTCGAAGCCAGCCACGCTGGCTTAAGAGACCCTGCTTCAAAAAAAAAAAAAAAGTATAAAATAGGTCTGGGAGTGTAGCCAGAGATAGAAGGGCTTCCAGGAACCCCAGTACCACCAAAAACAAAATAATAATAATAATAAAGAAGAGTGGAAGGTCTTTTTAAGATCAGGGCTCCCCCTACAGAATAGGAGAAAATCTTTGCCAGCTTTACTTCTGACAGAGGATTAATATCCAGAATATATAAAGAACTCAAAAAACTTAACAAAGAAAATCAATAAACAGGCAAATAAACTAAAACTTTTCTCAAAATAATAAATTCAAATGGCTAGCCAGGTATAGGGGCACACATTTTGAATCCGGGTCCTTGGGAGACTAAGACAAGTACTGATAGTACTCAGGAGGTTTGTTCAAGGACAGCTTAGAGACCATGTCTCAAATTTAAAAAAAATAAAAAATAAAAAGAGATGAGGGGCCGGGCATAGTGGGGCACACTTGTAGTCCCAGCATTCAGAAGGTTGGAGACCAGAGGATCACAGTTTACAGACAGCCTCAGCTACTTAGGGAGGCCCTTTGCAACTCAGTGAGACCCTGTTTCAAAAATAAAAGCCGGGCGTGGTGGCGCACGCTTGTAACCCCAGCATTCGGAAGGCTGAGACAGGAGGATCACGGTTTGCGGACAGCCTCGGCTACTTAGTGAGGCTCTCTGCAACTCAGTGAGACCCTGTTTCAAAATAAAGAGTAGCCGGGCATGGTGGCGCATGCTTGTAATCCCTGCGCTTGGGAAGCTGAGACAGGAGGATCGCACAGGTTCAAAGCCAGCCTCGGCTACTTAGTGAGACCCTGTTTCCAAATAAAATATAAAAAAATAGGTCTGGGGGTATAGCCCAGAGGTAGAAAGTCTCTGGGTTCCACCCCTAGTACCACCAAAAAAAAAAAAAAAAAAAAAAGGGAAAAAAAATGGGGGAGAGAATGTAGCTCAGAGGTCAAATGCCTCTGGGTTCCATCCCCAGAACCAAGAAAGAAGAAAAAGAAAGAATATAAACTGGGCTGGGGGTATAGCTCAAAGGTAGAATGCCCCTGGGTTCCATTCCCAGTACTGCAAAAATAAAATAAAAATAAAAATACTAAAAAAATAGGGCTGGGAGTGCAGCTCAGGTACAATGCCCCTTGGTTCTATTCCCAGTACCAGAGGGGGTGGGGGGTATGGGGTGGAGCCAGGAGTGGTGGCACAAGCTTGTAATCCCAATACTTGGGAAGCTGAGACAGGAGAATCATGTGACCAACCTCAGCCACTTGGTGAAACCCTCCACAACTTAGTGAATTCCTGTTTATTCAAAACAAAGAATAAAAAATAGGCTTGGGGTATAGCTCAGAGGTGGAATGTCCCTAGGTTCAATCCCCAGCACCACAAAAAAAGGGGGGTAGGGATGTAGCTCAGAGGTAGAATGCCCCTGGGTTTCATCTCATTATCACACACACACACAAAAAAAGAAATACAAATGGTCAAGAAATATATGAAAAAAAGTTCGACATCCCTAGCCATCAGAGAAATGCAAATCGGAACTACACTTGAGGTCTCATCTCACTCCAGTTAACAAAGGATGGCAATTATCAAGTATACAAATAATAGCCGGCATGGTGGCACATGCCTGTAATTTCAGTACTTGAGAGAATGAGACAGAAGGATTGCCAGGATCAAGGGCAGACTCCACAACTCAGATCCTCAGCAACTTAGCAAAACCCCACTTCAAAATTAAAAAAAAAAAAGTCTGGTGAGGTAGTATACACCTATAATCTCTGTACTTGGGAGGCTAAGAAAGAAGGATAGTAGGTTTGAGGACAGCCTCGGCAACTAGTGAGATTCTCATCAACCAAGCAAGACCCTGTTTAAAAAAAAAAATCAGGGCTGGGCTAAATCCCCAATACCACACAAAAATAAAATAAAATAAAATTAAATTAAAAGGGCTGGGGTATAGCTTGGTGGTAGAATGTCCCTAGGTTCAACCCCCAGTGCCAAGAAGTTCATCTTACATTCCTGTAAGATAACTGGCAATTCATAGCAACAGAAAACAGTGGCCTAGAGCCTGCAGCAGTCTCAATGGTCTGGAAAACAAAAACCTAAGGTTTAGAACCTGCCAAAGTTGAGGGCCCTTGGTAGATACCCCACGCTTTTCAAGTGAAATCCCAACAGGTTACACCCTAGGAACAAGTGCAAATTGAAACAAACCAGTCTCCCTTGGAATAATCTGTACTTTCATAATACAACTGAATTCAGTCTCGAAGAAGATATTATCATCATCCAAAGTCCCTGGCACAGCCCTGTCAAAAAGGACTTCTGCAATGAAGACACTCTCTGTATGTACTGTCCACACCATCCACCAGTATATGTAGCTACTGAGCATGTCAGATGGAACAATGCCAGAGAGGAAGTGAAAACTTTAATGTATTTCAAGTTTACACTTAAATAGCCACAAGAGATTACTGGTTACCATATTGAACAGCACAGCTCAAGAGTTTTTCATATCAAGTCTAGTGCTAAAAAACAAAGTTATCAGCCTAACAAGAAATATAATCAAATTCCAAAATCCAAAGGTGGTAAAGAAATGAATGGAAGCATCTCCAAAGTTGTGCAACTATTGAAGTTTAGATACGGAGACTTTAATAAAAAAAAAAATGTTCAAAAAAAAAAAATGGATGAAATGAACCAGGTGTAGTGGCACACACTTGTAATCCCAGTACTGTGGAGTCTGAGACAGGAGGATCGCAGGTTCATGGCCAGGCTCAGAAATTTAGTGAGACCCTTATTCAAAATAAAAAATAAAATAGGGCTGAGGGTGTAGCTTAGAGGTAGACTGTCCCCGGGTTGTATCCTCAGTACCACAAAAAGAAAGAAGAAAAAAAGAGAAAGTGAATGAGATGATAAAAAATTTCAGCAGAAATCAGAATCTATATTTTAAGAAAATAAATTCAACATATGAATACTCATCTTGACTTCAAATACCAGTTGTATATTTTACTGTATACAAAATTTACCTCCCCTGAAAGAACTTTAGTACATTTTCTGTTGCTAATAACACAATACCATGGTAATGTATGATATGAAGAAAAGACATTTGTTCTAGCTTGCAATTTTGATCCAGGGTAAAAGGTGCCACATCCAGTGTTGTCTTTCTTTCTAGCACTAACCCAAAGTAGCACAGGGCATTGCATAGCAAGAGACAAGGAGTACTGGATAGACCTAGCCAAACTAGCCTGGATAGCAGACTCACTCGAGAGATAACCTATGAATTCATTAATTGGATGAGTGGATTAATCTATTCATAAAGGCACAGTCTGGACACCTTTTAAAGTTCTACCAGATCCCATGGGGGTTTTGTTTATTTGTTTGTTGTTAGTGTTTTATTTTGGGCAGTGTTGTTAATCACTCAGCTTTGCACATGCTAAGCAAGCACTTTACCACTGAGTTACACTCCAGCTCTTGTCCCAGTTCTTAATATCTCTTGATGGGGATTAAATTTCAACATGAATTTCAGAGGAAACGAGCCATGTACAAACAACAAACAAACACTAAACCATAAATAGGCATTAAGTTCTATTACACAATAAACATGCTGAAATGTTTACTGGCACAATATACTGATGTCTACACTTTTTTTTTTTTTTTTTTGGTGGTGGTGGTGGTGGTACTAGGAATTGGGCCCAGGGGCGGTCTTCCTCCAAGTTACTCTCCAACCTTATTTTATTTTTTATTTATTTTTTTGTTTTTGTTTTTGGTGGTACTGGGGTTCATGGAAGCCCTTCTACCTCTGGGCTACACTCCCAGACCTATTTTATACTGTTTTTTTTTTTTCCCATTTGGAAACAGGATCTCTTAAGCCAGCGCGATCCTCCTGTCTCCACCTCCCAAGCGCGGGGATTACAAGTGTGCGCCACCACGCCCGGCTATTTTATTTGTATTTTGAAACAAGGTCTCACTAGGTTCATGAGAATCTCACTATTTGCAGAGGCTGTACTCAACCCAGGATCCTCCTTTCTCAGCCTCCCATGTACTGAGATTATAAGCATGTACCATCACACCTGGCTACATTTTATTCTGAATTTCCTTTGCCTTATAGAATATTGATTGAAGCCTGCCATAATTGTTCATGCGTGTAATCCCAGTACTTGGGAGACTTAGAAAGGAAGATCACAAATTCAGGACTGCCTCCACAAAGTAGTAAAACTCTTGGCAACCTACTAAGACCCGTGTTTTAAAAAAACAAAAAATAGGTGCCAAGAAGAAGCTGAGTATCTCCTTTCCAGCCACTGGCTGCCAGAAACTCATTGGAGTGCCGATGAAGGCAACTTTGTACTTTTTACGAGAAGTACAGGGCCATAGAAGTTGCCACTGGTACTATGGGTAAAGATGGAAGGGTTATGTGGTCCAAATCAGAGGTGGGAACGACCAACAAGGTTTCCCCATGAAGAAGGGTGTCTTGACCCATGGCCATGTTTGCCTACAACTGAGCAAGGGGCCTTCCTGTTATAAACCAAGGAGAACTGAAGAGAGAAAGCACAAAGCTGTTCAGGGTTGCATTCTGGATGCCAATCTAAGTGTTATCAACTTTGTTATTGTAAAAAAAAAAAAAAAAGGAAGGATATTCCTGGACTGACAGATACCACTGTGCCTCGTCGCCTGGGGCCCCAAACAGCCAGCAGAATCAGAAAACTTTTCAATCTCTTCAAAGAAGACAATGTCCACCATTATGTTGTCAGAAAGCCCTTAAACAAGGAAGGTAAGAAATTCAGGACCAAAGCACCCAAGAATCAGAGTCTTGTTATTCCACATGTCCTGAAACACAAACACCAGTGAATTGCTCTGAAGAAACAGTGTACTAAAAAAAAAAAAAACAAGGAAGAGGCTGCAGAGTATGCTAAACTCTTGGCCAAGAGAATGAAGGAAGTCAAAGAAAAATGTGCAGGCCGTACTCCCTGAGAGCTTGTACTTCTGAGTCCAGTCAAAATGAGAATTTTTAAGTGTACAAATAAGATCAAACCTTAAAAAAAATTTTTTAAAGGGCTAAGGGTATAACTTGGAGGTAGAATACCCTGGGTTTAATCCCCAGTAAAACACAAACACACACACATACGCGCGCACACACACACACACACACACACACACACACACACAAATGAATAGAGGTGAATACATAAAGCAAATGCAAAATGTTAGCTGTTGAATTCCAGTGATAATTATATGCACCTTCCATAGATCTCTTTTCATATTTTTATAATACATTTTAAAAAGTTTCAAAGTAAAATGGAAAAAATTAAAAAGAGCATGGGGGTAGAGAAAACATCAAATCACAGAAAATTACTGTTGTGTTTTTTTTTTTTTTTTAACATGTCTGTGGATGGAACCCAGGGGCATTTGACCTCCAAGCTACACTTCCTGCCCTATTTTTTTATTCTTTATTTTGAAACAGGGTCTCACTAAGTTATGGAGGACCTCACTAAGTAGCTGAGGCTGTCTGCGAACTGTAATCCTCCGGTCTCAGCCTCCCAAATACTGGGATTACAAGTGTACGCCACCACCCGGCTAAGAAAATCACTTTTAAAGTTGCTATATAAAACTGAGATACTAAAGGAAAGAAAGAAAACAAGTTAAGAGAAATACTTACAGAGATGCTGCTTGATAATTTTCTAAAACTGATTAAAAAAAACTACTAAAAACCTCAGATTCAAATACATTCTATAAACCCTAAGCAGAATCTATCTCTTCACTTCTCTCCTTCTCCCTCTGTCCCCACTCCCCACCCACACACATACACATTAAACTTAACTGCACGCTTGTAATCCCTACGCTTGGGAGGCGGAGACAGGAGGATCACGCAGGTTCGAAGCCAGCCGTGCTGGCGTAAGAGACCCTGTTTCAAAAATATAAAATAGGTCTGGGAGTATAGCCCGGAGGAAGAAGGGCTTCCAGGAACCCCAGTACCACCAAAAAAAAAAAAAATAATAATAAAGAATAATGCTTAAATGGGGGGGTGGTAACATCATCATCAATCAAGAAGAACATTTTCTATAGAAATAATGGATGTCAGAGAATAATATTCTTAAGGTATTGAGAAAAATACTTAAAGAAAAATATACTTTGAAAATGAAAGTTTTCACCAGAAACTGACAGAATCTAAAGTTCATCTAGAAATACAAAAGATCACAAACAGCTCCTTAAAGAAGAACCAGAAAAATTTACACTATCAGGTATCATGACAACAGCAGCAGAACAGAAAAACTGAATAGAACAGAAGCGAGTATAAAAATAGACCCCAGATATAAGGTCACCTCATTTATGACAAATCTGTCACTCCCACGCAGTAGAATAACAAATGGTATTCAGATAAGGGATACCAACATAATAGTGCGTCTTAATCTTTACCTCAAACCATATACAAGTAGCTTCAAATATGAAAGGTAAAATAAAAGATTTCAGAGAAAATATCTTAGTTGTCATAGAGTAGGTGAATATTTCATAAATAGGATACAAATAGTATCAATCATAAAAGAACATTTTTGAAGAATAAAACAATTTTAAACTACATTAAAATTAAAACCATCTAAGAAAAGCTTAAGAGAGTGAAAAAGCAAGCCACAGCATAGAAGATATTTCCCCCAAAGTTTCATATTGAGAATATATTTTAAATTAACTCATATATACACATTCCTAAGAATAAAACAATCAAACATATTGAAAAATAGACAAAAGACAATAAAACAACACAAAGAAGTCAATAAACATGGGTGGTAGTTATGTTAGTGTGTTTATATGCTGAATGTTTTGTTGTTGCTCTTTGTTTTGCTATTGTTCTTGTTACTGCTGCTGTTGTTGGGTAACAAAGGTTGAACCTAGAGACATTCTACCTTTGAGCTACAATCCCAGCCCTATTTTATTTGGAAACAAGATCTCACTAAGTTGCTGAGGGCCTCACTGAAATTTTCAAGGCTAGTCTTGAACCTGCAATTTTCCTATCTCAGCCTCCTAAATACTGAAATTACAGGCATGAGTCACCATGTCTGGCCACATTTTAAAATTTATCAAGCCATATACTTAAAATCTGTGTACCAGAAAAAGAGTTTACAAAAAAAGTGGGTACATTAATCATTATTACCACAAATGCAACTACATTTTATAATATTCAAAGATTCTGCTCTGGAGAACAGCACATATACCAAAAGTAGACAGTCAAAGAATAACTACGAAATAACTCTCAGTAACACACGCGTTATTTGATTTATTTACTGTGTGTTTCTGGGGATTGAATCCAGAGGTGTTCTGCCTCCAAGCTACACCCCCAGCTTTAACATTTCATTTTTCACTTTGAAATAAGGTTTCACTAAGTTGCTGAGGGCCTTGCTAAATTGCTAAGGCTGGCCACAAACCTGTGATCCTCATGTCTCAGCCTCAAGTACTGGGATTATAGGTTTGGCCAACATGCCCAGCTATGGTTTTCTTTTAAACCATGCCACTCTTCTTCTTTATAGCTTCTAAGTATAAAATATATACAACGTCCAAAGACTATATTAAGTGCTTTACATAGCATTGTGGATTTGCCCTTCACAACAACCTTTGAGGTAGCTATTATCATCATCATTTTACAGATGAGTAAACTGAGTCCAGAAAGATTAAACAGTTTGCTGGGGGATGACACAGTTAAGTGGTAGAACAAGAATAATAAACATGTGAATAAATATGGTTACATAATTAGCTACTTGTCATAGTTTAGCACCAGACACAAGTATGTTCCATTTGTTTTATGACTTAAATCCTATCCCTATTTTAAACAGGATACCCAATACCTCATGAATCATTACAAAGTATAAACTTTTCTTAGATGCCCTTAAAATGAATACTGTCATGTCCAAATTCTGCAGTGTTAAAACCCTGTTAAAATGCAACAACATACTGCAATCCAGAGCAAACAAAATCTAATTAATTAAACACCTTCTATTATATTGCATAGTTCTGCCACCATATTATTCAAAAAACTTCTCTCAATGAATTTATTCTAATGAATACTTTCACACATATTTATATTTGAAAAGGCTATCCTGTTTTCAGATGACTTTTTAAATCATGGATTGTCTATTTCTACAATTACAATGTACCATTTACAAACAAACTATATATATATATTTTTTTTGGGGGGGGTGGTACTGGGGGTGGAACCCAGAGACTTTCTACCTCCGGGCTATACTCCCAGACCTTTTTTTATATTTTATTTGGAAACAGGGTCTCGCTAAGTTACTGAGAGCCTCACTAAGTAGCTGAGGCTGGCTTCGAACCCATGCGATCCTCCTGTCTCAGCCTCCCAAGCGCAGGGATTACAAGCGTGCGCCACCACGCCCAGCACAAACTATATCTTTAAATTCAAAGGATATATATTTTTTCATTTTGCTATTACTCAGTCAAATACATTCACAAAAATGCATATAAAAGTTACAAAAAAGGGGTGTGTGTGTGTGTGTGTGTGTGTGTGTGCGTGCGCGCGCACGTGCGCGTGTGTTACTGGGAGTGGAAACTAGAGGCTTTCTACCTCTGGGGTATACTACCAGACCTATTTTTATATTTTATTTGGAAACAGGGTCTCACTAAGTTGCTGAGAGCCTAAGTAGCTGAGGCTGGCTTCGAACCTGCACGATCCTCCTGTTTCAGCCTCCCAAGCACCGGGATTACAAGCGTGCGCCACCACGCTCGGCTCCAAAAAAGTTATTTCTGTTGATGTAATAGCAATTCTCACTTAATACTGAATTTCAGTTGTCTCTTCTATAATGTAATTCAACTAAGTATCTACGAAAATGTATTTTAAAAAAATTATTTGCTTCTACATCATAATAGAATTGTAATAGGTCGATAATTTGTTTAGCCTTGAGGGGGAGAAATATACATGCATTCCACATTCCTAATGCTAGAGAACATTCTGATACAAAATGAAATCACTTCCTACCATAGCAAGACTGGACAACCGAGAGATTACTGATGTCAAAACAGAGATCAGGGCTCATGTTATCAGAGATGAACTATAAAATCTACTGAAAGTTAACAAATGCTTCCTGAGGACAGAAACTACTGTTTGCATTGTTTTTAATTACTGAAAACTCTTTTAAATTAACCTTGTCACTTTTTTCCAATTGTGTATAATTGTATAAACTGTTACAGAGCCAAAGGCATGCCATAATCTTGATACATTGCAATTAGGTTTCTAAGAAATACTTATATAAGAATAAAATTGGGCCCCTAATTCACACTAAAATTTAATTCAAATCAAAAGGATAAGTTTAAAAACAAACTATAATTTGTTAGAAATAAACACAGGGAGAAATCTTCATAACCTCGACTTTGACCAAGATTCCTTAAATTTATGCCATAGGCATGGGCAGTGAAAGAAAAAAATAGGCCAGACTTTATTAAGAATAAAAATTGTGTGCATTAAGAAAAAAAAAGAGCTAGGCATGGTGGCGCATGCTTATAATCCCAGTACTTGGAAGACTGAGACAGGAGGATTGCACAGGTTCGAAGCCATCTGAGCTACTTAAGTGAGATCTTATTTACAAATAAAATATAAAATAGGTCTGGGGTGTAGCTTGGAGGTAGAAGACCCCTGGGTTCTGTCCCCAGTTTAAAAAATAAAAAAGAAAAAGAAAACCCATAAAATGGGAGGAATATTTACAAATCATATCTAATGGGTTAGCATCCAGAATAGAGAAAGAACCTCATTAACTCAATAAGAAAAAATAATAATCCAATGTTCACAGCAGCATTATTTTCAAAAACCAAAAGGTGAAAATAGCCAAAGTGCCTATCAATGGATGAATGGATAAATAAAATATGGTATATATATATTCAATGGGATATTATTCAGCCATAAAAAGGAACAAAGTTCTGCTAAATAGCACAGCACAAATGACCTTGAAAACATTAGATAAGTGAAAAACTCAGACACAAATGGAAAATATCTTATGATTCCATTTACTTAAAGGATCTAGAATTGATAAACTCATACTCTAATTGAAAATAGTTAAGAGGCTACTGGGGGCTGGTACATAGAGATTAAAATAGTGAGAAGTTATTGCTTATTATACAGAAAATTGTACACTTGAAAAATGATAAAATAATGGCATACAATTGTACAGTTGAGAAATGGCAAAATAAAGCTGGGTGTGGCAGTGCACACATGTAATCTCAGTACTTGGGAGGCTGAGACAGGTGGAATTGGGTTCATTGCCAGCCTCAGCTACTTAGTGAGGCCCTCCACAACTTAGTAAGACCCTGTTTCAATATAAAGAATATTAAAAAAATAGGGCTGGGAGTGTAGCTTGGAGGTAGTTCAATCCCCAGTACAGAAAAAAAAAAGGTAAAATAGTGAATTATAATAATAGGTGTGATGGTGCACACCTGTAATCATAATACTTCAGAAGCTGAGATAGGAGGATCGATAGTTCACAGACAGCCTCAGCAATTTAGCAAGACTCTCAGCAACCTATAAAAAAAAGGGCTGGGTGTGTAGCTTAGAGGTGGAATGCTTTCATGATTAATCCCCACTGCCACCAAAAAAGAGCACAAATTGTATATATTTAACAGAATATTTGAAAAAAGCATCAAGGAAATGGAGAAAAGGTGCCAAGCCTGTCTAACCTTAACTAAGCAGAGAAATTAAAGTATATATGTGATTATACACCATTATGGTCTCAAACAATTCAAAACATGTCTCAAACATTACAGGATGAACTGGAAAAGGAGAGATTACAGATCATAAAATGAATTGCTAGCCAGGTGTGGTGATGTATGCCTGTAATCCCAGTACTTGCGAGACTGAGACAGATAGATTGCAGGCCTGAGAACAGTCTCCTGTTTCAAAATAAAAAATAAAATAGGCTGGATGTATAGCTGAGAGGCAGAATGTCCCTGGATTCAACCCCCAGTTCCAAGAAAAAAATAAACAAATACATATCATAAAGGACTGGGCCAATAAAGTATTAAATATATTTTATAAAATTAAGCTGCGCATGGTGGCACATGCTTATAATCCCAGTACTTGGGAAGCTAAGACAGGACAATCACAGGTTTTCTGCCAGCCTCAGCAACTTAGTGATGGCATTGGTAACTTAGTGAGACCCTGTTTCAAAATAAAAGAATAAAATAGAGCTGGAGGTGTAGCTTGGAAATAGAATGTCCTTGGGTTCCATCCTCAGCACAAAATAAATAAATAAATTTAATAAAATTATAAAATGGAACCACTATTTAAAAGGAAAAATTGTTCCTGTTTTACTTCAAACCCTATTCTATTTTTTCTGACAATGAGCCATTACTTTCATAATTTAAAAATATTTAATCAAATACATTTCATTCATTCTACTAAATTTTAGACACAAAATTTTTTTGTAATTCACAGTGTTTTCTTGGGGGAAAAAAATGCTCTTTTTAATGTCAAAGTTTAGTACATATTAGACTCTATCTCCTAAGTAATACAATCTCACCGCACCAGCTGATACCTAAATTATTCACTGGCCACTGAACTAGCACTCTTCCACAGTAGCACACTAATAACATTGGGGCTCTGAATTCCATTCACAGGAAGATTCCAAAGACTCAAAAATAAACAGGCACATAAACTTTGAGGTAAGTGAGGTTAGGACTGACATTTTATTACATTCTATTGTCATGGCACATTCATAAGGCTATAACCCAAGGAAAATAAATAAGATGCTTTGAAATTAAAAGCTTTTATTCAATAGAATAAACAAACAGCCATCGTAAACGTCTTCTTTTAACCTATAAGTTACTAACAGGTGTTTACAATTTTAGAATACAATCTCTCAAATCAGCCTCATTTACATAGCATTACATTTATTATATTTTATAGCTATAATGTACAGAATTAAAATCACTTTTGTGTGTGTGTGGTGCTGGGGATGGAACCCAGAGGCTTTCTACCTTCGGGCTACACTCTCAGACCTATTTTATACTTTATTTGGAAACAGGATCTCACTAAGTTGCTGAGAGCCTCACTAAGTAGTTGTGGCTGGCTTCGAACCTGCGCGATCCTCCTGTCTCAGCCTCCCAAGTGCTGGGATTACAAGTGTGCACCACTACGCCCGACATTAAAATCACTTTATAGGCAAGGGTTTTTTTTTTTAATGTTTTTAGCCCAGTGTGGTGGCACATGCTTATAATCCCAACCTCAGCTACTTAGTGAAGCCTTCACAACTTAATGAGACCCTGTTGCAAAATAAAGAATAAAAAATAGGGGTGGAGGTGTAACTCGGAGGTAGAATGCTTCTGGGTTCAATCTCTAGTGCCGTGGAATAAAATAGTTTTTGCTGTATGCCTGACTAGTATTATTGACCATTTATATAATACTGCCGTCTTACAACCTAATATCACACCTAATATCACACACAGGGTAATAACAGCACCAACTTTAACCCATTAATGTACAAATATATAAAGTTAGGTGACCTTCTCAAATTCAATTAAGCCAATCAGTAATATAATTTTGTTTAAAGTTCAGAGTCCCTAGCTAGTTCTACCCCAATTCTATCATATTTGTCATTTTATTTCTTCTTCATGTTACTGAATCATATGCACTGACCTGCCATTTTATATCAATAAGTAAGGAATTGTCACAGAGGCATTAAGTGAAAAGAATGAAGTATGGGCTTAAAATGTGGAAATATAATTGCATAGGAAACATAACATTTATTACTTCAAAAAAGATGAAGGAAGATAAGGAGGAAAGTGGAATGTGAGGAATCTGAAAGTTTCAAGTGCCTAGCAGATATAAATCACAAAACTTTATAACCAAAAAGGGTCTTAGGTAACCTCTGGAGGATCTACTACTCAGAGTGTATATATTGATCCCAATGCTATTTCCGGATGGACAGAATTTAGCATATGGCAAAGTCGTAGTAGTTCTTCTCTTCCTCTAATGAGTTTAGTCCCTAAATACTACACTTTAGAAATCTTATATAAAATATATGCCATGGCACAGAGCTCAGGACAATGACCTAAGTATCAATGTACGGGATTCTAATACTTTTTTTTTTTTTTTTTTTTTTTTTGGTGTTACTGGGGTTCCTGGAAGCCCTCCTTCCTCCGGGCTACACTCCCAGACCTATTTTATATTTTTGAAACAGGGTCTCTTACGCCAGCGCAGCTGGCTTCGAACCTGCGCGATCCTCCTGTCTCCGCCTCCCAAGCGCGGGGATTACAAGCGTGCGCCACCACGCCCGGCGGGATTCTAATACTTTAAAACTTTAAAATGACATACATTATGTCTCCTCAAATAAAATATATGTATCTGCCAGGATTTGAGAAACTGACAAGGTCAGCAGTGTAGTAAGACTGTTGGGGACTTAGTGAGACCCTGTTTCAAAATCAAAAGGGCTCAGAGGTAGAACACCTCTGGGTTCAATCTCCAGTACAAAAAAATCATAAAAATAAGTGCATATGCATCAAATCCACTTGTTAATCACCACTTATTTTACGTGAATGAGATTGGGGATGTGTTAAGCAGCTAGTTACTCTAAAAAAAAAAAATGTTTTGTTTTTTGTTTGTGGGACTGGGGATGGAAGCCAGGGCCTTCTACCTCCAGAATACATGCCCAAACCTATTTTATTTTTTTTATTTGGAAACAGTATCTCACACTAAGTTGCTGAAGCTGGTTTCAAACCTGCAATCTTCCTATCTCAACCTCCCAAGTACTGGAATTACAACCATGTATCACCACATCCAGGCTATTGAAATTTTTATTTTATTTATCTTTATTGCAGTAATGGGGATGGAACCCACTTCAGAGCTACACACCCAGACCTATTTTATTCTTTTATTTTGAAACAGAGTTTCACTAAATTGCTGAGGCTGGCCTCGAAACTATGATCCTCCTTCCCAAGTGCTGGGATTACAAGCATGTACCACCATGCCTTGCCACAAAAGATTTTTTTTTTTTTTTTTTTTTTTTGCAGTACTGGGGATGGAACCCAGAGGCATTCTACCTCTGAGCTACATCCCCAGCCTTATTTTTATTCTTTATTTTTAAATAGGATCTGAGTTGCAAAGGGCCTTACTGAGTAGCTGAACTGTTCACAAACCTGGATCCTCCTGTCTCTGCCTCCCAAATGCTGGGATTGTAAGCGTGCACCAACACGCCTGACCATAAAAGAAAATTTAAAAAATGAAAGATGCCTGAAAACAAAATGCGTTGCTTTTTGTTTTTTTGTTGTTGTTTTTCTTTTTTTTCTTTTTTTGGTACTGGGAATTGAACCCAGAACATTCTACCTCTTAGCTATAGCACTATTTTTTGGGGGGGTAGCGGGTATGGGGATGGAACCCAGGGGCATTCTATCTCCGAGCTACACCCTCTGCCCTATTTTTTTTTATTATTATTCTTTATTTTGAAACCTGGTCTCACTGAGTTGCAGAGGGCCTCACTAAGTAGCTGAGGCTGTTCGTGAACTGCGATCCTCCGGTCTCAGCCTCCCGAATGCTGGGATTACAAGCATGCGCCACCATGCCCGGCAACCCCAGGGGATTTGACCTCTGAGCTACACCCCTGCCTTAATTTTTATTCTTTATTTTGAAACAGGGTCTCACTAAGTTACGAAGGGCTTAAGTAGCTAAGGCTGTCCACGAAACGTGATCCTCCGGTCTCAGTCTCCCAAATGCTGGGATTATAAGCGTGCAACACCATGCCTGGCTACTCTTATTTTTTTTATTTTGAAACAAGATCTTGCTAGGTCGTTGAGAATCTACTTTCTGAGGCTGTCCTCGAACCTACAATCCTCCTGTCTCAGCCTCCCAAGTAGTGGGATTACAAGCATATGCCACCCTGCCCAGCTTTTATGTAATTCTTAAATTTTGCCACTGATGTCGCCTTAAAGAAAAGACTATCTTAAAAAATAAACTCAACCCCTGAAAAAAATTTAAGATCTAAGGGGGCCTATGAATTTGTACGCTTGATTCCATAACATATGTGTTTAACAGGAAAGTGTTCATTTATTCAAGTTTGATATCATATAAAATTGAAATTTAAAAGTGTCTACCAAGCCGGGCGTGGTGGCACACGCTTGTAATCCCCGCGCTTGGGAGGCTGAGACAGGAGAATCGCACGGGTTCAAAGCCAGCTAGTGAGGCTTTCAGCAACTTAGTGAGACCGTTTCCAAATAAAATATAAAAAAGGTCTGGGAGTATAGCCCGGAGGTAGAAAGCCTCTGGGTTCCACCCCCAGTACCACCAAAAAATAAAGTGTCTATCATACTTATCTCACATATCTGAAATACCTATGGACACAGGCAGGACTCAGTTTCAGAAGAAAGAAACTTGTTATCACTGAAATGACTTCAAAGAGAAGCTAGACAAATAATACTGAGTTACTAGGAAAAGAAATTCATGTATGAGTAGGGGAGTTACATCACAAGTTCTTTCCAGCTTTAAAATTCTATGAGTTTATATTCCAGTCATTCACAAGGAGGATAAGAATTTCTTCTTTACAGCTCAGTAACTGCCTATTCCACATGCAAATGCACTATTGTGCTACGTATATTCCAGAACAGTGACTAGAGGGGACCAGAAAAGACTTCATTAAGGAAACAATACCTAAGGTAATCCTTGAAAGATAACACAACTTTCACAGAAAAGAGGACAAATGGATATTTACTTGTGGTGACAGACATCTATAGTCCCAGTACTTGGGAGGAGAATCACAGGTTTGAGGCTAGCCTCGGCTACTTAGCAGGACTCCTCAGCAATTTAGTGAGACCTTATTTTCATATAAAAAGGGCTTGGGGGTTTGGCCCAGAGGTAGAATACCCCCAAGTTCAATCCCTAGTTCTACTACTATTACTAATAGTAATAATATAAGGTAGTAATGGTAGGGTGCTTGGCTAGCAAGTACAGGTTCAATCCTGAGTACTACAAGGAAAAAAATAAGGGGAAGAGGGAATACATAGATACACAGATTTATTCTTGAACATTTTAACTCTAAGACAATAAGTCAATGGTTGTGATGGTGGCTGAATAAACTATCATAACTCACATAATGAAGTATTGTTCAGCAGTTAAGAGAAGAATGGGAATGATCTCTATGAACTGACATGAAGTAATTTCCAGGAAACACTGGCCAAATGCAAACATATCTCTATTTTTATCTTTCTTGCAATAAGGGGAATTGAAAAATATACATTTATATGCTCATTTATAAAAAAAAACTCACACAAAATAATAAATCAGAAACTAACGATAATCATTACCAAAACAGCTAAATGGGAATAAAGTGGAAAGAATAGGGAAAGAGGTGACACTTTCGTGAGATAACATTTTTTTATAGTTCTGATTTTTAGAACCATGTTTACGCTGAAAACAAAGAACCAATGGGAGGGGACACAAAAATAAAATCGTATTTCAAATAACATAATCATATGAAGGTGGTGAAGAGGAGGTTTGGAGAGGGTTTAAACTAAGAAACTTCAGAACACAGTATTTCAACTTCATACTCTAAGGCCAAAGAACAAAAGAACTATAAATAAATGTTGTACTTGAAACAGTAGATTAGTAGTAGTAAGGGTGAATAATTCCAAAACTACTATAAATGTATTATAGAATTAAGCAAATAAGTAACATACTAGATGAGAGCTACATTCACAGTGTTAGAGAAGGGATTTTAAGAAAAACAGAATGAACTCTGAGGTGACAGAATTGGACATTTGGTATAAAGTTATTGTTTTAATATACAAACAGGTAGACAAATATGTACATACATCAATAAATACACAACATATATTTTTCTAGTTTTACCACTGAAGTGCCTAAAAAGGCAGCAGTACCCTAGTACCAATAAACACAGTCGGCATTAGAATTCACATGCTATTTTCTAAATAATCATTCTACAATAAAAGGAATTAAGAGCTCCCTGGAGAAATGGCCAGTCCCAGGACTGGAGTAGTACAAGCCAAGTTAGAACATTTTGTAGTGCAGAAATTAAGCACTTAAGGAAGGCTGGAGCCATAACTTGGGCACAGGAGCAAGCCGCTCTCACTAGACAATCTGGGATAATATGTGCAGCAAAACAAAGATTGACAAAGAACAGATTATAACCCATTCAATGGAATATGAATCCATGAGTCCATACTGATATAAATGAAGTGAAGGGAACATTTCCACATAGAACAATACATAGTAGAGGAAGATGGAATCAGAAAATCAGATTTGGCAACCCCTAATCTTAAACAATTAAAGTCAATTTCATCAACAATGCACAACTTTTCAGTAAAAAAAAAAAAAAAAAAAAGATGAAAAACAGTGTGTGTGAATAGTTCAAAGTATCTCTCTGAGACAAGATGTTTATTAATTACAAAGAAAAAACATGAACTTTGTAGCAGAAAACCTCATAATCATATCATGCTCCCCAACCAACTGATCAAAGTTAAAATTACCAATAATGGGATAAATTGACATTACATACAACCCAATACAAAAGGATGCTTTTTTTTTTTTTTAATGGTACCAGGGACGGAACCCAGGGGTATTTTACTTCCAAGCTACACCCCTATCCCTATTTTTTATTTTTATTTTGAAACAGGGTTTCACTGAGTTGCACAGGGCCTCACTAAGTAGTAGCTGAGGCTGTCCATGAACCACGATCCTCCTGTCTCAGCCTCCCAAATGCTTGGATTACAAGTGTGTACCACCACGCCTGGCTCGATGCATCATTTCTATTAATTTCTTGGAGAGAAAAAAAACAATGTCAGATGGGTGTCATTTCTTTTATAGATGTAGTCTAATCTGAATCTAAGCATGAGAAACATCAGACTAAACCAATGAGGAAGAGTCTACAAAACAAGTGGCCAGTAATTTTCAAAAGTGTCAGGGTATCCAAGGCAAACAACAAGTGCAAAACTGTTCCAGATTGAACACTACAGAAAAAGGGTAAGTCATGTGATGTGTCAATTGAATTAATTCAATTGGGATTAAATTCTGGATTAGAAAAATGTCATTAGTAGGACATTTGGAAAAAATCACTATAAAATAAATGATTAACAGTACTGAATACATTTTAATTTCCTCAAATCTAATAGTATTTTGAATAGCTCAAACAGTTCATTAAATCAATGATATTGCTGGGTGTGGTGGCGCACACTTGTAATCCCCGCACTTGGGAGGCTGAGACAGGAGGATCGCACAGGTTCAAAGCCAGCCTCAGCTACTTAGACTCTTAGCAACTTAGTGAGATTCTGTTTCCAAATAAACTATAAAATAGGTCTGGGAGTATAGCCCAGAGGTAGAAAAGCCCCTGGGTGCCACACCCAGTACCAACAAAACATTAATTAATTAATTAATTAAAATAAAATAAAAATAAAAATCAGCCTGGAGGTAGAAAAGCCCCTAGCTTCCATTCCCAGTACCACCCAAAAAAATAAAAAAAAAAAGAATTATATTGAATTGATGTTAGGTGATAACTTTAATAATTGTACTGGGGTTAAGCATCAAAATGCTCTTTTTTTTTTTTTTTTAATTTTATTTTATTGGTGCACTGTATTCATACATCATAGTGGGATACAAACTTTTGTAGACATACATGCACACATCGCCCAGTCAGCCCCCACCCGATCCCCACCCCGTTCTCTCCCCATCCCTCCCTCCCATGCTTGGCTTAGTGGTTGACATCTAGTATTATAGCAATTTATCAAAAATTAAAAATGATAATCTCACATAACAGTTTCATTTGTCTGATACCAAGCTTTTGATGACTTAAAGATAACATTTCAATATTTCTTTTTGCTTTCTTTCTTACCAGAGAATATTTTTTTCTTTTTTTTAGGTGAAACTATCATATATTTATTTTTCAGAAAAAAATCTATCCTGATATGGAATATGGACTCTAGATACCCAAAACAATCTCGAAGCAAAAACAAAGCTAGAAGATGTATATTTTCTGATTTCAAACCATATAAAGCTACAATAATTGAAACAGTGTAGTACTGTTCTAAAGGCAGATATATAGACCATTGGAGTTAAATACAAGCCTAGAGCTAACTTCTTCCCTATATTGTCAAGTTATTTTTGACAAGGTTTCCACGAAGATTTGGTGGTGGAAATAATAATCTTTTAACTAAATATTGTTGAAAAATAATAATTACATGGAAAAGAATAAAATTGGACCCTTACCTAATCCCACATACAAGTATTAACTCAAACTAGATAAAAGACCTAAATATAAATCTTAAGGCTATAAACTTTTAGGAGAAAATCTGGGTCATAAAACCTCACAACATTGAAATTGGCAGTGATTTCTTGGATATGATTTCAATGGCACAGGCAACAGAAGAATATACAAACTCCCTAAAAAATAAAAGAAAATATTGTATATCCAAAGACAATGTAAACAGAGTTAAAAGTTACTAATAGAATTGGATAAAATATTTCCAAATGCTATATCTGAAGGTATATTAATATTCCAACTAGAAATCCTAAAAATTAACAACAATAAAGGCAAACAATACAATTTAGAGATAGGTAAAAGACTAACATAAATAATGAATCTCCACAGATAACCAATCTTAGTTGTCTGTTGGATGGAAACTCTTGTTTCTCTGGTTCTGGTGAGTGTTACCTATTTCTTCTTTGTAGTTAATCTCTTTGAGTATTTTCTCTAGCGCTGGTTTTGAAGACATAAATTCCTTCAGTTTCTGTTTGTCATGGAAGCTTCTTATTTCTCCATCTAATTTGATAGAAAGTTTTGCTGGATAGGAAATTTTTGGCTGGAAGTTGTTTTCTTTCAGAGTTTGGAATATGTTACTCCAAGCCCTTCTGGCTCTCATGACTTGGTTTGGGAAGTCTGGAGTGATTCTAATTGGTTTGCCTCTGAATGTCACTTGGCCCTTTGTTTTTGTTGCCTTTAAGATTCTCTGCTTGGCTTCCACATTGGTCATTTTGACAATTATATGGCGTGGGGATCCTCTTCTCCGATCCTGTCTAAAGGGAGTTCTATAAGTTTCCTGGATCTGTGTATCAACCTCTTGCTCTATATTTGGAAAATTTTCTGCTATTACTTCCTTGAAGAGTTTGTTGATCCCTTTGGTATCACTTTCTTTTCCCTCCTCTATTCCAATTATTCTTAGGTTAGCTCTCTTAAGATGGGCCCATATTTCTTCAATGTCAGATTCCTGCTGTTGGATATCTTTTTCTAGATTAGAAACTATGCATTCATTTTTGGATTGCTCATCTTCTAAGAGCGAGATTCTGTTCTCCATGTGGTCTAATCGGTTGTTTGTGCTTTGAATTGAGGCCTTTACTTCATTAATTGCATCCTTTATCTCTTTTTGGCTCTCTCTGAGTTCTTTTCGAAGCACCTCTATTATTTCTACAGTTATTTTCCTGATTTGATCTTCTAGAAATCTCTGATTTTCTGTTTTATCAGGTTCTGATGTTGTGGGGTTGTGCACATTTATTACTTCAGTGTTATTCCTCTTTCCCATGATTTCGGAGGTTTGTGCCTTCTCTGGGTTCTTCCCTTGGGTCACTATGGCTTCACTTAAGGTGCTCTGGATCTCGAGTCTGTATTATCTCAGACCCTACTACTCCTTTACTGGGTTGTATCACAGAGTCTCTGACCCAGGGAGTCGATAGAGGCTGCTTTAAACTATGGGGGGTGCCAGGTTGCACGCTCTCCTATGGTGTGATATCTCTGCCACCACCACTCCCTCACTGGGTCAAGTCCCAGGAGGCACAATACTGGGATTTCTCCTCTGTGGCCCGCAATTTGACTCACTGTTCTTGAGTACGTAGATGTAGCTGTACTGGACTCGGTGAATTCACTGCTGCTGCCGCCGCCGGTGGCAATATGGCGCCTCTGCCACGCCCTCGGCCATGAGGCTGGCGTATTTTTTCTTCTCTGGTTTTGATTTCCACTCTGAATTCCTGCAGCGTGTTCTGAGCTCAGCCACTGGGAGCTTTAAATGCTGTCTGCGCCGAAAGATCCCGCCTGGCTGTTCCGCATTGGCTCACCTCGGCTTGCTGTAGACGTCCGCTGAGTTCGCCGCTGCCGCCGGCAATATGGCGCTGCTGCCGCGTCCTCGGGCGCGTGTGTCTCCTCTGTGGCCCTGAGCTCTGTTCTCAGTCCGCTTTCTCTCTGGAGCCTGGTGGTTTTTTTGTTTTTCTGGTGATGGTGTTTTCTGGCTATGAAAGGCGCTCTTTTTGTGGTAATGGAGATTGGTTGTTAGCGGGACTCTTAAGCCCCGCTTTTCTCGGTCGCCATCTTCCCGGAAGTCCAAAATGCTCTTATGTTTAGAAAATATACATTGAAGAATTTAGAAATAAAGGCACTTCATCTCTGAAACTGACCTTCAAATACTATAGAAGAATGTGTGTTTGTCCACGTGGTGTGGTGTGGTGTGGTGTGGTGTGGTGTGGTGTGGTGTGGTATGGTGAGTGAGTGAGTGAGTGAGTGTGTGTGTGTGTGTGTGTGTGTGTGTGTGCATGCGCACTCACACATGCAAAAAGAATGAGTGAAAAATGGTAACATTTAAAATACTTGGAGGCTGGGGATATAGTTTGGTATTAGACTAGCATATCCAAGGCCCTGAATTCAATCCTCCAGTACCAAAAGAAAGAAAGTTTTTTTTTTTTTTTTAAAAATCACTTCAGGAACACGGGTAAAAAGTATACAGAATTTCTTTGAACAATTTTTGCAACTTTTTTGTATGTCTAAACCTAAACCTTTGTTAATCTCTCTCCCTGTTCAGAGTACTTTACAGCTGTCTAGCGTTTACCATTGGATTATAAGCATCCTAAAGGCAGGGACTATGCTCCTCAATGTATTAACAGCATCCAGCACAATACTTCACTTTAGAGGCACTAAATATTTTGGAAGACATAATCATGGGCCATTTTTACAATTACTCCTGTATCTTCTCACTGATACATTTAATTTTTTGCAATACTGGGGACTGAACCCAGGGCACAGCACATGCTAGACAAGGACTCAACCACTGAACTACATTCCCAGCCTTTGTACATATATATTTAGATAAAAGTCTAAATAAAGTTGCCCAGGCTGCCTTGAACTTATGATCCTGCTTCAGCCTCTCCAGTAGTAGCATCTCAGATGTGTGCCACCACAGTCAGCTCACTGTTGACATTTTAAGAGATATCCATGGTGGGTATGGTAGTGCATGCCTGTAATCCTAGCTACTCAAGAGGCTGAGGCAATAGAATCACTAGTTCAAGGCCAGCCTGGGCAACTTAACAAGACCTGTCTCAAAATAAAATAAAAAGGACTGGGATGTAGTTCAGTAATAAAGCTGCCTATTCAATCCCCAATACTAAAGAAAGGAAGAGAGAGAAAGAGAGAGATCTTCCATCATTAAAGAATGGATACATAAAATGATATATCTAAACAATGGATTATTATTTGGTACTAAAAATAAACGAACTACTGATACATACTGCTACATGGATGAACCTTGGGAACATCATATTAAGTATAAAAACCTATGTTGAATGACCACATTTATATGACGTATTTGAAATAGGCAAATATACTCAGATTATTGGTTGCCTAGGACTAAGGGAATGGAGAGATAAGGAAACAATGCCTAAGAGACCCGAGGTATTTTTAATGTAATATAAATGTTCTAAAATCGATTGCGTTGATCGATACAAAACTGTAAATATACTAAAAGCAACAAATTATACTCCGAATGAGTGAAGTTCAAGGTATGTGAATTATAGCTCAATAAAGCTGTTTATCAAAACATGAAATTTACAAATATAAAAATATTACAGTGAAACTAATATATAATTATTAATTTGAGGGGTATCAGGGATTGAACCAGGGGCGCTCTATCACTGAGCTACATCACCAGCCCCCCTCCCTTTTTTTGGAGACAGGATCTCTCTAAGTTTCCCAGGCTGGCCTCAAACTTGAAACATTACTATCTCAACCTCCCCCCACCCAGTTCTGAGGATGGAACGCAGGGTCATTCTACCTACAAGATACGCCCCCAGCCCTGTTTTGTTTTGTTTTGTTTTGTTTTGTTTTGTTTTGTTTTGTTTTCAAACAGGGCCTCACTAAGATAGCCAAGGCTGGCTGCAAACTGTGGTTCTCCTGTCTCAGCCTTCCAAATACTGAAATTACAAACAAGCGCCCCCATGTCCAGCTCTATCTCAGCCTCTTGAAGAGCCAGAACCATAGGTATATGCTACCACATCCAGCTTATTAATTTTAATAATAAATTAATGAAGGGGGAAAGAAGTGCGATATGAAAGGAAATATACTAAGTATATATATATTATCACTTTGAATTTCACTATGATGTATAATTATAATGCAACAAAAAGTATAAAGAATTAAATTAATAAAGCTGTTGTTTCTTTATAGAATTTAACTCACAGATGAGACGTAAAAAACTATGAAATTAAAAAAAAACACTTTGAAAAAATAATACAGTATACATACAGTGTTAAGTACCCTACATAAAATAGTAATGATTTTATGGAGTTTTCTATGTACCTTAATTTTGTTGAAAGAATTTTGTCTTTGCTACTGCAGAGTTTAAGAAGATGGGAATGCCCACAACAAAAACATTAGTTGTTTTCACCTTTTTGTAATTATTACATGCATAATATAAAGCTCCTCTCTCCTCTTGCTTTTTTTTTTCTTTCTTTTTTTCCCTGTAATGGAGGGATCAAGCCCAGGATTTCACCCATGTTGGGCAAGTGCTCTACCACTGATCTTTAACTCAAGCCACAGAATGCATTTTTTTCAGTTCCATAGCAATTAATGCTAAATTTGTAATGTAGCAAATAATAAAAATGCTATACAGGTTTCTTTACAGACCACTTTCCTGTCTCTGTCCTCTGAAATGATTCAGAACCACAGGCTAAATTTCTATATTTAAAAAAAAATTCATGACCTGAATGTTGCCACACCTCAATACAGCACCTTCTGCTGCTAAAACCTTTTATGCATTCAAGAGCCAATGTGTTCTTGACAGAAACCATACTCAAGCAGCTGAATTTAGAACGTGCTGACCTTGAGCAAATCAATGCCCTTGGCATGTACTTCTGCCTTCTATCACTGCGAGAGCCAGACAGCCTCACCATCTATAGCAGTCGGCAATTCCTGGACACTGTTCCCTGTCTATTTTAAGATATCCCTACTACATCTGTGTTGCACAGTTCAAAAAATAGAATAACACATGAACCTGTGTTATTATAAAAACAAACTGCGTACCTTGGAAATTGAGGCATGTGTCTTCCCTACTGTGCTTAGCTTGAAAATAATTTGGCACATTACTTCCTGTTTCCATTTAAAAATACAATGTCTTTTTAATAAAGGGTAAAAATCAAGTATAAAGACACTTTCGCTTATTATCTAATCAGATTTCTAGTCAGATTTATAAGTAACCTAGTCATAAACTATGACAGAAATGCAAGCGCATAGTGCAAACAAATACTGAAAGTAATAGCTATTTGCCATTTTCATGCAAAATTACCCTAGATATTAAAACAGCACCTAACTAAGGACTACACTACATTCTCAGTCTACCTTAATATTTACTAACTCTTGGATCTAATTGCCATAAAGTCTATTTTCAACGTTTTATCCAGAGAACATCCAAACATTAACCAAAATGCCAGCACTATTCTGTTTACAAATACAACTTTGTTTTTACTCTTAACACAGAACCTATAATTTAGCCTAGCTACTATATAGCTTCTAAAAGTCAGGTAAATGATTTACCTGAAATCTTATGTACATAAACACAAATTAGAAACTATTCACTGTACTTAGCAACTATTCATAGATTTGTTTTCTTCCCAACAGAAGCAAATATGTGTGCAAAGGCCTAATGCTAAAAACCAGTATTATAAAATATTTACCATTTTAGATTGCTTTTTAAAGGGTTTCCTTTACTCTCTTGAAACATTTAACCAATAGACATTCTCAAGTATAAAAAATAAATAAGGTTTTTTTACTCTCATCCAAAGATTTGAGATAAAGAAAAGGAGGCACTAAATCAGATGTGAAGGATAAGGCAGGACCCAAATAAAGTGAAGTCATTTACTAAGAAGTGAACTAAATATAGGGCCCAAGCAGCTGGAGCTGGGAGTTTACATAATATGCTCGTTGACTACCAAAGCTCTTAAGACACAATTCATAGTGTACAAAGGGAAGAGAACAGAAAAAAGAAAACACCATTCTTCACACACTATTAAATACAATTTGAATAATTTTTCCAGAAAAAAAATTAACTATAAGTTGGCAGGCACAGTGATGCACACCTGTAAATCCTAGCAACTCGGGAGGCTAAGGCAAGAGGACTGGAAGTTGGGGCCCACCTGGGCAACTTAGCAAGACCTGTATCAACATAAAAATGGCTGGGGAGATATAGCTCAGTGGTAGGTAGAGTGCCCTGGGTTCAATCCCCAGTAAGTTGATCTTATACATCATTAAATTGAAAACAAACTGTCAGGAGCACTGAGGACCAGATAAATATAATTGTGTGAAATTAAATAAGATCTGCTAAGCTGCTGCAATTAACATTTGTGTGTGTGTGTGTGTGTGTGTGTGTGTGTGTGTGTGTGTGGTACTGGAGGTGGAACACAGGGGGTTTTCCACCTCCAGCCTATACTCCCAAACCGATTTTATACTTTATTTGGAAACAGGGTCTCACTAAGTTGCTGAGAGCCTCACTAGCTGAGGCTGGCTTTAAATCTGTGCGATCCTCCTGTCTCAGCCTCCCAAGCACTGGGATTACAAGCGTGCCCATCACGCCTGGCTTGCAATTAACTTTTTTATGATACTGTAGATTACCCAGGGGCGTCCTATTTGTAAGCTATAGCCCCAGCCCTTTTTACTTTTTATTCTGAAGCAGGAATTCCCTAAACTGATGAGGGTAGCCTGGACCCTACTGTCTCAGCCACCCAAGTACTAGGATTATAGACATATCCCACCACACAGGCTGCAAATTACTTTTTAAACTATCTAAAAGGTTGTTTTATTGTATTGTGTTTTGTTTTATTTTGTTTGTAGTACTGGTATTTGAACCCAGGGGTATTCTACCTCCAAGTTACACTCCCAGCCCTATTTTATCTTTATTTTGAAACAGGGTCTCACTAGGTTGATGAAAATCTCATTACTTGCTGAGGCTGTCCTCAAACCTGGATCCTCCTGCCTCAACCTCCCAAGTACTGGGATTACAGGTGAACACCACCACATCCAACTCTAATAGTTTTAAGAATGGTATCTAGCACTCTTATTCTAAAAACCATATATATCCAAAGGATAAATCAGGCTATATTGCTAATTCCTACATTTTTTAATAATTCAATTATCACTAAGTGACACAAACATAGGATTCTTTTTTATAAATAGATTTCTATCTATGTATTTAGTTGATTTTTGTAATGGTTAATCAATTTCCCTATTATTTTGTCTTGGGTACTATGCATATACTTCCAAGAAGGCTAATTGGAAGTAGTGCAAAAGCAGAAACTAGCTACCCTTTTTATGGGCCAAAATTTGCAGCCCTCATGTTCTAACAATTTCTAATAGTAAGCTTTGTGTGTTCATCTCATTAGTAACATATGAATGACATATACTGCTGCCCATGTTACTCCTATATTTGCCCCGTTTTGTGCTAGAGACAGTGGGGTTCTAGAGTACACCAAGACCATTCATTTGGCTGAAACAAAATAATGTATTCTCAAAATTATGAAACTATGAGTTCAAAAACATTTTCATACTCACAAAGGAATGTCTGGTATTCTGAGTCTTGGTAATCATTACTTAGCCCTTTAGACTATTGTACTTCAGGCTAGTGTTACATTATTCATGATATTATAACCCTTTAATAACATTCACAACCAGCATCAACACGAAGATATCATTACTTACAGCATATATGTAGAAAAACACATTCATGGCAGTCATGAAAATGCATTTGAATCTTAAAATCATCAATCAGAACAACTTTTGGATTCTTACAGTTTTTCTAAGCATTTGGTTACCTGTCTTTAAATACACTATTTCTCCCAAGTGCCAAATGCCCAAAGATATACCCCAAAATTATTATAAACACTTAATGTGTTCTGTTTGCTTATCATTGATCACATATCATTTCATGTTTTCAATTAACAATTAAAATAGCCAGATGTTTTAAGCATGGAACTAGTGGAGATTTCTTTCTTGGGAAGATTTTATGCCTCAATTTTTCAAACCATTCTAAAATCTCAAACCTAAGATGATCTTGATTTCCTTATTTAACTGAAGCGGTCTCTCATCAAATACACACCAAGAAAATTATTTAATTTAGCCAAAAAGTCGTTATTACCTACCTGTAGTACCGAGATTGTAGATATGTTGAACAAACAGTCTTTGATACATGACTGGCCGACCCAAAGTCTATTACTTTAACCTTGTATGGCTGCCGAACAGGATCCACCAACATAATATTCTCTGGTTTGAGGTCAGCATGAATTAAACCAAGACTTTTCAACTTTTTCAGTGCAGTGGCCACTTGTTGGAGAATGGGCCGAATCACTTTTAGTGGTAGAGGACTAAATTTATTTTGTTTCAGAAAGTCATACAAGTTTTGTTCCAGCATCTCGAAAACTAAACAAGTGTGGTTACGGTGCTGAAAGCATTCGTAAGCTCGAACAAAGTTATATTCATCAGCATTCTCAGTGCTGAGCCTTGCTAATATGCTCACTTCTATTTGACCTTGACGTGCATAAGAAGGGTGATTCTTCAAAATTTTGATTGCTACAATTTCATTTGTCCCTCTTTTCCAGCACTTAACTACCTGGCCAAAAGTGCCCCGACCAAGAAAATCAAGGACTTCATATGTATTTTTCATGGAGCACAAGACTTCATGCTGTACTAACTGGTAGTCACCTTCTCCAGTGGTACAATTCTGTTTTGAACCTGTGGTAGTTGTCACAACTGTCACAGGATTTCCCATGTTGGTTTGCAACATTGCAGGAAGTATGGACAATTCATCGACAATCTGCATTGCGCTGCTATGATTATCCAACTCCTCACTCTTGCGCTTCAACCCACATCGCTGGGGGCCTTCTAGGAAATGTAGCCTGCTTCGCCACGCCCCAATCTCAGGTGCCTCCACTCGTGCTGGCTGGTCTTGAGCTGCTATAACCTTGGTAGCACCTGCAGTGTTTTTCAAAACAACAGCACTTGTCTGCAAAGAAAGGTTCTGTCCTCGAGGTCTAGAAAATGGCAACTTTGTCTGAAAAGCACTACCCTTTGTTGAAGGATGAGAATTTCCAAAGTTTCTACCATTCACATAGGTCCGTGGATAGTTTCTTTCCTGGAAAACACAACTGCTTGGCTCTACTTTGAGTTTCTTCACACTACAAAAGGCACTTGACTGAGTTTGATAAACATATGGTGGGTAGACCAAGACTTGTGAGGCCATACCTACAAAAGAAGAAAAAAAAAATTAACAATAACAACTTTTTTTCAAATTTTAAATTTCACCTGACTTTAAACTATACTACAAAGCCACTGTAATAAAAACACCATGGTACTGGCACAAAAACAGATACATAGACCAATGAAGCAGAATAGAAGACCCAGAAACAAGCCCACACACTTTCAAACAATTGATTTTTTGACAAAGGGGCCAAAAACATACACTGGAAAAAAAGATAGCCTGTTCAACAAATGGTGTTGAAAAAACTGGTTAACCATATGCAGAAAATTGGAAATTAATCCCACTCTCTCACCCTGCACAAGAGTCAATTCAAGATAGATCAAAGACTTGGAAATCAAACCAGAGACCTTGAAGCTCCTTGAAGAGGGCATAGGTCTGACACTACAACACATAGGCACAGATAAACACTTTCTCAACAAGACCCCAAAGGCACAACAAATTAAAAGGCGAATCAATATGTGGGATTGCATGAAACTAAAGAGCTTCTGTTCAGCAAAGGAAACTGTCAAGAACCTCAATCGAGAGCCAACAGAATGGAAGAAGATATTTGCCACCTATACCTCCGATAGAGGACTAATATCTAGAATATACAGAGAACTCAAGAAATTCAACACTAAAAATAACAAAATGGGCAAGCGAACTAAATACACACTTCAAGAAAGAAGAAATTCAAATGGCCAATAAATGCATGAAGAAATGCTCAACATCATTGGCAATCAGAGAGATGCAATTTAAAACTACCCTGAGATTTCACCTAACTCCAACTAGAATGGCAATCATTCAAAACACAAACAACAACAGATGCTGGCGAGGATGTGGAGAAGTGGGAACTCTAAAACATTGTTGGTGGGATTGGAAATTACTGCAACCACTTTGGAAATCAGTATGGAGAATCCTCAGAAGAATGGGAACAAATCTACCATTTGATCCAGCAATACCACTTCTGGGTATCTACCCAAAAGAAAGGAAACCAAACTACCAAACTAATGCATGTGTATCTATGTTCATAGCTGCACAATTCACCATAGCCAAACTATGGAACCAGCCAAGATGTCCATCAACAGATGAATGGATTACAAAACTGTGGGATATGTACACAATGGAATTTTTCTCAGCCATTAAAAAAAAACCCAATTACATCATTTTCAGGGAAATGGATGGAACTGGAGGACATTATGCTAAGTGAGATTAGTCAGTCACAAAAAATAAGAAATCAGATGCTTTCCCTAATATGTGAAAGCTAAGGAGAAATGGGTCATAGGAGGAACTCTAGATGAAAAAGGAAATCCTATAGAGGATCAAACAAGACAACCTAAATGAGGGGATGGGAGGGGAGAAGTAAATTCTCTAAAACATACAATGTACTTAAACATATCAAAGTCAACCACTAAGCCAAGCAAGGGAAGGAGGGATGGGGAGGGAATGGGGTGGGAATTGGGGAGAGGTTAAATTGGTGATGTGTACATGTATGTACACAAATTTTTTACCCCAATATGATGTATGAATATAATGCACCAATAAAAAAATTTTTTTTAATTTAAATTTCAGGAAGAAAATATTTTAGTGTCAAATCCGTAATTTTTTGTTTGGTTTTTTTGGTTTTTGTTTCAGTGGTACTGGAAATGAAACCCAGGGATATTCTTCCTCCGAGCTACACCCCCAGACCTATTTTTTATTTTTTTATTTTTTTGGTACTGGGGTTCCTGGAAACCCTACCTCCAGGCTACACTCCCAGACCTATTTTTAGACTTTTTATTTTGGAAACAGGGTCTCTTAAGCCAGCGCGGCTGGCTTCGAACCTGCTAAATCCTCCTGCGTGATCTACCATGCCCGGCTATATTTTATTCTTTATTTGGAAACAGGGTCTCACTGAGTTGCAAAGGGCCTCACTAAGTAGCTGAGGCTGTACAAGAACAGCGATCCTCCTGTCGCAGCCTCTCAAATGCTAGGATTACAAGCATGCACCACCACACCCAGCTCTCAAATCATAATTTGTTTTAAAAATATTATATTAAATTCCATTAATATTTTCCCTTTGGGGAAGATAAATATCTTTAATATCTTCATGTTAGTTAATTAGTACTTCAGTTATTTTAGGTATTACATAAAGGCCTGAAAAAAATCGAGTGTATCTAAATATCAAGAAATATTTACTGAACCAACTCAATGACCAAGATATGCCCTGGAAACTGTGCCAACCATCCCCCACAAAGAAAAAGTATAGATCCCTAAACTGTATATGTGGCAAAAGTAATGCACTCTGCCAACACATTAAAATTTATGAACCAATGACAAGGACAGAATACACTACATAAAAATACTTTATAGTCATATTCCTTAACCCTACAGCTCAAACTTTATATCTAGAAGAAAAAACTCTTAAGAAAAATACACTGGCAAGGATCTTAACTTCAAAAGGATGCCCATTTCAGGGACAGCTGATCTACATTCTATACTACACGCTAAATATATGATCCTTTGATTCCTGGGTATTATACTACAAGAAAACAATGACTTTCTACACAGGTACCTTCACATTGCCTCTCTTCTCAATTTATGTTCTATTACAGAGATATTTCTTTAAACTTCCTCCAAATTTTATTACATGAACATTTCCTTAGGCTTCCTCCAAATAACTGTCCTGAGTTCACTTATATTTGAAATATAGGTTATTTAAAATAACTTGAAAGTTCCAAAGACTAAATGAAATCTTACTTATATTACCCCTGCATCCCAAAAGGATTTGAGGTTAATGAGGGTAAAATACCAAACATACTACACAACCATTAAGGGCATAATGATTTTGTAAATAATATCTGATTCCAATTTAACACATATATGAAAAACACTTACTGGCACACCTTATTTTCTTCCCTATGACTTTATTTTACCAACTCAGAATTTATATAATATGAAATCGATCCAGCAACTGTTGACCTATGTACATGAACTCAAAACACATATACTCAGCAATAAATCCTCAGTACCATAGTTTTAAAACAACAAAAAGTATTAATTATATAGGTAATGAATCTACCATCCAACTACTGGGTATATGCAAAGATATGTAAACATCAAAACATTTGATAGAAGCACCACTTTTAATAATACTCCATGGTTTCTACTTGTACAAGAGGATCTTACAATTTCCCTAATAGCAAATTCCTTATGCAAATAACCAATAATAAAAACTAAGCATATAAGCCAGCTACAGGAACTAAACATGCTCTATTTATGTCCTTCTACAAATCTACCCTTGAACACTTTAACCAACTCTTTTCAAGTCAGATCAAAGTAATACAATACCTTCTTGTTAAAGTCAGTCCTCAGACACACTCATCACTCACACTGTAGGCAGAGCTGGGCACTCAGAGCTCCCATAGAATCCCCACATTCTTCTCCTTTGCACTCATTACATGGTAATTGTCAGGATATACACATTTCACACTAGACATAAAGTATACAGGAAATACAGTTCAATAAATTTTGGATGGTTAGATTCATTTCAAAATACATCCATTCTCCACAATTTAAAAAGTTTTTAACTGTGTATGTATACATACACACACACACACACACACACACACTTTTTTTTGGTACTGGGGGACATTCTACCTCCAAGAATGTCCCCCATTCTTGAGCTTAGTTTTTTCTTTTGAAGCAGGATCTCACTAAGTTTATGAGTCTCACTAAATTGTTGAGGCTAGCTTCAAACCTGCAACCCTCTTGTCTCAGCCTCCAAGTACTGGCATTACAGGTGTGCAACACCATGCCTGGCTGGCCCCACTATTTTAATAAAACATAAACATTAATTATGTAACTCAAAAGCAACATATTCCTATCATAATATGTAATATATTAAAAAAACAAAAAAGAGCTACCACCTACACAGCATTTACTATGCATTGGTTTAATAAATACTTTATAATATTTTATGTGATCATAATAATATTTTCCTAACTTACTATTAAGAAAATTAAAGACCAGAGGAACTAGGTAATTGGCCCATAGTCACATGTAACAAGTTAAGGTGTGGTAAAAGAAAAATATGCACTACAACATAAATATCACAAATATCACAAACTTCTAAAAGCTCCTTATGCATTATCTGTCATACATCTAAACTGACCTGGCCTCGAAGGAATTTTAAAAAATCAACTACTGAGCCGGGCTTGGTGGCCTACACTTACAATCCCACCATGTGGGAGGCTGAGACAGAAGGATCATGGTTTGTGGACAGCCTCATTTACTACTTAGTGAGGGCCTTTGCAACTCAGTAAGACCCTGTTTCAAAATAAAGAATAAAAAATAGAGCTGGGGTGTAGCTTGGAGGTAGAATGCCCCAGGGTTCCATCCCCATTACCGCAAAATAATAATAATAATTAATAATAATAATAATAATAATAATAATAATAATAATAAATAATCAGCTACAAAACCTTATTAGATAAATTAAGGTTTGTATCAAGAGAAAATTATAAATTGAAATTCTGGATTTACAAACTATTTCATCTATTTTCTCAAAATGTCATTGGTATCTATTCTGTATATTTATTCAACAATTTTAAGACTCCACTAATGTATCACTTTGTGTGTGTGGGGGGGGGGGTACTGGGAATGGAACCCTGGCTTCCTACCTTAGAGCTACATCCTCAGCCCTGTTTTTTATTCTTTATTTTGAAACAAAGTCTCACTAATATATCACTTTTTTTGTTTGTTTCTTTGAAATTGGGGGTGGAACCCAGGGACATTCTACCTCCAAGCTACACCCCAGACCTATTTTTTTAAATTTAGAGTGTGTGTGTGTGTGTGTGTGTGTGTGTGTGTGTGTGTGTGTGGTACTGGGGATGGAACCCAGAGGCATTCTACCTCCAAGCTACACCCCCAAACCTATTTTTTATCCTTTATTTTGAAACAGGGTCTCACTGAGTTACAAAAGGTCTCACTAAGTTGCTGAGGCTGTCTATGAACAGAGATCCTCAAGTCTCAGCCTCCTAAATACTGTGATTAAAAGCATGAGCCATCATGGCCCTGTTAATGGATCACTTTTAGAGATGCAAACCCACACCAAAAACTCTTTCTAAATACAATTTATACACTAATGCACTTTAGTGGGGCCATAATCTTAACTTCAATAATTTAACATTGATACAATTCTCCTAATTCTCCAACCACTTACAAAACCCATACCCAGACTCAGAAAAGAGATAGATAATGAAACTCACTGGGCTGGGGGATGTAGCTCAGTGGTAAAGCATTTATCTAGCATCCATGAGGCCTAGGTTCAATCCCCAGCACTACAAAAAAGAAAAATTAAGAACAGCTATTATAAAACTACATATTTATGAGGCTAAGAGTATAGTTCAGTAAGTAGTAGTGTAAGACCCTAGGTTTACTCTTTGCTCCATAAGTAAATAAATTAACTTTTGGATTTAAAGGAAGCCTGAATATTAATAGGAGAGGCAAAGAGCCAGGCATCATGGCACACACCCATAATCCCAGTACTTGAGGCTAAAACAGGAGTTTGGTTCAAGGTCAACCTATTGAGACTGTTTCTAAACCAAAAACAAAAAGGACTGAGGGTATAGCTCAGAGGTAGAATGCCGGATAGGTTCAATCCCCAGTACCACACACAAAAAAAAATAGAGACACAAGAAACAGGGAAGAGCACATTGGCAATATTTTAGCAAAACTGCAAATGAGCATATTTTCTGACCTAGAAATTCAGGCAAATCTTTTGTAGTACAAGAATATTGTAAATCATGTATAGTACAAGAATATTTACTGTCCCACTGTGTAAAGTGTTGCTTTAGTAAATAAGATGTTGCAATACCATAAAAAAAAACAAAATATTCACCAAGATAATGGTTAAAAAATGATCTTGATATAGGGATAAACTAATGTTTTTAAAGTATAAAAGCAGCCGGGCGTGATGGCGCATGCTTATAATCCCAGCATTCGGGAGGCTGAGACTGGACAGCCTCAGCTACTTAGTGAGGCCCTCTGTAACTTCGTGAGACCCTTAAAGAATAAAAAAATAGAACAGAGGGTGTAGCTCGGAGGTCAAATGCCCCTGGGTTCCATTCCCAAACCCGTAAAAAAAAAAAAAAAAAAAAAAAAAAAAAAAAAAGTATAAAAGCAATTCGTTTCTTCTTTGAATGCAGAAGTCAAAAGCCATCTTGGGTTGGGCATGGTAGCACATATGCTTCTAATCTCAATACTTAGGAGGCTGAGACAGGAAGATAAGAGGTTAGCAGCCAGTATCAGGTAGTAAGGCCCTCCACATTTCAAAATAAAGACTAATAAAGGCTGGTGGTATAGCTCAGAGGTAGAATTCCCCTGGGTTCAATCCCTTGTACAAACCAGAACACAGTCAAGCACAGGAGGCATGGCAGAGCTGAAGGATGGAAAGTGCCAAGCAAGGCCTCTGATGGCATCACTGGCTCACTACACCTAATTCAGATCCCAGAGGTCTCATGTAGGAGGCTCTATCAGAAGGCAGGAATTCTGACATTCCTTATGTGACCAGGAGAATCCTGCAACTGGTCTTCTGGTTCACCATATGGGATCACACTGCTAATGGCTGATGGCAATTTTGGCACCTGTTGGCTTGTAGCAGCAACACTCCAATCTCTGCCTCTGTCTCTCAGAAAACTCTGGTGTCCCTGTACTCACAGTTGTCTCAGTGGTCCCAGAGCCTAGAGTCCAGCCTTCATGAGCTGGATCACAGCCCATACACATGAGTAGCAAGAATAGCTTCTGCAAACCATGGCACTTTGGAGCAGTTTGTTACATGTGTCATTGTGGCACCAGCTAACTGACAGGACCTGCTTCTCTGACCAAGATTCAGTTCCTAGAATGTCCTGAGCTGGATGCTAAAACCCTCTTTCCCATCATTCTCTCCTGTTGTGTGTGCTCTGGCAAAGTTCTAAATGCTTTCTGGGAATGTTTCCTCATTTATCAAATGAAATGTAGGATTATTTCCAGGCTCCTTTCTCTGACAGTTTAAAAAATTGGCCACAAATTCTTTGTCACTCTATCAGCTGTACCTCCCCATGACTTTGACTGGGCTTGTGCTTTGACTGACAGACTCCACTAGAGGTTATAATGTGTGCTTTCCAAGGCCACACCACAAAACAACACCTTGACCTTATGTTTATGCTTGCAGCCCTGACAAGGCTGACCACCCTGAGACCACCATGCTGTCAGGAAGCCTAGGCTACAAGAAGAGACCACACATAGGTACTCAGGAGCAACTCCTCCAGTCTTTGTGTCCTTCAAGCCAGTGGAAAAGTGTAAGGAGCCTCCAGCTGGTTCTGTCCCCCACCATGGAGTCATCCCAGTCTTTTGGGTCTCTCTAGATACCACAGAGGAAAGAAAAGACACCCCACAATGCCTGTCAGAGTAACTAACCCACAGAGCCCAGTCTAATCCACTTTTTTTTTCTTTTTTTGTGGTACTGGGGCTAGAACCCAGGGGCATTCTACCCCTAAGCTACATGCCCAGTCCTAGCTTTTAGTCTTTTTAATTTTGAAACAGTGTCTCACTGAGTAGCAAAGAGCCTAATTAGCTGAGGCTGTCCGTGAACCTTGATCCTCCAGTCTCCGCCACCCAAATGCTAGGATTACAAGCATGTGCCACCACGCCCAGAAAATCCACTTAAAGAAAGAAAAAAAGCAAAACTTAATTTTATATGAAAGAACCAAGATTCAGACAAATGTGTACTTTATAATAGATGTTACCAGATGTTTAATCAAAAGGGATGTTATAAGCCAGGCATGGTGGCACATGCTTGTAATCCCAGCATATGGGAGGCTGAGACAGGAGGATCCAGGTTCGTGGACAGCCTCAGCAACTTAGTAAGGCCCTTTGCAACTCAGTGAGACCCGGTTTCAAAATAAAGAATAAAAAATAGGGCTAGGGGTGTAGCTCAGATGTAGGATGCAACTGGGTTCCATCCCCAGTACCACAAACAAATAAATAAAATAGGACTGGGGGTGTAACTCAGAGGTAGCATGCCCCTGGGTTCCATCTCCAATACTGGAAAAAAATAAGGGGGGGGGGGTGTTACATACATATTTTTTTTCATAAATACTGAACATCTGTAGCTACATAAAGAAAATGTAAGCTTCTTTACTTTAAAGAAAAATAGCAAGCATACTGAAGCAATAAAAAGATTTGCTTTTCACAGTACATCTGTGTGTGCGTGTATGTGTTAATTACTGGGAATTGAACCAGGAGCATTCTATCTCTGTGCTGCACGTTAAGACCTATTTTACTTTCATTTTGAAACATGGTCTCCCTAGATAGATGAGTTTTACTACTTGGTGAAGCTGTCCTTCAACCTGTGATCCTCCTGTCTCAGCATCCTAGGTACTCGGATTATAGGTATGTGCCACCATACCAGGCAGTACATCCTTTTGGACCACCTTCAATCTTTTTTTTAAGCCCTAGGGTTTGAAACCAAGGCCTTGCAAACTACATTCTCAGCCCCCACCTTTAATTTTTAGCAGGTATATGTTAAAATTGTTAAAGCAATTTTTATATAATCTGGGAATCTACTTAGATATATACATTAAATAATTGAAGATATTAATAATCTGGGATTTGTTTCAAAATAATATAGAACTGGAGAGAGTAAATAGAGATATGAAATTAACCACAAAATATTAAGAAAGTTTGACAATGGGTACATAGGTGTCCATAATACTATTCTGTCTGCATTTGAATATGCTTACATTTTTCCTTAATATACAATGAAAACTCCACTCAGAAAGATTCTGACTCAATAAGTCTGTGGTGAGTTCCAGATATTTGTAAGTATATAAACTCCCATGGCCATTTAAATTCACACTAGCATTTAAGAACCAGTGACCTGATCTGTACAAAAACCCAAACAGAATAAGGTCCCAGGGAGCAAGATTAATGCGTGCCCCTCTAAGACAACAAATACCACGTTGAATTAGGGTGTTAACTGGAAAAGTGAGGTCCAAGGAAAAAGTCATTATTACCAACCAGTTCTTAGTCACTGCTCTATAGATCCAATCTCAGAGAGGACTTTAGAAAATAAATATAGATAGGAATACTACATTAAATACAGCACATCAGAAAAAGGTGGAGGTAGTTGTAATGGAGACAGTTATAATAGATTACAAGGGAAGAATTATAAATTACTAATTAACTTGAACACTGGAAGTCCCTGCCACATCCAGGTATTAAGTCTTTCCCTTCTACCCTCCATCAGATAAATAACCTGATAAGACTATCCTATGGCCTGGTCTTTATTAATTTTGCAGTGTGTATACCCAGGAGTCACCAAAACCCATCAAGTCCAAAACAATGTTTTGGCAAAATACTATTTCCTATTATTTTTCATTGCAATATATCCCACGTTACCCTCTACGTCTATGTTATTCATGACTGTCATTTGCTCTTATCAATTGACTAGGTAATGAAGTTTTGAAATACTATCCCTTCACAACCTGGGGCTGCCTTATAAAATATTACTCAGAGGACAGCAAAGACTCCTGTTAGAAAACCACTAAGCTTCCATTCCTCAGGCTTATTAATCTCAGGAAATTTACCCTTCCATGTTCTGAATGTGTCCTCTGAAAATTTATATGTTGAAACCCATCCCCCAAGATGCTGGTATTGAGAAGTGGGGCCTATGGAAAGGGGTCAGATCATATGGGTTCCTCATGAATGGGTCATGTGCCCTTACAGAAGAGACCTGAGAAGTACCTGGGAGGCTGAGACAGGAGGCCTGCAGGTTCACAGCCAACCTCAGCAACCTAGCGAGGCCCCCTGCCACTTAGTGAAATGAAACCGGCTTGGTGGTAGAATGCCTCTGGGATCAATCCCAAGAACAAGAGAGGGAGACGGAGAGGGAGAGGGAAAAGGGAGAAGAAGCAGGGAGCCCTAAAGTAGATTTTTCACCCCCTCTGCCACATGGGATCAGTAGCAAAGAGGAGCCACTATTAAGCAGAGGGCAAGCCCTCACAAGAAACTGAACTTGCTGATGCCTTCAACCTGGGACTTCCCAGCACCCAGAACCATGAGCAATAAAGATGCACCCTTTATAAATTACCCAGTCTAAGGAAACTTGCTAGAGCAGACCAAATGGATGAAAACAGGCCTTATTCTTTTATTCCTCTAATAAACTTAGACTCTATCTGAACCCTATCAAAATTGTTCCCATCCTTTTACATTATCAGAGCCGCAATGTAGCCAGTACTGACATTCACAGTTATAGGACTGACCACTGCCATAGTGAAATGTAAGATTCCTTTTGTTATTATACACAATGTCAGGGCCTCTGAAAGGCGAGAGAGCAGAGATAGAAATACTTTACTAAAAAATACAATTTAGCAGCTAATGGAATATTTCTGTAAACACATACACCTCATCTGTAACAGGGTTCTTCTATTAAATATTCTGAAATCATAAATACATTAGGGGGCTGGTATATGGCTCAGTGGCAAAGCCTTGCAAGTGAAGTGTTGCCCATATTGGGAACCTTCTTTGCTACTAATTTCAGAACCGGTCTTTGGTACTAATTTCAATATTGACTTCATATGCTTTGGGATTAATTTTAAAATATAAAATGTAGTCAGAGCTTGGGTGTTGCCCAGAGACTCAGGCAGAGAAGAAACCCTGAAGAGTTCCCAGAATAGAGGTAGCCCAGGGCCTTTGCATTTTCAAGGCAAGTTTTACATAACTCCTAGGACAAGCTATAATCTCCAAAGGATGTAGGAGGATGCCACAAACCTTCAAGAGATCCCTGACTTCAATAATTGATTAACAAATTTTGAGGCATAACAAAAAGCTTGGGTCTATAAAATCATCACATCAAAAGACTTGCCCCAATGATCAGGTCAGCAAAGTTAAGCAAAGATGCAAGATAAAGTTCTTTATAAAAACTGTTCTATATCCAAAAACTTCAATGATTTATTTTCAGGTTACTCCACTATGTTACTCTCTTTATGACGTAGTGCTTTAATCTAATTATGTCCTCTTTTTCTGCCTTTGTAAAAATAAAATTGCAACCAGGTGTGGTGGTGCACGCTTGTAATCCCAGCACTGGACAGCTGAGACAGGAGGATCGCACAGGTTCAAAGCCAGCCTCAGCTACTTAGTGAGGCTCTCAGCAACTTAGTGAGACCCTGTTTCCAAATAAAGTATAAAACATAGGTCTGGAGTATAACCAGGAGGTAGAAAAGTACCTGGGTTCCACTCTCAGTACCACAATAAAATAAACAAACAAATAAAATTGCTTAAGCTTACAGCAAAAAAAGTTTGGGCTATTCTTTTTCTAAAATAGTTCAAAGCCAGGCGTGGTGTGCAGGCTTGTAATGCCAGCACTTGGGAGGCTGAGACAGTAGGATCACACAGGTTTGAAGCTATCCTCAACTACTTAGTGAGGCGCTAAGAAACTTAGTGAGACCATTTCTAAATAAAGTGTAAAAATAGGTCTAGGAGTATAGCCCAGAGGTAGAAAAGCCCCATGTTCTACCCCCAGTACCACAAAAATAAATAAATAAATAAATAAAATGGCTCAGAACAAGAAACCGCGGTTACATCTCACACCAGTACAGTTTTGCTGTCCCACCGTAACAGTTCTTGGCACCCAATAACGTGAGGCACTGTAACATGAAGCGCCTTGGGTTCAATTACCAAAAAGACAAAAAAAAAAAAAAAAAAAAAAAAGCAATTAAGCTAAGAACAAAAGCAAAAATAAAAACAAAAAAAAACCTAGTTGGGTGTGGTAGTTTACATTTGTAATTCTAGTACTTGGGAGGGTGAAATAGAATCACAGGTTCTCGGACAGCCTCAACTACTTAGTAAGACCCTCCTCAAATTAGTGAGACTCTGTTTTAAAATAAAGACTAAAAGCTGGTATAGTGGTGCATGCTTGTAATCCCAGCATTTGGGAGGCTGAAACAGGAGGATCACAGTTCGCAGCCAACCTCAGCTACTTAGTGAGGCCCTTTGCAACTCAGTGTGACTCTATTTCAAAATAAAGAATAAAGCTGGGCGTGGTGGCGCACACTTGTAATCCCCCGCGCTTGAGAGGCGGAGACAGGAGGATCGCGCAGGTTCGAAGCCAGCCGCGCGCGCTGGCTTAGGAGACCCTGTTTCCAAAATGAAAATGTAAAAATAAGTCTGGGAGTATAGCCCGGAGGTAGAAGGGCTTCCAGGAACCCAAGTACCACCAAAAAAAATAAAATAAAATAAAATAAAAATAGGTCCAGGAGTATAGCTCAGAGGTAAAAATGCCCCTGGATTCCAACCCCAGTACTGCAAAAATAAATAAATAAATAAATAAATAAATAAATAAATAAATACTAAAAAATAGTGCTGCGTATAGCTCACAGGTAGAAAACGCATGGGTTCAATCTCCAGTCCAACAAACATACACACACACACACACACACACACACACACACACACACACACACAGCCAGTGTACCAGTACTGGGAATGGCCTAGGAAGATTTGAGAAAGTTCTGATTATTAATAAATATATTTCAAAAACTGGGTGAAGGGCAGATCTGTGAAAGGACTTGTTTCTGTCAAGAAGCAGGCAACTATTCCAATGTAAATTAAAACCTAGCTAAAGGTAATTAGCAAGTCAATAAGAGAGGGGAACTAGGACTTCCACATCCTCATTCTAAAGACAGTTTACATAATTGGATAATCTAGCTAGGATGGGAGATACCCTGAAAGGAGATACCTTGGCAGAAAAGTAAGGGGAGGAACCTTACAGGGACTTTTACTACGTCAGAATTACGTGAAACAAGATGGAGGATGCCGTGTATAAAAAGTCTGTTCCGTGTTTTGTATTTCGGTGATTTCATTTGAAGCACCCCCCTCATGTTACCATGAGGCTGTAACTGTCTTCTGTATTTCTAGCTTTTTAATAAACTCCTTTAAATCTTCAGCAAGAATCCAGGCTATTGCATATTTATCCTTAGCTCAGAACAAGAACCCGTGGTTTTTTTGTGTTTTGGGGGGAAATTATTCCCAGGGGTCTAACAAAGGTCCCTGGGGACAGTTCCCCCAGACAGTAACATTCATCTTTCACAACAACCTCTTCTCAAAACCGTAACAGCCAGGCATGGTGGTCCATGCCTATAATCCCAGTACTTGAGGCACTGAGCCAGCTGGATCACAGGTTTGAGGAGAGCTTCAGTAACACTCAGCACAGCAAGATCCTGTTTCAAAAATAAAAATAAAAAATAAAAGGGCCTGGAGATATAACCTGGAGGCAGAATGCCCCTAGATAAAATTCCCATTATTACCTCCCAAAAAATCCCTATCCTCCCTTCTCCATAACCCCTAGCAGCCACCATTATTAATTTTCTGCTAGGTATACCTTAGATAAATAGACTCATATGATTTTTGCCTTTCTGTGATTTAGTATAATGCGAAGGTTCATCCATGTTGTAACATGTCACAGGATTTTCTTCGCTTTTTATGACTGGATATTATTCCACTGTGTGTATATACCACATATTGATACTCATTCATCCTCTGATAAACAATACTTGAGTAGCTTTCACCCTTTGATTACTATGAATAACACTGCTACAAACATGAGTATACAGTATCTCTTTTAGATGACAATTTTGTTCTTTTGTACATATGCCCAAAACTAGTTGGATATGAAAAATATAGTAAACTGATGGATATGAAATATAGTAAATTTTTTTTCAGTGTTTAGGACTAAACCCAATGCCTCGTACATGCTAGGCAAACGCGCAAACACTCTACATCTGAGCCACACCCTGCCTTTTTTGTTTTGAGACAAGATCTTGCAAAGTTGCTTTGGCTGACCTCAAACTTAGGATCCTCCTGACTCAACCTTCAGAGATGCTGGGATCAGATGTGTGCCACCGCACCAAGTTCTAGTGACCAATGAAAGTTACAGCAAATTCATGATTTATTATCTTCTATCTATATCCAAGTGGACACTCTGCGATAATGCATTATTATTATTTTAATTCTAACTTCACCACACTTAACACTGACAAAAGATGTTTGGCCTAGTTCTCAGAGTTAAGTTTGAAGAGGCAAGGCTCATTCACTTAAGAGCTAGGAAACAAGGTTTGTTCCCTCATTAATACCCAAACTTGAATTTGGACAATAAAATACATATGAAACTATGTTGCTTCTAACAGCAAAGAATTTGTTTATTTTGTAGGGGGAAAAAATGGAATAGCTCATTTAATCCAATAACAAACTGTTTGTAAATTTTTTTCACTTCAAGTTCAAAATTTTGTGTACCATTTTTCAAATAATAAAGTTAGTTTACCCAAAATTCAATCACTCCACTTTTTTTCCTTTAACATTACAAAGCTTGGTATGGTGGCACAATCCTATAACCCCAGAAACTCAGGTAGCTGAGTGAGGCAGGACTGCAAATTCAGGGCCAGCCTGGTAACTTAGTGAGACCCTGTCTAAAACAATAAAAACGGGGAGGATAGTTCAGTGGTAGAATATCCCTGGGTTCAATGCCCAGTACTGAAGAAAATAAAAAGAGAGAGAGAGAAAAAGTAGCTATAACCACTTTATATCTGGTATGGACTGAACTGATGACCACCTACTTCAATATAGTACCTTCCTCACCCTACCCCAAGGGAGGAAGGGAGGGAAGGAAAGAACGAACAAACAAACAGGGGGACAACTCATGTCCAGTTACCAGGAGAATAATGCTATATTTGCCCCTCATTATATTCCAATAGTTTCACACCCACATGTTCTAGTTATTCTCCAACAAAAGTGATAAAATTTCCTTCAAGGGACAAATAAAAGGAGAAAAACTTTTCACCAATTATGGGGATTTCCACCTTCTCATTCCAAAGTCTAAAATATCTGAGTCTTTAAATATCTCATAACACTTATATACACCCTGGTGAACCTACACAGAAGATTTATATTTTTATCCCTTTCAGATTAGAACTTATGCTACATTTTAAACAAATTAATCATCAGCTTTTGAAAGAAAAGATTTTATAAAAAATAAGACGCAAAAAGCATATACTACAAGAAAAAATTGACAAATTTGACTTCATTAAACTTGAAACTTTCATCAAATGATATTAGAGCCAAGCATAATGGTACACACTTGTAATGAGATAGGAGGATCACAGGTTCATAGCCAGCTTCAGCTACTTAGTAAGGCCCCCACAACTTAAAACACACTTGCAATGAGACAAGATCACAGGTTCACAGCCAGCTTCAGCTACTTAGGCCCCCACAACTTAAAATACCCTGTTTCCAAAAAAATAATAATAAAGGATAAAAAAATAGGAGCCGGGCGTGGTGGCGCACACTTGTAATCCCAGCATTCTGGAGGCTGAGACCAGAGGATCGTGGTTTGTGGACAGCCTCAGCTACTTTGTGAGGCCCTCTGCAACTCAGTGAGACCTGGTTTCAAAATAAAGAATAAAAAAATAGGGCATGGGGGTATAGTTCGGAGGTCGAATGCCCCTGGGTTCCATCCCCAGACCCTCAAAAAAAAAAAAAAAAATAGGGCTGGGGTGTAGCTTGGAGGTCGAATGCCCCTGGGTTCCATCCCAGATCAGCCAAAAAAAAAAAAATATATATATATATATATATATTATATATATATATATTATATATATAAATATATATAATATATATAATATATATAATATATATAATATATATATATTAGAAATTAAAATAACCCACAGGCATGGAGAAGATACTTGAAACACACCTGACAAATATCTAAGTCAGCTGAGCATGGTGGCACATACCTGTAATCCCTGTGCTTGGGAGGCTGAGACAGGAGGATCGCACAGGTTCAAAGCTGGCCTCAGCTACTTAGTGAGACCCTGTTTCCAAATAAAGTATAAAATAGATCTGGGAGTATAGCCCAGAGGTAGAAAGCCCCTGGGTTCCACTCCCAGTACCACCAAAAAAAAAATCTAAGTCATACTGTGTTTGGCAAACATGGCAGGAAAATAGGTAAAAAGATATAGCTCAGTGATAGGGCACTTGCCTAGCATGTAAGAGGCCCTGGGTTCTATCCCCAGCATAACAACTATATATATATATATATATATATATATATATATATATATATATATATATATATGCGTGTATATATAATGTATGTACGTGTGTATATATGTAGAAACAGACAAATCACAGAAAAAGCATATAAACCAAAAGATTTATATAAAAATAAAATAAGGCTGGAGGTATAGAGCAGAGGTAGAATGCCCGTGGGTCACATCCTCAGTACCACACAAACACACACAAAAAGAAAAAGAAAAACTCGACCTCACTAGTAATAAGAAAGTGTTCATTTAAACCACAGTAAGGCTACGCATGATGGCCCACACCTGTAATCCTCTTACTTGGGAGGCTGAGACAGAAGGATTACAGATTCCAGGACAGCCTCAGAAACTTTAGCAAGAGACTCGGCAACTTAGCAAGACCCTGTTGCAAAATTTCTAAAAAGGAGGCTTGGGGGCCTGGAGCGTAGCTCAGAGGCAGAATGCCCTTGGATGCAATCCCAGTGCCAAAATAGAAGAAAAAGCCATAGTAAGATGCCATTTTATAGCCATCAGACTGGCAAAAGAATAAGAACAACACCCATTGTTGAAGAAGAATGGCACAACAGGAGCTTATACACTAAGTAAGGAGTACAATCACTCCAGAGAGCAAGGCTGAAAGCGTTCATATTCTGTGATGGAGCGATTCTTCCAGGCACATCCCCTACCTAGAGAAACACTCACAAATGAGTACAAGGAAACAGTAAAACAATGTTCTCTGCAGCACTGTATGCAGTAATAAAAAAAAATCTTGAAATAATCTAATCATCAGAAAATGAGTGGCTATTGTGCCCTACTATACTCGTACAACATACAGTATACAATACAAATACAGCTTGTAACATAATCGATATTTATGTACCACACACACAAGAAAAAACTGTAAAGGTAAGACATCACTGATTTTTAAGATGCATACCAATGTTTTTTTTTTCTTTTTGTTTTTCAGTACTAGAGATGGAACCCAGGGCCGTTCTACCTCTGAGCTAAACCTCCAGCCCTATTTTTTATTCTTTATTTTGAAATAGGGTCTCACTAAATTGCAGAGAGCCTCACTAAGTAGTTGAGGCTGGCCACGAACCACGATCCTCCTGTCTCAGCCTCCCAAATGCTGGGATTACAAGCGTGCACCACCATACCCAGCACATGCCAATGTTTTAAATATTAAAATGGGCCAGGCATTGTGGCACCCAACTCTAATCTAGTATTTGGGAGGCTGAGACAGGAGGATTGCAGGTTCAAGGCCAGCCTCAGCAACTCAGTGAGACCCTGTTTCAAAATAAGTCATAAAAATATGGCTTAGGGTATAGCTTGGAGGCAGAACACCCTGGGTTCAACCTTCAGTACCACAAAAGGGGGGTGGGAATCTGGAGGTGTGGCTCAGAAGTAAAATGCCACTGGTTTTGATCCCCAAAACACAAACATATACACAAAAGTGAAAATGGGAGTGTACATGACAGAACTGATGAGGTGCAACAGAATGAATTCACTTGAAATTATACAATGATGTTTATATTATGATTTTTTTAACTCGAAAACAGTATAGAACAAAAATAACTTGCAGGACAGTATGTATCATTTATTATAAAATACCTTTTACTATAAAATACTATAAAGGAGACAAAACTATAACATTATCTTTCAAAATCCAAGGGGAATTGGTTCAAGGATAGCTCGAGAATACCCCAATCCAGTCGATGTTCAATGTCCTCGTGTAAAATGGTGCGTTATCTGCAGATTGCCTACACATAAGTACTGGGATTACAGCAGGCATGTGCTACACACCGGCCTTCCAGATATTCTGGATCCTTGGTTGACTTCACAGTTGGTTGAATATATGGATGCAGAACCTGAAGATACTAAGGGCTGATTTAACTGAATTTTCTGTTATATTAAATATCAGGGAAATATATATAAACATGCATGAAATGATAAACATTCCAGGGAAAAAGGGAAAGTACGGGGCCTTAACTTTCATTTTTCAAAATAGATGACAGTTGCATAGGAGTTGATTCTGTTACTTACTTTTAAGTAACTGTATTGTGTGTGTGTGTGTGTGTGTGTGTGTGTGTGTGTGTGTGTGTGTGGTACTGGGAGTGCAACCCAGAGGCTTTCTACCTCCGGGCTATACTCTCAGATGTATTTTATATTTTATTTGGAAACAGGGTCTGAGTTGCCGAGAGCCTCACTAAGTAGCTGAGGCTGGCTTCGAATCTGTGCAATCCTCCTGTCTCAGCCTCCCAAACGCTGGGATTACAAGCGTACGCCACTATGCCCGGCTAAGTAACTATTTTTTTTTAAGTTTAAAAATATAACTATATTAGATATACTTTGTTGACATATCCTATCAGTAGTACCTTATTCATACTACTTTTTTTCAAAATTTTCCTTCAAGCCAGACATGGTGGTGCACTCAAAATAAAAAAGGGCTGGCTAGGAAGGTAGCTCAGCGGTAGAGAAGTTACCTATAATCCCAGTCCACAGGAGGATCAAGGACAACCTTAGCAAGATAGTGTGACTCTCAGGCACCTACCAAGACCCTGTCTCAAAACAAAAAATAAAATAAGACTGGGAGTGTAGCCCAGAGGTAAAATGTCCCTGGGTTCAATGCCCAGTACCACCTGCGGGGGGGGGGGGGTGTCCCCCTTCAAATCAAGTGGAAACAGAAACAAGATCTAGCAACAAATGAAACATTTTTTCATCAATGAGCTGCTTCTCACAAGAGGCAATCACATGCACACACATAATTACATCACTAATGAGGGAAGTAATACAAGGATGCAGAAGATACAGCTAGCAAAGAAAAATGATTAACATTTTCTCTGAAGGATTAGTATAAAAGGAAGCAGCAATCTATGATCTAAGTTTTGAGTACTGATGGGAAAAAGTCTTCTCATGTAGGTGTGAGAAGTTATTCCATGCACTGAAACAAGAGCCTATTAAAGCAGAGAATAATGGGGGGGGGGGGGACATGACATACCAGATTTATTTGGCTAGAACAGGGGTCCAAAATTTATCTAAGCCAAAACCAGCCCGGCCTATTTCTATACAGCCCACAAGCTAACAGTTTTTACATTTCTAAAGGGTTTTACATTAAAAAAAAAAAGGATTAAAAAAAAAAAGAAAAAGAATGCCAGGCATGATGGTGCAGTGCATGCATGCTTGTAATCCCAGCATTTGGGGGGCTGAGACGGGAGGATCGTGGTTCTCAGCCTCAGCTACTACTTAGTGAGGCCCTTTGCAACTCAGTGAGACCTTGTTTCAAAATAAAGAATAAAAAATAGGTCTGGGGGTATAGCTTGGAGGTAGAATACCCTTGGGTTCCTTCCCAGTACAGGAAAAAAAAAGGGAGCCCAACACGGTGGCACAGGTCTGTAATTCCAGCTATTTGGGAGGCTGAGTCAGGAGGATTGCAAGTTCAAGGGCAGCCTAGAAAACTTAGCAAGACCTGCCTCAAAATAAAATTTTTAAAAAGTCAGGCATTACCGTGAGGCAAGGCCAGTGCTGGGGTCTCCGAGACTGGGATCAGAGCCTCCCGAGTGGTTAGGCCGGTGCCGGGGCCAGAGAGGCAGGGATCAGAGCCTGAAGTGAGGCAAGGCCGGTGCTGGAGCCTCCGAGGTTGGGATCGGAGCCTGCCAAGGGGTGAGGCCGGTGCCGGGGCCAACGAGGCCAGGATTGGAGCCTGCCATGAGGCAAGGTCGGTGCTGGGGCCTCCGAGGCCAGGATCGGAGCCTGCCAAGGGGTTAGGCCAGTGCCGGGGCCAGCGAGGCCGGGATGGGAGCCTGCCATGAGGCAAGTCTGGTGCTGGGGCCTCTGAGGCCGGGACTGGAGCCTGCCGAGGGGCTAGGCTGGTTCTGGGGCCAGCAAGGCCAGGATTGGAACCTGCCGTGAGGCAAAGCCAGTGATGGGGCCTCCAAGGCTGGGATCAGAGCCTGCCAAGGGGTGAGGCCGGTGCCAGGGCCAGCGAGGCCAGGACCGGAGCCTGCCGTGAGGCAAGGCCAGTGCTTGGGCCTTTGAAACTGGGATCAGAGCCTGCCGAGGGGTGAGGCCGGAGCTGGGGACAGCAAGGCCCGGAGTGGGGCCTGCCATGAGGCAAGGCTGGTGCTTGAGCCAGCAAGGCCAGGATCAGAGTCTGGCGGGGGCCAGGCCGGCGCCGGGGCTTTCAGGAGCAGGATCGGAACTCGCAATGCGGTATACATAGTGAAACATCACAGGAAATAGAAAATCAGATGCTCTCCCTAATATGCAAAAACTAGGAAATATGGGTAATGGGAGGAGATCTAGTTGAAGAAAGGGCCCCATGGAAGAGCAATTAAGGTGATCAATCAGAGGGGATGGGATGGGGGAAGATGGAATCTCTTTAAAAAGCATGATATATGTAAAGAAATGAATCAAAGTTAATCACCAAATCAAGCATGGGATCGAGGGAGGGGGACGGAGTGGGACGGGGAGGGGATGTGTGCTGGTATACCCTCACAAGTCTTGTATTCCATTGTGATGTTTGACTACAATGCACCAATAAAAATATATAAATAAATAAACAAACAAACAGGGTCTCACTAGGTTGATGAAAGGCTCACTACTTGCTGATGCCGTTCTTGAACCTGTGATCCTCTGTTTTAGCCTCCCAAGTACTGGGATTATAAGCATGCACCACCATACCCAGCTATAGTGCTTTAATTATAAATGTGTAATATAACATTTTGCTCTTTAATTTGAATACATGCTAATTAAATGTCTTGTTTGAAGTTAAAAAAAAAAAGCCGGGCATGGTGGCGCACACTTGTAATCCCAGCATTCTGGAGGCCAAGACAAGAGGATCACAGTTCGCAAACAGCCTCAGCTACTTAGTGAGGCCCTCTGCAGTTTAGTGAGACCCTGTTTCAAAATAAAGAATAAAAATTAGGGCAGGGAGTGTAGCTCAGAGGTCAAATGCCCCTGAGCTCCACACAGACCTGCAAAAAAAAATTAATTAATTAAATGAAATAGGGCCGGGAATGTAGCTCAGTGGTAGAGGAGTTGCCTAACATCAAGCCCTGGGCCCAATCTCCACCTTGCACCTTAAAACAAAAACAAAAAGGCCACGGAGCCATACAGTCTATAAACCCTAAGACATTTGCATCTAGCCATTTAAGAATGTTTGCCAACCTCTGCACTTGCCAATGAAGGGGCAGCTGGAAAAAAGGACTATCAATGAAAAGAACAACCTTAAGAATAAGGTAGTAGGAAGAGACAGATCTGAAGAATCTTGTCTTCCATGCCTTGTCTTGCCTTCTGAAGGCCTTTTTAAAAGAAGACCAATAGAGCTGGGCGTGGTGGTGCAGGCTTGTAATCCCAGTACTTGGGAGGCTGAGACAGGAGGATCCCGGTTTGAGGCCAGCCTCAGCTACTTAGCAAGGCACTCCACAACTTAGACCCTATTTCAAAATTAAAAAAAACCAGGCTGGGGGTGTGGCTCAGAGGTAGAATGCCTCTAGGTTCAATCCCCAGCACCACAAACAAAAAAAATATAGTCATGATTTTTGTTTTGGAATTATCATTCACGCAGATCTGTAAAGGATAAACTGGAAAGGAACAACAATGGAAACAACAACAGAAAGAGAACGTTGATAATCCAGATAGCAGTTGATTAGCACCTGAGCAAACAGAACTGAAGGGACGCACTGGGGAGCTCCGCTGGTTATCAGCAGGCAGCTACAGGAAGAACAGAGACGGCAATCAATGGACACAACCCTGTTCCTGGCTTCGGGAACTGACAGCCAAATGATAACAGTAAACACCAAAACAAGAAAAAGGCAAATGAGGGGGAAAACTGAACTCAATTTTAAACATGATAATTGGAGGTGCGTTTTGATTTAACTTAAATGCAGAACCTTTCTAAATAGGGCCTATATTCAGGAAAGTCACTTGAGAAGTGATCCTGAGATATATGGAATAAGGAAAGAAAATATAAATGATGGAATTTTATAACTCACCATTAGGCAACAAGCTATCATAATTAATTCAAACAAGAATTATCAATGTATACTTTTTAAAAAGTGTGCAAAGTTTGAGGACTAAAAAGATATTGCAGTTAAGTGACAATTTCCATGGTGTCTCAGACTGTCTTTGTTCTGGCAGGGAGGAAGGGGGAGCAAGAGAAAGGGAGGTGTGAGTGTGAGTGAGTGAGTGTGTGTGTGTGTGTGTGTGTGTGTGTGTGTGTGTGTTGGTACCAGGGATTAAATTCAGCAAAGTTCTACATCCAAACTACATCCCTAATCCTTTTTACTTTTTACTTTGAAATGGGGTCTCGCTAGGTTGCTGACAGTCTTGCTAAATTGCTGAAGCTGGTCTTGAACCTTTGATCCTCCTTGTCTCAGTCTTCCAAGTACTGGGATTACAGGCCTCAATGCTTGGCTTAGTCTCTTTTTAAGGATCTTTTGTATAATGAACACTTAGACACAGAGATGGTGTTTTCCTCCTAAGCAAAGGGCTAGATGTTAATGTCCAGTATGATAATATACCCCTTTGGGCAAAGGTCAGGCAAGTTTACTGGCCCTACTGAAAGATGCAATCTTTCTTTTCTTTTTTTCTTTTTCCTTTTCCTTTTTTTTTTTTTTTTTTTTTTTTTTTTTTGCACTACTGGTGATGGAACGCGGGGCATTCTACCTCCGAGCTATACCTCCACCTATTTTTTTATTCTTTATTTTGAAACAGGGTCTCACTGAGCCACAAAGGGCCTAAGTAGCTGAGGCTGTGTGCAAACTGTAATCCTCCTGTCTCCGTCTCCCAAATGCTGGGATTACAAGCATGCACCACCACGCCCGGCTTAAGATGCAAGCTTTCTTAGCTTGGGTTGCTCTCCTATAATGCAACTGATTCTGTGCAGCAGTCACCTGGCCTTATTCATATAACCGTATGGAAACCGAGTCAGAAAACCAATACAAATACTGAATCCTGGCTGGTGCTATTGCCATGAGTCCTTTATCTGACTCAAGTGTTTCCTATCTTCTCCCAGTATCCAAGGCTAACTTGTTACTTGCAGACATTCTATGGTTTTCTGGTTTGTTTGGTTTAGTGTGTGGGTCCAGAGACTGAATCCAGAGATGTTCTATCTCCAAGATACTCTCCACCCCCAGCACTTTTTTAAATTTTTTATTTTGAAACAAAGTCTCACTAGGTTTCTGAGAGTCTCATTACACATTCATAGTTCTTGAAGACTGTATAGTTTCAACACCACCATAGTACATGGTCACCTTAACTAAGGAAACACGAGGATACCAGTGAGACTCCAGATATTGGAGGGGAAATACCAGCAAAGTTTGAATGGAAAGATAGGAGAGGAGGAAGGCTGATCTTGATTAATGAGGGTCTACATCTGAACATGTGTAAAATTATGAATAAGACATGGTTAACCTGGACAACCATTGGTGGGAGGGGGGAAGGGAAAACGGGGGCGGGAGGAGAGGGCACCAAATATAGTTTAAATGTATACTATTTATGTTCAATAATAAAATTGTTTAAAAAAATAAAAAAAACTAAAATTACTAGTAATAGGATATATTCATAGCATGTGTCTCCTCTTATTATGTAAATGCTTTATTTGGTTAGAATAGGGGCCCAAAATTTACACTGGTCAAAATCAGTGTCTGGCCCACAAAGGTGAACACATTTCTTTGATATTCCTAAGCACAAAAAAGTAAATATATCAAAAGTGAGGCACATTCTATAAAATAACTGGCAATGTCTTTCTAATGTCAATGTTAAAACAATGTCTGAAGAACTTTTCAAACCAAAAATAAATAATAATAAAATATAATTTTTTGGTGGTACTGGGGATGGAACCCAGGGGCATTCTACATCCGAGCTACACCCCCAGCCCTATTTTTTATTCTTTATTTTGAAATAGGGTCTCACTGAGTTACAAAGGGCGTCACTAAGTAGCTGAGGCTGTGTGCGAACTGCAATCCTCCCATCTCAGCCTCCCAAATCCTGGGATTACAAGTGTGTGCCATGACACTTAGCCAATAAAAAAAGTAAATTTGGGGGGCCGGGCGTAGTAGCGCACACTTGTAATCCCCGCACTTTGGAGGCGGATACGGGAGGATCACGCAGGTTCGAAGCCAGCCGCACTGGCTTAAGATAGCTTGTTTCCAAATTTTAAAAGTATAAAAATAGGTCTGGAAGTGTGGCCTAGAGGTAGAAGGGCTTCCAGGAACCCCAGTACCACCAAAAAAAAAAAAAGTAAATTTTTAATAACTAAAAAGACAAAGATAACAAGTGAAGAATTTAGGTGAAAGACATACACAAATTATTTATAATATTCTTACAACTTTTTGCAGGTCTGAATTTTTGTCAAATGAAAAGTGGATGTAATTCTTTGTCAAATGTCAGGAATATGAGTGACAGGCATAAAACAGCATCTTCTTTTAATAAGGCATAGCCCACAGCACTTAAAATCTAGCACTGTCCAGTTATATAAGTTCCCAGGATTATCAGCCAGATTTTTTAAAGTATTCATAATCAGTGAGTAAATTTTTTTCATTTATAAGTATTACTAAAGCAAGGCATGATGGTCCATTCTTATAATCTCAGTACCTGGGAGGCTAAGACAGGAGAATCACAGATTTGTGGCCAGCCTCAGTTACTAAGCAATTGCAGAGGCCCTCTGCAATTTAGTGAGACCTTGTTTCAAAATAAAAATAAAAATAAAATAAAATAAAATAGGGCCCAAAGGTAGAATCCTGAATTCCATCCCCATTACCACAAAAAAAGTATTACTTAATTCATAATTGTTTTTGGAGCTTTTTATCAGCATATAACTTCTTCAACCCATACACTAAAAGTACAATTTCATTCATTATGTGACCCAATAAATTTTTGACAAGAAAAAAGACTTCATTCAAGCCAGGCACGGTGTGGTGCACGCTTGTAATCCCTGCGCTTGGGAGGCGGAGACAGGAAGATCACGCAGGTTCAAAGCCAGCCACGCTGGCTTAAGAGACCCTGTTTCCAAATAAAATATAAAAAAACAGGTCTGGGAGTATAGCCTGGAGGTAGAAGGATTCCATCCCCAGTACCACCACCCCCCCAAAAAAAGACTTATTCTTAAAGACTGAGACCCATAGTACCAATCCATAAAATGCTCTACAAATAGAAATTAGGAAATGAAACTACATAACCAGTAACAGACAATAAAAAGTAGTTTCTTGTCATAGTTTGTTTCATTTATCAATACTTTGTTTCAAGTCCATACTTGTAAAATAAAAAGCATGTCACCTCAAAAATAAAAAAACAGTTCATGGCCAGCCTCAGCTACTTGGGGAGGTACTCCCCAACTTAGAGAGACCCTGTTTCAAAATAAAGAATAAAAAATAGGGCTGGGGATGTAGCTCAGAGGTAGAATGCCCCTCCAAGCTACAATCCCCAGTATCAAAAAAAATAAAATAAAAAGCAGGATACACACAATAAAATAAGTTGTTGGTGAAAGTACTACATTAGTTTAACTCTTCCCTGATCAATTAAGTATCACTATTTTAAATACCTATATCAACATTCTTTTACCAGTATTCTATCCAAGAAATTACACTGAACCACTTCACATATGAAACATTTTCCATTAATGAACCATCACATATTATAAAGTTTCTGAACCTGCTATCGGAGATGCCTCAAAAACATTTATTTGAAAATACTGGTGTCTTGGGTATTTTCCAGAAGTATTGTGAACAAAGCATCTAGAGAATGTGTTGACTATAACACAATCAGCATGTTAAATAACAAGCTTCATCTGACTTAGCAAAACATTTCAACTCTTGGAACAGAAAATGACCCGCTGGACATTTCAAAGGTGCTAGAAATCACCCTATCAGTACAAATCTGTAATTATAACAAGTCTAGAAAAGAGAATACTCTTACTAAAAATAAGTAATTCCCTAAGATATTTTTGGGGGGTCTGGGGAATGGAATCCAGGGGCATTCTATCTCTGAGCTACAACCCATGCCCCCTTTTTTATTCTTTATTTTGAAACAGGGTCTAAATTGCAGAGGTCCTCACTAAGTAGCTGAGGCTGTCTGCAAACCACGATCCTCCTATCTCAGCTTCCCAAATGCTGGGATTACAAGTGAATGCGGGGATTATAAGCATGCACCACCACATTTGGCTTCCCTAAGATTTTTTTAAAGGTATAAAATAATTAAGAATCAGAAATGGAAAGACTGACAGGTTGGCTGAGATAAAAAGTTTGCCTGAAGCTCTCTTTCTTGAAGAAAACTTAAGATTAATAATTACAATTTATTTTATCAAACTTAAATTCAAAAGAAAATTTACTTATTCAATGGCTAATACCTAGCAATGGATTAGAAAAAGTAAGCAGTTATGTGTTTGAATAATGAACAACTCCATTAATAGAAAGCCAAATTTATTACTTTTCTGTTTTACAGGAAAGTCTATTCCAAAAAAAACACAAAACTTTTATTTCTTATTTTAAAATCTGTTGTATGCATGTATGTCTCTACCATCTTTTATCCCATTAAAATGTATGACTATAATGCATCAATAAAAAATTAAATAAAATAAAATCTGTGTGACTAACTTTCAGGAAAAGATAAAATACAGAACATTCAAGACAAAGAAGGCAAAGGTTGCTGGGCATGGTAGAGCACAAATGTAATCCCGTACTTGGGAGGCTGAGACAAGAAGATCCCATATTCAAGGCAAGCCTCAGCAACTTAATGACTCAAATTTTTAAAAAAGGACTAGAATTGTAGCTTAGAGGTAAAAAATCCCTGGGTTCAATCCCTAGTACCACCAAAAAAAAAAAAGGGGCAAAAAGCAAATTATCTTCTGCAAGATCTCAACCTAATTTACCTCTGAAACAACTCAAATCAACAGATAAAGTGAAATCCTAGACTAATTTGATCCAATGTCCATGGCTGACACTAAAAAAATTTTTGATGGCCAATAAGATTTCATAAGAACTAATGATTCAAACCGGGCATGGTGGTACACACATAGAATTCCAGTACTTGGGAGGCTGAATTGCAGGATTGCAGTTTTCAAGGCCCGCCTCAGCAAGGCAGCAAGACTATTATAACATAGTGAGATCCTGTTTCAAAACAAAAAATAAAAAGGCTGAGGTCATAGCTTGGAGGTAGAATGCCCCTGAGTTCAAACCCCAATACACACACACATACACCAAAATAAATAAATAAATAAATAAATGACTCAAAGTTTTAAATGAACACTGACAGACCCAAAGGCCAATCTCTGCAAAACTTTTCAACAGTGTGAGCTAACCTAAACAACTTTTGAAGGCTCATTTTGCATTTCCTCTACTATAACATCCTACATGCATACCTGAAAGACAACTATCACTCTAATGTTCATCACAAGAATTCAAATTCTAAGACAGCAGTGAAGTAATAAAGTAGCTGCTGTCCCCTCCTCCCACACACAACAGCTCTTTTGATTTTAAGAGCTAAAAAGACAAACATCTGCAGCATAAAGCTTGACTACTGGGCTTTTAGATTTTTTCAAAAGCTTTATTAAAGATATTTGGGGCTTTCAAATTTTAAACAGAACAAAATTCAACTATTTATACTTTCCATTATGCTAAAATGAGGTCTTGATGTGTCTTACACTGCTAAAATAAAAGTATTTTCTTTTCTACTCAGATTTTCATTGCCAGAGATATCACTTGACATAAATGCCCCTTTTAAGAAATTTAATGAAATACCTTTAAAAACCCTTCTAATGTAAACACTCTTTATTACAGTCTAATCTTTAACTGTCACTTACATACTGGGGATTGAACCCAGGGGTCTTCTGCCACTGGGCTAAATCTCCAGCCCTTTTTTTTTTTAGTTAGGTAAGGTCTCACTAAGTTGCCCAGGCTGGCTTCAATGTTCCATCCTCCTGGCTCAGCCTCCTGATTAGTTACAATTATAAGCATGATCCACTGCACCCAGCTTGTCACAAGTATCTTCTCAATGACGATGACCTTTTACAATGGCTTCCAGAAAGCTTCTCTGATATCAAGTCAAGCAATGAGAGTATTTCAACTCTCAGAAATGAGTTGAAAAAAATAACAAATTTTAGACAAATAAATAAGTTTATCTTATTCTCATGACAAATTTGAGGTAGGAGACAAGAAAAGATTTACAACAGGTCTCAGGAAAGCCAGAAAAATCTAAAGAGGAAAGAAAACAAGCAGCTTTTTTTTTTTTTTTTTTTTTTTTTGCACATTTAGGAATGGAACCCAGGGGCATTTGACCTCTGAGCTACACTCCCTGCCCTATTTTTTATTGTTTATTTTTGAAACAGGGTCTCACTAAGTTGCAGAGGGCCTCACTAAATAGCTGAGGCTGTCTGTGAACGGTGATCCTGAGGTCTCAGCCTCCCGAATGCTGGGATTACAAGCGTGCACCACCACGCCCGGCTAACAAGCAGCTTTTAAAGCAACTTCAAAGAAAAAACACCGAATTCTTAGAAAATCTATTAGTACTGCTTCTATTTGGCCCTGACTTCCTCTAATAATTAACTTTAAATGAAATGTCAGGTTGCTTGTAATAAGCCGTGCACTAAAATTGCTAATTGACATGGGCTTAGAAAAGTCACATAAGGCCAGGTGTGGTAGTGCACACTTGTAGTTAGAGTAGTTGGGAGACCCTGTTTCAAAAAAAAAAGTAAAATAGGGATGAAGGTGTAGCTCAGGGGTAGAATGTCCCTGGGTTCAATTCCCAGTACCACAAACACACACACACACACACACACACACACACACACAGTTAAGAAAGTTTTAGTTTCAAGTTAAATAGGTTAATATAGCTAAACAAATTTTAAGTTAAAAGTTAAGGTGAGCCGTTGGTACCATGGAACAAAATAAAGAAAAAGAGGCTTAATCAGATGAATAAAATGTTTACAAAGTAGTTACAGTCTGCTGATAAAGTTATACTCTCAAATAAAAGCTTCCTATCATACTAAACTGACATCATTCTATTCTTCGGGCATTTTGCATAAGAAACTGTACAGAATCTCAGACATAAAATACTGAATGATACCCATTCATTCAGTATCAATTTCCAGGATTCAGAAAATAAATATTTTAAATGTTAACACTGTAAGCATTATTATTTTTTCCACATGTAGCATGTGTAATTAATGCAATCTTTCCTCTGTGTGTGTGTGTGTGGTGCTGGGGATGGAACCCAGAGGCTTTCTATCTTTGGGCTACACTCTCAGACCTACTTTTATTTTACTTGGAAACAGGGTCTCACCAAGTTATTGAGAGCCTCACCAAGTAGCTGAGGCTGGCTTCGAACCTGCACAATCCTGTCTCAGCCTCCCAAATACTAGACAGTTTTATGGGAATGATTTTACTAGAGTGAGAAGGCCACAATGATATTGGAAAAACACTTAACAAGTTTGAAAGAAATAGAAAAAGTAGGGTCATAGACTTAATAAGGTCTATGTGAAAAATGGCTACCTAAGATCCCAGATAATCTTAGCATAGTGGCACATGCCTGTAATTCTAGTACTTGGGAGCCTGAGAAAGAGGATGGCAGGTTCAAGGCCATTCTCAGAAATTTGGCAGGACCTTCAGCAACTCAGCATAACCCTGTTTCAAAAAAATTTTTTAAAGTGTATGAGCTGGGGTATAGCTTAAAGGTAGAAAGCCCCTTGCTTCAACTCTCAGTGCCAAATTTTTAAAAAAGATCCCTTGCCAGGCGTGGTGGCGCACGCTTGTAATCCCCGCGCTTGGGAGGTGGAGACAGGAGGATCACGCTGGTTCGGAGTCAGCCTCTCTGGCTTAAGAGACCCTGTTTCCAAATAAAAAAATATAAAATAGGTCTGGGAGTGTAGCCCAGAGGTAGAAGGGCTTCCAGGAACCCCAGTACCACCAAATTAATTAATTAATTAATTAAAATAAGATCCTACCCGTGAGCCGGGTGTGGTGGCATACACTTGTAATCCCAGCACTTAGGAGGCTGAGACAGGAGGATAGCACAGGTTCAAAGCCACCCTCAGCTATTTAGTGAGGCTCTCAGCAACTTAATGAGACCCTGTTTCAAAGTAAAGTATAAAGCTGGGCCGTGGTGGCACACACTTGGAATCCCCACGCTTCGGAGGCAGAGACAGGAGGATCGCGCAGGTTCGAAGCCAGCCACGCTGGCTTAGAAGACCCTGTTTCCAAATAAAAATATAAAAAATAGGTCTGGGAGTGTAACCCGGAGGTAGAAGGGCTTCCAGGAACCCCAGTACCACCAAAAAAAATAAGAAAGTAAAGTATAAAATAGGTCTGGAAGTATAGCCCGGGTGTAGAAGGCCCCTGGGTTCCACCCCTAGTATCACGTAAAAATAAATTTAAAAAGATCCCACCTACCTACCTGAACGTGTTAAAAGGCTGAAGCAAAAGAACCAAGATAAAGGACAACTGTAAAGTTCTTGACTTAGCCGGGCATGGTGGCACATGCTTGCACACTTGTAATCACAGCATTTGGGAAGCTGGGAAGATAGCAGTTCGCAGACAGCCTCAGCTACTTAGTGAGGCCCTCTGCAACTTAGTGAGACCCTGTTTCAAAATAAAGAATAAAAATTAAAAAAAAAAAAAAAAGGCAGGGGATGTAGCTCAGAGGTTGAATGCCCCTGGGTTCCATCCCCAGACCCGCAAAATTAATTAATTAATTAAATAAAAAACAAAAAATAAAGTTCTTGACTTTGAGTAAGGTACATTGAGGATAGCATGTCTATATTTGACTATTTTTATAACATACTTGATTCTCCAATGTAGGGTATACAAAACCTAGAGACCACAGTCCCTGATCTGAAGGAACAGTTCTTCCAATCTAATTAATGGAAACAATTTCAATCTGGACATACCATCAGAGGTAAAACACCTTATAAAGAGATGTGTGTGTGTGTGTGTGTGTGTGTGTGTGTGTGTGTGTGTGGTACTGGGGATTGAACGCAGGGGCATTTTACCTCCAAGCTACACCCTCAGCCCTATTTTTTATTTTGAAACAGAGTCTCACTGAGTTGCAGAGGGCCTCACTAAGTAGCTGAGGCTGACCACGAACCCAGATCCTCCTGTCTCAGCCTCCCAAGTACTGGGATTACAAGTTTGCGCCAGCATGCCCAGCTTCTTATAAAGAGATTTTGCAAGTTAAAGTATAGCCACTAGATAGCCAGGAGTGGTGGTGTGCACCTGAAGTCCCAACTACTCAGGAGGCTGAGGCAGAAGGATCCCTTGATCCCAGGAGTTCAAGGGCAGCCTGGAAAACACAGGGAAATCCTCTCAAAAAGGAGTGGGGGGACAGGCCGGGTGCAGTGACACATGCCTGTAATATCAGTATTTGGGAAGCTCAAACAGGAAGATTGCAAGTTTGAGGATGCCTCAGCAACTTAGTGAGAACCTCACAGCAACTTAGCAAGACCCTGTTTCAAAATAAAAAAATAGTGCTGAGGTTGTACGTAGAACACCTCTAGGTTCAATTTCCAGTACAAAAAACGATTGAAGATAGAAAGACAGACAGATGGACCAGTTGGTTGGACCAACTGACCGACCGACCCACCAACCAACCAACCAGCAGACCACAGCAGATTTAAGGTGACTTGCAAGACAAATAATTCAAGAATTTTCTATTCAAAGCAACTGGCAGAACAATTACATCACATAGCCCTATTTTTTTATTCTTTATTTTTGAAACAGGGTCTCACTGAGTTGCAAAGGGCCTCACCAAGTAGCTGAGGGTGTCCGAGAACCATGATCCTCCTGTCTCAGCCTCAAAATGCTGGGATTACAAGCATGTGCCACCACGCCCGGCCAATATAAATGTTTTCAGAAAATCAAATATTTTTGTTAATTTTTAAGGTAGAATAAATGGCTACTCAAATACAGCCAGGTTCCATATTTTCTATCAAACCTTAAGATTATTTTCTTGGTTATCCATATGCAATCAAATAATTTATAATAGCTACAAAAATTTAAAGGGGAAGTGATATGCTCTATTAATCTGACTGTTTTGATGCCTATCACATCTAAATTTTTTCCAATTAGAAAATATAGTCCAGCATTATCAATTATGGAAGAATGAAAGGAATTATATGTGGCCAGTTCTGGCAATCTTTTGCTTTCCATAAGACCAGGACTTAAAACTAAAGAATCAGTCTTTAGGCTAGGGATAAGGATCTGTGTAATTTCAGCTACTCTGGAGGCTAAAGTAGAATTGCAAATTCTTTAGAGAGAGCCCCCTCAACCTGTCTCAAAATTTTAAAAAACGATAAAAAGGGCAAAGCACCAGCACAAAAAGACATAAAAAAACCCCAAATTAAGTCTTTTACAATTTATATTTTTGCCAATAAAAGTTACAGCTGCCAGGTTGGTGGTGCACACTTATAATCCCAGTACTTAGGAGGCTGAGACAGGAGGATCACAGATTTGAGGACAGCCTCAGCAAGTAGTGAGAATTTCGTCAACATAATGTAACCCTGTCTCAAAATTAAAATAAAAATGTCGGGCATGGTGGCACATGCTTGTAATCCCAGCACTTGGGAGGCTGAGACAGGAGGATCGCACAGGTTCGAAGCCAGCCTCAGCTACTTAGTGAGGCTCTCAGCAACTTAGTGAGATCCTGTTTCCAAATAAATTATAAAACTAGGTCTGGGAGTATAGCCCGGAGGTAGAGAAGCCCTTGGGTTCCACCCCCAGTACCAAAAAAAAATTAAATTAAATAAAACAAGGCTGGGGGCATAACTCAGAGTTAGAATGAAAGGCTCAATTCCCAATACCAAAAAAAAAAAAAAAAAGGTACAAGCTGGGTGTGGTGGCACTCGCTTGTTATCCCAGCATTTGGAAGGCTGAAACAGGAAGATCGCAGTTCATGGACAGCCTCAGCTACTTAGTGACGCCCTTTGAGACTCAGTGAGACTGTTTCAAAATAAAGAATAAAAAACAGGGCTGGGGGTGTAGCTAGAAGGTAGAATACCCCTGGATTCCATCCCCACACCTGCAAAAAAAAAAAAGCCACGGCTCAACACAAACACACATATACATACATACAAACATATATCCCTCGTGTGTCTGTGTGTCTGTGTGTCTGTATGGTACTAGGATTGGAAGCTAGGGGCTTTCTACCTCTGAACTATATCCCCAAACCTATTTCATTCTTTTATTTAGAAACAGGGTCTCACTAAATTGCAGATGGCCTCACTAAATTGCTGAGGCTGGCCTTGAACCTGAGATCTTTCAGTCTCAGCCTCCCAACTACTGGGATTACAAGCATGTGCCACCAGCTATATGTCCCTTTATTTTTCTTACCTAAATTAAATCTCCAGCTTTTTTCAATGTAATTATTCTACTAAAAAAAAAAAAAAAAAAGACAAACGCCAGGCATGGTGGGGCATGCTTGTAATCCCAGCATCCAGAAGGCTGAGACTGGAGGATCGTGATTCGTGGACAGCCTCAGCTACTTAGTGAGGCCCTCTGCAACTTAGTGAGACCCTGTTTCAAAAATAAAGAATAAGCCGGGCGTGGTGGCACACACTTGGAATCCCCACACTTGGGAGGCTGAGACAGGAGGATCGTGCAAGTTCAAAGCCAGCCTCAGCTAGCTTAAGAGACCCTGTTTCAAAATTTTAAAAAATATATAAAAAATAGGTTTGGGAGTGTAGCCCAGAGGTAGAAGACCCCTGGGTTCCATCCCCAGTATCAATAATAAGAAGTAGAAGAATAAGAATAAAAAATAGGGTTGGGGGTGTAGCTCAGAGGTAGAATGCCCCTGGGTTCTAGCTCCAGTACCGAAAAAAGAAAAAAAAAGAAAAAAAAAAAAAAAAGCCGGGCGTGGTGGCACAAACTTGTAATCCCAGCGCTTGGGAGGCAGAGACAGACAGAGACAGACAGGAGGAGGGCTCAGGTTTGAAGCCAGCCGCGCGCGCTGGCTTCGGAGACCCTGTTTCCAAATAAAAATGTAAAAATAGGTCTGGGAGTGTAGCCCGGAGGTAGAAGGGCTTCCAGGGACCCAGTACCATCAAAAAAAAAAAAAAAAAAAAAAAGACAAGGCTAATAACAAAGATAATGCAAGGTGAAAATAAATCTGGAAATTTAATCCTTAATAATATTAATTTGGACTGGGAGTATACTCAGTGTTTGGGTTCCACCCCCAGCACCAAAATAAAGAGACAGAGATACATTTATCTCAAAAGGTAAAACACATTATGTGACAGACATCAGAAGTTTACATTTTAAATCAGTTTGAAAAACCTAGGTTTGCCAGGCATGGTGGTGCACGCTTGTAATCTCAGCGATTGGGAAGCTGAGACAGGAGGATCACACAGGTTCATAAAGTATAAAATAGGTCTGGGAGTATAGGCCCAGAAGTAGAAAAGCCCCTGGGTTCCACCCCCAGTAAGTACCACAAAAAAAAGAAAGAAAAGAGAAAAACCTAGGTTCATGTAGTATTATATGCACCTTAGTTTTAATCTGAAGGAGCTCCAAACACCAAAAAATAAATTCTATAATTTTAATACCAAAAGCAATAGGTTGCTGAATGGTCTTCACACTTCTGATTTCAGATTAGGTCTAAAACAAAGGATTTTCCCCCCAGTTATACATAAGTTTATCTGGGAGGGTAGCCCGGAGGTAGAAGGGTTTCCAGGAACCCCAGTACCACCCAAAAAAAAAAAAAATGTACCTGAGTTCAACCCTCAGACACACACACACACACACACACACACACACACACACACACACACACAGAAGGAAAGGAAAGAAAGACAGACAGACAGGTATGATGGTACATACTTATAATCCCAGTACTTGGGAAGCTGAGACAGGATCACAGGTTGGAGGATAGCCTTAGCAAGTAGTGAGATTCTGAATGATCAATCTAGTGAGACCCTGTTTCAAAACAAAGGATAAAAAGGGCTAGACTGACCCTGTGCTCAACCCCTAGTGCCACACACACACACACACACACACACGTGGCCGGGTATAGTGGCAAACACTTGTAATCCCAGAATTCAGGAGGCTGAGAAAAGAGGGTTCAAGGATAGCCTCAGCTACTACTTAGTGAGGTCCTTTTGCAACTTAGTGAGACCCTGTTTCAAAATAAAGAATAAAAAATAAGGCTGTGGGTGTAGCTCAGAGGTAGAATGCCCCTGGGCTCCAATTCCAGTACTGCAAATAAATAAATAAACAAACAAATACATGCGTATATATGGTGTGCAAAAGTTGCCCATGACAAAGCTTTCAGCAAGTTTTCTCTCTATTCCCTCAAAGAAAAATAATACTACATCCTAGTTAAGGTGTGTGGGAAGGGAAGCACCTTTAAAAAAATAAACACACTGATAAATGCCTCCATTTTAACAAAGTTTCAGTAGTTTGTTCAGAAGTAACTTCCAAGATAAACATACTAGCTCTTTTGGCTTACTGGCTACCTCACTGAAGTTCCAACTCTGGAAGTTAGGAAACTAGGACAGCTGCAACCCACAAATTTTACAACAGGAGCATTTACTTTGGCAGTAGCGATATAATCATATATCAAGTTATTTTGTGTTGTCTAAGAGTTTCAAGGCGTGAATAACAACTTGTGGAGGGATATTTTAAATATGAATTTCTACTGTCCTTTAGAACACCCTTAAATCTAAATGTTGCCATGACCTCTTTTCACATCCAAACTCAAAAGAAGTTGCAAGACAATTACATTTCTTTGCCTTTGAACTAACCGCCAATAGCACAATCCAGTCCACCTTATCACCATACTTGTTGAACTATTAAAATGAAAATAGTATTAGTAAATTAACTCATTCAAAAAAAATTCAAGATTGAACCCAGGGCATTCTACCTCTGCCCTATACTTTCAACCCTTATTACTTTTTATTTTGAAACAGGGTCTCACAAAATTTCTGAGGCTAGCCTAAATCCTGTCATCAGGCTCCCAAGTACTGGGATCACAGGTGTGTGCCACCATATCCCCCACCCCAGCAAGCTATCTTTTGTGTGTGTGTGTGTGTGTGTGTGTGTGTGTGTGTGTGTGTGTTACTGGGGGTGGAACCCAAGGGCTTTTCTACCTCCAGGCTATACTCCCAGATCTATTTTATACTTTATTTGGAAACAGGGTCTCACTAAGTTGCTGAGAGCCTCACTAAGTAGCTAAGGCTGGCTTGGAACCTGTGTGGTCCTCCTGTTTCAGCCTCCCAAGCGTGTGCTACCAAGCCAGGTGCCTGGCAAGTTAACTACTCTTACATGACAAAGCTAAATTCAAAGATTCCCAGAATAAGTCATTTTAACATTCAAAGGGGAAATAATTTGCAAATAGTATTCCAATCAAACTGATGTGGATCAGGTTTGGGACATAATATTTATGAATTCGTAAGTTACATTTTCCCTTTCTCAGTCCATGTGTCTTCAGTGTTTATGTATCAAATATTTAAAAACAAAAGTTCAAAAATTTCATTTACTAGCTGTTGCTTTGTAAAGTTGTAAGAAAAAAGGCTTTCAATACTTTGCATTTAAACAAACACCTGTGTGTCAATGTCATACTTGCTATAGCAAGCTATCTTTGTAATTTGCACCCTATTTTATAGTCTCTTATGACAGAACATCCCAAAAATTAAAATAATATGGTCTACAGCTTCTTTTCATGCATGTTTACAAGAATTATCTCATATAAACCATACTTTAATGTAACTCTAAAACCCCATGCCCAGAAGCCAATGACTAGTTTCTAAACAAGATAATGACTAGTTCAATGGAAAAAATATTATGACAATAAACTAAGACTGTCTCACCATGTTATGATCTGCTTGCCTAATATGTATGTTCAGCTACTGCAGTCAGCAAAGTCCAAATATAAATTTAAAACATTTAATGGCAGTTCTGTTCTAGCTCATCTTACCTGTTTAAAACAATTTTTTAACCTATGGTTCTTCACAAATATTTTTTTTCTTAAAAAAATAATTTCCCAAACTGGGCGTGGTGGTGCGGCTTAAAATTCCAGTGCTTGGGAGGCTGAGACAGGAGGATCACAGGTTCTCAGCAAGCCTCAGCAATTTATTGAGACCTTGTTTCAAAATAGAAGAACAAAATAGGGCTAGGGGCGGAGCTCTGGAGATAGAAAACCTCTAGGTTCCATCTTGAGTACCACCAAAAAAAAAAAAAAAAAAACCTGAAGAGAAAGAAAATAAACTCCCCACCAGTGTGGTGACACAAGCCTGTAATACCAGTATTTCAGAGGCTGAAACAGGAAGAAGATGGCAGGTTCCAGGCTAGAATCAGCAACTTGAGACCCTATTTTAAAATAAGAGGCTGGAGGTGTAGGTCAGAAGTAGTGGAGTGTCTCAGGGTTCAATCTTCAGCAACCACTCAAAAAAAACAGAAAGAAAATATACTCACTACAGTGAGGAAGAGGGAGTAGATCTGAGAAACAAAGTTTTCCCAAAAATACAAAAAAAATGGCATGTCCAAAAATCATAAATACTGCTGTACCTCTGTACCTTAACACAAATTAAAAATAATTTTTTAAAATATAAACCTCCCAGAGGTTAAGCATTGTATTTTATAACCAAGAGTTCCGTATAATATGGAATGCAGCCATTATATACCAAGAAATACCTTTCTGATTTAAAAGTCTTTGTTGGTTAAATCTCAATTACTGGCAGGGAGCACAAAATAATCAATAAAATTGTGAAAACGATTTTTAAAAGGTCAGTCATATTTTGCTTACTTAAAATACTAAGCTTATTCATGACCTATCTAAACCTTACCATTGCTCACTGTATAAAATTAGCACTGGGCTTGCAAACATAAGCAGAATCTAGACTTATCAAACATATGGTGAGACTTGCCCAGCTTCTGAAATATTAAATGTAAATAGAGGATCAAAATGTTTTTCAAACCCCACCGATCCTGCTGAAAAGTTTTCGTCAAAACTCCGATCCGAAGAGGACCTCTTAAATTAGAAAAAAAATTTTAAAAAAACACCTAGCCATCACAATCTTGAAGTTAACCGAAATAGTTTGAATAGAGGTACTCCCACTTCAAAAGCGACAGCTTACAAGCATATCCTAAAATAGACCCTCCCAAAAAAAAAAAAAAAAAAATCCGCCGAACTCCAAACAGCCTGGTTTAACCAGAGAACTTTCCCAGCCCGGTACCAGAGAGACACCAAAACAAACCTGACAATGGGATCCACCATAAGCTTAATTTTTTTTTTTCATCCCCACCCTGTACACTGATCCACCATCTGAAATCTGGAGGAAAAAGAAAGGGGGAAAAAAAGGAACTGTGCTGCGGCTAATAGCAGCTCCCCTGAGCGGCGAGCTGACAGGTGGAAAAACAAATTCCCTAACCGGCCAGCAAAGAGGTGGTGAACCCACGGTCCGGGGCCGGCGGCGCCCTCCGCGCAGCGCCCGCCCGCCCGCCCGCCCGCCCGGCCGTACCTCGCCCCCGGCGCGGGCGCCCTCATCGCGGGCCCCGCCGCCTCCGCTGCGCTCCGCTCCGCCGGGCAGCGACGCAGGCCGGGCGCCCACGGCGACGGCCGCCAACAGCCCGGCGCGCGCCACGCCTTCCCGCCAGCCCGCGCGCGCACGCCACCGCCGCCCGCGGGCTCGACGCTCCGGGCCGCGGGCCGCCGTTGCGCAACCCGGGCGGGGAGCGGCCGCGCCCGGGCGGCTTCCCGGAGCCGCGCGGCCCCGGGCTCGGGCCTGCGCGGCGCCGCCTCGGGAGCCGCCCGGCGGGAGGCGCGGGCTGCGCGAGGCCCCGGCGGCGCGCGCGGAGCAGGCCCCGGGCCGGACCCGGCCGCGCCTCACCTTCCTAGACGCCCGCGCTCTCCCCTCGCCGGGCGGCCGCAGCCCTGAGCATGTCCGGGAGGGGTCGCGGCGCCGAGCCGGGAACCGGGAGCCAGGCGCTTCAGTCGCGGGCGACGCCGCCCAGCCCGGGCTCAGCCCCGCTCCGCGGCCGCTGCCATCTTGTCCTGGCGGCTGAGAGGAAACGGCGGAACACCCTCCCCCGGCGGCGGCGGCGGCTGCGGCTGCTGCTGCTGCTGCTGCTGCTGTGGCTGCCGAGCGCCGGGCCCGTCTCCCTCATCTTCCCCCCGGGCGGCGGCGAGGCCTACGCGCGGCGGCCGGGGCCCATTCCTGACGCCCGGGCTGCAGGGAGGCCGGCCGGCCAGCGAGGCGGCGGCGGCGGGGCCCGCGGCTCGGTCTCCTCGGCGCCGCGCCGCCCCGAGTCGTCACCCGGCAGCTGGCGCCGGCCGCCCGCCCGCTCCCGGGCCCCTCCTCCGCGCCCGCCGCCTCCGCAGCGCCACCGCCCGCCCGCCCGCCCCTCCCCGGCCGCCAGGCCCAAAATTGACATTTCAGGACGTGTAGACGGCGGGAGCAGGGTTTTGCAGGCCCCTCCGGATCCCGCACTCCTGGCCCCCCTTGCCACACCTTCAGGATCTGGGTCTTGGCACTTCGCTCTTCTTAAGGGTCCAAAAATAAGAAGGAGCAAGGTTTAGCGAAAAGAACAGTCTCCATCTAAAATAGGTCCTTCCCACTCCCCCAGTCCCGGAACGTCAAGAAAATGGCCAAACCAGATGGAAGAATGAGGGACAGGGCCGTTCTCCAAGAGCACCCCCACACTCCAAAGCCCCGTTATCGTGAAGCTCGCCCACCCACCTCTGCGCTGACAGCTCTCCATGGAGTGAGTCAGTTCCTCCCCAAAGGCTAGTCTCCTCGCTCCTGGAGACTAGGAAATCAACAGAATGGCCCACACCAACCCACGTAATCATAGAACCATAGAATTTTAGAGATGAAAAACTTAGCGATCCTAAGTCCAAACTCTTAGCTTAAGGCCGGAGTTCAAAGTTTTAAGTGGTCATGGTTAGAAAACAAAGCCCGGGTCTCCGCTCCCTCTCTCCCTTTCCCTGGGAAACAACTGGCCTAAGTTTGCTTTCTAAGTACCAGTTTCCTCTGGTTCTTTTTGTTCTGAATTAATGTCTAACCTTTTGGGAACCCAAGCACCTTCCTCTCTGGAATGCAAGTGTCCTCCTTTGCTTCCTTCATAATCTTCCCTAGGAGGATTGAGTCTACCAAAGATGTATTTAACCCCAGACATTTTCTATTGCAGTTATCTGGGGCAGGGCGACAGGAGTGGCAGCTTAATACCAGGCTTTCCCCGCTGCTTTTCTAACTGGGAGACTAGTGTTTGGGAGAATGCCTTTGAAACACGAAAAGGCATAGTATGCCCTGAGGCCAATGGAAATGTCATTTTTAACTAAAGGGTGTTTTATTTGAGGTAGGCAGGATGATTTGGGGAAAAGCCTTTCAAAGGAGAAAGCAGACTATTTTTTACATTTTTTATTTTATATTTTATATTTTTTTTATTTTACATTTTTATTTTGAAGCAGGATCTCTTTACATTGCAGAGGGGCCCCCTAAATTACCAGGCACTGGCCTTGAACCTGTGATCCTCTAGTCTCAGCTTCCCAAAATTTTGGATTATAGGCTTGTGCTGCCACAGCCAGCTTAATGACTTTTTTTCAGAGAGATAGCAGCAAAGGTGTCATTCCTTTTCACTAAGTACTTACTTCTTTTAAGTAGCAATAAAAACTCAGAAAAGGATAATGTCGTTACTCAAGGGAGCAAGTTACAATAGCAGAAACTATCGGGGAAAATATTCCACTAGAACTTCAGATTTTCAGAATTTTTGCAAACATTTCTCTAAGCCACCTCTGTTGGAAGGCTTCTGTTCTTCATGTTTGTGTCATTGATACAAAGAAGCTGAAAGGGGGAGGTTCCTATCTCTATATAGTACATTGGTACCCTACTACAAATTCCAGAAGGGGATTCTGTCATCTTTTTTTTTTTATCTTATATTGAGGAGGGGCAGGTACTGGAGATTGAACCCAGGGCAATCTACCACTGAGCTACACCCCCAGCTCTGTTTTATTTTTTATTTTGAAACAGGGTCTTGCTAAGTTGCTGAGGCTGACCTCAAACCTGCAATCGGTAAGTTTCTTCTGTCTCAGCCTCCCAAGCACTGTGATCACAGGGACACATCATCTTGTCATCTTCTTTTAACCATCATGTTACCGAGCCTAATACAGTGCCAGACTGAATTCCTCACTGGATCTCTTTACTGAAATTCTTAAAAATGTTGTTAAACAAGAAAATGCCCTCCTCCACTTCATAGCTGTTGTATCCTAATCTCTTTACCTCTAATTTCTTCCTTTGAAAGCCATTCTGAATATGAACATCCAGATGGCCAAAATTCTGATGCAGCTCTTTAATGAAGTTTGTTAAAAAAAAAAAAAAGGAAAATTTCTCATAGCATAATGTGTGTGTGTGTGTGTGTGTGTGTGTGTGTGTGTGTGTGTGTGTGTGGTGTGGTACTGGGGATGGAACCCAGGGGGGTTCTACCTCCAAGAGATACCCCCAGCCCTATTTTTTACTTTTTTTTTTTTTTTTTTTTTTTTTTTTTTGCGGGTCTGGAACCCAGGGGCATTTGACCTCTGAGCTACAGCCCCTGCCCTATTTTTTATTCTTTATTTTGAAACAGGGTCTCACTAAGTTGCGGAGGGCCTCACTAAGTATCTGAGGCTGTCCACGAACCATAATCCTCCTGCCTCAGCCTCCCAAATGCTGGGATTACAAGCATGTGCCACCATGCCCAGGTTTACTCTTTATTTTGAAATAGGGTCTCACTGAGTTGCAAAGGGCCTCACTAAGTAGCTGAGGCTGTCTGGGAACTGCAATCCTCCTGTCTCAGCCTTCCAAATGCTGAGATTACAAGCTTACCCACCACTCCTGGCTCACTGAATTCTTCAAAAGTGCATATTACTGGGTAGGACACAGTGATTTCACATCTATAATCCTAGTGCTTAGGAGGCTGAGACAGGAGGATTGCAGGTTCAAGGCCACCAGGCAGTAAGTAAGACCCCATTTCAAAGTAAAAAATTAAAATACGGGTGGGGTGTAGCTCAGTGGCAGAACACCCCTAGGTTCAATTCCCAGTACCACACACAAAAAAATATGCAGACTACTTAATTGTTTATAGAAAAAGGTTGATGGTACATAAAGAAATGATACCAAAAAATTAATCTTTTCTCTAAAAAAATATTACTTGCCAGGTATGGTGGCATATAGCTGAAACCCCATAAATTTAGGAGACTGAGGCAGGAGGATCACAATTTTCAGGCCAACTTAGAAACTTAACAAGACCCCATTTCAAAATAAAATATAAGCAGAGCATGGTGGTGCACTCTGTAATCCCAGCGCTTGAGAGGCTGATACAGGAGGATCGCACAGGCTTGAAGCCACCCTCAGCTGCTTAGTGAGGCTCTCAGCAACGTAGTCAGACCCTGTTTCC